>NC_140593.1:1241950771-1243420771 GCF_964204655.1 Triturus cristatus
AGTCCGCTTGTTGCTGGGCAGTGAGGGCTGGGGAGAGGTTCACTCCCTCCACGGAGCCATCCTGCTCCTTGACACACAGGAGGTCCGGGAGGGGATCCGACTCATCTTCGGCCCCGTCATCGGTGGCCAGCAGGAGGCTCAGTTCTGTCCGCACGAAGTGAGGCTTGAGGCGGTTCACGTGCAGGACCCGGAGGGGATCCCGAGGCGACTGGACGTCCACCAAGTAGGTGACTTGGCTCTTCCTCTCAACCACTTTGTAGGGCCCAGTCCATCGGTCCTGGAGAGCGCCAGGCTTCACGGGGGCCATGACCCACACCTGCTGGCCCGGCTGGAACTCGACCAGAGTAGCATTCTGGTCGTACCAGCGCTTCATTTCTTCTTGACTCGCCTCCAGGTTGGCCTCGGCCAGTTCTCGGAACCTCCTGGTCTGGTTCCGGAGGGCCAGGACATATTGGAACACATCTCGGGGGGTGGTCTGGGGTGCTGCCTCCCACCCTTCCTTAACCAAACTGAGGGGACCTCGGACGGGGTGCCCATAGAGTAATTCAAACGGGCTGAACCCTAAGGACTTCTGGGGGACTTCCCGGTAAGCGAACAAGAGGCAGGGGAGCAGGACGTCCCACCTACGCCGGAGGGGCTCTTCTAGGCCAGCGATCATCCCTTTCAAAGTCCTATTAAACCTCTCTACTAGGCCGTTCCCTTGGGGATGGTACGGGGTGGTGAACTTATAGGATACCCCACATTGTTGCCACAGGGACGTCATATACCTTGATATAAAATTGGTGCCGCGATCGCTCACGACCTCGCGGGGAAAACCCACCCTGGAAAAGATCCCCATCAGGGCCCGGCCCACCACGGGGGCCGTAATGGTGCGCAGGGGAATAGCCTCTGGGTAGCGGGTGGCGTGGTCCACTAGGACCAAGATGAAACGGTGACCTTGGGAGGTGGGGGGGTCCAGTGGCCCCACGATGTCGATTCCGACTGGTTCGAAGGGGGTACTGACGACCGGGAAGGGTTGGAGGGGAGCCTTGCGCTTCCCCCCACTCTTCCCACTGGCTTGGCACGTGGGGCAGGACTTGCAGTGTGCCTCTACCGCTGCTTTCATCTTAGGCCAATAAAAATGGGTCACGAGACGGCTGTAGGTCTTGTCCTGACCCAGGTGACCAGCGAGGGGGACATCGTGGGCTAAGCCCAGGAGGAAATCCCGGAAGCGGAGCGGTACCACCAGTACCCGTCCGGATCCCAGCTCCACTGATTTCTGCTCACTATACAGGATGTTATTCTCCCAATAGATTCGGTGCGTTCCGGTCTGGTCACCTGCGGCTTGGCCCTCGGCCTGGCGCCGCAGCCCGACCAGGGAAGGACAGGTGGCTTGCTCCCGGCAAAATTCTTCCCGGGTGGGCCCGCCCTCGTGGCGCCAATGGGCCAACTCGGGTAGATCCCCCAACTCGGGGACCGGGGCGGGGTCGGATGGTGCGGGTTCGTCGCTGGCGACGGACCCTTCTGATGGGGGAACGGGAGGACCCTCGGCGGGGACGGTGCGGGCTTCTTCGACTGGGGGGCTCTCGACTTCTCTCTGGGGAGGGAGTCGGGCTGTCATCGATCGGGTGGTGGCACACACCCACTCGGGGAGTCCCATCATTCCTAGGTGGGCCTTGCGCTCTACTTGCTTCCAGGGAGAACTCTCCAGGTCGTTCCCTAAGAGGCAGTCGACCGGCTGGGAGGTTCTTACGGCCACCTTGAGTTTACCTATCACCCCTCCCCACTCAAATGGCACCAGGGCTACCTGACACATACTTTCCCTATTGTCTGCAGATATTACGGGGCAAAAGACATTGGGGAGGATCTGCTCCTCGGGAACTAGGTGCCTGAGGACACCGGTGATACTGGCCCCGGTGTCCCACAGGGCCTCTACCTGGTGGCCATTGATCTTGACGAGCTGCCCATATTTCTGCGTGTTGGACGGTAGGAGGCTACCAGGGATCATTTCCCTATCTCCCAGGGACACTAGGGCCATAGCGGCGGGTTCCCACTCCTCGGCTTCCTCCACCTCCTCCCCCAGGGCTACGTTGGCTATCTGTCTCGCAGGGGTGACTTGGGTGACCATGGGGCACTCTGGGTCATTGGCGTAGTGCCCGGGTTTCTGGCAACGAAAACATGTGATGGTCACCCGGTGTCCTCGTATCCCAGGGGGCCCTGTTACTGGTGGGGGGGGCGCCGGGAAAGGTGGAGGTGGTGTCTTCGGGGGGCTAGGCTGGGACTCTCTCGGCCCTCCCTGGTTCCCTCCCCCTCTCTGGCGGGGTGGTCCCTGACTGGTTCTGGGGTACTCTCCTACCATGCCCCGGGAGACCCGGGTGTTGGTCCAGCGATCGGCCTCCACAGCCAGCTTCCGGGGATCTGTGAGCTTGCTATCCAGCAGATGTTGACGTAGCTCTACGAAGCAGTTCGCAGCCAGATGTTCCCATAACATGAGGTCAGTGAGTTCGGCAAGGGTGGTGACCTTGCTGCCCTTGACCCACCCATCGAAGGCCCGACTAAAAAAGTTTACATACTCCACCCAGGTGGTGCCCGGGATCTTCCTGCAGTCCCGGAACCGTTGGCGGTACATTTCTGGGGTGAGGCCGTATCTTGTGAGGAGAGCCTCTTTCATGTGGCTGTAGGAGGTCTGCAGGGAGAGGGGTAGGTCGAGCAGGGTGTCCCTTCCTTCGCTCAGAAACCGCCCCCACAACCCCGCCCCCCAGTCCTGCTGTGGAATCCGATGGGAGGTCATGGCGACCTCGTAGGCCCGAAACCATTGCTGAATGTCATCGTTTTTATAATATTCTTTGACCACATCCTTGGGGATGTGGACCTTCTGTTCCGCTGGGGGGGCCGTCTCTCGGTTCCCCGAGGCCCTCCCGTCCTCATTTCGGGCCTTGAGTTCGAGTTCTTTTAAGCTGCGTTCGTGCTCTAGTTGGAGCTTTCTTCCTTCGTGCTCCCGTTGGAGCTTCTTTTCTTCCAGTTCGCCTTGTACGCGCATTTGCTCTACCGCTAGCTTTTTCTCCGCTAGCTTCAATTCGCCCTCGATTTTGAGTTTGGCTAACTCGAGTTCATGACTGCGGCTTCTCTCTCTGTCCGCGAGTTCTCCCGGGGATAGGCCCCCGTCTGGTACAATGCCTTGCACCTGATTGTCGCTGCTTTCACTTGGAGGGGGTTCGGCTTCGTCGGGGCGCTCCCCCGTGCCTTCCGGGCGGGATGCCCCGGTCTCCACCCAAGTTTTCAGTGCTTTCTGCAAGTCTTCCTTAGTGTTGAGGCCAGTGGTAGCTATTTTAAGTTCTTTGCAAAATTGTTTTAGCTCTTTGTGTGTGTATTCCTCCAGATGCTCCACCTGGAACACTCTGTTGGCGTTGGTTTCTGCGGAGCTCATGGCGCTTCCTTCTGCCATCTTTGTTGGTCGTGCGTCCGTTGTTCACTGTACGATCTCTAGGTGATGGGCCCGAATCCCGTCGCTTGCCACCAATGTTAGACGGCGACCTCAGAGGAGCCCGGAAAGGGGTCCTGACTTCCCTGAGTCCCACCCGTGTAGTATTGTAGCCGGGCACTGGCGAGAGATTCCCCAGGGGGAGGAATCTCGCAACTAGGATCGTACTTCTGGCACCACACGACACAGAGAGACCACACTGGGTATCCTCAGAACAAGCTTTATCAAATAGTTATCACTGCAAATATGTACAAGGTGAGCACGGGCTCAAGAGTCTCGGAAAGGTAGGGGGTAGCGGGACTGTCTCTGGTAACGGTTCAACGCGGGGACGTATCCGGCGCACAGCTCACAATCCTCGAGCTGGGGGATATGTGGACGGAGTCGGGGTCCGGCGGGACCGTGAGAGTCTGGGGGAGCCGCGAGTCACTCAGCGGGCTCAGGTACAAGTTCGGAGGTCTTACGATCTTCAAGGAGCCGCGAGTCACTCAGCAGGGCTCAGGTACAAGTTCGGAGGTCTTACGATCTTCAGGGAGCCGCGAGTCACTCAGCAGGGCTCAGGTACATGTTCGGAGGTCTCACGATCTTCAGGGAGCCGCGAGTCACTCAGCAGGGCTCAGGTACAAGTTCGGAGGTCTTACGATCTTCAGGGAGCCGCGAGTCACTCAGCAGGGCTCAGGTGAGTTCCAGTTCCAGGAGCCGCGACCACGTCAGCAGGCTCTCGTTGTTCCAGCGTCGAATCTCTCGGACAGTCTCAGAGCACCCCTTGTTATAGGTCGACCCCGCTTTGATGTCCGGAGTCTGCGCAGGCAGGGGTCTTGTCACCTGGGGGCCGCTTGTCGGGGTTTCCTGCTATTGTCTTTTGATCCTTTCAGGGCCGGGTCGGGAGGAGTCCCAGACACCCAGCAGGCACGGAGCCAGCCCGCAGGGAGGCCGGAGGGCCGATCGAAACCCATCGTCCCAGGGGAGTTCAGAGGTGCGATAGAAACTGCTCCTCCCTCTCTCATCCCCTGGGAGCGTGATGTCCTCCAGCCGGAGTGGCGCCTCGAGGCCCGGGTCGCGCTGGAGCCGGGCGGCCATCTTGTTGCAGGGAGTGGGCACGCGGGCCCGGGGTGGCCGAAAGGAGAGAGGCCATGGACGGGGATGTCCGGGGTTGGTGCAGGTGTCCTGGTGGGAAAGGCCGGCTGGGCCGCGTGCTAGGGCTGCAGGCACCAGGTTTCGGTGGTGCGGGGGCACGGAGGGCCATTCTACGAGGCCGGGTCCAACACGGTTGATGTGGTTTATCTTTGCCCGGGAGTGGGGGGGGGTGTCCCGTGGGTGGTGGGGGGGGTGTCCTGTGGGTGGTGGGGGGGGTGTCCTGTGGGAGGGGGGGTGTCCTGTGGGTCTCGTGTTTGCCTGCGGCGGGGCTGGTGACCTGTGTGTGTTCCCTGCTGGTCCTGACGTTTGCAGCGGGCTATCTTTCGCCTGCATCTCCCTCCCGCCGCCGCGTTTGGCACCCTCGCGGCCGCGGTTGGAAGGGGGACTACATTTCCCGGCGACCACTGCTTCCAGGAAGTTCCCGCCCACTACCCGCCACCCGCGCCAGGAGGCGCTACAAATTCCAGCCTACCCTCGGTGGAGCGGGGGTCTCGTGTTTGTCTGCGGCGGGGCTGGTGACCTGTGTGTGTTCCCTGCTGGTCCTGACGTTTGCAGCGGGCTATCTTTCGCCTGCATCTCCCTCCCGCCGCCGCGTTTGGCACCCTCGCGGCCGCGGTTGGAAGGGGGACTACATTTCCCGGCGACCACTGCTTCCAGGAAGTTCCCGCCCACTACCCGCCACCCGCGCCAGGAGGCGCTACAAATTCCAGACTACCCTTGGTGGAGCGGGGGTCTCGTGTTTGTCTGCGGCGGGGCTGGTGACCTGTGTGTGTTCCCTGCTGGTCCTGACGTTTGCAGCGGGCTATCTTTCGCCTGCATCTCCCTCCCGCCGCCGCGTTTGGCACCCTCGCGGCCGCGGTTGGAAGGGGGACTACATTTCCCGGCGACCACTGCTTCCAGGAAGTTCCCGCCCACTACCCGCCACCCGCGCCAGGAGGCGCTACAAATTCCAGCCTACCCTCGGTGGAGCGGGGGTCTCGTGTTTGTCTGCGGCGGGGCTGGTGACCTGTGTGTGTTCCCTGCTGGTCCTGACGTTTGCAGCGGGCTATCTTTCGCCTGCATCTCCCTCCTGCCGCCGCGTTTGGCACCCTCGCGGCCGCGGTTGTAAGGGGGACTACATTTCCCGGCGACCACTGCTTCCAGGAAGTTCCCGCCCACTACCCGCCACCCGCGCCAGGAGGCGCTACAAATTCCAGCCTACCCTCCGCGTCGCGGGACGCACGCGGGAGTCGCCGGGCTGAGCCCGGGCAGAGGGCGGGCCATCTGTGGCCGTCAGTGGACGACAAGGGACGGGACGGGCCTACCCCCTGAGTAACGCCATACCATGGGTAAGCGCAAACTGCCTTCATCAACCCTTGGGGGGACAGGGAAAGTGAAGGTACCCCGTATAACTACTACATCAAATAATATCATGTCGTACCTTACTTCTGCTGTGGGGAAACTTAATCAAGAGATTGCTGAGACAGAACGGGAACTAGGGCTAAAAAAAAGTTGTTTGGATCCCATTGTGTCTCCTCTACTCTGCAGACAAGTCATTCCTTTGGAGCCCGTGATTAACATCATCCCTTCTAAGGATATATTACCCCAGGTTCAATGTCCTACAATAACCCACGGGGTCCTCACTCCTTTGTGTACTGACACTGCCCTAAGCCCTACACGAGAGGCCACCGTCACAGCCACTAAGCGCGCTAAAAGGTTCCCAAAGAGACTACTAAAGAAGAATGTGCATTATTTTTCTAAATTTCGTCCAGCTACAAGTAACTTTGAATCCCGTCTAAAGGATATGGTGGAAAAAGTACTCACGGACAAGTTAGAAACCACTCTTGTTCATATTGCTAATGACATTATAGAGACTTTGAGAGAATGTGTGGCGGAAATATTAGGGAAATGTGATCAGATAAGTAAACTGGTATCTTTAACATCACTGGATTGCCCGCAATCGGAAATTTTAGGGAGTACAGCTAACCACAATCCACCAATGACAGGGAATGATAAGCCTTTAGCATTAAGACGGCCCGCGCCTGCATACACTCAATTGCAGCCAAAACCACCTAAAATAGTCACTCTGCAAACTAAGAATAAGAATAAGGTCCCGAGGCAACTAAGCCATGAAGAGGGCAGCCCCATTGCCTCCCCGGCAAATATTGTTGCGAATAACGGCGGCACCTCACAGGGTGTGACAAGGTTAATCTACCACCTGAGGCAACTCCGTTCGTCGCCGTACTAGTAAATATCCCACCTTTAAGCCCAGAGGAGGAAGAGTCACAGGGTACACTACTAGGGAATGTCAAGTTATGGTGTGATGAAAACTGTACAGGCCCAAAAAATATATCTACCCACATCATGACAGCAAGACGAGTCAACTGGCTGGGCCCTACGTCAAAAAAACTACCGGGAGATTGTATTATTGTAAATTTTAATAGACCCCATGTGGCTGCTCGCCTGTTCTGGGATGCTACTGCTATCAAGGCAGGTGGGGTTCGTGTGGTTCCTTTAGGTTATTTTTACCCTCGACCATATCCCCCTAAATCATCTTTTTGTGATGGTGGCAAACACGAAGCTCCGAGACGCCCAATTGATTCCTCATCTTGGCCCTTACAGACTCCAGGTTTCATCCAAAGACATACTGATGTCAACAGACTAACTAATAGGGCCACCTTGGATTTAACAAATAGATACACAGCCTTATCTCATTTGGATGAAAATGATTGACTGACCTGCTACGCTGACCCTAAGTCACAGATGCATGGCATGCCTACTGCCGACAGGGGAGCTGGAAAATCAGTTAAAATCATAAGCTGGAATATTGCTGGGCTTCGTTCGAAGAGGGCCGACAGCATATGGTTGGAACAAATTAAGGAGTATGATGTTGTGGCACTCCAGGAAACCTGGGATAGGGAATGTAATTTCTGGTTAGATGGATATCTATCGTATTTTGTAGCTGCTTTAGCAACAAGTTCAGGGAGAGATAGAGGGGGACTTTTGTTGCTGATCTCTGTGAAACATATGGGAACCGCAAAAATCCTAAACACCTTATCCCCGAATTTTTTAGCTCTGGAATTTACTTTTCCAAATAAACATAAAATTGTGTATGTTAACTTTTACAATGCCCCCTGTGGCACACATTGCAATGAAAATATCATTGCATTGGCAAAGTTTTTAACAAATTACAAGAACGGTCAAAACACTTTTGTTCATCTAATCCTTTTAGGGGATTTTAACACACACTTGTGCCAGCTAAATTGCCAATACAGGGACACAACTGATACTGGTCTGCTTTAGAAGACCTACTGTCCGATGCTGAACGAGCTGAACCGGAGTTTTTTGACACCAATGACCGGGTAGCTACATATAGTGCTAGGAATAGCAATACCATTATAGATTTTATATTTATCTCTCCTGGCTTGTTGCAAAATGTCATCTTTTATAATGCAATTCACGCTACATTCAGTGACCATAACCCAGTATTACTAGAACTACGTAATAATAACCCATATCTACTTAATGATAATGTTAGACGGCGACCTCCGAGGAGCCCGGAAAGGGGTCCTGACTTCCCTGAGTCCCACCCGTGTAGTATTGTAGCCGGGCACTGGCGAGAGATTCCCCCGGGGGAGGAATCTCGCAACTAGGATCGTACTTCTGGCACCACACGACACAGAGAGACCACACTGGGTATTCTCAGAAACAAGCTTTATCAAATAGGTATCACTGCAAATATGTACAAGGTGAGCACGGCTCAAGAGTCTCGGACAGGTAGGGGGTAGCGGGACTGTCTCTGGTAACGGTTCCAAGCAGGGACGTATCCGGCGCACAGCTCACAATCCTCGAGCTGGGGGATACGTGGTCGGAGTCGGGGTCCGGCGGGACCGTGAGAGTCTGGGGGAGCCGCGAGTCACTCAGCGGGCGCAGGTACAAGTTCGGAGGTCTTTACGATCTTCAAGGAGCCGCGAGTCACTCAGCAGGGCTCAGGTACAAGTTCGGAGGTCTTACGATCTTCAGGGAGCCGCGAGTCACTCAGCAGGGCTCAGGTACAAGTTCGGAGGTCTTACGATCTTCAGGGAGCCGCGAGTCACTCAGCAGGGCTCAGGTGGGTTCAAGTTCCAGGAGCCGCGACCACGTCAGCAGGCTCTCGTTGTTCCAGCGTCGAATCTGCCGGACAGTCTCAGAGCACCCCTTGTTATAGGTCGACCCCGCTTTGATGTCCGGAGTCTGCGCAGGCAGGGGTCTTGTCACCTGGGGGCCGCTTGTCGGGATTTCCTGCTATTGTCTTTTGATCCTTTCAGGGCCGGGTCGGGAGGAGTCCCAGACACCCAGCAGGCACGGAGCCAGCCCGCAGGGAGGCCGGAGGGCCGATCGAAACCCATCGTCCCAGGGGAGTTCAGAGGTGCGATAGAACTGCTCCTCCCTCTCTCATCCCCTGGAAGCGTGATGTCCTCCAGCCGGAGTGGCGCCTCGAGGCCCGGGTCGCGCTGGAGCCGGGCGGCCATCTTGTTGCAGGGAGTGGGCACGCGGGCCCGGGGTGGCCGAAAGGAGAGAGGCCATGGACGGGGATGTCCGGGGTTGGTGCGGGTGTCCTGGGGGGAAAGGTCGGCTGGGCCGCGTGCTTGGGCTGCAGGCACCAGGTTGCAGTGGTGCGGGGGCACGGAGGGCCATTCTACGAGGCCGGGTCCAACACGCGTCCCCCCCAGCTGAAAGCCGGAGAGAACTGCCCATCACCTTGGGGGGTTCTCTTCGCTGAGGCGGAAGAACCGGGAGAGGCCGTCAGCGTTGGCGTGGTCCGTACCAGGGCGGTGTTCTACGGTGAAGTCCATTCCCTGGAGGGAGATTGACCACCGCAGTAGCTTGGGGTTTTCTCCTCGCATCTGCATGAGCCATCGCAAGGGCCGATGGTCAGTTTGGACCCTGAAATGAGTGCCGAACAGGTAGGGTCGTAGTTTTTTGAGTGCCCAGACCACGGCAAAGGCTTCGCGCTCTATGGTGCTCCACTTCTGTTCTCGGGGTAGCAGCCGCCGACTGAGGAAGGCGACGGGCTGGTCTAGGCCTTGATCATTCACTTGGGACAGGACGGCCCCAATGCCATGCTCGGAGGCATCGGTCTGGACTATGAACTCCTTGGTGTAGTCGGGAGCCTGGAGGACGGGGGCGGTGCACATGGCCTTTTTTAGAGCATCGAAAGCTTCCTGGCAGGCAGCCGTCCATTGCACCTTCTTTGGCTGTTTTTTAGACGTGAGTTCAGTGAGAGGGCCGACCAGGCTGCCATACCCCCGAATGAATCGGCGGTAGTAGCCCGTGAGTCCCAGAAAGGCTCGGACTTCCGTTTGGGTGATGGGTGGGTCCCAGGCCAGGATGGCGTCGATCTTTGGCTGTAGAGGGGCGACCTGGCCACTCCCGACTTGGTGCCCCAGGTAGACTACGGATCCTTGCCCGATCTGGCACTTGCTGGCTTTTACGGTGAGGCCTGCCTGGCGCAGGGCGGTTAGCACCCTCCGGAGGTGCTGGAGGTGCTCACTCCACTCTGAACTGAAGACAGCGATGTCGTCCAGATAGGCCGCGCTGAACTGTTCTAGCCCGGCCAGGACCCTATTTACCAGTCTCTGGAAAGTGGCCGGGGCATTTTTCATCCCGAAGGGCATCACGCGGAAGCGGTAGTGCCCATCGGGGGTGGAGAAAGCAGACCTCTCCTTGGCCCCTTCAGTGAGCGCAATCTGCCAGTAGCCGCAGGTGAGGTCGAAAGTGCTGAGGAACCGGGCGGCCCCTAGTCGGTCAATGAGCTCGTCGGCTCGTGGAATGGGGTGGGCATCGGCTCGGGTAACGTCATTGAGCCCCCGGTAATCCACGCAGAACCGGAGCTCGGGGGCGACACCGGGGGCTGCTGCCTTCGGAACCAGGACCACGGGGCTGGCCCAGGGACTGTCAGAGGGCTCGATCACCCCCAGGGTCAACATCTTCGAGACTTCAGCTTGAATGCAGGACCGGACCCGGTCAGGAACCCGGTAGGCTCGGTGTCTCACCGGCGGGCTGTCCCCGGTGTCCACATCGTGAACACACCAGTTGGTGACCCGGGGGGTCAGGGAGAAGAGGTCGGAAAATTGTCTGAGGAGCTGGCGGCAGTCCGCTTGTTGCTGGGCAGTGAGGGCTGGGGAGAGGTTCACCCCCTCCACGGAGCCATCCTGCTCCTTGACACACAGGAGGTCCGGGAGGGGATCCGACTCATCTTCGGCTCCGTCATCGGTGGCCAGCAGGAGGCTCAGTTCTGTCCGCACGAAGTGAGGCTTGAGGCGGTTCATGTGCAGGACCCGGAGGGGATCCCGAGGCGACTGGACGTCCACCAAGTAGGTGACTTGACTCTTCCTCTCAACCACTTTGTAGGGCCCAGTCCATCAGTCCTGGAGAGCGCCAGGCTTCACGGGGGCCATGACCCACACCTGCTGGCCCGGCTGGAACTCGACCAGAGTAGCATTCTGGTCGTACCAGCGCTTCATTTCTTCTTGACTCGCCTCCAGGTTGGCCTCGGCCAGTTCTCGGAACCTCCTGGTCTGGTTCCGGAGGGCCAGGACATATTGGAACACATCTCGGGGGGTGGTCTGGGGTGCTGCCTCCCACCCTTCCTTAACCAAACTGAGGGGACCTCGGACGGGGTGCCCATAGAGTAATTCAAACGGGCTGAACCCTAAGGACTTCTGGGGGACCTCCCGGTAAGCGAACAAGAGGCAGGGGAGCAGGACGTCCCACTTACGCCGGAGGGGCTCTTCTAGGCCAGCGATCATCCTTTCAAAGTCCTATTAAACCTCTCTACTAGGCCGTTCCCTTGGGGATGGTACGGGGTGGTGAACTTATAGGACACCCCACATTGTTGCCACAGGGACGTCATATACCTTGATATAAAATTAGTGCCGCGATCGCTCACGGCCTCGCGGGGGAAACCCACCCTGGAAAAGATCCCCATCAGGGCCCGGCCCACCACGGGGGCCGTAATGGTGCGCAGGGGAATAGCCTCTGGATAGCGGGTGGCGTGGTCTACTAGGACCAAGATGAAACGGTGACCTTGGGAGGTGGGGGGGTCCAGTGGCCCCACGATGTCGATTCCGACTCGTTCGAAGGGGGTACTGACGACCGGGAAGGGTTGGAGGGGAGCCTTGCGCTTCCCCCCACTCTTCCCACTGGCTTGGCACGTGGGGCCGGACTTGCAGTGTGCCTCTACCGCTGCTTTCATCTTAGGCCAATAAAAATGGGTCACGAGACGGCTGTAGGTCTTGTCCTGACCCAGGTGACCGGCGAGGGGGACATCGTGGGCTAAGCCCAGGAGGAAATCCCGGAAGCGGAGGGGTACCACCAGTACCCGTCCGGATCCCAGCTCCACTGATTTCTGCTCACTATACAGGATGTTATTCTCCCAATAGATTCGGTGCGTTCCGGTCTGGTCACCTGCGGCTTGGCCCTCGGCCTGGCGCCGCAGCCCGACCAGGGAAGGACAGGTGGCTTGCTCCCGGCAAAATTCTTCCCGGGTGGGCCCGCCCTCGTGGCGCCAATGGGCCAACTCGGGTAGATCCCCCAACTCGGGGACCGGGGCGGGGTCGGATGGTGCGGGTTCGTCGCTGGCGACGGACCCTTCTGATGGGGGAACGGGAGGACCCTCGGCGGGGACGGTACGGGCTTCTTCGACCGGGGTGCCCTCGACTTCTCTCCGGGGAGTGAGTCGGGCTGTCATAGATCGGGTGGTGGCACACACCCACTCGGGGAGTCCCATCATCCCTAGGTGGGCTTTGCGCTCTACGTGCTTCCAGGGAGAACTCTCCAGGTCGTTCCCTAAGAGGCAGTCGACCGGCTGGGAGGTTCTTACGGCCACCTTGAGTTTACCTATCACCCCTCCCCACTCAAATGGCACCAGGGCTACCTGACACATACTTTCCCTATTGTCTGCAGATATTACGGGGCAAAAGACATTGGGGAGGATCTGCTCCTCGGGAACTAGGTGCCTGAGGACACCGGTGATACTGGCCCCGGTGTCCCGCAGGGCCTCTACCTGGTGGCCATTGATCTTGACGAGCTGCCCATATTTCTGTGTGTTGGAGGGTAGGAGGCTACCAGGGATCATTTCCCTATCTCCCAGGGATACTAGGGCCATAGCGGCGGGTTCCCACTCCTCGGCTTCCTCAACCTCCTCCCCCAGGGCTATGTTGGCTATCTGTCTCGCAGGGGTGACTTGGGTGGCCATGGGGCACTCTGGGTCATTGGCGTAGTGCCCGGGTTTCTGGCAACGAAAACATGTGACGGTCACCCGGTGTCCTCGTCTCCCAGGGGGCCCTGTTACTGGTGGGGGGGGCGCCGGGAAAGGTGGAGGTGGTGTCTTCGGGGGGCTAGGCTGGGACTCTCTCGGCCCTCCCTGGTTCCCTCCCCCTCTCTGGCGGGGTGGTCCCTGACTGGTTCGGGGGTACTCTCCTACCATGCCCCGGGGGACCCGGGTGTTGGTCCAGCGGTCGGCCTCCACAGCCAGCTTCCGGGGATCTGTGAGCTTGCTATCCAGCAGATGTTGACGTAGCTCTACGAAGCAGTTCGCAGCCAGATGTTCCCATAACATGAGATCAGTGAGTTCGGCAAGGGTGGTGACCTTGCTGCCCTTGACCCACCCATCGAAGGCCCGACTAAAAAAGTTTACATACTCCACCCAGGTGGTGCCCGGGATCTTCCTGCAGTCCCGGAACCGTTGGCGGTACATTTCTGGGGTGAGGCCGTATCTTGTGAGGAGAGCCTCTTTCATGTGGCTGTAGGAGGTCTGCAGGGAGAGGGGTAGGTCGAGCAGGGTGTCCCTTCCTTCGCTCAGAAACCGCCCCCACAACCCCGCCCCCCAGTCCTTCTGTGGAATCCGATGAGAGGTCATGGCGACCTCGTAGGCCCGAAACCATTGCTGAATGTCATCGTTTTTATAATATTCTTTGACCACATCCTTGGGGATGTGGACCTTCTGTTCCGCTGGGGGGGCCGTCTCTCGGTTCCCCGAGGGCCTCCCGTCCTCATTTCGGGCCTTGAGCTCGAGTTCTTTTAAGCTGCGTTCGTGCTCTAGTTGGAGCTTTCTTCCTTCGTGCTCCCGTTGGAGCTTCTTTTCTTCCAGTTCGCCTTGTACGCGCATTTGCTCTACCGCTAGCTTTTTCTCCGCTAGCTTCAATTCGCCCTCGATTTTGAGTTTGGCTAACTCGAGTTCATGACTGCGGCTTCTCTCTCTGTCCGCGAGTTCCTCCGGGGATAGGCCCCCGTCTGGTACAATGCCTTGCACCTGATTGTCGCTGCTTTCACTTGGAGGGGGTTCGGCTTCGTCGGGGCGCTCCCCCGTGCCTTCCGGGCGGGATGCCCCGGTCTCCACCCAAGTTTTCAGTGCTTTCTGCAAGTCTTCCTTAGTGTTGAGGCCAGTGGTAGCTATTTTAAGTTCTTTGCAAAATTGTTTTAGCTCTTTGTGTGTGTATTCCTCCAGATGCTCCACCTGGAACACTCTGTTGGCGTTGGTTTCTGCGGAGCTCATGGCGCTTCCTTCTGCCATCTTTGTTGGTCGTGCGTCCGTTGTTCACTGTACGATCTCTAGGTGATGGGCCCGAATCCCGTCGCTTGCCACCAATGTTAGACGGCGACCTCAGAGGAGCCCGGAAAGGGGTCCTGACTTCCCTGAGTCCCACCCGTGTAGTATTGTAGCCGGGCACTGGCGAGAGATTCCCCAGGGGGAGGAATCTCGCAACTAGGATCGTACTTCTGGCACCACACGACACAGAGAGACCACACTGGGTATCCTCAGAACAAGCTTTATCAAATAGTTATCACTGCAAATATGTACAAGGTGAGCACGGGCTCAAGTGTCTCGGAAAGGTAGGGGGTAGCGGGACTGTCTCTGGTAACGGTTCAACGCGGGGACGTATCCGGCGCACAGCTCACAATCCTCGAGCTGGGGGATATGTGGACGGAGTCGGGGTCCGGCGGGACCGTGAGAGTCTGGGGGAGCCGCGAGTCACTCAGCGGGCTCAGGTACAAGTTCGGAGGTCTTACGATCTTCAAGGAGCCGCGAGTCACTCAGCAGGGCTCAGGTACAAGTTCGGAGGTCTTACGATCTTCAGGGAGCCGCGAGTCACTCAGCAGGGCTCAGGTACATGTTCGGAGGTCTTACGATCTTCAGGGAGCCGCGAGTCACTCAGCAGGGCTCAGGTACAAGTTCGGAGGTCTTACGATCTTCAGGGAGCCGCGAGTCACTCAGCAGGGCTCAGGTGAGTTCCAGTTCCAGGAGCCGCGACCACGTCAGCAGGCTCTCGTTGTTCCAGCGTCGAATCTCTCGGACAGTCTCAGAGCACCCCTTGTTATAGGTCGACCCCGCTTTGATGTCCGGAGTCTGCGCAGGCAGGGGTCTTGTCACCTGGGGGCCGCTTGTCGGGGTTTCCTGCTATTGTCTTTTGATCCTTTCAGGGCCGGGTCGGGAGGAGTCCCAGACACCCAGCAGGCACGGAGCCAGCCCGCAGGGAGGCCGGAGGGCCGATCGAAACCCATCGTCCCAGGGGAGTTCAGAGGTGCGATAGAAACTGCTCCTCCCTCTCTCATCCCCTGGAAGCGTGATGTCCTCCAGCCGGAGTGGCGCCTCGAGGCCCGGGTCGCGCTGGAGCCGGGCGGCCATCTTGTTGCAGGGAGTGGGCACGCGGGCCCGGGGTGGCCGAAAGGAGAGAGGCCATGGACGGGGATGTCCGGGGTTGGTGCAGGTGTCCTGGTGGGAAAGGCCGGCTGGGCCGCGTGCTAGGGCTGCAGGCACCAGGTTTCGGTGGTGCGGGGGCACGGAGGGCCATTCTACGAGGCCGGGTCCAACACGGTTGATGTGGTTTATCTTTGCCCGGGAGTGGGGGGGGGTGTCCCGTGGGTGGTGTCCTGTGGGTGGTGGGGGGGGTGTCCTGTGGGAGGGGGGGTGTCCTGTGGGTCTCGTGTTTGCCTGCGGCGGGGCTGGTGACCTGTGTGTGTTCCCTGCTGGTCCTGACGTTTGCAGCGGGCTATCTTTCGCCTGCATCTCCCTCCCGCCGCCGCGTTTGGCACCCTCGCGGCCGCGGTTGGAAGGGGGACTACATTTCCCGGCGACCACTGCTTCCAGGAAGTTCCCGCCCACTACCCGCCACCCGCGCCAGGAGGCGCTACAAATTCCAGCCTACCCTTGGTGGAGCGGGGGTCTCGTGTTTGTCTGCGGCGGGGCTGGTGACCTGTGTGTGTTCCCTGCTGGTCCTGACGTTTGCAGCGGGCTATCTTTCGCCTGCATCTCCCTCCCGCCGCCGCGTTTGGCACCCTCGCGGCCGCGGTTGGAAGGGGGACTACATTTCCCGGCGACCACTGCTTCCAGGAAGTTCCCGCCCACTACCCGCCACCCGCGCCAGGAGGCGCTACAAATTCCAGACTACCCTTGGTGGAGCGGGGGTCTCGTGTTTGTCTGCGGCGGGGCTGGTGACCTGTGTGTGTTCCCTGCTGGTCCTGACGTTTGCAGCGGGCTATCTTTCGCCTGCATCTCCCTCCCGCCGCCGCGTTTGGCACCCTCGCGGCCGCGGTTGGAAGGGGGACTACATTTCCCGGCGACCACTGCTTCCAGGAAGTTCCCGCCCACTACCCGCCACCCGCGCCAGGAGGCGCTACAAATTCCAGCCTACCCTCGGTGGAGCGGGGGTCTCGTGTTTGTCTGCGGCGGGGCTGGTGACCTGTGTGTGTTCCCTGCTGGTCCTGACGTTTGCAGCGGGCTATCTTTCGCCTGCATCTCCCTCCTGCCGCCGCGTTTGGCACCCTCGCGGCCGCGGTTGTAAGGGGGACTACATTTCCCGGCGACCACTGCTTCCAGGAAGTTCCCGCCCACTACCCGCCACCCGCGCCAGGAGGCGCTACAAATTCCAGCCTACCCTCCGCGTCGCGGGACGCACGCGGGAGTCGCCGGGCTGAGCCCGGGCAGAGGGCGGGCCATCTGTGGCCGTCAGTGGACGACAAGGGACGGGACGGGCCTACCCCCTGAGTAACGCCATACCATGGGTAAGCGCAAACTGCCTTCATCAACCCTTGGGGGGACAGGGAAAGTGAAGGTACCCCGTATAACTACTACATCAAATAATATCATGTCGTACCTTACTTCTGCTGTGGGGAAACTTAATCAAGAGATTGCTGAGACAGAACGGGAACTAGGGCTAAAAAAAAGTTGTTTGGATCCCATTGTGTCTCCTCTACTCAGCAGACAAGTCATTCCTTTGGAGCCCGTGATTAACATCATCCCTTCTAAGGATATATTACCCCAGGTTCAATGTCCTACAATAACCCACGGGGTCCTCACTCCTTTGTGTACTGACACTGCCCTAAGCCCTACACGAGAGGCCACCGTCACAGCCACTAAGCGCGCTAAAAGGTTCCCAAAGAGACTACTAAAGAAGAATGTGCATTATTTTTCTAAATTTCGTCCAGCTACAAGTAACTTTGAATCCCGTCTAAAGGATATGGTGGAAAAAGTACTCACGGACAAGTTAGAAACCACTCTTGTTCATATTGCTAATGACATTATAGAGACTTTGAGAGAATGTGTGGCGGAAATATTAGGGAAATGTGATCAGATAAGTAAACTGGTATCTTTAACATCACTGGATTGCCCGCAATCGGAAATTTTAGGGAGTACAGCTAACCACAATCCACCAATGACAGGGAATGATAAGCCTTTAGCATTAAGACGGCCCGCGCCTGCATACACTCAATTGCAGCCAAAACCACCTAAAATAGTCACTCTGCAAACTAAGAATAAGAATAAGGTCCCGAGGCAACTAAGCCATGAAGAGGGCAGCCCCATTGCCTCCCCGGCAAATATTGTTGCGAATAACGGCGGCACCTCACAGGGTGTGACAAGGTTAATCTACCACCTGAGGCAACTCCGTTCGTCGCCGTACTAGTAAATATCCCACCTTTAAGCCCAGAGGAGGAAGAGTCACAGGGTACACTACTAGGGAATGTCAAGTTATGGTGTGATGAAAACTGTACAGGCCCAAAAAATATATCTACCCACATCATGACAGCGAGACGAGTCAACTGGCTGGGCCCTACGTCAAAAAAACTACCGGGAGATTGTATTATTGTAAATTTTAATAGACCCCATGTGGCTGCTCGCCTGTTCTGGGATGCTACTGCTATCAAGGCAGGTGGGGTTCGTGTGGTTCCTTTAGGTTATTTTTACCCTCGACCATATCCCCCTAAATCATCTTTTTGTGATGGTGGCAAACACGAAGCTCCGAGACGCCCAATTGATTCCTCATCTTGGCCCTTACAGACTCCAGGTTTCATCCAAAGACATACTGATGTCAACAGACTAACTAACAGGGCCACCTTGGATTTAACAAATAGATACACAGCCTTATCTCATTTGGATGAAAATGATTGACTGACCTGCTACGCTGACCCTAAGTCACAGATGCATGGCATGCCTACTGCCGACAGGGGAGCTGGAAAATCAGTTAAAATCATAAGCTGGAATATTGCTGGGCTTCGTTCGAAGAGGGCCGACAGCATATGGTTGGAACAAATTAAGGAGTATGATGTTGTGGCACTCCAGGAAACCTGGGATAGGGAATGTAATTTCTGGTTAGATGGATATCTATCGTATTTTGTAGCTGCTTTAGCAACAAGTTCAGGGAGAGATAGAGGGGGACTTTTGTTGCTGATCTCTGTGAAACATATGGGAACCGCAAAAATCCTAAACACCTTATCCCCGAATTTTTTAGCTCTGGAATTTACTTTTCCAAATAAACATAAAATTGTGTATGTTAACTTTTACAATGCCCCCTGTGGCACACATTGCAATGAAAATATCATTGCATTGGCAAAGTTTTTAACAAATTACAAGAACGGTCAAAACACTTTTGTTCATCTAATCCTTTTAGGGGATTTTAACACACACTTGTGCCAGCTAAATTGCCAATACAGGGACACAACTGATACTGGTCTGCTTTAGAAGACCTACTGTCCGATGCTGAACGAGCTGAACCGGAGTTTTTTGACACCAATGACCGGGTAGCTACATATAGTGCTAGGAATAGCAATACCATTATAGATTTTATATTTATCTCTCCTGGCTTGTTGCAAAATGTCATCTTTTATAATGCAATTCACGCTACATTCAGTGATCATAACCCAGTATTACTAGAACTACGTAATAATAACCCATATCTACTTAATGATAATGTTAGACGGCGACCTCCGAGGAGCCCGGAAAGGGGTCCTGACTTCCCTGAGTCCCACCCGTGTAGTATTGTAGCCGGGCACTGGCGAGAGATTCCCCCGGGGGAGGAATCTCGCAACTAGGATCGTACTTCTGGCACCACACGACACAGAGAGACCACACTGGGTATTCTCAGAAACAAGCTTTATCAAATAGGTATCACTGCAAATATGTACAAGGTGAGCACGGCTCAAGAGTCTCGGACAGGTAGGGGGTAGCGGGACTGTCTCTGGTAACGGTTCCAAGCAGGGACGTATCCGGCGCACAGCTCACAATCCTCGAGCTGGGGGATACGTGGTCGGAGTCGGGGTCCGGCGGGACCGTGAGAGTCTGGGGGAGCCGCGAGTCACTCAGCGGGCGCAGGTACAAGTTCGGAGGTCTTTACGATCTTCAAGGAGCTGCGAGTCACTCAGCAGGGCTCAGGTACAAGTTCGGAGGTCTTACGATCTTCAGGGAGCCGCGAGTCACTCAGCAGGGCTCAGGTACAAGTTCGGAGGTCTTACGATCTTCAGGGAGCCGCGAGTCACTCAGCAGGGCTCAGGTGGGTTCAAGTTCCAGGAGCCGCGACCACGTCAGCAGGCTCTCGTTGTTCCAGCGTCGAATCTGCCGGACAGTCTCAGAGCACCCCTTGTTATAGGTCGACCCCGCTTTGATGTCCGGAGTCTGCGCAGGCAGGGGTCTTGTCACCTGGGGGCCGCTTGTCGGGATTTCCTGCTATTGTCTTTTGATCCTTTCAGGGCCGGGTCGGGAGGAGTCCCAGACACCCAGCAGGCACGGAGCCAGCCCGCAGGGAGGCCGGAGGGCCGATCGAAACCCATCGTCCCAGGGGAGTTCAGAGGTGCGATAGAACTGCTCCTCCCTCTCTCATCCCCTGGAAGCGTGATGTCCTCCAGCCGGAGTGGCGCCTCGAGGCCCGGGTCGCGCTGGAGCCGGGCGGCCATCTTGTTGCAGGGAGTGGGCACGCGGGCCCGGGGTGGCCGAAAGGAGAGAGGCCATGGACGGGGATGTCCGGGGTTGGTGCGGGTGTCCTGGGGGGGAAAGGTCGGCTGGGCCGCGTGCTTGGGCTGCAGGCACCAGGTTGCAGTGGTGCGGGGGCACGGAGGGCCATTCTACGAGGCCGGGTCCAACACGCGTCCCCCCCAGCTGAAAGCCGGAGAGAACTGCCCATCACCTTGGGGGGTTCTCTTCGCTGAGGCGGAAGAACCGGGAGAGGCCGTCAGCGTTGTCGTGGTCCGTACCAGGGCGGTGTTCTACGGTGAAGTCCATTCCCTGGAGGGAGATTGACCACCGCAGTAGCTTGGGGTTTTCTCCTCGCATCTGCATGAGCCATCGCAAGGGCCGATGGTCAGTTTGGACCCTGAAATGAGTGCCGAACAGGTAGGGTCGTAGTTTTTTGAGTGCCCAGACCACGGCAAAGGCTTCGCGCTCTATGGTGCTCCACTTCTGTTCTCGGGGTAGCAGCCGCCGACTGAGGAAGGCGACGGGCTGGTCTAGGCCTTGATCATTCACTTGGGACAGGACGGCCCCAATGCCATGCTCGGAGGCATCGGTCTGGACTATGAACTCCTTGGTGTAGTCGGGAGCCTGGAGGACGGGGGCGGTGCACATGGCCTTTTTTAGAGCATCGAAAGCTTCCTGGCAGGCAGCCGTCCATTGCACCTTCTTTGGCTGTTTTTTAGACGTGAGTTCAGTGAGAGGGCCGACCAGGCTGCCATACCCCCGAATGAATCGGCGGTAGTAGACCGTGAGTCCCAGAAAGGCTCGGACTTCCGTTTGGGTGATGGGTGGGTCCCAGGCCAGGATGGCGTCGATCTTTGGCTGTAGAGGGGCGACCTGGCCACTCCCGACTTGGTGCCCCAGGTAGACTACGGATCCTTGCCCGATCTGGCACTTGCTGGCTTTTACGGTGAGGCCTGCCTGGCGCAGGGCGGTTAGCACCCTCCGGAGGTGCTGGAGGTGCTCACTCCACTCTGAACTGAAGACAGCGATGTCGTCCAGATAGGCCGCGCTGAACTGTTCTAGCCCGGCCAGGACCCTATTTACCAGTCTCTGGAAAGTGGCCGGGGCATTTTTCATCCCGAAGGGCATCACGCGGAAGCGGTAGTGCCCATCGGGGGTGGAGAAAGCAGACCTCTCCTTGGCCCCTTCAGTGAGCGCAATCTGCCAGTAGCCGCAGGTGAGGTCGAAAGTGCTGAGGAACCGGGCGGCCCCTAGTCGGTCAATGAGCTCGTCGGCTCGTGGAATGGGGTGGGCATCGGCTCGGGTAACGTCATTGAGCCCCCGGTAATCCACGCAGAACCGGAGCTCGGGGGCGACACCGGGGGCTGCTGCCTTCGGAACCAGGACCACGGGGCTGGCCCAGGGACTGTCAGAGGGCTCGATCACCCCCAGGGTCAACATCTTCGAGACTTCAGCTTGAATGCAGGACCGGACCCGGTCAGGAACCCGGTAGGCTCGGTGTCTCACCGGCGGGCTGTCCCCGGTGTCCACATCGTGAACACACCAGTTGGTGACCCGGGGGGTCAGGGAGAAGAGGTCGGAAAATTGTCTGAGGAGCTGGCGGCAGTCCGCTTGTTGCTGGGCAGTGAGGGCTGGGGAGAGGTTCACCCCCTCCACGGAGCCATCCTGCTCCTTGACACACAGGAGGTCCGGGAGGGGATCCGACTCATCTTCGGCTCCGTCATCGGTGGCCAGCAGGAGGCTCAGTTCTGTCCGCACGAAGTGAGGCTTGAGGCGGTTCATGTGCAGGACCCGGAGGGGATCCCGAGGCGACTGGACGTCCACCAAGTAGGTGACTTGACTCTTCCTCTCAACCACTTTGTAGGGCCCAGTCCATCGGTCCTGGAGAGCGCCAGGCTTCACGGGGGCCATGACCCACACCTGCTGGCCCGGCTGGAACTCGACCAGAGTAGCATTCTGGTCGTACCAGCGCTTCATTTCTTCTTGACTCGCCTCCAGGTTGGCCTCGGCCAGTTCTCGGAACCTCCTGGTCTGGTTCCGGAGGGCCAGGACATATTGGAACACATCTCGGGGGGTGGTCTGGGGTGCTGCCTCCCACCCTTCCTTAACCAAACTGAGGGGACCTCGGACGGGGTGCCCATAGAGTAATTCAAACGGGCTGAACCCTAAGGACTTCTGGGGGACCTCCCGGTAAGCGAACAAGAGGCAGGGGAGCAGGACGTCCCACTTACGCCGGAGGGGCTCTTCTAGGCCAGCGATCATCCCTTTCAAAGTCCTATTAAACCTCTCTACTAGGCCGTTCCCTTGGGGATGGTACGGGGTGGTGAACTTATAGGACACCCCACATTGTTGCCACAGGGACGTCATATACCTTGATATAAAATTAGTGCCGCGATCGCTCACGGCCTCGCGGGGGAAACCCACCCTGGAAAAGATCCCCATCAGGGCCCGGCCCACCACGGGGGCCGTAATGGTGCGCAGGGGAATAGCCTCTGGATAGCGGGTGGCGTGGTCTACTAGGACCAAGATGAAACGGTGACCTTGGGAGGTGGGGGGGTCCAGTGGCCCCACGATGTCGATTCCGACTCGTTCGAAGGGGGTACTGACGACCGGGAAGGGTTGGAGGGGAGCCTTGCGCTTCCCCCCACTCTTCCCACTGGCTTGGCACGTGGGGCAGGACTTGCAGTGTGCCTCTACCGCTGCTTTCATCTTAGGCCAATAAAAATGGGTCACGAGACGGCTGTAGGTCTTGTCCTGACCCAGGTGACCGGCGAGGGGGACATCGTGGGCTAAGCCCAGGAGGAAATCCCGGAAGCGGAGGGGTACCACCAGTACCCGTCCGGATCCCAGCTCCACTGATTTCTGCTCACTATACAGGATGTTATTCTCCCAATAGATTCGGTGCGTTCCGGTCTGGTCACCTGCGGCTTGGCCCTCGGCCTGGCGCCGCAGCCCGACCAGGGAAGGACAGGTGGCTTGCTCCCGGCAAAATTCTTCCCGGGTGGGCCCGCCCTCGTGGCGCCAATGGGCCAACTCGGGTAGATCCCCCAACTCGGGGACCGGGGCGGGGTCGGATGGTGCGGGTTCGTCGCTGGCGACGGACCCTTCTGATGGGGGAACGGGAGGACCCTCGGCGGGGACGGTACGGGCTTCTTCGACCGGGGTGCCCTCGACTTCTCTCCGGGGAGTGAGTCGGGCTGTCATAGATCGGGTGGTGGCACACACCCACTCGGGGAGTCCCATCATCCCTAGGTGGGCTTTGCGCTCTACGTGCTTCCAGGGAGAACTCTCCAGGTCGTTCCCTAAGAGGCAGTCGACCGGCTGGGAGGTTCTTACGGCCACCTTGAGTTTACCTATCACCCCTCCCCACTCAAATGGCACCAGGGCTACCTGAAACATACTTTCCCTATTGTCTGCAGATATTACGGGGCAAAAGACATTGGGGAGGATCTGCTCCTCGGGAACTAGGTGCCTGAGGACACCGGTGATACTGGCCCCGGTGTCCCGCAGGGCCTCTACCTGGTGGCCATTGATCTTGACGAGCTGCCCATATTTCTGTGTGTTGGAGGGTAGGAGGCTACCAGGGATCATTTCCCTATCTCCCAGGGATACTAGGGCCATAGCGGCGGGTTCCCACTCCTCGGCTTCCTCAACCTCCTCCCCCAGGGCTATGTTGGCTATCTGTCTCGCAGGGGTGACTTGGGTGGCCATGGGGCACTCTGGGTCATTGGCGTAGTGCCCGGGTTTCTGGCAACGAAAACATGTGACGGTCACCCGGTGTCCTCGTCTCCCAGGGGGCCCTGTTACTGGTGGGGGGGGCGCCGGGAAAGGTGGAGGTGGTGTCTTCGGGGGGCTAGGCTGGGACTCTCTCGGCCCTCCCTGGTTCCCTCCCCCTCTCTGGCGGGGTGGTCCCTGACTGGTTCGGGGGTACTCTCCTACCATGCCCCGGGGGACCCGGGTGTTGGTCCAGCGGTCGGCCTCCACAGCCAGCTTCCGGGGATCTGTGAGCTTGCTATCCAGCAGATGTTGACGTAGCTCTACGAAGCAGTTCGCAGCCAGATGTTCCCATAACATGAGATCAGTGAGTTCGGCAAGGGTGGTGACCTTGCTGCCCTTGACCCACCCATCGAAGGCCCGACTAAAAAAGTTTACATACTCCACCCAGGTGGTGCCCGGGATCTTCCTGCAGTCCCGGAACCGTTGGCGGTACATTTCTGGGGTGAGGCGGTATCTTGTGAGGAGAGCCTCTTTCATGTGGCTGTAGGAGGTCTGCAGGGAGAGGGGTAGGTCGAGCAGGGTGTCCCTTCCTTCGCTCAGAAACCGCCCCCACAACCCCGCCCCCCAGTCCTTCTGTGGAATCCGATGAGAGGTCATGGCGACCTCGTAGGCCCGAAACCATTGCTGAATGTCATCGTTTTTATAATATTCTTTGACCACATCCTTGGGGATGTGGACCTTCTGTTCCGCTGGGGGGGCCGTCTCTCGGTTCCCCGAGGGCCTCCCGTCCTCATTTCGGGCCTTGAGCTCGAGTTCTTTTAAGCTGCGTTCGTGCTCTAGTTGGAGCTTTCTTCCTTCGTGCTCCCGTTGGAGCTTCTTTTCTTCCAGTTCGCCTTGTACGCGCATTTGCTCTACCGCTAGCTTTTTCTCCGCTAACTTTAATTCGCCCTCGATTTTGAGTTTGGCTAACTCGAGTTCATGACTGCGGCTTCTCTCTCTGTCCGCGAGTTCTCCCGGGGATAGGCCCCCGTCTGCTACAATGCCTCGCACCTGATTGTCGCTGCTTTCACTTGGAGGGGGTTCGGCTTCGTCGGGGCGCTCCCCCGTGCCTTCCGGGCGGGATGCCCCGGTCTCCACCCAAGTTTTCAGTGCTTTCTGCAAGTCTTCCTTAGTGTTGAGGCCAGTGGTAGCGATTTTAAGTTCTTTGCAAAATTGTTTTAGCTCTTTGTGTGTGTATTCTTCCAGATGCTCCACCTGGAACACTCTGTTGGCGTTGGTTTCTGCGGAGCTCATGGCGCTTCCTTATGCCATCTTTGTTGGTCGTGCGTCCGTTGTTCACTGTACGATCTCTAGGTGATGGGCCCGAATCCCGTCGCTTGCCACCAATGTTAGACGGCGACCTCCGAGGAGCCCGGAAAGGGGTCCTGACTTCCCTGAGTCCCACCCGTGTAGTATTGTAGCCGGGCACTGGCGAGAGATTCCCCCGGGGGAGGAATCTCGCAACTAGGATCGTACTTCTGGCACCACACGACACAGAGAGACCACACTGGGTATTCTCAGAAACAAGCTTTATCAAATAGGTATCACTGCAAATATGTACAAGGTGAGCACGGCTCAAGAGTCTCGGACAGGTAGGGGGTAGCGGGACTGTCTCTGGTAACGGTTCCAAGCAGGGACGTATCCGGCGCACAGCTCACAATCCTCGAGCTGGGGGATACGTGGTCGGAGTCGGGGTCCGGCGGGACCGTGAGAGTCTGGGGGAGCCGCGAGTCACTCAGCGGGCGCAGGTACAGGTTCGGAGGTCTTTGCGATCTTCAAGGAGCCGCGAGTCACTCAGCAGGGCTCAGGTACAAGTTCGGAGGTCTTACGATCTTCAGGGAGCCGCGAGTCACTCAGCAGGGCTCAGGTACAAGTTCGGAGGTCTTACGATCTTCAGGGAGCCGCGAGTCACTCAGCAGGGCTCAGGTGGGTTCAAGTTCCAGGAGCCGCGACCACGTCAGCAGGCTCTCGTTGTTCCAGCGTCGAATCTGCCGGACAGTCTCAGAGCACCCCTTGTTATAGGTCGACCCCGCTTTGATGTCCGGAGTCTGCGCAGGCAGGGGTCTTGTCACCTGGGGGCCGCTTGTCGGGATTTCCTGCTATTGTCTTTTGATCCTTTCAGGGCCGGGTCGGGAGGAGTCCCAGACACCCAGCAGGCACGGAGCCAGCCCGCAGGGAGGCCGGAGGGCCGATCGAAACCCATCGTCCCAGGGGAGTTCAGAGGTGCGATAGAACTGCTCCTCCCTCTCTCATCCCCTGGAAGCGTGATGTCCTCCAGCCGGAGTGGCGCCTCGAGGCCCGGGTCGCGCTGGAGCCGGGCGGCCATCTTGTTGCAGGGAGTGGGCACGCGGGCCCGGGGTGGCCGAAAGGAGAGAGGCCATGGACGGGGATGTCCGGGGTTGGTGCGGGTGTCCTGGGGGGGAAAGGTCGGCTGGGCCGCGTGCTTGGGCTGCAGGCACCAGGTTGCAGTGGTGCGGGGGCACGGAGGGCCATTCTACGAGGCCGGGTCCAACAGATAATATAAATATAAATCCAGTATCTCCCTTGGTAATATCCGTTCAGGACCAGGGGAGACGGCTAAAATGGAGTAAAATAATCCCAGAGGCTTTTTATATCTCATTGAGTGAGAAGGTGGGTAAGGAAATTAATAATTGCTTGGATCCGCTAAGGTGGGGTGGAGATATTATCTCTTCCTTTGACTCAATCTGCCAGCGGGTGGCTGCGGACTTAACATGTAAGACACCACACAAGGAGCAAAAACCACATGGTTGGTTTGACCAAAAATGCTCAAAAGCCCATAGAGACCTACTGATGGAATTGAAAAAGAGTCCTAGAGATAATGCAGAAGTGGCCAGGCTAAGGAAACGTTACAAAATGACTGTTGAGTTTCGTAAGAATGTCATAAAAAAAAACGCCTGGGACTCCTTGTATGACAAGGCTAGCCTTAAAAACAGCTCTAAATTTTGGGAAATAGTTAATTTTCCACTTTTTAATGACAAGGAAAACACCCCGCTTGAATTAAATATATCTGAGCGTGAATGGCTAGACTATTTTGGGAAAATGTATGGCAATGGCCTCCCAGCACATGTCTTTGTTCCGATTGTGAGCAACCAAGAGGAGCCCCCATTGAGATTTACAATTAAAGAAACACAAAAGGCTATTGAGGACACGGTTGCTCATAAGGCCCATGGCCCAGACGGAGTACCTGCTGACTTGTTTAAGGCACATCCTAATATTTGGTTCGTGGTTCTTACTAATGTATTTAACATGGTCTGTATTGATAATAGCAGATTACCTACTTCCTGGTCACGGGCGATTATTGTCCGGATTTTTAAGAAGGGCCAGAGGGGGGACCCTAGATGCTATCGGCCCATATCCTTATTGGACTCGTCCTTTAAAATTCTAGGGAAGGTCATTTTGTCTAGGATCTCCTCTTGGGTTACTAACAATGACATCATGTGTAATGCACAGTATGGTTTCCGAACTGGTCGAGGCACCGAAGACCAGTGCCTGAATCTACATCTAATAGTTAGTAAATACACTGTAGCCACAAAAGGGGCAATCTACCTGGCTTTCATGGACTTGTCCACAGCTTTTGACCTAGTTAATAGGTCGAAACTGTGGACAATGCTCCTGGAGCTGGGTTTAGATCGGGCTCTGGTGAGCTTCCTGGCGGAGCTACATAGAGATCTAACAGCGGTCATTCGCATGACTCAAGACGGGAAGTGTTCCGCTGGCCTCAAGTCCGGCAGGGGAGTTCGCCAGGGGTGTATTCTGGCCCCAATGCTATTTTCTCTATATATAAACTCACTGGGTTCCTCCTTGGCGGCTGCATCCGTTGACGTTCCATGCATGAGGGGAACACCAGTGCCGGTTTTATTATATGCTGACGATACGGTGCTGCTGTCAAGGACCCCAATAGGCTTACAACATCTGCTGAATTCCTTTGGGGACTTTATGCAAAATCTGGACCTAGTGACAAATGTAGAGAAATCGCATGTCATGGCCATAGGGAAAGGTAGGAAGAACATGAGAACCCTTTCTTGTAATGGCTTAGTAATATCGAGAGTGAAAGTGTTCACCTATCTTGGCGTAGTGTTTGATGACATTGGGTCCTGGGTACCCCAAGTTGCTAATAAAGTAGCAGCCGTGAAAAGATCCTCGGCGGCTATATTAGGCTTCGCCAAAAGACTGGGTGGCAAACCAGCTGAGGCCATATTGATGATCTACAGATCCAAAACCCTAGCCATAGCAAGGTATGGGGCAGGTATTTGGGGCTATAAAGATCTAGCCCCGATACAGAGAGAAGAAAATAAATTTCTTCAATCTGTTTTGGGTCTCCCCCAATCTACATAATCCTTTGCAGCTCACACGGAGCTCGGGATAGGGTATATTACGGATATTTTAAATTTGGCACCGCTTTTACTCTGGATCAGAACCTGGCTGAAACCCCAACCTTACACACAATCATTACATACAGATCATTAGAGATTGTGTGGAGAGGGATGGAGTGGCGGACATTTTGTGGTTGACTTTTATTAAAAAATCTGCAGTACTCCTGGGTCGCCCTGAATTATATCTGAATCCGGAAAATCTTACTAAGGAAGATATTACATGGGTAAAAACACAATTTATAAATCTACGTGAATTAGAACGAGAAGCAAAGGAAATCACAAAACCTACAGTTAGGTCACATTTTTTGCTGATCTCGTCCTTGTCAATTCAACCCTATCTGACTATCGTTACCAGACCCTATCATCGGTGGCTCCTAACAAAATCCAGATTTAATCAAGCTCATTTCTTGTTGGGAACTTATGAAAAGTGGTGTCACCCAAAGGAAAACGCACCTTGTGACTGTGATAATTTTTCTGATCAGGACCAGACACATTTTGTGTTTTTCTGTTCTTTCTTTTCTGAAAGTAGGAAAAAGTTCATTAGACCGCTGCTAAGGGAAAAGGGGTTTGTACAGTTTAAACCTGCATTGTATTATCTTCAATTAATGGAGACCCCTTTAGTAATGTTTGGTGTAGCCAATTTTCTGATTGCCTGTATCCGGGCTAGAAGTAAAAGACTCAAGCTGAATGTAGGTTCTGGTTCTGTAAATGTTTACCCAAGATCGTTTGACATAATCTAATTCAATCCCCCTGTAACACATGAAATATTGGGGTTATGAATCATGTCATATTTTTTTTTATAAATTTTACTATGTGTGGATTTATATGTATATGCCACTGACCTTTTATATATTTAAATTTTTATTTGTATAATACGCTCTGGAAATTAACTCTATGTAATCGTATAGTATACTTTTATGATTTTTAAATAATCGAATAAAGTGTTTTTTGACTTGACTTGACTGTGGGTGGTGGGGGTGGGTGTCCTGTGGGTGGTGGGGGTGGGGTGTCCTGTGGGTGGTGGGGGGGTGTCCTGTGGGTGGTGGGGGTGGGTGTCCTGTGGGTGGTGGGGGTGGGGTGTCCTGTGGGAAGGGGGGGTCCTGTGGGTGGTGGGGGTGGGGTGTCCTGTGGGTGGTGGGGGGGGTGTCCTGTGGGTGGTGGGGTGGGTGTCCTGTGGGTGGTGGGGGTAGGGTGTCCTGTGGGTGGTGGGGGGGTGTCCTGTGGGTGGTGGGGGTGGGTGTCCTGTGGGTGGTGGGGTGGGGTGTCCTGTGGGTGGTGGGGGGTGTCCTGTGGGTGGTGGGGGGGTGTCCTGTGGGAGGGGGGGGTCCTGTGGGTGGTGGGGGTGGGTGTCCTGTGGGTGGTGGGGGTGGGTGTCCCGTGGGTGGTGGGGGTGGGGTGTCCTGTGGGTGGGGGTGGGGTGTCCTGTGGGTGGTGGGGGGGTGTCCTGTGGGAGGGGGGGGGTCCTGTGGGTGGTGGGGGTGGGTGTCCTGTGGGTGGTGGGGGGGTGTCCTGTGGGTGGTGGGGGTGGGTGGTGGGGGTGGGTGTCCTGTGGGTGGTGGGGGCGGGTGTCCTGTGGGTGGTGGGGTGGTGGGGGTGGGGTGTCCTGTGGGTGGTGGGGGGGTGTCCTGTGGGTGGTGGGGGTGGGTGTCCTGTGGGTGGTGGGGGTGGGGTGTCCTGTGGGTGGTGGGGGGGTGTCCTGTGGGTGGTGGGGGGGGTGTCCTGTGGGAGGGGGGGGTTGTGTGGGTGGTGGGGGGGTGTCCTGTGGGTGGTGGGGGTGGGTGTCCTGTGGGTGGTGGGGGTGGGGTGTCCTGTGGGTGGTGGGGGGGTGTCCTGTGGGTGGTGGGGGTGGGTGTCCTGTGGGTGGTGGGGGGGTGTCCTGTGGGTGGTGGGGGTGGGTGTCCTGTGGGTGGTGGGGGGTGTCCTGTGGGTGGTGGGGGGGTGTCCTGTGGGAGGGGGGTCCTGTGGGTGGTGGGGGTGGGTGTCCTGTGGGTGGTGGGGGTGGGTGTCCCGTGGGTGGTGGGGGTGGGTGTCCTGTGGGTGGTGGGGGTGGGGTGCCCTGTGGGTGGGGGGGGTGTCCTGTGGGTGGTGGGGGGGTGTCCTGTGGGAGGGGGGGGTCCTGTGGGTGGTGGGGGTGGGTGTCCTGTGGGTGGTGGGGGGGTGTCCTGTGGGTGGTGGGGGTGGGTGTCCTGTGGGTGGTGGGGGCGGGTGTCCTGTGGGTGGTGGGGTGGTGGGGGTGGGGTGTCCTGTGGGTGGTGGGGGGGTGTCCTGTGGGTGGTGGGGGCGGGTGTCCTGTGGGTGGTGGGGGCGGGTGTCCTGTGGGTGGTGGGGGTGGGGTGTCCTGTGGGTGGTGGGGGGGTGTCCTGTGGGTGGTGGAAGCGGGTGTCCTGTGGGTGGTGGGGGTGGTGTTGTGGCACTCTTGGGTGTCCGGCACGCATGTTCAGTGGCTCCATGGCATCTGTTGTTCTTCAGCTGTGGCTCTGGGCTGGGCTCCCTTTTATGGTGCAGGTTGTCGGACGAGTTTACACCAGGTCAGAGCAGGTGTTAAATCCCTGCTGCTCACCCGCCTTATCGCCTCTTTTGTGATCTTATCGCTGATCTGGCTGGTCGTTGCGGAGTGGTGTTGTCGCAGCTTTTTGCTCGGGAACGCCTACTCTGCATCTCATTAGCGTTAGTTGCCGGTGTCATCTGCGGCGCTGTTTTTGGCGGCTGCTATCGGAGGCAAACTGGTGATATCGGCTGTTAGCACCAGCTTGTGAATGGGGCGATGAATTTATCACCACCTTGGCTGTGATAAAGTGCCGATAACTCTGTGATGTGTCCTTGAGAATATGCCCCTCTGTGTCCCCGTTATTCCACAATCCAGAGTCGGAATGCCCTAAATAAGTCATACCACAGCGCCAGCTAGCGGCGGCCAGTGCTTTAAAAGGGCCTGTACTGTCCGGTACCGAGTACCAGCACTTTTTCATTTTTAGATGGAGAGTACCGGCACTTCTCGGAAACAAGCAGAGTTCCTGCACTTGTATTTCTCCGTTTCAAGCACTGGCGGCGGCATGGAATGAATACATTGGGTGTTACCACAGCCTTTGGAAGGCCAAACCCATGGGAAGGAACATGGCTCGTGCAGCTCCTGTGATGTATAAACTCAATACATGTGTGTATTATCACAGCCTCACCATGGGCCTGTGACCGAGGGTCAGAGCGTGGGTAAAGCCACAGCGCCATCTAGCGGCCATGCCATGAATTGTTGGGTGTTTGCGCAGCTTTAGACTGGACATGGCCGGGCATGTGATGGGTGCACGTGAGGTCTGAGCGAGAGGGGAACATGCGAGGTTAGCCGTAGTCTATGCATGTATGCACGTATGTATGTATTATATACGGTTGTATGCATCTATGTATGTATCTATGTACGTATGTGTGAACGTATGTGTATGTAAATATTTTGTATGTATGAACATGTGTGTAAGTAAATATGTACGTATGTATGTACGTATGCATGTAAGTACGTATGTATGAACGTATTGTGTGTGTGTGCACGTATGTATATATGTATCCATGTATCTGTATGTTTGTATGCATCTATGTATATAGCATTGTATGTATGCATGTATCTATATACTTATGTATGTATGAACGTACGTGCATACGTATGCATGAACGTATGAGTGTATCTAGGTATGTACGTATGTATATATGTGGATATTTATATAGCATGACCTATGCCGGGGACATGAAAGTGCCGTACACTTCTAGTAGCCACAACCACGTCCGACGCCCCGGATCTCTGCGCCTCTTGACTTTAGGCAGCGCCTCGGGCGGATGTGACTGTCACCAGGCGCTTGGGAGGTGCCTCTCTGTCCAGGGTGCAGGCGCCCCCGGTCCCCCCGCCCCCTCCCTTCTAACACTCCCGCCTCTCTGCAGGAAGTGGAGCTCCTCGTGTGCAAGTGTCGTGTGTGCACACGCACAGGCACTACGCGCTGGTGCCAGCCGTGGGCGGCTCACGCTCCTCGGAGAGGAGTGGAACAAACGTGGGCTTCACAGGGTCCGGCGGCAGAGGCAAGATGAAGCAAACACGCTGTGAAATCATAGCCACAAATGTATCTTTTACTGATACGTGTTCTTGTGCATGCATACTACATACATGTGAGTTATGAGAAGGTCATGCAATAACTTGTAAGCGGCGGAAGCAGCACAGTTTTACTGCTTAGATTGAAAATATTGTACAATAATGCATGATAGTGTGATGCATCATTGTACTACATTTTCCATCTAACCAGTAAAACTGTCGCGGCACAAGCCCTGGTGCTTTACGTGTTCACACATCTTATGAAAATAAGTTTGCATATAAAAACAAACACGTAGGGCTTGTGCCACGGAAGCCACATGACACAGTAGCAACATGCTATTGTGCCAAGGTTGTTACGTGCTATTGTGCCACAGTAGCTACATGTTAATGTGCCACGGGAACCACATACCAGTGTGCCACGGTAGCCACATGCTATTGTGCCACGGTAACTACATGCTATTGATTGTGTCACAGTTCCCAGAATCTATTGTGCCACGGTAGCCACATGCTATTGTGCCACTGTAGCCGCATGCTATTGTGCCACGGTAACTACATGCTATTGTGCCACAGTTCCCAGAAGCTATTGTGCCACGGTAGCCACATGCTATTGTGCCACGGTAGCCACATGCTATTGTGCCACTGTAGCCACATGCTATTGTGCCACGGTAGCTACACGCTATTGTGCTGCGGTAGCCACAGCTATTGTACCACTGTATCCAGATGCTATTGTGCCACGGTAGGCCCACGCTAATGTGCCACAGTAGCCACAAGCCACTGTGCCACGGTAGCTCCATGCTATTTTGCCACAGTAGCCACAAGCTATTGGGCCACTGTGCCACATGCCACGGTGTCATGGTAGCCCCACGCTATTGTGCCACAGTAGCAACATGCTATTGTGCCATGGTACCTACATGCTATTGTGCTGCGGAAGCCACATACCTTTGTGGCATGGTAGCCACATGCTATTGTGTCATGGTAGCCACATGCCACTGTGCCGAGGTAGCCACCTGCCACAGTAGCCACATGCTATTGTGCCACTGCAGCCACATGCTATTGTGCCACTGTAGCCACATGCTACTGTACCACAGTAGCCACATGCTACTGTGCTACGGTAGCTCCACATTATTGTGCCACGGTAGATACATGTTATTGTACCACGGTAGCCACATGCTACTGTGCCACAGTAGCCACATGCCACTGTGCCATGGAAGCCAAATGCTATTGTGCTACGGTAGCCACATGCTATTGTGCTATGGTAGCCACATGCCATTGTGCCATGGTAGCCACATGCTATTGTGCCATGGTAGTCACATGCACATGTCACTGTGCCACGGTAGCCACATGCCACTGTGCAACGTCAGGCACATGCTATTGTGCCACAGTAGCCACATGCTATTGTGCCACAGTAGCCACATGCTGCTTGTGCTGCTGTAGCCACATGCCATTGTGTCATAGTAGCTCCACGCTATTGTGCCATGGTAGCCACATGTCACTGTGTCATGGTAGCCACATGCCACTGTGCCACGGTAGCCCCATGCTATTGTGCCATGGTAGCCACATGCTATTGTGCCACAGTAGCCACATGCTATTGTGCAGCTGCAGCCACATGCTTTTGTGCCACAGTAGCCACATGCCATTGTGCCACGGTAGCCCCACGCTATTGTGCCACAGTAGCAACATGCTATTGTGCTGTGGCAGCCGCATGCTATTTTGCCGCAGTAGCCACATGCTATTGTGTCACGGTAGCCACATGCCACTGTGCCACAGTAGCTACCTGCCACTGTGCCACAATAGCCACATGATATTGTGCCGTTGCAGCCACATGCTATTGTGCCACTGTAGCCACATGATATTGTGCCACGGTAGCCACATGCCACTGTGCCACGGTAGCTCCACGCTATTGTGCCACAGTAGACACATGCTATTGTGCCACAGTAGCCACATGTTATTGTGATACGGTAGCCACATGTCACTGTGCCACAGTAGCCACATGCTACTGTGCCACTGAAGCCACATGCTATTGTGCCATGGTAGCCACATGCTATTGTGCCACTGTAGCCACATTCTATTGTGACACGGAAGCTCCACGCTATTGTGCCACAGTGCCGACATGCTAGTGTGCCACGGTAGTCACATGCTATTGTGCCACGGTAGCCACATGCTGCTCGTGCCGCTGTAGCCACATGCTATTGTGCCATGGTAGCAACATGTCACTGTGCCACAGTAGCCACATGTCACTGTGCCACAGTAGCCCCACGCTATTGTGCCATGGTAGCCACATGTTATTGTGCCACGGTAGCCACATGCTATTGTGCCATGGTACTTACATGCTATTGTGCTGCAGCAGCCACATACCTTTGTGGCATGGTAGCCACATGCTATTGTGTCATGGTAGCCACATGCCACTGTGCCACAGTAGCCACCTGCCACAGTAGCCAAATGCTATTGTGCCACTGCAGCCACATGCTATTGTGCCACTGTAGCCACATGCTACTGTACCACAGTAGCCACATGCTACTGTGCTACGGTAGCTCCACATTAGTGTGCCACGGTAGATACATGTTATTGTACCACGGTAGCCACATGCTATTGTGCCACAGTAGCCACATGCCACTGTGCCACAGTAGCCACATGCGATTGTGCAGCTGCAGCCACATGCTTTTGTGCCACAGTAGCCAGATGCCATTGTGCCACGGTAGCCCCACGCTATTGTGCCACAGTAGCAATATGCTATTGTGCTGTGGCAGCCGCATGCTATTTTGCCGCAGTAGCCACATGCTATTGTGTCACGGTAGCCACATGCCACTGTGCCACGGTAGCTACCTGCCACTGTGCCACAATAGCCACATGCTATTGTGCCGCTGCAGCCACATGCTATTGTGCCACTGTAGCCACATGCTATTGTGCCACGGTAGCCACATGCCACTGTGCCACGGTAGCTCCACGCTATTGTGCCACATTAGACACATGCTACTGTGCCACGGTAGTCACATGCTATTGCGCCACGGTAGCCACATGCTGCTCGTGCCGCTGTAGCCACATGCTATTGTGCCATGGTAGAAACATGTCACTGTGCCACAGTAGCCACATGTCACTGTGCCACAGTAGCCCCACGCTATTGTGCCATGGTACCTACATGCTATTGTGCTGCGGCAGCCACATACCTTTGTGGCATGGTAGCCACATGCTATTGTGTCATGGTAGCCACATGCCACTGTGCCACGGTAGCCACCTGCCACAGTAGCCAAATGCTAGTGTGCCACTGCAGCCACATGCTATTGTGCCACTGTAGCCACATGCTACTGTACCACAGTAGCCACATGCTACTGTGCTACAGTAGCTCCACATTATTGTGCCACGGTAGATACATGTTATTGTACCACGGTAGCCACATGCTATTGTGCCACAGTAGCCACATGCCACTGTGCCACAGTAGCCACATGCCACTGTGCCACGGAAGCCAAATGCTATTGTGGTACGGTAGCTACATGCTATTGTGCTATGGTAGCCACATGCTATTGTGCCATGGTAGCCACATGCCACTGTGCCACGATAGCTACATGCCACTGTGCCATGGAAGCCAAATGCTATTGTGCCACTGCAGCCACATGCTATTGTGCCATGGTAGCTACATGTTATTGTGCCACAGTAGCCACATGCCACTGTGCCACAGTAGCCACATGCCACTGTGCCACGGAAGCCAAATGCTATTGTGCCACTGCAGCCACATGCTATTGTGCCACAGTAGCTACATGCTATCGTGCCACTGTAGCCCCATGCTATTGTGCCATGGTAGCCACATGCTATTGTGCCACGGTAGCCACATGCTGTTGTGCTGCTGTAGCCACATGCTATTGTGCCACGGTAGCTTCATCCTATTGTGGAACAGTAGCCACATGCTATTGTGCCACGGTAGCCACATGCTATTGTGCTGCGGTAGCCACATGCAACTGTGCCACAGCAGCCACATGATATTGTGCCTGGTAGTCACATGCTATTGTGCCATGGTAGCCACATGCTATTATGCCACAGTAGCCACATGATATTGTGCCTGGCAGCTACATGCTATTGTGTCACGGTAGCTACTCGCTATATTGATGTGACAGCCACATGATATTGTGCCACTGTAGCCACATGCTATTGTGCACGGTAGCCACATGCTATTGTGCCACTGTAGCTACATGCTATTGTGCCGCAGTAGCCACATGCCACTGTGCCATGGTAGCCACATGCTATTGTGCCTGGTAGCCACATGATATTGTGCCATGGTAGCCACATGCCACTCTGCCACGGTAGCCACATGCTATTGTGCCAGAGTAGCCGCATGCTATTGCGCCACAGTAGCCACACGCTAACTTCCTTCGCACAAACCGTTTGCACACGACTGTCCTCGTATAAAGCGCTCTGATGCCATTCTGGTTTAGAACGCGCTATAAAATCTGCAAAAATATATGATTTAGTCACAGCAAGGACCAGGAACAATAAACTGATTAAATATAAATAGTTGAGTTCATAAATGAATTCAGGCAAAAGTGAACAGTATTTGTGGGGTGGTGCCTTCCGGAATGAGACAATACAATGCAACGACGCTCCTCATGGCGCCTGCGATGCGCCGGCGCTCTCACAGCGCACCGGGGACATCAGGGATCTGATCAACTCAGTGACAAGTCTGAGATGCAAGTGTAGGAGCTTCTGAAATCAGATGAGCTCCTAACGGCTTTGTTGATACAGCGCCTAAAACCTGTAATTCAATTTATATACTGGGGTGGGTATATTTACAAAGATTTTGCGCTGTGTTTGCGCCACAAAAGTGACACAAATCGACACAAAATCTTTTTTCCCTTTTGAGGCCCATTTTTATCAATATTTCCCGCAACGCAGTAAGGTACAGGTACCTTGCTGCGCTGCATAAAAAGGAGAGGACTGGAATGTGGAATATTTAATATTAAATGGTGCATTCTTGCTCTTTGCCTGTGCTGGCGCACAAACTGTTGCCTAGCGCCAATGTAAGCGCCCTTACGTCATGTTGCAAAGGGTGCCTGCGTGGCATGTGCAGAAAGAGACACCTTCCTGCACAATCCTCAGAGGCAGAATGCAGCGCTCATAGAAAGAGGAAGCAATGGGGAGAGGTTAGAAATGGGATCTCTGGCTGGCTGAGGGTTGCGCCAAAGCCAGGCAGAGACCACCCCTCTAGTCAGGGCGAGGGAGTTACACGCCGAAGATAACCCCTGCTCACCCCCTTGGTAGCTTGGCACGAGCAGTCAGGCTTATCCCGGAGGCGCTGTGTAAAGCGTTTGCGCAACACACACACAGCAACAACACACTAGGCACACCACAAAAGGAACTCCACACAAGGTTATATCAAAAATAGCCTCTGTATTCTCATAACACATTAGAATACTAATCACATAATATACACTGTGCCAACTGGCACTGGGCAGTATCTACAAGGGATTATATACACATGACAGGGCCACTTGGACCACTGCCAGAACCATCACTTAGTGAACTTAGTAAATGTAGGACATATCATAAACGTAGGAAACAACCAGTAACTACTGGCAAACACTGTACTCAGCATTATCCTGCAACATAAACCATATTATGCACAGTATGACATTTAGGCGTGAAAGACATTCTGCGCAGCCTCACCAGCATAAACACATTATGCAATCATCTCATAAGACTAAACGCATTTAGACAATACCCTCAGCAGCATAAACACATTAGACAATACCCTCAGCAGCATAAACACATTAGACAATACCCTAAGCAGCATAAATACATTAGACAATACCCTCAGCAGCATAAATACATTAGACAATACCCTCAGCAGCATAAATACATTAGACAATACCCTCAGCAGCATAAATACATTAGACAATACCCTCATACCCTCAGCAGCATAAATACATTAGACAATACCCTCAGCAGCATAAATACATTAGACAATACCCTCAGCAGCATAAATACATTAGACAATACCCTCAGCAGCATAAATACATTAGACAATACCCTAAGCAGCATAAATACATTAGACAATACCCTAAGCAGCATAAATACATTAGACAATACCCTAAGCAGCATAAATACATTAGACAATACCCTAAGCAGCATAAATACTTTAGACTATACCCTCAGCAGCATAAATACTTTAGACAATACCCTCAGCAGCATAAATCTCAGATTAGGGAACAACCTCCTAAACATAAATCAGAGAATGCAAATTACCTCATAAACATAAACCACATTAGAGGCATAAAACAGGGTGTGTAAATCATAGTACATGAATCACATTTCCTAGCACCACATAAATCACATTCGGGCCTGGCGCCCTAATAACCTCACAGTCCCCCTGGCCAACTAGCCTTCTCAATGGGGCTCAAATGCCCTATGTCCCAAAGTCAGGGCGCTAAGCTGCCACTTGCAGCTAAAGCAAAAAGTGCGCAATTGCAAAGTGCCCACTGTGCCACCTGGGTCCCCTCCTGGGACTCCTCAATGCGCCCTGGCCTAAACGTAGCAGCTGCCCGCTACATGCCGGGCAGCTGTGAGATAAGGAAGGCCTGGCACTCACGGTGCCTCATCTGTCCCACTCAGGGACTCTCAAAGCAAATTGCCCCCCTATCGGTGCAGCTGCCTGCGCTCTCGCAGGACAGCTGGGATCAGCTATCAGCCCATGGGCACCACTGCGACTCAGGACCCCCCACAGGGGCCCTACGAATAAATGTGCCCCCACTGCAGCAGCCCGCTGCGGCGGCGCAGCTGTGACTCCATTCATAGTGGGGGCCCGGCACCTCTGTGCCCTCGGGACCCCCATGTGGCACTGAAAACATGCCCCCATCGTTGGAGCGGCCCGCTGCCAGATGGGGCCGCTCAGGAGATTAGGCACGGGCACCAGCTGCGGTATGCACTGGGGGACCGGGGGTGTATCTCACCCCCTCCTTTGTCAGCAACCCCAAGACCCACTCACCGGGCTCTTCTCCCGCTGTCCTTCTCCGGCTCTGCATGCGGCCAGGCTCTCCTCCGCTCTCGAGGACTCTCACTCCTCTTCAAATGCGGCGGGGGCAGGCACGGACAATGTGCCTCATGCCCCCTCCGCTGTAGTCACTCAACTCGGCAGCACGCGGGGCTCTCCCTTTGGCCATGGGAGCCCTGTGCTGCCATCGGCGGCCTCGGCCGCCCTGCCTCCCTTCACCCGGGCCCCCTCCTGGTACCCAGGACTTCACTGTGGAGCCCGCGAGGCTCCGGCCAGCACTTGCCCTTTCCGGCCGTCACTCCTCCCAGATTCAGGGTCGTGCTGCAGCGGCCGGCAGCGGCTCCCTTTCCTTGTGGCGGCAATGCGGGGTGGGCACCCACTCGTAAAATAAGCATAAAGCGGGGTGGGCACCCGCTCCTCTCCACCAGCTCGGGGGAACCCCTTACGCCGGGGTTCACTACCAGAGAACGGCACGCCGCACAGCGCTGCACGACAGGCATGCGGGGTGGGCCCCCGCTTCAAATCAGCAGTGCAGGGGGAATCCCTCAAGCTGGGATTCCCTCACAGCCTCACGCTACAGGGGAACCTGCTCCTCCCTCCTGGAAGATTAGAATATAGCGCTCACGGGGTGCAACGGCAAACAAAGGAAAGTCCTTAGAGATGAAGGGGCAATGCAGGGCCCAGGGAGGCAAGCCCTCATGGCAGCCTCCCCCCGGCCCCCGCAGCAGCACGCCCTGGCAGGATTTAGGAACAAAAACTGCACATCTTCATGGGGTCACAGCCCCTATATTTATACCACTTCTCTTTGTCTGTACTGCAGGGCATGGGGGAACCAGATGCAACTACTTCAGGGGGGATTTGGAGCACATTGTTTTCCAAGCTCCTCTCCCCCTTTGTCAGGTGGGGGATAGGTGATCAGACACACCACAGGGGGTGGAGCCAGCATTGTACAGGGCAGGCACAGACCTATTCAGAGTCAGGGGATTACTCCTCACACTACTCTCAGCCCAGATGTCCTATTCAGCCCAGCGCTGACTCATCCTGCCCCTCCTGGAGCCACCCACACCTCCCAGCCCCTGTCCCTCCAGAGCCAGACATGCCATTCACGTCAGGCAGGCAGATGCATAGCACACAGAAGTGCCAACTTTTAAAAAGAGGCGTTTCTAAAATAACCACAATAAATCTGCGCACACCATTGCGCAGCAATGTAACACAGAGAGTGCACGCACTTTACACTGGACCACAGTGCTAAAGTGCCCAGAGGCCTAAAACCACCAAGACCAGGTCACAAAAAAGACTAGGAGAATGCAAAAAAAGTTTTGGGGTGAACCTGCCAAAAGGGCCAAGTCCAACAGGAGAAATAAAGACATTGCTGCTTGTTGCGCCTCTGGTGGGGAAGCGTACAATTCTGACGCATTTCTAGATCTACCAGCGTTGGTAAATCTGGGAATGTGTCAGAATGCAAGGGTGAATGCGTGGGAACACCCACGCTCCACCCAAGGCACCCCTCCCGGCCACAGATTAACACAAGGCAGAGATTTGTGCTACGTTGCGTTACTCTAGATTTATCAGGCTACGCAGGGCCATGCGAGGCGGCCGCTCGTGGGCTGGTAAATCTCATTTGAGGTTTCGCGTCACCCTGCGTCCCCATGTGTAGCGCAAGGGCGACTCAAAACCTTAATGAACAGAGGCCTTACTTTCCAGCGCAAAACTTGTTTTGTGCTGGAAATTCACTTAAAAATAACACAAAGCAGCGCACAGCGCTGCCTCGCTTTACTTAGCGCCAAGGGGGTGCACCATGGGTGGTGCATGGGCGTTCCCACGCAACCACCGATGGTGAGGCAAAACCATATCGACTAACAATGTAGACAGGGTTTTGCATAAAAATAATGTCTATTTCAAATAGGCACTATCAAGGAGAAATTCTTGTGTTTCTTGCCTGACCTTGCATGTCTGCTGCACTGTACAGCACACAAAGTGGGAAAAGTTGTCAAGTTAATCTAAGCATTGTCTTATGCTAGACTCTCGCAGACACTCTTGCACTATGGTGAAAAGGTGTGTGCATGGTGCACGGCTGCCTGATTGTGCGCTGGTGCACGGAGAGGGTAAGAGAGGGTCATATCTCTCTAGCTGTGGCGCTCCCCTGCTCTCTCCTTCTCATGCAGCGCAGCATTTTCGGCTGCTGCGCTGCAGGAGAATTTGGTAAATAGACCCCTCGGTGGGCTGTGAGTGTGGGGGGCAGGTTGTCCATCACAAATAAACATTTATTACTCTGCTGGTAGAGCTGTGGATGGGCCAGTAAAGCAGGAGGCAAGTCTCGGTAATGTTGTGCACACGGTTCTATTACACACGTGTTTATTCAGAGGTGGATTATTACGGGAGAAGTAACAAGGCACTTGTTTCTGCTTCCAGGCCCAACATACAGTTAGCAGGTCCTTTTTAGGTGTAGCCCAGAGGCAGCTTCAGCCGTGACATCAGCTTCAGGTTTAAAAACAAATCATGTAAGAGCAATCAATAATGTGCACAGTGGGGCTTTGGTCACATGTTTTCATCCATTGGTCTGTTCTGGTGCCATTCACATGCTGCTCTCTCCCACCACGCCCACAGGGTGGGGCAATGGGTCAGCCCACTTCAGCCATTGGCTGTCCTTCCTGCGACCTCCACTAACTGGTCCACTTTAGTGCCACCCTGCTGGGCCAATCCCTGCTTTCATTTCATGTTTTCCATTTCTTTGGGTGAGGGGGTTAATGTTTACCTTTTTATCTCAAAAAAAGACCCTCTGACGAGCTCCCCTGTCACACAGGGTTGTAGCCCACGCCCTTGGGCGCCAGGAGGACCTCTACGGTAGGACATGCCCCCATGCCGTGGGGGAGGGCTTTCGTCCTTAATAAAGGGAGCCCTTTAGCCAACTAGCAGATGTGTAGTCCAAGTTAGTCCACGTTCAGACGCGGTCTCGTCTCCACTGGATACCTTCTCTTACGCGTCTAGAGTAGGGTTCTAGCCTTGTGTGTCACCCTCCCGCCATCTTTGTGTTTCCTATGTGAAAAGTTTACAGAGAGCTAAGTCCTAGCAGTAGATATACTTGGCCCAAATGTGCACGTGCTCAACCAGTGGCCCCCAAAAACTATTGGCTGATGCCATTGCTTGGCGCCCATGGTAGGATCTTTGAAAGGGCGTTACTCGTAGACTTAAAACATGGGTCAAGCATAAGAAAATGTCACCGGTCTTACTAGAAACATGTTTGCTGCATAGCTGCTGCACGCAACTTATCTCAGAACACTGGTTTACAATGGAAGCAACACGTGGCCCACATCGGAGGCTCTTGTGTCAGAATATCTGTGAGCGTCCATCTGTCCAGCTGCGTAGACAGATCAGACCCATCGGAATCGATGGTTGAGGCGGGATCATTAGAGACAGGAGCCCACAGCTCCTTCCAGGCCTCCAATGAGATGCAGCATTATATGTCCATGCTCGAGGTCCGACACCAAGACCTGCCGGTGACCGCGACACATGGCGGTCTTTATCCGTTATTGCTGTCACAAACTTTACCAGGTTTCCTGACATGTTAACATGCAATGGCAATCACTTCCCTCCTGAAGTTAGGTTTCACATCTCAGATAAAGTCACCCAGCACTGTCCGGGCCTGTTGGAAGAGGCCGTCAAATAACCATCTACTGAGACATTTGTGGTCAAGAAAGGCTCAAGCAGATTTAGGGCGGGTCCCAATATGTGTAATTCATCCTCAAACGTGGTTGAGGAACAATTGAAGGCATCGGATCCCAGACATGTCCAGAGTTCCCAGAGCAGACCTCTGACATTAACCAGAGCTCTGTTGTCTTGAAAGGGAACAGAGGATGATTTTAGTAATGGGTCTCTCCACATCAGGGCTGGACATTTACTTAACTTTTAGTCACACTTGATATATCTTCCATTTTATATTCCAAATCTGTACAAGCGGTATCACGATGAAGATGGTGCTCGCTCGCGGTTTAGGAATTATTTTGGAAGTGTTATACAGACATAAATCGAACATGTGAAGTGAGGGGCACCCAAGGGCCATCCGCTCACCATGAGACATGCATGGCGCTCTGTTGTGGAGAGACATGCACGGCACTCTGTTGTGGAGAGACATGAACGGCACTCTGTTGTGGAGAAGCATGCACGGTGCTCTATTGTGAAGAGACATGCATGGCGCGGAGAGACATGCACGGCGCTCTTTTGTGGAGAGACATGCATGATGCTCTGTTGTGGAGAAGCATGCATGGCGCTCTGTTGTGGAGAGACATGCACGGCACTCTGTTGTGGAGAGACATGCACGGTGCTCTTTTGTGAAGAGACATGCATGATGCGGAGAGACATGCATGGCGCTCTGTTGTGGAGAGACATGCATGACGCTCTCTTGTGGAGAGATATGCGCGGCGCTCTGTTGTGGAGAGACATGCACGGCGCTCTGTTGTGGAGAGACATGCACGGCGCTCTTTTGTGAAGAGACATGCATGGCGCGGAGAGACATGCATGGCGCTCTGTTGTGGAGAGACATACATGGCGCTCTGTTGTGGAGAGACATGCATGGCACTCTGTTGTGGAGAGGCCTGCATGGCGCTCTGCTGTGGAGAGATGGCACTCTGTTGTGGAGAGACATGCATGGCGGTCTGTGGTGGAGACATGCATGGCGCTCTGTTGTGGAGAAGCATGCATGGCGCTCTGTTGTGGAGAGACATGCATGGCGCTCTGTTGTGGAGAGGCATGCATGTCGCTCTGTTGTGGAGACATGCATTGCGCTCTGTTGTGGAGAGGCATGCATGGCGCTCTGTTGTGGAGAGACATGCATGGCGCTCTGTTGTGGAGAGGCATGCATGGCGCTCTGTTGTGGAGAAACATGCATTGCGCTTTGTTGTGGAGAGACATGCATGGCGCTCTGTTGTGGAGAAGCATGCATGGCGCTCTGTTGTGGAGATACGGCGCTCTGTTGTGGAGAGACATGCATGGCGCTTTGTTGTGGAGACATGCATGGCGCTCTGTTGTGGAGAAGCATGGATGGCGCTCTGTTGTGGAGAGACATGCATGGCGCTCTGTTGTGGAGAGGCATGCATGGCGCTCTGTTGTGGAGACATGCATGGCGCTCTGTTGTGGAGAGGCATGCATGGCGCTCTGTTGTGGAGAGACATGCATGGTGCTCTCTTGTGGAGAGGCATGCATGGCGCTCTGTTGTGGAGAGACATGCATGGCGCTCTGTTGTGGAGAGGCATGCATGGCGCTCTGTTGTGGAGAGACATGCATTGCGCTCTGATGTGGAGAGGCATGCATGGCGCTCTGTTGTGGAGACATGCATGGCGCTCTGTTGTGGAGACATGCATGGCGCTCTGTTTTGGAGAGGCATGCATGGTGCTGTGTTGTGGAGAGACATGCGTGGCGCTCTGTTGTGGAGAGGCATGCATGGCGCTCTGTTGTGGAGAGACGGCGCTCTGTTGTGGAAAGACATGGACGGCGCTCTGTTGTGGAGAGACATGCATGGTGCTCTGTTGTGGAGACATGCATGGTGCTGTGTTGTGGAGAGACATGCATGGCGCTCTGTTGTGGAGACATGCATGGTGCTGTGTTGTGGATAGACATGCATGGCGATCTGTTGTGGAGAGACGGCGCTCTGTTGTGGAAAGACATGGACGGCTCTCTGTTGTGGAGAGACATGCATGGTGCTCTGTTGTGGAGACATGCATGGTGCTGTGTTGTGGAGAGACATGCATGGCGCTCTGTTGTGGAGAGGCATGCATGGCGCTCTGTTGTGGAGAGACGGTGCTCTGTTGTGGAGTGACATGCATGGCGCTCTGTTGTGGAGACATGCATGGCGCTCTGTTGTGGAGAGACATACATGGCGCTCTGTTGTGGAGAGACATGCATGGCGCTCTGTTGTGGAGAGGCATGCATGGCGCTCTGTTGTGGAGAGACGGCGCTCTGTTGTGGAGTGACATGCATGGCGCTCTGTTGTGGAGACATGCATGGTGCTCTGTTGTGGAGAGACGGCGCTCTGTTGTGGAGAGACATGCATGGCGCTCTGTTGTGGAGACATGCATGGTGCTCTGTTGCAGGGTCACTTTTGAACCCCCCATTTAGAATCTTAAAAACCCCAAAATAAAATGAACTGGAAGTGTTCCTATCTGAGGGGTGCATCTTTGAGAATTGTAAGATCTCATGGTGTGTGACAGATATGAGACTCCCTGACCCTTGGTGGTCACAGGGCCCACCCTCCGCCTGACACGGGCGATTATTGTGCAGAAAGGATTTCTTTCTCATGCAGCCCAAAGACCCCATCAGATGCCTTAGAAGTGCTTTTGTGCAGAAGCTAACCTCCATTCCGGAAGTAGGCCCCTGCAGGTCATCCAGACACTTCCGTCCACGGCCTCAAAGCCCACGTGGCCTCTGCTCCTCTTTGGGACTTGGAGGACGCGCGTGCTGGTCCTGAAGCCAAGTCTGAGAAGGAAATAAACTGATTTTTACCCTGTTTATGCGGCAGTGTGTAATAAGAAAGAGAGGCTAACTTTGCCTCAGGCGAGGATTTATTTATCTAACACGTTTTAAGAGTAAACATGGACGTGGTACAATATTAGCACAAAAGCTCATATTCCGTGCTGTACTGTTCCTGCCCTTGCAAACAATGCAGAAGCCGTTTTGTGACCTTCCCTAAAGGGAAATCTGCAAAGAGGGTGAAAACAATATATTGTTTCATGCTTGCAACAGGGGAGATGACATTGATTCTAGCCCGGAAGTAAATGAATTTTGAGAGCGGCTCCTGCCCATTACAAGATGGCCGAACTGTACCACGAGCCTCATTCTGCACACGGCGTCTCTTGAGTCCCTCCATGTTTTATTCCACAGCCCCAGTGAGTCTCCCTTTGTCCAACTCCTGAGAGTCAAGTAACGCAGAACTAACTGCTTCTCCTTCCTCAGCAGAGGCACCCCCCACATGGTCGCTCCACCCGAATCCCAATAACTTCAGACCACCACGAGTTTGTGGTTTTATGGAAGAATTGAGGCCGCAGTTTATTAGGCATTTTCAACTTACAAGCGATCCTTTACACATCATTACTTTGTCCAGAGAGCCTGTGTCCTTACCCCATAAGCTCTGCACTGTGCCTTGCCTTGCCTTCAATGCAGCTCACCTTGCCCCTGGCGGCCTATCCCCCTGGGAACGCAACCCTTCCCTTTCACTCCGGGCAAGCCTCTGCTTCCAGCCCGACCGGGTAACCTTTTTACTTCCGGTTGCCACACACTCCTTGGGTAAGCGTCTGCTTCCAACCCAACCGGAAGACCCTTTGCCTTCCGGTGCCCACACACTCCTGGGTAACCAGCCGGTTCCCACCCGGCCGGGTGACCTTTCACTTCCGGTGTCCACACATTTCCTTCCGGGTCAGCGTTTGTTCCCAGCCCAACCCTGTGCGTCTTCCGTCCCGGTGTGTACCCTCTTTATTACCTGGGCAAGCCAATGTGCTTCCCGCCCGCCAACCTGGTTGACTGTTCCCATCCCCCTCTCTGCGAAGGTGACCCGGAACCGTTACCCCTCTTCTTCCATGCCACGGGCTCCGCCCTCCATTGCGTAATTAATTGTTTACTTCCGATTCACTAGAACAAAGGGGCTTGAGGAGCTTGCCAGTGCCCACTGGGTCCTGACTGCCCCATTTGCGGTCTATGCCCCCTTCCAACCTGTTTCTTGTATTCCTCTTGGATCGCTTGCCATTACCACCTTTAATCGTCTAGGATCCGTTGCCGTTCCTCACATCCGACACCCGATGACCTCTTGTAAGTCCGCTATGCCTCTGCGACAATTTCCCCCCCCCTCCCCCGTTGACCCACCACCTCCCCTCCAATTCTTGCTCCTAAGCGGGTGGGTGGGCGGGTCTTCTCTTTACAAATTTCCCAGGAGAAAGAGGGCCTTGTGCCCGGTGCCCACCTTTAAATACCCCTGCCTCCCTAACACATTCCTACCCTAGATTTACGGCTGCTCTGGCCCAGCCCTAATACCAGCCCTATCATCTGGTGGTCCCACTTCCTTGTCTCCCATCCCTTATTTCTACCCAATCCGGTCCTTGGTGTTCGGGCTCAGCTTCCCGGGGGTGTCCTCCACTGAGGCCCCCGGTCCAGCCACTATCCCCCTCCCCTTGGGGAGCGGGGGGCCGAACCAAGGGGCACAGCAGAGGCACCCCCCGCATGGTCGCTCCACCCGAATCCCAATAACTTCAGACCACCACGAGTTTGTGTTTTTATGGAAGAATTGAGGCCGCAGTTTATTAGGCATTTTCAACTTACAAGCGATCCTTTACACATCATTACTTTGTCCAGAGAGCATGTGTCCTTACCCCATAAGCTCTGCACTGTGCCTTGCCTTGCCTTCAATGCAGCTCACCTTGCCCCTGGCGACCTATCCCCCTGGGAACGCAACCCTTCCCTTTCACTCCGGGCAAGCCTCTGCTTCCAGCCCGACCGGGTAACCTTTTTACTTCCGGTTGCCACACACTCCTTGGGTAAGCGTCTGCTTCCAACCCAACCGGATGACCCTTTGCCTTCCGGTGCCCACACACTCCCGGGTAACCAGCCGGTTCCCACCCGGCCGGGTGACCTTTCACTTCCGGTGTCCACACATTTCCTTCCGGGTATGCGTTTGTTCCCAGCCCAACCCTGTGCTTCATCCGTCCCGGTGTGTACCCTCTTTATTACCTTGGCAAGCCAATGTGCTTCCCGCCCGCCAACCTGGTTGACTGTTCCCATCCCCCTCTCTGCGAAGGTGACCCGGTAACCGTTAGCCCACTTCTTCCATGCCACAGGCTCCGCCCTCCGTTGCGTAATTAATTGTTTACTTCCGGTTCACCAGAACAAAGGGGCTTGAGGAGCTTGCCAGTGCCCACTGTCTCTTTGAGAAGTCGGTCCCTTATGACCTTTACATGATTGCAGGATGTTTTATTTCATAATATGTTTAATTTTTCCCCGTTGTTTATTTCAATAAGAAAAGAAAATATTTACAATTGTTCGCTTTTGTAAAATTACTTGCGTAAAATAACATTGTTTCTCAGTCAGGAAAATACAAAAATAATGAAATAAGAAAAATTTCATAAGGTTTTAAGTAGACAAGGTCGTCAAATGACAAAAGGAAGGGGGGCTGTGGCAAGGAAGAGGCCGATTTGACTTGTTCTTGCTGAGCGGGCATTCTTGATGCACGGCAGTTTCATGCTCCCCTGGCTCTAAAAAGAACAAGTGATGGACAGAATGCTGAACAATGTCAAACCCTCACCCCAGTACAGAGATCTGGGCTTAAATCCATCATTATTTTTGCTCCCCATGCCATTCCAATTTGGACCCAGCCATATGCAAATCAGTCTTGACCTTGCACCCAATGGGAACAGTCCAGTCCGAACTGCCAGGCCAGGTCCTCCCTGGACCGGAAACAAGAATCCTGGGACCTGTTTCGGGGTATCACCCCTCCTCAGCCAGGATAGCTTGAATCTGGTAGCTGTACGCAGTGAGCACCCAGGGCTGAAGGGGTTGGGGTGCCGTCTGGCTGAAGTCTGAGACTTAGAGGGGTGTTCAGCAGTGGTTGTTATACGGCAGAGAGGCGGGTCGGTGGCCTCCTCCTGGGACCCTGCTCCCTTGGTGTCTAGGGATGACATTAACAGTAGAGTGAGAGAAGCTGAGGCTCCCTCAAGCCTCTGGGTGAAGAACTCAAGAGTACAGAAAAGTACCTTTATTCAAATGATCTACAGGTCTCGCCCGTGCAAGCGCCTCAGTGTCTGTGACCTTAAGATGCGTCTAACGACATCCAGCTCTATTCCAGACGTCGAACTGTGGGACTGTTTCACAAATACGTGGTTTCGGTACCCTTTACAGACGTTCTTAGAAACCTACAAAATTATACTTTTGCCTCCAGGCCTCTTCCTGGTGCTTATTAATTCTGAAATTGACGCAGTTGCGGTCATCGCTATGCTGAATGGCCACGTCATGGGCGATTGGCCGCGGTTTACCCACCATTGCGTGTTTCGAAGAAATGCTCGGAAATCGGGCGCTGTACTTTCCAGAAGACATTAGGGAGGATTCTGAGGTACAGCGGAAATGAGGCGGTCGCTGGAGAGCACCGGGCGGTATTTCTGAAGTAGTGTCTTGTCAGGCCTTCTGCATTTTAATTAAGTTCAGCTGGAAGGGTGCTACCAATGGAAATGATAGTTACCAAGCCACGCAAGGCCCCCTTGCATGGCCCTGTCTTGCTTTGTAAATCTGGAGTGACGCAAGGTAGCACAAGTCGCTCTGCCCAGAGTGGCGTTCTATGGGTGGAGCGTGTGTGTTCTCATTGTCTAGTCCTCTGACTCCTGAGGGCCCTGGGGAGGTCTGAGCCATCCGTGGCCTCCACCCTTGTCCAGTCCTCTGACTCTTCAGGGCCCTAGGGAGGTCTGAACCCTCCGTGGACTCCACGCTTGTCCAGTCCTCTGACTCCTGAGGGCCCCAGGGAGGTCTTAGCTCTCCATGGCCTGCACCAATGTCCAGTTCTCTCGCTTCCAAGGCCTCTAGAGAGATATGCACCTTCTGCGGCCTCCATCCTTGTCCATTCTTTTGAATCCTAAAGGTGCGGGGGTCTCTGCCCTCAGTGGCCTGCACCCTTGTCCAGTCCTCTGACTCTCGAGGGCCCTAGATAGAGCTGAAACCTCTGCGGCCTCCACCCTTGTTCAATCCTCTCACTCCCAAGGGCTCTAGAGAGGTCTGCACCCTCTGTGGGCTCCACCCTTGTCCAGTCCTCTGACTCCTCAGGGCCCTAGGGAGGTCTGAACCCTCCGTGGCCACCACCCTTGTCCAGTCGTCTGACTTCTCAGGGCCCTGGGGAGGTCTGAACCCTCTGTGGCCTCCACCCTTGTCCAGTGCTCTGACTCCTGAAGGCCCCAGGGAGGTCTGAACCCTCCGTGGCCTCTACCCTTGTCCAGTGCTCTGACTCCTGAGGCCCTGGGGAGGTCTGAACCCTCCGTGGACTCCACCCTTGTCCAGTCCTCTGACTCCTGAGGGCCCTGGGGAGGTCTGAACCCTCCGTGGCCTCCACCCTTGTCCAGTTGTCTGACTTCTCAGGGCCCTGGGGAGGTCTGAACCCTCTGTGGCCTCCACCCTTGTCCAGTGCTCTGACTCCTGAGGGCCCCAGGGAGGTCTGAACCCTCCGTGGCCTCCACCCTTGTCCAGTCCTCTGACTCCTGAGGGCCCTAGGGAGGCCTGAACCCTCTGTGGCCTCCACCCCTGTGCAGTCTTTTGACTCCTGAAGGTGCGGGGGGTTTCGGCCCTCAGTGGCCTGCACCCTTGTCCAGTCCTCTGACTCTCGAGGGCCCTAGATAGAGCTGAAACCTCTGCGGCCTCCACCCTTGTTCAATCCTCTCACTCCCAAGGGCTCTAGAGAGGTCTGCACCCTCTGTGGGCTCCACCCTTGTCCAGTCCTCTGACTCCTCAGGGCCCTAGGGAGGTCTGAACCCTCCGTGGCCTCCACCCTTGTCCAGTCGTCTGACTTCTCAGGGCCCTGGGGAGGTCTGAACCCTCTGTGGCCTCCACCCTTGTCCAGTGCTCTGACTCCTGAAGGCCCCAGGGAGGTCTGAACCCTCCGTGGCCTCTACCCTTGTCCAGTGCTCTGACTCCTGAGGCCCTGGGGAGGTCTGAACCCTCCGTGGCCTCCACCCTTGTCCAGTCCTCTGACTCCTGAGGGCCCTGGGGAGGTCTGAACCCTCTGTGGCCTCCACCCTTGCCCAGTGCTCTGACTCCTCAGGGCCCTGGGGAGGTCTGAACCCTCTACGGCCTCCACCCTTGTCCAGTGTTCTCACTCCCGAGGGCTCTAGAGAGGTCTGAACCCTCTGCGGCCTCCACCCTTGTCCAGTCCTCTGACTCCTCAGGGCCCTGGGGAGGTCTGAACCCTCCGTGGCCTCCACCCTTGTCCAGTGCTCTGACTCCTGAGGGCCCTGGGGAGGTCTGAACCCTCTGTGGCCTCCACCCTTGTCCAGTCCTCTGACTCTTCAGGGCCCTAGGGAGGTCTGAACCCTCCGTGGACTCCACGCTTGTCCAGTCCTCTGACTCCTGAGGGCCCCAGGGAGGTCTTAGCTCTCCATGGCCTGCACCAATGTCCAGTTCTCTCGCTACCAAGGCCTCTAGAGAGATATGCACCTTCTGCGGCCTCCATCCTTGTCCAGTCTTTTGACTCCTGAAGGTGCGGGGGGTCTCTGCCCTCAGTGGCCTGCACCCTTGTCCAGTCCTCTGACTCTTGAGGGCCCTAGATAGAGCTGAAACCTCTGCGGCCTCCACCCTTGTTCAATCCTATCACTCCCAAGCGCTCTAGAGAGGTCTGCACCCTCTGTGGCCTCCACCCTTGTCCAGTCCTCTGACTCCTCAGGGCCCTAGGGAGGTCTGAACCCTCCGTGGCCTCCACCCTTGTCCAGTTGTCTGACTTCTCAGGGCCCTGGGGAGGTCTGAACCCTCTGTGGCCTCCACCCTTGTCCAGTGCTCTGACTCCTGAGGGCCCCAGGGAGGTCTGAACCCTCCGTGGCCTCCACCCTTGTCCAGTGCTCTGACTCCTGAGGCCCTGGGGAGGTCTGAACCCTCCGTGGACTCCACCCTTGTCCAGTCCTCTGACTCCTGAGGGCCCTGGGGAGGCCTGAACCCTCTGTGGCCTCCACCCTTGTGCAGTCTTTTGACTCCTGAAGGTGCGGGGGGTTTCGGCCCTCAGTGGCCTGCACCCTTGTCCAGTCCTCTGACTCTTGAGGGCCCTAGATAGAGCTGAAACCTCTGCGGCCTCCACCCTTGTTCAATCCTATCACTCCCAAGCGCTCTAGAGAGGTCTGCACCCTCTGTGGCCTCCACCCTTGTCCAGTCCTCTGACTCCTCAGGGCCCTAGGGAGGTCTGAACCCTCCGTGGCCTCCACCCTTGTCCAGTTGTCTGACTTCTCAGGGCCCTGGGGAGGTCTGAACCCTCTGTGGCCTCCACCCTTGTCCAGTGCTCTGACTCCTGAGGGCCCCAGGGAGGTCTGAACCCTCCGTGGCCTCCACCCTTGTCCAGTGCTCTGACTCCTGAGGCCCTGGGGAGGTCTGAACCCTCCGTGGACTCCACCCTTGTCCAGTCCTCTGACTCCTGAGGGCCCTGGGGAGGCCTGAACCCTCTGTGGCCTCCACCATTGCCCAGTGCTCTGACTCCTCAGGGCCTTGGGGAGGCCTGAACCCTCTACGGCCTCCACCCTTGTCCAGTGCTCTCACTCCCGAGGGCTCTAGAGAGGTCTGAACCCTCTGCGGCCTCCACCCTTGTCCAGTCCTCTGACTCCTCAGGGCCCTGGGGAGGTCTGAACCCTCCGTGGCCTCCACCCTTGTCCAGTGCTCTGACTCCTGAGGGCCTTGGGGAGGTCTGACCCTTCTGTGGCCTCCACTCTTGTCCAGTCCTCTAACTCCTCAGGGCCCTGGGGAGGTCTGAACCCTCCGTGACCTCCACCCTTGTCCAGTGCTCTGACACCTGAGGGCCCTGGGGAGGTCTGAACCCTCTGTGGCCTCCACCCTTGTCCAGTCCTCTGACTCCTCAGGGCCCTGGGGAGGTCTGAACCCTCCGTGGCCTCCACCCTTGTCCAGTGCTCTGACACCTGAGGGCCCTGGGAAGGTCTGAACCCTCTGTGGCCTCCACCCTTGTCCAGTCTTTTGACTCCTGAAGGTGCGGGGGGTTTCAGCCCTCAGTGGCAAACACCCTCATTGAGTCCTCTGACTCCTGAGGGCCCTAGGGAAGTCTAAGCACTTTGTGATCTTCACCCTTGTCCAAGTGCAAACACACGTGCACACCTGCGGGTGTATGACCCCTGTCTCTCACCCCCTTCTATGCGGTCAGCACATACAACAGGACACCTGGCTGCAATGAGAATATTCATGTGCTAGTGCAAACACACGTGCAGATTTAAGAATCTTACAGATACCAGGTGTACTCACCATATGCGCCTATTATCTATTACAAATACCACTGCACAATACGTTAACTACCAAACACACGTGCAACCATGTGGTGTATCACCCCTATTTCTCACCTTTGTGTCTGGTCAGCACACACAACAGGTCAGCTGGCTGCTCTGAGAATGTTAATGTCCTAGTGTAAACTCGCGGCTCCTGGTTCAATCAATCAATCAGGGTTAGTAAAGCTCAACCAATCACCCGTGAGGGTCTAAAGGCAGGGTCGGCTTGGAATCACCATTCGGCCCGGGCACTACCCAAAGAGTGGCCCACATTCGCACATCGTCCCTTTCATGGGTCACCACCTGTCAGTCTCATTGGAATCGGCCGTTTATTTTTTCTAGTTTTCTATAGCATGAACTCGGCCCTAAGGCTTCAGAGCAACCTATATGAGCAAAATCACCTGCCCCCCCCCCCCCCCCAGCAGGGGTTAACATGGCTTCTGGCAGGCAGGCTACACCAGGCAGGGCGCCGAACTGTGGTACCCCTAAGGCTAAAGCTCCTCCTGGACCCCAGCCTCACTTTCCGCACGGCAGGAGTGGCCATGATGTTGGCGCCACATTACAGTGGCCTGGCGTGGACTGGGAGCGATATGAAGCCTCTGGCCCGGTTTACAGAGGCCCAAAAAACCGCCCCCAGGTGACCATGAGGCCCCGTCCCATTATCCAATGCCCGACTGCCCGCCTTCCCAATCCGACCCTGTCTCGAGGCCCTGGGGGGAGGGGTGGGGGCGGTTCTGTTGGGTGCTGGGGTCACCCAACAAGGCGCTGGGGGGAGGGGTGATCGGTTCCGTTGGGTGCTGGGGTCCCCCAAAAAGGAATGTCTGACAGAATATCGACGGACAGAAAATCGACCTACAAAAATATCGATGACAATAATATTGAGATCCTATCTACAACATGGTAAGTACAAAAATATCGAAAATAAAATATAGAATGTCAAAAATATCGTTATTAAAAATATAAAGTATCTTTTAGTTAAAAACAAAAATGTAAAATAAACCAAATAATACTTATACATAAAATAAACATAATTAAATATATTTTATAATGTTTAAAATTAATAATTAATATATATAATGTAATAAAACATTAATTAAACATATACATATAATATATAATATATATACTTACTTAATAATACATTTTAATAATTGTTTTAATAACTTATAACTTGTTAAAAATTATTATACATTACAAATACATCATACACATAAAACAATAACATGAATAAAAATTAAATAATTATATATAACACATTTAAAAAATTACATTTAATTTGAATATTGTTAAAATTAATTATATATTACATTAGCTAAAATAATACAAAAAATATTAAATAGCACCGACAATAAAACTACTACTCCAGCTCCAAAAAAAAACAGTAAAGAAAATGTTGGATAGCGTAGAGCTAAAAATTACTATTTCCACTCCAGGGAGTGTAACAATAGGGAAAGTGTTGGATAACGTACAGGTATAAATTACTATACCCACTGCAGGGAGTGCAACAGTAAGGAAAGTGTTGGATAGCGTAGGGGTAAAAATGACTATTCCAACTCCAAAGAGTGCAACAGTAGGGAAAGTGTTGGATAGCGTAGGGGTAAAAATTACTATTCCCACTCCAGAGAGTGCAACAGTAGGGAAAGTGTTGGATAGCGTAGGGGTAAAAATTACTATTCCCACTCCAGAGAGTGCAACAGTAGGGAAAGTGTTGGAAAGCGTAGGAGTAAAAATTACTATTCCAACTCCACAGAGTGCAACAGTAGGGAAGGTGTTGGATAGTGTAGGGGTAAAAATTACTATTCCCACTCCAGAGAGTGCAACAGTAGGGAAAGTGTTGGATAGCGTAGGGGTAAAAATTACTATTCCCACTCCAGAGAGTGCAACAGTAGGGAAAGTGTTGGATAGCGTAGAGGTAAAAATTACTATTCCCACTCCAGAGAGTGCAACAGTAGGGAAAATGTTGGATAGTGTAGGGGTAAAAATTACTATTCCAACTCCAGAGAGTGCAACAGTAGGGAAAGTGTTGGATAGCGAAGGGGTAAAAATTACTATTCCAACTCCAGAGAGTGCAACAGAAGGGAAAGTGTTGGATAGCGTAGGGGTACAAATTACTATTCCAACTCCAGAGAGTGCAACAGTAGGGAAAGTGTTGGATAGCGTAAGGGTAAAAATTACTATTCCCACTCCAGAGAGTGCAACAGTAGGGAAAGTGTTGGATAGTGTAGGGGTAAAAATTACTCTTCCAACTCCAGAGAGTGCAACAGTAGGGAAAGTGTTGGATAGCGTAGGGGTAAAAATTACTATTCCCACTCCAGAGAGTGCAACAGTAGGGAAAGTGTTGGATAGTGTAGGGGTAAAAATTACTATTCCAACTCCACAGAGTGCAACAGTAGGGAAAGTGTTGGATAGCGAAGGGGTAAAAATTACTATTCCAACTCCAGAGAGTGCAACAGAAGGGAAAGTGTTGGATAGCATAGGGGTAAAAATTACTATTCCCACTCCAGAGAGTGCAACAGTAGGGAAAGTGTTGGATAGCGTAGGGGTAAAAATTACTATTCCAACTCCAGAGAATGCAACAGTATGGAAAGTGTTGGATAGCGTAGGGATAAAATTTACTATTCTAACTCCAGAGGGTGCAACAGTAGGGAAAGTGTTGGATAGCGTCGAAGTTAAAAATAACATAGTTATAAATAAAATAATTATTTAAAATAATTAGTGATTTAATTATTAAATAACTCAAAATTATTTACAAATACCAATAAATAATTATTACAAACATAACTACCAAAGAATAATTGATTAACAATACATTAATAATAAATACCAATAAATAATAATTAATAAATATTAATTACCAAATAATAAATATTAAACGATAAAATATTTTTCATAACCAAAAACATATGAATTATTAAAAAGTAAATACCAATTAAAATATATTTCACAATTTAAAAAAATATATACCGCAAAATAATAATTATGAAACATTAATTACCAATTAAAAAATATTGAACTATTAAATATTTTTCATACGCCAAAATAATAAATATTACACATTAATTACCAATTAATAATTACTTATTAATATATTAATTAGAAATATCAATGCATAATATTTAATTATAATTTATTCACAATTAATGATTAATCAACAATTAATTATTTTTCATAACCAAAATATTATAATTTAAAATATTTACCAATGAATAATTATTGTCCAATTAATTAATTATCAATACCCAACAACTAATTTAATAAATACTTAATTAGATTTCAATTACTTCCAACACTATTCCCCTATAAACGCACGACACACTCCATTAAAAAAAGAATACACTTAACATAATTATCAATTAATCAACTAATTAAAACTAATTGCCAATTAATAAAAATTAATTACCAATTAATACTTAATTAACAATAATATAATTATCAATGCCAATAAATGAAAATAAATTATTAATTAATTACAATTAAATTACTTCCCACCCTATTCCCCTATAAACCCACAACCCGCTACAGAACTTAAACGCAAAAATTTATTAAAATCAATTTATAATTCCTAAAAATGTATAATTAATTCCATATAATTAAATTACTTCCCACCCTATTCCCCTATAAACCCACAACCCGCTACAGAACTTAAACGCAAAAATTAATTAAAATTAATTTATAATTCCTAAAAATGTATAATTAATTCCATATAATTAAATTACTTCCCACCCTATTCCCCTATAAACCCACAACCCGCTACGGTACTAAAACACAAAATTGACTTAAAAAACCATTGTTAACATATAAAAATTATATACATATATGTTAAAACCAGTAGAACACTTAACTAAAAACATATAACACATACATATTAAATACATAATAAAATACATAACAATAATATAAATATCGATATTAGTAACATCAATATTAGTAAAATCGATATATTTGATGTCGATATTACTAACTTCGATATTACTAACATCGATATTAAAATACTTACCTTAGGATCGATATTCTGTCCATAGATGTTATTGACATCGATATTCTGCCCCTTCGATATTTAAAACTCGATATTAGTGTAGGTAGATATTTTAGTTTCGATATTTTGGCTGCTCACCCCCAAAAAGCCAGGTTTTGAGGTCCTTCCTGAACTGGGGCAGTGTGGTACACTGCAGCGTTTATTCAAGGACGCCCAAGGTCACACCCCTGGAGCCGTCTTGTGACCGTCACAACAACTGCAGTCGCCAAAGCTTGTTGGATCTGCCACATTCTCAAAGTTCACCTTTCGGGGCAAATTTCTGGAAACCAGCGATGCCAAATATTTTCCTTGAAATATAAATTTCGTAAAAGAAGTTGCTTGTGAAAAATCCAGGCGTTTCTTGTCTCTGTTGTAAAAAGCTGCCCCAGCCGCTAAGGACGGAGAGGTGCCGACGCCTCAAATGGAAACGGCCCTAGTTATAGAGGAAGGGTTTTTAGCAGAGCAGGGGACCCCCCGGAGGAGCCTCAACTCCCCCAAGATAGAGTCAAACCTCCTCCTCCAAAGTACCAGACAGAAAAGAGGCCGATATCTGCGTTGAGGCGAGAGGTTATTTAACTCAAGAAATACTACAGAGAAGTACATCAACTTGTCGATAAATCACGTTGAACGTGAAAGCAAAACGAAGTCAAAGTAAAAAACACAAGTGCTTTGTCCTTAGTTTGTAACCAAAGCGTCACCAGTTGACGACATTTGGCAGTTTTTCTGACTTTATATCAAATAGATTTTTGGAGATATTAACAGTTCTATCGGCACTTAAACACGGGCAGTAAGGAATGTATTTTAGTTGTTTTCAGCACTCTGAAATTCACTTAAAAACACAGTTTCTGTTTTATTTCGAAATAAAACCGAAAAAAATAGGGAAATCAGAAGTTAAGTTGCAAATTTTCATTCACAACCACAGCTCCAATTTAACAGACATTTTAAACGAATGAGAAAAAAATGTAAACACCAACTAAGGTGTTATAACCAAAGCTGCCCAGCATAACATCACTTTAGCCTTTGTGTTTTTCAGGGAAATGTGTATTTTTATCGTATATGACATGCAGCAGCTTCCTGCACCCAGCCCACACAGGCCAAGTGCCCGCTGCACGTAGCCTTCGGCCCAACCGGCCACAGGTCGCCAGCCGCTAGTGTGCAGCGCACAAGGCCGTACGCAGTGGGGACAGGCTGCGGGGTCCAGCCACGGCCAAGCCCTGGGTCCTACCCACAGCCGGAGGTTAAACCCCCTACCCCCAGTGCACAAGGCCAGGGGCAGTGGGACTGGCTGCGGGGTCCAGCCACGGCCAAGCCCTGTGTCCTACCCACAGCCGAAGGTCAACGCGTGCTCCACAAGGCCAGGGGCAGTGGGGACTAGCTGCGGGGTCTAGGATACGGCCAAGCCCTGGGTCCTACCCACAGCCGGAGGTCAACGTGTGTTCTACAAGGCCTGGGGCAGTGGGGACTGGCCGCGGGGTCCAGCCTACGGCCAAGCCCTGTGTCCTACCCACAGCCGGAGGTCAACGCATGCTCCACAAGGTCTGGGGCAGTGGGACTGGCTGCGGGGTCCAGCCACGGCCAAGCCCTGGGTCCTACCCACAGCCGAAGGTCAACGCGTGCTCCACAAGGCCAGGGGCAGTGGGGACTGGCTGCGGGGTCCAGCCACCGCCAAGCCCTGGGTCCTACCCACAGCCGGAGGACAAAGCGTGCTCCACAAGGCCAGGGGCAGTGGGGACAGGCTGCGGGGTCCAGCCACAGCCAAGCCCTGGGTCCTACCCACATCCGGAGGTCAACGTGTGCTCCACAAGGCCAGGGGCAGTGGGGACAGGCTGCGGGGTCCAGCCTACGGCCAAGCCCTGGGTCCTACCCACAGCCGGAGGTCAACGCGTGCTCCACAAGGCCAGGGGCAGTGCTGACTGGCTGCGGGGTCCAGCCACGGCCAAGCCCTGGGTCCTACCCACAGCCGGAGGTCAACGTGTGTTCTACAAGGCCAGGGGCAGTGGGGACTGGCTGCGGGGTCCAGCCACGGCCAAGCCCTGGGTCCTACCCACAGCCGGAGGTCAACGCGTGCTCCACAAGGCCTGGGGCAGTGGGACTGGCTGCGGGGTCCAGCCACGGCCAAGCCCTGTGTCCTACCCACAGCCAGAGGTCAACGCGTGTTCTACAAGGCCTGGGGCAGTGGGGACTGGCCGCGGGGTCCAGCCTACGGCCAAGCCCTGTGTCCTACCCACAGCCGGAGGTCAACGCGTGCTCCACAAGGTCTGAGGCAGTGGGGACTGGCCGCGGGGTCCAGCCTACGGCCAAGCCCTGTGTCCTACCCACAGCCGGAGGTTAACCCCCCCTACCCCCAGAGCACAAGGCCAGGGGCAGTGGTGATTGGCTGCAGTTCCTGGAATTTGCCTAGGGCCTAATGCCAACCCCACTGATAGCCACCCCCGCATGTGGCCATTGGCCAAGCACAGCTGTAGTCTGCTAATTACTTTAATTCTGAAGGGGTCCCTATGACGTCACCCTTATGGTCCTGGGGGCAGGATAGGCCCCCCCCCCGCTTCCCTATGCCCCTTGTCTTTTTATGTCTCCAGACACGGTGCTCCAAGCAGTTTGTCGGTTAATAGCGGTTGCAACAAACATCTTTCTGTGGCTGCCAGCCAATCACAGCGGGGCAGATTTGCAAATTCACAGCAAGGTTTGCAAATCTACGATGAACGACAGAAGAGAAGGACCCCTGTCCAATGGTGTGCGTTTATTCTATGAACTGGACTTGTGACCCCCATGGAATAAAAAATCCGCAAGTTAAGGGTCCAGACGAGGGGGGGAACACAGGCCCCCCCTAGCTACAGGGGGCCCCCTCGGCACAGCACTTAAATCCGGAGCCGGGCCCTCTCCGTGTATATTGCAGGGGGCCCCCTCGGAACAGCACTTAAATCCGAAGCGGGCCCCCTCCGTGTACATTGCAGGGGGGCCCCCTCGGCACAGTACTTAAATCCGGAGCCGGGCCCCCTCCGTGTACATTGCAGGGGGCCCCCTCGGAACAGCACTTAAATCCGGAGCGGGCCCCCTCCGTGTATATTGCAGGGGGGGCCCCTCGGCACAGTACTTAAATCCGGAGCCGGGCCCCCTCCGTGTACATTGCAGGGGGCCCCCTCGGCACAGTACTTAAATCCGGAGCCGGGCCCCCTCCGTGTACATTGCAGGGGGGGGCCTTGAACCTTCGTTACGCCACTGGGTCCAGACGGCGCTTTTAACACTTAGAAGCCGAACCCCAAAAAGTTTAAAGATTAATGTTCTGAAAATGGCTGAACGGTGCAGATTTACACCAAGCCGGCTGCATTATCAGGAGCGCTTGTCACAGTGCAGAAAAGAAAGCGTCGTCTGTGCTCTGTGCGCGCTCTGGGCCATGGATGGCTCCTTGAGGAGTTCATAAAATGATCGGAATTCAGCTTCAAAGACGGAACCTGTCTCTGCCCCCCCCCCCCCCGGGCAGGGCTGGGACTCTGCAGGACGGGGGCAGGAGGGGGTCTTTGTTCGCTCATATTTTTGTATTAATAAAACATCCGGTTTCTTCTGTACAACAGATTACTAAAAAATCAATAAACTCACATGAAGCGCGCGGCGGTTTGAAATCAATAATGCGATTGTTGGTGCGAAGATCCAGTTTCATCGCCGCCTCTGGGTGTAAAATCACGCTTTGAACTGTGTGTTTTCCCTTTGTACGAACATCACGACAAACATGCGTTTTGTGAGGGGGGGGGGGGTACTTACACACTTTGAACGCAGCGCAGGGCAGCGTACCCAGCTGTTGTGAAGGGAGGCAGCAGAAGTGCGCCATATCTACCAAGATACAGCGCCTAGTGAGCTGTCCTAGCGCTGTCGCACTGTGTGCCGCCGAGCTCCGACGCAGGCGCGCTTGCACCATTGCGCCGGTGTTACAGGCAGGATTGATTTCGTGCAGGAAGAGACATAAATAATCCTTAAAGGCATTTTCCTCTTTCTATGAGTTCTGCAAAAGTGACCCGACCTCGACGCAAATTCACACGGAGTCTGCCCCTAGAATCCTTCTGCTGAGGCGGCCGCGCGTTTCTGCGTCGGTTCGACGCGCCCGCTCCTGTCTGCATTTATAATTCACTATTATTAATGTCATTGCTTGCCCGATCTGTGGGGATTGTTTATCATTCCATTATTGCATTCGTACACTCCTTGAGATGTTGGTCTCACGCTATTCCTCGGATTAACTATTCTTTGCTGTAACGAGACGACTGTTTGAATAAATCTACAAATACTGAGTACTGAAAGAGCAGTGGGCAGGCTCTCTCAATGGTCAGTCCCCCCCCTGTCCTAGCCGGAGACCTCCGCACTTAGGTGTGGAGCGTCAACACAAGCAAAGGCAGACCACAGTCAAGTGTTGTGTAATTCCGTTCGACTGTTTCACTGCACCAGAGACAGAGAATCCTGGAGGCGGTAAGATGGGGCATGTCGCTTTTTTGAACACTTCGTTTTATTGGCTGCCCAACTTTGAGGAACATTTTCTGTTGGAAGGTTTTGTGCAGATCTATCAAGTATGCACACCACACACACACACACACACACAGACACATATACATATATGCACACACACATAAATAAACACACACACATATATATATATATATATATATATATATATATATATATATATATATATATATATATATACACACACATATAAAAATATATACACACACACAAAAATATTAAATATATAGATATATACAAATATATCTACATACACACATACACATATATATTAGCTACTGATGGTCACCAGTATGTAGTTATAGTTAGGACCTATTTTCCATACGTAAGCATTTTTTGAAATGCCTATAACTTTGCCGTTGTTTGACCAATCTTTATGACATTTTTCCAAAAAAGTGTCAAAGTAGGTTCTGTGTGTCATTGAAAGTTTGGGTGTGATCCGTGCAGTGAGGATCGAGAAATAGGGGTGCCAAAAAAGGGTGCTTTTGTAATGTTAATTCCCATAGGAACGCGTTGTCGAACCTACATTCCGAACCACTTGACGGAATTACACCAAATTTGGCACAAAGGTGGAAGTTGTTACGCAGATTGTGCTTTTTGTTATGTGGTGTAAATATGTCCAGTAGTTTTTGAGAAATGTAATCCAAAATGTATAGCTACATCTCTGGCCACGGATATTTCGTGGTGGATTTGTGATTAATCGCAAATGCACGCGCCAACGGGAATGCTCTGATTGGCTGGACGCAATCTGAACAGAAAGTTGCAGCTGCCATTTTATCATCCGGGAATGGTTCCCGGGGCTGAAAATTTGTGAGGAAGCTAACATAAGGGGTCAGCGTGGCGATACTCGGACCCTATGCTTGGGAAATAGATGTGTTAGTGACACAAGTTATGTGTCCAAAATAGATTTTTTTAATCGCGCATGAAATTCGGAACAATGCCACGACCACCAGCGTGCCCCTCCCTGTGTACCATCGTGGGGATTTCATGATAACCAACGTCTTCGCGAATATTGGGAAAAATATATGAGTGATGTAATGTGTGAGGTCCTAAGCAGTGCATTGCGGGGGCGCGAGTTATAGTTAGGTGAACTAACTATAACTGCTGAATTTCTCTGGTTTTGTACAAGTGAAATGTCAGCCTAACTATAACTTCCCTGTAAACCTTGTTTTTTCAGTGAATCTCTAAGGTTTTTTAAATTCTATTTCCTAACTATAACGTCCCTGTAACCTTTGTTTTTTTCAGTGAATATATATATATACACACACACACATATAAATAAATATACACACACATATATATGTGTGTATATATATATACACACACACATAAATATATATATAAACACACACACATATATATGTGTATATATATATATACACACACCTATTAAATATAAATAAACACACACACATGTGTATATATATATACACACACACATACACACACACACATATATGAGAGAGAGAGAGAACGTATGACAGAGAGAGAGAGAGCATACATAACAGGCGACCACGTAATATGGTCTTATTTTCCCACTGAGGGGCACTGGTGACATCACAAACCACGAGGCTGACCAAGTAGTTTGTAAATGTCACTAGAACCTCAAAATGGCAATATAGAACCATAATTATAAATGTTACCCGTTATGCATTTTTTATTTCAATTTTATTTTGGGGGCCTTAGCTTGAAAGGAGCTTTCTACAAAGTGCGGCTAACAAGAGATCTCAATTGAAATTCAAAGATTTAGATTTTGTTTACTTTTCATGAATAAATCGTGGATTAAACAATAAACAGTGGTGAGCGCCAGTGGATCCATGATATTCTGTGGCTGCACCAGTTACAGCAGATTCACAATTTACAACATTTGACACATAAGTGGAAGAATTAGCAGATTTTCTTTAAAAAAATATTTTCCACCTCAAATGGATGAAAATAATATTGCGATAGAATATCACGTGGTATTTGCCCTTTTTGTAGCTTAATTTATAAAACCGTGCCACTTAATTTGGTGCTCCATGCCGCATAATCCCAATAGCTCTGACAACGGCACAGGTTTTCTGTGTGGTTTGGGGCTTGTCAGGTCTGTCGCTGTCATCCTCAAACGCACACTTCACGGTCTCACGATTTTCCCTTAAATATGGGTTTTTATACCACTGCATTTTATGCAATGAAACCCCCCAAATATGTTAGATCTTTCTTTCTCTGTACATATATCTAAGCAGAAATGTATCATATATGTTCAAACATATGTGCACAAATAAATGAACAAATGTAAAAACGCACAAATACACATATAAAAGCATGTTCATCTATAAACCTAATGGATGTGTGAGTCTGTTAAGTAAACGCACATATATAGCATATGTATGAATAAAAAAATGAAACAGTAATATATATATCCAAATATATAATTGAAAGGCATATATTAATAAGTAAATAATCAAAAGACATATTGTAATTAATAAATAATCAAAGAAATATAATAATACATAATTAATCAAAAGACATTTAAAAATAAATACATAATCAAAAGACAGATAATAAATAAATAAGAAAGGAAAAGGCATGTAATAATAAATATTCGACACAAGTATATACGTACGGCTGTACAATGCTATATTAGGGAATGTCAGCAGACTCTGTGGAAGGGACCGGATGGCACCATTACTCGCATAGCGGAAGAACTGGTGCTCCAGATATAAGTATCTATGCCCTCAGTACTCCGCGCCTCTCCTGCCCCTGTTATGTTATGTTATCTTAGCGTCACTTAGTATAGCGCAGCGAATCATCCCCGGAAGACTATCGGGGAGCTCCTGGCCCTCCATTCACACTGGACGAGCAGTGCTTAGGGTACCAGCAGCATGCGTGCACGTCTAGCACTGATGGACGTTACCACTGGTGGCCCAGCACCATCCAATGCTCCAGAGACCAGCGTACACTCCCTATGCAATAATGTTCATATTGCACACTCACAGAGTGCACATCACATGGGGATTGCCCCTTCACTAAGTCAAGCCATCCACAAGAAGACATGCTGAGGGGAGGGGGCTGCCTCTGGGGTCTTTCATAGCTACTTGTAACAAGGGTCACTCAGTGGAGTAATATATGAACTAGAGTACTCACCGCTGAGCCACGCCTCTGTCCAGGCATCCCTCACCGCTTGGCCTTGACAACAGCACAGACAGCAGAACCTGCCTGGTTTTATACCAGGCTCCTGGGAAGTCCCGGGCCAGCGGCGGGCGTTCCCCGTGCACGCCCTTTGCGCATAGTGCGCTCGCTCGCCGTCTCGCTCTCTCTCTCTGTCTCTGTCTCTGTCTCTATGTCTCTTTGTAACTTTTAAGAAAGTTCAGTCAGTCTGCAGACAGGTGACATTTACTGCCTCCCAGAATATACAGAACACCCCACACCCGGGGCACCCACACTTTGTACCACGGAGCACCTCACTCTCTCTTCTGTAACTGACCTAGACATGCATTATTCATTCATCCACCATAGACAGATGCGTGTATTAATAAAGATATTTGCTGGTATTTACTCTTTTTAGTTAGATATGGGCTTAGCTTTCAATTCTATATTAAATACGGTTGCATTTATTGACATGTCTTTGCACCAAGTGCTAATTTCACCTATTTAAGCTTCATATTTCTTTTTATATTTTTGGATAATTCTTTTTGAATTAGGAATAAGAACAGACCTGGGTGGCATGGCTGCCAGCCTGTTAAAGGAGAATGTGACTTTGTTGTATTGCTAAACCTTGGAAAGCGCCATCAGAGCCTCTGGCTTAGAATTTGATTGTGGGTTCGAAACTGAACAGAAACACGTCAGCTGTCTAAATACATACTTTTAATTGCTGTTAAATGAATACAGACTGACTAGGGCCTGGGAAGATGCAGAAATAAAGGGCTGCAGGCAGCAGATAATTAGTGACACATTAATCAAGGGTTTGTTTTGAAAGAGATAAACTGCCCTGGCACAGGCTTCCAGGTAGAGAATTTAAAAACATTTGAGCTTCTGTGGAGGGGCCGCACCAGGGACTCTAGAACCGATTCACGCCAATGAATCTATAAAGCGATCAAGAACTCCTTAGATGGCTAGTCTGCAGGTCAGATGAAAGGTGGTGCTGGCGCGCATTGTTCCACCCACGCCATCTCTCGCACGCTGGAGCGCGTCGCGACACAACTGGAGCGTCCAACCCCGGACTAGTGGCATGTATACACACACAACACGACACCTGTTTCGCTCCCACTAGCTCTGGCTCTAAACCCCTCGTGCCAGGCGCACAAGTGGCATCTGTGATCACTATCACTGTGAACAGCAAGTTCATTTTTGAGCTTTTATATTTATTCATCGATGCATCTAAGAATTTACTGATATCTTTATTAATTAAGCTTTTTACTGCTCACTTTATGAAGCTTAAACTCATTCTTTTACCCAGATTAATCTACTACAAGTGATTAAAATCCGAAAAAAAGGTTGTCTGGCGTTTCATAAATGGAACTGTCATCAAAGAGCCGATGCGACCAGAAGTAAAACCCAGTGAAGCGCTGACAGAGGCGCAGCGCACTCGCCCATGTGTGTTTTCAATGTGTGGGAAACGTTTGGGTAACACTTTCAGAGAAACAGCTGTGTGCTGACCCCCCCACAAAGATGGGTTAGTTCTAACGTTGTGCGTACCCCAGAGAGCCTAAGCATGGGGCGCAACTAGAGATCAGGGATGGCACCAAACATTAGTAGGCGGCCTCTGAATGCAGAGAGACTCATGAAATGTGGAACAGTCTCTTCTAGAGACCGCAGCGTCTGCAGCAGTCACATCTGAAAGCTCCTCGTGGCTGTCTCAGGGCTTTAAAAGAGGCTGAGGGATGCCACTCCCGCCCTCCCTGCCAAGGACATCAGATGTAACTGAGGAGCAAGGGTCGAGAGACACCGGAAGACAGTGACGGCTCCCTTCCGGCACAGCACTGAGCAATCTTCCCTCCCTGAGGGCTGCTGGGGTGGCTCTTGTAAGAGCCGAAAGATGAACTGACTGAAAACCAAAGTGCGGCCAAGGGCAAGGCTCTCACTCTGTGCTGCGTTAAGATATCATAGCACAGGTCAGAGGTCAGCCTTCAGAAGAATCAACGACCGTCAGTAGAAACGCTGTAAACCGCTAGTAAACTTGTAGCAGAAGTACGCAACTTTTAATCCAAGGGTAAAGGTACCCTTGAGTTCCTGAGAAATCAGGGCCCGGGTACAAAATACAGACCGAATCAACGAACAGCCGGTGGAATAAAAACTAAAAACCCAGCCCTCAATTTACCTACGGCTGACTGGATTGTCAGTTTTCATTATGAAGGAAATCACTAAAGGCGTAATATATTTTTCATCTCTTTGTTGTTGACCTCTTAATTTCATTGCTCATTTATTTATTGGACTATCAATTTATTTATGCTTGTATTTTTGGTTAATAATTTGTAATGTGCGGACTAAAGTACTTTTGAATTGTTCATATCTTTGATAATTGGCGTTTCCAGGTTTCGGACTATTAAGGCATTCATTAGGTCCTTATGAAGGATCCTGCTGGTGAATCTACGGAGGATCCGACCCCACAGAGGATCCTGACCCCACTGAGGATCGTGACCCCACAGAGGAGCCTGCTGGTGAACCTACGGAGGATCCGACCCCACAGAGAATCCTGACCCCACAAAGGATCCTGCTGGTGACGCCCAAATGGGATCCTGACCCCATAGAGGATCCTGCTGGTGACCCCACAGAGGATCCTGACTCCACAGAGGATCCTGATCCCACAAAGTATCCTGCTGGTGACTCCCACAGAGGATCCTGACCCCACAGAGGATCCTGACCCCACAGAGGATCCTGACCCCACAAAGGATCCTGCTGGTGACGCCCAAAGAGGATCCTGACCACACAGAGCATCCTGACCCCACAGAGGAGCCTGCTGGTGATCCCAAAGAGGATCCTGCTGGTGACCCCACAGAGGATCCTAACCCACAAAGGATCCTGCTGGTGACGCCCAAAGAGGATCCTGACCCCACAGAGGATCCTGCTGGTGACCCCACAGAGGATCCTGACCCCACAGAGGATCCTGATCCCACAAAGTATCCTGCTGGTGACTCCCACAGAGGATCCTGACCCCCGAGGAGGATCCTGACCCCACAAAGGATCCTGCTGGTGACACCCAAAGAGGATCCTGACCACACAGAGGATCCTGACCCCACAGAGGAGCCTGCTGGTGACTCCCACAGAGGGTCCTGACCACACAGATGATCCTGACCCCACAGAGGAGCCTGCTGGTGATCCCAAAGAGGATCCTGCTGGTGACCCCACAGAGGATCCTGACCCCACAGAGGATCCTGCTGGTGACCCCACAGAGGATCCTGACCCCACAAAGGATCCTGCTGGTGATGCCCAAAGAGGATCCTGACCACACAGAGGATCCTGCTGGTGATCCCAAAGAGGATCCTGCTGGTGACCCCACAGAGGATCCTGACCCCACAGAGGATCCTGCTGGTGACCCCACAGAGGATCCTGACCCCACAAAGGATCCTGCTGGTGATGCCCAAAGAGGATCCTGACCACACAGAGGATCCTGCTGGTGACTCCCACAGAGGATCCTGACCACACAGATGATCCTGACCCCCACAAAGGAGCCTGCTGGTGATCCCAAAGAGGATCCTGCTGGTGACCCCACAGAGGTTCCCGACCTCACAGAGGATCCTGCTGGTGACCCCACAGATGATCCTGACCCCACAAAGGATCCTGCTGGTGACCCCACAGAGGATCTTGACCCCACAGAGGATCCTGCTGGTGACTCCCACAGAGGATCCTGACCACACACAGGATCCTGACCCCACAGAGGATCCTGCTGGTGACCCCCACAGAGGATCCTGCCCCCACAGAGGATCCTGTTGGTGACCCAACAGAGGATCCTGACCCCACAAAAGATCTTGATCCCACAGAGGATCCTGCTGGTGACCCCACAGAGGATCCTGACCCCAGAGAGGACCCTGACCCCAAAAAGGATCCTGCTGGTGAACCTATAGAGGATCCTGACCCCACAGAGGATCCTGACCCCACAGAGGATCCTGACCCCACAGAAGATCCTGCTAGTGACCCCACAGAGGATCCTGCTGGTGATCCCACAGAGGATCCTGACCCCACAACGGATCCTGCTGGTGACCCCACAGAGGATCTTGACCCCACAGAGGATCCTGCTGGTGACTCCCACAGAGGATCCTGACCACACACAGGATCCTGACCCCACAGAGGATCCTGCCGGTGACCCCCACAGAGGATCCTGCCCCCACAGAGGATCCTGTTGGTGACCCAACAGAGGATCCTGACCCCACAAAAGATCCTGATCCCACAGAGGATCCTGCTGGTGACCCCACAGAGGATCCTGACCCCAGAGAGGACCCTGACCCCAAAAAGGATCCTGCTGGTGAACCTATAGAGGATCCTGACCCCACAGAGGATCCTGACCCCACAGAGGATCCTGCTGGTGACCCCCACAGAGGATCCTGCTGGTGACCCCCACAGAGGATCCTGACCCCACAGAGGATCCTGCTGGTGACCCCACAGTGGATCCTGACTCCACAGAGGATTCTGACCCCACAAAGTATCCTGCTGGTGACTCCCACAGAGGATCCTGACCCCACAGAGGATCCTGACCCCACAGAGGATCCTGCCCCCACAAAGGATCCTGCTGGTGATGCCCAAAGAGGATCCTGACCACACAGAGGATCCTGACCCCACAGAGGAGCCTGCTGGTGATCCCAAAGAGGATCCTGCTGGTGACCCCACAGATGATCATGACCCCACAAAGGATCCTGCTGGTAATGCCCAAAGAGGATCCTGACCCCACAGAGGATCCTGCTGGTGACCCCACAGAGGATCCTGACCCCACAGAGGATCATGATCCCACAAAGTATCCTGCTGGTGACTCCCACAGAGGATCCTGACCCCACAGAGGATCCTGGACCCCACAAAGGATCCTGCTGGTGACGCCCAAAGAGGATCCTGACCACACAGAGGATCCTGATCCCACAGAAGAGCCTTCTGGTGACTCCCACAGAGGGACCTGACCACACAGAGGATCCTGACCTCACAGAGGAGCCTTCTGGTGATCCCAAAGAGGATCCTGCTGGTGACCCCACAGAGTATCCTGACCCCACAGAGGATCCTGCTGGTGGCCCCACAGAGGATCCTGACCCCACAAAGAATCCTGCTGGTGACGCCCAAAGAGGATCCTGACCACACAGAGGATCCTGCTGGTGACTCCCACAGAGGATCCTGACCACACAGATGATCCTGACCCCCACAGAGGATCCTGACCCCACAGAGGATCCTGATGGTGACCCCACAGAGGATCTTGACCCCACAAAGGATCCTGCTGGTGATGCCCAAAGAGGATCCTGACCACACAGAGGATCCTGCTGGTGATCCCAAAGAGGATCCTGCTGGTGACCCCACAGAGGATCCTGGCCCCACAGAGGATCCTGCTGGTGACCCCACAGAGGATCCTGACCCCACAAAGGATCCTGCTGGTGATGCCCAAAGAGGATCCTGACCACACAGAGGATCCTGCTGGTGACTCCCACAGAGGATCCTGACCACACAGATGATCCTGACCCCCACAAAGGAGCCTGCTGGTGATCACAAAGAGGATCCTGCTGGTGACCCCACAGAGGTTCCCAACCTCACAGAAGATCCTGCTGGTGACCCCACAGAGGATCCTGACCCCACAAAGGATCCTGCTGGTGACTCCCACAGAGGATCCTGACCCCACAGAGGATCCTGCTAGTGACCCCACAGAGGATCCTGCTGGTGATCCCACAGAGGATCCTGACCCCACAACGGATCCTGCTGGTGACCCCACAGAGGATCTTGACCCCACAGAGGATCCTGCTGGTGACTCCCACAGAGGATCCTGACCACACACAGGATCCTGACCCCACAGAGGATCCTGCTGGTGACCTCCACAGCGGATCCTGCTGGTGACCCCACAGAGGATCCTGACCCCACAGAGGATCCTGCTGGTGACCCAACAGAGGATCCTGACCCCACAGAAGATCCTGATCCCACAGAGGATCCTGCTGGTGACCCCACAGAGGATCCTGACCCCAGAGAGGACCCTGACCCCAAAAAGGATCCTGCTGGTGAACCTATAGAGGATCCTGACCCCACAGAGGATCCTGACCCCACAGAGGATCCTGCTGGTGACCCCCACAGAGGATCCTGACCCCACAGAGGATCCTGCTGGTGACCCCACAGTGGATCCTGACTCCACAGAGGATTCTGACCCCACAAAGTATCCTGCTGGTGACTCCCACAGAGGATCCTGACCCCACAGAGGATCCTGACACCACAGAGGATCCTGACCCCACAAAGGATCCTGCTGGTGATGCCCAAAGAGGATCCTGACCACACAGAGGATCCTGACCCCACAGAGGAGCCTGCTGGTGATCCCAAAGAGGATCCTGCTGGTGACCCCACAGATGATCCTGACCCCACAAAGGATCCTGCTGGTAATGCCCAAAGAGGATCCTGACCCCACAGAGGATCCTGCTGGTGACCCCACAGGGGATCCTGACCCCACAGAGGATCATGATCCCACAAAGTATCCTGCTGGTGACTCCCACAGAGGATCCTGACCCCACAGAGGATCCTGACCCCACAAAGGATCCTGCTGGTGATGCCCAAAGAGGATCCTGACCACACAGAGGATCCTGACCCACAGAAGAGCCTTCTGGTGACTCCCACAGAGGGACCTGACCACACAGAGGATCCTGACCTCACAGAGGAGCCTTCTGGTGATCCCAAAGAGGATCCTGCTGGTGACCCCACAGAGTATCCTGACCCCACAGAGGATCCTGCTGGTGGCCCCACAGAGGATCCTGACCCCACAAAGAATCCTGACCCCACAAAGGATCCTGCTGGTGATGCCCAAAGAGGATCCTGACCACACAGAGGATCCTGACCCCACAGAGGAGCCTGCTGGTGATCCCAAAGAGGATCCCGCTGGTGACCCCACAGATGATCATGACCCCACAAAGGATCCTGCTGGTAATGCCCAAAGAGGATCCTGACCCCACAGAGGATCCTGCTGGTGACCCCACAGAGGATCCTGACCCCACAGAGGATCATGATCCCACAAAGTATGCTGCTGGTGACTCCCACAGAGGATCCTGACCCCACAGAGGATCCTGACCCCACAAAGGATCCTGCTGGTGACGCCCAAAGAGGATCCTGACCACACAGAGGATCCTGATCCCACAGAAGAGCCTTCTGGTGACTCCCACAGAGGGTCCTGACCACACAGAGGATCCTGACCTCACAGAGGAGCCTGCTGGTGATCCCACAGAGTATCCTGACCCCACAGAGGATCCTGCTGGTGGCCCCACAGAGGATCCTGACCCCACAAAGAATCCTGCTGGTGACGCCCAAAGAGGATCCTGGCCACACAGAGGATCCTGCTGGTGACTCCCACAGAGGATCCTGACCACACAGATGATCCTGACCCCCACAGAGGAGCCTGCTGGTGATCCCAAAGAGGATCCTGCTGGTGACCCCACAGAGGATCCTGACCCCACAGAGGATCCTGCTGGTGACCCCACAGAGGATCCTGACCCCACAAAGGATCCTGCTGGTGACTCCCACAGAGGATCCTGACCCCACAGAGGATCATGATCCCACAAAGTATCCTGCTGGTGACTCCCACAGAGGATCCTGACCCCACAGAGGATCCTGACCCCACAAAGGATCCTGCTGGTGACGCCCAAAGAGGATCCTGACCACACAGAGGATCCTGACCCCACAGAAGAGCCTTCTGGTGACTCCCACAGAGGGTCCTGACCACACAGAGGATCCTGACCTCACAGAGGAGCCTGCTGGTGATCCCACAGAGTATCCTGACCCCACAGAGGATCCTGCTGGTGGCCCCACAGAGGATCCTGACCCCACAAAGAATCCTGCTGGTGACGCCCAAAGAGGATCCTGGCCACACAGAGGATCCTGCTGGTGACTCCCACAGAGGATCCTGACCACACAGATGATCCTGACCCCCACAGAGGAGCCTGCTGGTGATCCCAAAGAGGATCCTGCTGGTGACCCCACAGAGGATCCTGACCCCACAGAGGATCCTGCTGGTGACCCCACAGAGGATCCTGACCCCACAAAGGATCCTGCTGGTGACTCCCACAGAGGATCCTGACCCCACAGAGGATCCTGACCCCACAAAGGATCCTGCTGGTGACGCCCAAAGAGGATCCTGACCCCACAGAGGATCCTGACCCCACAGAAGAGCCTTCTGGTGACCCCACAGAGGATCCTGACCCCACAGAGGATCCTGCTGGTGACCCCACAGAGGATCCTGACCCCACAAAGGATCCTGCTGGTGACTCCCACAGAGGATCCTGACCCCACAGAGGATCCTGACCCCACAGAGAATCCTGCTAGTGATCCCACAGAGGATCCTGCTGGTGACCCGACAGAGGAGCCTGACCCCACAACGGATCCTGCTGGTGACCCCACAGAGGATCCTGACCCCACAGAGGATCCTGCTGGTGACTCCCACAGAGGATCCTGACCACACACAGGATCCTGACCCCACAGAGGATCCTGCTGGTGACCCCACAGAGGATCCTGACCCCACAGAGGATCCTGTTGGTGACCCCACAGAGGATCCCAACCTCGCAGAAGATCCTGATCCCACAGAGGATCCTGCTGGTGACCCCACAGAGGATCCTGACCCCACAGAGGATCCTGACCCCACAGAGGATCCTGCTGGTGACTCCCACAGAGGATCCTGACCACACACAGGATCCTGACCCCACAGAGGATCCTGCTGGTGACCCCCACAGAGGATCCTGCTGGTGACCCCACAGAGGATCCTGCTGGTGACCCCACAGAGGATCCCAACCCCGCAGAAGATCCTGATCCCACAGAGGATCCTGCTGGTGACCCTGCAGAGGATCCTGACCCCACAGAGGACCCTGACCCCACAAAGGATCCTGCTGGTGAACCTATAGATGATCCTGACCCCACAGAGGATCCTGACCCCACAGAGGATCCTGCTGGTGACCCCCACTGAGGATCCTGCTGGTGACCCCCACAGAGGATCCTGACCCCACAGAGGATCCTGCTGGTGACCCCACAGTGGATCCTGACTTCACAGAGGATCCTGACCCCACAGAGGATCCTACTGGTGACCCCACAGAGGATCCTGCTGGTGATCCTACAGAGGATCCTGACCCCACAGAGGATCCTGCTGGTGACTCCCACAGAGGATCCTGACCCCACAGAGGATCCTGCTGGTGACCCCACAGAGGATCCTGCTGGTGACCCGACAGAGGATCCTACTGGTGACCCCACAGAGGATCCTGCTGGTGACCCCACAGAGCATCCTGCTGGTGACCCCCCGAACAGTGGGGTAATGAAACTTGAGGGGGCACGCCTCGCTTCGGACCCAGTCAGGAGCTCTCAGTCAAGGGGGCCGCTGCCCATGCACAGTGCCAGAGGGGCCCCCCTGGAACTCGTGCCCCCCTGCACCACGGGGGCTCTGGGGCCCCCGGGGGCTTTTGTTACACAACTGATTACAAAGCACCCACTGTGTGCCTTTATCCCTCGCCTGCGGCCCCTGCCACGCTGTGGGATCCACCCACTTCAGGAGGTGGGGGGAATGGGGCACCTGACAATTCTTCCTGGTGGCATTAAAAGTGAGGACCCTGGCACTGCCAAGACGTCAGAACTACGCTATCAATAAACGTGGGAGCCTTGTGACAGAAGTGAAACTCTTACAGTGACAATAATGCTGGTGGGAGAAAACTGTAATGAAGAGTCACAGAATCACTTACCGTGAAATAAGTCACCTGAGAGGGATGAGGCACCGTCTCCTGTCCCCCATGAGACGAGACCAGGGGCGAGAGCTGGCCAAAACCAGGGCATCTGTCGCGCGTCATTGTTCAAGCCACTGAGTGAGTCCCTGTCCTCAGTGAGACGAGACCAGGGGCGAGAGCTGGCCAAAACCATGGCATCTGTCGCGAGTCATGTTCAAGCCACTGAGTGAGTCCCTGTCCCCGGTGAGACGAGACCGGGGGCGAGAACTGGCCAAAACCATGGCATCTGTCGCGAGTCATGTTCAAGCCACTGAGTGAGTCCCTGTCCCCAGTGAGACGAGACCGGGGGCGAGAGCTGGCCAAAACCATGGCATCTGTCGCGAGTCATGTTCAAGCCACTGAGTGAGTCCCTGTCCCCGGTGAGACGAGACCGGGGACGAGAGCAGGCCAAAACCATGGCACTGTCGCGAGTCATGTTCAAGCCACTGAGTGAGTCCCTGTCCTCAGTGAGACGAGACCGGGGGCGAGAGCTGGCCAAAACCATGGCATCTGTCGCGAGTCATTTCAAGCCACTGAGGGAGTCCCTGTCCCCGGTGAGACGAGACCGGGGACGAGAGCAGGCCAAAACCATGGCACTGTCGCGAGTCATGTTCAAGCCACTGAGTGAGTCCCTGTCCTCAGTGAGACGAGACCGGGGGCGAGAGCTGGCCAAAACCATGGCATCTGTCGCGAGTCATGTTCAAGCCACTGAGTGAGTCCCTGTCCCCGGTGAGACGAGACCGGGGGCGAGAGCTGGCCAAAACCATGGCATCTGTCGCGAGTCATGTTCAAGCCACTGAGTGAGTCCCTGTCCCCAGTGAGACGAGACCGGGGACAAGAGCAGGCCAAAACCATGGCACTATCGCGAGTCATGTTCAAGCCACTGAGTGAGTCCCTGTCCTCAGTGAGACGAGACCGGGGGCGAGAGCTGGCCAAAACCATGGCATCTGTCGCAAGTCATGTTCAAGCCACTGAGTGAGTCCCTGTCCTCAGTGAGACGAGACCAGGGGCGAGAGCTGGCCAAAACCATGGCATCTGTCGCGAGTCATGTTCAAGCCACTGAGTGAGTCCCTGTCCCCAGTGAGACGAGACCGGCTGGCGAAAGCTGGCCCAAATCAGGGCATCTGTCATGAGTCATGTTCAAGCCACTGAGTGACTCCCTGTCCTCAGTGAGACGAGACCAGGGGCGAGAGCTGGCCAAAACCATGGCATCTGTCGTGAGTCATGTTCAAGCCACTGAGTGAGTCCCTGTCCTCAGTGAGACGAGACCAGGGGCGAGAGCTGGCCAAAACCATGGCATCTGTCACGAGTCATGTTCAAGCCAGTGAGTGAGTCCCTGTCCCCAGTGAGACGAGACCAGGGGCGAGAGCTGGCCAAAACCATGGCATCTGTCACGAGTCATGTTCAAGCCACTGAGTGACTCCCTGTCCTCAGTGAGACGAGACCAGGGGCGAGAGCTGGCCAAAACCATGGCATCTGTCGCGAGTCATGTTCAAGCCACTGAGTGAGACCCTGTCCCCAGTGAGACGAGACCGGCTGGTGAAAGCTGGCCAAAACCAGGGCATCTGTCATGAGTCATGTTCAAGCCACTGAGTGAGTCCCTGACCTCAGTGAGACGAGACCGGGGGCGAGAGCTGGCCAAAACCATGGCATCTGTCGCAAGTCATGTTCAAGCCACTGAGTGAGTCCCTGTCCCCAGTGAGACGAGACCGGCTGGCGAAAGCTGGCCAAAACCAGGGCATCTGTCATGAGTCATGTTCAAGCCACTGAGTGAGTCCCTGTCCTCAGTGAGACGAGAGTGGGGGCGAGAGCTGGCCAAAACCATGGCATCTGTCGCGAGTCATGTTCAAGCCACTGAGTGAGTCCCTGTCCCCAGTGAGACGAGACCGGCTGGCGAAAGCTGGCCAAAACCAGGGCATCTGTCATGAGTCATGTTCAAGCCACTTAGTGAGTCCCTGTCCTCAGTGAGACGAGACCGGGGGCGAGAGCTGGCCAAAACCAGGGCATCTGTTGCGAGTCATGTTCAAGCCACTGAGTGAGTCCCTGTCCTCAGTGAGATGAGACCAGGGGCGAGAGCTGGCCAAAACCATGGCATCTGTCGCGAGTCATGTTCAAGCCACTGAGTGAGTCCCTGTCCCCAGTGAGACGAGACCGGCTGGCAAAAGCTGGCCAAAACCAGGGCATCTGTCATGAGTCATGTTCAAGCCACTTAGTGAGTCCCTGTCCTCAGTGAGACGAGACCGGGGGCGAGAGCTGGCCAAAACCAGGGCATCTGTTGTGAGTCACTTTCAAGCCACCGAGTGAGTCAATCAATCACGAGTTTGTATAGAGCGGCTACTCACCTGTGAGGGTCTCAAGGCGCTGGGGGGGCACCACTGCTCATCGCAGTTTAGGGTGTCACAGTACTTTACATCACACACAGACACAATAAATCAAATGTGTGAAAATAAATGTACAGAAAATGTTACATAACACAATGACTGTCATAAGGTGCTGTAATCACATATCGTGCCCTACTTGTAGCCATTATCAACCCCCCACAATTGCAGTGTACAGAAAGATCTCTGCAGCAGGTGCCTGAACCCTGTGAGATAGTTTACAATGCAGCCTCTCTGTGACTAATTAAGTAAAGTAGAAAAGATTTACTGTCACAATCGTCCTTGCTGCCAATTTCATTGAGCAGATTTGTATTATTGAAATAAAAGTTGGTTTCAGACTGTGCTCCTCAAGCTTCACCCTTGGGACGGCTCCTTCTTCCACTGCTGCACCTTCACCCCATGCATGGGCTCCCTGGGCACCGATAACTTTGAATGAACGAACACATGTTAATGAGAGGGTGAAGGTGAGAAAGTGACTGGTTTAATGTGAGTGAATGCCACTGAATGAAGGAGTGAGTGATGAAAGCGAGTTAGTAACAGTGAGAGAGTGCCAACGAGTGAATGTGTGACAGAGTGGGTGATGTTAAGATGCTGACAGTGAGGGTGTGATTAGCTGTGAATGAGGGCCATTGAGTGTTTGGCAGCAAGAGAGCGTGTGAGTGATATAAGCGTATGTGAATATGCCAGTAAGTGAGAATGTCAGTGACTGAGTATGTAAGTGGGCAAGTAGCATGGAGGAGAGAGAGTAGTGTCTTCAGATGTATCTGCAACAGGTCAGGTATTTTACGGAGGGTGTCCCTTGGGTGAGTTGAGTGTGAGTGACAGGTGCTCTACTGAGGGAGTCCCTTGGATGAGTTGAGTGTGAGCGACAGCTACTGTACTGAGGAAGTCCCTCAGCTGAGTTGAGAGTGAGCAACAGGTGCTGTACTGAGGAAGTCCCTCGGGTGAGTTAAGTGTGAGCGACAGGTGCTGTATTGAGGGAGTCCATCAGGTGAGTTGAGTGTGGGCGACTGGTGCTGTACTGAGGGAGTCCCTCAGGTGAGTTGAGTGTGAGCAACAGGTGCTGTAGTGAGAGAGTCCCACAGGTGAGTTGAGTGTGAGCAACAGCTGCTGTAGTGAGGGAGTGCCTCGGGTGAGTTGAGTGTGAGCGGCAGGTACTGTACTGAGGAAGTGCCTCGGGTGAGTTGAGTGTGGGCAACTGGTGTTGTACTGAGGAAGTCCCTCAGGTGAGTTGAGTGTGAGCAACAGGTGCTGTACTGAGGGAGTCCCTCAGGTGAGTTGAGTGTGAGCGACAGGTACTGTACTGAGGGAGTCCCTCAGCTGAGTTGACTGTGAGCATCAGGTGCTGTACTGAGGGAGTCTCTCGGGTGAGTTGAGTGTGAGCGACAGGTGCTGTAGTGAGAGAGTCCCTCAGGTGAGTTGAGTGTGAGCAACAGGTGCTGTACTGAGGGAGTCCCTCAGGTGAGTTGAGTGTGAGCGACAGGTACTGTATTGAGGGAGTCCCTCAGCTGAGTTGAGTGTGAGCATCAGGTGCTGTACTGAGGAAGTCCCTCAGCTGAATTGAGAGTGAGCAACAGGTGCTGTGCTGAGGAAGTCCCTCGGGTGAGTTAAGTGTGAGCAACAGGTGCTGTATTGAGGGAGTCCATCAGGTGAGTTGAGTGTGGGCGACTGGTGCTGTACTGACGGAGTCCCTCGGGTGAGTTGAGTGTGAGCAACAGGTGCTGTAGTGAGAGAGTCCCTCAGGTGAGTTGAGTGTGAGCGACAGGTACTGTACTAAGGGAGTCCCTCAGCTGAGTTGAGTGTGAGCATCAGGTGCTGAACTGAGGAAGTCCCTCAGCTGAGTTGAGAGTGAGCAACAGGTGCTGTATTGAGGGAGTCCCTCGGGTGAGTTGAGTGTGAGCGACAGGTGCTGTATTGAGGGAGTCCCTCGGGTGAGTTGAGTGTGAGCGACAGGTACTGTACTGAGGGAGTCCCTCAGCTGAGTTGAGTGTGAGCATCAGGTGCTGTACTGAGGGAGTCCCTCGGGAGAGTTGAGTGTGAGCATCAGGTGCTGTACTGAGGGAGTCCCTCAGCTGAGTTGAGTGTGAGCATCAGGTGCTGAACTGAGGAAGTCCCTCAGCTGAGTTGAGAGTGAGCAACAGGTGCTGTATTGAGGGAGTCCCTCGGGTGAGTTGAGTGTGAGCGACAGGTGCTGTATTGAGGGAGTCCATCAGGTGAGTTGAGTGTGAGCAACAGGTGCTGTAGTGAGAGAGTCCCTGAAGTGAGTTGAGTGTGAGCAACAGCTGCTGTAGTGAGGGAGTGCCTCGGGTGAGTTGAGTGTGGGCGAGAGGTGCTGTACTGAGGAAGTCCCTCAGCTGAGTTGAGAGTGAGCAACAGGTGCTGTATTGAGGGAGTCCCTCGGGTGAGTTGAGTGTGAGCGACAGGTGCTGTAGTGAGAGAGTCCCTCAGGTGAGTTGAGTGTGAGCAACAGGTGCTGTACTGAGGGAGTCCCTCAGGTGAGTTGAGTGTGAGCGACAGGTACTGTATTGAGGGAGTCCATCAGGTGAGTTGAGTGTGAGCATCAGGTGCTGTACTGAGGAAGTCCCTCAGCTGAGTTGAGTGTGAGCATCAGGTGCTGAACTGAGGAAGTCCCTCAGCTGAGTTGAGAGTGAGCAACAGGTGCTGTATTGAGGGAGTCCCTCGGGTGAGTTGAGTGTGAGCGACAGGTGCTGTAGTGAGAGAGTCCCTCAGGTGAGTTGAGTGTGAGCAACAGGTGCTGTACTGAGGGAGTCCCTCAGGTGAGTTGAGTGTGAGCGACAGGTACTGTATTGAGGGAGTCCATCAGGTGAGTTGAGTGTGAGCATCAGGTGCTGTACTGAGGAAGTCCCTCAGCTGAGTTGAGTGTGAGTGTATACACCAGGCCATATCATACACGAGCAGTTTCCGTTGAAAAGTGTTAGACGGACCGGGAGGGTCGGCCGAGGACAAGGGGAGAGGTCTCCGGGGAGAGCCGTCTCCAGCGATCGTACAGACGAATAACTTCCCCCCCCACAGAGGTACACCACACAATGATAAGGTTTTGACGTTCTTTATAAGCAATCTTTAGGTACGATAGAATGGTACAAGGAGGTCAGGACTCAGGGGTCCCCTCGATTCTAGTCTCTTGGTTGGGAAAGGGGGTAGCGGGACAGTCTTGTTACCAATCTGGTAGCGGAGATGGTATGATGAATAGCTCACAATCCTCGAGCTCGGCGTTCTAGATGGACGGGCCGCGGCGGCGCCAGCAGGTCCCGGTGAAGGTGGTCGTTACAACGGTCCGCGGCAGCGCCAGCAGGTCCCAGTGAAGGCGGTAGTTACAACGGTCCGCGGCAGCGCCAGCAGGTCCCAGTGGAGGTGGTCGTTACAACGGTCCGCGGCAGCGCCAGCAGGTCCCAACGAGGATGGAGGATGCAGAAGGCCGCGGCAGCGCCAGCAGGCAGGACGACAGTTCGCAAGGCAGGGCTACGGCAGCGCCAGTAGTCCGTCAGGGATGAGTTCTTCACGGTGTCTCTCGACTCCAGGATACAACTGCCTTCCTGCTCTGGAGCTGCCCCAGTTATAGGTCTGGCGCCCTTTGATGTCCGGACCCTCGCACTTGGCGGTCGGGAGGTCCGGGATGAGGGAGTCCAGACACCCAGCAGGGGGGTGGAGCCAGCGCCCGGGGGAGCTGGGGGGCGAGCGGCACCTGGCGGGGGAGAGCCATCGACACTTCTTTCTCCCATCGACCTGCCAAGTGATCCGTTCACCTCCTGGGTGGATGGTGGTGCCGTGATGTCGGGGCCTGGCCAGGCCCAGGGTTAGGGTCGAGCTGAGGCCACGCGGCCTCGTGGTGCAGTGTCCAAGATGGCGGCCGGGCCGGGCGAGGGAGCCGGTAGTGGTTCGGCCCCATGATACAGAGAGGTCCGGGGGCAGGAGTCCCGTCTGGGGACGGGGTGCGGGTTGTTTCTGTGGGTAACACCTGGAGGGCCGGGGCTCGGGCCCTGTCATGCGGGGAGGGAGCAAGCCCTTCACGTGGCCTGTCCAACATGCGTCCCCCCCAGCTGAAGGCGGGGAGAGTCACCCATTCTCTTGGGGACTCTCCTCGTCGAGGCGGAAAAAGCGTGACAGGCCATCTGCGTTGGCGTGGTCTTGGCCCGGTCGATGTTCCACAGTGAAGTCCATCCCCTGCAGGGAGATGGACCAACGCAATAGTTTGGGGTTTTCCCCCCGCATCTGCATTAGCCACTGCAGGGGTCGATGATCTGTTTGCACCCGGAAGTGGGTACCGAAGAGATAGGGCCGGAGCTTTTTGAGGGCCCACACCACTGCGAAGGCCTCCCTCTCGATGGTGCTCCAGCGCTGTTCTCGGGCCAGGAGGCGTCTGCTGATGAAGGCCACCGGTTGGTCAAGTCCCTCGGAGTTCAGCTGGGAGAGGACCGCCCCGATGCCATGGTCGGAGGCATCTGTTTGTACGATGAATTCCCGACTGTAGTCGGGGGCCTGGAGCACAGGGGCAGTGCACATGGCGGCCTTCAGCTTCTCGAAGGCCGCTTGACAGTCTGGGGTCCAGTTGACCTTCTTCGGGTGGTTTTTGGATGTGAGTCCCGTGAGGGGCCCCACAATGCTGCCATAGTCCCTCACGAACCGCCGGTAGTAGCCGGTGAGCCCCAAGAAGGCTCGGACCTCAGTCTGCATGACTGGAGGCTGCCAGGACTGGATGGCAGCGATTTTGAGTTGCAGAGGGGCCACCAGACCACTTCCCACCTGGTGTCCGAGATAGGTCACGGACCCCTGACCAATTTGGCACTTGCTGGCCTTGATGGTGAGGCCGGCCCGTTGGAGGGCCTGCAGGACCTCTCGGAGGTGGTGGAGGTGGTCGGACCAGTGGCGGCTGTACACAGCGATATCGTCCAGGTAGGCGGCGCTGAACTCCTCGAGCCCCGCCAAGACCTGGTTCACCAGTCGCTGAAAGGTAGCTGGGGCATTCTTCATGCCGAAGGGCATGACTTTGAAGTGGTAGTGGCCATCGGGGGTAGAAAAGGCGGATCGTTCTTGGGCCCGGGGTGTGAGACCGATCTGCCAGTAGCCCGCTGTCAGGTCGAAGATGCTGAGGTAGCGGGCAGCCCCCATGCGGTCGATCAGTTCATCCGCTCGGGGGATGGGATGAGCGTCGGTTCTGGTGACAGCATTCAAGCCCCGATAGTCGACGCAGAATCGGAGCTCAGGAGTGGTGCCGGGGGTAGCAGCTTTGGGGACCAGCACGACCGGGCTGGCCCAGGGACTGTCCGAGGGCTCGATGACCCCGAGCGTGAGCATCTTTGATACCTCCTCTTGGATGCAGGCCCGTACCCGATCTGGTACGCGGTACGCCCGGTGTCTGATAGGGGGACTGTCCCCAGTGTCCACGTCGTGCAAGCACCAGGGGGTGACCCCTGGGGTGAGGGAAAACAAGGTAGCAAACTGCAGCAGGAGGTCCCGGCAGCCTTGGCGCTGTTCCGGGGTGAGGGCATCGGAGAGCCGGACCCCGTCCACGGAACCATCTTTCTCACGAGTCTTCAGGAGATCAGGGAGAGGCTCGGAGTCTTCTTCCGCTCCACTGTCTGTAGCCATCAGGAGGCTGAGCTCCGAGCGCACAAAGTGGGGTTTGAGTCTGTTGGTGTGGAGGACCCGGAGGGGGTTCCGTGGAGATTCCATATCGATGAGATAGGTGACGGGGCTCTTGCGTTCGACCACTTTGAAGGGCCCCGTCCACTTGTCCTGCAAGGCACATGGTTCGGTGGGGGACATCACCCACACCTGTTGGCCAGGTTCGAATTCGATGGAGGAGGCATTTTGATCGTACCATTTTTTCATGTCCTCCTGACTGGCCTCAAGGTTCGCTTTCGCCATTTCTCTGAATCGCCTGGTCTGATTGCGTAGGGTCAGGAGGTACTTGAAGACGTCTGGAGGGGTCTTTAGGGGGGCCATCTCCCAACCTTCTTTGACTAGGCTGAGGGGCCCTCGCACAGGGTGCCCGTACAAGAGTTCGAAAGGGCTAAAGCCGAGGGACTTCTGGGGAACTTCTCGATAGGCGAAGAGGAGGCACGGAAGTAGTACATCCCACTGGCGACGGAGGGGCTCTTCCAATCCCCCAATCATTCCCTTGAGCGTGCGGTTGAACCGCTCGACTAGTCCGTTTCCTTGAGGGTGATAGGGGGTCGTGAATCGGTAGGTGACCCCGCACTGTTGCCAGAGGGACTTCATATACTTCGAAATAAAGTTTGTGCCTCTGTCGCTGACGACTTCTCGGGGGAAGCCCACCCGGGAGAAGATCCCCATTAAGGCCCGGCCGACCACCGGGGCTGTTACAGTTCGCAGGGGCACAGCCTCGGGGTAGCGGGTGGCGTGGTCCACCAGTACCAGGATGAACCGATGTCCTTGTGCTGTACGGGGGTCCAGGGGCCCCACAATGTCAATTCCCACCCTCTCAAACGGGGTGGTGACAACTGGGAAGGGTTGCAGAGGTGCTTTGAGTTTGCGGCCGCTCTTCCCGCTGGCCTGGCACGTGGGGCAGGACCGGCAGTGGTTGAGGACGTCGTTTCTCATCTTTGGCCAGAAAAAGTGGGTCACCAGGCGACTGTAGGTTTTGTCCTGGCCCAGCCAGAGGGACATCGTGGGCCAAATTTAACAGGAAGTCTCTAAAACGGAGGGGCACCACCAGCACTCGACTGGCCCCTAACTCCGCGATTCTCTGTTCACTGTACAATAGGTCGTTGTCCCAATAGATCCAATGGGCTCCGGTGGTGTCCCCCGCGCTCTGGGCGAGGGCTTGCTGGCGGAGTCCCTCGAGGGAGGGACAGGTCTTCTGTTCTTGACGGAACTGTTCCTGGGTGGGCCCCCCTTCTTGACGCCACTGAGCCAGGTTGGGAAGGTCCTGGGGCTGAGCGAGCCCTTCGGGGGTTTGCTCTGGGGGGTCGGTGTCCTCTACTGGAGCGATCGGGGGAGGAGGTGCTGGCCATTCTGGTTCTTCTGGTCGGGGGATGGCACAGGCGGACATGGACCGGGTGGTTACGCACGCCCAGTCCGGGAGGCCCAACATCCCCAGGTGCTCTCTTCTTTCTACGGCGGCCCACGGGGAACTCTCAAGATCATTCCCCAGGAGACAGTCCACGGGGGCATCATCTCGGACCGTCACCTTCAACATGCCGGAGACTCCTCCCCATTCGAAGGGGACGCAGGCCATCCGACATAGACTCTCCGAATTGTCGGCTGAACGGACGGGGCAGAGAATGTTCGGCAGGATCTGATCTGGTTTTACCAGGTGACAGCGGACGGCCGTCACACTGGCCCCCGTGTCACGTAGTGCTTCGGCCCGGCGTCCATTAATGTTCACCCACTGACTATATTTTCTGGTGTTGGCGGGTAGGGGAGCCCGCGGGACCATGTCTCTTCCCCCTAGGCACGCTAGAACCATGGCGGCCGGTTCCCACTCTTGATGTTCTTGCTCGTATTCTTCCTGTTCTGCGGAGATTTGTTCTCCCCCCAGGGCGGCGGCAGCTACCTGGCGGGGTCTCGGAGTTTGGTTCTGTGGACAGTTCGGGTCATTGGCGTAGTGGCCGACTCGCTGGCATCGGTGACACGTGACATTGGCTCGGAACCCCGGGCGCATCGGGGGGTTGCCCCGGCTGGCCGGGGGCGGGGTGCTGGCAGCGGGAGCGGCCGGGACGGTGTCTCTTCCTCGTCCCTGGCCTCCTCCTCCTCCTCGGGGACGGTGCTGACCTTGGTTGTTCCGGTTCTGTTCGTGCGGCCCTCTCCGGCCCACTCGGGTGCTTTCCCACCGGTCAGCTTCGGCGGCGAGTTGCCGTGGGTCAGTCAATTTACTGTCGAGGAGGTGCTGCCTGAGCTCGACGAAGCAGTTGTTAGAGAGGTGCTCCCACACCATGAGATTAAAAAGTTGCTCGTAGGTCGTTACGTGGCTTCCCTTGATCCAACCCTCGAAGGCTCGGCTGAAATAGTTGACATATTCCACCCAAGTTGTACCCGGGATCCGGGTGCAGTCTCGGAACCTCTGGCGGTACATTTCGGGTGTGAGCCCATATCGGGTGAGGAGGGCAGCCTTCATGTGGTCATAGGATGACATCAGATGGTCTGGGAGCTGTAACAGGGCATCGCGGCCTTCATTGACGAACCTCCCCCATAGACCGGCTCCCCAGTCACTTCGATCGATCCGGTGGGAGGTCATGGCGATCTCGTAGGCCTTGAACCACTGTTGTATGTCGTCCTCTCGGACATACTCTCGAACGACATCCTTGGGGATGTGGACTTTCTTTTCTGTCGCTCCCGGGGTGCGCGGTCGCTCGGGCACCTCCAGTTCTTTGTTCTGCTTCCGTAGGTCTATTTCTGCCAGTTTGCGTTCGTGTTCGTACGCTAATCTCTTTTCTTCGAGCTCTCTCTGCCTCTGTTTTTCTTCCCGTTCTTCTCGGAGCCGCAGATGTTCTAGGTTCAGTTTTTGTTCGGCTAATTTCAGTTCACCGTCCATTTTGAGCCGTGCCATTTCCAGCTCATGTAGTCTTCTTTTTTCTCTCTCTTGGATCTCTTCCTGCGAGAGACCCGTTCTTCGCTCCTCGGGAGCCGTGGTGTTCCTCTCTGATGCTGCAATGTTTTGGTCCGGGGATCTGGCGGCCCCGGTTTCTGCCCACGACTCAATGGCGTGCTTGAAATCGTCTTTGGTACTCAGGCCGGTGGTAGCAATGCCTAGTTCAATGCAGAATTGTTTCAATTCACGATGGCTGTACTCTTCCAATTTCTCCATCTGGAATTTCTCGGTGGATCCGCTCTCTTTGGTTGACATTGTGGTTTCGTCGTGGGGTGAGTTACTCTCTGTACGATTACGCGTTGATTCGGATCGCGCCGCTGGCCACCAATGTTAGATGGACCGGGAGGGTCGGCCGAGGACAAGGGGAGAGGTCTCCGGGGAGAGCCGTCTCCAGCGATCGTACAGACGAATAACTTCCCCCCCCACAGAGGTACACCACACAATGATAAGGTTTTGAAGTTCTTTATAAGCAATCTTTAGGTACGATAGAATGGTACAAGGAGGTCAGTACTCAGGGGTCCCCTCGATTCTAGTCTCTTGGTTGGGAAAGGAGGTAGCGGGACAGTCTTGTTACCAATCTGGTAGCGGAGATGGTATGATGAATAGCTCACAATCCTCGAGCTCGGCGTTCTAGATGGACGGGCCGCCGCCGCGCCAGCAGGTCCCGGTGAAGGTGGTCGTTACAACGGTCCGCGGCAGCGCCAGCAGGTCCCAGTGAAGGCGGTAGTTACAACGGTCCGCGGCAGCGCCAGCAGGTCCCAGTGGAGGTGGTCGTTACAACGGTCCGCGGCAGCGCCAGCAGGTCCCAACGAGGATGGAGGATGCAGAAGGCCGCGGCAGCGCCAGCAGGCAGGATGACAGTTCGCAAGGCAGGGCTACGGCAGCGCCAGTAGTCCGTCAGGGATGAGTTCTTCACGGTGTCTCTCGACTCCAGGATACAACTGCCTTCCTGCTCTGGAGCTGCCCCAGTTATAGGTCTGGCGCCCTTTGATGTCCGGACCCTCGCACTTGGCGGTCGGGAGGTCCGGGATGAGGGAGTCCAGACACCCAGCAGGGGGGTGGAGCCAGCGCCCGGGGGAGCTGGGGGGCGAGCGGCACCTGGCGGGGGAGAGCCATCGACACTTCTTTCTCCCATCGACCTGCCAAGTGATCCGTTCACCTCCTGGGTGGATGGTGGTGCCGGGATGTCGGGGCCTGGCCAGGCCCAGGGTTAGGGTCGAGCTGAGGCCACGCGGCCTCGTGGTGCAGTGTCCAAGATGGCGGCCGGGCAGGGCGAGGGAGCCGGTAGTGGTTCGGCCCCATGATACAGAGAGGTCCGGGGGCAGGAGTCCCGTCTGGGGACGGGGTGCGGGTTGTTTCTGTGGGTAACACCTGGAGGGCCGGGGCTCGGGCCCTGTCATGCGGGGAGGGAGCAAGCCCTTCACGTGGCCTGTCCAACAAAAAGCAACAAAAATCTGCCAAAAACCCACTGAAGGACGCCAGCTAAAATTACACCTAAGTACTTTGAAAAGTCACGCTGTCTGGATATATGTGTCACGCACACAAAGGAGGAGTGTTACACACTCACTGAGTGGGACTGATTACGAGTGGATCATGTAATTCCGGCCTATGTGTAACCTCCTGTTTACGCATGGACCGGAATCACAAGTTTAAAGGTATTTAATGCATTGATCATTTCAGCTGGTCAAGCATGCCGAAATTGAACAGAAGTAAACATACAATATCTATCTATCTATCTATCTATCTATCTATCTATCTATCTATCTATCTATCTATCTATCTATCTATCTATCTATCTATCTATCTATCTATCTATCTATCTACTATCCCTTTATCCCTGTCTCTCTTTCTACCCTTCTCTGAGAGGAACAGAGTTGAAACAGAATAGAATGCTAGGGAGAGCAGGGTCACAGTTATAAATGATGCAACAGGTGCAGTGGCACCAGGGTACATTGAATCGTGATTCTGCTGCCTTTTGATACCCACCCAGCATTTATGGGGGGGGGGGTCCTCTTTTCCCTGCCTGCACTGGTGTTCATAGCACCCATGCTAAGGCTGGCGTGGGCAGGATGCGGTCACCGTGAGGTGGGTGGTGGATGACTCTCTGTGGCTGGTGCAGGCAGGGGGTGGTCACCGAGAGGTGGGTGGTGAATGACTCTCTGTGGCTGGTGTAGGCAGGGGGTGGTCACCGTGAGGTGGGTGGTGGATGACTCTCTGTGGCTGGTGCAAAGAGGGGGTGGTCACCGTGAGGTGGGTGGTGGATGACTCTCTGTGGCTGGTGCGGACAGGGGCAGTCACCGTGAGGTGGGTGGTGGATGACTCTCTGTGGCTGGTGCGGGCAGGGGCGGTCACCGTGAGGTGGGTGGTGGATGACTCTCTGTGGCTGGTGCGGGCAGGGGGTGGTCACCGTGAGGTGGGTGGTGGATGATTCTCTGTGGCTGGTGCGGGCAGGGACGGTCACCGTGAGGTGGGTGGTGGATGACTCTCTGTGGCTGGTGCGGACAGGGGTGGTCACCATGAGATGGGTGGTGGATGACTCTCTGTGGCTGGTGCGGACAGGGGTGGTCACCATGAAGTTTGTGGTGGATGACTCTCTATGGCTGGTAAGGGCAGGGGGTGGTCACCGTGAGGTGGGTGGTGGATGATTCTCTGTGGCTGGTGCGGACAGGGGTGGTCACCATGAGATGGGTGGTGGATGACTCTCTGTGGCTGGTGCGGACAGGGGTGGTCACCGTGAAGTGTGTGGTGGATGACTCTCTATGGCTGGTAAGGGCAGGGGGTGGTCACCGTGAAGTGGGTGGTGGATGACTCTCTGTGGCTGGTGCAGGCAGGGGTTGGTCACCGTGAGGTGGGTGGTGGATGACTCTCTGTGGCTGGTGCAGGCAGGGGGTGGTCACCATGACGTGGGTGGTGGATGACTCTCTGTGGCTGGTGCAGACAGGGGCAGTCACCGTGAGGTGGGTGGTGGATGACTCTCTGTGGCTGGTGCGGGCAGGGGCGGTCACCATGAGGTGGGTGGTGGATGACTCTCTGTGGCTGGTGCGGGCAGGGGGTGGTCACCGTGAGGTGGGTGGTGGATGATTCTCTGTGGCTGGTGCGGGCAGGGACGGTCACCGTGGGGTGGGTGGTGGATGACTCTCTGTGGCTGGTGCGGACAGGGGTGGTCACCATGAGATGGGTGGTGGATGACTCTCTGTGGCTGGTGCGGACAGGGGTGGTCACCGTGAAGTGTGTGGTGGATGACTCTCTATGGCTGGTAAGGGCAGGGGGTGGTCACCGTGAAGTGGGTGGTGGATGACTCTCTGTGGCTGGTGCAGACAGGGGCAGTCACCGTGAGGTGGGTGGTGGATGACTCTCTGTGGCTGGTGCGGGCAGGAGCGGTCACCGTGAGGTGGGTGGCGGATGACTCTGTGGCTGGTGCAGGCAGGGGCGGTCACCGTGAGGTGGGTGGTGGATGAGTCTCTGTGGCTGGTGCGGGCAGGGGTGGTCACCGTGAGGTGGGTGGTGGATGACTCTCTGTGGCTGGTAAGGGCAGGGGTGGTCACCGTGAAGTGTGTGGTGGATGACTCTCTGGGGTTGGTAAGGGCAGGGGGTGGTCACCGTGAGGTGGGTGGTGGATGACTCTCTGTGGCTGGTAAGGGCAGGGGGTGGTCACCGTGAGGTGGGTGGTGGATGACTCTCTGTGGCTGGTGTGGGCAGGGGTGGTCACCATGAAGTGTGTGGTGGATGACTCTCTGTGGCTGGTAAGGGCAGGGGGTGGTCACCGTGAGGTGGGTGGTGGATGACTCTCTGTGGCTGGTAAGGGCAGGGGGTGGTCACCATGAGGTGGGTGGTGGATAACTCTCTGTGGCTAGTGCGGGCAGGGGGTGGTCACCATGAGGTTTGTGGTGGATGACTCTCTGTGGCTGGTGCAGGCAGGGGCGGTCACCGTGAGGTGGGTGGTGGATGACTCTCTGTGGCTGGTGCGGGCACGGGTGGTCACCATGAAGTGTGTGGTGGATGACTCTCTGTGGCTGGTGCGGGCAGGGGTGGTCACCATGAAGTGTGTGGTGGATGACTCTCTGTGGCTGGTGCGGACAGGGGTGGTCACCGTGAGGTGGGTGGTGGATGACTCTGTGGCTGGTGCAGGCAGGGGGTGGTCACCGTGAGCTGGGTGGTGGATGACTCTCTGTGGCTGGTGCAGGCAGGGGGTGGTCACCGTGAGGTGGGTGGTGGATGACTCTCTGTGGCTGGTGTGGGCAGGGGGTGGTCACCGTGCGGTGGGTGGTGAATGACTCTCTGTGGCTGGTAAGGACAGGGGTTGGTCACCGTGAGGTGGGTGGTAGATGACTCTCTTTGGCTGGTGCAGACAGGGGTGGTCACCGTGAAGTGTGTGATGGCTAACTCTCTGTGGCTGGTGCGGGCAGGGGTGGTCACCGTGAGGTGGGTGGTGGATGACTCTTTGTGGCTGGTGTGGGCAGGGGTTGGTCACTGTGAGGTGGGTGGTGGATGACTCTGTGGCTGGTGCAGGCAGGGGTGGTCACCGTGAGGTGGGTGGTGGATGACTCTCTGTGACTGGTGCAGGCCGAGGGTGGTCACCATGAAGTGTGTGGTGGATGACTCTCTGTGGCTGGTAAGGGCAGGGGGTGGTCACCGTGAGGTGGGTGGTGGATGACTCTCTGTGGCTGGTAAGGGCAGGGGGTGGTCACCGTGAGGTGGGTGGTGGATGACTCTCTGTGGCTGGTAAGGGCAGGGGTGGTCACCGTGAAGTGTGTGGTGAATAACTCTCTGTGGTTGGTGCGGGCAGGGGGTGGTCACCGTGTGGTGGGTGGTGGTTGACTCTCTGTGGCTCGTAAGGGCAGGGGTGGTCACCGTGAGGTGGGTGGTGGATGACTCTCTGTGGCTGGTGCGGACAGGGGCGGTCACCGTGAGGTGGGTGGTGGATGACTCTGTGGCTGGTGCAGGCAGGGGGTGGTCACCATGAGGTGGGTGGTGGATGACTCTCTGTGACTGGTGCAGGCAGGGGGTGGTCACCGTGAGGTGGGTGGTGGATGACTCTCTGTGGCTGGTGCGGACAGGGGCGGTCACCGTGAGGTGGGTGGTGGATGACTCTGTGACTAGTGCGGGCAGGGGGTGGTCACCGTGAGGTGGGTGGTGGATGACTCTCTGTGGCTGGTGCAGGCAGGGGGTGGTCACCATGAGGTGGGTGGTGGATGATTCTCTGAGGCTGGTTCAGGCAGGGGGTGGTCACCGTGAGGTGGGTGGTGGATGACTCTCTGTGGCTGGTGCAGGCAGGGGGTGGTCACCGTGAGGTGGGTGGTGGATGACTCTCTGTGGCTGGTGCAGACAGGGGCAGTCACTGTGAGGTGGGTGGTGGATGACTCTCTGTGGCTGGTGCAGGCAGGGGGTGGTCACCATGAGGTGGGTGGTGGATGATTCTCTGAGGCTGGTTCAGGCAGGGGGTGGTCACCGTGAGGTGGGTGGTGGATGACTCTCTGTGGCTGGTGCAAGCAGGGGGTGGTCACCGTGAGGTGGGTGGTGGATGACTCTCTGTGGCAAGTGCGGACAGGGGCAGTCACCGTGAGGTGGGTGGTGGATGACTCTCTGTGGCTGGTGCAGGCAGGGGGTGGTCACCGTGAGGTGGGTGGTGGATGACTCTCTGTGGCTGGTAAGGGTAGGGGGTGGTCACCGTGAGGTGGGTGGTGGATGACTCTCTGTGGCTGGTGAGGACAGGAGTGGTCACCGTGAAGTGTGTGGTGGATGACTCTCTGTGGCTGGTACGGGCAGGGGTGGTCACCATGAGGTGGGTGGTGGATGACTCTCTGTGGCTGGTGCAGGCAGTGGGTGGTCACCGTGAGGTGGGGGGTGGATGACTCTCTGTGGCTGGTGCAGGCAGAGGGTGGTCACCGTGAGGTGGGTGGTGGATGACTCTCTGTGGCTGGTAAGGGCAGGGGGTGGTCACCGTGAGGTGGGTGGTGGATGACTCTCTGTGGCTGGTGCGGACAGGGTTGGTCACCGTGAAGTGGGTGGTGGATGACTCTCTGTGGCTGGTGCAGGCAGTGGGTGGTCACCGTGATGTGGGTGGTGGATGACTCTCTGTGGCTGGTGCAGGCAGTGGGTGGTCACCGTGAGGTGGGTGGTGGATGACTCTCCATGGCTGGTGCAGGCAGGGGGTGGTCACCATGAGGTGGGGGGTGGATGACTCTATGTGGCTGGTAAGGGCAGGGGGTGGTCACCGTGAGGTGGGTGGTGGATGACTCTCTGTGGCTGGTGCGGACAGGGTTGGTCACCGTGAAGTGGGTGGTGGATGACTCTCTGTGGCTGGTGCAGGCAGTGGGTGGTCACCGTGATGTGGGTGGTGGATGACTCTCTGTGGCTGGTGCAGGCAGTGGGTGGTCACCGTGAGGTGGGTGGTGGATGACTCTCCATGGCTGGTGCAGGCAGGGGGTGGTCACCATGAGGTGGGGGGTGGATGACTCTCTGTGGCTGCTGTGGGCAGGGGTGGTTACCATGAGGTGGGTGGTGGATGACTCTCTGTGGCTTCTGCGGGCAGGGGCGGTCACCATGAGGTGGGTGGTGGATGACTCTCTGTGCCTGGTGCGGACAGGGGTTGTCACCGTGAAGTGTGTGGTGGATGACTCTCTGTGGCCGGTGCAGGCAGGGGGTGGTCACCATGAGGTGGGTGGTGAATGACTCTCTGTGGCTGGTGCAGGCAGGGGGTGTTCACCGTGAGGTGGGTGGTGGATGACTCTCTGTGGCTGGTGCAAGCAGGGGGTGGTCACCGTGAGGTGGGTGGTGGATGACTCTCTGTGGCTGGTGCGGACAGGGGCAGTCACCGTGAGGTGGGTGGTGGATGACTCTCTGTGGCTGGTGCGGGCAGGGGCGGTCACCGTGAGGTGGGTGGTGGATGACTCTCTGTGGCTGGTGCGGGCAGGGGGTGGTCACCGTGAGGTGGGTGGTGGATGATTCTCTGAGGCTGGTGCAGGCAGGGGTGGTCACTGTGAGGTGGGTGGTGGATGACTCTCTGTGGCTGGTGCAGGCAGAGGGTGGTCACCGTGAGGTGGGTGGTGGATGACTCTCTGTGGCTGGTAAGGGCAGGGGGTGGTCACCGTGAGGTGGGTGGTGGATGACTCTCTGTGGCTGGTGCGGACAGGGGTGGTCACCGTGAAGTGGGTGGTGGATGACTCTCTGTGGCTGGTGCAGGCAGTGGGTGGTCACCGTGATGTGGGTGGTGGATGACTCTCTGTGGCTGGTGCAGGCAGTTGGTGGTCACCGTGAGGTGGGTGGTGGATGACTCTCCATGGCTGGTGCAGGCAGGGGGTGGTCACCATGAGGTGGGGGGTGGATGACTCTCTGTGGCTGCTGTGGGCAGGGGTGGTTACCATGAGGTGGGTGGTGGATGACTCTCTGTGGCTTCTGCGGGCAGGGGCGGTCACCATGAGGTGGGTGGTGGATGACTCTCTGTGCCTGGTGCGGACAGGGGTGGTCACCGTGAAGTGTGTGGTGGATGAATCTCTGTGGCCGTGCAGGCAGGGGGTGGTCACCATGAGGTGGGTGGTGAATGACTCTCTGTGGCTGGTGCAGGCAGGGGGTGTTCACTGTGAGGTGGGTGGTGGATGACTCTCTGTGGCTGGTGCAAGCAGGGGGTGGTCACCGTGAGGTGGGTGGTGGATGACTCTCTGTGGCTGGTGCGGGCAGGGGCGGTCACCGTGAGGTGGGTGGTGGATGACTCTCTGTGGCTGGTGCAGGCAGGGAGTGGTCACCGTGAGGTGGGTGGTGGATGATTCTCTGAGGCTGGTGCAGGCAGGGGTGGTCACTGTGAGGTGGGTGGTGGATGACTCTGTGGCTGGTGTGGGCAGGGGCGGTCACCGTGAGGTGGGTGGTGGATGACTCTCTGTGGCTGGTGCGGGCAGGGGTGGTCACCATGAGATGGGTGGTGGATGACTCTCTGTGGCTGGTGCGGACAGGGGTGGTCACCGTGAAGTGTGTGGTGGATTACTCTCTATGGCTGGTAAGGGCAGGGGGTGGTCACCGTGAAGTGGGTGGTGGATGACTCTCTGTGGCTGGTGCAGGCAGGGGTTGGTCACTGTGAGGTGGGTGGGGGATGACTCTCTGTGGCTTGTGCAGGCAGGGGGTGGTCACCATGACGTGGGTGGTGGATGACTCTCTGTGGCTGGTGCGGACAGGGCAGTCACCGTGAGGTGGGTGGTGGATGACTCTCTGTGGCTGGTGCGGGCAGGGGCGGTCACCGTGAGGTGGGTGGTGGATGACTCTGTGGCTGGTGCAGGCAGGGGCGGCCACCGTGAGGTGGGTGGTGGATGAGTCTCTGTGGCTGGTGCGGGCAGGGGTGGTCACCGTGAGGTGGGTGGTGGATGAGTCTCTGTGGCTGGTAAGGGCAGGGGTGGTCACCGTGAAGTGTGTGGTGGATGACTCTCTGTGGTTGGTAAGGGCAGGGGGTGGTCACCGTAAGGTGGGTGGTGGATGACTCTCTGTGGCTGGTAAGGGCAGGGGGTGGTCACCGTGAGGTGGATGGTGGATGACTCTTTGTGGCTGGTGTGGGCAGGGGTGGTCACCATGAAGTGTGTGGTGGATGACTCTCTGTGGCTGGTAAGGGCAGGGGGTGGTCACCGTGAGGTGGGTGGTGGATGACTCTCTGTGGCTGCTAAGGGCAGGGGGTGGTCACCATGAGGTGGGTGGTGGATGACTCTCTGTGGCTGGTGCGGGCAGGGGGTGGTCACCATGAGGTTTGTGGTGGATGACTCTCTGTGGCTGGTGCAGGCAGGGGCGGTCACCGTGAGGTGGGTGGTGGATGACTCTCTGTGGCTGGTGCGGGCAGGGGTGGTCACCATGAAGTGTGTGGTGGATGACTCTCTGTGGCTGGTGCGGGCAGGGGGGGTCACCATGAAGTGTGTGGTGGATGACTCTCTGTGGCTGGTGCGGACAGGGGTTGGTCACCGTGAGGTGGGTGGTGGATGACTCTCTGTGGCTGGTGCAGGCAGGGGCGGTCACCGTGAGGTGGGTGGTGGATGACTCTCTGTGACTGGTGCAGGCAGGGGGTGGTCACCATGAAGTGTGTGGTGGATGACTCTCTGTGGCTGGTAAGGGCAGGGGGTGGTCACCGTGAGGTGGGTGGTGGATGACTCTCTGTGGCCGATGCAGGCAGGGGGTGGTCACCGTGAGGTGGGTGGTGGATGACTCTCTGTGGCTGGTGCAGGCAGGGGGTGGTCACCGTGCGGTGGGTGGTGGATGACTCTCTGTGGCTGGTAAGGACAGGGGTTGGTCACCGTGAGGTGGGTGGTAGATGACTCTCTTTGGCTGGTGCGGACAGGGGTGGTCACCGTGAAGTGTGTGATGGATAACTCTCTGTGGCTGGTGCGGGCAGGGGTGGTCACCGTGAGGTGGGTGGTGGATGACGCTTTGTGGCTGGTGTGGGCAGGGGTTGGTCACCATGAGGTGGGTGGTGGATGACTCTCTGTGGCTGGTGCAGGCAGGGGTGGTCACCGTGAGGTGGGTGGTGGATGACTCTCTGTGACTGGTGCAGGCAGGGGGTGGTCACCATGAAGTGTGTGGTGGAGGACTCTCTGTGGCTGGTAAGGGCAGGGGGTGGTCACCGTGAGGTGGGTGGTGGATGACTCTCTGTGGCTGGTAAGGGCAGGGGGTGGTCACCGTGAGATGGGTGGTGTATGACTCTCTGTGGCTGGTAAGGGCAGGGGTGGTCACTGTGAAGTGTGTGGTGGATAACTCTCTGTGGCTGGTGCGGGCAGGGGGTGGTCACCGTGTGGTGGGTGGTGGATGACTCTCTGTGGCTCGTAAGGTCAGGGGTGGTCACCGTGAGGTGGGTGGTGGATGACTCTCTGTGGCTGGTGCAGACAGTGGTGGTCACCGTGAGGTGGGTGGTGGATGACTCTCTGGCTGGTGCAGGCAGGGGGTGGTCACCATGAGGTGGGTGGTGGATGACTCTCTGTGACTGGTGCAGGCAGGGGGTGGTCACCGTGAGGTGGGTGGTGGATGACTCTCTGTGGCTGGTGCGGACAGGGGCGGTCACCGTGAGGTGGGTGGTGGATGACTCTGTGGCTGGTGCAGGCAGGGGTGGTCACCATGAGGTGGGTGGTGGATGACTCTCTGTGAATGGTGCAGGCAGGGGGTGATCACCGTGAGGTGGGTGGTGGATGACACTCTGTGGCTGGTGCGGACAGGGGCGGTCACCGTGAGGTGGGTGGTGGATGACTCTGTGGCTGGTGCGGGCAGGGGGTGGTCACCGTGAGGTGGGTGGTGGATGACTCTCTGTGGCTGGTGCAGGCAGGGGGTGGTCACCATGAAGTGTGTGGTGGATGACTCTCTGTGGCTGGTAAGGGCAGGGGGTGGTCACCGTGAGGTGGGTGGTGGATGACTCTCTGTGGCTGGTAAGGGCAGGGGGTGGTCACCGTGAGGTGGGTGGTGGATGACTCTCTGTGGCTGGTAAGGGCAGGGGTGGTCACCGTGAAGTGTGTGGTGGATAACTCTCTGTGGCTGGTTCGGGCAGGGGGTGGTCACCGTGTGGTGGGTAGTGGATGACTCTCTGTGGCTCGTAAGGGCAGGGGTGGTCACCGTGAGGTGGGTGGTGGATGACTCTCTGTGGCTGGTGCGGACAGTGGCGGTCACCGTGAGGTGGGTGGTGGATGACTCTGTGGCTGGTCCAGGCAGGGGGTGGTCACCATGAGGTGGGTGGTGGATGACTCTCTGTGACTGGTGCAGGCAGGGGGTGGTCACCGGGAGGTGGGTGGTGGATGACTCTCTGTGGCTGGTGCGGACAGGGGCGGTCACCGTGAGGTGGGTGGTGGATGACTCTGTGGCTGGTGCAGGCAGGGGTGGTCACCATGAGGTGGGTGGTGGATGACTCTCTGTGAATGGTGCAGGCAGGGGGTGGTCACCGTGAGGTGGGTGGTGGATGACACTCTGTGGCTGGTGCGGACAGGGGCGGTCACCGTGAGGTGGGTGGTGGATGACTCTGTGGCTGGTGCGGGCAGGGGGTGGTCACCGTGAGGTGGGTGGTGGATGACTCTCTGTGGCTGGTGCAGGCAGGGGGTGGTCACCATGAGGTGGGTGGTGGATGATTCTCTGAGGCTGGTTCAGGCAGGGGGTGGTCACCGTGAGGTGGGTGGTGGATGACTCTCTGTGGCTGGTGCAGGCAGGGGGTGGTCACCGTGAGGTGGGTGGTGGATGACTCTCTGTGGCTGGTGCGGGCAGGGGGTGGTCACCGTGAGGTGGGTGGTGGATGACTCTCTGTGGCTGGTGCAGGCAGGGGGTGGTCACTGTGAGGTGGGTGGTGGATGACTCTCTGTGGCTGGTAAGGGCAGGGGGTGGTCACCGTGAGGTGGGTGGTGGATGACTCTCTGTGGCTGGTGAGGACAGGAGTGGTCACTGTGAAGTGTGTGGTGGATGACTCTCTGTGGCTGGTACGGGCAGGGGTGGTCACCATGAGGTGGGTGGTGGATGACTCTCTGTGGCTGGTGCAGGCAGGGGGTGGTCACCGTGAGGTGGGTGGTGGATGACTCTGTGGCTGGTGCGGGCAGGGGGTGGTCACCGTGAGGTGGGTGGTGGATGACTCTCTGTGGCTGGTGCAGGCAGGGGGTGGTCACCATGAAGTGTGTGGTGGATGACTCTCTGTGGCTGGTGCAGGCAGTGGGTGGTCACCGTGAGGTGGGTGGTGGATGACTCTCTGTGGCTGGTGCAGACAGGGGTGGTCACCGTGAGGTGGGTGGTGGATGACTCTCTGTGGCTGGTGCAGGCAGTGGGTGGTCACCATGAGGTGGGTGGTGGATGACTCTCTGTGGCTGGGTAAGGGCAGGGGGTGGTCACCGTGAGGTGGGTGGTGGATGACTCTCTGTGACTGGTGCAGGCAGGGGGTGGTCACCGTGAGGTGGGTGGTGGATGACTCTCTGTGGCTGGTAAGGGGAGGGGGTGGTCACCGTGAGGTGGGTGGTGGATGACTCTCTGTGGCTGGTGCGGGCAGGGGGTGGTCACCGTGAGGTGGGTGGTGGATGACTCTCTGTGGCTGGTGCGGACAGGGGTGGTCACCGTGAGGTGGGTGGTGGATGACTCTCTGTGGCTGGTGCGGACAGGGGGTGGTCACCGTGAGGTGGGTGGTGGATGACTCTCTGTGGCTGGGTAAGGGCAGGGGGTGGTCACCGTGAGGTGGGTGGTGGATGACTCTCTGTGACTGGTGCAGGCAGGGGGTGGTCACCGTGAGGTGGGTGGTGGATGACTCTCTGTGGCTGGTAAGGGCAGGGGTGGTCACCGTGAGGTGGGTGGTGGATGACTCTCTGTGGCTGGTAAGGGCAGGGGCGGTCACCGTGAGGTGGGTGGTGGATGACTCTCTGTGGCTGGTGAGGACAGGGGTGGTCACCGTGAGGTGGGTGGTGGATGACTCTCTGTGGCTGGTAAGGGCAGGGGTGGTCACCGTGAGGTGGGTGGTGGATGACTCTCTGTGGCTGGTAAGGGCAGGGGTGGTCACCGTGAGGTGGGTGGTGGATGACTCTCTGTGGCTGGTGAGGACAGGGGCGGTCACCGTGAGGTGGGTGGTGGATGACTCTCTGTGGCTGGTAAGGGCAGGGGCGGTCACTTTCCGGCTGGCGCAGTGAGGCAGAGAAGGTAACCCTTCTGATATGAGGATGGCACCACCCAGCAGTAAAGACGCTTCTCAGACACTAGGCTATCTTGACATGCGAGTGACTTTGCCCAACCATGCTGGCCTCAAGAGGCACCAACCTGGGCCGTCATATGAGTATGGCCAGTCCTGCCACTGGCCTGTGTTAATATGTGACTGACGGTGCCGAGTCTTCTTACCTGTCCTGAGGGGCATCACATTTTGCTGCCACGTGACTGACTCTGCCCAGCCCTACAGAGGCACTGGCCTATGTCAACATATGTCTGAATCCACAGCTCTAACCTAAGAGGCGTCGACCTTTCCTGCCTCGTGACTGACTCTGCCCAGCCCTACCGGCCCTTCGAAGGCACTGGCCTGTCTTGGCTGACTCTGCCCAACCCTACTGACTCCCCAGAGGCACTGGCTTCTGACATGTGACTGACTCTGCCCAGCCCTACCGGCCCCTCAGAGGTCCCAGCCCCTGGCAGGTTCTCTTGCCTGGGAGGATCCCCTAAAGGCGGGGCTCTGACTCACCGCTCCCCCGGCAGACACCGAGCAGACAAAGGTCACCGCCACAGGAACTGGAAGTGCCGTTCTGGCTCTGCTGCTGAAAAATGTCAAACTTGTAAAATTCCCCAAAACAGAGTCAAAGTGACAAGAAAGGTTAAACCGTCTGGGCATGGAAGACAAGAAGCAGACAGCCAGGCTACGCCTGCCTGTAGGGCTCACTACACCTGCCTGTAGGGGTCACTCTACTACTGCCTGTGTGGGTCATTACACCTGCCTTCCCGGGTCTCTCTACACCTGTCTGCCAGGGTCAATCTATGCCTGCCTGTAGAGGTCACTAAACCTGCCTATATAGGTAACTACACCTGCCTGTAGGGGTCACTCTACGCCTGCCTGTAGAGGTCACAACACCTGCCTCTAGAGGTCACTACACCTTCCTGAGTCACTTTACGCCTACCTGTAGAAGTCACTACACCTGCCTGCCTGGATCACTCTACACCTGCCTGCCAGGTTTACTCTACGCCTGCCTGTAGAGGTCACTACACCTGCCTGCCAGAGCCACTCCTCACCTGCCTGTAGGGGTCACTCTACACCTGCCTGTCAGGGTCAATCTATGCCTGCCTGTAGAGGTCACTACACCTGCCTGCCAGAGTCACTCCTCACCTACCTGTAAGGGTCACTCCACACCTGCTTGTAGGGGTCACTCTACACCTGCCTGTAACTACACCTGCCTGTAACTTCACCTGCCTGTAGGGGTCACTCTACACCTGCCTGCTAGGGTCACTCTGCACTTAGCTGTAGAGATCACTACACCTGCCTTCCTGGATCACTCTACACCTGCCTGTCAGGGTCACTTTACACCTGCCTGCCAGGGTCACTCCAAACCTGCCTGTAGAGGTCACTACACCTGCCTGCCAGAACCACTCCTCACCTGCCTGTAGGGGTCTCTCTACACCTGCTTGTAGGGGTCACCCTACACCTGCCTGCAACTACTCATGCCTGTAACTACACCTGCCTGTAGGGGTCACTCTACACCTGCCTGCCTGGGTCACACCACACCTGCCTGTAGGGGTCACTCTATTCCTGCCAGTAGGGCTCACTCTATGCCTGCATGTAGGAGTAACTAAACCTGCCTGCCAGGGTCACTCTACACATGCCTGTAGAGGTCACTACACCTGCCTGCCAAGGGCACTCTACACCTGCTTGCGTTGGTCACTACACCTGGCAGTAGGGGTCACTCTACACTTGCCTGTAGGGGTCACTCTACACCTGCCTGTAGCGGTCACTCTACACCTGCCTGTAGGTGTCACTCTATGCCTGCCTGTAGGGTCCGTCTACACCTGCCTGTAGAGGTAACTACACCTGCCTGCCTGGGCCACTCTACTCCTGCCTGTAGGGGTCACATTACACTTGCCTGTAGAGGTAACTACACCTGCCTGTAGGGGTCACTCTATGCCTGCCTGTAGGGGTCACTCTACACCTGCCTGCCAGAGCCACTCCTCACCTGCCTGTAGAGGTCACTACACCTGCCTGTACGGGTCACTCTACACCTACCTGCCAGGGTCACTCGACACCTGCCTGCAGGGGTCACTCTATGCCTGCCTGTAAGGGTCACTGTACACCTGCCTGCCTGGGTCACTCTGTGCCTGCCTGTAGGGGTCACTACATCTGCCTTCCTGGGTCTCTCTGCACCTGCCTGCCAGGGTCGCTCTGCGCCTACCTGTAGGGGTAACTACACCTGCCTGCCAGGGTCACTCTACACCTGCCTGTAGAGGTCACTCTATGCCTACCTGTAGGGGTCACTGTACACCTGACTGCCTTGGTCACTCTACACCTGCCTGTAGAGGTAACTACACCTGCCTGTAGGGGTCACTCTACACCTGACTGTAGAGGTAACTTCACCTGCCTGTAGGGGTCACTCTACACCTGCCAGTAGAGGTCACTTTACCCCTGCCTGTAGAGGTAACTACACCTGCCTGTAGGGGTCACTCTACACCTGCCTGTATGGATCATTGTACACCTGTCTACCAGGATCACTCTACACTTGACTGTAGAGGTATCTGCACCTGCCTTTATGGGTCACTCTACACCTGCCTGTAGAGGTCACTTCACACCTGCCTTTAGAGGTCACTTTACACCTGCCTGTAGAGGTAACTACACCTGCCTGTAGGGGTCAATCTACTTCTGCCTGTAGGGGTCACTCTACACCTGCCTGTAGAGGTAACTACACCTGCCTGTAGGGGTCACTCTACACCTGCCTGTAGGGATCATTCTACACCTGCCTGTAGAGCTCACTACACCTGTCTGCCAGGGGCACTCTACACTTGCCTATAGAGGTAACTACACCTGCCTGTAGAGGTAACTGCACCTGCCTGTAGGGGTCATTCTACACCTACCTGCCTAGGTCACCCTACACCTGCCTGCCTGGGTCAATCTACACCTGCCTGTCTTGGTCACTCTACACCTGCCCGTAGGGGTCACTCTACACCAGCCTGACTGGGTCACTCTACACCTGCCTGCCTGGGTCACGCTACACCTGCCTGCCAGGGTCTCTCTACACCTGCCTGCCAGGGTCACTCTACACCTGCCTGTCTGGGTCACTCTACGCCTGTTTGCCAGGGTCACTCTACACCTGCCTGCCTGCCAGGGTCTCTCTACACCTGCCTGTAGAGGTCACTACACCTGTCGGCCAGGGTCACTCTACACCTGCCTGTAGGGGGCACTCTAAACCTGCCTGTAGGGGTTACTCTACACCTGCCTGTAGAGGTAACTACACCTGCCTGTAGGGGTCTCTCTACACCTCACTGTAGAGTTAACTGCATCTGCCTTTAGGGGTCACTCTACACCAGCCTGTAGAGGTCACTTTACACCTGCCTGTAGGGGTAACTACACCTGCCTGTAGGGGTCACTCTAGTCCTGCCTGTAGGGGTCACTCTACACCTGCCCGTAGAGCTCACTCTACACCTGCCTGTAGATGTAACTACACCTGCCTGTAGGGGTCACTCTACACCTGCCTGTGGGGATCATTCTACACCTGCCTGTGGAGGTCACTACACCTGTCTGCCACGGTCACTCTACACCTGCCTGTAGGGGTCATTCTACACCTACCTGCCTAGGTCACCCTATACCTGCCTGCCTGGGTCAATATACACCTGCCTGTCTTGGTCACTCTACAACTGCCCGTAGGGGTCACTCTACACCAGCCTGACTGGGTCATTCTACACCTGCCTGCCTGGGTCACTCTACACCTGCCTGCCAGGGTCACTCTACGCCTGTTTGCCAGGGTCACTCTACACCTGCCTGCCAGAGTCTCTCTACACCTGCCTGTAGAGGTCACTACACCTGTCGGCCAGGGTCACTCTACACCTGCCTGTAGGGGGCACTCTACACCTGCCTGTAGGGGTCACTCTACACCTGCCTGTAGAGGTAACTACACCTGCCTGTAGGGGTCTCTCTAAACCTGACTGTAGAGTTAACGGCATCTGCCTTTAGGGGTCACTCTAGACCTGCCTGTAGAGGTCACTTTACACCTGCCTGTAGATGTAACTACACCTGCCTGTAGGGGTCACTCTACACCTGCTTGTGGGAATCATTCTACACCTGCCTGTGGAGGTCACTACACCTGTCTGCTAGGGTCACTCTACACCTGCCTGTAGAGGTAACTACACCTGCCTGTACGGGTCATTCTACACCAGCCTGTAGGGTTCACTCTATTCCTGCCAGTAGGTGTCACTCTATGCCTGCCTGTAGGGGTCACTCTACACCTGCCTGTAGAGGTAACTTTACCTGCCTGCCTGGGTCACTCTACTCCTGCCTGTAGCGGTCACTCTACACTTGCCTGTAGAGGTAACTACACCTGCCTGTAGGGGTCACTCTATGCCTGCCTGTAAGGGTCACTCTACGCCTGCCTGTAGGGGTCTCTCTGTGCCTGTCTGTAGGGGTCACTGTACACCTGCCTGTCTGGGTCACTCTGCGCCTGCCTGTAGGGGTCACTACATCTGCCTTCCTGGGTCTCTCTACACCTGCCTGCCAGGGTCGCTCTGCGCCTACCTGTAGGGGTAACTACACCTGCCTGTAGAGGTCACTCTATGCTTGCCTGTAGGGGGTCACTGTACACCTGCCTGCCTGGGTCACTCTACGCCTGCCTGTAGGGGTCACTCTACGCCTGCCTGTAGGGGTCACTCTACACCTGAATGTAGAGGTAACTACACCTGCCTGTAGGGGTCACTCTACACCTGATTGTAGAGGTAACTTCACCTGCCTGTAGGGGTCACTCTACACCTGCCTGTAGAGGTAACTGCACCTGCCTTTAGGGGTCACTCTACACCTGCCTGTAGAGGTCACTTCACACCTGCCTTTAGAGGTCACTTTACACCCGCCTGTAGAGGTAACTACACCTGCCTGTAGGGGTCAATCTACTGCTGCCTGTATGGGTCACTCTACACCTGCCTGTAGAGGTCACTCTACACCTGCCTGTAGAGGTAACTACACCTGCCTGTAGCGGTCACTCTACACCTGCCTGTAGGGATCATTCTACACCTGCCTGTAGAGGTCACTATACCTGTCTGACAGGGTCACTCTACACTTGCCTGTAGAGGTAACTACACCTGCCTGTAGAGGTAACTACACGTGCCTGTAGGGGTCATTCTACACCTGCCTGTAGAGGTCACTACACCTGTCTGCCAGGGTCACTCCACACCTGCCTGTAGAGGTAACTACACCTGCCTGTAGGGGTAATTCTACACCTACCTGCCTGGGTCACCCTACACCTGCCTGCCTGGGTCACTCTACACCTGCCTGTCTTGGTCACTCTACACCTGCCCGTAGGTGTCACTCTACACCTGCCTGCCTGGGTCACTCTACACCTGCCTGCCAGGGTCTCCCTACACCTGCCTGCCAGGGTCACTCTACACCTGCCTGTCTGGGTCACTCTACGCCTGTTTGCCAGGGTCACTCTAGACCTGCCTGCCAGGGACTCTCTACACCTACCTGTAGAGGTCACTACACCTGCCTGTACAGGTAACTACACCTACCTGTAGGGGTCACTCTACACCTGCCTGTAGAGGTCACTACACCTGCCTGTAGGGGTCACTCTACACCTGACTGTAGAGGTAACGGCACCTGCCTGTAGGGGTCACTCTACACCTGCCTGTAGAGGTCACATTACACCTGCCTGTAGAGGTAACTACACCTGCCTGTAGGGGTCACTTTACTCCTGCCTGTAGGGGTCACTCTACACCTGCCTGTAGAGGTCACTGTACACCTGCCTGCCTGGGTCACTCTACGCCTGCCTGTAGGGGTCACTCTACACCTGCCTGTAGAGGTAACTACACCTGCCTGTAGGGGTCACTCTACACCTGACTGTAGAGGTAACGGCACCTGCCTGTAGGGGTCACTCTACACCTGCCTGTAGAGGTCACATTACACCTGCCTGTAGAGGTAACTACACCTGCATGTAGGGGTCACTTTACTCCTGCCTGTAGGGGTCACTCTACACCTGCCTGTAGAGGTCACTCTACACCTGCCTGTAGAGGTAACTACACCTGCCTTGTTAGAAAGGATAGACGGACCGGGAGGGTCGGCCGGGGTCAGGAGGAGAGGTCTCCGGGGAGAGCCGTCTCCAGCGATCGTACAGACAAGTAACTTCCCCCCCACAGACAGATACCACACACGGATAAGGTTCAGTGTTCTTTATAAGCACTTCTTAAGGTACGGTTGAATGGTACAAGGAGGTCTGGACTCAGGGGTCCCCTCGATTCAAGTCTCTCAAAGCAGGGTAAGGGGTAGCGGGACAGTCTGTCTACCAGTCAGGTAGGTTGGATGAGATGATGATTAGCTCACAATCCTCGAGCTTAGTTGGTACGGGCCGCGGCAGCGCCAGCAGGTCCCGGAAAGATGGTCGATGTACGGTCCGCGGCAGCGCCAGCAGGTCCCGGTGAGGATGGTCGTTACAACGGGCCGCGGCAGCGCCAGCAGGTCCCGGAGAGATGGTCGATGTACGGTCCGCGGCAGCGCCAGCAGGTCCCGGTGAGGATGGTCGTTACAACGGGCCGCGGCAGCGCCAGCAGGTCCCGACGAGGATGGATGTTGTAGAAGGCCGCGGCAGCGCCAGCAGGCAGGACGATGGTTCACAAGAGCGGGCTACGGCAGCGCCAGTAGTCCGTCAAGGCTGAGTTCTCTCGGTGTCTCTCGACTCCAGGATACAACTGCCTTCCTGCTCCGGAGTTGCCCCAGTTATAGGGCAGGCGCCCTTTGATGTCCGGACCCTCGCACTTGGAGGTCGGAGGGCCCGGGATGAAGGTGTCCAGACACCCAGCAGGGGGTGGAGCCAGCGCCTGGGGGGGCTGGAGGCGATCGGCACCTGGCGGGGGAAGAGCTCTTGACACTTCGTCCTCCTATTGACCTGCCAAGTGGTCCGCTCACCTCCCGGGTGGATGGTGGTGCCGGGATGTCGGGGCCGGCCAGGCCCGGGGTTAGGGTCGGGGCGAGGCCACGCGGCCTCGTGGTGCAGGGCCCAAGATGGCGGCTTGAACCGGCCGGGGGAGCCGGTGGGGCTGGGCCCCGTGATGAGTAGAGGTCCGAGGGCAGAAGATCCGTCGGGAGACGGGGTACAGGTGCTTTTCGTGGATTATGCCTGGTGGGCCGGAGCTCGGGCCCTGTCGTGCGGGGAGGGAGCAAGCCCTTCGTGTGGCCTGTCCAACATGCGTCCCCCCCAGCTGAAGGCGGGGAGAGTCACCCATCTCCTTGGGGACTCTCTTCGTCGAGGCGGAAAAAGCGGGACAGGCCATCCGCGTTGGCGTGGTCTTGGCCTGGTCGGTGCTCTACAGTGAAGTCCATTCCCTGCAGGGAAATGGACCAGCGCAAGAGTTTTGGGTTCTCCCCCCGCATCTGCATCAGCCACTGCAGGGGTCGATGGTCGGTCTGTACCCGGAAGTGGGTACCGAAGAGATAGGGCCGGAGCTTTTTGAGGGCCCACACCACTGCGAAGGCCTCCCTCTCGATGGTGCTCCAGCGCTGTTCTCGGGCCAGGAGACGTCGACTGATGAAGGCCACCGGCTGGTCATGACCTTCGGGGTTTAACTGAGAAAGGACGGCTCCAATGCCGTGGTCGGAGGCATCGGTCTGTACCACGAATTCCCGACCGTAATCGGGGGCCTGGAGCACAGGGGCGGTGCACAGGGCGGCCTTCAGCTTCTCGAAGGCCGCTTGACAATCGGGGGTCCAGTTAATCCGCTTCGGTTGGTTCTTGGACGTGAGACCCGTGAGGGGCCCCACGATGCTGCCGTAGTCCTTCACGAACCGCCGGTAGTAGCCGGTGAGCCCCAAGAAGGCTCGGACCTCGGTCTGGGTGACGGGGGGCTGCCAGGACTGGATGGCAGCAATCTTAAGTTGTAGCGGGGCCACCAGCCCGCTTCCCACTTGGTGCCCAAGGTAGGTCACAGACCCTTGGCCAATTTGGCACTTGCCGGCCTTAATTGTGAGGCCGGCCCGCTGGAGGGCCTGCAGGACCTCTTGGAGGTGACGGAGGTGGTCGGGCCAGTGGCGGCTGTATACAGCGATATCGTCCAGGTAGGCAGCGCTGAACTCTTCGAGCCCCGCCAAGACCTGGTTCACGAGGCGTTGAAACGTGGCGGGGGCATTCTTCATGCCGAAGGGCATGACCTTGAATTGGTAGTGGCCATCGGGGGTAGAGAAGGCTGACCGTTCCTGAGCCCTGGGTGTGAGGCCGATCTGCCAGTAGCCCGCTGTTAGGTCGAAGATACTGAGGTAGCGGGCGGCCCCCAGCCGGTCGATCAGCTCGTCTGCTCGGGGGATCGGATGAGCGTCGGTCCGGGTGACAGCGTTCAAGCCCCGGTAGTCGACGCAGAATCTCAGTTCAGGTGCGGTGCCGGGGGCAGCGGCTTTGGGGACCAATACAACCGGACTGGCCCAGGGACTGTCCGAGGGCTCGATGACCCCGATTGTGAGCATCTTGGCCACCTCCTCCTGTATGCAGGCCCGTACCCGATCTGGTACGCGGTAGGCCCGGTGTCGGACAGGGGGACTGTCCCCGGTGTCCACGTCGTGCAAACACCAAGGGGTGACCCCGGGGGTGAGGGAGAACAGGGTAGCGAACTGCAGCAGGAGGTTCCGGCAGCCCTGGCGTTGCTCCGAAGTGAGGGCGTCAGAGAGCCGGACCCCGTCCACGGAGCCGTCATTCTCCCGAGTCTTCAGAAGATCCGGGAGGGGTTCGGAGTCTTCCTCTGCCCCACTGTCCGTAGCCATCAGGAGGCTGAGTTCTGAGCGCACAAAGTGTGGTTTGAGTCGGTTGGTGTGGAGGACCCGAAGGGGGTTCCGGGAGGTCCCCAGGTCGATGAGGTAAGTGACGGGGCTTTTGCGCTCGACCACTTTGAAGGGCCCCGTCCACTTATCTTGCAAGGCACATGGTTCGGTGGGGGACATCACCCATACTTGTTGTCCAGGCTCGAACTCAACGGAGGAGGCATTGTGATCATACCACTTCTTCATGTCCTCCTGGCTGGCCTCGAGGTTCGCCTTGGCCATCTCTCTGAAGCGCCGGGTCTGATTGCGTAGGGCCAGGAGGTATTTGAAGACGTCTGGAGGGGTCTTTAGGGGGGCCATCTCCCAACCTTCTTTTACTAGGCTGAGGGGCCCTCGCACAGGGTGCCCGTACAGGAGTTCGAAAGGGCTAAAACCGAGGGACTTCTGGGGAACTTCGCGGTAGGCGAAGAGGAGGCACGGGAGTAGTACATCCCACTGGCGACGGAGGGGCTCTTCCAATCCCCCAATCATCCCCTTGAGGGTGCGGTTAAAACGCTCCACTAGTCCGTTCCCTTGGGGGTGATAGGGGGTCGTGAATCTGTAGGTGACCCCGCATTATTGCCAGAGGGACTTCATGTATTTGGATATAAAGTTCGTGCCTCGGTCGCTGACGACTTCTCGGGGGAAGCCTACCCGGGAGAAGATCCCCATTAGGGCCCGGCCAACCACCGGAGCTGTCACGGTCCGTAGGGGCACCGCCTCGGGGTAGCGGGTGGCATGGTCCACCAGTACTAAGATGAACCTGTGTCCTTGTGCCGTGCGGGGGTCCAGAGGCCCCACGATGTCTATCCCCACCCTCTCGAACGGGGTGGTGACCACCGGGAAGGGTTGCAGAGGGGCTTTCAGCTTCCGACCACTCTTCCCGCTGGCTTGGCATGTGGGGCAAGATCGGCAGTGGTTCAGGACGTCGTTCCTCATCTTCGGCCAGAAAAAGTGGGTCACTAGGCGGCTGTACGTTTTATCTTGGCCCAGGTGTCCAGCCAGGGGGACATCGTGGGCCAGGTTGAGCAGAAAGTCTCTGAAGCGGAGAGGTACCACCAGTACTCGACCGGCCCCCAGCTCGGCGATTCTTTGCTCGCTGTATAGCAGGTCGTTATCCCAGTAGACCCAGTGAGTTCCGGTGGAGTCCCCTGCGTTCTGGGCGCTGGCTTGTTGGCGGAGTCCCTCGAGGGAGGGACAGGTCTTTTGTTCCTGGCGGAACTGTGCTTGGGTGGGCCCCCCCTCTTGACGCCACTGAGCCAGGTCAGGAAGGTCCTGGGGTTGCGCGTCCCCTTCGGCCGTCGGGTCTGGGAGGCTGGCCTCGTCGTTGTCTTCTACTGGGGCGACTGGGGGCGGAGGTGCTGGCCACTCTGGTTCTTCTGATCGAGGGACGGCACGGGCGGCCATGGACCGGGTGGTTATGCAGGCCCAGTCCGGGAGGCCCAGCATCCCCAGGTGCTCTCTTCTCTCAACGGTGGCCCACGGGGAACTCTCGAGGTCATTCCCCAGGAGGCAGTCCACGGGGGCATCGTCCCGGACCGTCACCTTCAACAGGCCGGAGACCCCTCCCCATTCGAATGGAACGCAGGCCATTTGACACATACTTTCAGAGTTGTCTGCCGAGCGGACGGGGCAGAGAATGTTCGGCAGGATCTGCTCGGGCTTCACCAGGTGACAGCGGACGGCCGTCACACTGGCGCCTGTGTCACGCAAGGCCTCGGCTCGCTGTCCATTAATGGTCACCCACTGACCGTATTTCCTGGTGTTAGCGGGTAGGGGAGCCCGCGGGACCATGTCTCTTCCCCCTAAGCACGCCAGGACCATGGCGGCCGGTTCCCACTCTTGCTGGGCCGGCTCATACTCCTCTGGTTCCTCCAATGATTGCTCTTCCCCCAGGGCGGCGGCAGCTACCTGGCGGGGCTTGGGTGTTTGGTTCTGCGGGCAGCTCGGGTCATTGGCGTAGTGGCCGACTCGTTGGCATCGGTGGCACGTGACGTTGGCTCGGACCCCAGGACGCCACGGGGGGTTGCCCCGACCGGCCGGAGCCGGGGTGCTGGCCACGGGTGTTGCGGGCAAGGCGTCTCTCCCTCGCCCCTGGCCCCCTCCTCCTCCCCGAGGACGGTGCTGGCCTTGGTTGTTTCTGTTCTGTTCGTGTGGCCCCCTCCGGCCCACTCGGGTGCTTTCCCATCGGTCAGCTTCGGCGGCGAGCTGCCGGGGGTCAGTCAGCTTACTGTCGAGGAGGTGCTGCCTGAGCTCGACGAAGCAGTTGTTCGACAAGTGCTCCCATACCATCAGGTTAAAGAGTTGTTCGTAGGTGGTGACCTGGCTCCCCTTTATCCACCCCTCGAAGGCACGGCTGAAATAGTTCACGTATTCTACCCAAGTTGTACCTGGGATCCGGGTGCAATCTCTGAACCTCTGGCGGTACATCTCGGGTGTGAGGCCGTAGCGGGTGAGGAGGGCAGCCTTCCTGTGGTCGTAGGACGACATTTGGTGATCTGGGAGCTGCAGTAGGGCATCGCGCCCCTCGTTGATAAACCTCCCCCAGAGTCCGGCTCCCCAATCACTCCGGTCGATCCGGTGGGAGGTCATGGCGATCTCGTAGGCTTTAAACCACTGTTGTATGTCGTCTTCTCGGACATACTCGCGGACAACATCCTTGGGGATGTGGACTTTTTTCTCGATTGGCCCCGGGGTGTGTGGTCGCTCAGGCACCCCCAGTTCTTTATTCTGTTTCCGAAGTTCTATTTCCGCCAGTTTGCGCTCGTGCTCGAGCGTTATTTTTTTTTCCTCCAGCTCTCTCTGTCTCTGCTTCTCTTCTCGTTCATCTCGGAGCCGCATGTGCTCGAGGTTGAGTTTCTGTTCAGCTAACTTGAGTTCCCCATCCATCTTGAGTCGTGCCATTTCCAACTCGTGCAATCTGGTTCTTTCTCTTTCTCGGATCTCCTCCTGCGAGAGGCCCGTTCCCCGCTCCTCGGGAGCCGTGGCGTTCCCCTCTGGTGTGATGCTGCTTTGGTCGGAGGGTCCGGCGACCCCAGTTTCTGTCCACGACTCTAGGGCGTGCTTTAGATCATCTTTGGTACTCAGGCCGGTGGTAGCAATGCCAAGTTCTATGCAGAATTGTCTCAGTTCGCGGTGGTTGTATTCTTCTAATTTATCCATTTGGAATTTCTCGGTGGAGTTGCTATCTTTGGCTGACATCGTGTTGTTGTCGTGGGGTGAGCTACTCTCTGTACGATTACGCGTTGATTCGGATCGCGCCGCTGGCCACCAATGTTAGAAAGGATAGACGGACCGGGAGGGTTGGCCGGGGTCAGGAGGAGAGGTCTCCGGGGAGAGCCGTCTCCAGCGATCGTACAGACAAGTAACTTCCCCCCCACAGACAGATACCACACACGGATAAGGTTCAGTGTTCTTTATAAGCACTTCTTAAGGTACGGTTGAATGGTACAAGGAGGTCTGGACTCAGGGGTCCCCTCGATTCAAGTCTCTCAAAGCAGGGTAAGGGGTAGCGGGACAGTCTGTCTACCAGTCAGGTAGGTTGGATGAGATGATGATTAGCTCACAATCCTCGAGCTTAGTTGGTACGGGCCGCGGCAGCGCCAGCAGGTCCCGGAAAGATGGTCGATGTACGGTCCGCGGCAGCGCCAGCAGGTCCCGGTGAGGATGGTCGTTACAACGGGCCGCGGCAGCGCCAGCAGGTCCCGGAGAGATGGTCGATGTACGGTCCGCGGCAGCGCCAGCAGGTCCCGGTGAGGATGGTCGTTACAACGGGCCGCGGCAGCGCCAGCAGGTCCCGACGAGGATGGATGTTGTAGAAGGCCGCGGCAGCGCCAGCAGGCAGGACGATGGTTCACAAGAGCGGGCTACGGCAGCGCCAGTAGTACGTCAAGGCTGAGTTCTCTCGGTGTCTCTCGACTCCAGGATACAACTGCCTTCCTGCTCCGGAGTTGCCCCAGTTATAGGGCAGGCGCCCTTTGATGTCCGGACCCTCGCACTTGGAGGTCGGAGGGCCCGGGATGAAGGTGTCCAGACACCCAGCAGGGGGTGGAGCCAGCGCCTGGGGGGGCTGGAGGCGATCGGCACCTGGCGGGGGAAGAGCTCTTGACACTTCGTCCTCCTATTGACCTGCCAAGTGGTCCGCTCACCTCCCGGGTGGATGGTGGTGCCGGGATGTCGGGGCCGGCCAGGCCCGGGGTTAGGGTCGGGGCGAGGCCACGCGGCCTCGTGGTGCAGGGCCCAAGATGGCGGCTTGAACCGGCCGGGGGAGCCGGTGGGGCTGGGCCCCGTGATGAGTAGAGGTCCGAGGGCAGAAGATCCGTCGGGAGACGGGGTACAGGTGCTTTTCGTGGATTATGCCTGGTGGGCCGGAGCTCGGGCCCTGTCGTGCGGGGAGGGAGCAAGCCCTTCGTGTGGCCTGTCCAACATGCCTGTAGGGGTCACTCTGCACCTGCCTGTAGGGATCATTCTACACCTGCCTGTAGAGGTCACTACACCTGTCTACCAGGGTCACTCTACACTTGCCTGTAGAGGTAACTACACCTGCCTGTAGAGGTAACTACACCTGCCTGTAGGGGTCATTCTACACCTGCCTGTAGAGGTCACTACACCTGCCTGCCAGGGTCACTCCACACCTGCCTGTAGAGGTAACTACACCTGCCTGTAGGGGTCATTCTACACCTACCTGCCTAGGTCACCCTACACCTGCATGTCTTGGTCACTCTACACCTGCCCGTAGGGGTCACTCTACACCGGCCTGTCTGGGTCACTCTACACCGGCCTGTCTGGGTCACTCTACGCCTGCCTGCCTGGGTCACTCTAAACCTGCCTGCCAGGGTCTCACTACACCTGCCTGCCAGGGTCACTCTACACCTGCCTGTAGAAGTAACTACACCTGCCTGTAGAGGTAACTACACCTGCCTGTAGGGGTCATTCTACACCTACCTGCCTAGGTCACCATACACCTGCCTGTCTGGGTCACTCTACACCTGCCTGTAGGGGTCATTCTACACCTACCTGCCTAGGTCACCCTACACCTGCCTGTCTGGATCACTCTACACCTGCCTGTAGGGGTCACTCTACACCTGCCTGTCTGGGTCACTCTACACCTGCCTCCCTGGGTCACTCTACACCTGCCTGCCAGGGTCTCTCTACACCTGCCTGCCAGAGTCACTCTACACCTGCCTGTCTGGGTCACTCTACGCCTGCTTCCCAGGGTCACTCTACACCGGTCTGCCAGGGTCTCTCTACACCTGCCTGTAGGGGTGTTAGACGGACCGGGAGGGTCGGCCGAGGACAAGGGGAGAGGTCTCCGGGGAGAGCCGTCTCCAGCGATCGTACAGATAAATAACTTCCCCCCCCCACAGACAGACACCACACAAGGAGAAGATTCAGCGTTCTTTATAGGCAATTTCTTAAGGTACGATGAAATGGTACAAGGAGGTCTGGACTCAGGGGTCCCCTCGATTCAAGTCTCTCAAGATGGGGGAAAAGGGGGTAGCGGGTCAGTCTGGTTACCAGTCTGGTAGTTGAGGTGGTATGGTGGATAGCTCCCAATCCTCGAGCTTGGTGTTCTAGCTGGGACGGGCCGCGGCAGCGCCAGCAGGTCCCGGTGAAGATGGTCGATACACGGTCCGCGGCAGCGCCAGCAGGTCCCGGGAAGATGGTCGATACACGGTCCGCGGCAGCGCCAGCAGGTCCCGGTGAAGATGGTCGTTACAACGGACCGCGGCAGCGCCAGCAGGTCCCGACGAGGATGGATGTTGCAGAAGGCCGCGGCAGCGCCAGCAGGCAGGACGATAGTTCACAAGGTAGGGCTACGGCAGCGCCAGTAGTCCGTCAAGGCTGAGTTCTCTCGGTGTCTCTCGACTCCAGGATACAACTGCCTTCCTGCTCCGGAGCTGCTCCAGTTATAGGGCACGCGCCCTTTGATGTCCGGACCCTCGCACTTGGAGGTCGGAGGGTCCGGGATGAAGGTGTCCAGACACTCAGCGGGGGGTGGAGCCGGTGCCTGGGGGAGCTGGAGGCGATCGTCACCTGGCGGGGGAGAGTCCTTGGCGCTTCGTTCTCCCATTGACCTGCCAAGTGGTCCGCTCACCTCCTGGGTGGATGGTGGTGCCGGGATGTCGGGGCCGGCCAGGCCCAGGGTTAGGGTCGGGGGGAGGCCACGCGGCCTCGTGGCGCAGGGCCCAAGATGGCGGCTTGACCCGGCCGAGGGAGCCGGTGGTGGCTTGGGCCCGTGATGCATGGAGGTCCGAGGGCAGGAGTTCCGTCGGGAGACGGGGTGCGGGTGATTCTCGTGGGTCACGCCTGGCGGGCCGGGGCTTGGGCCCTGTCATGCGGGGAGGGAGCAAGCCCTTCGTGTGGCCTGTCCAACATGCGTCCCCCCCAGCTGAAGGCGGGGAGAGTCACCCATCTTCTTGGGGACTCTCCTCGTCGAGGCGGAAGAAGCGTGACAGGCCATCTGCGTTGGCGTGGTCTTGGCCCGGTCGGTGCTCCACGGTGAAGTCCATTCCCTGCAGGGAGATGGACCAGCGCAATAGTTTTGGGTTCTCCCCCCGCATCTGCATCAGCCACTGCAGGGGTCTATGGTCGGTTTGTACCCGGAAGTGGGTACCGAAGAGATAGGGCCGGAGCTTTTTGAGGGCCCACACCACTGCGAAGGCCTCCCTCTCGATTGTGCTCCAGCGCTGTTCTCGGGCCAGGAGGCGTCGGCTGATGAAGGCCACCGGCTGGTCATGACCCTCGGGGTTCACTTGGGAAAGAACCGCTCCGATGCCGTGGTCGGAGGCGTCTGTCTGTACCACGAATTCCCGACTGTAATCGGGGGCCTGGAGCACAGGGGCGGTGCACAGGGCGGCCTTCAGCTTTTCGAAGGCCGCTTGACAATCGGGGGTCCAGTTAATCCGCTTCGGTTGGTTCTTGGACGTGAGACCCGTGAGGGGCCCCACAATGCTGCCGTAGTCCCTCACGAACCGCCGGTAGTAGCCGGTGAGCCCCAAGAAGGCTCGGACTTCGGTCTGGGTGACGGGGGGCTGCCAGGACTGGATGGCAGCAATTTTAAGTTGCAGGGGGGCCACCAGCCCGCTTCCCACCTGGTGCCCCAGGTAGGTCACGGACCCTTGACCAATTTGGCATTTGCCGGCCTTAATCGTGAGGCCGGCCCGCTGGAGGGCCTGTAGGACCTCCTGGAGGTGGAGGAGGTGGTCGGACCAGTGGCGGCTGTATACAGCGATATCGTCCAGGTAGGCAGCGCTGAACTCTTCGAGCCCCGCCAATACCTGGTTCACAAGACGTTGAAATGTAGCGGGGGCGTTCTTCATGCCGAAGGGCATGACCTTGAAGTGGTAGTGGCCATCGGGGGTAGAGAAGGCGGACCGTTCTTGAGCCCGGGGTGTGAGACCGATCTGCCAGTAGCCCGCTGTTAGGTCGAAGATACTGAGGTAGCGGGCGGCCCCCAGCCGGTCGATCAATTCATCCGCCCGGGGGATAGGATGAGCGTCGGTTCGGGTGACAGCGTTCAAGCCCCGGTAGTCGACGCAGAATCTCAGTTCAGGTGTGTTGCCGGGGGCAGCGGCTTTGGGGACCAATACAACCGGGCTGGCCCAGGGACTGTCCGAGGGCTCGATGACCCCGATCGTGAGCATTTTGGCCACTTCCTCTTGTATGCAGGCCCGTACCCGATCTGGTATGCGGTAGGCCCGGTGTCGGATAGGGGGACTGTCCCCGGTGTCCACGTCGTGCAAGCACCAAGGGGTGACCCCGGGAGTGAGGGAGAACAGTGAAGCGAACCGCAGCAGGAGGTCCCGGCAGCCCTGGCGTTGCTCTGGGGTGAGGGCATCGGAGAGCCGAACCCCGTCCACGGAACCGTCGTTCTCCTGAGTCGTCAGGAGATCCGGGAGGGGTTCGGAGTCCTCCTCTGCCCCACTGTCCGTAGCCATCAGGAGGCTGAGTTCTGAGCGCACAAAGTGTGGTTTGAGTCTGTTGGTGTGGAGGACCCGAAGGGGGTTCCGGGGGGTCCCCATGTCGATGAGGTAAGTGACGGGGCTTTTGCGCTCGACCACCTTGAAGGGCCCCGTCCATTTATCTTGCAAGGCACATGGTTCGGTGGGGGACATCACCCACACTTGTTGACCAGGTTCGAACTCGACGGAGGAGGCATTGTGATCATACCATCTCTTCATGTCTTCCTGGCTGGCCTCGAGGTTCGCCTTGGCCATCTCCCTGAAGCGCTGGGTCTGATTGCGTAGGGCCAGGAGGTACTTGAAGACGTCTGGAGGGGTCTTTAGGGGGGCCATCTCCCAACCTTCTTTGACTAGGCTGAGGGGCCCTCGCACAGGGTGCCCGTACAGGAGTTCGAAAGGGCTAAAACCGAGGGACTTCTGGGGAACTTCTCGGTAGGCGAAGAGGAGGCACGGGAGTAGTACATCCCACTGGCGACGGAGGGGCTCTTCCAATCCCCCAATCATCCCCTTGAGAGTGCGGTTGAATCGCTCCACTAGTCCGTTCCCTTGGGGGTGATAGGGGGTCGTGAATCGGTAGGTGACCCCGCACTGTTGCCAGAGGGACTTCATGTATTTTGAGATGAAGTTCGTGCCTCGGTCGCTGACGACTTCTCGGGGGAATCCCACCCGGGAGAAGATCCCCATTAGGGCCCGGCCAACCACCGGAGCTGTTACAGTTCGTAGAGGCACCGCCTCGGGGTAGCGGGTGGCGTGATCCACCAGTACCAGGATGAACCTATGTCCTTGTGCCGTGCGGGGGTCCAGGGGCCCCACAATGTCTATTCCTACCCTCTCGAACGGGGTGGTGACCACTGGGAAGGGTTGCAGAGGGGCTTTCAGCTTACGGCCGCTCTTCCCACTGGCCTGGCACGTGGGGCAGGACCGGCAGTGGTTAAGGACGTCGTTCCGCATCTTCGGCCAAAAAAAATGAGTCACTAGGCGACTGTAGGTTTTGTCCTGGCCCAGGTGTCCAGCCAGGGGGACATCGTGGGCCAGAGTTAGTAGGAAGTCTCTGAAGCGGAGGGGTACCACCAGCACTCGACTGGCCCCTAGCTCTGCGATTCTTTGTTCGCTGTATAGCAGGTCGTTATCCCAATAGACCCAATGAGTTCCGGTGGAGTCCCCTGCGCTCTGGGCGCTGGCTTGCTGGCGGAGTCCCTCGAGGGAGGGGCAGGTCTTTTGCTCCTGGCGGAACTGTTCTTGGGTGGGCCCCCCTTCTTGACGCCACTGAGCCAGGCCGGGAAGGTCCTGGGGTTGCGCGACCCCTTCGGCCGTCGGTTCTGGGGGGTTGGCCTCATCGTTGTCCTCTACTGGGGCGACCGGGGGTGGAGGTGCTGGCCATTCTGGTTCTTCTGATCGGGGGACGGCACGGGCGGCCATGGACCGGGTGGTTACGCAGGCCCAGTCCGGGAGGCCCAGCATCGCCAGGTGCTCTCTTCTTTCGACGGTGGCCCACGGGGAACTCTCAAGGTCATTCCCCAGGAGGCAGTCCACGGGGGCATCATCCCGGACCGTCACTTTCAACAGGCCGGAGACCCCTCCCCATTCGAAGGGGACGCAGGCCATTTGACACAGACTTTCGGAATTGTCGGCTGAGCGGACGGGGCAGAGAATGTTCGGTAGGATCTGCTCGGGCTTCACCAGGTGACAGCGGACGGCCGTCACACTGGCGCCTGTGTCACGTAAGGCCTCGGCCCGACGCCCATTAATGGTCACCCACTGGCCGTATTTCCGGGTGTTGGCGGGTAGGGGAGCCCGCGGGACCATGTCTTTTCCCCCTAGGCACGCTAGAACCATGGCGGCCGGTTCCCACTCTTGCTGGGCCGGCTCATATTCTTCCTGTTCCTCTGATAGTCGTTCTTCCCCCAGGGCGGCGGCAGCTACCTGGCGGGGCTTTGGTGTTTGGTTCTGCGGGCAGCTCGGGTCATTGGCGTAGTGGCCGACTCGCTGGCATCGGTGGCACGTGACGTTGGCTCGGAACCCCGGGCGCATCGGGGGGTTGCCCCGGCCGGCCGGGGGCGGGGTGCTGGCCACGGGGGTTGCCGGGATGGTGTCTCTCCCCCGCCCCTGGCCTCCTCCTCCTCCCCGGGGACGGTGCTGGCCTTGGTTGTTTCGGTTTTGCTCGTGTGGTCCTCTCCGGCCCACTCGGGTGCTTTCCCATCGGTCAGCTTCGGCGGCGAGTTGCCGGGGGTCAGTCAATTTACTGTCGAGGAGGTGCTGCCTGAGCTCGACGAAACAGTTGTTCGACAGGTGCTCCCATACCATAAGGTTAAAGAGTTGCTCGTAGGTCGTTACATGGCTCCCCTTGATCCAACCCTCGAAGGCTCGGCTGAAATAGTTGACGTACTCCACCCAAGTTGTACCCGGGATCCGGGTGCAGTCTCTGAACCTCTGGCGGTACATCTCGGGTGTGAGGCCGTAGCGGGTGAGGAGGGCAGCCTTCATGTGGTCGTAGGACGACATCTGGTGATCTGGGAGCTGCAATAGGGCATCGCGGCCTTCGTTGACGAACCTCCCCCATAGTCCGGCTCCCCAATCACTCCGGTCGATCCGGTGGGAGGTCATGGCGATCTCGTAGGCTTTGAACCACTGTTGTATGTCGTCCTCTCGGACATACTCTCGGACAACATCCTTGGGGATGTGGACTTTTTTCTCGGTTGCTCCCGGGGTGTGCGGTCGCTCAGGCACCCCCGGTTCTTTATTCTGTTTCCGAAGTTCTATTTCCGCCAGTTTGCGCTCGTGTTCAAGTGTTATTCTTTTTTCCTCGAGCTCTCTTTGTCTCTGTTTTTCTTCTCGCTCTTCTCGGAGCCGCAGATGTTCTAGATTTAGTTTCTGCTCGGCTAACTTTAGTTCACCGTCCATCTTGAGTCGTGCCATTTCTAACTCATGTAATCTGGTTCTTTCTCTTTCTTGGATCTCCTCCTGCGAGAGGCCCGTTCTCCGCTCCTCGGGAGCCGTGGCGTTCCCCTCTGGTGCGACACTGTTTTGGTCGGGGGATCCGGTGACCCCAGTTTCTGCCCACGACTCAAGGGCGTGCTTCAAATCGTCTTTGGTACTCAGGCCGGTGGTAGCAATGCCTAGTTCCATGCAGAATTGTTTAAGTTCGCGGTGGCTATATTCTTCCAACTTATCCATTTGGAACTTTTCAGTGGAACCGCTATCTTTGGCTGACATCGTGGTTTTGTCGTGGGGTGAGCTACTCTCTGTACGATTACGCGTTGATTCGGATCGCGCCGCTGGCCACCAATGTTAGACGGACCGGGAGGGTCGGCCGAGGACAAGGGGAGAGGTCTCCGGGGAGAGCCGTCTCCAGCGATCGTACAGATAAATAACTTCCCCCCCCCACAGACAGACACCACACAAGGAGAAGATTCAGCGTTCTTTATAGGCAATTTCTTAAGGTACGATGAAATGGTACAAGGAGGTCTGGACTCAGGGGTCCCCTCGATTCAAGTCTCTCAAGATGGGGGAAAAGGGGGTAGCGGGTCAGTCTGGTTACCAGTCTGGTAGTTGAGGTGGTATGGTGGATAGCTCCCAATCCTCGAGCTTGGTGTTCTAGCTGGGACGGGCCGCGGCAGCGCCAGCAGGTCCCGGTGAAGATGGTCGATACACGGTCCGCGGCAGCGCCAGCAGGTCCCGGGAAGATGGTCGATACACGGTCCGCGGCAGCGCCAGCAGGTCCCGGTGAAGATGGTCGTTACAACGGACCGCGGCAGCGCCAGCAGGTCCCGACGAGGATGGATGTTGCAGAAGGCCGCGGCAGCGCCAGCAGGCAGGACGATAGTTCACAAGGTAGGGCTACGGCAGCGCCAGTAGTCCGTCAAGGCTGAGTTCTCTCGGTGTCTCTCGACTCCAGGATACAACTGCCTTCCTGCTCCGGAGCTGCTCCAGTTATAGGGCACGCGCCCTTTGATGTCCGGACCCTCGCACTTGGAGGTCGGAGGGTCCGGGATGAAGGTGTCCAGACACTCAGCGGGGGGTGGAGCCGGTGCCTGGGGGAGCTGGAGGCGATCGTCACCTGGCGGGGGAGAGTCCTTGGCGCTTCGTTCTCCCATTGACCTGCCAAGTGGTCCGCTCACCTCCTGGGTGGATGGTGGTGCCGGGATGTCGGGGCCGGCCAGGCCCAGGGTTAGGGTCGGGGGGAGGCCACGCGGCCTCGTGGCGCAGGGCCCAAGATGGCGGCTTGACCCGGCCGAGGGAGCCGGTGGTGGCTTGGGCCCGTGATGCATGGAGGTCCGAGGGCAGGAGTTCCGTCGGGAGACGGGGTGCGGGTGATTCTCGTGGGTCACGCCTGGCGGGCCGGGGCTTGGGCCCTGTCATGCGGGGAGGGAGCAAGCCCTTCGTGTGGCCTGTCCAACAAGGGGGCACTCTACGTCTGCCTGTAGGGGTTACTCTACACCTGCCTGTAGAGGTAACTACACCTGCCTGTAGGAGTCACTCTACACCTGACTGTAGAGGTAACTGCATCTGCCTTTAGGGTCACTCTACACCTGCCTGTAGAGGTCACTTTACACCTGCCTGTAGACGTGACTACACCTGCCTGTAGGGGTCACTCTACTCCTGCCTGTAGGGGTCATTCTACACCTGCCTGTAGAGGTCCCTCTATATCTGCCTGTATATGTAATTACACCTGCCTGTAGGGGTCACTCTACACCTGCCTGTGGAGGTCACTACACCTGTCTGCCATGGTCACTACACCTACCTGTAGAGGTAACTACACCTGCCTGTACAGGTCATTCTACACCTGCCTGTAGGGGTCATTCTATACCTACCTGCCTAGGTCACCCTACGCCAGCCTGCTTGGGTCACTCTACACCTGCCTGTCTGGGTCACTCTACACCTGCCTGTAGGGGTCACTCTACACCTGCCTGACTGGGTGTGAGAAGTTGGCCTGGCATATGCTGGTCACTAGTTATAGTGGCCACCTTGCACCAGTCCAATTCGACTCTTATGGTAGATAGGTTTAAGACAACCTTTTAAAGAAAGCTATCCTAGTGGTAGCTGTGGAGAGCAGCCGTCAGGCTAAGTCTCAGAGGAATGTAAAGCAGCTTGTTTTACCTTATAATCTCTTGAATTACCAAATGAAAGGACACCACACAGGTATATATATCAAATATATATGCATTTATTACTAGACACACTCTACTAATCTCTTTATGAGATTAGAAGTCAGGAACATATGCAAATATCAATGTTTCACAATAGGTTAAGCACAAATATGGCTGGGGTCCTAGGGGCGTACCAGACCATATACTAAAAAAGAGGTTTAGGAATGTCGACTTGCAAGGGGACAAGGCCTAGGGCCTGTAGAATCGCTGGGGCCTCACTAATCCACCCAAGGCAGGTAAGTAAAGGACCCACGGGAGACGTGTGCAGTGTGAGAACACAGCCGCGGGTTCCCTATTGATTTCAGTGGAGCAAGTCGCGGTTGGATTTTTAAAGTTTTAGGGTACTTCTAGGAAGTCTACAAGCAAGTCACTTACAAGGTAAGTAGTACGAGGGCCAACACCCACAGGAGCACCAGAGTGCATGAGATACCTCACCCAGGGAAGCCGGGTGCATAGGTGTCTTTTGGTGTCAGGTCGTGTCATCATTTTCAATGGAAGCCGTAGAAGTTTTGCTGCTTGCGAAGACTGGAGAAGTGTCCGGTGGAATCCAAGGCTGGATTCAGGATGACGAAGACCTGAAAGCAGAAGGGACAGTGTTCACAGTCACTTGCCAGTGACCCGGGGCCAGGAAGATGGTTGCCCACGGTAGTCGGGTGATTTCAGGTGATCAAGGGTGTTATGACTCTTCAGCCACGAGGTCCAGGAGGCGTCGACGACAACCAGGAGCTGGATTCGAAGTGTCCCACAAAGTCTGCAGCTTACTGAGGTGTCAGCAACCGGATTGGAGCCAACAAGTCTTGGCAACAGCAAGTCTTGTGGAAAGTGAAGAAAGTCAGCGTTGCAGACCAGTGAGGTCTGAGGGACTCACCCAGCGAGGGTAAGTCAGGGCAGGCCTGGAGCAACCAGGGGAGCCCTTTGGTTTGATGAGAAAGTCTTCAGGGGACCCACAAGCCAATGGGCAAGGGATCGTGAAGACGCCTCATGAGGATTCGCTACACAGGAGCCCACGGTCACTCGGGACGAGGTAGGCCTCTGATTTTCGAAGGAAATTCTGCTGTAGGCTTGGACCACACGTGGTCCAATGCACAAGTTCGTAGAACGTCGTGAAAGGATTGCACTCGAAAATATTGCACGGTACCCGGGTATTGCTGTTCCTCGTCACTCGTGGGGTCCACTCGCTTCAGCTCTGCGGGAGACTCACGATGGCCATTGGGAAGTCAGGAAATCCACTTCCGGGGCTGCAGGGACTTCGGACTCCGGCGGGAGCGGGAAAGTTTGCGACCGTTGATTCAAAGTTTTTGGTGCCTGCCAAGCAGGGGAGTCACTCCTTGACTCCAAGGGAGATTCTTCAGTCTTCCAAAGGTAGTGGAACGTCGAAGGGCCAGGATTCTTCTTGTGGAGCGTCATCCAGGGATATCTGATTTGCAATGGCAAGGTTTCCCTATCTTATACTAAAGGAAAGTGAGGGACTAGCTCTATGACCCCTCCTATGGGAGGGTCAGGGGAGTGGGTGGTTACACCCACTTTCCTTTGTCCAGTTTCTCACCAGAGCAGGGACAGGTAGCCCCTGAACCGGTTTGAGCTGGCATATGCACAGAGGAGCCTACTGCTTCCCGAGTGCAGGACTTCAAAGCACTCTAGGAGTGCACCCACCCAGCCCCAATACACTAAATCCTGTCTGGAAGGTGGTGACACCTCCCTGTGACAGGATGCCTATTGTTGGGCCTCCTCCACTGCGAGTTTCAGTCAGCAGCAGGAGGGCAGCCCAGTGTCTGTGCTGGTGGCATCCATTTTGTGATGCCAGGGCTCTTTCAGATTTCTACAGTGCTTCCACAGTAGGTACATGTCTTCCCCTCTAGAAGGGTGGGATCATACTCCCACACCAGTTACTGGTGTGGGGGTATGATTCCAAGTTGTTTGACACCAAACACGACATGTTTTGATGCAGCCATTCCAAAGTTAGCATTTACCGGTAGGTTATAATGCACTTAAGAGTATATGGTTTAACCGCATCCACAAACAGCCACAGAGAATAGACTCTGCCAGCTGCAGAGGGACCCTGCCCATGCAGAGGCACCCCCTCACATTGGAAACCAAGCACCCTGCCCTCAGGATTGATAGGGCCTGCCTTAGGGGTCACTGATAGGTTTATATGTGTGTGTATGGTGAGATATAGGAACCTATACCTCAGTGAGGAGTGCTAACACTACCTCACCCAGGCTGCAGTAGCAGGCCTCTGGTGTCAGATTTAGTCTGCTTCCCAGGGGTGGCATAATACATGCTTCAGCCCCTGGTAGGCCTGTGAAGTACCTATGCCCTTGGTACCTAAGGTACCATATACTAGGGGCTCATAAGGTACCACAGTATCCAATCACTAGTGCATCTAATATGCACTCCAATTTGTTTAGAGAGAGCAGAGAGACTGGGGCCCTGATTAGCAGGGACCCAGCCAGACTATAGCCAGAAACTAGTGTTAACATCAGAAAAAAATGGGGGCAACATAAGTGCAGATCCTTCTCTCCTACACGGGGTCACTCTACACCTGCATGCCTGGGTCACTCTACACCTGCATGCCTGGGTCACTCTACACCTGCCTGTCAGGGTCTCTCTACACCTGCCAGTAGGGGTCACTACACCTACCTGCCTGGGTCACTCTGCACCTGCCTGCCAGGGTCACTCTATGCCTGCCTGTAGGGGTCACCACACCTGCCTGTAGGGGTCACTACACCTGCCTGCAGAGGTCACTGCACCTGCCTGCCAAGGTCACTCTATGCCGGCCTGTAGGGGTCACTGTACACCCTCCTGTAGGCATCACACTACACCTGCCTGCCAGGGTCACTCTAAACTTGCCTGTCTGGGACACTCTACACCTGCCTGTAGGGGTCACTCTACACCTGCCTGTAGGGGTCACTCTACAACTGCCTGCCAGGGTCACTTTACACCTGCTTGTAGGGGTCACTACACCTGCCTGCATGGGTCCCTCTAACCTACCTGCCAGGGTCACACTGCATCTGCCTACCAGGGTCACTCTACACCTACCTGCCAGGATCACTGAACACCTGCATGCCAGTCACTCTACACCTGCCTGTATGGGTCACTCTACACCTGCCTGAAGGGTTCACTCTACACCTGCCTGCCAGGGTCTCTCTACACCTGCCTGTAGGGATAACTCTACACCTACCTGCCAGGGTCAATCTACACCTGCCTGCCAGGGTCACTCTACACCTGCCTGCCAGGGCACACTACACCTGCCTACCATGGTCACTCTACACCTACCTGCCAGGGTCACTCTACGCCTGGCCATAGAGTTAACTACACTAGCCTGCCTGGTTGCCTCTACACCTACCTGCCTGGGTCAGCCACCACCTGCCTGCCTGGGTAACTCTACACCTGCCTGTCTGGGTCACTCTACACCTGCCTGTAGGGGTCACTCTACACCTGCCTGTCTGGGTCACTTTACACCTACTTGCCTGGGTCAGCCCCCACCTGCCTGTCTGGGTCCCTCAACACCTGCCTGTAGGGGCCACTCTACACCTGCCTGTAGAGGTCACTCTACACCTGCCTGTAGGGTCCACTCTACACATGCCTGTAGAGGTCACACTACACCTGCCTGCCAGGGTCACTCTACACCTGCCTGCCAGGGTCACTCTACACCTGCCTGTAGGGGTCACTCTACTCCTGCCTGTAGGGGTCACTCTACTCCTGCCTTCTGGGGTCACTCTACTCCTGCCAGTAGGGGTCACTACACCTGCCTGCCTGGGTCACTCTACACCTGCCTCTAGAGGTCACTCTACACCTGCCTGTAGGGGTCACTCTACACCTGCCTGTAGGGGTCACTCTACACATGCATGGAGGGGTCACTCTACACCTGCCTGCCAGGGTCACTCTACACCTGCCTGTAGGGGTCACTACACCTGCCTGCCAGGGTCACTCTACACCTGCCTGCCAGGGTCACACTACACCTGCCTACCATGGTCACTCTACACCTACCTGCCAGGGTCACTTTACACCTGGCCATAGAGTTAACTACACTGGCCTGCCTGGGTGCCTCTACACCTACCTGCCTGGGTCAGCCACCACCTGCCTGCCTGGGTAACTCTACACCTGCCTGTCTGGGTCACTCTACACCTGCCTGTAGGGGTCACTCTACACCTGCCTGTCTGGGTCACTTTACACCTACTTGCCTGGGTCAGCCACCACCTGCCTGTGTCCCTCAACACCTGCCTGTAGTGGCCACTCTACACCTGCCTGTAGAGGTCACTCTACACCTGCCTGTAGGGTCCACTCTACACATGCCTGTAGAGGTCACACTACACCTGCCTGCCAGGGTCACTCTACACCTGCCTGTCAGGGTCACTCTACACCTGCCTTCTGGGGTCACTCTACTCCTGCCTGTAGGGGTCACTCTACTCCTGCCTGTAGGGGTCACTTCACCTGCCTGCCTGGGTCACTCTACACCTGCCTCTAGAGGTCACTCTACACCTGCCTGTAGGGATCACTCTACACCTGCCTGTAGGGGTCACTCTACACATGCATGGAGGGGTCACTCTACACCTGCCTGCCAGGGTCACTCTGCACCTGCCTGTAGGGGTCACTACACCTGCCTGCATGGGTCACTCTACACCTACCTGCCAGGGTCACACTACACCTGCCTACCAGGGTCACTCTACACCTACCTGCCAGGGTCACTGTACACCTGCATGCCAGGGTCACTCTACACCTGCCTGTAGGGGTCACTCTACACCTGCCTGCCAGGGTCTCTCTACACCTGCCTGTAGGGGTCACTCTACACCTGCCTGCCAGGGTCACACTACACCTGCCTACCAGGGTCACTCTACACCTATCTGCCAGAGTCACTCTACACCTGGCCGTAGAGTTAACTACACTGGCCTGCCTGGGTGCCTCTACACCTACCTGCCTGGGTCAGCCACCACTTGCCTGCCTGGGTCACTCTATACCTGCCTGTCTGGGTCACTCTACACCTGCCTGTGGGAATCATTCTACACCTGCCTGTGGAGGTCACTACACCTGTCTGCCAGGGTCACTCTACACCTGCCTGTAGAGGTAACTACACCTGCCTGTACGGGTCATTCTACACCAGCCTGTAGGGTTCACTCTATTCCTGCCAGTAGGTGTCACTCTATGCCTGCCTGTAGGGGTCACTCTACACCTGCCTGTAGAGGTAACTATACCTGCCTGCCTGGGTCACTCTACTCCTGCCTGTAGCGGTCACTCTACACTTGCCTGTAGAGGTAACTACACCTGCCTGTAGGGGTCACTCTATGCCTGCCTGTAAGGGTCACTCTACGCCTGCCTGTAGGGGTCTCTCTCTGCCTGTCTGTAGGGGTCACTGTACACCTGCCTGTCTGGGTCACTCTGCGCCTGCCTGTAGGGGTCACTACATCTGCCTTCCTGGGTCTCTCTACACAGCCTGCCAGGGTCGCTCTGCGCCTACCTGTAGGGGTAACTACACCTGCCTGTAGAGGTCACTCTATGCTTGCCTGTAGGGGGTCACTGTACACTTGCCTGCCTGAGTCACTCTACGCCTGCCTGTAGGGGTCACTCTACGCCTGCCTGTAGGGGTCACTCTACACCTGAATGTAGAGGTAACTACACCTGCCTGTAGGGGTCACTCTACACCTGATTGTAGAGGTAACTGCACCTGCCTGTAGGGGTCACTCTACACTTGCCTGTAGAGGTAACTGCACCTGCCTTTAGGGGTCACTCTACACCTGCCTGTAGAGGTCACTTCACACCTGCCTTTAGAGGTCACTTTACACCCGCCTGTAGAGGTAACTACACCTGCCTGTAGGGGTCAATCTACTGCTGCCTGTATGGGTCACTCTACACCTGCCTGTAGAGGTCACTCTACACCTGCCTGTAGAGGTAACTACACCTGCCTGTAGCGGTCACTCTACACATGCCTGTAGGGATCATTCTACACCTGCCTGTAGAGGTCACTATACCTGTCTGACAGGGTCACTCTACACTTGCCTGTAGAGGTAACTACACCTGCCTGTAGAGGTAACTACACGTGCCTGTAGGGGTCATTCTACACCTGCCTGTAGCGGTCACTACACCTGTCTGCCAGGGTCACTCCACACCTGCCTGTAGAGGTAACTACACCTGCCTGTAGCGGTAATTCTACACCTACCTGCCTAGGTCACCCTACACCTGCCTGCCTGGGTCACTCTACACCTGCCTGTCTTGGTCACTCTACACCTGCCCGTAGGTGTCACTCTACACCTGCCTGCCTGGGTCACTCTACACCTGCCTGCCAGGGTCTCCCTACACCTGCCTGCCAGGGTCACTCTACACCTGCCTGTCTGGGTCACTCTACGCCTGTTTGCCAGGGTCACTCTAGACCTGCCTGCCAGGGACTCTCTACACCTACCTGTAGAGGTCACTACACCTGCCTGTAGAGGTAACTGCACCTGCCTGTACAGGTAACTACACCTACCTATAGGGGTCACTCTACACCTGCCTGTAGAGGTCACTACACCTGCCTGTAGGGGTCACTCTACACCTGCCTGTAGAGGTCACATTACACCTGCCTGTAGAGGTAACTACACCTGCCTGTAGGGGTCACTTTACTCCTGCCTGTAGGGGTCACTCTACACCTGCCTGTAGAGGTCACTGTACACCTGCCTGCCTGGGTCACTCTACGCCTGCCTGTAGGGGTCACTCTACACCTGCCTGTAGAGGTAACTACACCTGCCTGTAGGGGTCAATCTACACCTGACTGTAGAGGTAACGGCACCTGCCTGTAGGGGTCACTCTACACCTGCCTGTAGAGGTCACATTACACCTGCCTGTAGAGATAACTACACCTGCCTGTAGGGGTCACTTTACTCCTGCCTGTAGGGGTCACTCTACACCTGCCTGTAGAGGTCACTCTACACCTGCCTGTAGAGGTAACTACACCTGCCTGTAGGGGTGACTCTGCACCTGCCTGTAGGGATCATTCTACACCTGCCTGTAGAGGTCACTACACCTGTCTACCAGGGTCACTCTACACTTGCCTGTAGAGGTAACTACACCTGCCTGTAGAGGTAACTACACCTGCCTGTAGGGGTCATTCTACACCTGCCTGTAGAGGTCACTACACCTGTCTGCCAGGGTCACTCCACACCTGCCTGTAGAGGTAACTACACCTGCCTGTAGGGGTCATTCTACACCTACCTGCCTAGGTCACCCTACACCTGCCTGTCTTGATCACTCTACACCTGCCCGTAGGGGTCACTCTACACCGGCCTGTCTGGGTCACTCTACACCGGCCTGTCTGGGTCACTCTACGCCTGCCTGCCTGGGTCACTCTAAACCTGCCTGCCAGGGTCTCACTACACCTGCCTGCCAGGGTCACTCTACACCTGCCTGTAGAAGTAACTACACCTGCCTGTAGGGGTCATTCTACACCTACCTGCCTAGGTCACCCTACACCTGCCTCCCTGGGTCACTCAACACCTGCCTGCCAGGGTCTCTCTACACCTGCCTGCCAGAGTCACTCTACACCTGCCTGCCTGGGTCACTCTACGCCTGCTTCCCAGGGTCACTCTACACTGGTCTGCCAGGGTCTCTCTACACCTGCCTGTAGGGGGCACTCTACGTCTGCCTGTAGGGGTTACTCTACACCTGCCTGTAGAGGTAACTACACCTGCCTGTAGGAGTCACTCTACACCTGACTGTAGAGGTAACTGCATCTGCCTTTAGGGTCACTCTACACCTGCCTGTAGAGGTCACTTTACACCTGCCTGTAGATGTAATTACACCTGCCTGTAGGGGTCACTCTACACCTGCCTGTGGGGATCATTCTACACCTGTCTGTGGAGGTCACTACACCTGTCTGCCATGGTCACTACACCTACCTGTAGAGGTAACTACACCTGCCTGTACAGGTCATTCTACACCTGCATGTAGGGGTCATTCTATACCTACCTGCCTAGGTCACCCTACGCCTGCCTGCTTGGGTCACTCTACACCTGCCTGTCTGGGTAACTCTACACCTGCCTGTAGGGGTCACTCTACACCTGCCTGACTGGGTGTGAGAAGTTGGCCTGGCATATGCTGGTCACTAGTTATAGTGGCCACCTTGCACCAGTCCAATTCGACTCTTATGGTAGATAGGTTTAAGACAACCTTTTAAAGAAAGCTATCCTAGTGGTAGCTGTGGAGAGCAGCCTTCAGGCTAAGTCTCAGAGGAATGTAAAGCAGCTTGTTTTACCTTATAATCTCTTGAATTACCAAATGAAAGGACACCACACAGGTATATATATCAAATATATATGCATTTATTACTAGACACACTCTACTAATCTCTTTATGAGATTAGAAGTCAGGAACATATGCAAATATCAATGTTTCACAATAGGTTAAGCACAAATATGGCTGGGGCCCTAGGGGCGTACCGGACCATATACTAAAAAAGAGGTTTAGGAATGTCGACTTGCAAGGGGACAAGGCCTAGGGCCTGTAGAATCGCTGGGGCCTCACTAATCCACCCAAGGCAGGTAAGTAAAGGACCCACGGGAGACGTGTGCAGTGTGAGAACACAGCCGCAGGTTCCCTATTGATTTCAATGGAGCAAGTCGCGGTTGGATTTTTAAAGTTTTAGGGTACTTCTAGGAAGTCTACAAGCAAGTCACTTACAAGGTAAGTAGTACGAGGGCCAACACCCACAGGAGCACCAGAGTGCATGAGATACCTCACCCAGGGAAGCCGGGTGCATAGGTGTCTTTTGGTGTCAGGTCGTGTCATCATTTTCAATGGAAGCCGAAGAAGTTTTGCTGCTTGCGAAGACTGGAGAAGTGTCCAGTGGAATCCAAGGCTGGATTTAGGATGAAGAAGACCTGAAAGCAGAAGGGACAGTGTTCACAGTCACTTGCCAGTGACCCGGGGCCAGGAAGATGGATGCCCACGGTAGTCGGGTGATTTCAGGTGATCAAGGGTGTTATGACTCTTCAGCCACGAGGTCCAGGAGGCGTCGACGACGACCAGGAGCTGGATTCGGAGTGTCCCACAAAGTCTGCAGCTTACTGAGGTGTCAGCAACCGGATTGGAGCCAACAAGCCTTGGCAACAGCAAGTCTTGTGGAAAGTGAAGAAAGTCAGCGTTGCAGACCAGCGAGGTCTGAGGGACTCACCCAGCGAGGGTAAGTCAGGGCAGGCCTGGAGCAACCAGGGGAGCCCTTTGGTTCAATGAGAAAGTCTTCAGGGGACCCACAAGCCAATGGGCAAGGGATCGTGAAGACGCCTCGTGAGGATTCGCTACACAGGAGCCCACGGTCACTCGGGACAAGGTAGGCCTCTGATTTTCGAAGGAAATCTTGCTGGAGGCTTGGACCATACGTGGTCCAATGCACAAGTTCGTAGAAAGTCGTGAAGGGATTGCACTCGAAAATAGTGCATGGTACCCGGGTATTGCTGTTCCTCATCACTCGTGGGGTCCACTCGCCTCAGCTCTGCTGGAGACTCACGATGGCCTTGAAGAAGTCAGGAAATCCACTTCCGGGGCTGCAGGGACTTCGGACTCCGGCGGGAGCGGGAAAGTTTGCGACTGTTGATTCAAAGTTTTTGGTGCCTGCCAAGCAGGGGAGTCACTCCTTGACTCCAAGGGAGATTCTTCAGTCTTCCAAAGGTAGTGGAACGTCGAAGGGCCAGGATTCTTCTTGTGGAGCGTCATCCAGGGATATCTGATTTGCAATGGCAAGGTTTCCCTATCTTATACTAAAGGAAAGTGAGGGACTAGCTCTATGACCACTCCTATGGGAGGGTCAGGGGAGTGGGTGGTTACACCCACTTCCCTTTGTCCAGTTTCTCAACAGAGCAGGGACAGGTAGCCCCTGAACCGGTTTGAGCTGGCATATGCACAGAGGAGCCTACTGCTCCCCAGTGCAGGACTTCAAAGCACTCTAGGAGTGCACCCACCCAGCCCCAATACACTAAATCCTGTCTGGAAGGTGGTGACACCTCCCTGTGACAGGATGCCTATTGTTGGGCTTCCTCCACTGCGAGTTTCAGTCAGCAGCAGGAGGGCAGCCCAGTGTCTGTGCTGGTGGCATCCATTTTGTGATGCCAGGGCTCTTTCAGATTTCTACAGTGTTTCCACAGTAGGTACATGTCTTCCCCTCTAGAAGGGTGGGATCCTACTCCCACATCAGTTACTGGTGTGGGGGTAGGATTCCAAGTTGTTTGACACCAAACACGACATGTTTTGATGCAGCCATTCCAAAGTTAGCATTTACCGGTAGGTTATAATGCACTTAAGAGTATATGGTTTAACCGCATCCACAAACAGCCACAGAGAATAGACTCTGCCAGCTGCAGAGGGACCCTGCTCATGCAGAGGCACCCCCTCACATTGGAAACCAAGCACCCTGCCCTCAGGATTGATAGGGCCTGCCTTAGGGGTCACTGATAGGTTTATATGTGTGTGTATGGTGAGATATAGGAACCTATACCTCAGTGAGGAGTGCTAACACTACCTCACCCAGGCTGCAGTAGCAGGCCTCTGGTGTCAGATTTAGTCTGCTTCCCAGGGGTGGCATAATACATGCTTCAGCCCCTGGTAGGCCTGTGAAGTACCTATGCCCTTGGTACCTAAGGTACCATATACTAGGGGCTCATAAGGTACCACAGTATCCAATCACTAGTGCATCTAATATGCACTCCAATTTGTTTAGAGAGAGCAGAGAGACTGGGGCCCTGATTAGCAGGGACCCAGCCAGACTATAGCCAGAAACCAGTGTTAACATCAGAAATAAATGGGGGCAACATAAGTGCAGATCCTTCTCTCCTACACGGGGTCACTCTACACCTGCATGCCTGGGTCACTCTACACCTGCATGCCTGGATCACTCTACACCTGCCTGTCAGGGTCTCTCTACACCTGCCAGTACGGGTCACTACACCTACCTGCCTGGGTCACTCTGCACCTGCCTGCCAGGGTCACTCTATGCCTGCCTGTAGGGGTCACCACACCTGCCTGTAGGGGTCACTACACCTGCCTGCAGAGGTCACTGCACCTGCCTGCCAAGGTCACTCTATGCCTGCCTGTAGGGGTCACTGTACACCCTCCTGTAGGCATCACACTACACCTGCCTGCCAGGGTCACTCTAAACTTGCCTGTCTGGGACACTCTACACCTGCCTGTAGGGGTCACTCTACACCTGCCTGTAGGGGTCACTCTACAACTGCCTGCCAGGGTCACTTTACACCTGCTTGTAGGGGTCACTACACCTGCCTGCATGGGTCCCTCTAACCTACCTGCCAGGGTCACACTGCATCTGCCTACCAGGGTCACTCTACACCTACCTGCCAGGATCACTGTACACCTGCATGCCAGTCACTCTACACCTGCCTGTATGGGTCACTCTACACCTGCCTGAAGGGGTCACTCTACACCTGCCTGCCAGGGTCTCTCTACACCTGCCTGTAGGGATAACTCTACACCTACCTGCCAGGGTCAATCTACACCTGCCTGCCAGGGTCACTCTACACCTGCCTGCCAGGGTCACACTACACCTGCCTACCATGGTCACTCTACACCTACCTGCCAGGGTCACTCTACGCCTGGCCATAGAGTTAACTACACTGGCCTGCCTGGGTGCCTCTACACCTACCTGCCTGGGTCAGCCACCACCTGCCTGCCTGGGTAACTCTACACCTGCCTGTCTGGGTCACTCTACACCTGCCTGTAGGGGTCACTCTACACCTGCCTGTCTGGGTCACTTTACACCTACTTGCCTGGGTCAGCCCCCACCTGCCTGTCTGGGTCCCTCAACACCTGCCTGTAGGGGCCACTCTACACCTGCCTGTAGAGGTCACTCTACACCTGCCTGTAGGGTCCACTCTACACATGCCTGTAGAGGTCACACTACACCTGCCTGCCAGGGTCACTCTACACCTGCCTGCCAGGGTCACTCTACACCTGCCTGTAGGGGTCACTCTACTCCTGCCTGTAGGGGTCACTCTACTCCTGCCTGTAGGGGTCACTCTACTCCTGCCAGTAGGGGTCACTACACCTGCCTGCCTGGGTCACTCTACACCTGCCTCTAGAGGTCACTCTACACCTGCCTGTAGGGGTCACTCTACACCTGCCTGTAGGGGTCACTCTACACATGCATGGAGGGGTCACTCTACACCTGCCTGCCAGGGTCACTCTACACCTGCCTGTAGGGGTCACTACACCTGCCTGCCAGGGTCACTCTACACCTGCCTGCCAGGGTCACACTACACCTGCCTACCATGGTCACTCTACACCTACCTGCCAGGGTCACTTTACACCTGGCCATAGAGTTAACTACACTGGCCTGCCTGGGTGCCTCTACACCTACCTGCCTGGGTCAGCCACCACCTGCCTGCCTGGGTAACTCTACACCTGCCTGTCTGGGTCACTCTACACCTGCCTGTAGGGGTCACTCTACACCTGCCTGTCTGGGTCACTTTACACCTACTTGCCTGGGTCAGCCACCACCTGCCTGTGTCCCTCAACACCTGCCTGTAGTGGCCACTCTACACCTGCCTGTAGAGGTCACTCTACACCTGCCTGTAGGGTCCACTCTACACATGCCTGTAGAGGTCACACTACACCTGCCTGCCAGGGTCACTCTACACCTGCCTGTCAGGGTCACTCTACACCTGCCTTCTGGGGTCACTCTACTCCTGCCTGTAGGGGTCACTCTACTCCTGCCTGTAGGGGTCACTTCACCTGCCTGCCTGGGTCACTCTACACCTGCCTCTAGAGGTCACTCTACACCTGCCTGTAGGGATCACTCTACACCTGCCTGTAGGGGTCACTCTACACATGCATGGAGGGGTCACTCTACACCTGCCTGCCAGGGTCACTCTGCACCTGCCTGTAGGGGTCACTACACCTGCCTGCATGGGTCACTCTACACCTACCTGCCAGGGTCACACTACACCTGCCTACCAGGGTCACTCTACACCTACCTGCCAGGGTCACTGTACACCTGCATGCCAGGGTCACTCTACACCTGCCTGTAGGGGTCACTCTACACCTGCCTGCCAGGGTCTCTCTACACCTGCCTGTAGGGGTCACTCTACACCTGCCTGCCAGGGTCACACTACACCTGCCTACCAGGGTCACTCTACACCTATCTGCCAGAGTCACTCTACACCTGGCCGTAGAGTTAACTACACTGGCCTGCCTGGGTGCCTCTACACCTACCTGCCTGGGTCAGCCACCACTTGCCTGCCTGGGTCACTCTATACCTGCCTGTCTGGGTCACTCTACACCTGCCTGTGGGAATCATTCTACACCTGCCTGTGGAGGTCACTACACCTGTCTGCCAGGGTCACTCTACACCTGCCTGTAGAGGTAACTACACCTGCCTGTACGGGTCATTCTACACCAGCCTGTAGGGTTCACTCTATTCCTGCCAGTAGGTGTCACTCTATGCCTGCCTGTAGGGGTCACTCTACACCTGCCTGTAGAGGTAACTATACCTGCCTGCCTGGGTCACTCTACTCCTGCCTGTAGCGGTCACTCTACACTTGCCTGTAGAGGTAACTACACCTGCCTGTAGGGGTCACTCTATGCCTGCCTGTAAGGGTCACTCTACGCCTGCCTGTAGGGGTCTCTCTCTGCCTGTCTGTAGGGGTCACTGTACACCTGCCTGTCTGGGTCACTCTGCGCCTGCCTGTAGGGGTCACTACATCTGCCTTCCTGGGTCTCTCTACACCTGCCTGCCAGGGTCGCTCTGCGCCTACCTGTAGGGGTAACTACACCTGCCTGTAGAGGTCACTCTATGCTTGCCTGTAGGGGGTCACTGTACACTTGCCTGCCTGGGTCACTCTACGCCTGCCTGTAGGGGGTCACTCTACGCCTGCCTGTAGGGGTCACTCTACACCTGAATGTAGAGGTAACTACACCTGCCTGTAGGGGTCACTCTACACCTGATTGTAGAGGTAACTGCACCTGCCTGTAGGGGTCACTCTACACTTGCCTGTAGAGGTAACTGCACCTGCCTTTAGGGGTCACTCTACACCTGCCTGTAGAGGTCACTTCACACCTGCCTTTAGAGGTCACTTTACACCCGCCTGTAGAGGTAACTACACCTGCCTGTAGGGGTCAATTTACTGCTGCCTGTATGGGTCACTCTACACCTGCCTGTAGAGGTCACTCTACACCTGCCTGTAGAGGTAACTACACCTGCCTGTAGCGGTCACTCTACACATGCCTGTAGGGATCATTCTACACCTGCCTGTAGAGGTCACTATACCTGTCTGACAGGGTCACTATACACTTGCCTGTAGAGGTAACTACACCTGCCTGTAGAGGTAACTACACGTGCCTGTAGGGGTCATTCTACACCTGCCTGTAGAGGTCACTACACCTGTCTGCCAGGGTCACTCCACACCTGCCTGTAGAGGTAACTACACCTGCCTGTAGCGGTAATTCTACACCTACCTGCCTAGGTCACCCTACACCTGCCTGCCTGGGTCACTCTACACCTGCCTGTCTTGGTCACTCTACACCTGCCCGTAGGTGTCACTCTACACCTGCCTGCCTGGGTCACTCTACACCTGCCTGCCAGGGTCTCCCTACACCTGCCTGCCAGGGTCACTCTACACCTGCCTGTCTGGGTCACTCTACGCCTGTTTGCCAGGGTCACTCTAGACCTGCCTGCCAGGGACTCTCTACACCTACCTGTAGAGGTCACTACACCTGCCTGTAGAGGTAACTGCACCTGCCTGTACAGGTAACTACACCTACCTATAGGGGTCACTCTACACCTGCCTGTAGAGGTCACTACACCTGCCTGTAGGGGTCACTCTACACCTGACTGTAGAGGTAACGGCACCTGCCTGTAGGGGTCACTCTACACCTGCCTGTAGAGGTCACATTACACCTGCCTGTAGAGGTAACTACACCTGCCTGTAGGGGTCACTTTACTCCTGCCTGTAGGGGTCACTCTACACCTGCCTGTAGAGGTCACTGTACACCTGCCTGCCTGGGTCACTCTACGCCTGCCTGTAGGGGTCACTCTACACCTGCCTGTAGAGGTAACTACACCTGCCTGTAGGGGTCACTCTACACCTGACTGTAGAGGTAACGGCACCTGCCTGTAGGGGTCACTCTACACCTGCCTGTAGAGGTCACATTACACCTGCCTGTAGAGATAACTACACCTGCCTGTAGGGGTCACGTTACTCCTGCCTCTAGGGGTCACTCTACACCTGCCTGTAGAGGTCACTCTACACCTGCCTGTAGAGGTAACTACACCTGCCTGTAGGGGTGACTCTGCACCTGCCTGTAGGGATCATTCTACACCTGCCTGTAGAGGTCACTACACCTGTCTACCAGGGTCACTCTACACTTGCCTGTAGAGGTAACTACACCTGCCTGTAGAGGTAACTACACCTGCCTGTAGGGGTCATTCTACACCTGCCTGTAGAGGTCACTACACCTGTCTGCCAGGGTCACTCCACACCTGCCTGTAGAGGTAACTACACCTGCCTGTAGGGGTCATTCTACACCTACCTGCGTAGGTCACCCTACACCTGCCTGTCTTGATCACTCTACACCTGCCCGTAGGGGTCACTCTACACCGGCCTGTCTGGGTCACTCTACACCGGCCTGTCTGGGTCACTCTACGCCTGCCTGCCTGGGTCACTCTAAACCTGCCTGCCAGGGTCTCACTACACCTGCCTGCCAGGGTCACTCTACACCTGCCTGTAGAAGTAACTACACCTGCCTGTAGGGGTCATTCTACACCTACCTGCCTAGGTCACCCTACACCTGCCTGTCTGGGTCACTCTACACCTGCCTGTAGGGGTCACTCTACACCTGCCTGTCTGGGTCACTCTACACCTGCCTCCCTGGGTCACTCAACACCTGCCTGCCAGGGTCTCTCTACACCTGCCTGCCAGAGTCACTCTACACCTGCCTGCCTGGGTCACTCTACGCCTGCTTCCCAGGGTCACTCTACACTGGTCTGCCAGGGTCTCTCTACACCTGCCTGTAGGGGGCACTCTACGTCTGCCTGTAGGGGTTACTCTACACCTGCCTGTAGAGGTAACTACACCTGCCTGTAGGAGTCACTCTACACCTGACTGTAGAGGTAACTGCATCTGCCTTTAGGGTCACTCTACACCTGCCTGTAGAGGTCACTTTACACCTGCCTGTAGACGTGACTACACCTGCCTGTAGGGGTCACTCTACTCCTGCCTGTAGGGGTCACTCTACACCTGCCTGTAGAGGTCCCTCTATATCTGCCTGTAGATGTAATTACACCTGCCTGTAGGGGTCACTCTACACCTGCCTGTGGGGATCATTCTACACCTGCCTGTGGAGGTCACTACACCTGTCTGCCATGGTCACTACACCTACCTGTAGAGGTAACTACACCTGCCTGTACAGGTCATTCTACACCTGCATGTAGGGGTCATTCTATACCTACCTGCCTAGGTCACCCTACGCCTGCCTGCTTGGGTCACTCTACACCTGCCTGTCTGGGTAACTCTACACCTGCCTGTCTGGGTAACTCTACACCTGCCTGACTGGGTGTGAGAAGTTGGCCTGGCATATGCTGGTCACTAGTTATAGTGGCCACCTTGCACCAGTCCAATTCGACTCTTATGGTAGATAGGTTTAAGACAACCTTTTAAAGAAAGCTATCCTAGTGGTAGCTGTGGAGAGCAGCCTTCAGGCTAAGTCTCAGAGGAATGTAAAGCAGCTTGTTTTACCTTATAATCTCTTGAATTACCAAATGAAAGGACACCACACAGGTATATATATCAAATATATATGCATTTATTACTAGACACACTCTACTAATCTCTTTATGAGATTAGAAGTCAGGAACATATGCAAATATCAATGTTTCACAATAGGTTAAGCACAAATATGGCTGGGGCCCTAGGGGCGTACCGGACCATATACTAAAAAAGAGGTTTAGGAATGTCGACTTGCAAGAGGACAAGGCCTAGGGCCTGTAGAATCGCTGGGGCCTCACTAATCCACCCAAGGAAGGTAAGTAAAGGACCCACGGGAGACGTGTGCAGTGTGAGAACACAGCCGCAGGTTCCCTATTGATTTCAGTGGAGCAAGTCGCGGTTGGATTTTTAAAGTTTTAGGGTACTTCTAGGAAGTCTACAAGCAAGTCACTTACAAGGTAAGTAGTACGAGGGCCAACACCCACAGGAGCACCAGAGTGCATGAGATACCTCACCCAGGGAAGCCGGGTGCATAGGTGTCTTTTGGTGTCAGGTCGTGTCATCATTTTCAATGGAAGCCGAAGAAGTTTTGCTGCTTGCGAAGACTGGAGAAGTGTCCAGTGGAATCCAAGGCTGGATTCAGGATGAAGAAGATCTGAAAGCAGAAGGGACAGTGTTCACAGTCACTTGCCAGTGACCCGGGGCCAGGAAGATGGATGCCCACGGTAGTCGGGTGATTTCAGGTGATCAAGGGTGTTATGACTCTTCAGCCACGAGGTCCAGGAGGCGTCGACGACGACCAGGAGCTGGATTCGGAGTGTCCCACGAAGTCTTCAGCTTACTGAGGTGTCAGCAACCGGATTGGAGCCAACAAGCCTTGGCAACAGCAAGTCTTGTGGAAAGTGAAGAAAGTCAGCGTTGCAGACCAGCGAGGTCTGAGGGACTCACCCAGCGAGGGTAAGTCAGGGCAGGCCTGGAGCAACTAGGGGAGCCCTTTGGTTCAATGAGAAAGTCTTCAGGGGACCCACAAGCCAATGGGCAAGGGATCGTGAAGACTCCTCGTGAGGATTCGCTACACAGGAGCCCACGGTCACTCGGGACGAGGTAGGCCTCTGATTTTCGAAGGAAATCCTGCTGGAGGCTTGGACCACACGTGGTCCAATGCACAAGTTCGTAGAACGTCGTGAAAAGATTGCACTCGAAAATAGTGCATGGTACCCGGGTATTGCTGTTCCTCGTCACTCGTGGGGTCCACTCGCCTCAGCTCTGCTGGAGACTCACGATGGCCTTGGAGAAGTCAGGAAATCCACTTCCGGGGCTGCAGGGACTTCGGACTCCGGCGGGAGCGGGAAAGTTTGCGACCGTTGATTCAAAGTTTTTGGTGCCTGCCAAGCAGGGGAGTCACTCCTTGACTCCAAGGGAGATTCTTCAGTCTTCCAAAGGTAGTGGAACGTCGAAGGGCCAGGATTCTTCTTGTGGAGCGTCATCCAGGGATATCTGATTTGCAATGGCAAGGTTTCCCTATCTTATACTAAAGGAAAGTGAGGGACTAGCTCTATGACCACTCCTATGGGAGGGTCAGGGGAGTGGGTGGTTACACCCACTTCCCTTTGTCCAGTTTCTCAACAGAGCAGGGACAGGTAGCCCCTGAACCGGTTTGAGCTGGCATATGCACAGAGGAGCCTACTGCTCCCCAGTGCAGGACTTCAAAGCACTCTAGGAGTGCACCCACCCAGCCCCAATACACTAAATCCTGTCTGGAAGGTGGTGACACCTCCCTGTGACAGGATGCCTATTGTTGGGCCTCCTCCACTGCGAGTTTCAGTCAGCAGCAGGAGGGCAGCCCAGTGTCTGTGCTGGTGGCATCCATTTTGTGATGCCAGGGCTCTTTCAGATTTCTACAGTGTTTCCACAGTAGGTACATGTCTTCCCCTCTAGAAGGGTGGGATCCTACTCCCACACCAGTTACTGGTGTGGGGGTAGGATTCCAAGTTGTTTGACACCAAACACGACATGTTTTGATGCAGCCATTCCAAAGTTAGCATTTACCGGTAGGTTATAATGCACTTAAGAGTATATGGTTTAACCGCATCCACAAACAGCCACAGAGAATAGACTCTGCCAGCTGCAGAGGGACCCTGCTCATGCAGAGGCACCCCCTCACATTGGAAACCAAGCACCCTGCCCTCAGGATTGATAGGGCCTGCCTTAGGGGTCACTGATAGGTTTATATGTGTGTGTATGGTGAGATATAGGAACCTATACCTCAGTGAGGAGTGCTAACACTACCTCACCCAGGCTGCAGTAGCAGGCCTCTGGTGTCAGATTTAGTCTGCTTCCCAGGGGTGGCATAATACATGCTTCAGCCCCTGGTAGGCCTGTGAAGTACCTATGCCCTTGGTACCTAAGGTACCATATACTAGGGGCTCATAAGGTACCACAGTATCCAATCACTAGTGCATCTAATATGCACTCCAATTTGTTTAGAGAGAGCAGAGAGACTGGGGCCCTGATTAGCAGGGACCCAGCCAGACTATAGCCAGAAACCAGTGTTAACATCAGAAATAAATGGGGGCAACATAAGTGCAGATCCTTCTCTCCTACACGGGGTCACTCTACACCTGCATGCCTGGGTCACTCTACACCTGCCTGTCAGGGTCTCTCTACACCTGCCAGTACGGGTCACTACACCTACCTGCCTGGGTCACTCTGCACCTGCCTGCCAGGGTCACTCTATGCCTGCCTGTAGGGGTCACCACACCTGCCGGTAGGGGTCACTACACCTGCCTGCAGAGGTCACTGCACCTGCCTGCCAAGGTCACTCTATGCCTGCCTGTAGGGGTCACTGTACACCCTCCTGTAGGCATCACACTACACCTGCCTGCCAGGGTCACTCTAAACTTGCCTGTCTGGGACACTCTACACCTGCCTGTAGGGGTCACTCTACACCTGCCTGTAGGGGTCACTCTACAACTGCCTGCCAGGGTCACTTTACACCTGCTTGTAGGGGTCACTACACCTGCCTGCATGGGTCCCTCTAACCTACCTGCCAGGGTCACACTGCATCTGCCTACCAGGGTCACTCTACACCTACCTGCCAGGATCACTGTACACCTGCATGCCAGTCACTCTACACCTGCCTGTATGGGTCACTCTACACCTGCCTGAAGGGGTCACTCTACACCTGCCTGCCAGGGTCTCTCTACACCTGCCTGTAGGGATAACTCTACACCTACCTGCCAGGGTCAATTTACACCTGCCTGCCAGGGTCACTCTACACCTGCCTGCCAGGGTCACACTACACCTGCCTACCATGGTCACTCTACACCTACCTGCCAGGGTCACTCTACGCCTGGCCATAGAGTTAACTACACTGGCCTGCCTGGGTGCCTCTACACCTACCTGCCTGGGTCAGCCACCACCTGCCTGCCTGGGTAACTCTACACCTGCCTGTCTGGGTCACTCTACACCTGCCTGTAGGGGTCACTCTACACCTGCCTGTCTGGGTCACTTTACACCTACTTGCCTGGGTCAGCCCCCACCTGCCTGTCTGGGTCCCTCAACACCTGCCTGTAGGGGCCACTCTACACCTGCCTGTAGAGGTCACTCTACACCTGCCTGTAGGGTCCACTCTACACATGCCTGTAGAGGTCACACTACACCTGCCTGCCAGGGTCACTCTACACCTGCCTGCCAGGGTCACTCTACACCTGCCTGTAGGGGTCACTCTACTCCTGCCTGTAGGGGTCACTCTACTCCTGCCTGTAGGGGTCACTCTACTCCTGCCAGTAGGGGTCACTACACCTGCCTGCCTGGGTCACTCTACACCTGCCTCTAGAGGTCACTCTACACCTGCCTGTAGGGGTCACTCTACACCTGCCTGTAGGGGTCACTCTACACATGCATGGAGGGGTCACTCTACACCTGCCTGCCAGGGTCACTCTACACCTGCCTGTAGGGGTCACTACACCTGCCTGCCAGGGTCACACTACACCTGCCTACCATGGTCACTCTACACCTACCTGCCAGGGTCACTTTACACCTGGCCATAGAGTTAACTACACTGGCCTGCCTGGGTGCCTCTACACCTACCTGCCTGGGTCAGCCACCACCTGCCTGCCTGGGTAACTCTACACCTGCCTGTCTGGGTCACTCTACACCTGCCTGTAGGGGTCACTCTACGCCTGCCTGTCTGGGTCACTTTACACCTACTTGCCTGGGTCAGCCACCACCTGCCTGTGTCCCTCAACACCTGCCTGTAGGGGCCACTCTACACCTGCCTGTAGAGGTCACTCTACACCTGCCTGTAGGGTCCACTCTACATATGCCTGTAGAGGTCACACTACACCTGCCTGCCAGGGTCACTCTACACCTGCCTGCCAGGGTCACTCTACACCTGCCTTCTGGGGTCACTCTACTCCTGCCTGTAGGGGTCACTCTACTCCTGCCTGTAGGGGTCACTTCACCTGCCTGCCTGGGTCACTCTACACCTGCCTCTAGAGGTCACTCTACACCTGCCTGTAGGGGTCACTCTACACCTGCCTGTAGGGGTCACTCTACACATGCATGGAGGGGTCACTCTACACCTGCCTGCCAGGGTCACTCTGCACCTGCCTGTAGGGGTCACTACACCTGCCTGCATGGGTCACTCTACACCTACCTGCCAGGGTCACACTACACCTGCCTACCAGGGTCACTCTACACCTACCTGCCAGGGTCACTGTACACCTGCATGCCAGGGTCACTCTACACCTGCCTGTAGGGGTCACTCTACACCTGCCTGCCAGGGTCTCTCCACACCTGCCTGTAGGGGTCACTCTACACCTGCCTGCCAGGGTCACACTACACCTGCCTACCAGGGTCACTCTACACCTATCTGCCAGAGTCACTCTACACCTGGCCGTAGAGTTAACTACACTGGCCTGCCTGGGTGCCTCTACACCTACCTGCCTGGGTCAGCCACCACTTGCCTGCCTGGGTCACTCTACACCTGCCTGTCTGGGTCACTCTACACCTGCCTGTAGGGGTCACTCTACACCTGCCTGTCTGGATCGTTCTACACCTGCCTGCCTGGGTAACTCTAGACCTGCCTGCCAGGGTCTCTCTACACTTGCCTGTCTGGGTCACTCTACGCCTGTTTGCCAGGGTCACTCTACACCTGCCTGCCAGGGTCTCTCTACACCTGCCTGTAGGGGTCACTCTACATCTGCCTGCCAGGGTCACTCTACACCTGCCTGTCTGGGCCACTCTACACCTGCCTCTAGGGGTCACTCTATGCCTGCCTCTAGGGGTCACTCTACGCCTGCCTGCCTGCCAGGGTCACTCTACACCTGCCTGTCTGGTTCACTCTACACCTGCCTGCCTGGGTCACTCTACACCTGACTGTAGGGGTCCCTCTACACCTGCCTGCCAGGGTCTCTCTACACCTGCCTGTAGAGGTCACTACACCTGCTAGCCATCTCTCCACCTTCCCACCTGGGTCACTCTATGCTTGCCTGTAGGGGCCACTCCTCACCTGCCTGTAGGGGTCACTCTGCGCCTGTCTGCCTGGGTCACACTGCACCATTGGTTCCCAGACATTTTAGAATCACAAACCACTTTTTAGAATGACAGACTTTTGCGAGCCACCTAGCTTTAATCTCCAAGACATGGGCAAGTTGTCAATGTAACTGAAGCGTCATGTGGTAGCCCACGGCCACTTCCAGACGGCACCTTCTGTTGAGATGGCCACTAAAGGTCACTGAACCGGTTTTACGGATAAAAATGTACGCACACAAATGATAATTTGTGGAAATCGGTTTCAGTGAATATTTATCATTTGATCCTATTAAAATCCTTGTTTCTATCACGCTTCAGAATTACAAAAAATGTGCTTAGCACTTCATTTACATGTATTTACATTTTGTTTTGTGTTAAAAGAAAATGCCACCCTGCAGCCTTTCCTTTCACACCTCATGTATCCCAGTGGACTGCATAGAATTCACTTTACTTTCCTTTCTCTAACTGCAAAGTGAGAGGAGTTTGAAAACATAAATACACGTTAAAAAATAGCAATTTGTCAGACCCACTTCCCCTCTCATCTCTCCCTCACACTGCCACTACCCCCTCTCATCTCTCCCTCACACTGCCACTACCCCCTCTCATCTCTTCCTCACACTGCCACTACCCCCTCTCATCTCTCCCTCACACTGCCACTTCCCCTCTCATCTTGTAGTCCCACTTCTCCCTCTCCTCCCTCCCTCAATCACTCTATCTCCTTTCCATACTACCTGCTCACACATACTAAGCACAGTTTCTTTACCATGCCCTTTCAAGGTTTCTGTCCCTCAATCCCACGCTCTCCTCCTCTTCTTGGGGTGTCTTCTCCTTACACAGGTCTTCCCTCTTCATGCATCTGTGGCCTGCTCTCCCCTTCTTTTTCTCTTTTTCTCACACACTCTTTCTGCTCCTTTGTCTCAAGTTCATTCACCTCTTCCTGCATAACTACTTTTCCCTAGCTATCTTCGTTTCTATCTATTCTGTGCAGCTCTCACCCCATCTATACAGCCAAGATGTCAGCGGCAAAGCTTTGAACCCCATAACCGGCCCGACAGCAGCTGACACTAGCCGGCATTTTGTGCCTTACAATTTGGAGTTGAGGCTGTGGAGATGTTAGAACAGAGGTCCCAGGGACCACTGACTCTGACACAGTAGCTTGGCGCGAGGCAGGTAGGCACACCCAAGGCTATGTGTGAAGTAGTTGTGCAGCACACTCCCACACTGACGCAGTAAAGCACACACAATAAGGAGACACCACTCCGGTTTCATTTATAAGAACAAATATCTTTTATCTGCTTCTGGTCAGGGTTAGAATTGCAAAGTTCGCCCAGTATGCAGGGTAAACGGTTTCTGAAACACCAGGTCAAGGCAGGCGCAATCACCTAGGTGGATATAACTTCAATACATGCAACATTTCTTATGTGGGTATCCAATGCAGGTAATCATTTCAAGGCATATATTCCATGTAGGTAAGCTTTCTCAAACATCTATGGAATTCACGTCATCAGGCTCACAAGTAACAATGCTCATGTGGATATGTCTTCAATATGGGTGACCTGCCCTACACAGCGATACTCACTAAAGGCAACATGTTTTATGCCGACATATATTCGAGGCAATTACCACTTTCTAGGCAGAGATTCGTTACAGGGGACAAGTCCCAGGCAGAGGCTCATTGCAGATTTGACGAGGACCCGTCAGCGGGGGCAGTTCCCAGACAGTGATTACGGTAGTCTGAGGGTCTGTTGTCAAGTGTACAGGCCCCAGGATCCCCTTGACTCAGCGCACTGTCCCTGCGTGGGAAGTTCAGCCTCTTAGGTTGCTTTGGCTCTGGCACGCGCAGGAAGCCTCCTCTCCGGTCAGCCCACTCTTCCCTTCACTTGGGGCTTCGACCGGGGGAGGCGGATAGGCACGCTGATGTCTTCAGGGCCCCCCTGCTGCCCGGAACCCAGCCGGTGGAATTCAGGGGCTCCCGCCCGTCTCGGAGCTCTTCTCTGGGGCCTACAGCGAGCCCGACCTTCCGGGCTGGTACCTCGTCGGGCAGTCAATCCATGCGCGGTTTCCTGGGGGCGTGGCCGGTGACGCGGCCGGTGCCCCGGTTGCTAGGCGACACCCTCCTTCACGCGTTCCAGCCCAGCGCGGCCTTGGTAGAACCGCGGCAGCCCGCCCTTCAGCTCAGGGGCCGCGGCAGTATCCTGAGGCACAGCGATGCTTCTTCCAGCAGCGCTGGGGCCGCGGCGGTGATTTTGGCCACAGCGCTTCTCTTCCTCCCCGGGCCTAGTCACAGGCCTGCGTTGCAGAGAGGTGGTCCAGGCCACGTCCCTTTTTACACCTCTGTGCAACGCAGCTCTGTGGCACTTACTGGAGGTACCTAGTGGGCTAGTTGGACCCCAGGGACCCTCAGGATTCAAGGGGACTTAATCTCCCAACTTAAAACGGCCACAGGGCGTGTTTACACAGTGGTGAAGGGAGGGGACGGGGCCTGAGGTGACGTGTGTAAACACGCCCTGTGGCGCATTTTAAGTTGGGGAATTAATTCCCCTTCAATCCTGAGGGCCCCTGGGGGACAACTAGCCCACCAGGTGCTTCCAGTAAGCGCCACTGCGCTGCGTTGCAGAGAGGTGGTCCAGGCCATGCCCTTTTTTACACCGCTCTGCAACGCAGCTCTGTGGCACTTACTGGAGGTACCTGGTGGGCTAGTTGGACCCCAGGGACCCTCAGGATTCAAGGGGACATTATCCCCCAACTTAAAATGGCCACAGGGCGTGTTTGCACACATGTCACCTCAGGACCCCCCCCCCCCTCCCTTCACCAGAGTGCAAATTCGCCCCGTGGCGCATTTTAAGAGGTAGTTTTAATCCTCCTGTCCTATTATGTACTAGGGTCTTACAGAGGAGGTCATGCTAATCACAGGGGTCCCCCAATGCATAGAGTTCCCTAGTGTATGTAGGTGTTTTCACTGTATTCTAAGTGTCTTTTAGCATAGCACTGGCTCTAGGCCTGGTTAGTCAGAGTCAGTTACCACCAGTACCCGTCTGAAAAAGTTGTGGGCACAGGATGATTTTGCAACAAGGCCTCTTTCTGTTCCACTGTTGGTTCTTTCGGCACGGCTTGCTTCTTCCTGCACTTTTCTTCGTCTTTGTGGACTCCTGTTGCTTCTTTCTGCATTTATTTTTTTTCTTTCTCTGCGTTGTTTCTTCTTTCATCACATGTCCTACCTCTGTAGGCATAGTTAGAAACTAGCATTTAAAAAACCTTTGAAATTCACTGAAAAAACCATAGGTTTCAGGCACGTTTTCGTTGGAAATTAGCATTTAAAAAACCTTAGAAATTCACTGAAAAAACCATAGGTTTTAGGGAAAGCTATAGTTAGTTGGACATTTCACTCATACAAAACCGTAGAAATTCCCCCGGTATAGCTAGTTCAGCTAACTATAACTCGTGCCCCCGCAATGCACTGCTGATGACGTCACATATTACATCACTCATGACATGGTCAGTGACATCACTGATGACATCTCAAATGACATCACTGATGACATCATCCATGTGATAAATTGATGCATCTTCTCACACCCTAATATAACCTTTGATAAACCCACTCTAAATTACAGACGGCCATTCTCAAAACCAATGACACTCCAACACCAATATCTACATACCCACGCACTGATTCTTAGATCTACACACACATCCACTCACTCACCCGTACAATCACTCATGCTTATGGTTACTCAGTACAGGACTATCATATGCACTCATACATCTATATAGACACTCACACACAGCCACTCATCCATAGAGGTACTCACACACCTAGTCAGTCATGCAAATAATGAATCACACTCCCATTTACTCACCTATACAGTTATACACACACCAGATCACTTACTCATACACATACTAGCACATTCTTACCCTCTTATACAATCACTGATACAAGCACACACTCAACCATACAGCTACTCTCATAATCACACACTGTCACTTATAGCCATTTTTATACTCTAACACACATATATACTGCCTTTCACATATGTAGTTACTCACACATGTACTACTGAGATATACATTCACTCACTAACACACCCATACACACACTCATCCACCCATACAGTCCATCACAGATGCACTCTTGAAACCATGCACCCAGTGAATCACCCACTCACACATCTATGCACAGTCACACACACCCCACCCACACTGTCGTACTTTAATATTCGGGACCGCGTAGGGGACAGGGCCCTACCCCTGTCTATCTTGGTATTAGCAAACCGCAAATGGTTAATGTGGTATGTACGAGTGCTTTATATATCGTTCTAGCTATGAATGCACTGTGTACACGCTATTCTGCTTCACTACGCGGGTTCCATTTTGGAAGCAGTGGCCATCTTGTCATTGCCCTCACATAGGCTATAATGGAGTAAATACGGGCCTCACAGTACATGGGCTTCTCCTCTGACTTCTCTGTGACCTGGGCAGCTGGCTCTGCTGCCCCGGGTCAAACTGGTCTCACGAGCTCCCCTTCCTCCGTCCACCTGTGATTAGCATCAGGGCTTGACCCGTCATAAAACCCTTTCATTCTACACAATCCTCCGGCTAATCTCTTTCACACCTGCTTGTTCCTGCTTTATGACTTGTTTCCCAAAACAGGAGATGCTCATGTTTATTGGGGGGCCTATTGATATCAAATGTGGGATCTGAACCTTACTGTGTAAATCATTGCGGGCTGGCCGAACTGGAATGTGGGATGGTCATCATGACTCTGCCTTTTCTTTGTAATGTACACTTGTAATGGCCGTATCATAAAACCTAGGAATGTATGCTTGAGGCAAGAAAAAGGGTATTTAAGATGAAGTCCGTTCCTATGATTTTCAGCAGTCTCCTGAGAACATACACGCTGTTGTACTTCTAGGATACCTGTAATTGGTCTGCAGCCAATAAATGAATCTTTGACTTCACCCAGAAGACTCTGTGTTTCTGTAGGTCTGGAACAGGGTGAACCCAGAAGTCATAGGGTGTGTGCCCCTGCACCGCTGGGACTAAAATACCCAGTACTTCAGTTTGGCGCCCAACTCGGGACGATTTCAGCGGTACCAGTCTAAGCCAGAGGTTCGTGAGGAGCTTCGTGTGGAAATTCCAGAGGAAGGCCGCCACTTCATCGACCCCTGCATGTCGACGTGGTCCGAAAGTCTTTTCTGCGAGGTTCTCCGCGTCCCGACGGCTACGAAGGACTGCTGCCCTGATTAATCGACCTGTTTTGGACCCTTGACGAGTTTGAGAGAGCGAAACAATCGAGAGAGTCTTCTGGTGACGCCATCGATCAGCAATATTCAGTTAAGTATAAGTGGAGCGTCTCCCATTTGTTTTGGTATCCTTCGGGATCGTTTGATTTGGTAATTTGGTAATTTGGAGTTTGCAAACGCCAAAGCCAGAGGACTCGTGTATTCACGAGAATATCGTAATCGATAATCCTTTGACGTTTGGATCTAGACTAGTGAGCGAAGATGCCTGGTTCTGGAATATTTGGTAGATTATTCTGTTTGGGTTGTGGAAAAGATTTCCAGCTGGAGGAATCATGCCCGGTCCCTCCGGTTGGAACTCCAACTTATGAGCTCTATGTGAAACATGGAGTAGGCCCCATTGCATATAACGAAGTATGGATCCGCTACACCAGGAAAGACGGTGTTTTAAAATGGCCCCAAAATGGTAGTTTCGATACCGATATTTTAGATAATTTGGAAATTAAATTGTTCAAAAAGAAAGCCCGGCCGGCGATGTTTGACTCTTTCCGCTTATGGCGAAAGGAAGCCAAACAAAAGGAAATTAAGCTAGCGAAAAAGAATAAGAGAGAGAAAGGTATGACAGTAATGCAAGCAGCTGTGCAATTCAAAGACAATGAGGAGGAGCAGATGAGTGAGCAATTGCACAGGCAGCGTAAGTTAGGGATCGACAAATGTTACCCAGCTTTACCACATTCTAAGCAGAATGAGTTAGAAGAAAAGGAGAAAGATCCCCTGATGTCACATTTGCTGAGTTCGCCACCCCCGTATGCTCAAAATGCCACGGCACCTCCCCAGCTTGTGAATATGCCACCTCCAGTGAATATACTGCAAGCCTTGCCGCAACCGCCAGCTGCTTTGCAGCCGGCTCTTATCCATGTAGCGCAGCCCTCTCAAGGGCCGCCAGTTGTGGTTCCAACTGCCTCCGCACTTCCTGCGACTTTGCCTAATACAGCAGCTGCCTCTTCTGACACTCTTCCTTGCACCACTCCAGTACCTGTTTCTACATCCTCTTTTCTCCCCTCTGTTTATCCCCCTGTTTTCGCCTCAGCTTCTCCTTCAGCGCGACAGCGCTTAGCTAATGTGGTTACTACATTAATGTCTCCTCTCTTTGAGTCATCTGGTGCGACTCCTGGTTTACAGCGTAAGCAACTGCGCAGTCAATTGCCTAACCCCGATGAGAAAAAGGTAATAGATAGCATGGCGCGTAGATGGATTGTTTTCCCTTCACTGTATGATGTGGAATCAGTTGTCAACGTTTTCCATCAATGGGATGCCCCAAAACAGAGATATGTGTTTGAGAAAATGTGCGAAATTCTCTGTGAAGAATTGGAGGATAGTGGTAAAAATCCGAGCCCGCAGGAATTGTGTAGAGTGAGGTTTGATTTTGGAACTGGTATAATTGTGGACCGCGAGGTAGATAAAGCAGTTGCGGTTGTATTGTCATTCAGGAATGATGATTGTCAACAGTCATTGTTTGAACAAGATGTCCTTGTGGGGAAAAAGGCAAAAGCGCGACAATACCCCATGAGAGAAGTTCCCCCGGTATGGAAGGAAGCAGTTGCAGCCGGTGCCGGTATCGCCGCTGTGCCAGCGCATTTCCAGCGTGTTTGGGTGCATGTTCCATGGAAGCGCTCAGAGGTGTTAGCACTTAAGCAGTCCTTACCTGATCCCCGTAAAAACCCAGCAGGTTATTATAAAGAGTTGTCACAGACGGCAGGGTCATGCGTTATGAATCTGGCCGACATAGACATGTTGTTTGGTAATGTTGTTCCACAGCCTCTATGGGGGTCAATTCGTAATGTAGATCACGATGCAGAACTAGGGGATACATGGGCTAACATTATTGCTGCTGATGCTAGACAAACTGGTGGCGCAAAACCAGAACCTTTAGTAGCTGAACTGCCTGGTAGAATCATCACGTATATGAAGACAATAATGCCTGCGATGCGCGTAAATTGGGACAAGCTATCTGCATGTAAGCAGAAGAAAGATGAGACAGTGTCAGACTTCTTTACTAGGTTTGAAGAAACGTTTATTGATCACAGTGGGCAAGATATGAGTACTGAGGGTGGCCAACGGTTATTTGTGGATAAGTTTGTGCAGAATTTACTTCCTGACCTGTGTAAAAAGTTGAAAGACTCAGAGAGTTCTTGGGCTGTTTCTTCTTCAGCGCAAATACTGGCTACTGCACAGTATTATGAAAATAGAGATAAAGACGAGAAAGATAGAACAGAGAAGAAAACGAAGGAATTAAAGACAAAAGTCCTTTTACAGCAGGCTTACCCACCACGAGGAGGTCAGAACAATTATAGACAACCCCAAGGTGTCTATCACCAACCCCAACAGTTTCAGAACAACCAGCAAATGAATGGGTATTATCAACCACGTGTCCCTGTAGGTCCCAACCAATGTTCATACTGCAAAGAGGAAGGTCATTATAAATATAGTTGCCCTAAATTAATGCAGCGGAACGGTAATGCATATGGCGCAAGAGGTAGGGGTGGTCAGCAAGCTCCTAGAGGCAGAGGGCGTGGAAGTGTTCCCCAGAACGCGCGTCCTCTTCCGCCCCAAAGCGCCATTAATAGCTTTGATCAGCAAGCTAACGCGACTAGTAATACGGCCCAGTATTATAATAATGATTATTATGCAGAGGACGGTGATGCAGAAAATAATGATTATTAGGACAGCCATAGACAGAGAGAGGGAGTTGTTTCAGTGCCAGTGGATCAGAGTGGACCGTATGTTGAGGTAACTACAGCAAATGTAACGGAGCCTTTTCTGCTAGACACTGGTGCTGCAAAGAGTTCAATCATGCATTCAAAACTCCCTGGCGCACCTTTGTCTGGCGATATAAATGTTTCAGTAGGTTTTTCTGGCGCCCCAGTTAGGAACCCGATTTCTAGTCCCATGTCACTTTCTGTTGGACCTTGCGAGCTGAAAGCACCCCTGATTCTGACAACAGGTTGTGGTGAGAATTTACTGGGATTAGATTTGTTGAAAAGATTGCACGCTACACTGTATTGTTCTCCTTCAGGAGTACAACTTACATTAGGCAAGAAAGTGATTTCCCCAATGTACTTGTCTAAAAACACAATGCCGCCTGAATTGTCATCCCTTCCGGATGCCCTTTGGGCTACTAGTCCCAATGATGTGGGCCTCTTGGAGATACCGCCATTATGTGGTGACTTTAAAAGCTAATGTCAGACTGCCACGTATTCCCCAGTACAAGATCTCTAATGAAGGGCAGAAAGCATTGTTAGACATTGTCAGCGACTTGATTAATAAAGGTGTGATTGAGGAGACAAGAGGCAACGTTTGCAATAGTCCGATTTTACCTGTCTTAAAACGAACGGACCCTTCACAGCCACCTGTTTACAGATTTGTGATCGATCTCAGAGAGGTTAATAAGATTGTTGTGCCACAGTTTCCGGTTGTCCCTGATATAACTGCCTTGTTAACGATGATTCCAGCCTCTGCTGCATGGTTTTCAGTGATTGATTTAAAGAATGCTTTCTTTAGTATCCCAATTGCAGAAGAGAGCAGAGATATTTTTGGCTTTAGTCTGGGAGGCCGAAGCTTCCGCTTCAAACGCGCTCCCCAGGGCTACTGTGAAAGTCCATCAATATACAGTCAAGCTTTGAAAGCGCAGCTTGATGCACTTGTTTTACCTAGTGGCGCTATCCTGATTCAGTACGTGGACGATTTACTAATTGCTGCGGATACTGAAAAGATTTGTAAAGAAGCCACATTATCATTGTTGCGCCATTTATCTGCTTTCCATCACAAAGTGTCTCTCTCTAAGCTGCAATATTGTCGACAAGAAGTGACCTACTTAGGTCATCTCTTATCGAAGGAGGGAAGGAAACTGACCCCAGAAAGAATTCAAGCCATTGCACAGTTGAGTGTGCCGAAAACACAGAGAGAAGTGCGTGCTTTCTTGGGCATCACTTCATACTGTAGGCATTGGATCCCTAGTTTTTCTTTGTTGGCAAAACCTTTGGTAGCCTTAACATGCATAGACACACCGAATCCTATCCCATGGTCTGAAGAGTGCCAGAAAAGTTTTGTGGAATTGCGTAATGCATTGTGTTCGGCTCCTGTGTTGGGTACCCCCGACTACAGTAAGCCTTTTACATTGTATGTTCACGAGAAAGATGGTTGTGCGTTGTCAGTGTTAACACAGCCTTTTGGCGACAGACCGCGCCCATGCGCATATTTTTCATCAACCTTGGACCCTGTAGCGAGGGCATTGCCAAGCTGTCTGAGAGCGACAGCTGCTGCAGCAATGTCTATCCGACAATCTGCTGGTTTGGTAATGGACAATACATTGATTGTTATGGTTCCACACGCAGTAGACACATTATTAAATAGGACCAAGACACAACACTTGACTAGTGCGCGATTATCAGGCTATGAGCTTACACTGTTAGCAAATCACATACACATAAAGAGATGTAATACGCTGAATCCAGCTACGTTATTGCCAGTCCCAGCAGACTCAGATGAGATTGAGCAACATGACTGTCTGTTCAGAACAGAAGAAGAGACGAAAGGGAGAGTAGATCTAAAAGATACTCCCCTGACTGAGTGTGATGGTACTTTATGGGTGGATGGTTCGTGTTTCAAACTCCCTAATGGTGACACGACTGCTGCATATGCTATCACGACTTTACACACGGTCGTGGAAACTGCACGAGTGCCACATAATTCGGCCCAAGCAGCAGAATTAATCGCCCTCACGAGAGCATGTGTGTTATCTGAAGGAATGAGAGTAAATATATACACAGATAGCCAGTACGCCTTTGGCGTGGCTCATTATTTGGGGCGTTTGTGGAAAGAGCGTGGGTTCCTGACTTCGCATGGAGCTAAAATTCAGAATGGCAAGTTGGTGAATGATCTCCTTGAGTCACTGACCCTACCGTTGCAAGTTGCGATCATGAAATGCAGTGCGCACAGGAAAGTCACAGATGATGTTGGACGTGGGAATGCGTTTGCTGATGAGACTGCGAAAGAAACAGCACAGAATGTGAAGACTAGAATGTATGTTGCAGGCCCCGCAAGATGGGTTGACGATGTTGGGATGTGTGAGAACACAATAGAGAGTGTGAAGTCGCTTCAAGCTGAAGCCACAGAGAAAGAGTTAAGCAAGTGGAGAGAAAGTATGGGTAAGTTGGATGAGAATGGTTGTTGGATTGATCTGACAGAACATAGGCGATGGTTGTTACCTGACGCATATGTGCTCCCAGTGGTTACTATGGCACATGGAATGGCACACATCAGTACGAAAGGAATTTGTAAGTTGTTGGCTCCAGTATGGCAGAATGCTGGGATTCCCAAGTGTGCAGAGAATGTGGTCAAGAATTGCATGGTATGCTTGAAGTATAACCCTGGTAGGGGAACCCCAACTCCAGCTGGTCACTTTGCACCCCCATCATGTCCATTCGAAGTTTTGCAGCTGGACTTTATTCACATGGAAAGATGCAACAACCTGAAATATGTACTGGTGGTTGTTTGTGCTTTCTCAAAATGGATAGAGGCTTATCCTCTGAAAGATAACACTGCCCTATCCACAGCCAAAGCCCTTGTAAAGGAATTTTTCCCTAGGTTTGGGATGCCAAGAATGGTGTGGTGTGATAATGGAAGTGAGTTTGTGGGTAAAGTGATGAAGAATGTATGTGAAGGGCTAGGGATAAAGCAGAAGTTCCATGCTGCAAATCACCCCCAATCAGCTGGACTAGTAGAACGCTACAATGGAGCCTTAAAGCTCAAGCTGGCCAAAATCCAGGCGAGCACCGGTCTTAAATGGCCTGACGCTCTGCCTTTAGCACTCCTGTCCACCAGAATGACCATACACTCACGAGTGGGACTTAGCCCTTACGAGGTCGTCTTTGGCCGCCCAGCCAACGTATGGGGTGTACCGAGGCCTACGAAGTTTAGTGAGATTGAGCATCAAGTACTACTCGATTACTTGTATGATTTGACTGTTAAACTGCGTGTTTTGCACCAACAGGTACATGATACTCTTCCCCAAGCTTCTGAACCTCCCGGACACCCTATCAACCCTGGCTCGTGGGTCCTGGTCCGAAATTTCCAGCGTAAGAGCAACGACGAGCCTCGCTGGATCGGCCCTAACCTTGTACTTCTGTCGACATGGTCAGCGGTGCGAGTAAAAGGGAAGAAGCACTGGATCCATGGTACCCACTGCAAAGTAGTCCCCTTGCCTCTGCCATATGACCAGTGGGTCCAGGAGGGTATCGCCGACTCTGAGACAGACACTGTGCCTCGTTTTGTACCATTCAGTGACGCACGCCTAAAAGACACAGTTTCAAACTAAGAGAGTGACAATATTCTGCAAGAAGCTGTGCCACTATCAAATCGACTGGACACCACTGAGCCTGAACTTTTGTTTCAAGACCAAACAGCACCTGGCCGTCTCCGCTATAATTTGAGACCAAGACCCATGGACAAATAAAGATTTCCTTACTATTTCCTTTTTGACATTTTTTTTGCTCTCCCATCTGAAGGACTTACTTGATTTTTGTTTTTCGAACCACCATCCGGGTTCTGCCGCAGGGTCGCGGTGCCAAGACTTTGGGGTACAGGCCGAAGACGCTAGGTCAACGGTTCTGGTTGGTCTAGGGCGTTTCCCTGGACTGACAGGCGTACTCCTTAGCAGAAGAAACTCATCCGCCGCGAGCGGCCCGATTAGAGGATGGAGTTTTTTAAGATGGAGAGACCCGTTGAGGAAATGAACTTCAAAGCAAGGATGTGTAGAATTGTAAAAACTAAATGTTTTGTATTTTTGTGCCTTTTTACACTGTGTAGTATAATGATGTTTATTGTAGGATTTGTGTTCTTCTCCGCTCAAAAGCCCATTGCACCCACTGAACAGCCTATACCTCTTTCTACTGCCTCCTCTCACTCTTTTCACCCTTTGCCTGAGCACGAACAGACCAGACGATCAGAGTTTGTAAATAACTCGTTTATCCAGCTCTTGCACCAGCACCAACTGGTAATGAATACGACTAATTGCTGGGTGTGCGGGTTAATGCCACATACCATTAACAAGGGTATTCCTTATTTGGTGCTGCCGTATAGTTACAATGGATCGTCATGGGCATTCCAGACCATGTTTCTCTATGCTCTAGATACATACTCCCCTCGCCAACCGCGTTCCATTAGACCTATCACCAATAATAAGGCTTTGATGAAAGGAGTTGCCGATATGAGTAGGGATATTGATGCATACTCATCCATTCCCAAAGAAGAGCTGAGACCTTATGTAGGATGGAACGCGACGGGGTATAGTATTAGTCTGGGTGAAAGACAGCGAAAAATCTCATCTCCAATCTGGGTCGTACCCCACATGGGTCGGTTCTGCTTACAGGGTAATGGTCAGAATCCTAGAGCTCAGCTGGGAAGAAGTGACTGTACTGAAACGTACACTTTCCCGTCACAGTTCTCCCCTGCGTTTTTGGCTGCCAAGGGCACATATTTCATCTGTAATGACCGAGCATATACATGGCTGCCCCCTGATTTCTCGGGCACATGTTATATTCCGAACTTGCTACCGCCGACATTTACTGCTGCCTCTGACTATCACAAGACCAGAGTTGTGAGAGGTGTGATTAGTAAGGAGGATACTGCCGGTCAGGAAGCGGGAGACTTCTTCTTGGGTTTCCTGCCGTTTTGGGGACCTATGGTGAATAGTAGGAACCTGAGACAACTGACACGTGTGGTTGAATCCACTATAAATGTAACGGCTGGTGCCCTTGGTAATCTGACGGCTGAGCTCCAAGCGGATCGCCTTATGACTTTGCAGAACCGCATGGTTCTAGACGTTATTCTCGCAGACCGCGGTGGGGTATGTAAGGTTATTCAATCCAGTTGCTGCATTTTCATACCAGATAACGCTCCAACAGTGTATCAAGCCATCTCCAAACTCCATAAAATATCTGAATCCATACACGTGGATAAGGGAGATTGGTCACTGGTGGGGTGGTTCTGGGAATTGATATCTGCCTGGGGTTGGAAAGTTCTGATGGTCATTGGAATGATCTTAGCCATTCTTTTCCTGTTCTGTCTGTGTATACAGTGTGCTCCTACGATATGTGGCCTCTGTGCTACCTTATGTGTAAGGAAACCTGTATCGAGGGACGAGCTAAGTAATAGAATGATGCTACAGCAACATCTCCATGACTTCGTGAACATCGACCTGGACTCGGATTAAGATGAGTATAGTGATTGCCTATGTAAGGGCAAAAGGAGGGTCTGTCGTACTTTAATATTCGGGACCGCGTAGGGGACAGGGCCCTACCCCTGTCTATCTTGGTATTAGCAAACCGCAAATGGTTAATGCGGTATGTACGAGTGCTTTATATATCGTTCTAGCTATGAATGCACTGTGTACACGCTATTCTGCTTCACTACGCGGGTTCCATTTTGGAAGCAGTGGCCATCTTGTCATTGCCCTCACATAGGCTATAATGGAGTAAATACGGGCCTCACAGTACATGGGCTTCTCCTCTGACTTCTCTGTGACCTGGGCAGCTGGCTCTGCTGCCCCGGGTCAAACTGGTCTCACGAGCTCCCCTTCCTCCGTCCACCTGTGATTAGCATCAGGGCTTGACCCGTCATAAAACCCTTTCATTCTACACAATCCTCCGGCTAATCTCTTTCACACCTGCTTGTTCCTGCTTTATGACTTGTTTCCCAAAACAGGAGATGCTCATGTTTATTGGGGGGCCTATTGATATCAAATGTGGGATCTGAACCTTACTGTGTAAATCATTGTGGGCTGGCCGAACTGGAATGTGGGATGGTCATCATGACTCTGCCTTTTCTTTGTAATGTACACTTGTAATGGCCGTATCATAAAACCTAGGAATGTATGCTTGAGGCAAGAAAAAGGGTATTTAAGATGAAGTCCGTTCCTATGATTTTCAGCAGTCTCCTGAGAACATACACGCTGTTGTACTTCTAGGATACCTGTAATTGGTCTGCAGCCAATAAATGAATCTTTGACTTCACCCAGAAGACTCTGTGTTTCTGTAGGTCTGGAACAGGGTGAACCCAGAAGTCATAGGGTGTGTGCCCCTGCACCGCTGGGACTAAAATACCCAGTACTTCAACACAAACACTCAGGCACTGATACAGATAGTCAGACAACCAATCAATAACTCATATAGACACTCATGTAGCTATTCACAAACCCATGCAGCCGCTTACACACCAACAGACGGATACAGACATTCACACAGTTTACTCACTAACCTATGCATTCAGTAAGATACGTTTAATCACTCACTTATAGTCAGTCACGCACCTACTAAATCAACCATTCAGACACTTATACACCCACTCATTCTTCAATACGCCTTTCCCTATATGTATTAAACATATTTAAACTTTAGAGAAACACACAGTCACTGGATGATGTCATCAGTGATGTCATTTGTGATGTCATCAGTGATGTCATCAGTGATGTCACTGACCATGTCATGAGTGATGTAATATGTGACGTCATCAGCAGTGCATTGCGGGGGCGCGTGTTATAGTTAGCTGAACTAACTATAACGGGGGAATTTATATGGTTTTGTATGAGTGAAATGTCCAACTAACTATAACTTTCCCTAAAACCTATGGTTTTTTCAGTGAATATCTAAGGTTTTTTAAATGCTAATTTCTAACTATAACGTGCCTGAAACCTATGTTTTTTTCAGTGAATATAGATATATACACACACAGACACACCCAACCCAAATCGCTTCTACCTTTCTGAACATGTAATCTTGAGTGAATTTGCAACTTGTATATATGTAACTCTAACCACTAGTATCTGTAGTAGACTTATGTACTCACCACCATTCTTATGTGAGTTTAGAGTTTATCTGTTTGCATCTCTTATGTAATCCATGTACTCTGAAGTCCTTATGTGATGTAACCGGTTCTATTGTGTAAAGTGCTCTGACAACTTCAGGTAAAGTTCATGCTATATAAAAATGCATAAATAAATACATCTATTCACAATGCCATATAATTCCACTACACAAACACACCACACAATTCCACAACTAACAATTTGAAAACAACCCACTCCACACCAAATACATCTACTACATTCCAAACCAAAACACATAGGTAAGACATTGTCATTTACCACACAAATAGCTCTAACTCTCGCCAGTGCAAGACCCAGTGCATTGCAACTGATTTTTTTAAATGCATATGGGCATGCAGACATGGTGACATATGTATGTGAATTTGTCATCACGCTCGCCCACCAACATCATACTTAAGCAGACATGAATCCACGCATGAATACAAGTTATAGCACTTTTTATTTTGATCATTTCTGTCAGTGCTGAAATAAATTGGAAAACAAACATTGGCAGGGCCGATTTGTGTGCATGGGCAGCCAATAGGCAAGTGCTGTTTGCTTCGCCAGTGCTTGTTATATGATTTTGGAACACGATTTACATGCTAAAACATGTCCATAGCTGCACGGGTCCCTCACCCTGGGGCCTGGGAGTGAGGGAAGTTTTGTGGACCTAGCGGGCCTTGATTACTGGGCACGGCCCATTCATCCTTTGCAGCCTATGTGCCGTGGGTTGACACCCACCGGTCGACCCTGCGATGAAACTCCCAGCTCTGGAGGCTCCTGCAAAGGACCCGGAAGGCATGGAAGAATGTCAGTGGCAATGCAAGCCCAGATTGCCTGCTGTTGGGACATTTGGAGTAGCAAGCCTGCCATCCCCAGCGGGCTGCCAGGTGGCCTGCATGCGGTGTTGACTCACTGGACCTGCTGGGGTCTCAATGTGTTTGCTTGAGCCCGGCCGGGAGATCTGACTTTGTGGCACGGATCTGCCTGCCCCGAGAGTCCTTCCCCTTCCCACAGCTGGAGCCCAGCACCAGCTCAAGATCAGCCCGGGATCCACCACGCTGCCTCCGCCTACCACTACCCAGCATTCTACCCCTTCGTCCATCATTAGCTTACGGATCCCTCCAGGCTAGGGTGACCAGAATTTTAAAGCTAAAAACCAGGACATTTCCCAAAAATTCAGGAAGCCCACCACGCACCACCGCACCCAACACATGCCTCGTCGCTGCTGGAGCAAAATCACCGAAGACCAGCTAACCACCACCCTCGGCCAGAGCCCACCCACCAACCCCACCGACCCCGACCCCGCCGCCCGCAACTTCAGACAGTGGATCAACCACTATGCCAACACCCTCGCCCGCTCGAGAAACCCTCCAACAGCCACACCAGAGCCACCTGGTTCACCGAAGACCCCCAGGCCTCCAAACGAACATGCCGAAAACTGGAGAAGAACTGGCTCCGTGAACGAACACCAGACAGCTACGTAGCCCACAAGAACGCCACCCGCAAACACCATCACCTCATCAGATCCGCCAAAAGGGCCTCATTCAAAGACCGCCTAGATAACAACGCACACAACAGCAAAGAGCTCTTCAACATCGTGAAGGAACTCTCCAACCCCAGCTCCAACACCAACGACATTCCACCTTCGCAAGACCTGTGCGACTCGCTGGCCACCTTCTTCCACCACATCCACGACAGCTTCAACATCACGACCGCCCCAACAACCACTGAGACTTCCGCCCCCACGACCACCACCCGCACCAACCGCCTGCCCTCCTGGACCAACATCAACGACGAGGACGCCAGCAAAATCATGAACACCATCCACTCCGGATCACCGCTAGACCCTTGCCCACACCACATCTTCAAAACAACAGTTGATAGACAGAATTGCCAAGCCAGGTCCTCCCTGGACTGGAAACAAGCATCCTAGAACCGGTTTCAGGGTTTCACCCCTCTTCAGCCAGGATAGCTTGACTCCAGTGGCACAGAGAGCACGGGACTCACGTCTGAGCATACCCATCCCACTCGGGGTGATAAATGCAAAAACAACAGTTGAAGGATAGAATGCAGAACAATGTCATACATTCACCCCAGTACAGAGATCTGGGCCTAAATCCATAGTTTATTTGCTCACCATGCCGTTCCAGTTTGAACCCAGCCATATGCAAATCAGTCTTGACCCTGTGCCTAATGGGAACAGTCCAGCCCGAACTGCCAAGTCTAAACTGGGGTGGCATGGTGAGCAAAAGAATGATGGATTTAACCCAGAACTATTGACTGGGGGTGAATGTTTTGATTTGTTTTGCATTCCGTTCATCAATTGTGTGTCTTTTGCACACAACATCTTCAACAAAGCCAGCACAGCCATCGCACCCCATCTCCGGAAAGTAATCAACATCTCCTACGAGACAGCAACCTTCCCGGAAAGCTGGAAGCACGCCGAGATCAACGCCTTACTGAAGAAACCCAAGGCGGACCCCAAGGCCCTCAAGAAATAACTTCCGGCCCATCTCCCTGCTCCCGTTCCTGGAGAAGGTCATAGAGAAAACCGTCAACAAACAACTGACCCACTACCTCGAGGAAAACAGCATCCTGGACCCGTCCCAGTCCGGGTTCCGCAGCAACCACAGCACCGAAACCGCCCTCATCACCGCCACCGATGACATCAGGACCCTGCTAGAAAATGGAGAAACAGCAGCCCTCATTCTCCTGGACCTGTCAGCCGCCTTCGACACGGTCTGCCACCACACACTACGAACACGCCTACACGACGCCGGGATCCAAGAGAAGGCCCTGGACTGGACCACATCCTTCCTCTCCGGTAGAACACACAGCGTCCGCCTCCCCCCCTTCCGCTCCAATGCCACCGAGATCATCTGCGGCATACCCCAGGGCTCATCTCTACGCTGTTCAACATCTACATGGCACCTCTCGCCCACATCGCCCGACAGCACTACCTCAACATCATCTCCTACGCCGACGACACCCAGCTGATCCTCTCCCTCACCAAAGACACTCACGCCGCCAAAACCAACCTCCACGAAGGAATGAAGGCCTTCGCCGAATGGATGAGGAACAGCCGACTGAAGCTGAACTCGGACAAGACGGAGGTCCTCATCCTCGGATCCACCCCTTCGGCCTGGAACGACTCCTGTGGCCGACCACACTGGGAACAGCTCCAACACCCACCGACCACGCACGCAACCTAGGGGTCATCCACGACTCCACCCTCTCCATGACTAAGCAGGTCAACGCCATCTCCTCCTCCTGCTTCAACACCATCCGCATGCTCCGCAGGATCTACAAGTGGATCCCAACCGAAACGAGAAGAACGGTCACCCAGGCCCTCGTCAGCAGCAGGCTGGACTACGGTAACGCCCTCTACGCAGGAACTTCGGCCAAACTCCTGAAACGGCTGTAACGCATCCAGAACGCCTCTGCACGTCTGATCCTCGACATCCCCCGCCGCAGCCACATCACACCCCACCTGAGAGACCTGCACTGGCTCCCCATCAACAAGAGGATGACCTTCAAGCTCCTCACCCACGCACACAAAGCACTCCACAACACCGGACCAGCATACCTCAACAGCCGACTCAGCTTCCACACCCCCACCTGCCAGCTCCGCTCCACCGGCCTCGCCCTCGCCGCAGTCCCCCGCATCCAAAGAACGACTACCGGCGGCAGATCTTTCACCCACCTCGCTGCCAAGACGTGGAATACCCTCCCCACCCACCTACGGCAGACGCAAGACCTGCTGACCTTCAGAAGACTCCTCAAGACCTGGCTCTTCGAGCAGGAGCAGCACCCCCCCCCCCCCCGCCCACAGCGCCTTGAGACCCTCACGGGTAAGTAGTGCGCTTTACAAGTGATATGTTTGATTGATTGAAAAATAGAAGGACTACAATTTTATTTCAACCCAGCGCAGAGAATGACAGTGCTCCTTAGCAGAGAATTACAGAAAAGGCAGTAAGAACATACATAAAATGCAGTTTTTGAAGGCAGTAGCATGCCTGTTAATTAAAATGCTTTCTTATGACAGCTGCTAACTATCCCTTCTTTGCAAAACAAAAAGATACCTCTTACCATTTTCAGCCGACCCTCTGTAAAAACCGGGACCTGGGCTTAATTTCCTGTTATCTGCCGGGACAGCTGGCAAAAAAACGGGACTGTCCGGGCAAATCCGGAACGCCTGATCACTTCTCCAGGCCCAAGATCACCGCCTGTGAGTGCGACAACACCCTGAAGGCCCGGCTGAAAGCAAGAATCCCAGCAATGGCAAGATCATGCTGTGTAATTATTTAATATATTTTTGTGCAACCATGATCGCTGAAGTCTTCCTAAAATGTAATATTGAGAGAATTTGAAACTTTTATATATGTAACACTAACCACTGGTATCTGTAGTCGACTTATGTACTTACTACAATTTTTATGTGAGTTTTGCGTGTACCTTTTTGTATCTTTTATGTGATTCATGTCCTCTGAAGTCCTTATGTAATGTAACTGGTTCTTTTGTAAAGCGCTGCGACACCTTCGGCTTTATAAACAAGCATGAACAAAGAACTGAAGCCAGGCCCTCGGCTGGGCTCGCCCTCCACTGCTCACTCCTGAGACATGTCAGTCCCTGCCCTGCCACTGCCAGCATCCCTCTCCATCCCAACACACCTGTCCCTCTGCGCACGCGCACTGCGCATGCCCCACACTGAACGTAGGAAACCTGGCGCTCACTTCGCCCCGCCCACTCTCCATCGGCTGCTGTGTTTGCGTTCCAGCACAGGCCCGCGTTGCATGCCTCGTTCTGGCTACGACCTGTCTCTCTAAGAGCCCTGCTGATTGGTCCCCACCTGCGCCTCCTTCCGTGCGGGCACCCCTCATTGGCCCCCCCAGTTCCCTCTTCTGCCTTCTGGCCGGTGCGGTAGGCTCGCCTCTCTCCTCCGCCAGCCATGGCCTGGCCGGCCTCGATGCTCTCTCCTCCGGCTCCCGGAGGGGACGAGGAGGAGGCGGAGGAGGCGGAGCCCCGGCTGCTACCGCGCTCCTCCCCCACGCCCAGACCCCGCCCGGCCGAGGAGGAGGCGGCCGCGCGCGGGGAGCCCGGGGGCGGGCGGCGCGTGCGCTTCGCCGACGCCCTGGGGCTCCCCCTGGTGGCGGTGCAGTGCTATGACAGCCTGTGCTGCGCCGAGGCCTGCGGGCTCCCCCTGGCGGCGGCCCAGCGCCATGGCAGCCTGTGCTGCTGCGAGGGCTCCAGGTGCCACCAGCAGGAGGCGCAGTGTAATGGCAGCCTGTGCCCTGCACACTCCCCAGACCCTGCCCAGGAGCTGAGGGCCCTGGGACCTGCCCGCAGGGGCCCCCAGGGCAACTTCTACCTCTGCCCCACCTTCCTGCTGCCCATGAACCAGCAGCAGCTGGAGCAGCGGGTGCAAGCGGGCGGCGTGGAGCTGGAGAGCCTGCTGCCCTGCCCCGCTGACCGCCAGGCTATGCGTGGAGTGCTGCGAGTCCTCAACCTTTCGTACCGCAAGAGTGTCTACGTCAGGGCCACCTTCGACCGCTGGACCTCCTTCTACGACCACCCTGCCGACTACCTCGCGCCCTGCGATGACGGCCACACCGATCAGTTCGCGTTTCGCTTGGCTTTCGTCCCACCTTACGACTACGACGGGGCCAGGCTGGAATTTGTTGTGCGATATGAAACACCTGCCCAGACATTCTGGGCCAACAATGGGGGAAGGAATTATGGCGTGGTGCTGAAGGCGGCTGGGGGTGTCCCAGCGTCGCCACCCGTTAAACATGTGTTCTCGGAGCTGGAGCAAAGGCGTCTGAAAAGCTGCTTGAAGCCAGTAAAAAATAGGTAACTCCGCCCTCCCCTACCCAAGGGTGGGGCGATAATCGATACAATTCAGTTTTGCCGCTGAATCATAGTTGTTATCGATTATCGAATGATGAAATATTTATTGAGCATTGGTGTGAGTGTTTGATTTCCGCCAGTATCCCATGTGTCCTTCTGTTAACGCGTCTGAAACTGGAAGCGTCTCGTCCTCTGCATGCTTCAAGTTCATGGGTGTAATCAAGACTTCATGATCCCATCAGCCCTCGCTTCATATCCCTATCCCTGCTTGGCTTTACAGTCTCTTGAATGTGACGTCAACACAGCATGTTTGCTTGTCCCGCCTAATGTACGTTAAGGGAAACACATCACCATCAGGGTTCCGGCCAGGTCATAGTGCAAGGTTACCTGTAGTCTCTGCTTTAGATGCCCTACATAGAATCATGGATGCTAGAGGTCCAGGAGCTCTGGTTCCCCTGGACCTCTCTGCCACATTTGACAGAATTGATTGCAATATTCCACTTGAGAATTTGTCTGATATAGGAATTAAAGGAATCATGTTGGCCCGGTTCGAATCATCTTTACACAACAGAACACAAATAGTTTCCTTTCCCCCACTTGTATCACCACCAACAGTCCTACTATGGAGTCCCACAAGGATCCATTTTGGGCCATTGTTGGTTAATATCAGCTTGTGCCCTATAGTCCTTTAATTGCATCATTTAGGGACTAACTCCTTCATGGTGGTATCCAGTTGATTTTTGGCCTGTCACCAGATGCACATCTGTCTAAAGAAAGTGAAAATTCTTCGGCTATGAGTCTTGAGTCAATAAGATGGTGGGTAGATGTCTGCTTATTACTTGAAACGTAACCCTAGCAAAACAGTATTGCTATTGATGTCACGTAAAGCTAGGGTTGAGGATTTACACTGTCCCAACTTCATTGTTCAGCCTCCTGTACTTTCATTGTCAGTACATAAAGGAATTTACCTCGATTACAACCTAAGTCTGGCAACTTGCATAGTCAACACTACAAAGTCCTGCCATTCTCAACCAAAATTGCTTCTACTAATTGAACCACTTCTAGGAAAAAGACCTAAGAATTCAGGTGCTATATGCCCAAATTCAGTCAAGAACTGTTTATGATAATTCAGTCCTATTGTTGCACCAGCGCACAATTGCAGTTAATTCAGAATGCATCAATTTGGCAGCTCTGTCATTTCAAAAAAAATTGTTTAGTTACTTCAGCCAGAAAGAAACTTTATTGATTGCCATTACATGACAGAGCTGTCTATAAAACTTTAACAATTGTTTATAAATCCATCTGCCCCACCAGCCCAGCCTTTATGGCTAACAAATTAGTTTGATATAATCTTACAAGATATCTACAATCCAGCACGTAGTTCCTTTTACAAATACCTAGAGTTCACTCTTTAATTTTTGGAAATCTGGTGTTGACTAAGGCAGCTACTTAACTAAGAAATGATCAGCCTGTAAAGATTCTTACACATTTTTTTCTCTTACACTTTTGTAAATCCCTGAAAACACACCCCATTACGCAATATCTCCCCTAAGGCAACTAAATCAAATTTCACAGTAGCACCAGCAAACGTTTTGCTGAACATAGCAATAGTAATAATAGCAAAACCTTATTTTTTGTATACTACTTTATACCCCATTTCTGCTGTTTTTAAGCTCTGCAATTTTTTTTTTACTTTTAACCAATTTATGGTGCTCAACTTACCAACCTTTGGGAAGGTGAACGCTGAGTTATGCAGAAGGATAACTTAATGAGCTACACATTTGCTACTGGTGATCTTGAGGTCATGAATTTGAATTGCGTCAAGGCCGACTCAGACTTCGACCATCCCAAAGCTTTGTAATTTTAATACCGTGAATGGGTAATAGTAACATCTGTTATTTACAGTGCTTAGAAATTACAGAACTGCAGTATGAAACACTATATAAAAATCACTTTATTAATTATAAATGCTGGCTTTCAGGCTTGTGGCCTACTGATTACATATTTGTTACAGCAGTGACTATATATATATATATATATATATATATATATATGCTCCAAGTTGCCCCCCTAGGCATAGACGCACTCCACACCAGTTGGCTGTAAACCCTTTATTGGTACGGAACAGCAGCGGCATACCGGTACACATGACAGCTTCTTGTCGAATTGGCCTGACGGGATTCAGTGACGATATCACCTTCCTCAGAGGCTCGACAAAGAAAAGGCTTATCCAGACCACACCCCTTAAATACACAGTTCAAGCCCTCCAATGGGCAGCTCAAATGAGTGACGTGGCTTTATGGGTCTTGTAGTTCACTGATTATAGATCCCGAATGGGTGCCTTAATAAAATGCTGTTGAAAACAGTTCTAAGCCCATGGATGGGCCCCAGCATGCCGGGCTGCTCCTCAATCCACTCCTGATGCTCCACAAACAGCTTTGCATAGTTCAAAGCTCGCGGCCCCCATTTCATTGTAGGGTGGTGCGTCTATCGCGGCCGGGCTGCCGCGCAGTAATGCAAGCTCCAAGGTGCCCCCCTAGGTATAGACGCACTCCACACCACTTGGCTGTAAACCCTTGAGGAGCAGGCCGGCATGCTGGGGCCCATCCATGGGCTTAGAACTGTTTTCAACAGCATTCCTCTGAGGAAGGTGAGATCGTCACTTAATCGTGTCAGGCCAATTCGACAAGAAGCTGTCATGTGTACCGGTATGCCGCTGCTGTTCCGTACCAGTAAAGGGTTTACAGCCAACTGGTGTGGAGTGCGTCTATGCCTAGGGGCGCATCTTGGAGCATATATATATATATATATATATATACACTGACAAAATATTTATTAGTTTTAAAAAATATTTGTCTTTACTTATACCTTGTTTATAAATGCTAACCATATCATAAGTTATAGTTCAGTCACAAATAGATTGAATATAGTATCCTAAATATTTTGCCTTACAGTAATATTTCTGAGCATTGTCTGATGGGACCTAAATTACCATAGTCGGCAATGATGAATTATGTTTGGAGTATAATTCCACATATTATTCACAAATAGCTCTTAGTATTATGTACACAGTGGCCATAGTCTTTTCAGTCTGATGTTTGTTACCCCATTAAAATTCAACTAATTCATTGAAATATAATTCCTAATTTAATGCTTTTAATTAACAAATTAGAAATATAGAGACGGCTCCCGTCCAATTCTCTCAGTATGGATTATATTTGAAAAACAGTCCTTCACTCAAACAACATTTTAAATGTTGTGAAATATAATTTTTTTGTGATCAAATTTAGTTTGTTTCTCCGTACTCGTGGATATGAGGTAACAGAGTTATTGTTAACACAGAATCAATCAGTGGTACTAAATTAAATACAGTACTAAGGGGGTCTGAACAACGACTGAGAACTGAAGGTTTTCCTTCATTAGATTGCAAAATGAACGTCTGTGGGGCCAATAACAAAGGTAAATTTACACACAAATACACCTACACCTAAAAATGTACTCTCACACTTTAGTAAATTTAGTCCTTAAGGCTAGTCACCATTTCCAAGTGTAAATTTACTAAGAAGTGTAGATTTACATGTGTCACCCTCTGAAAGCGGATTGAGACAGATTTAAGAGGGTAAAGTTTCTTCTAGTAACTCTTCACCTGTAGGCAGAGTTCTCCGCCAAAGGGGGAGAAGTCCATATGATAAAGTATAGAGAAATATTAAAATGTTTATGAAATTCTAAAAAAAAGTAATGACATATTTCATGAGAAATATTAATGTAAATTTAATTTATGTATCTTAAATATAGAATAAAGTAAAAATGTTACGCCACTATTAAGTTTAATTTAATGTTTAATTTAACTATATTCAAATAAAACTTATTTTTAAAGATTTATTTTAAAAAAATCTAACAAAGTAGAATATGTATATTTATTAATTATGTATAAAAACAAACTAAAAGTTAGGTATATAATTTAAATTAATGAAGTTATTTAAAAAATTGCATTTGTTTTTACATTAAAATATTTTTCATAAATATAATACCATAATATTTTTTATTTATACGTATTTTTTTAAAGTCAAATTAAACGAATTTATTTTAACATTTTAACTTATGTGATTCTATTTTAAGCCCCTGCCTCCATTCCTTTGTATGGAAGGGTGTTCCAGTACCTGTGAGGGACCATGTGTGATGCTAGATTTATTCAAAAACTGGGCTGGAGTATATTTATTACTGGTTTGTGCCTTTATATATTATAATAGTCTGTAAATAATTTAGGTTTATAGTGAACCAGTTAATCACTTTCATGGACATAAATTAATTGAATTAGTAGGAATTAAATATATGTTGAGTCACAAGAAAACTGGCTTTAATTTATTACTACTGTAGATCAAACATCTGCACATTCTGAATTTGAAATTGAATCAAAATAAAATTTAAAGTTGGGACTTTAATTCATGCTGACTAGAGGGATGATGTATTGTAAATGAACCATAGAATAATGTTGATCTTGTGAATTTCTAAGTCATGCAGTTTATAACCTCCAAAACAAGGAGATAACCTCCAAAACAAGGAGGCCAGATTACTTAAGAAATAATGGTTCGACCAAAAGGCATCCAGAAAAAGCTCAATCAAGGCCCATTTACAGTGAAAGTTTGAAGCATTAAAGTTTTAGGCGGGTTGTAAATGTCTTCTTTTATTTGACCCGTAGAACAGTTACTGGGGTGACTGATGAACAACAATGAATGTATCATAAAATACATTTAGATCCTAGATCTTTAAAATATCGATTTATACGGATTACTAATGTTTGGTGAGTATATGATCTTAAGATATTGTTAGAAAAATAAAATAATTAGTAAACTATTAATAAAATGACAGCAGGAAATGTATTTTATTCTTGTGTTATGTTAATTAAGGGCAGTGAACTGCGCAATCTTTTTTAATGAATTATGAATTTAATGTCACTTAAATATATTCTAAATAACATTCTACAAATATTTTGGGTTTTACAATGAACCATATTCACAAATGGTATATGATATAATATAAATGTTGTCGACAAACATTGAACCTTTGAAAATCCGAGTTTTGTATGATTTCAATAGTGTGGTTTGTACAATTAATTTTTCTTTGCCTGATGATAATATTTTGTATCAATAAACGTGTTTTCTTGGGGAGAGTAAATACATCCCAAGTACGTATCTGAAATATAAAATAATAAAATAAATTATAATAGAAAATAAATGTTAAATAAGAAGAATTATATTCTGCTGATTTGATAATGTTGTTTAATATATGTTTTAGGGTATCCCTTAAAAAACATTTATAGAGAATACATTTGCTTTACCATAGAGCGAAAGACTAAAAGGAGAGTGCACCGCGAGTGCCAGGCACTTTACTCCAACCTCACCACAAAACCGTTCTGAGTGTCTGAAGAGCATAAAATATTTTTAGACCGTTCCAGATTTACCTGTCACACTAACAAATTATACAAAATGAGTCGGTTTTTTGACTGAAGTTGTCCTTTTGTTTTTATTTCTAAGCACTATATATGGCAGAATCATGGGTCTCCCAACTCGGCTTTTGCCATCAGCAGCATTTCTAAAGTCTTTTGTTAGAATGCCTGAAGACATTTAAGCCCTGTATGCTGCCACTTCCAGCCATATTTCTCTTGGAGTGAGGGAGTATAAGCTTACATCCCCCTCCCCCACCCCAGGTGAGGAATGAAATATGCTCATATCAGCTCGTACACCTCCTGCAGCTATCAAATTTCTGCTGAAAACTTGAGTGTCCTGGAGCTTCTATTCCTACGTAAGAAAAAAACTGCACAAACAGAGCCCATCTCAGAAATCGGGATGTGCAAGCCCATGACAGACAGCTCTACTTGAACGTCTCCTCCACTACAGACAGCCAGTGTTTCAGACATTACTTGCAGCGTAGCCAGATCTGGATGTCCAGCACCTTCCAGAATTTCAGCACGGAATGGCTGTTATTCTCTGAAAACAACAACAAGAAACAGTAAAAACCTGGCTTAAACACCTGAACCCCAACTCTCACCTAATGCAAGTGTGGATTCACCTTGACCCCCACCTCATCTTCAAGGGAGACACTTCCAAGAAAACAGTGAAGGTCTGGTGTCAGCTCTATCTACTTAAGAAAGTGGAACTATTTGTCACAGAAAGTGAATTTAGAACTGCTGTTCAAGCCCTCGTCCTCCTACATCTGGATGGAAGCAATGCTCTACTTTACAGTCTCCAAGAGTGCACTGTCTCCTCTAGGGCAGTCTAGGCACCACAGCAGTCTTATCAAAGGCTTGAAGAAATAGGAGCGCATTACTCCCACCTCGATGGGACTCCACCTGCACCGCTTCCCAGCCCGCCCCAGGTGCATCACCTGCAAGACCATTGTGGCCGGCCATCAGTTGCCTCTCTCAGCTCCCTCCAGGCACTCATTGATATGACCTTCACATTCATGTAGTCCAACATAACTAACAAGAGAACATTGCAACTTTTATGTTGGACTGCATGAATGTGAAGATAACATTTGTGAAAAGAATTTACCATCCACAAAGAACTGGATTAAAGAACTGATTTGTTTGTCTTCACAAGTTTCAATTGAATTATTCCATGTGGACTGTTATAATATTTGACTCATAAGATTGCAAGGTAGCCCTAGGGCACAGTAGTGCACGCACTGTAAAGGACAGCTGTTCTAGGGTTTTCACACACAACTGTGTGCCATGTCAACCATGCGCTGCATGTAGTATAGGTAAATCACCCCTACAGCAGGCCTTACAGCCCTAAAGCAGGGTGCACTATACCCATATGTGGGCATATCTGCGTGAGTGGATGTATCCCTGTGATATGTAAGCATAACCTTAGATATTACAAGCGCAACGGGAAGCCATGAAAAATACATGGGCTGGACACTTGGGATTATGAGTTTCCGAGCTACATGATGGCTTCACTGTAGACCAAGACATTTGGTACGAAACACTTCATCTTGATAAACCCACACTGATGACAGTGGAGGATTTATTAATCAGTGCACCCAGAGGGCACCTTAGAGGTATCCTCTGAGAACTTACAGACTGTTAGTGTGTTGGCTGACTGGTCTCGATCAGCCAGACACCATAGACAGGTTTCTGACTTCCTGAACTGAGAGCTTTCGCTCTTGTAGGCTAGGAACAAAGCCTGCTCTTGGCAGAGGTGTTTACACCTCCTCCATACAGGATATGCATTCCAGGGCGTGAAGCTTCAAAGACCCTGCCACCTTTGATATGCAACCCAGGCCTCTCCAGATAGTGGAGATGCCCACCCTCCTGCCCAACTCCCACTTTTGGTGGCAAGACAGGCAAGAAAATTAGTAAGATTAGGAAGTGTGCCCACATTCAGCCAGCACCACCTCTAAAGTTGGGCCAGCTTATGTGGACCCCAATTTTTAGATTCCTCCATCTTGTTTTGGATGGAAGTTTCATTCTAGGGTCATGGAAAGCCCACAGGAAGTGGTCATATAGAGGGTGTTGACACCCTAAAGGTAGGTAGCCCATTGGCTACTACCTGTCACTCCCCTTAACATCCCTAAATTGAGTATTTAGGTGGCACCACTGAACCCAAGAACTCAGATTTGACGGATCAAGAGAAGAAGGACGAACAATAGTCACTGCCTGGTGAGAACTACAGCAGAACTGTGGACCTTTGGCTCGAAACTCTGCCCATTCTCAGCCCACTCTCGACAATTGCGACTCATCCTGCAAGCTGGAGAACGACCAAAGCCTTGGGTAGCCTGCTGGCACTTCGAAAATTGCCTACAGTTTCCCTTGGAATAGAGGAGCTACTCCCCTGCAGGCACCGACATGCAGAGTCCGGTCCACCGCCTTGCAGCTCCCCGGCCTGAGCAACGCTGCAGACAACAAGGATAAGGTACTTGTGCTCTGGAAGGTCAGTGAGTGTGAAGACACCAGGACCAACTGAAGCTGTGCAACACCAACCCCGGGATACCAGAAGCCCTGCACCAGATGCACCGACAGTGAGAGTCCAACCCAGGTTCCCACTGCACCAGAACCAAGCTGCCAGCAAGGGACATCATCACCACTAAGACCCACTTCATGAGTGGCTCAGCTACTTTGATTTTGTCCCTGCTAGCTGTTGGTCCCTGACCTCGAGGAGCCGACCTAACCACTCTGCACCCGAGCTGCCGGGCCTGGGTCCCAACAAATTTTCTGTGCCCCTTTGCTCCAAGACCCTGTCAAACCTCCATGAGACCTGAAATAAACAACAAATAACATCAATGACTTTCCCTGGTATGTCCCCGACACCACCACCCACCCAGAATCTGATCTTCTCTATTTACAGCCTGTAGTAGAAAATCAGGCCACAGTTGTATTTACATCTGGAAGCCAGGAACAGGAGGAAATTTTGCAAGAGAACGAGATAACGGGCCTAAGAGAGAGGAAGGTTTAACGGCGGACTACAATGGCTGCACCTCCTTACTTTGTTCCCATATAATGCAATCTCGAGGTATAGTTAATGATGGTGTGCACATAAACGCCCCTGCATCCGCCGCTACTAGATGCCAACTGCCAAGCAATGAAATTTAGATAAAAAGTTCGGAGCGGTGCACCACCAATTTAAATCACCAAGTGGTCAGTCGTATGTACTTGAAAAAAATCTTTATTTTAATTGTCCAACCATAGTCTCAGCCAACGCGTTTCGTTCTAATTGAACTTCGTCAGGGCATGTGTGAGGTTGTCAGTATATTCCAAAACGTATGACCATGAGCTGTATAACTGATATTCGTCTTGAGAGGAACGTCCTGGCATTTCCCTGCTCTCATCGGAGGTTTCACCCATCTGGAAATCAGTAAATGTCCGTGCTCTCCCTCTTACGGAACATTTTGAGGGGAGAGCACGGACATTTACTGATTTTCAGAATCGTGTTCAATGCACTTATCAAGGTGGCACTGAGTTTACAAATTTGGATCATTAACTTGGGAATCATGACGTTACTCTCAAGACGAATATCACTTATACAGCTCATGGTCATACGTTTTGGAATATACTGACAACCTCACACATGCCCTGACGAAGTTCAATTAGAACGAAACGCGTTGGCTGAGACTATGGTTGGACAATTAAAATAAAGATTTTTTTCAAGTACATACGACTGACCACTTGGTGATTTAAATTGGTGGTGCATAGCTCCGAACTTTTTATCTAAACGAGATAACGGGCCGTTTAAGTCAGGCATCCCAGCAGACCCCGGATAAATACGGAAAACGAAGAGGAGATCGAAGAGAATTCTGAAGACGACGTGAGAGAAGGCATTACCCGGAACCTCAGATGGGTGAAACCTCCGATGAGAGCAGGGAAATGCCAGGAGGCCACCGCCAAAATTCAACGCCCCCCACCCTCCTGGAGGACCGTTACTAGCCCAGGTTCATGCTCGGTTGTTGGGAAGGTCGGGGAGACAATCGGGTGGAGGACAGGAGGTGACTGTAACCAGGACAACTTGTCTTTAACATTCCGGGGGAGGGTGGGATAAGAAATGGAAAATTATGTTGTATCATTTGGAAAAGAAATGATGACTCCTTATTCGGATAAACCTTACCTCTGTAGAAAAGAGGTCGTATCCATAGGGAACGTAACTAAAACTTTATTATGTTCTCTGGAGAGAAACTAGTGGTGTTTTATTTCTTTAGAAATTTCTGTTTGTGAAAATCCGAGGAAAGATTTTTTTTTTCTTTACTTGCTGATGGGATAGGAAAGTGAATATATGACGGGTGTTCTTCATCATGAACACTTCCCCAAAATAACCCTTGGGAATTACGGAACACTTACCTGTGGCATTTATCTTTTTTTTCTTTGAGGAACTTAATATACCTGGAAGAGAAAGAAGAAATAGTTATTTAGAGACTTAACAAAACAGATATTTTCATGGAAGGAGAAGTCAAATGAAACAACCTTTTCAAGATTACTGAGGTTGTCGAGGGTGGTCAATACCCGCTATTGTAACTGACCCCTTGCGACCCAAGCCCTCGTTTGGGAGCTCTCAGACTTGTGCCCAAGTTCCCCTGTGCAGCCTGTTTTTGCTCGGCCCCGTTCTCCGTAGCGCACTAGCTACCAACGTTTCCGGCATCCTACTTCCCGTAGAACCCGAGCAGTTCTTGAAGAACCCCTGGAAGTACCTTGAACCTTGGCCCATTACAACTCCGAACCCTGAAGGTGAACCCCTGAAACCGACTGTACCTACCTTTATGCAACTCTGACTTTTCCTTCCTTAGGATTGCATTGTGCCTAAAGGCGCACAACTTTAAAAGCTTTACTTACCGGTACGAATTGCTATTGAAAACAGTACTTACCTTTAAACAAAGTTCTTGGTTTTGAAACATATATAAAAAGAAGTGTTATTTTTCTAATTTGGTCTCAGATTTATTCTTTGAATGCATGTCTCATTTATTGCCTCTGAGTTCAACAAATGCTTATCACTAGCCTCTGATAAGCCTAACTGCTCTCCCAAACTACCACAAAAGAGAGCATTAGTATTATCTACTTTAGCCTTTGTAAGCCAATTGGGGATCCAGTGGACTCTGCACAGTGTACTTCTTTTTAGTACGCTATATAGACAACTAGCTTCCTACACTTTGCTATTTTGTCTTCTCTTTTTAGGTCGAGCCTAGAGCAGCGCGCATGCGCTGCGTGCTCAACTTTTAGTAATGGGCTTTAGAAAGCTCACCACACGCTCGTGCGTGTGCTTTCGTTTGTCTCCCAGGCTATTGGGCTTTGCGCGCGTCTTTCTAAGAAAGACAGCACGCAATTGGGCGAGGGCGGGGGCATGTCCCACCTTTGCTCCGCCCACGGCCTATTGGTTGCGGTTACCCGCACATGCCACATCTGTTTTCAATTATCGTGCCCAGACACAGGCGCGATAATTGAAAACAGATCACTCGCTGTGGCGCGCGCGCACCACTCGCAGGCTTGTCACTTTGCCGCCATTCACTATTTGCTGGTGGAGAGGCTGAAATCACACCGGAGCAGCTTCCCCGAGGAGGCACGACTCAGTGGCGGAACAAACGGTTGCCAAGGTAACGCACCATTAGCCCACTAATCCCATAATATCTCGCTGCCCCCACATTCATTCCTGCGCTGCGCCTCTGTAGCATTCCAGCGTAACAACATGTTTGGCCTCCTTGTAGCGGGTGAAGTGGTCTTTTTAAAGAATATAGCCTTTACAGAATGCCCTGAAATGGAAAGTGGTGTTGTGGGAGGCGGTTGAAGTGCCTGTTCTCAGGATCCGGCGAACACTGCTCGTTCCCGCTTCATGCAGGCACCAGCAGGAGGCAAGCATACTTTTCTCTTTTTCCCGATCTGTTCTGCTATTTTCATAAAACCAAAGAATTTGACCATTTATGAAACCCTTTAATTTTCGTCAACAGAAATAAACACATTAAAAAAAAAATCAACTTGTCCGTCAATCAAAGCATTCAAATGCATGACTTCAGCACCTGATGACGACTGTTTTTTTAGTGTGCACCTTTTGTCGACGGTTAACTGTAAAACAGAGTAGTTAAAATTGAGAGTGCCTACAAGAAGCAAATAGGCCCACATAGCGTCCGTTTACGGTCATGTGAAGAGACATAGTGTATCTAATCAAATTAATGCACCAGCGGTTAGAAGATTGTGAAGTTGAATTCTTGATTGTCGTGAAGTTCTGTCAACAAACCGTGGCCGTGGTCACTTTGCCCAGTAGTGGTCCTTGTTGTCATTAGGACATTAGTACTTTTTACTTTTCTCTCTCCTTCCTTCCATACACCTCCTTCGTGTTTCCCCCTGTCTGGTGTTGCAGCTTCCAGCCTCCTCGGGCTGCTCTTGTGTTTTGGCTTTGTTTTTTAAATTTTGGTGCGGTTTGTTTATTTATATAGCGCCATTTCAACTCAGAGGTATTGGAGCGCTTTACCTAAGCAGCTTGCTTTGCAGCCTTGTTACTACACAGGTGTGATCCATCTGTTATTGCAGCTCTCAGCCTCTTTCGGCCTCTCTTGTGTTTTGGCTTTTTTTGTTTTTATTTTGGGGGGGGGGGGGAATCGTTAATTTATATAATGCCAATTCGACTCAGAGGTATTGGAGCGCTTTACCTAAGCAGCTCTATTTGCAACATTGCTACTACAGCAGGCGCGATCTGGTGCTAGGGATGGGGGAGGGGGTTAAGGGAAGTGCGGCCCTTCACTAAAGAGCCCGTCAGCTCAGCTGGCTTATCGACTATCTTTACCGGAACACTTTGATAACATCTTTATTTATTCACAATAGAGCCCAACGCCAAGTTAGGGGAGGAATCTTCCTCAGCTTGTTTTGGTCTCGCCTCACTGAAAACACAAGCAGCTTGATTTTTCATAGTCCATTGGCAATTAGTTGGCTTGAACTATATTGAGAGGTTCTCTGTTTGTTGTACTATTAAGGCAGGTAGACGGTTTACATCTGAATTTTCAAGATGTTTTTGTTTTCATGCCCCTCCTTCCTACCCCGCATCTCCCTCGTGGTACCCCCCCTTCCTGGTGCCCCCCCCATCTGTTGCTGCTTCCAGCTTCCCCGGGCCTCTCTTGCGTTTTGGCGTCGTGTTTTTTGTAATGTTGGGGTGTTTGTTAATTATATAGTGCAAATTCCTCTCAGAGTTATTGGAGCACTTTACCTAACCCCCCACATTTGCAACCTCATTACTACAATATTATTTCAAATTCACAAATAATCCTATTGTAATTAATAAAAGTGGAAAGTGGCACCCAGTATAATGTGAGGAAAAAACAAGCTACTCTCTGTAACACTTTGTGTGGCTCTCGGCAAGGAGTTTTCATCCCACTGTCAATGCTTAGGTTCAAGTATGTAGAATGACAAAGTTCATGTTGCACGCCGACTCTCCCAGATACCTCCCGACCCACCATCCCACCAACAATTTAAGAAACAAGCATTGGCATAGCCAATAGGTCTTGCTTTTGGGACCTTATAACTAGTTATGCAGCACAGTATCCTTGGTGCAACAACATCAACTGTTGCATGGCAAAACACTTATAAGGTCCCAAAGGCGAGACCTATTGGCTATGCCAATGCTTGTTCTTTATTCTCTCCTTTTGGTTTCTGGTTTTATTGTCCTCATCTTTATTCCTTTACAGTTTTTTCTTCTGTTCTCACTCTCTCCTTCCCTTATCAAGCTCTTTCCCCACCTTTCTCTCTTTCCCATTCCTCTCTCTCTCATTTACTCTTCTTTCTTTCTCATTGTATTTCTCTTGTATATCTTTTCTCCTTCTCACTTTCACTGGCTTTCTCAGTCTTTTCTTTCTTTCCCTTTTCCTCTCATGTCTTTCTTCTCCCTTACATTTTTCTCTCATTGCCTTTTGCTCCTTTTTTCTCCTCCTTTTTTACTCACATTTCATTTTTTCACCTCGTGTTCCTTTTTATTTCTTCCTTTCCTTCCTTTTTCTTCCATGTTTTCTCTCCTTCCTTTATATTCCCATCCTCATTGATTTTCTTTCTTTCTTTTAAAGAGTCCCTAGCTTCCTAAAGCAATCTCTTCATGAATTAATTTGTATGTCATTATTGTTTTACTGCTGGACGGTGTGGTGACCCCTGCTGAGTTATGTTTATTTCCTAGATTCCTAGCTAGTGCAGGGTATTATTAATCTCAGTGCCACCGGGTTGGTGACAGTCTCTGCTTTTGGGTAACATATTACTTATGTGAAGAGATGAGAAACCACCCGCAACCTGAGTGTGCCAGGACTTAAACTCCACATAGAAGGAGAATTTTAAGGAATCAATTTATGTATGTAGGGTAATGGAATCCATTTATCAATGTATGGATGGTACTGGTACCAATTTATCAATGTGTGGATGGCACTGGGATCTATTTATCAATTCAACTGTACTAAGGGGATCTATTTACCAATTTTTCTCTGATCTGTTCCAGTTCATATATGCTAAATGGATCTATTTATCATGTCAAGTGTGCTACAGGAATCCATGTATCAATGTATGGTTGGCACTGGGATCTAAGTATCAATGTATCAATTGCACTGGGATCTATTTATCAATGTACGGATAGCCCTGGGATTTATTTATCAATGTACGGATAGCCCTGGGATTTATTTATCAATGTATGGGTGTCACTGGGATCTATATATCAATGTATGGGTGGCCCTAGGATCTATTTATCAATGTATTATTGGCACTGGGATCCGTGTATCAATGTATGGATGGCACTGGGATCTACGTATCAATGTATGGATGGCACTGGGATCTACGTATCAATGTATGGGTGGCAGTGGGATCTCTTTATCAATGTATGGATGGACCTGGGGTCTCTTTATCGATGTATGGATGGCACTAGAACTCATCAATGTATGGATGGCACTGGGATCTATGTATCAATATATGAGTGGCAGTGGGATCTCTTTATCAATGTATCGATGGACCAGGGGTCTCTTTATCGATGTATGGATGGCACCAGAGCTCATCAATGTATGGATGGTACTGGGATCTATGTATCAATGTATCGATGGCAGTGGGATCTATGTATCAATCTATGGAGGGACGTGGGATCTCTTTATTGATGTATGGATGGCACTAGAACTCAATTATCAATGTATGGATGGCACTGGGATCTATATATCAATGTATAGATGGCACTGGGATCTATTTATCAATGGATGGAGGGACGTGGGATGTCTTTATTGATGTATGGATGGCACTGGGATCTATTTATCAATGGATGGCACTAGAGCCCATTTATCATTTGGGGAGAGGAGTTGGCCTAACGGCTAGGGCGGTCGACCTCAAATCTGGGGAACTGGATTTGAGTCTCGGCATGACGCTGAACATCCTGTGATTCTGGGCAAATCACTTAATCTCCCCGTGCCTAATAAAAATGAATGTGTCCTCATGTAATGCAGCTGGTGCTACGTAAAGCGCTCTGATACCCGATACCTTCGGTTCAAGTTTGTGCTAAATAAAACTCCGTAATTAAAACAAAATCAATGTATAGATGGCACTGGAATCCATGTATCAATACCCTTCTTCTCTCCCCGTCCTCCTCCTGCTAAACTTCTTCTTTGGGCTCTCACCTCTCTTTATTCTCCTCATCCTCTTCTGTCCCTCTCCTGCTTTCCTGCTCTCACTTCCTCCCAGACTGCCCTCCCGCCTTCTCTCACTCTCTCCCTTCTTCCTTCCCTCTCTTCATTCCCCTCCATCACCTTTTTACGCTCCCTCCCCAACGTTCTCTCACTCCCTTTATTTCCTTCCTCCTTCTATTCCTCTCACACTCCCCCTTAGCCTTTCTCCCTTCCCTCCACACTCCATCCTCCTCTCTGCTCCCCTCCCCTCCTCTCCGCTCCCCTCCCCTCCTCTCCTCTCCTCCCTTCTCCTCCCCCTCTCCTCCCTTCTCCTCCCCCTCTCCTCTCCCTTCCCTCTTCTCACCTCTCCTCCCCTCCTCTCCTCTCCGCTCCCATCCGTTCCACACTCCTTCCTCCCTTCCCCTCTCCTTCCCTCCCCTCTCTCCTCTCTCCTCCCCTCTACTCTCCTTTCATCTTCTCTCCTCTCCTCCCCTCCCCCACCTCCCCTCCTCTCTTCTCTTCCCCTTCCCTCTACTCCACTCCTCTCCTCTCCTCCTCCCCTCTTCTCCTCTCCCCCCACCCTCTACCTTGTGCCGACTCCCTCTACAACCTTCCTCCTCTTTCTCTCTTCTGCCCGCTCGCCTTCTGGCCTTGACCTTCCTCCTCCACCTCTTCATCACTCCAACTCTCTCCTCTCCAGGTCTCTTTGTACTCCCCTCTCTCCTTCCCCTGGGCTCACTCTCTTCCCTAACCTTCACCCCCTCCTCCCTTGTTTCGGCCTCACTATCCATCCTCAACATGTCCACCCAGGTTTCGGTCTTTCCTGCCTGTTCTCCCTCACTCACACTCGCTCTTCTTCCACCCCTCTCCTCCCTCTCTCTCTCTCTCTCTTTTTTCTATTCTTCCCTCCAGACCTCCTTCCCTGGTTGTCTGACCTCCCTGCGCCGATAAATGGATGCTAGAGAAATCCATCAATGCACAGAAGCTAGAGGGATCCATTGATGCTAGAGGGATCCATTGATGCACAGATGCTTGAGGGATCTATCAAAGCATAAATGCTAGAGGGATCCATTGATACATGGATCCTAGAGGGATCCACCAATGCATGTACACTATAGGGATCAATTGATGCATGTGTGCTAGAGGGATCCACATGTGCATGGATGCTAGAAGGATCCAATCAATGCATGGATGCTAGAGGGATCCATCGATGCATGGATGCTAAATTGAGCCATCGATGCATGGATGCTAGAGGGATCAATTGATACATGGATGCTAAAGGGGTCCACCGATGCATGCACGCTATTGTGATCCACTGATGCATGGACACAAGAGGGATCCACCTATGGATGGACCCTAGAGAGATCCATCGATGCATGTATGCCTGAAGGATCCACTTATGCTTGGACACTAGAACAATTCATCAGTGCATGGATGCTAGAGGTATCCATCCATGCATTGATGTTAGAGGGATCCATTGATGCATAGATGCTAGAGGAATCCATTGATGTATGGATGCTAGAGGGATCCATCGATGCATGGACACTAGAAGGATCCATTGATGCATGGGCGCTAGAGGGATCCATCGATGCATGGATGCTAGAAAGATTCATTGATGCACGGATGCTAGAGAGATCCATCAATGCATAGACACTAGAGGGATCCATTGATGCATGGACACTAAAAGAATCCATTGAAGCATGGATGCTGGAGGGACCCACTGATGCACAGATGCTAGAGGGCTACACAGATGCATTGATGCTATAGGGATCCATTCATGCATGGACCCTAGAGGTATCAATCAAAACATAGACAGTAGAGGGATCCAGCATTGCATGGGCGCTAGAGGGATCCACTGATGCATGTACCCTAGAGGAATCCACCGATGCATGCATTCTAGAAGGATACACCGGTGCATGGACGCTAGATGGATCTATCGATGCATGGGCACTAGAGGGATCAATTGATACATGAAAACTAGAGGGACCCACCGATGCATGGACGCTAAAGGGATCCATTGATACATGGATGCTGGAGATATCCATTGATGCATGGATGCTAAAGGGATCCATCGATGCATGGATGCTAGAGGGATCCATCCATGCATGGGCACTAGAGGGATCCATTGATCAGTTATTGAATGCTATGGGGATCTATTCATTAATTTGTTTGTGCTGAAGGGATCCATTTAGTCATGGGATCCATTTATCGAGTTGTATGTGACAAGGGGACTTCTTGTCAATTCTTATCCACTAAAGGAATCTGGTGAGCACTAATTATATAGAGTTGTTTTGTGGTGTGTTCTCTACTAGGCATGCAGAGGTTCTTGTGTGTGTTGTGTACAGACATGCAGAGGTTGTCGCTTTAGAACCCCTGGAGAGGTTCTTCAGTGTATTGTGTACAGCTGTGTTGATGTTGTCTCTGTGGTACCCTTGAAAAGGTTCTTGTGTGTGTTGTGTACCGGACATGCAGAGATTGTCTCTTTGGTACCCCAGGAGAGGTTCTTGAGTGTGTTGTGTATCAGACATGCAAAGGTTGTTTGTCCCAGCTGTCCCCATGGAGAGGTTCTTGTATATTTTGTGTGTTGTGTGTGAGACTTGCAGGGATAGTCTTGGCGGCACCCCTAAGAAGAGTCTGTGTGTTGTGTTGTTTGTCTCTGTGGTACCCGTGGAGGGTGTTTGTGTCTGCGGTACCCCTTTGAGGTTGTTTGTCTCTGTGGTACCTGTGGAGGTTGTTTGTGTCTACAGTGCCCGTGAAGGTTGTTTGTCTCTGTGGTACCCGTGGTGGTTGTTTGTCTCTGTGGTACCCGTGGTGGTTGTTTGTCTCTGTGGTACCCGTGGTGGTTGTTTGTCTCTGTGGTATACTTGGAGGTTGTTTGTCTCTGTGGTATACTTGGAGGTTGTTTGTCTCTGTGGTACCCGTGGAGGTTGTTTGTGTCTGTAGTACGCCCGGAGGTTGTTTATCTCTGCGGTACCTGCAGAGGTTGTTTGTCTTTGCGGTACCCGTGCAGGTTGTTTGCCTCTGCAGAACCCTTGGAGGTTGTTTATCTCTGCAGTACCTGTGGAGGTTGTTTGTCTCTGTGGTACCCATGGAGGTTGTTTGTCTCTGTGATACCCTGGGAGGTTGTTTGTTTATGTGGTACGCTTGGAGGTTGTTTGTCTATGTGGTACGCGTGGAGGTTGTTTGTCTCTCTGATACCCTTGAAGGTTGTTTATCTCTGTGGTACCTGTGGATGTTGTTTGTCTCTGTGGTACCCGTGGAGGTTGTTTGTCTCTGTGATACCCTTGGAGGTTGTTTGTCTGTGTGGTACCCGTGAAGGTTGTTTGTCTCTCTGATAAAGTGCCCCTTACAAAGGGAGCCCGTTAGGCATTGCACCGCCGGCCCGACGAGGAGCAGCCCATATGATGAAGCATGACACCTGAAAGGGTGTGTGAGGGCATTATTATCCAACAAATGGATTACCAACTCTAAACACACATTGTATGTAGTTGGTTCCAGCCTTCCCCTTGACTCTTCTTCTTCTTCCTCTTTTTTCATATATTGAGGAACAGCAGAAATATCCTTATTGGTAATGTACTTCCCTGGGGCATCCTTTCCTGCTGGACCTCCCGCTCCTCTGTGAGCGGAAATAGCCCCTCCTGTCCCTCTTTTTGTAATTCTTGTCTCTGTGGTACCCTTGGAGGTTGTTTGTCTCTGTGGTACCTGTGGAGGTTGTTCGTCTCTGCGGTACCCTTGGAGGTTGTTTAATGTCTCTGGGGTACCCGTGAAGGTTGTTTGTCTGTCCGGTGCCTGTGGAGGTTGTCTGTCTCTGTGGTACCCGTGGAGGATGTTTGTCTCTGTGGTACCCGTGGAGGTATGTTTGTCTCTCTCATACCCTTGGTGGTTGTTTATCTCTGTGGTACCCTTGGAGGTTGTTTGTCTCTGTGGTACACTTTGAGGTTGTTAGTCTCTCTCATACCCTTGGAGGTTGTTTATCTCTGTGGTACCCTTGGAGGTTGTTTGTCTCTGTGGTACCCTTTGAGGTTGTTAGTCTCATACCCTCGGAGGTTGTTTTTCTCTGTGGTTCCCTTGGAGGTTGTTTGTCTCTGTGGTACCTTTGGAGGTTGTTTGTCTCTGTGGTACCCTTGGAGGTTGTTTCTCTCTACAGTACCTGTGGAGGTTGTTTTTCTCTGTGATACCCCTGGATGTTGTTTGTCTCTGTGGTACCCTTGGAGGTTGTTTGTCTCTACGGTACCTGTTGAGGTTGTTTTTCTCTGTGATACCCTTGGAGGGTGTTTGTCTCTGCGGTACCTGTGGAGGTTGTTTGTCTCTGTGGTACCCGTGGAGGTAGTTTGTCTCTTTGATACCCTTGGAGGTTGTTTGTCTCTGTGGTACCCTTGGAGGTTTTTTGTCTCTGTGGTACCCGTAGAGGTTGTTTGTCTCTGTGGTACCCATGGAAGTTGTTTGTCTCTGTGGTACCTGTGGGGGTCCTATTTGTCTCTGCGGTTCCCGTGGAGGTTGTTTGTCTGTGCAGTACCTGTGGAGGTTGTTTGTCTTTGCGGTACCCGTGCAGGTTGTTTGCCTCTGCAGAACCCTTGGAGGTTGTTTATCTCTGCAGTACCTGTGGAGGTTGTTTGTCTCTGTGGTACCCATGGAGGTTGTTTGTCTCTGTGATACCCTGGGAGGTTGTTTGTTTATGTGGTACGCTTGGAGGTTGTTTGTCTATGTGGTACGCGTGGAGGTTGTTTGTCTCTCTGATACCCTTGAAGGTTGTTAATCTCTGTGGTACCTGTGGATGTTGTTTGTCTCTGTGGTACCCGTGGAGGTTGTTTGTCTCTGTGATACACTTGGAGGTTGTTTGTCTGTGTGGTACCCGTGAAGGTTGTTTGTCTCTCTGATAAAGTGCCCCTTACAAAGGGAGCCCGTTAGGCATTGCACCGCCGGCCCGACGAGGAGCAGCCCATATGATGAAGCATGACACCTGAAAGGGTGTGTGAGGGCATTATTATCCAACAAATGGATTACCAACTCTAAACACACATTGTATGTAGTTGGTTCCAGCCTTCCCCTTGACTCTTCTTCTTCTTCCTCTTTTTTCATATATTGAGGAACAGCAGAAATATCCTTATTGGTAATGTACTTCCCTGGGGCATCCTTTCCTGCTGGACCTCCCGCTCCTCTGTGAGCGGAAATAGCCCCTCCTGTCCCTCTTTTTGTAATTCTTGTCTCTGTGGTACCCTTGGAGGTTGTTTGTCTCTGTGGTACCTGTGGAGGTTGTTCGTCTCTGCGGTACCCTTGGAGGTTGTTTAATGTCTCTGGGGTACCCGTGAAGGTTGTTTGTCTGTCCGGTGCCTGTGGAGGTTGTCTGTCTCTGTGGTACCCGTGGAGGTATGTTTGTCTCTCTGATACCCTTGGTGGTTGTTTATCTCTGTGGTACCCTTGGAGGTTGTTTGTCTCTGTGGTACACTTTGAGGTTGTTAGTCTCTCTCATACCCTTGAAGGTTGTTTATCTCTGTGGTACCCTTGGAGGTTGTTTGTCTCTGTGGTACCCTTTGAGGTTGTTAGTCTCATACCCTTGGAGGTTGTTTTTCTCTGTGGTTCCCTTGGAGGTTGTTTGTCTCTGCGGTACCTTTGGAGGTTGTTTGTCTCTGTGGTACCCGTAGAGGTTTTTTGTCTCTGTGGTACCCTTGGAGGTTGTTTCTCTCTACGGTACCTGTGGAGGTTGTTTTTCTCTGTGATACCCCTGGATGTTGTTTGTCTCTGTGGTGCCCTTGGAGGTTGTTTGTCTCTACGGTACCTGTTGAGGTTGTTTTTCTCTGTGATACCCTTGGAGGGTGTTTGTCTCTGCGGTACCTGTGGAGGTTGTTTGTCTCTGTGGTACCCGTGGAGGTAGTTTGTCTCTTTGATACCCTTGGAGGTTGTTTGTCTCTGTGGTACCCTTGGAGGTTTTTTGTCTCTGTGGTACCCGTAGAGGTTGTTTGTCTCTGTGGTACCCATGGAAGTTGTTTGTCTCTGTGGTACCTGTGGGGGTCCTATTTGTCTCTGCGGTACCCGTGGAGGTTGTTTGTCTGTGCAGTACCTGTGGAGGTTGTTTGTTTCTGTGGTACCCTTGGAGGTTGTTTGTCTTTGTGGTATCTGTGGAGGTTGTTTGTCTCTGCAGTACCCTTGGAGGTTGTTTGTCTCTGTGGTACCTGTGGAGGTTGTTTGTCTCTGCGGTATCCTTGGAGGTTGTTTGTCTCTGTGGTACCTGTGGAGGTTGTTTGTCTCTGCGGTACTCTTAGAGGTTGTTTGTCCCTGGGGTACCTGTGGAGGTTTGTCTCTGCGGTACCCATTGAGGGTGAGGGTACATTCTGTGACCGAAAGGAATAACTGTGGGTGAGGGTACATTCTGGGACTGGAAGGAATGACAGAGGTTGAGGGTACATTCTGTGACTGGCAGGAATAACTAAGGGTGAGGGTACATTCTGTGACTGGCAGGAATGACTAAGGGTGAGGGTACATTCTGTGACTGGCAGGAATGACTAAGGGTGAGGGTACATTCTGTGACTGAAAGAAATGACAGCGGGCACATTCTGTGACTGGCAGGAATGACTAAGGGTGAGGGTACATTCTGTGACTGGCAGGCATGACTAAGGGTGAGGGTACATTCTGGGACTGGCAGGAATGACTAAGGGTGAGGGTACATTCTGTGACTGAAAGAAATGACAGCGGGTACATTCTGTGACTGGCAGGAATATCTAAGGGTGAGGGTACATTCTGTGACTGGCAGGAATGACTACGGGTGAGGGTACATTCTGTGACTGAAAGAAATGACAGCGGGTACATTCTGTAACTGGCAGGAATGATTAAGGGTTGAGGGTACATTCTGTGACTGGCAGGCATGACTAAGGGTGAGGGTACATTCTGTGACTGAAAGGAATGACTGAGGGTGAGGTTTACTTTCAGTGACTGGCAAGAATAACTGAGCGTGAGGGTATAATCTGTGACTGGCAGAAATGACTGAGGGTGAGGGTGCAGTCTGTCACTGGAAGGAATAACTGAGGGTGCATTCTGTGACTGAAAGAAATGACTAAGGGTGAGCTTACATTCTGTGACTGGAAGGAATGACTGAGGGTGAGAGTACTTTCTGTGACTGAAAGGAATGACTGAGGGTGAGGGTGACTGAGGGTGAGGGTACATTCTGTGACTGAAAGGAATGACTGAGGTTGAGGGTGACTGAGGGTGAGGGTACATTCTGTGACTGGAAGGAATGACTGAGGGTGAGAGTACATTCTGTGACTGACAGATGAGGGTGAAGACACCTCCTCTGACTGGAAGGAGAGGCTCAATGTGAGCGCATCAGCTGTGAATGGAAGTTGGAGCTCAGTGTGAGTAAATATACTGTAACTAGAGGGTGGGGCCGAGTGTGAGGGCACATTCTGTTACTGGAAAGAGTGACTGAGGGTGGAGACTGTGGTCTTTTGCGGTTTGTTGATTTACTCTCTCTTGGCTGATAGTTGACTTGTCAGCTTCTGGGCTCTTGTCTTTGCTTAAGGCTGACGGTTGACTTGTTTACTTCATGACACTGCTCTCTGTTCTGCTTTTGTCCTCGGTGCCGATGGTCTGCTGCTCTTCGTGTTAGTTTGTTCTCTTTAGTCTGAAGGTTGACTTGTTTACTTCATGACAGTGCTCTTTTATCTGCTCTTGTATTAAGTGCGGAGGGTCTGTTGCTCTTTGTGTTGGTTTAGTCTCTTCTTAGGCCTAAGGTTGACTTGCTTACGTTATGATGGTGTATTCTTGTATGTTCTTGTCCTCAGTGCCGATGGTCTGTTGCTCTTCGTGTTAGTTCATTCTCTTTAGGTGGTAGGTTGACTTGTTTACTTCATGACAGTACGTTCATGTCTGCTCTTGTCCTCGGTGCTGATGATCCCTTGTTCTTTGCGTTGGTTTTACTGTCTTTAGTCTGAAGGTTGACTTGTTTACTTCCTTACAGGGCACTCTCTTCTGCTCTTGCCCTCGGCGCAGATGGTCTGTTGCTCTTCGTATTAGTTCATTCTCTTTAGGCTCTAGGTTGACTTGTTTACTTCCTTACAGGGCACTCTCTTCTGCTCTTGCCCTCGGCGCGGATGGTCTGTTGCTCTTCGTGTTAGTTCATTCTCTTTAGGCTGTAGGTTGACTTGTTTACTTCCTTACAGGGCACTCTCTTCTGTCGTGCTCTCAGCGCAGATGGTCTGTTGCTCTTTGTGTTAGTTCATTCTCTTTAGGCTGTAGGTTGACTTGTTTGCTTCCTTACAGGGCACTCTCTTCTGCTCTTGCCCTCGGCGCAGATGGTCTGTTGCTCTTCGTGTTAGTTCATTCTCTTTAGGCTGTAGGTTGACTTGTTTACTTCATGACAGTGCTCTCTCTTCTGCTCTTGCCCTCGGCGCAGATGGTCTGTTGCTCTTTGTGTTAGTTCATTCTCTTTAGGCTGTAGTTTGACTTGTTTACTTCCTTACAGGGCGCTCTCTTCTGCTCTTGCCCTCGGCGCAGATGGTCTGTTGCTCTTCGTGTTAGTTCATTCTCTTTAGGCTGTAGGTTGACTTGTTTACTTCCTTACAGGCCACTCTCTTCTGCTCTTGCCCTCGGCGCAGATGGTCTGTTGCTCTTCGTGTGAGTTCATTCTCTTAAGGCTGTAGATTGACTTGTTTACTTCCTTACAGGCCACTCTCTTCTGCTCTTGCCCTCGGCGCAGATGGTCTGTTGCTCTTCGTGTTAGTTCATTCTCTTTAGGCTGTAGGTTGACTTGTTTACTTCCTTACAGGGCGCTCTCTTCTGCTCTTGCCCTCGGCGCAGATGGTCTGTTGCTCTTCGTGTTAGTTCATTCTCTTTAGGCTGTAGGTTGACTTGTTTACTTCCTTACAGGGCGCTCTCTTCTGCTCTTGCCCTCGGCGCAGATGGTCTGTTGCTCTTCGTGTAGTTCATTCTCTTTAGGCTGTAGGTTGACTTGTTTACTTCCTTACAGGGCACTCTCTTCTGCTCTTGCCCTCGGCGCAGATGGTCTGTTGCTCTTCGTGTTAGTTCATTCTCTTTAGGCTGTAGGTTGACTTGTTTACTTCCTTACAGGGCACTCTCTTCTGCTCTTGCCCTCGGCGCAGATGGTCTGTTGCTCTTCGTGTTAGTTCATTCTCGTTAGGCTGTAGGTTGACTTGTTTACTTCCTTACAGGGCACTCTCTTCTGCTCTTGCCCTCGGCGCAGATGGTCTGTTGCTCTTCGTGTTAGTTCATTCTCTTTAGGCTGTAGGTTGACTTGTTCTTTCTTCCTTACAGGGCACTCTCTTCTGCACTTGCCCTCGACGCAGATGGTCTGTTGTTCTTCGTGTTAGTTCATTCTCTTTAGGCTGTAGGTTGACTTGTTTACTTCCTTACAGGGCACTCTCTTCTGCTCTTGCCCTCGGCGCAGATGGTCTGTTGCTCTTCGTGTTAGTTCATTCTCTTTAGGCTGTAGGTTGACTTGTTCTTTCTTCCTTACAGGGCACTCTCTTCTGCACTTGCCCTCGACGCAGATGGTCTGTTGTTCTTCGTGTTAGTTCATTCTCTTTAGGCTGTAGGTTGACTTGTTTACTTCCTTACAGGGCACGCTCTTCTGCTCTTGCCCTCGACGCAGATGGTCTGTTGCTCTTTGTGTTAGTTCATTCTCTTTAGGCTGTAGGTTGACTTGTTTGCTTCCTTACAGGGCACTCTCTTCTGCTCTTGCCCTCGGCGCAGATGGTCTGTTGCTCTTCGTGTTAGTTCATTCTCTTTAGGCTGTAGGTTGACTTGTTTACTTCATGACAGTGCTCTCTCTTCTGCTCTTGCCCTCGGCGCAGATGGTCTGTTGCTCTTTGTGTTAGTTCATTCTCTTTAGGCTGTAGTTTGACTTGTTTACTTCCTTACAGGGCGCTCTCTTCTGCTCTTGCCCTCGGCGCAGATGGTCTGTTGCTCTTCGTGTGAGTTCATTCTCTTAAGGCTGTAGATTGACTTGTTTACTTCCTTACAGGCCACTCTCTTCTGCTCTTGCCCTCGGCGCAGATGGTCTGTTGCTCTTCGTGTTAGTTCATTCTCTTTAGGCTGTAGGTTGACTTGTTTACTTCCTTACAGGGCGCTCTCTTCTGCTCTTGCCCTCGGCGCAGATGGTCTGTTGCTCTTCGTGTTAGTTCATTCTCTTTAGGCTGTAGGTTGACTTGTTTACTTCCTTACAGGGCGCTCTCTTCTGCTCTTGCCCTCGGCGCAGATGGTCTGTTGCTCTTCGTGTAGTTCATTCTCTTTAGGCTGTAGTTTGACTTGTTTACTTCCTTACAGGGCGCTCTCTTCTGCTCTTGCCCTCGGCGCAGATGGTCTGTTGCTCTTTGTGTTAGTTCATTCTCGTTAGGCTGTAGGTTGACTTGTTTACTTCCTTACAGGCCACTCTCTTCTGCTCTTGCCCTCGGCGCAGATGGTCTGTTGCTCTTCGTGTTAGTTCATTCTCTTTAGGCTGTAGGTTGACTTGTTTACTTCCTTACAGGGCACTCTCTTCTGCTCTTGCCCTCGGCGCAGATGGTCTGTTGCTCTTCATGTTAGTTCATTCTCTTTAGGCTGTAGGTTGACTTGTTTACTTCTTTACAGGGCACTCTCTTCTGCTCTTGCCCTCGGCGCAGATGGTCTGTTGCTCTTCGTGTTAGTTCATTCTCTTTAGGCTGTAGGTTGACTTGTTCTTTCTTCCTTACAGGGCACTCTCTTCTGCACTTGCCCTCGACGCAGATGGTCTGTTGTTCTTCGTGTTAGTTCATTCTCTTTAGGCTGTAGGTTGACTTGTTTACTTCCTTACAGGGCACGCTCTTCTGCTCTTGCCCTCGACGCAGATGGTCTGTTGCTCTTCGTGTTAGTTCATTCTCTTTAGGCTGTAGGTTGACTTGTTTACTTCCTTACAGGGCACTCTTGTCTGATGATCTCTTGTTCTTAGTGGTGGTTACTCTCTTTAGGCTGAAAGTTGACTTGTTTCTTCATGACAGTGCGCTCTTGTTCTTGCAGTTACTGTACTTGTGTCCTTGTCTTTGGTGGGCTCCATCGATTTCTGGTCCTGGACATTTGCTCGTGGGCTCCTTCCCATTCTGGGGTTACCCTTGGGCACTGGGATCTGTCTGTACCCTGTCTGTACCCTGTAAGGTATCCAGATGTCATCATGTCACCAAAAGCACCATGCTGCAGACCTGTGTTCTTCTTCTGCAAGTCACCAATTGACTGGCTCGGCTGGAGTGAACCAGGACAGCATCTCCAAGCATTCACCAGGCTGTTAACCCAAGCCCAGGAGTGCTGCTTGTATCCTTGTTTGCTTGAGTTTCCTGGTCATCCTATCTCTGCACCCATTTTCTGCAGCTTGCACATGATCACCTACCTGTGGTTGCAATGCTTGGTCGATACAAACTCAGACTGTTCCCTTTCCTTTCCCAGGTTTGCAGAGGAGTTCTCAGGAATGGTCAAAGCACAGGACACTTTCCCCACAGCAGGTAAGCTACTCAGCCAGACGCTTACATGTACACCCTGGTGGCACCCATCCTTCTGAGCCCACAAACTGCTTCCACCTCAGAGTCTACGTTCCACCCGGGGGCTCCGTCTTCCCTGTGTCGCCTCCTCTGTTGGTCCTGCTTTCCCTGTGTGTTCTCCTTCGCTCAGCCTCTCTTTCCCATAACCCTCTTCCCTCTGTGTGCTCTCCCTTCCATCTGTGTGCTCTCCCTTTTCTCTGTGTGCTGTCCCTTCCCTGTGTGTGCCCTCCCTTCTCTCTGTGTGCTCTCCCTTCCCTCTGTGGGTTCTCCCTTCCCTCTGTGGGTTCTCCCTTCCCTCTGTGTGCTCTCCCTTCCCGCTGTGTGCTCTCCCTTCCCTATGTCTTCCCCTTCCCTTAGTGTGCTGTCCTTCCCTGTGTCCCCCTTCCCTTTGTGTGCTCTCCTTCCCTGTGTCCCCTTCCCTTTGTGTGCTCTCCTTCCCTGTGCCCCCTTCCCTTTGTGCCCCCTTACTTTTGTGTGCTCTCCTTCCCTATGTCTCCCCCTTTCCTTTGTTTCTCCCCCTTCCCTTTGTATGCTTTCCCTTCCCTGTGTCTCCTCTTTCCTCAATGTGCTCCCCTTTCCCTGTGTTTGCTTCCCTTCCCCGTATCACCCCTCCTTTTATGTGCTCTCCATTCCTCCTGTGTCTCCGCCCACCTCTGTTTCCACTTCCCTTCATGTTCACCCCACTCCCGCTGAGTTATATGGTTCTCTTGCCATTCTCCCTGTGGTGCTACAGCTCTCTTGCAGCATGCTCCCCACTTTCTTTTTCAGCTACAGCTATCTTGCAGTGTGCTTCCCTCTACTTACATGTACAGTGTGCTCCCTTTTACTGCACGAACTACAGCTCTTTTTTCAGTGTGTTCCCCTCTCAATATCTGTGCAGTGTGCTCCCGCTCTGTGTCTGAATTACAGATCTCTTGCAGTTTGCTCCCCTCTCCATGTCGACAGCATGCTTCTCCCTTTCTATCTGAACTGCAGCTCATTTGCAGTGTGTTCCCCGCTTTCTGTCTGAATTACAGCTCTTGCAGTGTGCTTACTGCTTTCTGTCTGAACTACAGCTCTTGCAGTGTGCTCCCCGCTGTCTTTCTGAATTACAGCTCTTGCAGTGTGCTTACTGCTTTCTGTCTGTGAATTACAGCTCTTGCAGTGTGCTCCCCGCTTTCTGTCTGTGAATTACAGCTCTTGCAGTGTGCTCCCCGCTTTCTGTCTGTGAATTACAGCTCTTGCAGTGTGCTCCCCGCTGTCTGTCTGAATTACAGCTCTTGCAGTGTGTTACTGTTTTCTGTCTGAACTACAGCTCTCTTGCAGTGTGCTCTCCGCTTTCTGTCTGAATTACAGCTCTTGCAGTGTGCTTACTGCTTTCTGTCTGAATTACAGCTCTTGCAGTGTGCTCCCCGCTTTCTGTCTGAATTACAGCTCTTGCACTGTGCTCCCCACTTTCTGACTGAATTAAAGCTCGTGCACTGTGCTCCCCGCTTTCTGTCTGAATTACAGCTCTTGCAGTGTGCTTACTGCTTCCTGTCTGAATTACAGCTCTTGCAGTGTGCTCCCCGCTTCCTGTCTGAATTACAGCTCTTGCAGTGTGCTCCCCGCTTCCTGTCTGAATTACAGCTCTTGCAGTGTACTCCCCGCTTTCTGTCTGAATTACAGCTCTTGCAGTGTGCTCCCCGCTTCCTGTCTGAATTACAGCTCTTGCAGTGTGCTCCCCGCTTCCTGTCTGAATTACAGCTCTTGCAGTGTGCTCCCCGCTTCCTGTCTGAATTACAGCTCTTGCAGTGTGCTCCCCGCTTCCTGTCTGAATTACAGCTCTTGCAGTGTGCTTACTGCTTTCTGTCTCAACTGCAGCTCTCTTGCAGTGGACTCCCCTCTCTATGTCTGTACAGTGTGCTCTCCTCTCCATGTCACTGCAGTGGAAGAGCAGTCTGTGATTGAATCTGTGTCACTTTGTTCTTTCCTCTAGGGCTAACCACTGAAGAGGATGTTGTACCCCATCTTGTAAAGCCCACACCCCTTCATCCAGAGAGGCCCATCAACCAGGTGAGATGAACCCATCATCAGTGGTAAAAGGGCAGCTCAATATAGACTCGGAGTAGTCAAGGCAATAGAGCTTTAGAAGCTGAGCAGGCTAAGGAAGGCAAAGGTGCTTTACATGCTGAGGGGAGATGGAAGGCAGTGATGCTTTACATGCTTAATCGAGATGGAAGACAGTGATGCTTTATTTGCTGAGGGGAGAAGAAAGTCAGGGTGCTTGATATGCTTAGGGGAGATGGAAGACAGTGATGCTTTACATGCTGAGGGGAGATGGTAGGCTGATGCTTTACATGCTTAATCGAGATGGAAGGCAGTGGTGCTCTACACGCTGAGGAGAGATGGAAGGCAATGGTGCTTTACACGCTGAGGAGAGATGGAAGGCAATGGTGCTTTACACGCTGAGGAGAGATGGAAGGCAATGGTGCTTTACATTCTGAGGGGAGATGAAGGTCAATTGGGCTTTATATGCTGAGGGGAGATGCTGGGTATTAGTGCATTACATGCTGAGAAGAGATGGAGGGCAATGGTGCTTTAAATGCTGAGTGGAGATGGAAGGCATTGGTGCTTTACATGCTGAGGAGATATGGAAGGCAATGGTTCTTTAAATGCTTTGCAGAGATGGAAAGCAGTGGTGCTTTACAAACTGAGCTGAGAGGGAAGTCAGTGGTGCTTTACATGATCAGAGGAGATGGAATGCAATGGTGCTTTACACGCTGAGGGGATGCTATGGAAGGCCATGGTGCTTTACATGCTGAGGGGAGATAGAGGGCAATTGTGCTTCATATGCTGAGGGGAGATGGAAGGCAATGGTGCATAACATGCTGAGGAGAGATGAACGGCAATGGTACTTTACATGCTGAGGGGAGATGGAAGGCACTGGTGCTTTACATGCTGAGGGGACACAAAGGATGGCATTGGTGCTTTACATGCTGTGTGCGGAGATGGAAGGTAATGGTTCTTTACATGTTGAGGGGAGAGGAAACTCAATGGTGCTTTACATACTGTGGAGAGATGGAAGACAATGGTGCTTTACATGCTGAGGGGAGATGGAAGGCAGTTGTGCTTTAAATGCTGAGCTGAGATGGAAGGCAATGGTGCTTTACAAGCTGAGGGAAGATGGAATGCAATGGTGCTTTATATTCTGAGGGGAGATGTAGGGCAATTGTGCTTCATATGCTGAGGGGAGATATAGGGCATTAGTGCATTACATGCTGAGGAGAGATGGAAGGCAATGGTGCTTTACATGCTGAGGAGAGATGGAAGGTACAAATACTTTACATGCTGAAGGGAGATGGAAGGCAATGATGCTTCATATGCTGAGCGGAGATGGAAGGCAATGGTGCATTACATGCCGAGGAGAGATGGAAGGCAATGGTTCTTTACATGCTGAAGGGAGATGGTAGGCAGTGGTGCTTTACATGCTGAGGAGACGCTAGGGAAGGCAATGGTGCTTTACATGCTCAGAGGAGATGGAATGCAATGGTGCTTTACATGCTGAGTGGATGCTAGGGAAGGCCATGGTGCTTTACATGCTATGGGGAGATAGAAGGCAATTTTGCTTCATGTGCTGAGGGGAGATGGAAGGCACTGGTGCATTACATGCTGAGGAGAGATGAAAGGCAATGGTGCTTTACATGCTGAAGGGAGATGGTAGGCAATGGTGCATAACATGCTGAGCGGACGCAAAGGATGGCATTGGTGCTTTACATGCTGTGCGGAGAGGGAAGGTAATGGTGCTTTACATGTTGAGGGGAGAAGAAAGTCAACGGTTCTTTCATGTGGGGAGATGGAAGGCAATGTTGCTTTACATGCTAAGGGGAGATGGTGGGCAACGATGCTTTAAATGTTGAGCGGAGATGGAAGGTAATGGTGCTTTGCATGCTGAGGGTAGATGGAAGGCAATGGTTCTTTACATGCTTTGCGGAGATGGAAGGCAGTGGTGCTTTACATGCTGAGGGGACACTAGGGAAGACAATGGTGCTTTACATGCTGAGAGGAGATGGAATGCATTGGTTCTTTATATGCTGAGGGGATGGTATGGAAGGCCATGGTGCTTCATATGCTGAGAGGAGATGGAAGGCAATGGTGCTTTACATGCGGAGGGGAGATGGAAGGCAATGGTGCTTTACATGCTGAGGGGATGCAAAGGATGGCACTGGTGCTTTACATTCTGTGCGGAGATGGAAGGTAATGGTGCTTTACATGTTGAGGGAAGAAGAAAGTCAGTGGTGCTTTACATGCTGTGGGGAGATGGAAGACAATGGTGCTTTACATGCTGAGGGGAGATTGAAGGCAGTGGTGCTTTAAATTCTGAGCAGAGATGGAAGGCAATGGTGCGTTACATGCTGAGGAGGGATGGTGGACAACAGTGCTTTAAATGCTGAGCGGAGATAGAAGGCAATGATGCTTTACATGCTAAGGGGAGATGGACGGCAACAATGCTTTAAATGCTGAACTGAGAGGGAAGGCAATGGTGCTTTCCATGCTGAGAGGAGATGGAATGCAATGGTGCTTTACAAGCTGAGGGGATGCTAGGGAAGGCCATGGTGCTCTACATGCTGAGGGGAGATGGAAAGCAGTGGTGCATTACATGCTGAGAAGAGATGGAATGCAATGGTGCTTTACGTGCTGAGTGGACATGGAGGGCAATGGTGGTTCATATGTAAGGGGAGATGGTGGACAACGGTGCTTTACATGCTATGGGGAGATGGAAGGCAACGGTGCAGTACATGCTGAGGAGAGATGGAGGGCAATGGTGCATTACATGCTGAGAAGAGATGAAAGGCAATGGTGCTTTACATGCCGAGGGGACGCAAAGGATGGTATTGGTGCTTTACATGCTGTTCTGAGATTGAAGGTAATGGCGCTTTACATGTTGAGAGGAGAAGAAAGTCAATGGTGCTTTACATACTGTGGGGAGATAGAAAACAATGGTCCTTTACATGCTGATGGGAGATGGAAGGCAGTGGTGCTTTAAATGCTGAGCGGAGATGGAAAGCAATGGTGATTTACATGCTGAGGGGAGACCAGGCAAGTCAACGCCGTCTCCTCGTCGTGCTTCAACATCCTGCGCATGCTTCGGAAGATCTTCTGGTGGATCCCCACAGAGACCAGGAAGACCGTCACCCAGGCCCTCGTCACCAGCCGAATGGACTACGGCAACGCACTCTATGCCGGAACCACCGCCAAGATCCAGAAGAGACTCCAGCGCATCCAGAACGCCTCAGCCAGACTCATCCTCGACATCCCACGACACAGCCACATCTCCGGACACCTAAGAGACCTGCACTGGCTCCCGGTCAACAAGAGAATCACCTTCCGCCTCCTTACCCACGCACACAAAGCTCTCCACGACCAAGGCCCGAGCTACCTCAACAACCGAATCAACTTCTACGCCCCCAAACGCCACCTCCGATCCGCCAGCCACGCCCTCGCCGCCATCCCACGCATCCGCAGAGCCACTACAGGAGGAAGGTCCTTCTCCTACCTGGCCGCCAAGACCTGGAACTCCCTCCCGGCCGACCTGCACCTGACCCAAGACCACCTCTCCTTCAGGAAGAAGCTCAAGACCTGGCTGTTCGAGCAGTAGCGGCACCCCCCCCAAGCGCCTCGAGACCCTACGGGTAGGTAGTGCGCTCTATAAATGTCTTTGATTGATTGATCTTTGATTGATTGATGGTGGGTAACGGTGCTTTAAATGCTGAGCGGAAATGGAAGGCAGTGGTGCTTTACTTGCTGAGGGGACACTAGGGAAGACAATGGTGCCTTACATGCTGAGCTGAGATGGAAGGCAATGGTGCTTTACTTGCTAAGAGGAGATTGAATGCAATGGTGCTTTACATGCTGAGAGGATTCTAGGGAAGGCCATGGTGCTCTACGTGCTGAGGGGAGATAGAAGGCAATTGTGCTTCATTTGCTGAGGGGAGATGGAAGGCAATGGTGCATTACATGCTGAGGAGAGATGAAAGGCAATGGTGCTTTACATACTGAAGGGAGATGGAAGGCAATGGTGCTTTACATGCTGAGGGGATGCAAAAGATGGCACTGGTGCTTTACATGCTGTGTGGAAATGAGAGGTAATGGTGCTTTACATGTTGAGGGTAGAAGAAAGTCAATGGTGCTTTACATGCTGTGGGGAGATGGAAGGCAATGGTGCTTTACATGCTGAACTGACAGGGAAGGCAATGGTGCTTTACAATCTTAGGGGATGCTAGGGAAGGACATGGTACTTTAAATGCTGGGGGAGAAGAAGGCAATGGGGCTTCACATGCTGAGGGGACGCTAGGGATGACATTGGTGCTTTACATGCTGAGGGGAGATGGAAAGCAGTGGTGCATTACATGCTGAGGAGAGATGGAATGCAATTGTGCTTTACATGCTGAGGGGACATGGAGGGCAATGGTGGTTCATATGTAAGGGGAGATGGTGGGCAACAGTGCTTTACATGCTATGGGGAGATGGAAGGCAATGGTGCAGTACATGCTGAGGAGAGATGGAGGGCAGTGGTGCATTACATGCTGAGGAGAGATGAAAGGCAATGGAGCTTTACATGCTGAAGGGACGCAAAGAATGGCATTGGTGCTTTACATGCTGTGCGGAGATGGATGGTAATGGTGCTTTACATGTTGAGGGGAGAAGAAAGTCAATGTTGCTTTACATGCTGTGGGGAGAAGGAAGACAATGGTGCTTTACATGCTGAGGGGAGATGGAAGGCAGTGGTGCTTTAAATGCTGAGCGGAGATGGAAGGCAATGTTGCTTTACAAGCTGAGGGTAGATGGAAGGCAATGGTTCTTTACATGCTTTGGGGAGATGGAAGGCAATGCTGCTTTACATGCTGAAGGGACACTAGCGAAGGCAGTGGTGCTTTACATGCGGAGCCGAGAGGGAAGGCAATGGTGCTTTACATGCTGAGCTGGGAGGGAAGGCAATGGTGCTTTACATGCTGAGCTGGGAGGGAAGGCAATGGTGCTTTACATGCTGAGGGGACACTAGGGAAGGCAATGGTGCTTTTCATGCTTTGGGGAGATGGAAGGCAGTGCTGCTTTACATGCTGAAGGGACACTAGGGAAGGCAGTGGTGCTTGACATGCCGAGCCGAGAGGGAAGGCAATGGTGCTTTACATGCTGAGCTGGGAGGGAAGGCAATGGTGCTTTACATGCTGAGAGGAGATGGAATGCAATGGTGCTTTACATGCTGAGGGGATGCTAGGGAAGGCCATGGTGCTTTACATGCTGAGGGGAGATAGAAGGCAATTGTGCTTTATATGCTGAAGGAAAGATGGAAGGCAATGGTGCATTACATGCTGAGGAGAGATGAAAGTCAATGGTGCTTTACATTCTAAGAGGAGGTGGAAGGCAATGGTGCTTTACATGCTGAGGGGACGCAAAGGATGGCATTGGTGCTTTACATACTGTGCGGAGATGGAAGGTAATGGTGCTTTACATGTTGAGGGTAGAAGAAAGTCAATGGTGCTTTACATGCTGTGGGGAGATGGAAGACAATGGTGCTTTACATGCTGAGGGAAGATGGAAGGCAAAGGTGCTTTACATGCTGACATGAGAGGGAAGGCAATGGTGCTTTACAAGCTGAGGGGATGCTAGGGAAGGCCATGGTGCTCTACATGCGGAGGGGAGAAGAAGGCAATGGGGCTTTACATGCTGAGGGGATGCTAGGGATGGCATTGGTGCTTTACATGATGAGGGGACACTAGGGAAGGCAATGGTGCTTTTCATGCTTTGGGGAGATGGAAGGCAGTGCTGCTTTACATGCTGAAGGGACACTAGGGAAGGCAGTGGTGCTTGACATGCCGAGCCGAGAGGGAAGGCAATGGTGCTTTACATGCTGAGCTGGGAGGGATGGCAATGGTGCATTACATGCTGAGAGGAGATGGAATGCAATGGTGCTTTACATGCTGAGGGGATGCTAGGGAAGGCCATGGTGCTTTACATGCTGAGGGGAGATAGAAGGCAATTGTGCTTCATATGCTGAAGGAAAGATGGAAGGCAATGGTGCATTACATGCTGAGGAGAGATGAAAGTCAATGGTGCTTTACATTCTAAGGGGAAGTGGAAGGCAATGGTGCTTTACATGCTGAGGGGACGCAAAGGATGGCATTGGTGCTTTACATGCTGTGCGGAGATGGAAGGTAATGGTGCTTTACATGTTGAGGGTAGAAGAAAGTCAATGGTGCTTTACATGCTGTGGGAAGATGGAAGGCAATGGTGCTTTACATGCTGACATGAGAGGGAAGGCAATGGTGCTTTACATGCTGAGAGGAGATGGAATGCAATGGTGCTTTACAAGCTGAGGGGATGCTAGGGAAGGCCATGTGCTCTAAATGCGGAGGGGAAAAGAAGGCAATGGGGCTTTACATGCTGAGGGGATGCTAGGGATGGCATTGGTGCTTTACATGCTGAGGGGAGATGGAAAGCAGTGGTCCATTACATGCTGAGGAGAGATGGAATGCAATGGTGTTTTACATGCTGAGGGGACATGGAGGGCAATGGTGGTTCATATGTAAGGGGAGATGGTGGGCAACGGTGCTTTACATGCTGAGGAGAGATTAAAGGCAATGGTGCTTTACATGCTGAAGGGAGATGGTAGGCAATGGTGCTTTACATGCTGAGGGGACACAAAGGATAGCATTGGTGCTTTACATGCTGTGCGGAGATGGAAGGTAATGGTGCTTTACATGTTATGGGAGAAGAAAGTCAATGGTGCTTTACATGCTGTGGGGAGATGGAAGGCATTGTTGCTTTACATGCTGAGGGGAGATGGTGGGCAACGATGATTTAAATGCCGAGCGGAGATGGAAGGCAATGGTGCTTTGCATGCTGAGGGTAGATGGAAGGCAATGGTTCTATACATGCATTGCGGAGATGGAAGGCAGTGGTGCTTTACATGCTGAGGGGACACTAGGGAAGGCAATGGTGCTTTACATGCTGAGAGGAGATGGAAGGCTGTGGTGCTTTAAATGCTGAGCGGAAATGGAAAGCAATGGTGCTTTACATGCTGAGGGGAGATGGTGGGCAACGGTGCTTTAAATGCTGAGTGGAGATGAAAGGCAATGGTGGTTCATATGTAAGGGGAGATGGTGGGCAACGGTGCTTTACATGCTATGGGAGATGGAAGGCAATGGTGCAGTACATGCAGAGGAGAGATGGAGGGCAATAGTGCATTACATGCTGAGGAGAGATGAAAGGCAATGGTGCTTTACATACTGTGGGGAGATGGAAAACAATGGTGCTTTACATGCTGAGGGAAGATGGTGGGCAACGGTCCCTTAAATGCTGAGTGGAGATGAAAGGCAATGGTGCTTTACATGCTATGGGTAGATGAAAGGCAGTGGTGCTTTAAATGCTGAAGGGAGATGGAAAGCAATGGTGCTTTACATGCTGAGGGGAGATGGTGGGTAACGGTGCTTTAAATGCTGAGCGGAGATGGAAGGCAGTGGTGCTTTACATGCTGAGGGGACACTAGGGAAGGCAATGGTGCTTTACATGCTGAGCTGAGATGGAAGGCAATGGTGCTTTACATGCTGAGAGGAGATTGAATGCAATGGTGCTTTACATGCTGAGGGGATTCTAGGGAAGGCCATGGTGCTCTACGTGCTGAGGGGAGATAGAAGGCAATTGTGCTTCATTTGCTGAGGGGAGATGGAAGGCAATGGTGCATTACATGCTGAGGAGAGATGAAAGGCAATGGTGCTTTACATGCTGAAGGGAGATGGAAGGCAATGGTGCTCTACATGCTGAGGGGATGCAATAGATGGCACTGGTGCTTTAGATCCTGTGTGGAAATGTAAGGTAATGGTGCTTTACATGTTGAGGGTAGAAGAAAGTCAATGGTGCTTTACATGCTGTGGGGAGATGGAAGACAATGGTGCTTTACATGCTGAACTGAGAGGGAAGGCAATGGTGCTTTACATGCTGAACTGAGAGGGAAGGCAATGGTGCTTTACATGCTGAGAGGAGATGGAATGCAATGGTGCTTTACAATCTTAGGGAATGCTAGGGAAGGCCATGGTGCTTTACATGCTGGGGGGGAGAAGAAGGCAATGGGGCTTTACATGCTGATGGATCGCTAGGGATGACATTGGTGCTTAACATGCTGAGGGGAGATGGAAAGCAGTGGTGCATTACATGCTGAGGAGAGATGGAATGCAATTGTGCTTTACATGCTGAGGGGACATGGAGGACAATGGTGGTTCATATGTAAGGGGAGATGGTGGGCAACGGTGCTTTACATGCTGAGGAGAGATGAAAGGCAATGGTGCTTTACATGCTGAGGAGAGATGAAAGGCAATGGTGCTCTACATGCTGAAGGGACACAAAGAATGGCATTGGTGCTTTACATGCTGTGCGGAGATGGAAAGTAACGGTGCTTTACATGTTGAGGGGAGAAGAAAGTCAGTGGTTCTTTACATGCTTTGGGGAGATGGAAGGCAGTGCTGCTTTACATGCTGAAGGGACACTAGGGAAGGCAATCGTGCTTTACATGCTGAGCTGAGAGGGATGGCAATGGTGCTTTACATGCTGAGAGGAGATGGAATGCAATGGTGCTTTACATGCTGAGGGGATGCTAGGGAAGGCCATGGTGCTTTACATGCTGAGAGGCGATAGAAGGCAATTGTGCTTCATATGCTGAAGGAAAGATGGAAGGCAATGGTGCATTACATGCTGAGGAGAGATGAAAGGCAATGGTGCTTTACATTCTAAGGGGAGATGGAAGGCAATGGTGCTTTACATGCTGAGGGGACGCAAAGGATGGCATTGGTGCTTTACGTGCTGTGCGGAGATGGAAGGTAATGGTGCTTTACATGTTGAGGGGAGAAGAAAGTCAATGGTGCTTTACATGCTGTGGGGAGATGGAAGGCAATGGTGCTTTACATGCTGAGGGAAGATGGAAGTCAATGGTGCTTTACATACTGACATTAGAGGGAAGGCAATGGTGCTTTACATGCTGAGAGGAGATGGAATGCAATGGTGCTTTACAACTGAGGGGATGCTAGGGAAGGCCATGGTGCTCTACATGCGGAGGGGAAAAGAAGGCAATGGGGCTTTATATGCTGAGGGGATGCTAGGGATGGCATTGGTGCTTTACATGCTATGGGGAGATGGAAAGCAGTGGTGCATTACATGCTGAGGAGAGATGGAATGCAATGGTGCTTTACATGCTGAGGGGACATGGAGGGCAATGGTGGTTCATATGTAAGGGGAGATGGTGGGCAACAGTGCTTTAAATGCTATGGGGAGATGGAAGGCAATGTACAGTACATGCTGAGGAGAGATGGAGGGCAATGGTGCATTACATGCTGAGGAGAGATGAAAGGCAATGGTGCTTTACATGCTGAGGGGATGCAAAGGATGGTATTGGTGCTTTACATGCTGTGCTGAGATGGAAGGTAATGGTGCTTAACATGTTGAGGGGAGAAGAAAGTCAATGGTACTTTACATACTGTGGGGAGATGGAAGACAATGGTGCTTTACATGCTGAGGGGAGATGGAAGGCAGTGGTGCTTTACATGCTGAGGGGAGATGGAAGGCAGTGGTGCTTTAAATGCTGAGTGGAGATGGAAAGCAATGGTGCTTTACATGCTGAGGGAAGATGGTGGGCAACGGTGCTTTAAATGCTGAGTGGAGATGAAAGGCAATGGTGCTTTACATGCTGAGGGTAGATGAAAGGCAGTGGTGCTTTAAATGCTGAAGGGAGATGGAAAGCAATGGTGCTTTACATGCTGAGGGGTGATGGAAGGCAGTGGTCATTTACATGCTGAGGGGACACTAGGGAAGGCAATGGTGCTTTACATGCTGAGCTGAGATGGAAGGAAATGATGCTTTACATGCTGAGAGGAGATTGAATGCAATGGTGCTTTACATGCTGAGGGGATTCTAGGGAAGGCCATGGTGCTCTACGTGCTGAGGGGAGATAGAAGGCAATTGTGCTTCATTTGCTGAGGGGAGATGGAAGGCAATGGTGCATTACATGCTGAGGAGAGATGAAAGGCAATGGTGCTTTACATGCTGAAGGGAGATGGAAGGCAATGGTGCTTTACATGCTGAGGGGAGTCAATAGATGGCACTGGTGCTTTACATGCTGTGTGGAAATGTAAGGTAATGGTGCTTTACATGTTGAGGGTAGAAGAAAGTCAATGGTGTGTTACATGCTGTGGGGAGATGAAAGACAATGGTGCTTTACATGCTGAACTGAGAGGGAAGGCAATGGTGCTTTACATGCTGAACTGAGAGGGAAGGCAATGGTGCTTTACATGCTGAGAGGAGATGGAATGCAATGGTGCTTTACAATATTAGGGGATGCTAGGGAAGGCCATGGTGCTTTACATGCTGGGGGGGAGAAGAAGGCAATGGGGCTTTACATGCTGATGGAACGCTAGGGATGACATTGGTGCTTAACATGCTGAGGGGAGATGGAAAGCAGTGGTGCATTACATGCTGAGGAGAGATGGAATGCAATTGTGCTTTACATGCTGAGGGGACATGGAGGACAATGGTGGTTCATATGTAAGGGGGATGGTAGGCAGCGGTGCTTTACATGCTATGGGGAGATGGAAGGCAATGGTGCAGTACATGCTGAGGAGAGATTGAGGGCAATGGTGCATTACATGCTGAGGAGAGATGAAAGGCAATGGTGCTTTACATGCTGAGGAGAGATGAAAGGCAATGGTGCTTTACATGCTGAGGGGACGCAAAGAATGGCACTGGTGCTTTACATGCTGTGCGGAGATGGAAAGTAACGGTGCTTTACATGTTGAGGGGAGAAGAAAGTCAGTGGTGCTTTACATGCTGTGGGGATATGGAAGACAGTGGTGCTTTAAATGCTGAGGTCAGATGGAAGGCAGTGGTGTTTTAAATGCTGAGCTGAGATGGAAGGCAATGGTGCTTTATAAGCTGAGGGTAGATGGAAGGCAGTGGTTCTTTACATGCTTTGCTGAAATGGAAGGCAGTGCTGCTTTACATGCTGAAGGGACACTAGGGAAGGCAGTGGTGCTTTACATGCTGAGCTGAGAGGGAAGGCAATCGTGCTTTACATGCTGAGCTGAGAGGGAAGGCAATGGTGCTTTACATGCTGAGAGGAGATGGAATGCAATGGTGCTTTACATGCTGAAGGGATGCTAGGGAAGGCCATGGTGCTTTACATGCTGAGAGGCGATAGAAGGCAATTGTGCTTAATATGCTGAAGGAAAGATGGAAGGCAATGGTGCATTACATGCTGAGGAGAGATGAAAGGCAAAGGTGCTTTACATGCTGAGGGGAGATGGAAGGCAGTGGTGCTTTAAATGCTGAGCGGAGATTGAAGGCAATGGTGCTTTACAACCTATGGGGAGATGGTGGCAGTGGTGCTTTACATGCTGAGCTGAGAGGGAAGGCAATGGTGCTTTACATGCTGAGGGAAGATGGAAGTCAATGGTACTTTACATACTGACATGAGAGGGAAGGCAATGGTGCTTTACATGCTGAGAGGAGATGGAATGCAATGGTGCTTTACAACTGAGGGGATGCTAGGGAAGGCCATGGTGCTCTACATGCGGAGGGGAAAAGAAGGCAATGGGGCTTTATATGCTGAGGGGATGCTAGGGATGGCATTGGTGCTTTACATGCTATGGGGAGATGGAAAGCAGTGGTGCATTACATGCTGAGGAGAGATGGAATGCAATGGTGCTTTACATGCTTTGGGGAGATGGGTGGCAGTGGTGCTTTACATGCTGAGCTGAGAGGGAAGGCAATCGTGCTTTACATGCTGAGCTGAGAGGGAAGGCAATGGTGCTTTACATTCTAAGGGGAGATGGAAGGCAATGGTGCTTTACATGCTGAGGGGACGCAAAGGATGGCATTGGTGCTTTACGTGCTGTGCGGAGATGGAAGGTAATGGTGCTTTACATGTTGAGGGGAGAAGAAAGTCAATGGTGCTTTACATGCTGTGGGGAGATGGAAGGCAATGGTGCTTTACATGCTGAGGGAAGATGGAAGTCAATGGTGCTTTACATACTGACATGAGAGGGAAGGCAATGGTGCTTTACATGCTGAGAGGAGATGGAATGCAATGGTGCTTTACAACTGAGGGGATGCTAGGGAAGGCCATGGTGCTCTACATGCGGAGGGGAAAAGAAGGCAATGGGGCTTTATATGCTGAGGGGATGCTAGGGATGGCATTGGTGCTTTACATGCTATGGGGAGATGGAAAGTAGTGGTGCATTACATGCTGAGGAGATATGGAATGCAATGGTGCTTTACATGCTGAGGGGACATGGAGGGCAATGGTGGTTCATATGTAAGGGGAGATGGTGGGCAACAGTGCTTTACATGCTATGGGGAGATGGAAGGCAATGGTGCAGTACATGCTGAGGAGAGATGGAGGGCAATGGTGCATTACATGCTGAGGAGAGATGAAAGGCAATGGTGCTTTACATGCTGAGGGGATGCAAAGGATGGTATTGGTGCTTTACATGCTGTGCTGAGATGGAAGGTAATGGTGCTTAACATGTTGAGGGGAGAAGAAAGTCAATGGTACTTTACATACTGTGGGGAGATGGAAGACAATGGTGCTTTACATGCTGAGGGGAGATGGAAGGCAGTGGTGCTTTACATGCTGAGGGGAGATGGAAGGCAGTGGTGCTTTAAATGCTGAGTGGAGATGGAAAGCAATGGTGCTTTACATGCTGAGGGAAGATGGTGGGCAACGGTGCTTTAAATGCTGAGTGGAGATGAAAGGCAATGGTGCTTTACATGCTGAGGGTAGATGAAAGGCAGTGGTGCTTTAAATGCTGAAGGGAGATGGAAAGCAATGGTGCTTTACATGCTGAGGGGTGATGGAAGGCAGTGGTCATTTACATGCTGAGGGGACACTAGGGAAGGCAATGGTGCTTTACATGCTGAGCTGAGATGGAAGGAAATGATGCTTTACATGCTGAGAGGAGATTGAATGCAATGGTGCTTTACATGCTGAGGGGATTCTAGGGAAGGCCATGGTGCTCTACGTGCTGAGGGGAGATAGAAGGCAATTGTGCTTCATTTGCTGAGGGGAGATGGAAGGCAATGGTGCATTACATGCTGAGGAGAGATGAAAGGCAATGGTGCTTTACATGCTGAAGGGAGATGGAAGGCAATGGTGCTTTACATGCTGAGGGGAGTCAATAGATGGCACTGGTGCTTTACATGCTGTGTGGAAATGTAAGGTAATGGTGCTTTACATGTTGAGGGTAGAAGAAAGTCAATGGTGTGTTACATGCTGTGGGGAGATGAAAGACAATGGTGCTTTACATGCTGAACTGAGAGGGAAGGCAATGGTGCTTTACATGCTGAACTGAGAGGGAAGGCAATGGTGCTTTACATGCTGAGAGGAGATGGAATGCAATGGTGCTTTACAATATTAGGGGATGCTAGGGAAGGCCATGGTGCTTTACATGCTGGGGGGGAGAAGAAGGCAATGGGGCTTTACATGCTGATGGAACGCTAGGGATGACATTGGTGCTTAACATGCTGAGGGGAGATGGAAAGCAGTGGTGCATTACATGCTGAGGAGAGATGGAATGCAATTGTGCTTTACATGCTGAGGGGACATGGAGGACAATGGTGGTTCATATGTAAGGGGGATGGTAGGCAGCGGTGCTTTACATGCTATGGGGAGATGGAAGGCAATGGTGCAGTACATGCTGAGGAGAGATTGAGGGCAATGGTGCATTACATGCTGAGGAGAGATGAAAGGCAATGGTGCTTTACATGCTGAGGAGAGATGAAAGGCAATGGTGCTTTACATGCTGAGGGGACGCAAAGAATGGCACTGGTGCTTTACATGCTGTGCGGAGATGGAAAGTAACGTTGCTTTACATGTTGAGGGGAGAAGAAAGTCAGTGGTGCTTTACATGCTGTGGGGATATGGAAGACAGTGGTGCTTTAAATGCTGAGGTCAGATGGAAGGCAGTGGTGTTTTAAATGCTGAGCTGAGATGGAAGGCAATGGTGCTTGAGGGTAGATGGAAGGCAGTGGTTCTTTACATGCTTTGCTGAAATGGAAGGCAGTGCTGCTTTACATGCTGAAGGGACACTAGGGAAGGCAGTGGTGCTTTACATGCTGAGCTGAGAGGGAAGGCAATCGTGCTTTACATGCTGAGCTGAGAGGGAAGGCAATGGTGCTTTACATGCTGAGAGGAGATGGAATGCAATGGTGCTTTACATGCTGAAGGGATGCTAGGGAAGGCCATGGTGCTTTACATGCTGAGAGGCGATAGAAGGCAATTGTGCTTAATATGCTGAAGGAAAGATGGAAGGCAATGGTGCATTACATGCTGAGGAGAGATGAAAGGCAAAGGTGCTTTACATGCTGAGGGGAGATGGAAGGCAGTGGTGCTTTAAATGCTGAGCGGAGATTGAAGGCAATGGTGCTTTACAACCTATGGGGAGATGGTGGCAGTGGTGCTTTACATGCTGAGCTGAGAGGGAAGGCAATGGTGCTTTACATGCTGAGGGAAGATGGAAGTCAATGGTACTTTACATACTGACATGAGAGGGAAGGCAATGGTGCTTTACATGCTGAGAGGAGATGGAATGCAATGGTGCTTTACAACTGAGGGGATGCTAGGGAAGGCCATGGTGCTCTACATGCGGAGGGGAAAAGAAGGCAATGGGGCTTTATATGCTGAGGGGATGCTAGGGATGGCATTGGTGCTTTACATGCTATGGGGAGATGGAAAGCAGTGGTGCATTACATGCTGAGGAGAGATGGAATGCAATGGTGCTTTACATGCTTTGGGGAGATGGGTGGCAGTGGTGCTTTACATGCTGAGCTGAGAGGGAAGGCAATCGTGCTTTACATGCTGAGCTGAGAGGGAAGGCAATGGTGCTTTACATTCTAAGGGGAGATGGAAGGCAATGGTGCTTTACATGCTGAGGGGACGCAAAGGATGGCATTGGTGCTTTACGTGCTGTGCGGAGATGGAAGGTAATGGTGCTTTACATGTTGAGGGGAGAAGAAAGTCAATGGTGCTTTACATGCTGTGGGGAGATGGAAGGCAATGGTGCTTTACATGCTGAGGGAAGATGGAAGTCAATGGTGCTTTACATACTGACATGAGAGGGAAGGCAATGGTGCTTTACATGCTGAGAGGAGATGGAATGCAATGGTGCTTTACAACTGAGGGGATGCTAGGGAAGGCCATGGTGCTCTACATGCGGAGGGGAAAAGAAGGCAATGGGGCTTTATATGCTGAGGGGATGCTAGGGATGGCATTGGTGCTTTACATGCTATGGGGAGATGGAAAGTAGTGGTGCATTACATGCTGAGGAGATATGGAATGCAATGGTGCTTTACATGCTGAGGGGACATGGAGGGCAATGGTGGTTCATATGTAAGGGGAGATGGTGGGCAACAGTGCTTTACATGCTATGGGGAGATGGAAGGCAATGGTGCAGTACATGCTGAGGAGAGATGGAGGGCAATGGTGCATTACATGCTGAGGAGAGATGAAAGGCAATGGTGCTTTACATGCTGAGGGGATGCAAAGGATGGTATTGGTGCTTTACATGCTGTGCTGAGATGGAAGGTAATGGTGCTTAACATGTTGAGGGGAGAAGAAAGTCAATGGTACTTTACATACTGTGGGGAGATGGAAGACAATGGTGCTTTACATGCTGAGGGGAGATGGAAGGCAGTGGTGCTTTACATGCTGAGGGGAGATGGAAGGCAGTGGTGCTTTAAATGCTGAGTGGAGATGGAAAGCAATGGTGCTTTACATGCTGAGGGAAGATGGTGGGCAACGGTGCTTTAAATGCTGAGTGGAGATGAAAGGCAATGGTGCTTTACATGCTGAGGGTAGATGAAAGGCAGTGGTGCTTTAAATGCTGAAGGGAGATGGAATGCAATGGTGCTTTACATGCTGAGGGGTGATGGAAGGCAGTGGTCATTTACATGCTGAGGGGACACTAGGGAAGGCAATGGTGCTTTACATGCTGAGCTGAGATGGAAGGAAATGAGGCTTTACATGCTGAGAGGAGATTGAATCCAATGGTGCTTTACATGCTGAGGGGATTCTAGGGAAGGCCATGGTGCTCTACGTGCTGAGGGGAGATAGAAGGCAATTGTGCTTCATTTGCTGAGGGGAGATGGAAGGCAATGGTGCATTACATGCTGAGGAGAGATGAAAGGCAATGGTGCTTTACATGCTGAAGGGAGATGGAAGGCAATGGTGCTTTACATGCTGAGGGGATTCAATAGATGGCACTGGTGCTTTACATGCTGTGTGGAAATGTAAGGTAATGGTGCTTTACATGTTGAGGGTAGAAGAAAGTCAATGGTGCTTTACATGCTGTGGGGAGATGGAAGACAATGGTGCTTTACATGCTGAACTGAGAGGGAAGGCAATGGTGCTTTACATGCTGAACTGAGAGGGAAGGCAATGGTGCTTTACATGCTGAGAGGAGATGGAATGCAATGGTGCTTTACAATATTAGGGGATGCTAGGGAAGGCCATGGTGCTTTACATGCTGGGGGGGAGAAGAAGGCAATGGGGCTTTACATGCTGATGGAACGCTAGGGATGACATTGGTGCTTAACATGCTGAGGGGAGATGGAAAGCAGTGGTGCATTACATGCTGAGGAGAGATGGAATGCAATTGTGCTTTACATGCTGAGGGGACATGGAGGACAATGGTGGTTCATATGTAAGGGGGATGGTAGGCAGCGGTGCTTTACATGCTATGGGGAGATGGAAGGCAATGGTGCAGTACATGCTGAGGAGAGATTGAGGGCAATGGTGCATTACATGCTGAGGAGAGATGAAAGGCAATGGTGCTTTACATGCTGAGGAGAGATGAAAGGCAATGGTGCTTTACATGCTGAGGGGACGCAAAGAATGGCACTGGTGCTTTACATGCTGTGCGGAGATGGAAAGTAACGGTGCTTTACATGTTGAGGGGAGAAGAAAGTCAGTGGTGCTTTACATGCTGTGGGGATATGGAAGACAGTGGTGCTTTAAATGCTGAGGTCAGATGGAAGGCAGTGGTGTTTTAAATGCTGAGCTGAGATGGAAGGCAATGGTGCTTTATAAGCTGAGGGTAGATGGAAGGCAGTGGTTCTTTACATGCTTTGCTGAAATGGAAGGCAGTGCTGCTTTACATGCTGAAGGGACACTAGGGAAGGCAGTGGTGCTTTACATGCTGAGCTGAGAGGGAAGGCAATCGTGCTTTACATGCTGAGCTGAGAGGGAAGGCAATGGTGCTTTACATGCTGAGAGGAGATGGAATGCAATGGTGCTTTACATGCTGAAGGGATGCTAGGGAAGGCCATGGTGCTTTACATGCTGAGAGGCGATAGAAGGCAATTGTGCTTAATATGCTGAAGGAAAGATGGAAGGCAATGGTGCATTACATGCTGAGGAGAGATGAAAGGCAAAGGTGCTTTACATGCTGAGGGGAGATGGAAGGCAGTGGTGCTTTAAATGCTGAGCGGAGATTGAAGGCAATGGTGCTTTACAACCTATGGGGAGATGGTGGGCAGTGGTGCTTTAAATGCTGAGTGGAGATGGAAGGCATTGGTGCTTTACATGCTGAGGGTAGATGGAAGGCAATGGTTCTTTACATGCTTTGGGGAGATGGGTGGCAGTGGTGCTTTACATGCTGAGCTGAGAGGGAAGGCAATGGTGCTTTACATGCTGAGAGGAGATGGAATGCAATGGTGCTTTACATGCTGAGGGGACGCAAAGGATGGCATTGGTGCTTTACGTGCTGTGCGGAGATGGAAGGTAATGGTGCTTTACATGTTGAGGGGAGAAGAAAGTCAATGGTGCTTTACATGCTGTGGGGAGATGGAAGGCAATGGTGCTTTACATGCTGAGGGAAGATGGAAGTCAATGGTACTTTACATACTGACATGAGAGGGAAGGCAATGGTGCTTTACATGCTGAGAGGAGATGGAATGCAATGGTGCTTTACAACTGAGGGGATGCTAGGGAAGGCCATGGTGCTCTACATGCGGAGGGGAAAAGAAGGCAATGGGGCTTTATATGCTGAGGGGATGCTAGGGATGGCATTGGTGCTTTACATGCTATGGGGAGATGGAAAGCAGTGGTGCATTACATGCTGAGGAGAGATGGAATGCAATGGTGCTTTACATGCTTTGGGGAGATGGGTGGCAGTGGTGCTTTACATGCTGAGCTGAGAGGGAAGGCAATCGTGCTTTACATGCTGAGCTGAGAGGGAAGGCAATGGTGCTTTACATTCTAAGGGGAGATGGAAGGCAATGGTGCTTTACATGCTGAGGGGACGCAAAGGATGGCATTGGTGCTTTACGTGCTGTGCGGAGATGGAAGGTAATGGTGCTTTACATGTTGAGGGGAGAAGAAAGTCAATGGTGCTTTACATGCTGTGGGGAGATGGAAGGCAATGGTGCTTTACATGCTGAGGGAAGATGGAAGTCAATGGTGCTTTACATACTGACATGAGAGGGAAGGCAATGGTGCTTTACATGCTGAGAGGAGATGGAATGCAATGGTGCTTTACAACTGAGGGGATGCTAGGGAAGGCCATGGTGCTCTACATGCGGAGGGGAAAAGAAGGCAATGGGGCTTTATATGCTGAGGGGATGCTAGGGATGGCATTGGTGCTTTACATGCTATGGGGAGATGGAAAGCAGTGGTGCATTACATGCTGAGGAGAGATGGAATGCAATGGTGCTTTACATGCTGAGGGGACATGGAGGGCAATGGTGGTTCATATGTAAGGGGAGATGGTGGGCAACAGTGCTTTACATGCTATGGGGAGATGGAAGGCAATGGTGCAGTACATGCTGAGGAGAGATGGAGGGCAATGGTGCATTACATGCTGAGGAGAGATGAAAGGCAATGGTGCTTTACATGCTGAGGGGATGCAAAGGATGGTATTGGTGCTTTACATGCTGTGCTGAGATGGAAGGTAATGGTGCTTAACATGTTGAGGGGAGAAGAAAGTCAATGGTACTTTACATACTGTGGGGAGATGGAAGACAATGGTGCTTTACATGCTGAGGGGAGATGGAAGGCAGTGGTGCTTTACATGCTGAGGGGAGATGGAAGGCAGTGGTGCTTTAAATGCTGAGTGGAGATGGAAAGCAATGGTGCTTTACATGCTGAGGGAAGATGGTGGGCAACGGTGCTTTAAATGCTGAGTGGAGATGAAAGGCAATGGTGCTTTACATGCTGAGGGTAGATGAAAGGCAGAGGTGCTTTAAATGCTGAAGGGAGATGGAAAGCAATGGTGCTTTACATGCTGAGGGGTGATGGAAGGCAGTGGTCATTTACATGCTGAGGGGGCACTAGGGAAGGCAATGGTGCTTTACATGCTGAGCTGAGATGGAAGGAAATGATGCTTTACATGCTGAGAGGAGATTGAATGCAATGGTGCTTTACATGCTGAGGGGATTCTAGGGAAGGCCATGGTGCTCTACGTGCTGAGGGGAGATAGAAGGCAATTGTGCTTCATTTGCTGAGGGGAGATGGAAGGCAATGGTGCATTACATGCTGAGGAGAGATGAAAGGCAATGGTGCTTTACATGCTGAAGGGAGATGGAAGGCAATGGTGCTTTACATGCTGAGGGGATTCAATAGATGGCACTGGTGCTTTACATGCTGTGTGGAAATGTAAGGTAATGGTGCTTTACATGTTGAGGGTAGAAGAAAGTCAATGGTGCTTTACATGCTGTGGGGAGATGGAAGACAATGGTGCTTTACATGCTGAACTGAGAGGGAAGGCAATGGTGCTTTACATGCTGACATGAGAGGGTAGGCAATGGTGCTTTACATGCTGAGAGGAGATGGAATGCAATGGTGCTTTACACGCTGAGGGGATGCTAGGGAAGGCCATGGTGCTCTACATGCGGAGGGGAGAAGAAGGCAATGGGGCTTTACATGCTGATGGAACGCTAGGGATGACATTGGTGCTTAACATGCTGAGGGGAGATGGAAAGCAGTGGTACATTACATGCTGAGGAGAGATGGAATGCAATTGTGCTTTACATGCTGAGGGGACATGGAGGACAATGGTGGTTCATATGTAAGGGGGATGGTAGGCAGCGGTGCTTTACATGCTATGGGGAAATGGAAGGCAATGGTGCAGTACATGCTGAGGAGAGATTGAGGGCAATGGTGCATTACATGCTGAGGAGAGATGAAAGGCAATGGTGCTTTACATGCTGAGGAGAGATGAAAGGCAATGGTGCTTTACATGCTGAGGGGACGCAAAGAATGGCACTGGTGCTTTACATGCTGTGTGGAGATGGAAAGTAACGGTGCTTTACATGTTGAGGGGAGAAGAAAGTCAGTGGTGCTTTACATGCTGTGGGGATATGGAAGACAGTGGTGCTTTAAATGCTGAGGTCAGATGGAAGGCAGTGGTGTTTTAAATGCTGAGCTGAGATGGAAGGCAATGGTGCTTTATAAGCTGAGGGTAGATGGAGGGCAGTGGTTCTTTACATGCTTTGCTGAAATGGAAGGCAGTGCTGCTTTACATGCTGAAGGGACACTAGGGAAGGCAGTGGTGCTTTACATGCTGAGCTGAGAGGGAAGGCAATCGTGCTTTACATGCTGAGCTGAGAGGGAAGGCAATGGTGCTTTACATGCTGAGAGGAGATGGAATGCAATGGTGCTTTACATGCTGAAGGGATGCTAGGGAAGGCCATGGTGCTTTACATGCTGAGAGGCGATAGAAGGCAATTGTGCTTAATATGCTGAAGGAAAGATGGAAGGCAATGGTGCATTACATGCTGAGGAGAGATGAAAGGCAAAGGTGCTTTACATGCTGAGGGGAGATGGAAGGCAGTGGTGCTTTAAATGCTGAGCGGAGATTGAAGGCAATGGTGCTTTACAACCTATGGGGAGATGGTGGGCAGTGGTGCTTTAAATGCTGAGTGGAAATGGAAGGCATTGGTGCTTTACATGCTGAGGGTAGATGGAAGGCAATGGTTCTTTACATGCTTTGGGGAGATGGGTGGCAGTGGTGCTTTACATGCTGAGCTGAGAGGGAAGGCAATCGTGCTTTACATGCTGAGCTGAGAGGGAAGGCAATGGTGCTTTACATGCTGAGAGGAGATGGAATGCAATGGTGCTTTACATGCTGAGGGGATGCTAGGGAAGACCATGTTGCTTTACATGTTGAGGGGAGACAGAAGGCAATTGTGCTTCATATGCTGAGGGGAGATGAAAGGCAATGGTGCATTACATGCTGAGGAGAGATGAAAGGCAATGGTGCTTTACATTCTGAGGGGAGATGGAAGGCAATGGTGCTTTACATGCTGAGGGGATGCAAAGGATGGCATTGGTGCTTTACATGCTGTGCGGAGATGGGGGAGATGGTGGGCAATGGTGCTTTAAATGCTGAGCGGAGATGGAAGGCAATGGTGCTCTACATGCTGAGGGTAGATGGAAGGCAATGGTACTTTACATGCTTTGGGGAGATGGAAGGCAGTGGTCCTTTACATGTTGAAAGGACACTAGGGAAGGCAGTGGTGCTTTACATGCTGAGCTGAGAGGGAAGGCAATGGTGCTTTACTTGCTGAGAGGAGATGGAATGCAATGGTGTTTTACATGCTGAGGGGATGCTAGGGAAGGCCATGGTGCTTTACATGCTATGGGGAGATAGAAGGCAATTGTGCTTCATATGCTGAGGGGAGATGGAAGGCAATGGTGCATTACATGCTGAGGAGAGATGAAAGGCAATGGTGCTTTACATGCTGAGGGGACGCAAAGGATGGCATTGGTGCTTTACATGCTGTGTGGAGATGGAAGGTAATGGTGCTTTACATGCTGTGGGGAGATGGAAGACAATGGTGCTTTACATGCTGTGGGGAGATGGAAGACAATGGTGCTTTACATGCTGAGGGAAGATGGAAGGCAATGGTGCTTTACATGCTGACATGAGAGGGAAGGCAATGGTGCTTTAAATGCTGAGCAGAGATGGAAGGCAATGGTGCTTTACATGCTGAGGGGAGATGGTTAGCAACAGTGCTTTAAATGCTGAGCGGAGATGGAAGGTAATGGTACTTTACATGCTGAGGGGAGATAGAAGGCAATAATGCTTTAAATGCTGAGCTGAGAGGGAAGGCAATGGTGCTTTACATTCTGAGAGGAGATGGAATGCAATGGTGCTTTACAAGCTGAGGGGATGCTAGGGATGGCATTGGAGCTTTCCTTTCTGACGGGAGATGGAAAGCAGTGGTGCATTACATTCTGAGGAGAGATGGAATGCAATTGTGCTTTACATGCTGAGGGGAGATGGAGGGCAATGGTGGTTCATATGTAAGGGGAGATGATGGGCAACTGTGCTTTACATGCTATGGGGAGATGGAAGTCAATGGTGCAGTACATGCTGAGGAGAGATTGAAGGCAATGGTACTTTACGTGCTGAGGGGACGCTAGGGAAGGCAATGGTGCGTTACATGCTGACGGAACGCTAGGGAAGGCAATGGTGCTTTACATGCTGAGCTGAGAGGGAAGGCAATGGTGCTTTAAATGCAGAGAGGAGATGGAATGCAATGGTGCTTTAAATGCTGAGGAGATGCTTGGGAAGGCCATTGTGCTTTAGATGCTGAGGGGAGATAGAAGGCAATGGTGCTTCATATGCTATGGAGAGATGGAAGGCAATGGTGCATTACATGCTGAGGAGAGATGTAAGGCAGTGGTGCTTTACATGCTGAGGGGAGATGGAAGGCAATGGTGCTGTACATGCTATGGGGACGCTAGGGATGGCATTGGCGCTTTACATGCTGAGGGGAGATGGAAGACAATGGTGCTTTACATGCTGAGGAGAGATGGAAGGCAATGGTGCATTACATGCTGAGGAGAGATGGATGGCAATGGTGCTTTACATGCTGAGGGGAGATGGAGGGCAATGGTGCTTCATATGCTGAGGGGAGATGGAAGGCAATGGTGCTTTACGTGCTGAGAGGAGATGGAATGCAATGGTGCTTTACATTCTGAGGGGAGAAGAAAGTCAATGGTGCTTCATATGCTTAGAAGATATGGAAGGCAATGGTGCATTACATGCTGAAGAGAGATGGAAGGCAGTGGTGCATTACATGCTGAGGAGAGGTGGAAGGCAATGGTGCTTTACGTGCTGAGGAGATGCTAGGGAAGGCAATGGTGCTTTGCATGCTGACGGGACGCTAGGGAAGGCAATGGTGCTTTACATGCTGAGAGGAAATGGAATGCAATGGTGCTTTAAATGCTGAGGGGAGGCTTGGGAAGGCCATTGTGCTTTACATGATGAGGGTAGATAGAAGGTAATGGTGCTTCATATGCTGTGGAGAGAAGGAAGCCAGTGGTGCATTACATACATACCAAAAATAAAAGATGCAAATACTCCTTTGACTTGTGTTTTGACGTATGACCCCAAAGCAAACAAAATAAAAAAGATTGTCCAAAAGAATTGGAAACTGATTGAAACCTTAGGAATCCCCAAACCTCTTTTTGCCTTTAAAAAAGGTAAAAACATTCGGCAACAACTGGTTAAGGCAACTAGACAAACTGTACCCCCCAAAAAAGATCTCAGAAATCTCTTGAATTTACCACCTGTAGTGGGCCATTTCCGATGCCAGAATTGTTTGGCATGCAGTTTAACAGAGGATTCCAAACAATTGATCATTAACGACCAAATACACTACCAAAAAGTTTTTTCTAATTGTAATTCAAAAAATGCAATTTATTGCATTAAATGCCCGTGTAACAAATATTACATTGGACAGACTATACAACCAATGAAAAAACGAATATTACAACACAAATCGAGAATAAAATGCAAAGTCCAAGGAGCCCCGTTAGTACAACATTTCCAGACTTTAAACCACTCGGAAAATTATCTGAAATGGTCAGTACTTTGTTTAGCTGGCAACTTGGAAAAAACGCAACTCCAGACAAGATTAAACAGATTGGAAGCTAGATTAATTGAAAAATACCACACTACAGTTTTGGGACTTAACGGCAGAGATGAAATATGGTCTTTACTGCATTAGAACAAATTTAATGATAAAAATGCATTAAGTATGTGAGTTGTTCGGTGTTACTTCGCAAATACAGGTTTCTGAAAATTTCTGATAAAGATTTGTTATTAGGTACAAAGATTGTAAGGAGTGGCGGGTATACACTGGGTTATAAGGTGGTGTTATTATTATTCCCTCCCTTTTTAGTCTTATCTTCAATTTGATTTTAGAACTGTCTAATATTGGGCATTAGGCACTATCATTTATGGTTTTGTTTGTAGAAGTAATTGGTCATTATGACGATTACAGGCCACTCTGATGTAGTGATTAGTCTGCTTTCGGGTTTCATTTATTTAGGAATAGAGTCCGTTTTTTAGCTTCATGACCTCTCATTCCGGATATATTCTCGCTTCCGCATCACGTGTTTCCTGATGCCGGAAGCGCGAGGTATCTAGACGACAAGTACGTACATACTAAGGTGAGAGTTACTAAAGAAATCGCCCTGTAAAATCATAAGGGTTTCCAGTTATAAGAGTGGGTCCTTAGCTGATTTCTCCGTCTCGTTATCCCGACAGAGGCGGCGTCTACAGTCTTCCGTTTTTTCTCACGGTTTCGTGCAACGAATTGAGGCATTTAAGTTCGAACAACCAAAGATTTTTCAAGGTAGGAATTACCAAGTATCATCCATGATTCTTCGATGTAGGTAGCAGAAATGGGTTGAGGCAGTTAACGTTTAGCCATTGGTTGGTTTGTTTTGCAGTCAAAAAAAACATTGGATGGAGATTTGGAGAAATAATTTACGAATACATTACAAGATACCTCGACAGAACGACTTCTACTAGTAAGTTTAGAATATTGACGTATTGTGGTCCTGATTGCTTTAGTAAGTTCCCGTGTATTGGATATTTAGATGATTATAGCATTCCCAGTTAAAGGGATTGATGAATCGGGACCCCATGAAATAGCCTCAAGAAACAGTACGCTCTAAAATATCTGCCTTGATAAGAGATATTATACATCATAAGGCCATACTCCATTCAGTTGATAGAGAGGCCTGATATGCATATATATATCGATATGAGCATATGTACAATACACCTCTATCACCCTTAGTAATAGATAGAACCGGTACACAGTGGTGTTAGTGCACTATGAGGTTTATGTTTATTTCACTTAATTTTGTTTTTTTGGCCCGCCACTTCAGTGTTTCTCTTGGAATGTTATTTTTTTGCAATTTTTTGGTCATATGACCCGGTCCTATGCTCCGATGTGTATAAATAGTGTAAATAATGATATATGTTTGTATTATATTGTACATATAAAATTAGTAATACAGAAATATTGAATTTGTATCTATAGGTGAAATTCGAAGAAATTATATATACATGTGCCCTAGTCCTGATGAGGCCTTAAGAGTTTTGTGGCTGAAACGCGTCGACAACGATTTGGAAGACATTCAGTTGAATTATTGATTATTTTGGATTCACTTTAAAAGAGTACTTTTATGAATGTAGAGATCATAATGAAAAAGATCTCAAAAGTTCTCGAGTAGGTTTGATCTTCATTAGAAAGGAATGCTTGAGTAGATTAATCCTATAAGCATCCGAATTGAAATATAGGGTTTCGTAGATGTATATGTTCATTGATTTCTGATTTCTTGAAAGCAAAGATTGTAAATATTATAAATGTTTTTGTATATATGTCTGAAAGATTAATCTCTTTATATATTGATGCTGAAATATAAAACAATAAATATACTTAGACGCAGATCTAAGGAAAGATATACTCATTGTTGGGTTGGAATTACCGTGTATGACCATCAAAAATAATGACAACATAGTTCTCATTGAGGATAAAATAACTCAAGGGAGGAGATAATTAATCTTTCTCGTCACCAGAACATAGAAATATCATTAATCCCTAGGCGTTAGTTTTTTCTTTACACTTGTTTAAGTACCCAGATGCCAAAGGGTTATTATGGGTTCCCCCCTTTCTTCTAAAAGGAGAGATGTAAGGCAGTGGTGCTTAACATGCTGAGGGGAGATGGAAGGCAATGATTCTTTACATGCTGAGGGGAGATGGAAGGCAATAGTGCTTTACATGCTGAGGGGAGATGGAAGGCAATGGTGCTTTACATGCTGAGGGGAGATGGGGGCAATGGTGCTTCATATGCTGAGGGGAGATGGAAGGCAATGGTGCTTCATATGCTGAGGGGAGATGGAAGGCAATGGTGCTTTACATCCTGAGGCGAGATGGAAGGCAATGGTGCTTTACGTGCTGAGAGGAGATGGAAGGCAATGGTGCTTTACGTGCTGAGAGGAGATGGAAGGCAATGGTGCTTTACGTGCTGAGAGGAGATGGAATGCAATGGTGCTTTACATTCTGAGGGGAGAAGAAAGTCAATGGTTCTTCATAAGAGAAACTTGGGAATGCTACATACTATGGGAAGATGGGGAAACAATGGTGCTTTTCATTCTATGGCGACATGGGCGTCGATTCACTAGAATGCCAGAGGTAGCGGAAGTGACATCATATCAATTAGAAAATGTTATGAATTGTGTTAGTGAAACATGGCTGTGTGACTATAGGCTCTAAATTCATCCTGTAATTTTGGGAGGGACGGAGAATATGCTGTGTGTTTAAAATCATGTTTTAACCTTTTTTTCAATTGTGAATTTATATATTATCTACCCCAAATGTTGTATAGAAAGTTTTAAATGTGTTTTATATGCGATGTATACTTTTATGATTCAATTAATCGAATAAAGTTATTTTGATGATGATGATGACATCACATACCGTTTGACCTCAATGACATCACAGGAAGTGCCATCATATGGCCCTTGATCCAGAGTTTTCCAGTTAGGCATGCCACATGACTAACATCACACTCACACTCTCTAACATCTACTTACACTAATACTTTCTGACACTCAGGCCCAGGTTTACCAATGCTTGTTTGCCATAAGTTGGCAGGGTATGCTCAGACGTGAGTCCCTTGCTCACTTTGCCACTGGATTCAAGCAAGCCTGGCTGAAGACGGCTGAAATGCCAGAAACCGGTACTAGGAAGCTTGTTTCCGGTCCAGGGAAGGCATGGCTTGGCAGTTCGGGCTGGACTGTTCCCATGAGGCACAGGGTCAGACTGATTTGCATATGGCCATGTCTGAACTGGGGTGGCAGAGTGGGCTAAAGAACGGTGATGGATCAAACCCGGATCTGTTGACTGGGTGTGAGTGTTTGATTGGTTCTGATGCTCCGTCCATCACCACCCCCTTTTGTACCGCTTTACACTGTGTTTGTGACACTTCTGTGACACAAACCCGGTGCAAAGTGTTAAGATGGGATTTACTATCGAATTAGTATCCCAAAGTAATGCAAAATTGCGCAATGCACTGCTTTACGTTATTTTGCATGAAGTGGGCATTGCATGGGTGCTGCATAGACGTTCCATGGGCGGTGCATGAGCGTTCCATGGGCGGTGCATGGGCGTTCCATGGGTGGTGCATGGGCGTTCCATGGGCGGTGCATGGCTATTCCATGGGCAGTGCATGGGCGGTGCATGGGCATTCCATGAGCGGTGCATGGATGTTCCAATTTATTTATTGATTTATTCATTTATTTTTCCAAATTTGCATGTGTGCTAAATAGTACAGCACATATACACAGTGGAAAAATACTTAAAGCACAGTTTTTGTTCTTGAGTGGAACCCCATACCCCAGTAAATTTGGGTCTCAATCTCACTTACTACCTGTCAGTCTTTCACTCACACATACATACAGACACATGCTCACTTGTACACATGTTCTTATCTCACATAAACACAGTCTCACCCGCAACCACGCACACAACATGCATTTAAAAACATTTTTGCTTACCACGACTGCTACCAAATGTTCTGTTCCAGATAAGTGTGCTCCATTTTTTTACATTAATAGTGAATAATAGAATATTATTAACTATTAGTTTAAAGAAAAATGTGCTGAAAATAAGGAATGGGCAGCAGGCCCTGCATTCTTGGCACTAATTTTTGCCACCTCTGAGGTCAGGGGTCGCAAAGGTAGTGCCATTGGTCTCAAGTAGCAAGCCAGGGCTCGCAGCTGTTAACCCTGACCACCCGTAAATGACGTCCATGTATGGAGAGACATGGGAAGAGGGTGGTGCTTTACATGCTGAGGAGGGACTTAGGAAGGCAGTGGGGCTTTACACGTCATGAAAAATACAGGGACGGCAACAATACTTTATATACTGAGCAGAGTTGAGGAAAACGAAGGTGCTTTAAATGCCGAGGGGAGATGAGGGATGGTAATGGTGCTTTACATGATGATGGGAGGTGAGGGGTGGTAATGGTGCTTTACATGATGATGGGAGGTGAGGGGTGGTAATGGTGCTTTACATGCTGAGGGGAGGTGAGGGGTGGTAATGGGGCTTTACATGCCGAGGGAAGGTGAGGGATGGTAATGGTGCTTTACATGCTGATGAGAGGTGAGGGAAGGGAATGGTGCTTTACATGCCGAGGGGAAGTGAGGGCCAAATGGCAGAGGAAATGCCTGTTAGCGTCTCTGGCGCGATGTAAAAAGCAGAGCCGGGTAGGTCTGAGACGCTATAAGGCGTTTCCTCTACCATCTCCTCATGGGGCTTTGATCAATACCCTACTTGGGTTGATGTTTACCCATGCTAAGGTACAATACTACCACTTGACCTGTTGTGTGACTGGTTATCCTGACATAATATCTCTACCTACTGAATCTAGTCAGGGCAGTGTATGTTTTTTGCTTAGGCTATGCCAATGCTTGTTTCCTTAGGTCCTCAAGAATCGCCACATTACCGCTTTCAACATATTTTGGCGAGAAACATGCTGACTTTTTTAGACCAACTCACTCACTATGCTAACCAGGACCATTATATCCTAAGTCAGCGCAGATTCGTTTTAACTAGCCTAGTGAGCTCAATCATTAAATAGTTTGACCCTGAGTATCAAAACACCTATTTTAAACCCACTCTTCATCCCCACTTGAGCCCACACACCCTCCCTTCACCGGACGGCTAAGAAAAGATCTCTGGCAAAGAGCCCCTAGTGGTGCCTGTCGGGCATTGCAGCGCTGGCCCGACGAGAAGCAAGCCGAATGATGAAGCATGACACCCGTTCGGATGTGTTCTCCCGTTGGAGCTCACTCCTTCCCCTGGAACTCTAGACTTCTATTTTTTTTACTGTTGTGAGGAACTTCACACCCCTGTGCCTGCAGTGCATCGGGATGACAGACAGTATAGAACGTAGTGGTCCCAGTTATAATACATCAAACGAGGTGTAAAAACAAATGGAAAAAATATACAAGAAATTACACTCTACACATACTGCAATGTTTTAAAGAACGTTTTTCACAAACATCATAAAAGCCTAGTTGATGTGTCCAACTAAGTGCAAGGGGAGGGGGAGTGACTTGAGTGAGCTAGTGAAATAAGTGACAAATACATCAAATTGGTAAAGCAATCCAATTGTTGGGCATATTATTCAATGCCACATATTCTCAAACACAATCAAAGAAAGGTAAATGACAATTAATTACATAGCCATGTACAGTAGAAAGTCACAATGCGGCATGCACTGTTGGCAATACTGGCAGCAGTAGTATGTCGATGTTTCGACCCCTGAAGCTAAGTAGGTTTTTCAATCCTTACTGGCGGGGTCTTCCTCAGGACAAAGGTGAAAGTGAAAAGGACAGGGACACCTAGGGGTACAATAAGATAAGGACTTATCAGGTCAAAAAATGAAATGAAGACCAGAACGTATAGTAAGTAAATACTCAAATTACCGTATAAAAAATGAAAGGACAAGCCTAGTAGGCGCAGGAAGTCGTCACAGGCGATGGGGGCTTCAGAGGCTCCGGATTAAGAGTGAGAGTGATATACACCTAAAAAATAAGGTGTCAGTCAAAACCCATTGATGGATCTAGAGTTACCGGGTAAAAACAACCCTTAAAGGTTTAAACGTAAACTTACTCAACAACTGGGGAAGAAATCCATAATATTGCTCCAGTGCAGTTCGAATACTGCTGGAAACACCATGGTCACAAAACCATTGGTCGCAGAGTGATGTTAATCATAATTGCTTACAGCGGGTAAATTCAATAATTTCTACAGAAAAAAAGGGGGGGGGAGGGGGGAAGGAGGGAAACACAATCAGTGCCAGAACCTTGAAATCATGAATTAAGACATCGGGTAGCAACTAACAGTATGATAACAAAGCGAACACTTTAAAAGCAGTTTCATGTGATCTATAATCATGAAAGCGGTCTAAAACCCCAAAGAAAATAGCCCTTTAAATTACATAAAGAAAAACGCGCGACACACTGGGGTGATGTAAAGTATACTGTCGCTCGTAGCAATTACACGTGTAAGACTATCCAAAGACAAAGTGCCTAACCAGAGGCTGCTTCATGCTCATGCGATGGAGTATTTAATATTTCATTTGTGCTGGTAGTTAAATTAAAAAAGAAGTAACCCATTCCCTCGAGGGTGAACTTAACAGTTAGCCACATATTAACCGCTAACAGAGGGAAACGAAATAGAATTGAAAGCTCAAAGACTGCGATTACTCGCCAGGCTGACTATTGAATACAAAGGAACGCGTTGAGAAAATGTATGCCACACACGTTGCCAACATCTCATGGTTTGTTAAAACACATGAGGCGCATCGTGAAAAGTAACACAAAAAAGAAATAACTCACCCTCTTTATTTCAAAATGCTTCCTCACTCGCAGAGAGCGCGTTGCTATTGAATGAACTGATTTTAACGGGAGATGTCGGGAACCGCGTGACGTCCCGTATGGTGCAGCCACTAAGTGCCGGTTGCAAACGCCTATGAAAAGAAAAAAGACTATGAATCGTCTACGGTCAGGAAGCAATGGATTAATGTACTGGCCAGATTTGATTGTATACTCATGCCATAAATTCAAACAAATTATTATATTGGAATTGTGTGACACACCTGCATAAGCACAGTAGCTCAAACACAAATGACTGCTTAGACATACAGTCCATAACATGGATATTCTAACAACTGAATATGCTTCCTTAAGTATTGACATCATACAAACATAAACATATGTCAAAGTCAGCATATATGAAATTTCAAGTGGAGTACATTAACACAGAAATTCCTGGAAGCAAAACGACATTTATCATCTTTGTTAGATAAAAAGTATAGCTAAACTCACAAATATATCAATATGTATGAGAAGCCTATATGTGCACATTAAAAGAAATACATGTGCCAAAGCATAGATATCATAACAGGACAAGTGCATTCAAAAGCATACAGCTATACAATGACAGATTTAGTATCACACCTAAATAAGATTCTTAGAATGTACATTCATGTGGAACCGTACATTGTACAATCCGGGGTGAGATACAAATTAATTCAGTGTTATGAGTCATTTGGGTTATAGAGCAAAAAGGGTTTGAAACAAACCCAGAGGTTCGTATTGGCATTTCCTGTGTAAATAGGGCAGCCACTCTCTAAACTATATGTGGCCACACAACCACTTTATAGCCATAGCGGTGATTCTCAGATATGTGCAGTTATTGGCCCTCTTAATACTGAGAGGTACGGTTAGATATTAAGACGAGCCAATTGAGCATTGCTAGGGTCTAATTCGTTGAGCCCATTAACAATGGTGTCAAGGCGTATCATCCATTTCAATTCTCGGATGTTCAGAATTGAGGCAATATTGCCCCCTCTTGGTCTCAGTTCTGGTTTCTCAATCACCAGCCATTGTAGCTGGTCTGGGCTGTGTCCCATCTGTGTAAAGTGTTCGACTAGGGGTGCCCCTACTACAGAACACTGGATTCTACTCTGATGTTGCAGTATCCTTGCCTTAATTTTCTGTTGCGTCTGGCCCACATAGAGTGAGCTACACGGACAAATTATGCCATAGATCACATTAGTAGAGTTGCAGTTGGTGAAGGAATGCAGGGTAGTCGAATACTGTTTGTACGTAAAGTTCTTCGTTGGAACTGTAGTAAGGCAAGCTTTACAGTTTCCACATTTATAATGACCTTTGACCAGGGGTAGATTCCAGATTGATTGAATCGTTGGTTCTGTCACGTTTTCCAGAAAAGAGTGGACCACATGATCTTTAACGCTCATTGCTTTCTTAAAAGAATGCATAGGAAAATGTGGTTGGTCTATGTCATTTGCTACCAAGTTCCAATGTTTATTGACCACCTTCTTAATGGCATTACTCCTAGTAGAGAAAGTTGTAACGCAGATTAATCTTTGTGACAAAGTGTCATTCCTCTCTTTGGGGATCAATAAAGTTTCACGTGGGTTGTACCAGGCCCTCTTCTGAGCTCTCTTCACAAGTCTTCTTGAATACCCTCTGTTCACCAGACGGACACTCAAGTCTTCAGATTCAGACATATAGTCTGACTTCTTTGAGCAATTCCTACGAATCCGTAGAAACTGACCCACTGGGAGATTGTCTCTCAAACCACGTGGGTGGTGACTATTATACCTCAAAAGAGAGTTGCGTTCAGCAGGTTTTCGGTATAACGTGTACAGCTTGTTATCTTCACAGCAGATTATAATATCAAGGAACGCTACCTCATTAGCATCAGATTGTATAGTGAATTTTATGTCCTGATCACATTGGTTCAACCACTCATGAAAACGACCCAATTCGATTGCATCTCCATTCCAGATAATCAGTATATCATCGATATACCGTCTCCATAGATTCACCTGCTGATGGAACGGGTTGTTATCGAATACATAGAGTCTCGCAAAATGGTCCATGTAGATAATGGCAAGGTCTGGGGCAAAGGCCTGCTCCCATAGCCACGCCCTTTGTCGGAATATAGTGGCCTCCTTGGAAAAAGAAGAAGTTTCTCTTCATCGCTATGGACAACAGGGTGATGATAAATTCAGTCGGAACCGCCATTGGTGCCGGTCGTTGGTTTAAGACTTCCCTCATCACCTCCAATGCTGGTTCTTGTGGGATACTCGTATATAGTGACACAATGTCACATGTCACAAGCAATTGGTTGTTTGGATTGAAGGGTTGTTGGTCTATGAGGGTAATGGTTTGCATTGTATCCCTTAGATATGCCTTAGTCTTTTCAGCAATTGGTTTCAGGAAAAAATCTATGTATTTACATAGAGGTTCAAGCAATGATCCACATCCAGAAACGATGGGACGCCCAGGTGGATTCTGCATGTCCTTATGAATTTTGGGCAGCGTATAGATGGTGGGTAAACGTGGATATTTCTGGTTCAGGTACTCAAATTCAAGTTTGCTTAAGAAGCCTTGTTCATGAGCTTCAGATGTAATCTTAAAGATTTCTTCAGCCAGTTCTTTTGAAGTATCAGATCTCAATAGAGAGTAGCTAACACCATCTTGAAGTTGTCTCATAATTTCTGATTTGTATGAGGTCTTGTCCTGTATAGCGATTGCTCCTCCCTTATCCGCAGATTTGATGACAATATCCTTGTTGTTCTTTAGGGTCAGGAGGGCCGCTCTTTCCTGCTTGCTGGTATTAGGGATGGTATGTTTGTATGTGGACAGTAATTTCATCACGTCGTTCAATACCATACTTTCATACGCCAGAATCCTGTTAGTCATAGCATCGGTAGGTGGAACAAAGGTAGAAGGAACCCTTAGTCCCGTCAGTGATTTTGATGGACTACTATTCGAATTTTTGAAATAGTATCTCAGGCGGATTTTCCAAAAGAAACGGTGTAATTCCGTCTTAAGATTAAAGGTGTTCGGGTAAGCTGCTGGCACGAAAGACAAGCCTTTAGATAGTATTCTCAGTTCTTCCTCCTGTAAGGTGTATGATGAGATATTGACCACTGGATTATTATTTGGTTCCACCATCTGTAGACCTTGCGTCGTGTGGAGATCTCCCTGTGACTCTCTGGTTGGAACCGGACCTACTTGGGAACAGTGCCCCTGCCTCTGTCCCAACTCTTGCTGGTGGGCTGGTGGCCTCTCAGGGGGCCCCTCTGCCAATGGGCACCTCGTCCTCTCGGTGGTCTCCATTGGCTTTCGCCTAAAAAAGGAAAGTAACTTTGGGGTGGATACCAACTATCCCGGTAGCTGTAATCGAAGTTCGGACCTTGTGGTTCGTTATCGCTGTCAGAGCTCACCGATGAATCAGTGAAAGTAGTGTATTTACTTCTTCCTCTGTAGCCGCCTCTGCCGATGAATCGACCTTGTGTGTCTTGTTTATAATGATCTTCGTTCAGATATGGATACGTGTTCTTTTTCTCATAGAAAAGAATATCTTTAGATCATTTCTCAAGTTTTTTATGCTGAGTGGTTGTTTCAAAATCCTTCAATGATTTTCCCAAGTTGTCTAGGGCATCTTTAGCATTAGTCAATGGTGAATCAGCTGTGATTTCCTGTTTCAGGGATGCAATCTCTCTAATGAGTAGTCGAACCTGCTCAGCCGCTGTCTCCACTCCCAATACCATCCAGTGTCGCGATGCGTTGTTAGCAACAAAACTAAAGCCTTCCTTAAATTTCGGTATGTCAATAAATATTGCCGGTTCGTTTTTTAGGGATGACAGACAGCAACACAGAGTGCGAGGGGAGAGAAGCAGATGAGGGAGACAGCTGGAAAACACATGCACTCCCATGAAGGGTTTAAAAAAAGAAAAAAGTAGCGCTTGAAAAGGAAGCTTTAGAAGCATAGAAGCCAGCCAATCAAAGGAGATGGTAAAGAGGCAATGCTCCATGGGAGGGACAAACATAAGATCTACAAGCTGGGACATGAATAAGAAGCAGGCAAATGGGACTGACAGGAAAGCCAACCAGTGTTAAGCAGTGGGCGGCTTCCAATCCCCTGTATGCTCTTGGTAACTCCACACTATGTCTAATAGGGGCACAATTCACATTCGTCACTCACTTTCTCACTTCGTGTAAATAATGTGATATTGTTTGTTTGGTATAAATACTTGAGTGAAATAGCAGGACATATTAACACTTCCTACTTTTGTTTGCTAATGCAAACTACACAATGGTTGAGGAGTCCTTGCTGCCTTTTCAGTAGCTGCTTTACATGAATGATACAAATATGAAAGCACAGTTGTTATAAGTGATGAAGCAGAAGTACAGAGAGCTACGTGTGTCTTCTTGCTTTATGATAAGTTCAAAGATGAAGACTGTGTGACCCAAGCCCGAGAACTTTCTCCCGTATACAGACCTCCTTTGGAAGTACGGGGTACATCCCGCACCCCTGAAGGGGCATTGTGACTGTTACTGTCGTAGCTAACGCCACAGCCTGCTGTAAACAGCGGTTTGTGGTACATCATAGAAATGCAAGTGTGAAACTCATGGTTATTTGAAGAGTAGGTGGACTTTGGAGGGACGCTGTTGAATTTGACTGTGATCTTGAACGCTGAGTTTGTATTTGATTTTCCCTTTTTCATCCTTTCCAGGTGCCCACGCTGGTGGTGACAAGCACATCTCCGGAGACTTTTCACAGTTACCGGCCCATGACGTTTACAGAATCCAACCTGGAGCTCGCTGCGAAGAAAGGCGAATGTGTTAGCACCTCCGCCAAACCGATAATAGTGCTACGTAAACCCAGTGACGAGGAAGAAAACCGTCCCAGGAAGGATAAAAGCACATGGATAGGAGATCTGAACACACTGCGCCATGCTGGTTCCAGATTTCTGAATGGAGACGATGACACAAGTGGCCTCGGTCAAGACCTCATGCCTGAAAAGTCCCTTCTTGAAAGACCTCTTGATCGCCCTCCATCGTGTCGCTACCTGGATCATCCCTACATTGTCCCCACACTGGAGGATTCTGACAATGAAGACGCCGTGGAGGCAGAGCTGGAACAGCTCTACCTGTCTCATTTAAGCCGTCTGCAGGCTGCCAAGGAACTAAAGGAGCCAGGTGAGGTGGACGTGGCACAGGGGATCGAGGATGACTCTCACACTGGCACTGACTGGCACACTCATGTATCCCCTCTAGATCTGGCAGGTACCAAAAGAATACTGAATACTTGGCTGGTGGAAGAGATTTCACTGCGCCATGCCAACGGAAGGGAGGAAGAGGAAGTTACAAATGTGGCCCACGTGGATGTGGAACGGGTTCCATCTGTCTGCGAACCGCCACCAAGCCACCAGGAAGGATGGTCTGAGAAGAAAGAAGTCTCCTCTACTGTCTCTGTCCAGGATTCACTGGAAGATTCACTGGCAGAAGGAGAGGGCAGAGCTCCATGTAACTTTAAGTCCTTTGACGATAAAGCACAGAGTTTTGGAATGGATTTGCCGAAGATGCCAGGGGGAGGAGATAGTGCTCAGACCTCAACACTGGGTCACACCAGCCGAGATCCCAGTCACAGGTCTCCAGCGTTGCCAGGAATGAAAGCCACGGATAGTGTGTTGTCTTGTGCGCCTTGTGGATATGTTTCTGTGACTCAAGACAGTATCGCCTTGCCTGGATGCCACCTTGATCACACCGTTGCCACACCAGACTCTTCACCAGGGGGTACATTGAAGACTCTTCCCAAAGCTGAGGGTGATAACAACTGCCAGAGCTTTGAAGCAGAGAAAAATCTCCTTACTCAAGATCAACCCGTGGGTGCGTTGTCAATATATTCTCAGCATAGCTCGCAAATAACCCCAGAGCAAGAAAGCAAAGAGGCGTGTGGGTTAGAGACCTCCCAGCGTCTGCAGGTAAACGTTCGACCGAGCCAAGAGCGTTCAGGACTAGAGTCCTATAAGAATGTGCTTGAAACCGCACCGCCGGACCAAGGACTTTCTAGACTAGAGCCCTTGCAGCATCTGAGAGAGAATGCTCTACTGAGCCAGGAGCTCTCAGGTTTAGATGCCTTCCAGAAGCTTCCGGACACAGTTCCCCTGAGTGAAGGCCATTCTGAGGTAGACACCTCCCGAACCCTCCATGAGGATGCTCTCCTGAGCCAAGAGCTTTCTCAACTAGAGACATCTAAGAGCGTACAAGACAAGCGTCTGCTGAGCCAAGAGCTTTCACGACTAGAGAGGTCCCACAATCTGCAAGAAAGTGTATTACTGAGCGAAGAGTTTCGTGGGCTAGAGACATCCAACAATCTACAAGAAAGGGCTCCACTGAACAGAGAGATTCTTTTGCGAGGGACTGCAAAGAATAAGCAAGAAATCAGTCTTTTGAGTGAAGAGCTTTCGCGGCGAGAGACCTCTGAACATCTGCAAGAAAGCATTCTACTAAGCGAAGAATTGTCAGTGCTGGAGACCTCTCAGAATCTGCAAGAAATTGTTCTTCTCAACGAAGAGCTATGTGGTTTAGGGACTTCACGGCACCTGCAAGAACGCTTCCTACTAAGGGAATGTGTTTCTGGGCGTGAAACATTCCAGAATTTACCCTTGACAGGTGCAGGGGCCTCGAACGAATGCACTCTCGCTGCTGTGCTGGAAGAGGAGTTTGGCTACAAGAGCTCTTCGCGTACTCTGCTGGGCGATGGGTTAGCGTACGTGGGCTCTTCCTCTGCTGCTACACGGGAGGGCTTGGAGTACCAAGACTCCACTCCCCCAGGAGATGGATTAGGGTATCTGGGCTCATCCAGTGCTCTGCTTGGTGAGAGGGTTGGGTGTCATGACTGTTTCTCTGCATTCCGAGGTAAGAGGGTAGGGCTTCTGGACTCCAGCCCTGCTCTCCTGGGTGAGGGGCTAGAGCAGCCAGACACCAGCCCACCTCTCCTGGATGAGAGGTTACCGTCCCAGGGGTCTTCTTCATCAGCTCTTCTGGTTGAAGGTTTAGATTGGCTAGGCTCCTACTCTGCTCCACATAGTGAGGAAGTCATGTGTGGTGGCTGTAACTCTGCAGAGAATTCGAATGCAATCTCCGCTCTGCAGGGTGAGGAGGCAGGTTATTCAAACACAAACACAGCTCTACAGTGTATGAAGGAAGAGTATCCTGACTCAAGGTCTGGTCTTTCAGGTGAGGAGTTAGTGTTTCCGGACTCCGGCCCTGCTCATCCAGGTGATGAGTTAAAGTTTCTGAACTCCAGCCCTGCTCCTCTGGGTGACAGGTTAAGGTATTCTGACTCTTGCTCAATTCCCTTGGGTGAGAGTCTGCAGGTCAGGGACCGGGGCCTGTGTGTGGAAGCTGCTCTTTCTCAGTCCTTCAGCTTCCTCTGTGCTGTGGTCTTGCTGCTAGTTGTGCTGCAGGACTGTACGTCCTTTGTAGCTGTCCTACTTTTCCTGATGTCTGTCTGGTTCCTTTAGCTGGATAGGGTATTGCACAAGGTCTGCATCGGCCAACCTTTGCACAATGTACCCCTTGTACAGTAGTTTACTATCTTGTGGCCACAGGCCATGCCTTCGGCTGCAGAGGAAGTTTTCAGCTAGTTAGGTGGGCCCTTTGAGGGGCCCCATTGGGCGCTGCGCCGCTTCCATCACACGTCTCTTTGCTCGCCTTGCACCAAAGTCCTTTCCCTTTAGAGAGAAAGTAATGCAAATAAACCAGGCAGGTTTGTAAGTAGTGTCTCTGTATGCAGCGCCTCCATATTTATTTTTCTACATTGTCCTGCTGTGGTAGGTGAATGGTCCCGAGCTGGTCTTGTTCCATCCCTCCCTGCGAGTCGTGGCCTTCTCCGAAACCTGCTGGAGGGGCTTGTGTGTGGCCTACAAGCCAAAGCTGTGCACTCCGATTGGTGTCGCCTCCTGCCTGTCTAGTGTGCTTGTGTAGTGTGCAGACCACACAGTGGCGGTGTAGCATTGCCTTTGCCGCGAGTGGCCTGAGTTGGCTTTACCATGTCTTCATGTCAGTCCAGAGTGATCATGTTATGTTATGTTATCTAGAGACCTTACGCATGTGGCGTAGGTTCACCTTTGTAGTCTGGGACAATTCGTTGAGACTGCCGTGTACCCCTGTCTGTGCCGTGAGACGTTGTAGAGGAGGGACCATGTGAATGCGGCGAGGGTTGCTTTTGTGGCCTGGGGTCTTGCATTGACTTTACGATGCCCTACTTCCTGTGCAGTAAGATTGCACACATGTACTCATGGCATAGCTTAGCCTTTATAGCTCTCTGACGGCATGATACTTCTTAAAAGACGATCGGAGGTAGATGTCGTTGTTAGCAGACTCCTCTACATCAACCCATGTCCTCAGGCAAGCCCAGCTACTCCCAGAGCCTGGACGGGCTTGTTGAATAGAGGGGAAACCCCTGTTCTGATTTAGTGTCCGCAGAATCCGCACACAGTGTAGAAAGACATCAGAGCGCTCCAATGCTGTGGGGTCTCCGTATTTGTGGAATAGTTTTGGTTATTTGAGGCATGGGCTCCTTTGTGTTCCCCTGGGGTCCTTTGGGTTCCTCTGGGTACTTCTGTTTTCCTCTGTGTTCATCTGAGTTCCTTTGGGTTTGTCTGGGTTCCTTTGGGTTCCTCAGGGTTTATTTGTGGTTCTTTGGGTTCCTCTGGAATAATCTGAGTTCCTGTGGGTTCTTTTGGGCTCCTCCAGATTCCTCAGGGTTTCTTTGGGTTCTGGGCTCCTTTGGGTTCATCTGGGTTCCTCTGGTGGTGGTAACAATACAATTCTTGAAGCGAGAGTGGCCAAGGACCCCAGATCCTCTCTAGTGAATTTGGGTGTAAAGGTTCAGGAGCAGAGGTGATCCAGCTGGTACCTTTTGCCTTGTGAAATCTGTTAGGCTGGTGGAGAGTCAGTATGAGTTGACAGTTATCCTCCAGCTCTACCAGTGTTTCCTGGATGCGTTGACTTCCAGGATAATCTCCCTTTGTCAGTCCAGGACAGTCCACCCCTGTGCAAGACATGCATCTCGAAGCCTGTTTCTTAACATACCTCTCTGTGCTTTTTGTAGCTCCTGAGGCTGGTGTTACAAACCCTGCTCAATTCATTTGTATTCTGGTTGCTGCATCTGGTGTGTCTGTGTGGGTGCACACATGTAAGTGTCCTCTGCTGTTGTGTTCACCACGTAGACAAACGTCTCTTCTGCTCACACCTCTACTCATCTGCTCTGAGCTCGGTTCACACCTCATCTCATCAGCTCAGGGATACCGTGGAGAGGGGAATCACAGCCTCGTCTGAGGAAAGCAGAGTGCCTTCACAGCAGAAACACATTCTGTTCTCTCACCCTGTGTCTTGTAGGCAGAAAGTGCAGAGTGTGAGCAGTAAAGGACAAGTTGTGTGGCCTTAGAACCGTCCGTGAGCTGAACTTTCAGGAGACCAGGTATAGGCCTGGTTACCATCTAACCCCCCCCCCCCCCCCCCCACCCGGGATCGCACACCTCCCCTTGGTTATCATCTACCCCCATGGGATCGCACGCCTCCACTTGGTTACCATCTCCCCCCCCTGGGATGGCACGCCTCCCCTTGTGGCTCAATATGAATGAATGAGAAAATGTATTGAGCGCAAACGAATGCCCAGCGGCATCTTGTCTCTAAACAGGACAAGGAAGGATTGCTCTGACCTCATATTTCTGTACAAAAAGACAAACTTTCAAGGACTTTCTAGAAAGAGAGGCAGCTGTTTTAAGTTCGAACGGCGTACGGGTCCAGAGTAAGGCTCTAGACCAGAAGAAGCTTCTGCCAACCCAAGTGGTCAGTTGAGAAGTAGACTCCTATGGGGGATGCTTAGCCTCAGGTTGTTCTTAGAATGAGAGGGGCCATGCCCAGGAAGGGTCCTACAGGCCACACATAGAGCCTTAAAGACGATGCGTTGCCCGACCGGCAGCCAGCGGAGTTTACTGATGGCTCCTTTTACTGATTGAAATTTAAGATCTTTAAGAGAAGGCGCACCCCTGAGCTTCGCAGAGTCTGAAGCTTCTTCAGTGAGCCTGTCGGGAGATTTAGATTAAGACTATTGCGGTGGTCAAGTCGTGTCAGTACAAGAGAGATGACCACTGTCTCTGAGAGCTCAAAAGGTAAATATTTCTCAATTTTTTTGATCAATCTCAAGGAACGAAAGGAAGCAGAGGTGACCTTGTTGACTTGTTCTATAGGTTGTTATCTAACGTTACCCCCAAGTTCTTGACTTTTGGCACCGAGGTAGGGAGTGAGCCAAATGCAGGTGGCCACCAGGCCGGTGTCCTGAAGGATGGATTGTTTCCAAATAGGATGACCTCTGTCTTGGATTAATTTCATTTCAAGCAGTTACTTTCCCTGTGGAACTCCAGATGGCAGGGAGTAGGGGTTGGAAGTAAACTCCCCCACCACCACCACTACTAAGACTGCAGAAGCACAAGCGCCGCTCCTCCTATCCCCAGACTCTGCATACGGTCAACCAGCACAGCGTGGCTGACCGTATCCAAGGCCGCTGAAAGATCCAGTAGGACAAGGGCTGTGTTCCCTCCACTGTCTAGAGTTGCCCTAATTTCCTCAGTTGCCACCACCAGCATGGATTCCGCACTATGATCTCTCCTAAATCTGACCTGGGTGTCGTCAAGGAGATCTTTCTTTTCGATGAATGCGCCAAGCTGCTCGTTCATCACTGTCCCTGCTAGCTCGGCAGGGCACGGAAGCCTGGAGCTGGGCGTTTGTTATTCAGCTCCATCTTTTGGCCGTATGTCCTATCCTTGGTGGGCACGGATCTTGAGGGGAGCGGGATGAATAGTTCTACTGTAGGGGCCTCAAAGATCATGAACCCTGTGCTCCCTGTACCTGGGTTTGGGGACTGTGTTGTCAGGTGAGTGATCGTATGCTGGCAGTAAACTTAGTAAAAATGGTTGTGGCCTTCACTTGAAAAAAACTCACTAAGGAGTCGCAGAACTTCTGGCTATTGGCTACCGAGTTGCTTGTTGTAGGTACTGTCAATTTTATAGTATTGTGCCGCGTGTACAGGAGGAGGCTGATGTCATGGCCTTGTCTGCACACGTGCCGTGTTCTCGTACCTCTAGAGTGCCTTCATTTTGGCTGTGGTCCAGGAAAGTGCCCCGTGTGTCTCACATAGTAAATACCTACAAATGCTCAGATACGCCAGATGACAGACCCTAGAAGGTCATCTACACAATGCACAGGTCACACCAGGACTCAACAACTACACACATGTAGAGCCTTCAGGAAAGCTGAGTCTAGAATACACAATCTCACAGGTCACACCGTGCGATCGCAATCTCGTGTAGTTCACACGCACTTACACTTGACGGGTGACATTGCTTCTTTCCCACTCCAGGCGCAGCGCTACCTCCTCTAGCGCTGGCAGGGAATAGCCAGAAATGTTCTCACCCTACCCATGCTTGGCCTCTCATTCAATGGGCCGAAAGGATCAAATGTGCCTGAGCAGGTGTGAGGTCTGTTTCTCCTAAGTCCCATTAGGCGATACCCAGAACTCCTGGACAGTGGCCATGTCTGTGAGCAGGTCCTAACGCCAACTAGTGGTAAGTGAGGCTTCCACACGGAAACATGATCGCGACCACCAGGGTTGGCAGCCATTACTGGCGACTCACTGACCATCGTAAGAGTCCTTGGGTCCTGGCACCAGCTTATGATCTCCATCATTGGTGCTTGAACGGTGCCGGTCTGTCCACCCTAGGGTCCAGTCTGTCCACCCTAATGTCCAGTGTGTCCACCCTAGGGTCCAGTCTGTCCACCCTAGGGTCCAGTCTGTCCACCCTAGGGTCCAGTCCGTCCACCCTAGGGTCCAGTCCGTCCACCCTAGGGTCCAGTCTGTCCACTCTAGGGTCCAGTCTGTCTACCCTATAGTCCAGTCTATCCACCTTAGCGTCTAGTCTGTTTTCCCTAGGGTCCAGTCTGTCCACCCTAGGGTCCAGTCTATCCACCTTAGCGTCTGGTCTGTCCACCCCAGGGTCCAGTGTGTCCACCCTAGGGTCCAGTGTGTCCACCCTAATGTCCAGTGTGTCCACCCTAGGGTCCAGTCTGTCCACCCTAGAGTCCAGTCTGTCCACCCTAGGGTCCAGTCTGTCCACCTTAGTGTATTGTCCGTCCACTCTAGGGTCCAGTCTGTCTTCCCTATGGTCCAGTCTATCCACCTTAGCGTCTAGTCTGTTTTCCCTAGGGTCCAGTCTGTCCACCATAGGGTCCAGTCTATACACCTTAGCGTCTAGTCTGTTTTCCCTAGGGTCCAGTCTGTCCACCTTAGGGTCCAGTCTGTCCACCTTAGGGTCCAGTCTGTCCACCTTAGCGTCTGGTCCGTCCACTCTGAGGTCCAGTCTGTCCAACCTAGGGTCCAGTCTATCCACCTTAGCGTCTAGTCCGTCCACCCTAGGGTCCAGTCCATCCACCCTAGGGTCCAGTCTGTCCACCCTAGGGTCCAGTGTATCCACCTTAGCATCTAGTCCGTCCACCCTAGGGTCTAGTACGTCCACCCTAGGGTCCAGTCCATCCACCCTAGCATCCAGTCCATCCACCCTAGCACCCAAGCCGTCCACCCTAGCATCCAGTCTGTCCACCCTTGCTGCGTCTATGCTTCGGCACAACAGTCTCATCCCGAACCACTAGCCCCTTCAGGGTACTGTCCTGGCTAAGCCTCTGGCCAACCCCCTTCTCAGTGTGGGCACTGCTGGGCTTTGCATCGTAAGGCAGAATCTATAAGGGATCCCACACAGAAGGATGTTTCCTGTATGTATCACTGGGACGTCTCTTAGGGTCTTCACGTAGAGTCAGACGATTGAAATAATCCAGCTGGAAACCTTTTCATAGCCGTAGAATTCCAAAACAAGACATATTTAAAAGCCAGAAGCTTCAGTGCAGAACTTAAACCCTGTGACTTTAAAGTTACCCATGATGCATTGTACTACCCAGCCACTGCCTTTGTTCTCTACTCCTTGAAACAATATCCAACAATCCCTTTTGATTTGATTTTTTGGTTTTTTCTGTACTTCAGATGTAAATCATTTTCCTTTCACTTCCTTTTTTCTCCAGAGGGTCCGAGGAGTCGTTTCTGGCTGTAGTTTTAATGTTTTCAACTTTATCAGAAAAGAGTTCATCGGATTAGAATTTTCAAAAAGAATTTGTTTGCCATAGCAGAAAACACAAAATTCTTTATCGCAGGATCATATGATGTTCATTAAAGCAATTCTCGCAGCGTAGTTAAATCCTGGACAACTACAGAGAAACATTTCAATTTCTTATACCTGGAGATTTGCAGAAACCAGTTGATTTGCAGCATCAGAAACAAGAAATGTTTTGGCTTCGCACCAGACGTCCCAGAGCTGGTATGTGGCTGGTGGACAGGGCATTCCTTGGCAATGCTAATTGTTCACTTTTCCCTCCATCCCGCTGGTGCCTGGGGTGTCCCGTAAACACTGAAGTTCTCACGCGAGGGTAGTTGTAATGGCCACTTTTGGCCTTATCCATAGTGGTACCACCACAGTCTCACACCATTGACCACCTACAGTCCTGGGGAGTTGAAGCTACCTTCTAAATGTAGGTGGCTAACACTAGGTGGAAAATAAGCCCACCTTCAAGCGGAGAAGCATCTGCTGAGATATGTTGGGCTGCCAACTGGAGATGGGTGCACACTTTTAGTAAATGTATGAATTTAAATCCAAAACCGATGCACCTGTGTAGATGTGTGGCAGGCAGCCGTAAAGTACCTGTTCTGTTCACTTCTATATACTCCAAACCATCCAGAACGCCGCAGCCAGGCTCGTCCTAGGGACACCGTGCCACGAACATATGACCCAACACCTACGAGACCTCCACTGGCTTCGCGTCGAGAAAAGGGTTACCTTCAAACTCCTCACCCACGCCTACAAATCCCTCAACAACATTGGACCCAAATACGTCAACGACCGAGTATGTTTCCACGTACCCAAGAGGAACCTCTGCTCTTCTGACCTCGCCCTGGCAGAGGTCCCCCGCATCCGCAGAAACAGAACCAGCGGGAGAGCCTTCTCCTACATCGCAGCAAAAACCTGGAACGAGCTCCCGGTCAACATCAGATGCTCCCCAACCCTCCACACCTTCAGGAAGGACCTCAAGACCTGGCTCTTCGACTGACCCGGATCTGCTCCCCTCCCCCAGCGCCTTGAGACCCTCACGGGTGAGTAGCGCGCTCTACAAACCACTGATTGATTGATTGATTGATTCTATTTGGCCTTCGCTGTAGTCTGCGAAGTCGCGTCTCTCATGTAGAGGTACTGCTGGTTATTCTGTTTTAGTGGTTATCGCACGACAGAAGAGGCAACATTTTTACTTGGACTTGTATTTATGTACAATGGGAATCCTGATCATTGGTGAGTGACCCTCCCAGCCCGCCCCTTTTTGAAATCTTTAAGGGGCAGCCATCCCCTGACCAGATCATGTGAAAAAAAAATACCTCTTTTTCTAAAGATTGCAAATTATATGTTTTGTTTGTTTTGAGTATAATTTGGCTTTTAGAAGGAAGTCTTGGACGCCTCCTTGGATCCCGCTGGATATATTCTAGCAGTGTCCAGTGACGAGGACTCCCGCGATGTAGGACCCTACTTGCGTCTTAGGATCCCTCCCAGATTTGGGGCCACCAAGTAGTGCCCATCGGAGTCATGGTCTTTTCAGCATGATCCTTCCCATAGAGATGCAGAAGTGTCTTTCCCCCATGGCTGGAGTGTCTCTGATTGGCCACTCTCGGTCACTTCTGGACCAGCTTCTCCTCTCAGAGCCTTCGAGGAGGCACAACTCATCGGGCATCATGGAATTATGTCCTGGCTGACAATATTGTCAACTCTTAGGGTAAAAGCCTAAAATATTGCATCTGAAAGGTCTGAATGTACATGCTTCCTAAGATGCTCACCAAAATGTAAAATCCCAAACAACTTGCCTGTCCAAATCGTCTTATGAGTTTCCATCGCTTACTAAACTGCTTTGCAATGTTTCGATAAGGGCCAACCTGTGCCATCTTTGTTTTCTGATTCTTGTTTTTATTGCAATCTTTGGTAAATGGGACTGTGGTGGAAGCCCACTGCGTGCTTTACTCCTGCACGACTTGCCACTCCAAGCCCTATTGTCTCCTCTGCACATTGTGCTCTTCTTTGTCACCGGAGAATGCCCCAGCATTGTCGTGCCTCCTCACTGGGTCCACGTGAGTCTTTGTGAACCATAAGCTGCGCTACAAGTCCTTCGGTCACCTCCTCCATTGTTACCTCCAGCCGCCGTCCACTCCTGGATGCCCAGAAGGTGGACCGGTCTCACCGTGGACACAGAAGTGGGACAAGACTTGTAGTGCCCTATGTGTAGGGTACCACTCCGCTTCAAACAGTGCAAGTGTAGGCACTAGCTTCCTTTCCCTTGCTGCTCTTCTGACCTTCAAATGTTTTAATTGTGTCTTAGTTTCCCGTCTTACATATGTGCATTTTCTTTCAGATATTTTTGATTAACATGGTGAGAACACTTTTTAATTTTATATTTGGGTTTTTACTGCAAGTAATGTATCATCCATTCCGACCCCTTAGGATGTCAAATGAAATAAATCCTCTATTCTGCCAGGTTGCGTGGATGTTGATGTAGAGGTTTATAAGGCTCAGCAGGTGCCCTTCTCAGAGCTTCAGAGCATTGAGGTCTTGTCTGAAATGTCTGCTCCCAGCAAACCTGGGGCTGTCAGAGTCTGAGGGACATGGGAAGCGTATCCGATGTATTACAGGTGCGAGCCCTCTTCTGGGTGAAGCTCTGTCAGAGCGTATCTTGGAAGAGACGAGGAGTCCATAGAGATCAATACCTTTAAGAGTTTTTGGGACTTGGAGTCTCAGGAAAGGTTTGACCCTCTTCCAGTGCAGGAGGAAGCGGTGGTACTGCAAATATTTAACATACTCAAATGTGTAAATGTCCTTACGAGTCCGCCAACCTTCAAACATTGACCGTCATTTTTCCCTGAGCCCTTTTCAGTGAGGCAAGCCTCATGGTGGCCTCCTAGGAAGACCTCTTCCTTCCGTTCGATCTTCCTTGGCAAGTCCGCCGGTCAAACGATATCATACAGATCTGAGTGTCAGTCCAGCAGAACAGCCTTCATAGAAGTTATTTCATTCCTTTGATGGGTTGGTGAGATCTGGCCTTTGTTACAAAGATAAACTCTGCCTCGTGTTTCATCCGCACTCCGTGGCTCTGCAGACATACTCTTTTGGTACCTAAAGTCTTGTCAGATTTCTATGTCAACCAGGAGGTACTCCTACCAGTGTTTGTTTGCCAAAGCCACCTGTGTCGTAGAGTCGTTCCTACACGCGGGGCTATAGGAAGGTGAATAGGGAGGGCTTCTGAACGCTTGCTCGCTTCTCACGCCTGCTTCTGATTTCCAATAATCGATGTCTTCATGTTTTGATTCCGGCTACAGATGGTTTGCGCGGTCGGACCAAAGCTGGTCTTGATGAAGAAACAACATCTCTTGCAGCTCTTGAAACCCTCCAGACTGCAGTCCCGAAGAGCACTCTTATTGTTTGAGGGCAATGCTGCAGCGAGTGGGGTTAAATATCTGGGTTCTCCTACTGACGCCTCCTTGGGAGGCAGGTCCTGCAGCCAGCATCGCCGTCATTACCACACCATATGTGTCACATTTTTCAGTGAGGCTTTCTAGTTCCGAGACCTGGCTCATACTTGTCATGTCGCCCTCCTCTCAGTGCAGTGCGGTACCAGGAAGGCCAGCCTGGATTTCTTGAATACCATGCTTTGGTGTGTAGCTTGCACATGTGTGCCCAAACACTTGGACGTCTGGGGTATGATGCCATGTGCAGCCCTGTTTTTGTTGTAGTGTGTGCTGTTGATCTGACTGTGCACTGTCACATTTTCCTGTGTGCACTGCAAATTGCTGCTCAAACCTTTACCCTTTTAGGTGTCCTGGAGAACCTATATGTTATGTGTCCACAGAATGCCACCCCCCCCCAGGGGTGTTCAATAATGTGTTATGGTCCAGGGGTGTTTGATAATCTGACACAGTCTAGGAACAATGTGTTTCATACAGAATCTGTGCCTGTAGATCACCTTCTCCGAAATATGCTTTACAATGTGTTTATTTCTTTAGTGGCACTCACATAGGGGCTTTTAAGTAGTGCCAGTAGACGTCATGTCATAGTCGAGTCCCTACTCCCATCGTAGGCATGACAGGATGCTTACTTTCTCAAATGTTATATGGTCTAGTATTTCTTATTTATTTGTTGGTTTGATTATTTATTTGTCCTATTTATTTATCAATTTATTGTGTTGTTTAATTTATTTGTTTCTATTTATATTAATATATGTGAACATTGGGAGTAATTGTCTTCATGGTGTTATTGGTATTCGTAGTCGTTGCTCTCCTTCCTTCACATTTGAGTAGAAAAAGCTTCTAAAGACGAGTGGTTTTATTGAAAAACGTGACTCGAACTGCAACATGAGTGTCGCGTGCTAGCGCACAAGCCCCGCCCCTGCCCGCCTGTCACCAGCTGTCCCAGCCCAGCTCCTCCTCCTCCTTGACATGCAAGATTAGTTCGCAGCCAATGCTTGTTGATGGGATGGGTGAGTTAGAGTTGTGAATTCAGGGAGAGCAAGGACTATGTGTTTGGGATCACCATGGAGACACTTCTCCTTCTTCTGTGGTCCTCTTCGCCTTCCTTCTCAGTTCAGTGGAATCTAATTTCTTAGCCTTAGAAAGCTGGAAGGAGATGGCACCAAATGCCGGACCAGGCTGTAGACAGATATATTGTGTAGAAGTACCTAGCTGAAAGCGGCATTGTATCGTCAACCTGCCCCTACGGAGTAAATCTTTGAAAAAGTATGATGAGCTGTCCATGCTGCTGCCCTACAGATGTCTGTGATGGTACATGTCTTTGAAAAGCCACCGAGCCCGCCTTTCCTCTGGTAGAATGAGCATGGAGCGTCTAAAGAAGCCTAACTCCTCTAACTGTGTAGTAATTCAAGGTACAAGAGCCTTGAGTAGCTTCTGCTGCTCTATGGTCTGGGGTATCTCCAAAATATGTGATAAATAAATGTTCTACAACTCTGAGACTGGTCTCTTTAAATAGAAAGGCAAGCCAAGAACTAGATAAGATGTTCAGATTGTGATGTGTTTCATCAGCCGCGGAAGTGTGTGTGTGTGTGTATGGTTACAAAAGTGGAAGAATACATTTCTGGTTAAGGAGGATTTCTAAACAAAGAGACGATCCAGAGGACCTTTGAATATCTGCGAAAGAGCAATGTAAAGGTATTAGGACCTAAAACTCAAAGACAATTCTGGCAAAGGGGATTGCAACCAGAAGTGTCCTTTCAAGCCAGCAAGTGTGTCGTAGGCTTGAAAGCAGGGGGCGCGGAGAGGTATGATTACACTGGCGTCATTTTGTACATTTCCTCATTTCGCAATTTCTTTCTGTTACTCCTTGGACAACATTTTGTCATTATTACTGGAAAGTGTGCCCACAAAAAGTGAATGTGACTGGTTCTCTTTCAGCAAAATATTTTTCAGAAAAAAAAACCGCAAGTCAACTTCCAAATTTTATTTGAAGAAAATACTTTTCTAAACATGCACTTCTATTCAGTCTGTTATGCAATATGGTTGTGTGCAGCACACAGTCTTTACATATGTGTGCTGCAGCTGTGCCGGATCCAGCAAGTCCCAGAACCGATGTTGAGATACAAGGTACCTTTAGGGACTCTGGCTTAGATTCAAAGGAAAGGATTAGGCTGAAGGCCTAGCCATCTTCCGCTGGGATTTGGCTTTAGAAGCCTGATCTACCCTGAGTGCTCTTAGCATAAGGTACCAGAGGTAGTATTGGAGTCAGCCAGCATCTTGGAGCCATTTCTAAAGCCAACCATAAGTTTCCATGCCCTTCCTGCAGCTATTAAAGGGCCAGTCACAGTCAAATGAAAAAACATCCCTGAGGCTGGATAACATGCTCTTCCCTAACAGAGCTGTCCGTGGAGGTAGCAGGTGCCTCTACAGAAGATCCTCGTCCCTCTGAAGGAGATAAGACTCCAGGTTAACTCTGCATGAGTCCCTCTCAGATCTTTTGTTGAGCATAAAGTATACCCTTTGGGAGGGTCACAAAAGAGGTCCGATGCTTCGAAGGAGAATGAAACAGAACGGATGATAGGCAAAAGACAAATTAGATTGTTCTGAACCACTCTGCTTGCCCACTGTAGTTGTAAGTGATACTGAGTACAGGAATCAATACACATCATTCACTTACCATCAGTCTTATGTGCAATCACTACCAGTGCAAGCCACAGCATGGGTCAACTGGTCCAATTGCTCACACCCAACCAAACTCTCCAACTCCACCCTGACCAATTTCCTGGGGGTACATCTTGTATATATTATCTCAGTCCTTAGACCCTGGATGGAACACGATTTTTATTTCTCTTTACTGCCTCTACCTAACATCAGTTTCCTTGGGAGTGGGCGTGTAAAGATTACTGCTAATGCCTCTTACATTGAAAGCTATATCTACTTTGACATATACCCCAAGGAGTTTGTGGAATAACCCAGTTACTTGCCACGACTTTTCCAGGCAGGCTGAAAATGGCTCATTTGCCTTCCTAGTCATTTTTAAAAGATCTGCATGGAGATTGTCAAAAGTGGTGTGTAAGAACGCGCCAAAACTTCCATTTCAACAATAGTCATATTAAACTGCTGACATCAGAAATGCAGTCATCCGTTCACATTCTCAAACACTTTTCTTTTACATTTCCTACTTTCACTTGTATTCACAGGTCCTCCATTTGCATTGGCTGGAAGCTTTTCTCTTACGTGTCATGGTGAGGTCAGGCACTCATTCCACAGTCACCTGTAGGGATCACCCCATAGAAGCAGAAAAGAGACGCTTTGTTAGTCCCTCTGTTGCATCTCCTTCACACACACTCTTGTCTTCTGCATAAAGAGGACAACTACAGAGATAACACCACTGGCAGCTCTGAAAGACCTACCTGTAGCAGGTAGTGAGGCTTCAAGGACTGGAGGATATAAGTCACACAGTGCATTTCCAGGTCAACAGTGGCAGAGGCAGTACAAGCAGCAGTTGCACAAGGAACCCAGCGTTAGCAACCATTTCAAACTGTATGACCCCTGACTGTTCGTGACCTAGTTTGCACCTATTTCTGCATCACTAGACTTTATTTCCCCCCTTCAGTTCTCCTTCTTTCCTTCTCTCAGTTAGCCTAGGCTGCTAGACTTGTGTGTTATGTATCTTTTGTGTTCTGCTGTTTTTGCCTCCATTTTAAGGCTTTCTTCAGCTTTGGATTCTTGGAAGCTATCCTGTATTTCAGGCCTACGGCACCTGACGCAATGCGGTGAGTTTGGTGTTTTCTGTTTTGAATATTTTGATGCCATATACTGTGTCTAACACTCTCAGAGCTCTGTTTTCTCTGTCATCAGTTACTCTACTGTGGGTCCCACATCCAACCTGTTGTCTGAATTCTGGGCTTCCTGTTGGATGACGAGGAGCTGGCAGCAGTGTTTTTCTCTCCCTCTCAATCCTTTCAAATGTGTTTCTCCCAAGATCATCTTATGTCTAATCAGGTTAAGGGTGGAGCTTCGGGGAAGTTGGAGATCAGATCTCTCTGCTGAACTTCAGGGTTTGACATCCCGCTCCACAACCATGCTTTATTCTGAGCCTTCTCTTGGTTTTGACTACATCTCTCTTCATCGTTTTCTTTTTGTTGCAAATATCTTTACTGGCACAGTTTAGTAATTCAAAACAATATATAGATCATTGGCCCAGCACGTGGACGAGCAGAGGTGCCCACACAAGAGAAGGCCTCATAGAGGGTAGATCAGTTGTACAAGTCACAGAGAAGGCTGGTGACCCTCACATCTCGTAAAGTGGCGTTTGGTCCTTATCAACATACGACAAAAAAATGGAACACCAAGAACAGCCGGGGAAGGTCCACGTCTTCTCCCATCCCTCCCCAGGAACCAGGGGCAGGACCAAGCGGCGAGCAGTGGAGGTGAAGGGGGGAGAGATTTCAGGCTGTCCCAAGCCAGATGGTAAGGTGGTCCCCCCCCCAACAAACATAGCTATAATGGGACCCAAATCTCCCACAGATAGTCAGTCGGGGTGCCCTGGAGGTCCCATCAGATAAGAGGGAACATGTGTATTACTCAAAGAATCGAAACGCCCTGGGCCTAGGAGGGTTGAAACAGAGACATTCCAGTTTCGAAAGATACTCAAGTAGAGATGGATGAAGCTGTTTTCAGAAAGGGAGTGTGTATGAGTCATGTTCCATACCAAGTGTCTGCCAGAGCTTGTGGACCACAACACCGAGGGGGAAAGGGAGGGCTCCAGCTTCTTCCAGAAAAGCACAATGAGGTATTTCATGTGGCTCATCAGTGCCCAGTTCGCATGGGTCATGCCTTCCAGGTCGGTGGGTCCTGTCCTGGGAATGAAGGTGGCAGGCCCAAATGGACAAGGATAGCCCACTGTACCTTTAACATGCCTTCCACTTCCTTTAAGCCACAGAACAGGATCAGCAGATATGGAGGAACGTGCCTGTGGCTCAGTGACAACGCCAGCATGTCATGGGGTGGTGGGTAACATACAGGAAAGTCTGACTGGTGTCAGGTACCACTGGCACATGACTTTAAAAACTGATTCCTGACCCTGCTCACAGGCAGGTCGCTTCCAACGCTGCTGCATTGCTTTGCCAGACTTTGCCTTGCCTTGCTGCCTGTTTTTGTATTTGTTTAGCCAGACTTTGTGTGCTTGCCTAACTTTGTTTTTCTCTGTGCCCGGTTCTCCCTTTGATCCCCCTGCCCTCCCTCACCCATTTTTCCCCCCGCTGCGTCCCTGCGGCCCCGCCCCACTGCTCTCCCATTCGCCACCCCGCTCCCGCCTCCCAGCTACTCCTCCCTCCCACCTCCCCTCATATGGAGGCCGCGCAGAAGCTGCACCCAAGGCGCGCCTAAGGCAAGCCAGTCTGCGTCCGTCCGTGCCTGGACCGCGCCCAGCGCCAGACCCCCTGGCCCCCGCGGACGCCCGACACCGCTACGATGCCAGCACCCTCCATGCACTCAACACCGGACGATCACACACCTGCTTCCTGGCCACCCCGAAGCGCACCCACGGACCTATCACCTGCCGGAACTGCAGCTTCACCAGCATCCGCCCCGCCAAGCCGCCAACCAGGAAAGAACCCAACCACTTCAGATGCATCCTCCTCAACACCCGCACCGCCCGCAAACATGCAGTTGAACTCTGGGACCTACTCGACTCAACCTCCCCAGATGTCGCCTTCCTGACGGAGACCTGGCTGAACCCTACCTCAGCACCCGACATCGCCATAGCCGTCCCGGAAGGCTACAAGATCACCCGCAGGGACAGCACCAACTGAGTAGGAGGAGGAATCGCCATCATCCACAGGAACACTCTCAGAGTCTCGAACAACACTGACGACACCCTCAGCACCGCCGTACACCTGCACTTCCAGATCCACACCGACCCCAACACCACCCTCAGAGGAACCCTCGTCTACAGACCCCACGGATCCCGATTACTGTTCAGCATTCCATCGCCGACTTCATCAGCACACACGCCCTCGCCTCCAAGGACTACATCCTCCTCGGGACCTGAACTTCCACCTCGAGGGAGAACAGCAACGACACCAACTCCACCACACTGATCCACAACCTAGCCAACCTTGGACTCAGATAACTCGTCACAACACCCACCCACGCCGCCGGCCACACACTTGACCCCATCTTCTCCACAAGCCCCCATGTCTCCTTCAACCACACCACCGAACTCCACTGGACCGACCATCGCTGCATCCACTTCACCTTCAAGAAGCCCACCACGCACCACCTCACCCAACCGATGCCTCGCCGCTGCTGGAGCAAAGTCACCAAAGACCAACTAACCACCACCCTCACCCAGAGCCCACCCGCCGACCCCGACACCGCCGCATGCAACCTCAGACAGTGGATCGACGACTGCGCCAACACCTTCGCCCCGTTCAAGAAACCCTCCAACAGTCACACCAGCTAGAAAGACAGCTGGTTCACTGAAGGCCTCCAAGCAAACCTGCCGAAAACTGGAGAAGAACTGACTACGCAGCCCACAAGAACACCACACGCAGACACCATCACCTCATCAGATCCGCCAATAGGGCCTCCTTCAAAGACCACCTAGACAACAACGCACACAACAGCAAGAGCTCTTCAACATCGTGAAGGAATTCTCCAACCCCAGCTCCACCACCAACGACATCCCGCCATCACAAGACCTGTGCGACTCGCTAGCCACCTTCTTCCACTGCAAGATCGCAGACATCCACGACAGCTTCAACGCCACGACCGCCCCGACAACCACTGAGAGACCTCCGCCCCCACGACCACCATCCGCACCAACTGCCTGCTCTCCTGGACCAACAACAACGACACCATCAAGATCTTATACACCATCCAATCCGGTTCGCCGTCAGACCCATTCTCACACCACATCTTCAACAAAGCCAGCACAGCCATCGCACCCCATCTCCGGAAAGTCATCAACATCTCCTTCGGGACAGCAACCTTCCCGGAGAGCAGGAGGCACTCCGAGATCAACGCCTTACTCAAGAAACCCAAGGCGGACCTCAAGAACTTCCGACCCATCTCCCTGCTCCCGTTTCCAGCGAAGATCATCGAGAAGACCGTCAACAAACTGACCCGCTACCTCGAGGAGAACAGCATCCTGGACCCTTCCCAGTCTGGATCTGCAGCAACCACAGCACCGAAACTGCCCTCATCGCCACCACCGATGACATCAGGACCCTGCTAGACAACAGAGAAACAGCGGTCTTCATCCTCCTGGACCTGTCAGCCACCTTCGACACGGTCTGCCACCGCACACTATGAACACACCTCCACGACGCTGGGATCCAAGAGAAGGCCCTGGACTGGACAACCTCCTTTCTCTCCGGCAGAACACAGAGCATCCGCCTCCTCCCCTTCTGCTCCGAAGCCACCGAGATCATCTGCGGCGTACCCCAGGGCTCCTCCCTCAGCCCAACACTGTTTAACATCTACATGGCACCTCTCGCCCACGTCGCCCGACTGCACGACCTCAACATCATCTCCTATGCTGATGACACCCAGCTGATCCTCTCCCTCACCAAAGACCCCCACACCGCCAAAACCAACCTCCATAAAGGAATGAAGGCCATCGCCGAATGGATGAGGAACAGTCGACTGAAGCTGAACTCAGACAAGACGGAGGTCCTCATCCTCTGATCCACCACTTCAGCCTGGAACGACTCCTGGTGGCCGACCGCACTGGGAACAGCTCCAACACCCACCGACCACGCACGCAACCTAGGGGTCATCCTCGACTCCACCCTCTTCATGACTAAGCAGGTCAACGCCGTCTCTTCCTCCTGCTTCAACACCATCCGCCTGCTCCGCAGGATCTACAAGTGGATCCCCACTGAAACGAGAAGAACGGTCACCCAGGCCCTCGTCAGCAGCAGGTTGGAATACGGAAACGCCCTCTACGCAGGAGCCTCGGCCAAACTCCTGAGACGGCTGCAACGCATCCAGAACGCCTCTGCACGCCTGATCCTCGACATCCCTCACCGCAGCCACATCACACCCCACCTGAGAGACCTGCACTGGCTCCCCGTCAACAAGAGGATAACCTTCAAGCTCCTCACCCACGCATACAAGGCACTCCACAACACCGAACCAGCGTACCTCAACAGATGACTCAGCTTCTACACCCCCACCCACCAGCTCCGCTCCGCCGGCTTCGCCCTCGCCACAGTCCCGAGCGACCTCCGGCAGCAGATCTTTCTCCCACCTCGCCGCCAAGACCTGGAACACCCTCCCCACCCACCTACGGCAGACCCAAGTCCTGCTCACCTTCAGAAGACTCCTCAAGACCTATCTTTTTGAGCAGTTGCAGCATTCCCCACCCCCAGTGCCTTGAGACCCTCACGGGTAAGTAGTGCGCTTTACAAATGATGTGATATGATTGATTGATTGATTCCATGCGGAAAATATTCTTTTGCATTTTTGGCCTCTCCCTCCAGAGATATTCCTGTTCTTTGTCCAGAATTAGTTGTTCCTGGTCGCACTCCTATCGCCCCTGATAATGGGTGCCTAGACCGAGGCGTAGATTCTTGACTAGTGGTCTTGAAATCAGCTCGTTGGGGCTGATAGGTGATTCATACGAGGTAGCGGGGCACGTCATACCGCAAGAGAATTTGAGGGGTGCAATGCCCAGTGGCGTAATTGGTAGTATTGGAGATGCGAGGTTTCTGAATTCGGGTGTACATTGCTCAAAGGATCTGATGGATGGGCTATGAAAAAGGTCACCTAGAGTCCTATAATCCCCCAGGTTCCATTGGGTGAACGCTTTAGGGTCGAAAGCTGGGGGAAGTATGGGATGCATGCCAGGGGGTGTTAGGCGAAGGAAAATGGTAAATCCCTTTGTAAGACCTGTTTTTTTCAGCACGCTTATTCCCAGAATTTTTGCTTTTTGATCTCCTGTTTCTGACCTGTTTTTGTTGGTTTTATGACTCTGGGCACTTTGCCACTGCTGGTCAGTGCTAAAGTGCGTATGCTCTCCCTGTAAAATGTGATTATGGATTTGCTTTTCCATGATTGGCTTATTTGATTTACTAGTCAGTCCCTAGTGCAGTGCACTGTGTGTCCCCAGGGCCTGTAACTCAAATGCTGCTAGTGGGCCCGCAGCACTGATTGTGCCACCCAGACAAGTAGCCTTTCAAAGGTGTCTCAGACCTGCCAGTTTTTATTGCCATGTCGCCTAACCTTCCCTTTTCTTAGATGTAAGACAGCCCTCAGGTAGGCCCAAGGTACCCCTAAGGGCAAGGTGCAGTGTATGTGAAAGGTAGGACATGTACTGGTGTGTGTGACATGGCCTGATAGTGAAATACAGTGTATTTCGTTTTTTAGGTTTCGCCTGAGCCAGCGCATGCGCTGTCCATTACACATTTAGTATACAGGTTTTAAAAGTGCTACCTCTCTGGCCTAACGCTTGGTTCACGCGCGCAGCCGCCATCTGCCTCCCTTCCAGCGCGATCACACCTGCGCGCGCACCACTCGCGATCACTTTCGCTACTTTCGCTTTGATCGCGATCACTTTCGCTTTCTCGGCCATTAGTTTTACGGCCGCGCGGCCAATGCTTGTTAAATTTCCTTTAGTTGTTCCACCACTCGTGGACTTGGGCTTGTTTAGAATTCTCATCCTAGCCAACGATAAATATTGGCCTTTAGTAGCACCTGGACCACGTGTTCGGACAAATGCTGTTAATTCCATCTACCCTCCAGTCTCTTCTCCTTTACCACTGTTACCTGGCTAACCGAGTGTATTTAACTAGCTCCGGGGGCAGTTTCCTTTCCCATCAGCTTCCCCCACTGCGTCACCGAAACCTGGTCTCCGAATTTCACCCGTCATGCAGCGCGTCAAAGTCTCACGAATCCATGCGTGAGTAGCTCAGTCCAGGGTAATTCTTGTCATTTTGGCTCCTGCGTTCTGTTTGACTGCTTTCTACATTCAGACTGCAAGTACCCGAACACCAAGACTCTATAAGCCAGTCGCTCATGGACATGGGAAGCCCGAGAGCGCTGCTTCTCTTCTCTCAGCTCGAGACCAAAATTGGAGTGTCCCAACTTAGTACATTTCAGTTGCTGCTTTAACCCAAGCGTCCCAGAAACAATTGCTTATGTGGTAATGGATCACGTAAACATTATTATGCCTATGGAATTTGAATTTGTGCTGCCGTTCATGCATAAAATGTATTAGCGATCCTGCTGACATAAAACTGATTATCAAGCCAACACCACCGACAAATTCAAATACTGCTGACACAAAACATTTGATGTTACCCAGCGCCTGATGTTCATAATCTTGTGCTGCTGGGCACTTGCTTCGCACACCTCCTTCTCACCCAGTCTTCTCCCATTCCTATGTTACTTGTAAGTTTCCAATTCAGATTTGAATTCTTTTTCTTGAGAATGGAGTGCATGGTATTGACTTTGCTTACGAGGCGGGTACTCATGCGGCCCTCAGTGTTTCTATCCTCTAAAGATGTAGAGCGCAACTTATTCAGTTGTAGTCATTGCCGCTGTCTGCAATTCTTTGTCTGTCTCCCCGAGGTTCTCTTCTCCTACCTCTACCTTCGCCCTCGAAAACCATTGTTAAAAGTCTTGTGTATGTGTGCCTCTCAAATCCTAGCCACAAACAGGGTCAGAAAATAGGCCTTGGCACCCCAAAAAAAGTGGCCCCTATAAATGAATTAGACAACTAAAATTGTGGCCCTTGTTTGCAAAATGAGTCAGTTTAATTTTTTTAAAGACACACTGTATATGTACTTTTCAATATATGGAAGACTACGTGGATTTGAACTTGATGGAGGCAATATTTTTTTTAATATCTGTAAAATCAACAGTAAAAAACAGACCAGCAAACCATAGAAGAGGCCCACAAACAGTGAAAAAATGGGGCACTAACTGACCTGTCATACAAGCCCACCAGGCACTGCCTGATTCCCTAAAGGGCAGTTTGACGCTGGCCACAGGCGGGAGAGAGGAGATGCCTTAGTGTTCACCCCCTCTAGGCCAAACCAATTGTATCTGTCCTTCTGAAGCTTGAGAGGAGCAACCAGGTCTTAAGTGGCCCGGGTCCAAGTGCTGCTCAGCACCGGCAGTTCTAACAAGCATTGGCATAGCCAATAGGTCTCGCTTTTGGGACCTTATAAGTATTTAGTTATGCAGCACAATATCTTTGGTGCAACAACATAAAGTGTTGCATGGCTAAACACTTATAAGGTCCCAAAAGCGAGACCTATTGGCTATGCCAATGCTTGTTCACTATTGAAAGGCCATCTGTCCCATAGGATTGAATGGAGAATACTTTGTAACATCTTACAAGTATAACTTTCCACAAAGTTTTCTATGCCTGAACTCAGAATTTAAAAAAATGCATCTTTTAGTAAAGGTGATTTTTAGGTCTCACGCCTACCATTGCAGTGCGCAGCCCTGCTCACACAGCGAGAAACCTCTTGTACGGGGTTTCAAAACAGAGCCAGGAATCGCACATGCTCGTGCGCGTGCTTTTCCTTTTGGCCCATGCTATTGGCCTTTGCGTGCGTCTTTTTATCAAAGACAGCACGCAATTGGCCAAAGGCGGGCGCATTGCTCCACCCATGGCCTATTGGTGTCTGTTACGCGCACCAATGCCATGTGGTTTCAATTATCGTGCCCAGACACGGGCGTGATAATTGAAACCACATGGTCGCTGTGGCTCGCGCGCGCGCACCACTCGCGGGCTTCTTTGTTTTCCAATAGCGATCGCTTTCGCGACCGCTTTCCCTGCCATTTGTTTTACTTACCCCTGAAAGCCTCGTCGGGCCTGCTGCGGTTAATGCCGGTACCTTACAAGTTACGTCTTTGCAGCGCCGACATTTTATATATTAACAGCAATGTCAGGTTTTTATTCGCTAGGCCCAGACTCGCGGGGCAGCTTGGGAATGCGATGCTTCCACGCCACCAGAGGTTTGTTTAGGGGGGCGGGGTGGGGCGGGGCAGGGGGCGATGACCTGGCTAAGCAGGTAGTGTTGTGGTGAGACCTGCACACTGCTTGTGCTCCAGGTGGAAGGTGTGCTTTAAGGAGAAAACCTCAGTACCCTTTCCGACAGTGAACAGTGTTATTGACCAGCCATAAAATAAAAATCGTGGGCTGAAGCGGTTAAATCTATGCAGGAATTAAATAAATGCATGCCCACAAGCTACTGAAGGATCGGCCGTAGGCAAAGAAGATTCCGGCGCTACACATGTGCAGGGTCACAAGGGGGAAGTTAGGAGAGACAAGCCACCCTCAGAGGTGAGAAAAAGGGCGTTTGCTGCGCGCTTATCGCAGCATTAGGGTAGAAGGCAGCCACAGTTCTTCCAAAGTTGGGGGCTGGCAGTCAGCGCCTCGTCTCTGGTAGTAAGCACTATACAAACACCAATGGAATACAAAATCATTAAGGGCCCTCGTTCCTGGCGGCGGGAAGACAGGCCCACTCTACTGACGTGCTCTCCCCAGCTCAGCTGAAGCCATTCTGCCAGAGCTAAGGTGAGTCCCGCCCTCCCCGGGCTGTATTTATAAGCCAGCACCCTTAAAGGGGTCCTGACCCAATGGGCCTGACAGGCTGTATCCTTCCATCAAGCAGGCCTTTGTTAAGGAACCCTCGCGTATCAGTCATGGGAATGTTACCTTTTTGATAATGCATGCTGCTTTTGGGATCAACCAAAGAGACAGTGATATTAGCCTAAATCCCTAACACAAGCAATGTACATAGAATGCACCCGACATATACGTTGCTTCCCCCAACCCTCTCCAGCAGTCGTTTGGAGACGCTGACCTGTTGTGACCCCCACCCGGCCATGTCCACACTGGCAAGCCCCGCAACCCTTCAAGACAACAAAATGTGTCCGAATGGGTAAGGTTGCCTGTGACTTCACAAACCACTGGTGATTCACCAGTCCCGTGCGTCTGGTAATCTAGTCCGTGCATTCTTCAACCCACTTCTGAAAAACATGTTTTGTAACCTTTGCTTAAAACTCATGCTAGAGTGCATTGTGGGAATTGAAGTGACAGCGTGAAGCCGTACAAGCCATAATAAAAGATCCCTTGAATGTGAACACGGAGAGGGGGTAAGGGATGATCCCTGAGAACTAGAGGGCAGTAAAATGTGATAGTGTGTTTTTGCCCTGGTCTAAGCGACTGTTGTTTAGAGGTTTGTGTGTTCCAGACACCAATAAAACCAGTGATGTTGGCCACTGCTTGTTGCCAAGTTTTCACTCCGTATGAACCCTAAACACTCTACAACCACCACCTGAATTTTCGGGGGCATCGCTCTCAGCCTGTCAAAGTTGCGAGATTCCTCTGATAGTGAAATGCTTATCCAACTGAAATGTAAGACTAGAATGTGTCTGGCGGCTCCGTGAAGTTCATGTAGTGAAGCCAGGCCGTCAAACGAGGGGCGCCTGAGTCCCGTGAAGAGTGTGTCGATCCGGAATCTTCCCCTGCTATGGGACTGATTCTGAGTACGGAGCTAAATGCCAGGCATATAAGCAAACACCGCACTTCCTGTATTTTCTTCAGGTGCGTTTGAGCTGCTCAAACCTGGCGACATTTACAGAAGAGGGATGCTTGAATATTGGGATACATGTGGCATCTGAAGAGGGACGTATACATTCAGCATGTAATGTGCTCATAATAAGAGTTGTCTACTGCCCAAGGTTAAAAAAACCACCACTGGGCCTAATGTTTTTTTCCACGTGGGGCAACTGGCCAACTCTCTCATGGCGGACACGTTATTGGGGCCTAATTTGGTTTGTGAATAGACAGAACGCCAGGACTGGCTGAAGATATTACCCGTGACGTCATTTACCTGTCATAATATTACCCACTCACCTCATTGGTAAGGTGATCAGATGACGCCATGTCGCCAAGGATGCAGTGTTAACATCTTGTACTTTTCAGTTATTGGGCCCATGCGTGTCCGTTTAGTTAGATAAAATGAAGCAAACTAAGACTACTACTCCCAGGATGCATTATGAGGAGAGTACAGTTCTCTTGGCAACATGCCTTGCCTGGCCGCTGCTCTAAGCAAAAACGAGAGGCCCCGGTGGGCACGTGGTGGATTAGCAGTGGGCAGAGGATGAATATAGAGATCGGAGGTGGAAAGGGAAAAAAAAAGCATTTGCAATGCAATAGGTCTCGCATTTGCGAGAGTTTAAGCTATTGCCATTGCTAAATAATGCAACGCCAATAGCTCAAACTTTAATAATGCGAGACCTATTGCATTGCAAATGCTTGTTATAGTGTGTGTTTGAAAATACCACTTTTAGAAAGTGACTATTCTCTGTGCCTCTGCTGGTTTGTGGATTTCCGGTCTTGTTTTGGAGTGACAGGGGCTGGGGATGTGCATTCTCTCCAGAGAGCCACAGGGGGGGGGGCGTTGATGTGTGTCCATCCTGTATGAGTCAGGGCTGGGCTAGATAGACGTGGGCTGCATTTAGAGTAGTGGGAGGAGATTTCCCTGCACCTGAATAGGCCTGGTCTGCCTTGGACAATGCTGTCTCCACCCCCTGCCAGATTACCTCTGGACTCAAGAGGAACCCCTGCCAAGGAGAAGAGCTGGGGACATTGAAGGAGAAGTACTGCCCCTTTGCCTTGTGCTGTGTGGGGTTGGCCTGCAGTGGATGTTTCTGCCAAGGAGACAACCAAGACTTTGCTTTGTGCTGTGTATTCTGCTTGAAGAAGATCTCCAAGGGCGTGGTGTAGAGCTTGCCTCCTGTTCTGAAGTCTCAGGGATACAAAAACATCATTTCCTCAGTTGTCCTGCACTTGGAACTGCTGTTTAATCTGCCAATGAGAGAGAAATTGCAACAACGCCAGGAAGCGACACTGCGACCTGCAACTGATCTGTGGGCCCTGTTCGTGAAGTGCATGACGCACCACCCCGACTTGCTCCGCAGCCCCAACGCCTGGGGAGACCTCACCGTACCGACTCTGTCGCCGTCACAGAGGCCGTTGCCTGCACCGGAGCCGACGGCACCGCTCGTGATGTACACGGCGCACCGCCTGACTCGCACCGCAGCCCTGACCTCACTGACGCTGGTGCTTCATTATTGCAGTGCCGATACCTGATGTGGGTAACCTCCGGAATCCCCTGTAAGGAACCGATGCATTGATGCTACCGCGACGCCCCCTCCCCAGCAACAGTAAGGAACCAACGCCTCACCTCCCCTGCATCTCAGTAAGGAACCAACGCCTCACCCCTTGTGGTCGTAAGGAACCGACGGCGCCAATGAAGCATCGCCTCCCCAACGCCGTGCACCGCCTTTGTTTTCATCGTTTGTCAAGGTACTGTTGTTTGGGGTCAGTGTGACTTGGCATCTGATGCCACGCTCCTCGTAGTCGGCGCAGTATTTTGGGATTTTCATCTGTCACAACATCGTAATAGCCCCATTTGGAGCTATTTGTTACTACAAGCTTTATTTTTTTGAATAACCTATTTTTGATGATATCTTGATATATGTATGGTGGATCTTTGTTGTTTTGGTCTTGTTTTGTTTAGATAAAGATTTCTTTCTTTTCTAAACTGGTGTGATGTCCATTTGTTGTGTTTTCACTGTATTACTGTATGTGTGCACAAATGCTTTACACACTGCCTCCGAGATAAGCCTGTCTGCTTGCGCCAATCTACCAAGGGGGTGAGAAGGGGTTGTCTAAGGGCGTAACTCCTTTACCCTGACTAGAAGTAAGGGTCCCTACTTGGACAAAGGTGCAAACCATTGCCAACCAGAGACCCCCCATTTCTAACAATGGAAGCAGCGGTGGGATTCGAACACAACACCCTTCTTAATGGCAAGGGTTTCCAAATGTCTACAAAGGTTTTCGTGGGCGTTGCTAGATATGCGCTCTTAGTAGATATACGCTGTTAGGACAACTGCATTTAGGGAGCGGAGCTAGATCCCATAATGGCCTGCACGCCACTGCGTGATCCATATGACTTATTTTCCCGGATCACCCATTCCAATATATAATGTAGATGGGCCGCCCAATAATGCTCCACCAAATTGGGGCAGGCCAAGCCTCCCCGTGACGTAGACAGCATCAAACGGTTATTGGAAATGCAGGGCTCTGCACCTCTCCAAATAAAAGTACACAGTTTGCTTTGAAGGTTTCTGATGTCAGATTCGGGGATGGGGTGGGTGGGCAATGACGGGATAAGCATTGTTAATTTTGGCCAGATTAATGTGCCACAACCAGGAAAGGTTTTCGGGTCTCCATAAGTCCGTCAGGATGTTGAGGCAAAGTCCTGGCCAGTTGACCTTGGTCCATCAAGTGTAGTGCAGAGGAGAGGGAAAGGTCACACCCCTTCTTGTACCCCTCTCAAGCTTAATGGGGGGGTGCATTGGCCATGGAGATGTATAAAAGTAGTCGGAGGCACATAAACGGCCATGAGCATAGAGATAATTTTCAACCCCTGTGCAATCTTACCGGACACGGAAGTCCCAGCTGACCCTGTCAAAGGCCTCTGCATCCAGTGAGAAGAAATGCTACACTTATGTGCCTTTTCGGCCAAGTGGGTGAGGCATTTAATGTTATCTGCTCCTTAGCGATTGCAAATAAAACTGACTTAGTCAGGGTCGATCAGACCCAGGAGTAGGAGTGCCAGTGGCTGTGCAAGAACTTTAGTGTAGAGCTTGGCGTCAGTAGTCAGCAATGCTACGGGGCGATAGGACGCACATTTAATGGGATATTTCCCTGGTGTAGGGATTAGCACAATTTCCGCTTCACACATGGTAGGGGTCGGGCTCATGGCCAAGGTAAAGAAGTTAAATAACGTGGTGAGCAGGTCTAAAATAGCAGCAGAATTATTTGATAAAAAGTGACAGGAAGGCCATCAGACCTTGGTGATTTCCCCACAGGCATCACCTTAAGGGCTTTTCAGAGTTTACCAGGTTTGATCGGGCCTCCAAGAGCTCACCGTGTGCAAGAGATAGGGGTACCGATTCACATGAGTGCAAATAAACCTGAATGCCAATTGCATATTCATTACTATGTTTATATAGGGTTTGATAAAACTCATGGAACGCCCTTTGCTTCTTCTGTTTCCTCGTTGCCCAGGAGCCACCATGGAATTTAACCTTGGAGATTAAGTATTGGTACGCTGGAGGCAAGGTTTACGTGCCAGCCGCGTCTCCACCTTGTCCCCCTTATCGTAGAAGTGCTGCTTCAAATATAACAGCCACACTCAGCACGATTCGTCCTATGAGATCGGAGTTGGCTTCGTCATAGGGTGAACTTCCTTTTAGTGAGCTTAGGTGGGATCTGTTTATCCAGACATTCACGTGCCTTTATTTCCGTTGTTACTGTGTGTTCCGGAAGGCAGGACTCTTGTGCCCTATCTATCTCCAGGGTGATGAGGGAACCCCTGATCGTGGTCTTGAACGCATACCTGAGAGTGTGAAGTTAGGTCAGGGTGCGAATTAGTCAGGAATATTCCTTGATGGCAGTCCCTACGGTATCCCTGTTCACCAGGTCTTGTAGAACCTTGTCTCAGGACTGGGTGACAACCGTCAGTCTAGGTGAGTTCTGGGTGGGCGTAATCTGAGATAGAGATATCCGAGATCTCTGCAGAGCGGACCAGCCTAAGGAGCGAGTGAGTGACAAGGAGGCAGTCAATTCTAGAGTGCAATGGATGGATGTACGGGTACTAGGATTAGTCCCTAAGATTTGGATTTGAGTGGTGCCATACGTCAACTAGGCCCAGGTCAGCTTTTTATTGTTTGAGAAGAGCCAACATCGCCCCGTCCCCTGGCATGAGTGGTGGTTCCTGTCATAGGTCGGGTCCTAAAGTAGGTTGAAGTCGCCACCTACTCATATCTCTCCTCGACATCTTTCGATTGTTCCCTGAAGAGACAGTGTAGGGAAGTGTCCGAAGCTAAATTGGGTTGTAAATGTTTATTAAAGTTAGAAGTCTTCCCGTCCTTTGGAGATGTAGCTTGACAAAGCAGCCCTATTTGTCTTTGGACACTTAGTGCTGCTTTTGGACTATGTGCTACTCTGTTGTATTCCCTGCAGTGGAGGCCCAGAATTGGTGATGGTATGTCGGGTGACACGTGCAGATGTGATCCTTTACAAGAGGATAATATCGGGGTTGTGTTGGGATAAGTACCTCCATATATGGTCATGTTTATTTGGAGAGTTGAGTCCCCGTATGTTTGAGGAGAGGAGTTTTAGGGAGTGTTGATCCACCGTCAGCGAAGTTAGAGAGAGGGTCATGTGCAGCAATAAACAATCTCCCAGCATCCCACCCATCTACCCCCATACCTCCCAGCTCCCTGACCTCTCCCCATGGAAGAAACCATGATTACAAACATAAAAAAGGGCAAACATAGGGCCAACAGACACAAGATGAGGCTATTACAAGATGAGGGTGAAGGGGCCCACAAGAGATTGTGAAGGCTCAAAAATGTGAGAGAGGGAACACAAAATACCAAAGCTTACCACTATCCCTCAGTCTCTATCACACATCGTGGCCTAACCCGTAGCCCAGTCGGAAAGGATATGCTGCAGCTATAAGAGCTGATTAGGAGTCAATCAGGGTTTTTTCAGGTGGAGTTGACTGAGATCCATGGAAGAGTTGCGTCTGCATGTTCTGTAGGTGTCTGATAACGCCTGCTTTGGCCTCGCCGGAGGAGCTGGAGATGGCTTTGTGGAATCTAGAGTAGCGATGTACAGATTACCACTCAGGGCACAGTTCGGAGCACTTTGGTGGGTGTCCTTGCAGTTCCTCTCCAGAGAAATGTCTAGCAACAATTTAGCCTCCGCGAGGGAGCGGATTGGTCATGTTTTACCATTCCAGATACAGAGGAGGCTGGAATGATGGTCCCATTGCTACTTCACTTTATGTTCTCTAAAGTAGCCAATGACAGGTCTGAAACCTCAGTGCTTTTTTAGAGTAATGAGTGACAAATCTTGGAACAGTTGAATAGTGGCACCTCTGAAAATAAGATCGGCGTTTCAAATAGCATTGCGCATGATTAGTTCTTTAGCCTGGAAGAAATGGGCCTGGGCGAAGGTATCCAGGGCGCCCTCTGTGCGGGATGAGCTAAGCATTGCTCTGTGCACACGATCTTCCCTTAGAGGGGCCATCTGGTTCATCCCTAATTGTCTGGAGCAGTTTGCATTTAAAGTTCATAATGTCACCCCCTCCACTTCTCTCAATATTCCCCTAATGCCGATGTTGTTGAACCAGCTTGTGTTTTTAAGATCTTCTTGCTTCGATTGTAGGTCTATTTGTTGGACTTCTAGAGTTTGAATCCTACGGCAGAGCATGTCCTGCACTTCATGGTGAACATTCTACGGCATCCAGTCTGTCGCCCTGTTTGGTAACTTCTTTGCACACTTCATGGAGGCATGATTTGACTTCTGTTTTAGGAGAGCCGATCTCAAAGCATATTTCTCTAAGGGAGCTGTCCGTGTGTTTTTGCATGATGGGAGTAGAAGTCGTCACCTCCAGGGCCTTCAAAGGTGTTTCGTGCTTCTTAGAGGTTGCCTATGATGCATTGAATTCCGAGATGTTGCCACAGAGCTTTCCTTGTGCTGCCTGCCTGGGACTCAGCGTCAAGGTCAAGGGATTGCGAGGGTAAGAGGGGTAGGTTTTGTGGAAGGGAGGCATCTACTGTTCAACGGGTCACCCACACCGCAGGGTTGAGAATAAATGTAACAGTGCTATCGCACACAGAGGAGATCCATTGTTGGAGGGGGCAGGACGATGCTCCATTGACATAGGAAGCTGATGGGCTCCAGACAGCTCTGGGAATCAAACGGAGGGGTCCTCTAGTAGTGTCGGGGTGCCCCCTGGACTGAGGGATCTTGTGTGTTGCAGGACAGAGGCTGCACATGTGCGATAGTTGTGCTGTCAGTCCCGCCTGTCAGTGTAGCAGGGGGAGGCCTTAGCAGAGCCCAAGCCCGTGCAACGAGGCATCTTTGAAATGGAGCGATACCCAGGTGTAGTGTCCTGCCGGACACATCACTGTATCCAGCCAATCCCTAAGGGCTGATCTCTCAATCACCCCACAACCATCCAACTCGGGCATCACAAGTGACGTGACACCTGCTAATTAGAGTGTCCGGGCGCATGTGCCCAGGCACTTGTTCAGTTCCCTTCATGTAGTGTCCGTGTTGTCCTTTACTCCCCGTGTGGGCCTATGGCCCACAACTCCACACCAGGGTCTCGGAGCACATCCCATTATCCCCCATCTGCACTCTCCCAAAAGGCCTCCCTCAGTTCAGACCAGTGCCGCAGAGCAGGATCCTAAGATGGTGCCTCACCAACGTCCACCCTCTTAGGGAGAAGACTCAGCCCCCTCAGCACCCGGCAAGGCTCCGGACTTCTGGGTAGGGTGACCACACATCTGTAATTTACACTGACTGTCCGTTAATTTACTCTAATGTCCGTGATGGAAGTTTCCACTGAGGGCATTTGCCTGTAATTTTAGCCTTTGTGCTAAAGGACAACTGTTACCTCCAACAGTTCTTTGAGATAGCCGGCACTCTGGCAAGAAGGCTGGCTTCTAGTATCGCTGTCTGCCCTTCCACCGGGATCACTGCACAGGTTACCCCCTCCCTTCTGCTTCAGCTGAGCCAAATAGAGCGGCAGGTCACCTCCTCCCATACCCTGAAGGCCACTTGATTTCTGGATTACCCACTACCGGGGTAAAGGGAGATGGGAATGACGAAGGCCCTACCAGACCGATTGGCCACCCCACACCTTAAAGGATGATCTTGTTACTGGAGACAAACAGAGACCGGTAGGACAGTGGATATGGGCAAGCAGAGAATCCTCCATAGTGGAGTGCCGCCACTGCCCGAACCATGAATAACCAGGGTTTCTCAGATTCTGCCCAGGACCATTTGACCAAATACCGAAGTTGTGAAGCAAGCTCGGAATGCCCAATCCCCCCGCCTTCTGAGGTCACATACGGGGCCGGCTATCAGCCCAGACAAAATGTTGTTGTGCTATTTGCAAAGATTGTATAATTCCCAGAGGTGGCGGAAAAGGAAGTGTCTAAAAGAAAAACAGAATTCTCTGAAGCACTACCATCTTTAATGCCACCACTCAGCCTAGTAGAGAAAGAGGATACAGCTGCCATTGGGTCAGATCGGCTCGGATTCAACCGATCAAGATTGCAATAATTAGTAGTTCTAACTTGTCTAATGTGGATGCCGGCTATACGCCAAGATAGGAAATAGGGCCGGGAGTCCACAGTATCAAGTGACTCCTGGCAGTATGGGTCATGGAGTCAGGCGACAGAGGGAGACTCGGGGTCTGTGATTTATTCAGATTGATATGAAAACCCGACGCCTTGCCAAACTCCCTTAGTTCCTCTAGAAGAGGTGGTAGGGCATCTCTGGGATTATCAAGGGCCACAATAATATCATCAGCATACAATGCAATGACCTGTTCCTCTCCCCTAAAACGCACTCCAGTGATACCAGGGTAATACTACGTCGGAGGAGCTGGAGATGGCTTTGTGGAATCTAGAGTAGCGATGTACGTTTGGAGCACTTTGGTGGGTGTCATTGCAGTTCTTCTCCAGAGGAATGTCTGGCAACAATTTAGCCTCCGCGAGGGAGCGCATCAGTCAGGTTTTACCATTCCAGGCAAAGAGGAGGCTGAAAGGATGGCCCCATTGGTACTTCACTTTGTGTTTTCTAAGGTAGCCAGTGACAGGTCTGAAACCTCAGCACTTTTTGAGAGTAGTTGGCGACAAATCTTGGAATAGTTGAAAAGTCGAGCCTCAGAAAATAAGATCGGCCTTTCCAATAGTTACTGCACTCCTACCTGGCAGGCTGTGTCCCGCCTCTTATCTGTCAGTAGTACACCCTGCCTCCATTTCCTCCCTGTAGATTCAGAATCCTACCTTTCATCCGGACCATCACCCTACCCTCTGCCAGGACCTCTTGTTTGTCAATGTCGCTTGCCTGACTTTGCCATCCCTGGTTTTTAGCCCTGGCAAAGACTCCAATTTGGCAGTATAGACTTTTCAAGATACCGAGCCGTTACACCGAACAGCCTTTAAGACAGTACTACTTACCTTACTACTCTTTTCTCGACTTCTCCTGTTAGTGTGCACCCTACATGGGCCAGCCTCTCCTGCGCGACCCTTGCTCCTCCCTGCTGTCTATGCTGGCTCTGCCCCTTCTGCCTTGTCCACCCTACATGGGCCAGCCTCTCCTGCGCGACCCTTGCTCCTCCCTGCCGTCTATACTGGCTCTGCCCCTTCTGCCTTGTCCACCCTACACGAGCCAGCTTCTCCTGCGCGACCCTTGCTCCTCCCTGCTGCCTATGCTGGCTCTGCCCCTTCTGCCTTGTCCACCCTACATGAGCCAGCTTCTCCTGCGCGACCCTTGCTCCTCCCTGCTGCCTATGCTGGCTCTGCCCCTTCTGCCTTGTCCACCCTACACGAGCCAGCCTCTCCTGCACGACCCTTGCTCCTCCCTGCTGCCTATGCTGGCTCTGCCCCTTCTGCCTTGTCCACCCTACACGGGCCAGCCTCTCCTGTGCGACCCTTGCTCCTCCCTGCCGTCTATGCTGGCTCTGCCCCTTTGCACTCACCCTTCCGGCACCACCAGATCTTGTCCTCGAACCGCCCTCAACAGCGGAGCTATCGCTGTAGCGGAACGCCCCTAACAAACAATTCCAGTCGTCATTGACGGCGAGGGACGAGGCCACGCCTACCCTTAGGCCACGCCCACACGCCCATCTGCTTATAAGCGCTGAATGCGAGCGCTTTTAACAGAACTTCGTATACTCCTGAGGCGGAAGCCGGGAGCTGAACTGCTTTTTAAAAATTGTTATTTCCTGTGTCACGAATAACTTGTTTGCTAGATTTTAACTTTGCACTCACCCTTCCGGCACCACCAGATCCTGTCCTCGAACCGCCCTCAACAGCGGAGCTATCGCTGTAGCGGAACGCCCCTAACAAACAATTCCAGTCGCCATTGACGGCGAGGGATGAGGCCACGCCTACCATTAGGCCACGCCCACACGCCCTTTCTCACCCTTTAAATAATGTGTAACCACCGGACGCGCAGCGGAGGGGCGCAGCGGGCGCGCCTTTTGCGCGCAGAAGACGCGCCGAAGGCAAGCCCGTCTGTGCCCGTCCGGGCCCAGACACTATGCCCGATTCTCAAAGGAGCATTACTTACACCCAAGACATGCTTCGAGCATTGAACTCGAATAAACATCCCAAGTGTAAGTACATTCTCAAGGAAGCCAACCCTTTCACGGGCTGTGCCCGCTGCAATCCGACGGAGGAGAAGGAACGTGCTCAAGCTCTACGACTTGGCCTTCTCAATTGCAGATCTCTTGTTAGACACGCTCATGAGATAAATATCCTCGTCCAAAATTCTATGCTGGTCATATTGTTTCTCACAGAAACATGGATGACGCCGAACAGCGACTTTGACATGGTCAATGCCGTCCCCCCAGGTTATCAAATATGCCTTTTAAACAGACCGGTCGGTAGAGGCGGTGGGCTAGCCATCCTTTATAAAGACCATATCACCTGCAGGATCGACAATGGCAATGTCAAAGACTGCGAAAGTTGCAACTTTATTTTTCAGATCTCGCCTGCAATCTCTCTGTCCGGACTATTAGTCTACCGACCGCCAGGCCCACTTGGGGAATTCTCCAGTACCTTGATGGATCACGCTACACTAAAAGCAACTACTGCTTCTAATTTTCTTCTCCTAGGGGATCTTAATCTCCATTTCCTTGATCCTACGGATAACTCCGCAGCTAATCTATTAACAGACCTTGCGTCAGTCGACCTGCATCTCATGAACTCAAAAGCTACCCATGAAAAAGGCCAGCTTCTGGATCCGATTTTTACGAATATTAGGAATTTTACAACCCAGGAACCCACTCCTTTCCCATGGACAGACCATTTACTGGTCCCCATGTACTGGCATCTTAAAATCGCTCCGACTCAACCACACAAAACCAGGACACTTGGTAGACGGTGGCACAAGCTGGTACCGGAGGAATGGGAAGCTAATCCATCCCGCCTCCCTCATCGGATCCCAAAATGGCAGATAGAGAATTGAATGATTGGCTCACCCACTCCCTAGACAGTCTTATCCCACTCACTTGTACTCTTAAACATACTAAGAGGATCAATCCAGCTCCATGGTACACCCCCGCACTGAACGCTTTAAGGAAGGAATGCAAAAGGTCAGAACGCATTTGGAGGAAAGACAAGTCTGTGAAGGAAAAAGACGTATTTCAGTCATCCATGAGAGCATACAAACTAGCACCCTACACGAGCCAGCCTCTCCTGCACGACCCTTGCTCCTCCCTGCTGCCTGCTGCCTATGCTGGCTCTGCCCCTTCTGCCTTGTCCACCCTACACGGGCCAGCCTCTCCTGCGCGACCCTTGCTCCTCCCTGCCGTCTATGCTGGCTCTGCCCCTTCTGCCTTGTCCACCCTACACGAGCCAGCCTCTCCTGCACGACCCTTGCTCCTCCCTACTGCCTATGCTGGCTCTGCCCCTTCTGCCTTGTCCACCCTACATGGGCCAGCCTCTCCTGCGCGACCCTTGTTCCTCCCTGCTGCCTATGCTGGCTCTGCCCCTTCTGCCTTGTCCACCCTACATGGGCCAGCCTCTCCTGCGCGACCCTTGTTCCTCCCTGCTGCCTATGCTGGCTCTGCCCCTTCTGCCTTGTCCACCCTACACGGGCCAGCCTCTCCTGCGCGACCCTTGCTCCTCCCTGCCGTCTATGCTGGCTCTGCCCCTTCTGCCTTGTCCACCCTACACGAGCCAGCCTCTCCTGCGCGACCCTTGTTCCTCCCTGCCGCCTATGCTGGCTCTGCCCCTTCTGCCTTGTCCACCCTACATGGGCCAGCCTCTCCTGCGCGACCCTTGTTCCTCCCTGCTGCCTATGCTGGCTCTGCCCCTTCTGCCTTGTCCACCCTACACGGGCCAGCCTCTCCTGCGCGACCCTTGTTCCTCCCTGCTGCCTGTGCTGGCTCTGCCCCTTCTGCCGTGTCCACCCTGGGTCTCCATCTCTTCGCCTTCGATGGGGAGTGCCACACAGCGGGCTTTTCAAGTATTTACCTGACCTCCGTTGTATTGCCCCAATGTACTTGTTATATGTATCAATAAAGTAAGTAAAGATATGTTTCAATTAAAAATAACCATAAGCACTTAAAAATGTTTTAGTCAGAAGCGTATCACTAATTCGGACAGTGTGTGTGGATGTGCACAGTTGATGTTTGCATCAGGCATGCTCTGACCTGTTTCAGCTTCCTAAACACTTTTTAACTGCTTCTGATTTTATTTATTTTTAAAAGGAACACACATATCTACACACTTAGCCAGGGTTCTAAGGCAGAGCTCAGTGAACACTGCGTGTACACACAGGCAGACCGCCTCATATGCCCTTTCAGGCTCCACACTCTCTCACACACTGCTTTGTATGAGCCGGCACTTAACTCTCTAACACCTACACTTGCACTGGAAAAGGGGCGTGCCTGTATTTTTTAGCACAACTGAAATACGTCTACAGGCAGAGTACCACTTCCCAGTATAGGCAGTATATATTCTGCCATAATGAGCACCTGGTCTTATAGCTTTTATGCAAACACTGTCTTTTCACCTTTTGACACAAAGGCTGATCACTGGCTTTGTCCATACCAAGCTCAATTTCTGCCCCGAGTCTGTCCGAGCCAGCGTCAATGCAGGTATTACTTCTGTCCCACCTTATGCTGAGAGCTCTGGTTTACATGATTATCTACTACTCAAATCAATGTAGATGAAATGTTGCTAAACTTCAGAGAATGAGGACTGTAAGGTGTTAGAATCACGTCATCCACACTGGTAGGCAGTATAATATATGTTAAACTTCGTATCTCATGTTCTTCCTATCACTAGATTTCAACATTTCTTCCTTTTCCCGGAAGCCCCACAGTTTCCCGAACGCATCAGCACTAGCCACAGAAACAGCCACACTGCCGATACGGGCACCAGAAACAATAGCACCAGAGGTCGCAGGCATCAGTCACACAGAGGCATCGAGACAGCATGGTCTACTCTAGTATCAGTTGAACCCAGAACTGGTAACCTATTTTGTGAAAGCCTAAAAAAGGAGACACTTCTGAAGTTCAGGATCTGCTGTGGGACATTCCAGAGATCACTAAGCAAGTGCAAGATAAGGCAAACAAAAACCCAAAATGGATAAGTTTATAATTAAGAAGCGAAAAGCTGGTGAAGATGGTGTTTGCGAGGAACAAAATGTAGCAGCTATTGAGGAAAGTACCCAAGAATCAACTGAACAGTCTGTCTTAGTACGTAAGAAGTGTAAAGGAAAAATCTCCAATCCTCGTTTATATAATAAAACTTATATGAAACTGAGGTTTACATTTTCTGGTAATGAAAACCATCCTTGTCCCCAGTGTTTAGTTTGTGGAGAAATACTGGCAAATGAAAGTATGGTACCAAATAAATTAAAACGCCATTTTACCACAAAACACAGCCATTTGTCAGAAAAGCCAGTAGAATACTTAATTGAGCTTTTAAAATCTATAAGGAAGCAGTCTGCATCATTCACAAAGAGAATGAAGACATCAGAGAAAGCTCAAAAGGCAAGTTACTTGGTTGCTCAAATAATTGCCAAAAACAAGGAACCACACACTGTTGCCGAAACCCCCATAAGGCAATCTTGCTGTGCTATTGTTCGAACACTGTTTGGGCCAGAATTCGAGATTGAAGTTCATAAAATCCCTTTGGCAGATAACACAATTGGAAGACGGATTCAAGATATGTCTGCTAACGTTAAGCTGCAAACGAAGGATATTTTTCAAGACGATAATATGATCTTTACATTACAACTAGATGAATGAACAGATGTCAGTGGGTTAGCTCAATTACCGTTTTTTATACATTTCATTCATACTGACAGAATTATTGAGCAATTCCTGTGTTGCCTTGAACTTCCATTGAGAACTAGAGGTGAGGATATATTTAAAACTATAGATTGCTTCATGAGGGAAAATAATTTCAATGGTTAAATTGTGTCGGGATATGCACGGATGGTGCGCTCTCAATGGTTGGCTCAACTAAAGGTTTTATAGCTTTAGCAAAGAAAGAAAATGAAAATATCATATTTACTCATTGCTTTTTACATCGCGAGGCACTAGTCGCAAAAACCATTGGAAATGAATTAAGAAAAGTTATGGACAAAGTGATTCAAATGGTTAATTACATTAAAAGCCGACCTCTTAAATCAAGAATATTTGCTCATATTTGTGAACAAATGGGGGCAAGGTTTAAAAAGCTTCTAATGCACACAGACGTTCATTGGCTCTCAAGAGGTCGCGTGCTTTGTCGTGTATACGAATTGCGGGAAATTATGCTTAAACTTTTTGAGGAAAATCAGCAACACAAATTCTGCAATCTAATTCAAAACAAACTTTGGTGCACAAAATTGGCATATCTTGCTGACATATTTGAACATTCGAATAAAATTAACACCAGTATGCAAGGAAAAGGAGAAAATATCTTAACAGCAGTAGATAAAATTTGTGCTTTGAGAGACAAAATAAAAATTTGGAAAAGGAAAGTGAAAGAAGGCAATTTTTAAATGTTTTCCAAAACTGCTGAGTGCCAGCTGAAATGTGATATCAGCCCGCTGATTGTTGACCATTTAACATCGAGTTTATCATTACTTCCCAATTATTGAAATCCAAGACTATGATTGGATCAGAAATCCATTTCTTTCAACTGCAACTGGGAACTTCTCACTTACTGAAGAAGAAGAATTAGCTGAAATAAAAAATGATTGAAGTATGTTAATGATGCATGAAGAGGGTGATTTAGACAGCTCTTGAAATCCTGTTACAAAAAATGCATCCAAACATAGGTAAAAAAGGGTTAAAAATTATCTTGCAGTTTTCTACTACATAAATTTGTGAAGTATCATTTTCAACGATGACAAACTTAAAGACACTGAAACGTGAAGCTTGAAAATGCTTGATGAGGAAATGCGAGTGTCTTTATCTAATATACAACCAAATATTGACCAGCTGTGTTCATCCTATCAGCCTCGTATATCTCATTAAAATAGTAAGACAAGTGCTGTTGTTTTTATTCAGTTTTTTTAATTCTTGTGCGTGCTATGAGAGGCAAAATAGCAATATGGAAAAGCAAAGTGAAAGAAGGACATTTTGAAATGTTTTCCAAAACTGCTGAGTGCCAGCTGAAATGTGATATCAGCCCGCTGATTGTTGACGATTTAACATTGCTCGGAGAGAAAGTTTATCATTACTTCCCAAGTGTTGAACTCCAAGACTATGATTGCATCAGAAATCCATTTCTTTCAACTGCAACTGGGAACTTTACACTTTCTGCACAAGAATTAGTTGAAATAAAACATGACACAGAAACGTGGAAGCTTGAAAATACTTAATGACGAAATGCGAGTGTCCTTAATATTCCACCAAATATTGACCCGCTGTCTTCGTCCTATCCACCTCACTCATCTCAATAAAATAGTAAGTGGTGTTGGTTTTTTTCAAATGTTTTAATTCGTGCACATATTTACATATTGTTACTCATAAATGACAACACATTTTGGAAATGTATGTGTGTTATATTACAAATCATATATATTTTTTTAAATCAATGAAAGGTTTTCGAGAGATATGTTGTGTCCCCATACATTTTGATATTTACAATTTCTATGACATATGTATTTGTCCTTATCTCTTATATGCAGTTAATTTTACCTCAAAGTGCTGAATGGAAAAACATATGACTCGTCTTATTTTCTGTTGCCTTTTAGCGCGCTGCGCTGAGGAGAGCGGTCCCACCTGAGTTCAATGCGCAGAGACCGGCTGATAAGTTGCATGATTGTTTTAACACTCAGAATTTCCTCTTCCTGAACGGATTTTTGTATAACTCATATTCAGCAAGGCAGCAGGCAAACTTTGTGCATGGTTGAAAGGGTTGGCAGTGCGTGCACCCACCCTTTTAGTGCCGTAAATCACTGGGGCATGTGTCAATGTGTGCATGATTATATTCTTGTTTCAGGCACAAACCTAACCTCACACCCAATAGTTTCTTTTTGCGCACCTAGGATGTCAGAAGAACAAGCGATAGACAGTTTTGCCAGTCACTGTATTTGTTAGAACAGATTCCCAATTGCTTTATTAACCTTCCTGCTTTCTCAAATTTGCTTGAAAATGCACCATTTGCCCACTCTTTTTTCAAAATTTTCTCGGGAGGAGAATCCCCCGGAACCACCCATAGGTGGTTCGGGCTCGCTCGCTACGCTCACACGCTACTGTGTCGCGAAATGATGCATGTCGAAAAAGTGTGTCACCAACATGAAAAGTTTGGAAAGCTGTGGCTAGGGGAATAGAGTGTTGTGCGCTCTCCTGTGTGGATCTGCGTGATCAGTGCCACGCTGGATTCTGGCCTACTCAGCCAGGCCAAAATCTTACCTGGTCTACCTTCCTCATCGTGCACAGTACAAATAGGAGGCATAGTTCACCATACCCTCACATGGTTGTACGCAGATCCTCCACACCAAAAGCAAGTATACAAGAATGGCATTGATTGGAGGGCCTTGAGTGTGTTCCCCTTTACATTTGATCCTGAATTTTGTAGTTTGTTTAGTAGTGCTACAACACTGCTACTAAAGCACTAGAAAATGTGATTCACAAACCTACGAGTGTAAATCTCCACCTTCACCTCTCCTGTCTTTTCCATGAGGCGGTCTCCACACATGTAAGTTTACTGCTTAGTTGTACATGTGGGAGGGACCGGGGGGAGTGGCTAGAAAAAGGGGCCCACTTACTACTTAATGGGAGAGGTTTAGGGAGGAGTATGGAGGGGTTTAGGGAGGGGCATGCATCCACCCCCCCAAAAAATAATAATAAAACCCCATTCAACTATCTCGAATTACATTAAATTATTCACAATAGTTTAAAATATAAATCAATATAATTTAAGGTTAAAACGTTCTAAAGGTAAAACATGTATTATTTAATTATAAAATATTTTGACAACCCTTTTTAATGTATACATTAATGTAAAAAAATTTATTAAAAAGTTATTAAATTACATTTAATTAATTCTTTATGTCACTTTTAATAATTATTAATGCATATTAAACACTTTTTAGGTCTCGCCCAGCGTTGCAGCGCAAATGCGCTGCCATCGCTTTGCGAGGCATGCAGTATATACTGTAGTGTGGAAGCTTCGTGGAAGCCCCGCCCACTCTCTGCCCATTGGCGTTTGTCTTAAATACTGCCTTCCAATTGGTTTGAGGGTTGTTAGTCCCTCCTCATTCATCATTTGTATCCTTCCACGGCTATTGGTCCCTCTACTCCTAACACTATTTTCTTTTAGGTCTCGTCTAGCGTTGCAGCGCTAATGCGCTGCCATCACTTTGCGAGCCATGCAGTATATACTGTAGTGTGGAAGCTTCGTGGAAGCTCCACCCACTCTCTGCCCATTAGCTTTTGTCTTAAATGCTGCCTTCTGATTGGTTTGAGGCTTGTTAGTCCCTCCTCATTCATCATTTGCATCCTTCCACGGCTATTGGTCCCTTTACTCCTTCTTCCCTGTCTCCCCACCGCACCGCCCCCTTGCTCAGTCTGTGACTTCTCACCCTCCCCCACCCCCCCCCCACTCCCGTTCGTGTTTTCTTGCCTGCCGGCACTTCCATTTTCATCTTTATTATTGCCACCGTGAAATATGCGAGTTCAAGATGCGTGCTGTACAAACACTTCTCGTGTTTAACGAACTAGATTTTAATGTTACTCTAAATATAGTAAGACTCTAGGCAACATTCGAAGTATGCATGGCAACTGACGCCTCTTATTTTTTTTATTTTTTTAATACAAACTTTATTGAGCCAACAGTCAGAGGACATTACATGATATCAGAGTTTCATGGCAGTTTTCATTTTTGGGTAGCCTTGACTCGCCATACTTCCTGGGTAACTATTTTTTTTAATTTTATTTTTTTATTGAAAATCTTGTGTCAAAAATACAATTAATACAACCATAAGTTGGCACACAAAGAAAAAATAAATAAAAATTGGCAAGCAGAAAGAAAAAATACAGAATTACATAAAGAAAATAATTTACACAAAACGGAAATCAACCGTTACACAAAGTAAAGATTCCAAATTCTATCAAACTTCATAATCCCGCCTATTCGCTGTGCATATCGCATTTCAGACTTTCTAACATTCCTAATTTTTTGCAACCAGGCAGTAAAGAGAGGGACATGAACTGACTTCCAGTTCTGCATGACCTTGCAACTGCCATTGCAATAAATAATAGTTTAACCCACTGTTCTGTCAAACCAAGATCGGAATCGTAGCCATACAATATTAATTTAACATTATAAGTAATCCGAATCCCACAATACTTTTGCATATATTCGAATATCTCATTCCAAAACGGGATTATTTTAACACAGTTAGCTATAGAGTGGGACCAGTTTGCAGGAGTATATTGCTGGCATCTAAAACAAGTGGCAATAGTATTGGGAAACATTTTAGCAATGGCAGCAGGGGTACGGTACAGAAGCCATTTACTGAAAAACAGCATTCTTCTCCAATTAGATCCTCGAAGAACACTAAAATTCAGATTATTTATCATTTTCCAAGTATTAATAGTAAGTACATGGTTCTCCTGTTCTTGCCATTTTTTCATTGCTTTTTGACTAAGATCATCCGCAGTATATTCTGCAAGAACACGTTTCCATACCCCTGGCTTCCTCATCCTGCAAATCGTGAACAAATTATCCCATAGTTGATTGGAGGAACCAATGCTGACTGGTTCAACTTGTACCAACGTTTTAAAAATAAAAGCATACGAACCAAGTAACATAAAGTTCCCAGGAATTAGAAGCTGCATCTCTCCAGGTAACAACCATGTCCCTTCCCTCAAGAAATCTGACAAAGAGTGAAATCCCAAAAGTGCCCATTGTAATACAGTATCAACTCCAATTTTTATTCCTAAATAAAGGAGAGCATTCCTTAAGGGAGTTCTAAGATTAAATTGCGGGAGAGAATATCTTTTAAGAAAGACATCCTGACGCTTAAAAAACCAAAGCATCGTCTTATAACGAGTAAGTTTCGGTAATTTAGAAATATGTAACGGAGAAGGAATCTGAACCTCATGACAAATTCTATTAATAAAGAAATTAATAAACACAGTTGGGGTCTGCGTTCCGGATTTAAACCGCTCTAAATATTGGGCAAAATATGCGCTATAGTAATCTTTAATATTGGGTACAGCTAAACCTCCCAATTCTGTATCGGCGTAAAGGATCCGCATTGCGATCCTGGGACTTTTTTTTGCCCATATAAACCCTGTGAATAGTGATTGTACTTTTGAAAAAAAACTACTGGGCAAAAAACAGGGAATGGCAGAGAATAAAAAGTTAAATAGCGGCAGAATAGACATTTTTATAAGTGCCACTCGCCCTAGGATGGAAAATGGCAACGATTCCCATCTATTAAATAAAGATTGAACCTTGCGTAGAAGAGGATCAAAGTTTAACATAACTAACTCGGAAACCAAAACCGAGTACATAACTCCTAGATACCTCTTCGGTCTAGAATTAATACAGCCAGATAAATCAGTATGTAGCTCAACCTCGCCCCCCCCCCACAGACTAATATTTCAGTTTTTTTTTTATTAATGCGATAACCACCCAGATGTTCGAATTCCTCAAAAAGTTGAAGAGCGGCAGTTTGAGATTGAATATCCGACTTAATCAGTAATAAAATATCGTCGGCATATAGTTTGATTTTTGCCATGGAGGGAATAGGAGGAGAGATATTTACGGATTCCCTAATAGCTGTGGCTAATGGTTCAATAAAAAAAGCAAAAAGAATAGGGGACAAGGGGCAGCCTTGCCTGGTGCCCCGCTGAACCGATACTTTACCAACCATAACTGAGTTAATGATTATATTTGCTTTGGCACCCGTGTACAAATTTTGAATTAAGCTAATAATCTGTGGAGGAATTCCAAAGTGATTTAAAATAACAAATAAAGTTGTCCATACCACTAAGTCAAAAGCTTTTTCCGCGTCTAATAATAAAATTAAAGCGGAAATTTTATTGGTCTGAAAATAATCTAAAGCCTCAACGAGAAAATGTGTATTTGTGGCTAATTGTCGACCTGCCACAAAGCCATTCTGATCCGGGTGAATAAGATCCTTAGCAATATGATTAAAACGTATTGATAATAATTTGGTAAGGATCTTATAATCAGTGTTAAGTAATGTAATAGGCCTATATGAATTGGGATCTTTGGGATCTTTGCCTTTTTTAGGAAAACTGACAACTGTGCCCTCCCCAAAAGAATCTGGAACTTGCCCACCCATTAACATATAATTAACTAATTGTAGTAGCAAATCCGAAAAGGCGCAGAAGAAAACCTTAAAAAATTCAGCGGGGAGGCCATCCGGGCCGCAGGCCTTACCGATTGGGAGGTTCTTTACCACTAATTCCAGCTCTGACTTTGAAAATAAACTCATCATGGCTCCACTATCTGCCAGAGATAGAGAAGGCATATCATATCTTGCTAAGAAATTTAAAAGCCTAGAATGGTCTATTTCCTGATGATGACTATATATCTGTTTATAGTGAGAAAGCATTATAGTACCAATAAGATCAAGCTGTGATGTGTCTAACAGAGTGGTAGGAGACGTCAAAGTACGAATTGAATTTGCAGCGGCTTGCTCCTTAGCCTGCCAAGCAAGGAGTTTGCCAGAAAAATTACTCTCCTCATAACTCCTTTGAGATTGTATAAGGAATTGCTGTTCACTCTGTGTAGCAAAAAGCGTACTTAATTCACGTTTGGCCTCGTTTAATTTTTTTTGCGCAAGACTAGAGAAATTTGATTGTCGAAGCTGAGTCAGAGAACAGATTCTTTGATAGAGTAAGGTCCTAGTCTGTTTAATAGTACGCCATTCTTCTGCGTCTTTGGCGATAATAATACCACGAACAAAGGCTTTTAGTGAGTCCCAGATAATATGTAATGGGGCCGTGTGTGAATTACGAGCAATAAAGTCAGCAATTTCAGACTTTAAAAAGGTCTTCCTGGGTAACTATGCATGCTTCAATCTTTGTATCCAACAGTTACACCGCGTAATAATTACAATGCAGTAAATACCATATTCAGAACTCGCCTATAGCAATCAGTAATGTCTGTAAGGGTCCATAACATACAACTGACGCCTCTTAGTTCACAAATGGCATTGTTGTCGGGCGGGAGGAGCGGCAGTGTTTTAACTCAAACTTAAAACAAGCACTTTTAATAACTTCCTCTCAATTCAGTGCTATAATCTTGTGTACTGAGGTGAGGCGCTAAAGAAATGCACTTTTTTGATTTCTGAAGAGACATTATCACACATTTACATCATGTTTACTGTATGATTAACATGCCGATCATTTTCATGGCCCGACCACTGGCTCGTATACGCTTGGCTCATCTCCGGCTGGCTCTACCTTCTAATTAATATATTGGCTCGTGCACCTCTAACAAAGAGAGATGAATGGATACATGACAGTGAGCCCGGTAGATGATAGAGAAATAGACTGGTGCAGACAAACAGACAAAGTCAGTCTCCATTGCCTCACGTCAGAATCATCACTTTCAATAACCTGGAAATCTGCCTGCAACTCCCGCATGCCCCAACCTCATCCCTCTCACCTATTCTTAGCAGAAGCCGCAGATTCTGAGTTGTGCCCTGTGGGTGCAGAGGAACACGGCAGAGTCTGTAGAAGCGCTGAGATCCCTAGCCTCTCTGGGTGGGCACCTAAGCCTTCCGGGTGCCTTCGCACTCAGGATAAATGAATACATTTTGTTCTGTGTTTTAGTGGCCCCTCTGTGAGCACTGTCTGGTAGATGGAGCTCGGTGTTAATAAACACATTCAGAGAGGTGGTTATGTACAAACAAACAACAGCCACAATACCGTACGTTTTGAACGTGTAGTTAAATACCTGCTCATCGAGTACCTCATTGGCTGATCATTCCATGGCACCACCAAATTTACATTTGGACACATTTGCTCAACTGTAAAACACTGCCTTCTATGGGTCATTTAACAACTCGGGGATTTGGGGTTAAGTAACCTACTTTGGATGCTGAGTAAAAGAGTAAATACAAAAATTAATGCAATGAAACTAAGCAACCAGTACTTTCTAAAACACTGTGGCATTTTGTTTAGTTATTGTCGATTTTCTCATAGATGCGAGTAAAGTACCCTTAATATCTTAATGAAGTCTGCACACTTTTAATAATAGCACTGGGCGACCTTTGACAACTAGGCAATGAATACATTTTCATGTACCCCCGAAGCCCCCCTGCCCCCCGCCCCCTTGGCAAACTTCATTGCCTCCCAGTGTTTGGGGGATAACCAAGACGCAGGAGAGTGAGTCAAATAGTCTAGAAAATGAAAGAGAAAACGGGATTTGGTCCCATGCTCCGATCCAGTTCGCGTTGGTTAGTCTGTAAGCACTACTTTTATTAATGAGTTTCGCATTAGTAAAGCACACTTCACCCATGAGGTACGTGCCAAGCAATTGTTGACACAATCCATACTTTGCGTCTTTTTCAATATATTTATTACGAAGTGCAGGACCTTTCCAAGGGATTTTGCACACTACATACATTCACTCCAAAAATAAAACGTGTAGGTAAAAAACATTGCCATTTACAACGTCAATAGCTCTAACTCACAAAAAATGCAAGACCTATTTGCATTGCAAATGCTTGTTTTATTTAGGTGTAATTTATTTTGGTTATTTGAACTTTAAAAAAACACCTTTAATTTAATATATTTTAATTGTTAATAGATTTAATTCAAAATTAGTATAATGGTGCAGTAGAATGTATTATTTTATTTACATTTAAAATGACGAACTAAAAGTAATGTATGGGAATATTTAACATAAAAATATTTATACAATTTTTTGGGTGTAAAATAATTTTTTTTACTTTCACCCATATAGGGAAACTCCATGGATAGGGTAAATTTAAATTATTTATCTGAAGTTTAAATTAAAAGATAAATGTCCATATAAAGTAGAAAAATTGATTATTTATTATGCATTAATGACTATTAAAACCTATGCAGGTGCAGCGCTTGCATGGGTGGCCATCTTGGAATGGGTTAAAAGTCCATTTAAAGACGGCCTTAAGAGCTTGCGCATGCGCGAATGTGCACACACTGGCAGTTATTTTAAATGATTCTATACCACATAGGGCCATATTCTCAAGGCGCTATCGCCGAGTTAACGGCACTTTAGCGCAGCCAAACTCCCGAAAAATTTATCACCCCATTCACAAGCTGGTGCTAACAGCCCATAGCAGCAGTTTACCTGCGATAGCAGCCGCAAAAAACATCGCCACTGATGACCTCGGCAACTATCGCTAATGTTTGCAGAGTAGGCGTACCCATGCAAAAAGCTGCGACAACACCACTCCTCAACATTTTCAACGACCAGCCACATCGGCGATATGACCACAAAACATGCGATAAGGCGCGTTAGCAGCAGGAAATTAACACCTGCTCTGACCTGGTGTAAAGTCGGACCTCAACCGGCACCAGAAAAGGGAGCCCAGTCCACAGCCACACCTGAAGAACAACAGATGCCATGGAGCTACTCATCATGCAGCTCGGAGCCCCAACATGCCCACAACACCCAACGCCACCACCCCCCGGAACCCCGCCGCACCACCTACCCGGACTACCACAGAGTCAGCGCAGACAAAGACCGCAGACCTTCCGAAAACGCAATAGCCTCACAGACATGACAACAGAGTATTTCATTGCCCACTACAGACGCAAATGGACAACCATCCTCCGCATCCTGAACATCATTCCCACTACCCAGGCAGTGTGCATGATTCCTACATCTTCTGGCAGTCCATCATTAACCGGTGCTTCCAGGATGGCACCTACGGAAATGCCCTGCTTGTTGGTAAGTATTAAATGAACACACCACACACCTCAACCCCACAATCGTGCAACTCACAACTCTGGGAATGCATATGTTACAAACTCACATACAACATGCCAAACAACATGCCTACCTACCAGCACAACTTACTGTGGTAACCTGGGCTAGCCATGTACACAAGCCATCAACGGCATGGCACCTCAGCCACACAATAGTAGATTGTGGGGAGAGGTGGGAACAAGGCATGTTCAAAGGAGGCAAGTGAACCATTAATAAGCATGTACACAATGCCAAGTGTGGCGTGGATGTGCTGACCAGACTGCAGTATGCAGACCACACACATATCCATGTCGACACACACCGCTGGTGTATGGAGTGTAGTGGACAGTGGACGCAACCATGTCACCCCAGCCAGTGGGGAAGATCCCGGAAATGTAACTTGTTATGTCCCCCCTGTAAGTGTGAGCGGAGTGGGCTGGCCTGGCGTACAACAGTACTGCGTAGGTGTGTGGCTCCTACACACGTGGTTCTGGGTGTGGTTCAGTGTGGGCCTTGCCAAGGATGTGGCTAATGCGTGTGTCTCTGTTGTAGTGTCTGCGCCACCCGTCACGCAATCGACAATGTTGCTATGTGGTATGTCCCCGGTCTGCGTGGTCGGCCGAAGGGGCACATGGGAGAGGGCATGCCCGCTCGGGGTCAGGTATCACACATGCCGACTGTTGTGTGTGCTGCTATTAGCGCAGCATGAGCCAAAGATGTATCCTCAACTGCATGTCGGGTTCAGCCAGGCAGGTGTTCTACATCTGTGTCAGCCCTGTCCTTGCAATGGGCCTACACACACGTGGCCGGCCACATTCTGCGCAGCATCATCACTGTGTCGTAGTCAGGCTTGTGAACATGCGCAGACAGGGATGACAATGGTGTGCCGTAGGGGTGCATGTGATGCAATCGCGCTGCGCACCCTAGTGAATGTGCTCAGGGGGGGAGGTGCAGCAGTGAGGCTACGTAGTACACAGTGATGCAGCTCATTTGCAACACGCAGTACATGTCTTACAGGAATCATTAAGTCACACATATCACACACCAATGAACCAGTGAGCCTGCCAACACATCATGCAGTATGTAGTCGTGACTCATGTCTCTCTGCACTGTCACAGGTGACCAAGGATATGCACTCTGCGCCTGGATGATGACACCCCTCCGAGCCCTGAACACACGGCCCCAGAGACAGTACAATTTGGCCCACAAACCCGCCAGGGGCATCGTGGAACGCACATTTGGCGTGTTGAAGTCCCGTTTCAGGTGCCTGGACGTCACAGGTGGTAAGTTCCTGTACAGCCCATGTTTCGTGTGCAAGATGATCGTTGCATGTTGTGTGTTGCACAATATATGTGTACGCCGCAGAGCCCCATGGATACGAGTGCCAGATGCACCGGACGATGATGATGAAAATGAGGCAGGTGGACCACACCCCACTGCAGCCGCAGCAGGAATAGCCCGTAGGGACTACATCATTGACAGTTTCTTTTCTGTTTGACGTCACATTGTGTGGGTCCTTCGCAGTAATGGCTCAGTACCTTGACTGTCACAGGCACTGCATGTGCTAATAAAAGCATTCCCATACACATTCCCTGCATGCATGTCACTCGCCTGTACAGGCACTTCACTCAGACAAGTGTGGGTGCGACATGTTGTGCTGTCAATTGAGGGATTTGTTGATGGGTGGTGGGTGTGTCACCTCTGTGCAGTGAGGCTGTTTATGGTGTCACGTATTCTAACTGCCAGTTCTGTGTGTAACAGTTGTTAGGGTATCCCACTCTTCGGGGTTTCACATGTGTCCCATATCATTCCACTTTGGCTGTCATTTGTGGTCTACAGGTGACAACAGGGATATTTTTGTGCTCTGATATGTGCCGCCATGATGCAGGGATGCACCCTGTGACTCAAGGCCCATGACATGGGCATCATGTGCGTAAGGGGGAGTCACGGCCCCTGCATTAGTGTGTGCTTTCATTCTTGTTTGGTCATGTACATGGCACGTCGGTGTGCAGGGGATGTAGTTTGTCCCTCTGCAATGTGAGGGGGAGATGCAGTTTCACAGTGTGTACCATGTTTGTTTTCGCATTGGCGCAGGTTACATACTGAATGTATGTCCATGTGCATTGTGGCTGTTTGTGGGAAAATGCCTATCTGATTTGGACCATGGTCATTTGTCCTGCGTCACAGCTGTGGGGTTGTGCTCGCAGGTTGTCACCTCACCATTTGTTTACTCTGCTTTTATGTTGCATTTTCCTGCCTGACGCTTGGGATTTTCTGGCCTGTCGCGGGTTTTCGGTGATTTTTGTACTGCGATTGGCCTCATCGCAGGATTTATTGCGTTCGTGATTTGCATTTTTGCGGCGTGGCGCTGATTTTATCGTGGCCAGTTGGCGCGTTATCTGGTGACTATCGCATGGTACCGCCGTTATGTGAATACCTGGTTATTTTTTTATTTAATGCGATTTTATATAGCGCGAACATTACCCGAAGGTGTCAGAGTGCTTTACAAAAGAACCAGTTGCGTTACATAAGGACTTTGGATTACATGAGTTACATAAGACAAATAAACAGGAAGAAAAAAATTGCAAATGTACAAGTGGAGCGAAAGGAGGGAAAAATTACAAATGTACACGTTGTAAAGTCTCTCAAGGAAGAGATACAAACAGATAAACTCTAAAATCACATAGGAGTGGTAGTAAGTACAAAGGTCTACTAAATATACTAGTGATTAGAGATATAAATATATACAAATTCACTCAGGATTACATTTTAACAGCGTAGATTTCCTGCGATGGACTGCAATGTTGAGGGTTGCTTTAAGTAACTTTTGCGATGGTTATCGCACGTTCTTGAGAATATACCCCACACTGTGGAGGTCCGATTGCAGTGTGTATGGAGCTCCCAGGCACCCACAAAGTTCAAAAAAGGAAAAGAAAAAAAAGATTTTTTTTTAAACAAAAGCAGACAAGGACCCCTAATGGCCGTGACACTGAAGGGACTACTTTCTGTGACGACATTGAGCTTGGGCAGAATACCTCCACTCACACAGAAGACTGCCAGTGGCTGAAGTGGGCTGCACTGCGGCTCCATGCTGTATGTTGTGGTGGGTGGAAGCGCGATGTGAGCGACTCTATTAATTGTTTTCTCAGTGAATTTGTTTCCTTTCTAAAGTTTAGTAGTTTGTTGTATTCAGTGTCTTAGCCGCAGGCACACAACCTGTCTGTGCTTTGCAGGGCAGAGCTGCAGGAGGTCTGATTCCCCTTGTAGGACCTCGGAGGCATCTCCTGTGCTGAGGACGAGGGGGTTGCTAGACAGCCACATCTCTCGGCGGCCTACAGAGGAGACAAGAGAAGCAGATGACTGGGCGACTAGTCCACTCCCATGATGGACCATCAAAGAGTTGGTACAGCGGCCGCACGAGGTCAGGGATAGCTATGTTTTCAGCCTGTTCTCCATTGAAGTGTAAGACCAGAGGCCACCGAGCCAGCTGAGGCAGCGCTGATATTCAGTGGGAGGGACGCCGCGGGAAGGGGCTACAAGGACAGCCCAGTCTTTGAACGTTAACCTTTCGTAAGCTTTGAATTGACCACTCACCTAGCTGGGTCTTAGCCACACCGAAGAGATTGTACCACATTGTGGCTGGAGAGGAATTAGACCAAGGGCTTTGGCTTCCATGTCGGCTGGTGTTGCAAACCTACGCATTGGCTTTGACTCGGGCTTTCTTCTGCTGCTTGACGCTCATCTCCATTTAGCTCACCGGGTCTTAGCTAAGCACTCAAAAGACTCTTCTGGTGAAGCAGGCCAGTTGGCCAGCTGTGTATGGTCTAGCACTGGACTTCTTGAAGATTCTTTGTTCGAATTGGGAAGTGAGTGACAGAACTGACTTAAATTCACTGTGAACTGGTGTCCAGAAAGAGACGGCTCCGGAGGAAGGCTGGGACCATGGAGACTCTGGGCCTCATTTACAAAAATTGACGCACGGCAGCGGTAACACAGCGATGCATCACAATTCCTTGCTCCTGCAGCAGAAACCCCTGCGACACCATGGATGCGCCGTATTTACAATACGGAGATCCATGGTGCAAGTTTACAAGGGCACATTAGAAATTCTGATGTATCTGTGTGAAGGATGCCGCAAGGCATCCGGTGCAATAGTGGCGCATTGCTGTAGTTGGTCAGTTGGAAAATTATCTGAGAGAGGTCTGGAAAAAGAGGCCGGTTCATCCACACACCCTACTACGCACAGCTATCATCTATGGTAGAGGCATGAAATGAGTTCAGTCCCTTTCCACTCACTCCTACACCCACCCATCATATCAGAGAGAGGTCTCAAAGGAGAGGCCAGTCCATCCACACACCCTACTACGCACAGCTATCATCTATGGTAGAGGCATGAAATGAGTTCAGTCCCTTTCCACTCACTCCTACACCCACCCATCATATCAGAGAGAGGTCTCAAAGGAGAGGCCAGTCCCTGCACACACCCTACTACGCACAGCTATCATCTATGGTAGAGGCATGAAATGAGTTCAGTCCCTTTCCACTCCCTCCTACACCCACCCATCATATCAGAGAGAGGTCTCAAAGGAGAGGCCGGTCCATGCACACACCCTACTACGCACAGCTATCATCTATGGTAGAGGCATGAAATGAGTTCAGTCCCTTTCCACTCACTCCTACACCCACCCATCATATCAGAGAGAGGTCTGAAAGGAGAGGCCAGTCCATGCACACACCCTACTACGCACAGCTATCATCTATGGTAGAGGCATGAAATGAGAGGTCAGTCCCTTTCCACTCACTCCTACACCCACCCATCATATCAGAGAGAGGTCTCAAAGGAGAGGCCGGTCCATGCACACACCCTACTACGCACAGCTATCATCTATGGTAGAGGCATGAAATGAGTTCAGTCCCTTTCCACTCACTCCTACACCCACCCATCATATCAGAGAGAGGTCTCAAAGGAGAGGCCGGTCCATGCACACACCCTACTACGCACAGCTATCATCTATGGTAGAGGCATGAAATGAGTTCAGTCCCTTTCCACTCACTCCTACACCCACCCATCATATCAGAGAGAAGTCTCAAAGGAGAGGCCAGTCCATGCACACACCCTACTACGCACAGCTATCATCTATGGTAGAGGCATGAAATGAGTTCAGTCCCTTTCCACTCACTCCTACACCCACCCATCATATCAGAGAGAGGTCTCAAAGGAGAGGCCGGTCCATGCACACACCCTACTACTGTGGAAATATGGATTTTCCTGGTCAGTTATGTCCCCTATCTTGGACCCCAACGGTTCCATGTGTATATCACAAGTACATATATGTCCCCCCCAGTTCCAGTTATGAAGACGCAAATACATGTATGCCCACCGTCAACATGTCCTCTGTCAGATCCGCCATGAACAGGCCGGATATTCCATTCCTAAATATGAAAGGCCACCGGCTTTATATGGTTCACTTATGCCATTTTTACAGTCCAGGCAAGTAGGCCCTGATTCTGCCATCGAAACTCCTCTTGCCTTCTGCCTCTGAAAGCTCCAGTCTGAGCCTGCATCTGTGACCATGAACTTTGTCTCATTCTCTGCGCGGCTCACGAAGCCTGACATCAGCTTACTCTCTGCCAAGAACTGTATTTCACCTTCGAATTATCTGCTTCCCCCTCAGCCGATGCATTCCTGCCTAGTAGTTTAAGTAAACATTCCTCCAGTTACCAAGCAAAAAGGCCCATCTTCTCTGTCCTCATGCAAGTAATTCATAGCCCTGTTACCATGGAATATTCCTACTCCCTCGCATTCAGTGTAGACACTTAGACGCTTGTACACTCACAGTCAGTATAGAATAGATTCTGTCCGAGAGTCCTTCTTTTATGGATAACATAGTTCTTTAAACATAGGATGTTAGATATGATTTGGGATTAGGTTGACTTGACCCCCCAGACTTCTTGTCTCCACATATAGAGCTAAATGTCAAGTCCCCGTCACCCCCTAGTTACACATCAATTACACGTCATACTGCTGCGCGCGCATCCATGCCAAGTATTATCTTATAGATCCACCTATACATGACATCACAACCAATCATGTTCCTTTTTACTCATTATTACACCCATTTTCGGTTACGCAAACCAAACGTCAAATGTCCTTATCAATTGTTACGCCTACTATATTCACTTCATTATAATGTATGGACTATAAAAGTTACTTCTTGTCAATAAAGTATGTACTTCACTTCCTGAACCCGCGTGGTGATGGAACTTGAAACATCCGATTATAATCGACCACCGGAATAAAGTCCATTCCGAAACTCTAATATCACGGATTCTGCCTCTCATTTTACTGAGCTATTTTATAATGTTTCTGTATCAAATTCAGTCCCGGTAAAGGAGAAATATTTACCACATGATGGCGCCCGAACAGGGACACTTTCTCATCTCACGCGCCGGCGGTGCGTTGCAGGCCCGGTCTCCTGCCACAGCTGGACGGACAATAACGCGTACCAGCAGGATTTCCTGTATCTCCCTCCGGTCAAGCGGGGGCGACTGAGACTGCGATCAACACCCAGACGAGGCGGTGAGAAGTGCGAAGTATCCCGACCAGAGCCTAGCTGAGAGAGCAAGATCCGAGGTATATAGAGACCCACCAGTCCGAAGTCAAGCCCAGTGTCCGACGAGTCGAGTCGAGTCGAGTCCGGTCCGGTTCAAGTTCAAGTTACTGAGGCCTTCCGTTTCCGAAGCTACCCGGTGAGTACCATTGCTGGGGAGGCATTTCTGACGTGCACATAGGTTGTGCCGGTCAAGACGGGTTTGGGTACACAAATCCGGTCTGCACTGTTTTAGCAGTGTATCTGTACTGTTTAGCAGTATATCAAGTATTCCGAAGTATTCCGAAGTGTCTAGTTATTGTCTAGTTATTGTCGAGAATTAAGCTTGGTGATTAGTTATGCAGACGATCATCATTGTTGTTTCAGTTAATGGTTTAATGTTAAATGTTTAAAGTGTTTAAGTATGTTCTGAATATCGTGGTATGAATGACTGTTCATTATCGTGTTTATTGTATTAAGTCTGTTCAAATTCAAGTATCAGGTCAAAATCAAGTATAAGGTCAGTTCTCAATATGCCGCTCTTTTCGAAATTAAGACAGATCACTACCAGAAAAGGGGTTCTCGAAGAAGCAGTCCCTATTCCTCCTAGGGACACTCCAGGGCACTTTATGTATCACAAACATGGCTTAGACGCTATATTATTTCTTGATTTATGGGTAGACTATACCAAGGGATTACCAGAAAGTCAGAGGTGGCCCACAGCGGGGACCTGGGATGCAGAGTGCATCATGAAAGTCGAGGAAGAGTTATGGAAAAGAAAGGTCAGACAGTCACAGAAAGACGCCGTTGAATTATGGCGTAAAGAATCACATAGACGAACAGAAAAAGCACGTAGACAGGAGGAGAAGAGTAAAGAGAATTCCAATAAAGTTCGAGAGAATCTATTAATTGAGGAAGGTATCCGAGTAAAATCAGAACAAGTAGACAGACAAAGAAATGCCCTTATGAATGGTATGTATCCCCTTCTGGCCGAAGGATTACCTAAGGCTACTCCAGAGACACCAAAAGACTTGCCAACCCCATTGTTCCCAATAAAGGTACATCCTAAGGGGCATCCTAGAACCGCAGAAGATGTTTTTCTTTCCTCATATTTAGATGACGCAGCTCCCGAGTATGCTAATTCCGCCCCACATAGACCGCATACCAGGGAGGTTCAACGCCAAGATCCAGTACCCGTATCCCTGCAGCAACAAATCGAGTCACAAGTTCCGGCAAGCACATCTGTTTCTGTATCCGCTCCTACAGCTACTTCTATGGCTGTGTCCACACCTGCAGTTGCTGTGTCACGTTCGACGAATCCTTTTACACCCGACGCCCCAGATGGGGCCGCGGGAGGAGCTGCCAATGTCTTTTCTACGCCACCCAGAATAAATAAACTTACTTTTCAAGAGTCAGCGCATTCACGTACACCCAAACTCCTTAGTGCTCGTGCGCTTAAGGAACTTCTTATAGATTGTAGATATGACCCGGTGCCTGGAAAGGAGGACGAAATGACCCTAGCATCATTGCGTATCAGACGAGCCACAGTGTATTTAGCGAAGTTACCAGGAATGACTGCGCATCTAGATAATATATATCATTTTGTCCAAACGGGGCGAGATCCAGAATGTATTTACAGAGCTATGGAATACCAGAAAGTAGAGATACAGGGGGAACTGTTACGTTTCCTCATAAACTGTGTGATCAGAAATCAAGACCGACCGGGGGTAGACCCGGAAGCAATGAAAATTCTTACAAGATGGAGCCAGAATATATCGGAAGGGAGACATGATAAACAAAACTGTATAATAGCCATGTGCCGAAAGATCCGTAAAGAAATAGAACGCCTACACGAAGAGCGATTAGAGGTAGACGAGTTCGAACAAAACGAGGAAGAAGGGTCAGGACTGCCCACAGGACAGTCAGACACCATAGCCTATGTAGGTAGAGGAAGATCTTGTAATAGGAATCAGACTAGATGTCATACTGACCCAATACGTCCAATATGTCTAGATAATAACAGGAATTTTCAAATACCTATAATTAATATAAGGTCTAACGAGCATTCGTTCCAAACCGCCGACAAACTACTCCGAGAACGAAGGGGTTATCATTTCCTCGATTCTATGGATGAACAAGATTTAGCCAGGGCAGCTGTCCATTGGGTGGACAGTCCCGGAAAATATAGTGATGATACAGTAGTACGCACATTTTTGAATCTTACCCCAGATGAACAAAGGTTAGCTGGGATTTATATGATTCAACAACTCATTATACTATATCGGAGTCAGCATTCGGACCCTGGTCCCTTGCCTGACATACTGACTGAATTACTTATGAATAAATGGAGAGGTCCAGGTACTGAATTAATTAAAGAAATTCTAGAATCAAGAAAGCAGTATATTCTTTTTGTATGTTCAGAACATGTTCCATTGTCCATCAAGGAAAGAACTACGTATCACATAGATAGACAGAATCCCTTACGAGAAGTGCACCCAATAAAGGGTGAGGACAATCAGTTTAAACGCGTATTTGTATATACGCCCATATCGAAAATAGAATTGTTAGAAATGAAGAAAGTGGTACCCAGTCATGACAAAGACCCAGCGGGTTTTCACCGAGAAATTAAAGACATGTTACTCATGGGAGAGTATACCTACCCCGACATTATGACAATATTAAAGGTGTTGATGCCTGCTGGCATTTATGAGAAACTCAAGGAAAAAGAGTGGGAGATAGGTGATCAAAAGATAGAATGGTCAGCATTAGAAGCAGAAGAAAGGGCCCGAGGTCCAGGTTCGGGGCTTGGGGACAAAACTAAAGCACTACCAGGTCTACTAGTACAGGTACTGCCACGTTTATTAACTACGAAAAAGGAAGATTGGGGTACAATTTCAGCCTGTAAGCAGAAGCAAGATGAAGACACTAGTGATTACTATGCCCGATTTGAAAAATGTTTTGGTATAAATAGTGGCATAAAAGCAAGTAGCAAATCATACCCACATCTGTTTGTAACAAAATTAGTAGAAAATGCTCTGCCCCCAGTAAAGAATAGAGTATTAAAATTCGAGAGTACCTGGCAAGGTAACACTCCAACACAAATGTTACAAATGTTACAGTACCACCACAATAGAATTAAAGAGGAACAAGAACATGAACACAGACGCATGAAAGACACGAAAATGAAAATGCTAGTTTCCCAGACAGTTCCAGCTGAAGGACATAAAAAGGGTATGACACATTCCGATTCAGCAGGACCTGTAAAGGGGACATGCAATTATTGTAAAAAGCCAGGCCATTACGTACACGATTGTCCAGTTTTAAAACATAATATCGCCATAGGTAAAACACAAGAAAGATCACGGCCACTAAGACAAGATCAGAATGAACAAGGAGCTATGCAGCATGCCCAGGCCATGCCAGCCGCACAACAGCCAATACAGTTTGTGCCAGCTGCACCACCGTTGCCTGCTGCTGCCACACAGACAACAACACGACAAATGTATCAGACCGCACAGTATGAATATCCCGAGTATCAGCGTTACGCATGAACAAGCCTAGAGAGGGAAGGTGACTTACCCCTTATCGAGATTCCTGTAGATCAAGAAGGACCTTATGTACATAGTAAATTGTTAGGTCAAGATAGAAAATTTTTACTCGATACAGGGGCAAGTCGAACAACTATAAAACGTAGTGAAGTTCCAGGGGCACCCCTCTCAGGCTCACAGAATATTTCCCTTGGTTTTTCAGGAAAACCTATTGTTAATGAAGTGTCACAACCTCTGCCACTTACGATAGGACCTTTGACCCGAACTACAGATTTATTGCTTACTAAATCATGTCCAGAAAATCTATTAGGAATAAAAACGTTAAAAGCTCTAGGAGCGATAATATGTTGTTCTCCGGAAGGAGTAAGATTGTTTTTACGTGATTTTAAAGGTCACTATGTATCTAGAGACATGGATCCCCGACTGCAGACCTTACCTACACGTCTATGGGCACAAGGCCCTACTGATGTTGGTTGCATGAATATTACACCATATCGAGTCACACTAAAGGCAGGAGTGGTGCTACCACGAATGCGACAATACAAGTTACCACCAGATGCTGTAGTGGCTTTACTACAAATCATTGACGAACTCATTGCCCAAGGAGTAGTTGTGGAAACAGACTCCAATATATGTAATTCACCGATAATACCGATTCTTAAACGAACAGATCCTACAGCGCCGCCAGTATATCGATTGGTTATTGATCTGCGCGAGTTAAACAAATGCATTGTGCCACAATTTCCTGTGGTCCCAGATATCTCGTCATTATTGACAGCTATTGATTCCGAAGCAACGTTCTTTACTGTAATTGATCTCAAAAACGCCTTTTTCAGCGTCCCAATAGATCCGGAAAGCCAATATTTGTTCGGATTTAGTTTAAATGGACGTAGCTTTAAATTCACACGCGCACCTCAAGGATTTACAGAAAGCCCCAGCATCTATAGCCAAGCACTGAAACGAGAACTTGACAGTATCCACATGCCAGTTAACACTGCCTTGCTTCAATATGTCGATGATCTGTTGATCACCGCAAGAAGCGAACCTGAATGTGAGAAAGCATCACTGACAGTTTTACAATTTCTAGCCGAAAAAGGGCACAAGGTGTCCCCTTCTAAGCTGCAATTCTGTGTCCAGCAAGTTGTTTATCTTGGACACTCGCTGGACAAGGAGGGAAGGCAGCTTACACCCGACCGCATTCAGTTAATAACTAACATGCCAATACCCAAGACACAAAAGGAGGTGCGGGCTTTCATAGGCCTCACTTCATACTGTAGACAGTGGATCCCGCAGTATGCATTTCTAGCAAAACCACTCATTCAATTGACAACACAGGAGGCAGCCACATCGACTGTTCTCCCTTGGACTCAGGAACACACACAAGCTTTTGAAAGCCTAAAGAAAGCTTTATGTCAAGCACCCGTTTTAGCAACGCCATGTTACAGAAAACAGTTTACACTCTTTGTTACAGAACGCGAAGGTACTGCTTTGTCAGTACTCACACAGGATCAAGCAGGAGCACACAAACCATGTGCCTATTTCTCTAGTACATTAGATCCCGTAGCTCAGGCTTTGCCTGCGTGCCTGAAATCAGTAGCAGCGACAGCTTTAGCAATCAGACAAAGCGATGCCATAGTGTTAGGACATCCATTGACAGTTCAAGTACCCCACGCAGTAGAGGTTCTTGTAAATAGAACGCAAACACAACACTTGACTATAGCGCGACTTACAGGATATGAACTTACATTGTTTCAGCCACATATAGAAATAAGACGCTGTAACACATTGAATCCTGCCACACTTTTGCCAGTAACCGGAACAGACCCACTAGCCCATGACTGTATTGAAGTTATTACTGTAACGACAAAACCCAGACAAGACTTGACCGATGTTCCATTGTCAGATCCAGACTTGACATTTTATGTCGATGGTTCATGCATGAGAACAAGTACAGGAGAGTTAGTAGCCGCTTATGCAGTCACAACAGATACTGAAGTCATTGAAACTAATCGTATAAATACTTTGTCAGCTCAAGCCGCAGAGCTCATCGCTCTGACACAAGCCTGTATTCAAGCCACGAATAAAAAAGTCAACATATACACTGATTCACGTTATGCATTCGCAGTTGTACATGACTTCGGCGTGCTGTGGCGAGAGAGAGGTTATTTAACTTCCCACGGTGCCCACATTCAGCACGGACCCCTCATTCACGCATTATTAGATGCAATACATCTACCCACTGAAATATCAATTATGAAATGTAAGGCCCATACGAAGGTTACTGATATCATTTCCCAAGGCAATGATCTAGCCGACAGAACAGCTAAACTGACTGCTCAAACTCAGACCCCCGACATGACAAAGACAATAGTCCCGACACCGACACATTGTATGACCGTTAAAGATCCTACTCTTGACGTAATTGACATACAGACACATGCTACACCAGACGAAATAAAGAAATGGACCGAGTTAGGAGGGATCCAAACGGACCAAGGATGGATGATGAAGGAAAGGTCTGTATGGTTCCTTCCTGATTCAATGGTCCAAGTCGTAATTAACACTATACATAGTCCGGCACATCTAGGAGAAAAAGCTATGCTAGACAGCATTCAACACATTTGGTTCAATAAACATTTACGAGCAGCAGCAAAACAAAAGGTCCGTACCTGTATGATCTGTTGCCAGTTCAACCCAGGAAAAAGTGTTCCCGTAGAACAAGGTGGATTTCATCCTCCTGATCACCATTTTGAAGTCCTACAGATGGATTATATCCAGATGGAACGATGTCGAGGATTTAAATATGTTCTCGTAGTTGTCTGCGCTCTGTCCCGTTGGACAGAGGCGTACCCGGTTTCAGATTACACTGCCCCGACTACTGCCAAACAGTTGGTTCGAGAATTCTTCCCACGATACGGTTTACCACGTGTTGTCTACTCAGATAACGGCCAGCCGTTCTCATCCGAATTAATGAAACACGTTTCACTTCTGCTAGGATATCAGTGGAAATTCCACTGTGTCCGACATCCCGAGGCAGCAGGTCTCGTAGAAAGACATAATCAGACACTGAAAATCAGACTGTCCAAAATATGCAGAGAGAAAGGGGTCGACTGGATAGTAGCATTACCAGTTGCACTTTTTTACATGAGAATGGTAGCACACTCTAGAACAGGGCTATCCCCGTATGAGGTGATCTTCGGTAGACCACCGAATATGTGGGGGACGCCTATACCACGCAAAATAACTGATATTGACTGTAATATGCTGACAGATTACTTGGCTTCCTTGATGTCTGCACTACAATCTTCTCGTTCACAGGTAGCTGCAGCCTTTCCCGACAACACTGAGGTGAAACCCCATGACGTTGTTCCGGGTAATCTTGTCTTTGTGAGGAATTTCGACCGAAAGACTCAGCTGGAGCCCAGGTGGAAAGCACCCAAGTTGGTCCTGTTGACCACAAGAACAGCCGTGAAGATCGAGGGTCGCAAGGGCTGGATTCATTCAAGCCACATCAAGAAATTTCATGGACTATCTTCGGATATAGACACTGTGCCCTGCACTCCCTCACAGACTGATACAAAACTCCCTTTTGTTGAACCTAACAAATCTGAAAATTATAAACTAAAGCTTAGGCCCAACCAGTCGAGCAATTTGATTGTTTAAGTCCTCTCCAAGGTGAAGCGGTTGAATTGTCTCTGACATGTATCCCTTGGACCTGAGTAGAGAAAATACCCGAAAAATGTTGAAACGACAGGCGTATTGTAAATCACTGCGTAGCCACTGCATAGTGACATTATTAATTTTGTTTTTATTGAGTCTTTTAATAATTATTACAAGTATGTTGTTGCACATATATTACCCTATTTCTAGACATGTTTATAATGTTGCTGCTGAACATTCTTTTAGTGACTTACCTCCGCATGAATTGTCTTATAGACTTGCGCTGCGCAATAACACTTTCATTAGTATGTTACATCATTCCCATCAGACTAGTAATGCCACCAATTGTTGGGTGTGTGGCCGACTCCCTCCCTATCAGAATTATGAAGGAGTCCTGCCTTTCTTTCCACATTCATTCACACATAATGGCTCCTGTGGAGCATGGTTTAGTTTAATTAATTCCATAGACTCAGACACAGCAGTTTACCAAGACCATTGGATATGGGGAAACCTGAACCTAGTTTTACTCAAAGTCTGCTACCCTGACAAGGAGGGTCGCCCCAAAAGAACAGGAACTGATCTAGAAAATGAAGTGTATGGATTAGGTAATTTTACACCTAATCTCATGATTCTAAATGTCGTATCCGAAGTTGAGCTAGTCTTACCCACCATGTCAGTATTCCCAGCAAAAGGTGAATTGTGTGTAAGAAAGGTTGGTTCCATACATATGGGCCATAGTAAATGCACTACTATGGTAGAATTCAGTGATCAAGGAAAATCTTCATTCAGAGCTTCTCGCCACTCCTACTTTATATGTGGTCAGACTGCATATATGCGTCTACCCCTAGATTGGGATGGTACCTGCTACATTGCATTCCTTTTGCCACCTGTTTTCCTAGCTCCTCCTGATTATTACAGAAATATTCATTTAGTACACAACAGAGAACGGAGAGATCTCCCCATTGTCGATTACACTGAGACGGCATGGGACAAGTATGTAGATTTTAATAAAGGCATCTTTCCCTATATAGGTACTGTTACTAATAGTAAACTGATACGTAGATTAACTAGAACCCTTGAAGCAATAGTGAATGAGACTATTTCCGCCTTAGGCAATTTAACGGAAGAGCAGTCTGCTATGCGGATTGTTGTGCTTCAAAATCGTCTTGTCCTTGACGTCATCCTGGCTGATAGGGGCGGAGCTTGTAGGGTCATCGGATCAAGCTGTTGCGTATTCATACCAGAAAATTCGCCATCTGTATATAAAGCCATCACTCGCCTTCATAAGATTGTAAGCCAGATACGCCAGAACCCAGGCACTTGGACTTGGTCCAGTTGGTTTTGGAATGCGGTATCAGCCTGGGGATGGAGAGTTCTATCCTTCCTAGGTATTGGCCTTCTCATACTATTCAGTTGCTGTCTATGTCTACAATGTGGACCAGCGATTTGTGGTCTGTGTGCCACATCGTGTATCCCACATCAAGATTTTCATTCAAGATCCCGGAAGAAGAAAGAAGAACAAATGATGCTATATGAACAGATCAATGGATTGATGAAGATTGATATCTCTTGAAGGGCAAGTAGGGGACAAGGAGGGAATGTGGAAATATGGATTTTCCTGGTCAGTTATGTCCCCTATCTTGGACCCCAACGGTTCCATGTGTATATCACAAGTACATATATGTCCCCCCCAGTTCCAGTTATGAAGACGCAAATACATGTATGCCCACCGTCAACATGTCCTCTGTCAGATCCGCCATGAACAGGCCGGATATTCCATTCCTAAATATGAAAGGCCACCGGCTTTATATGGTTCACTTATGCCATTTTTACAGTCCAGGCAAGTAGGCCCTGATTCTGCCATCGAAACTCCTCTTGCCTTCTGCCTCTGAAAGCTCCAGTCTGAGCCTGCATCTGTGACCATGAACTTTGTCTCATTCTCTGCGCGGCTCACGAAGCCTGACATCAGCTTACTCTCTGCCAAGAACTGTATTTCACCTTCGAATTATCTGCTTCCCCCTCAGCCGATGCATTCCTGCCTAGTAGTTTAAGTAAACATTCCTCCAGTTACCAAGCAAAAAGGCCCATCTTCTCTGTCCTCATGCAAGTAATTCATAGCCCTGTTACCATGGAATATTCCTACTCCCTCGCATTCAGTGTAGACACTTAGACGCTTGTACACTCACAGTCAGTATAGAATAGATTCTGTCCGAGAGTCCTTCTTTTATGGATAACATAGTTCTTTAAACATAGGATGTTAGATATGATTTGGGATTAGGTTGACTTGACCCCCCAGACTTCTTGTCTCCACATATAGAGCTAAATGTCAAGTCCCCGTCACCCCCTAGTTACACATCAATTACACGTCATACTGCTGCGCGCGCATCCATGCCAAGTATTATCTTATAGATCCACCTATACATGACATCACAACCAATCATGTTCCTTTTTACTCATTATTACACCCATTTTCGGTTACGCAAACCAAACGTCAAATGTCCTTATCAATTGTTACGCCTACTATATTCACTTCATTATAATGTATGGACTATAAAAGTTACTTCTTGTCAATAAAGTATGTACTTCACTTCCTGAACCCGCGTGGTGATGGAACTTGAAGCATCCGATTATAATCGACCACCGGAATAAAGTCCATTCCGAAACTCTAATATCACGGATTCTGCCTCTCATTTTACTGAGCTATTTTATAATGTTTCTGTATCAAATTCAGTCCCGGTAAAGGAGAAATATTTACCACACTACGCACAGCTATCATCTATGGTAGAGGCATGAAATGAGTTCAGTCCCTTTCCACTCACTCCTACACCCACCCATCATATCAGAGAGAGGTCTCAAAGGAGAGGCCGGTCCATGCACACACCCTACTACGCACAGCTATCATCTATGGTAGAGGCATGAAATGAGTTCAGTCCCTTTCCACTCACTCCTACACCCACCCATCATATCAGAGAGAGGTCTCAAAGGAGAGGCCAGTCCATCCACACACCCTACTACGCACAGCTATCATCTATGGTAGAGGCATGAAATGAGTTCAGTCCCTTTCCACTCACTCCTACACCCACCCATCATATCAGAGAGAGGTCTCAAAGGAGAGGCCAGTCCCTGCACACACCCTACTACGCACAGCTATCATCTATGGTAGAGGCATGAAATGAGTTCAGTCCCTTTCCACTCCCTCCTACACCCACCCATCATATCAGAGAGAGGTCTCAAAGGAGAGGCCGGTCCATGCACACACCCTACTACGCACAGCTATCATCTATGGTAGAGGCATGAAATGAGTTCAGTCCCTTTCCACTCACTCCTACACCCACCCATCATATCAGAGAGAGGTCTCAAAGGAGAGGCCGGTCCATCCACACACCCTACTACGCACAGCTATCATCTATGGTAGAGGCATGAAATGAGAGTTCAGTCCCTTTCCACTCACTCCTACACCCACCCATCATATCAGAGAGAGGTCTCAAAGGAGAGGCCAGTCCATGCACACACCTTACTACGCACAGCTATCATCTATGGTAGAGGCATGAAATGAGTTCAGTCCCTTTCCACTCACTCCTACACCCACCCATCGTATCAGAGAGAGGTCTCAAAGGAGAGGCCGGTCCATCCACACACCCTACTACGCACAGCTATCATCTATGGTAGAGGCATGAAATGAGTTCAGTCCCTTTCCACTCACTCCTACACCCACCCATCATATCAGAGAGAGGTCTCAAAGGAGAGGCCAGTCCATCCACACACCCTACTACGCACAGCTATCATCTATGGTAGAGGCATGAAATGAGTTCAGTCCCTTTCCACTCACTCCTACACCCACCCATCATATCAGAGAGAGGTCTCAAAGGAGAGGCCAGTCCATCCACACACCCTACTACGCACAGCTATCATCTATGGTAGAGGCATGAAATGAGAGGTCAGTCCCTTTCCACTCCCTCCTACACCCACCCATCATATCAGAGAGAGGTCTCAAAGGAGAGGCCGGTCCATGCACACACCCTACTACGCACAGCTATCATCTATGGTAGAGGCATGAAATGAGTTCAGTCCCTTTCCACTCACTCCTACACCCACCCATCATATCAGAGAGAGGTCTCAAAGGAGAGGCCGGTCCATGCACACACCCTACTACGCACAGCTATCATCTATGGTTAGAGGCATGAAATGAGTTCAGTCCCTTTCCACTCACTCCTACACCCACCCATCATATCAGAGAGAGGTCTCAAAGGAGAGGCCGGTCCATGCACACACCCTACTACGCACAGCTATCATCTATGGTAGAGGCATGAAATGAGTTCAGTCCCTTTCCACTCCCTCCTACACCCACCCATCGTATCAGAGAGAGGTCTCAAAGGAGAGGCCAGTCCATCCACACACCCTACTACGCACAGCTATCATCTATGGTAGAGGCATGAAATGAGAGGTCAGTCCCTTTCCACTCACTCCTACACCCACCCATCATATCAGAGAGAGGTCTCAAAGGAGAGGCCGGTCCATCCACACACCCTACTACGCACAGCTATCATCTATGGTAGAGGCATGAAATGAGTTCAGTCCCTTTCCACTCACTCCTACACCCACCCATCATATCAGAGAGAGGTCTCAAAGGAGAGGCCGGTCCATGCACACACCCTACTACGCACAGCTATCATCTATGGTAGAGGCATGAAATGAGTTCAGTCCCTTTCCACTCACTCCTACACCCACCCATCATATCAGAGAGAGGTCTCAAAGGAGAGGCCGGTCCATGCACACACCCTACTACGCACAGCTATCATCTATGGTAGAGGCATGAAATGAGTTCAGTCCCTTTCCACTCACTCCTACACCCACCCATCATATCAGAGAGAGGTCTCAAAGGAGAGGCCGGTCCATCCACACACCCTACTACGCACAGCTATCATCTATGGTAGAGGCATGAAATGAGAGGTCAGTCCCTTTCCACTCACTCCTACACCCACCCATCATATCAGAGAGAGGTCTCAAAGGAGAGGCCGGTCCATGCACACACCCTACTACGCACAGCTATCATCTATGGTAGAGGCATGAAATGAGAGGTCAGTCCCTTTCCACTCACTCCTACACCCACCCATCGTATCAGAGAGAGGTCTGAAAGGAGAGGCCGGTCCATGCACACACCCTACTACGCACAGCTATCATCTATGGTAGAGGCATGAAATGAGAGGTCAGTCCCTTTCCACTCACTCCTACACCCACCCATCATATCAGAGAGAGGTCTCAAAGGAGAGGCCGGTCCATGCACACACCCATCAGCCCAGAGAGCGGGGTCTGAAAGGAGAGGCCAGTCCCTGCCCATTCCTCACTATGCACACCTGTCATCTGAGAGAGGGGTCTGAAAGGAGAGGCCAGTCCCTGCCCATTCCTTACTATGCACACCCGTCATCTGAGAGAGGGGTCTGAAAGGAGAGGCCAGTCCATGCACACACCCTACTACGCACAGCTATCATCTATGGTAGAGGCATGAAATGAGTTCAGTCCCTTTCCACTCACTCCTACACCCACCCATCATATCAGAGAGAGGTCTCAAAGGAGAGGCCGGTCCATCCACACACCCTACTACGCACAGCTATCATCTATGGTAGAGGCATGAAATGAGAGGCCAGTCCCTGCCCATTCCTCACTATGCACACCTGTCATCTGAGAGAGGGGTTTCAAAGGAGAGGCCAGTCCCTGCCCATTCCTCACTATGCACACCTGTCATCTGAGAGAGGGGTTTCAAAGGAGAGGCCGGTCCATGCACACACCCATCAGCCCAGAGAGCGGGGTCTGAAAGGAGAGGCCAGTCCCTGCCCATTCCTTACTATGCACACCTGTCATCTGAGAGAGGGGTCTGAAAGGAGAGGCCAGTCCCTGCCCATTCCTTACTATGCACACCCGTCATCTGAGAGAGGGGTCTGAAAGGAGAGGCCAGTCCCTGCCCATTCCTTACTATGCACACCCGTCATCTGAGAGAGGGGTCTGAAAGGAGAGGCCAGTCCCTGCCCATTCCTTACTATGCACACCCGTCATCTGAGAGAGGGGTCTGAAAGGAGTGGTCTGTCACTCCCCACACACCCTATGATGTACACCTGTCATTCCAGAGAGAGGTCTCTGTGTAGAGGGCAGTCACTTCTTATACTCCAGTATGCACATTCATTATTCAACAGAGGGTTCTCAAAGGATAGGCTAGTCCCTCCTATATGGTACTATTTCCCTACAATTTTGTTGCAATCCTGCGACAGTCTCGTGAGAATAGAGTGCAAGCTTCAGGGAGTGATGCTTGCCGCATGAGGCTCATTCGATACCCAAGCTTCTCGTGAGACCTGCACGAAAAATTATTGAGCCTGCCACGAGGTGTTTTACTATCCCACAAGCGTCTTGCGAGACCCTTGAGGAAAATTTACCTGGCCTGCCAGGAGGTGTTTTACGCTTCTGCAAGAGTCTCGCAAGATCGTATGAGGAGAAGTAGATAAAAAGGGCTAAAGTCTAGTTAACATTCTTATCGCATGGTTGAATAAATGCTGTGATCTGATTGGATGCAGAGTCAGAGATAGCTGAGATTGTCCTTGGTGGTTTGGAAGAGAAGGCAGTCTCTTTGAGCTGTGCTCAGCAGATGTGACTTAATTTGGAACTGAAAAAGACTGATGTTTTCAGTGCAGTTAAGAAAGAGCTCCAAAGGTCAGGTGATATCTCAACATCGATTTTGATAAGTAGACATTAGACTATAGAGAGTTATCAGCAAGTATTACACGTTGTCTTTAAAATCTGTATGTAGTTGTAAGTAAAGGAGGCAGTGTTTCTTAAATTATATAAGAAACAATCTGGGATCTGTTAATACAAGTCCTAGTGTTTCTATGAACCTTGCTGTACACATACTTTCGCTACATGAGATGTCTGAGTGGAGATATTGCTATTTCTGGTGTAAAACACTGTGCTCACTGCTAGCAAAAGTGTTTCAAGAGGAATGTGTTACTTTACAAACTTTTATGGAACCAGGGTTGACGGCATGTTATAAGTTAATTGTGAAGAAAATGCACTGGTTGGGGGTGTGGAATTGTTCAGGGAAAAGGAATAACAGGTTAGTGGTACACTAGATATAAATATGTGATTGTGGGTAATAAAAATGTAGAAAAGCTTAATTAATCTAGTGATGTATCACTGTTATCAATTATAGATCAGTATGTAACTTTAAGTTTTTTGGTTATTTTGTCTTTTCTTAGGAGGAAAATAGAAATCAGAGGTTGTGAAAAAGAAAGTACCATGTCACAAAATATATGGAGGAGGAAAACAAAACGTATTCACTTTGGAAGAAACAGGAAACAATAACTGTGTGGAAAGTAAGGAATAAAATTGTAATTGCAGAACTGATTATCTTCCTATTGCCTAGGAGGGACATGTGTGATCTTGCCGAAGAGGGGATGTGGCCTACCCGAGTAACATGGTGGACGCGTGAGCTCGGAGCTCCGCACCAGCCCGATAATTATCCTGTAAATCCTGGCGGCTGGGCCGCACTGTGCAATGGAGGATAACCCCCCAGAAACTGGAGAAATGCCCGAGCTCCCGGGGAGGGGGGGGGGGGGTGAAACTGCGGCGGATCCACACGAAAGTGGTGAGCGAAGGACGCAGGCGGGCCCCCAGGGCCTGTGGGGTGGAGGCCGGGAGGAGCAGTTATGTCGCCTTGTTGCGGGGAGTGGGCCTGGAGGCTGCAGGGACCTCCCTCCCATGACTGGGAAGAAAGGTGCCGAACAGGGGCAGATGCAGAAGGCAGCCTAGCATTGAAGTGGAAGCCCTGCGACCAGAGTGAGCTTGGAGGAAGTGGCAACGCCCTGCCTGATGCACTAACGGCGCTACAGGTGAGCGCAGAGGACCGCGACTTGCGGGAGGGGTGCCCCAGTGCACAATGCTGCAGGCCTGAGCTGGCAGACTGGGCGAGCACAGCTGGAAACTCGTTGACCGGCTAAGTCCCTAGGACTGAACCCTGAGGAAGTGGCCACCACTGGCCTGACGCACTAACGGCGACATAGGTGCACTGAGAAGACTGTGACTTGCGGGAGCAGGGCCCCGGCGCAGGCCACAGTAGACCTTGGGCGAGGCGTGCAGACCTGGATTGGCAGACCGGGTAGGTGCAGGAAAAGTGCAGATTTAACTGAGCTTGGAGGGGGCGGTTGCAAGCGGCTTAGAGGCAAAGGTGTCGACTACAGCAAGTGGAGTCGCCGCCGGGCAGCGGGACGATGCGAGGGAGACCATCTAGAGAGGGGGAAAATACATAACACCCACTGGGAAGCCACGAGCCAGCTGCCACAGAAGGGCTGGGAACAAAGAGGATAAACGGTACGGGCCTGATACACGGAGGACCTGCCGTAGGAGTGGCATCAGGGAGGCTATAGTGGAAGCATTGGCCTGAGCCATCGAGAGTGGGAGTGAGAATGGCATGGTAGGCCTAACAGACATCATATAGGCGAAGCCGGGAACACAGCTCGGAGATGAAGAGAGCTGGGTGAAGCCGTAGAGAGGCTGGCGGAACAGGCCTAGCTGGTGATGCCGGCCTCGCCCAGAGAAGAAGAGCGCAGCCTGGCGCGAGCACTGTGGCAGACCGCAATACGTGCCCGAGGGCAGGACCGAGCTAGAAGGTACCGGCAAGCGCTGTTTGCAGTAGGGACCACAGTTCAGCACCCCCCACCCATGCACCAATCTGCAGAGACTGCTGGCTCCCTGCTGGCTGGTGTTGACGGTGTGCAACATCATAGGTAAGCCCCAGACTAAATCGGAGGGTGCCCCCGGCTCAGGAGGAGGACCCCCAGGACTCGCAGCAACCTGATGGCCAACTCCAGCAGCCTGTAGACCCAGTGCAAAAGCAATTGAAAAAGATCCTGGAGGCCATAGCAGACACTAAGGCCACCCTGCACCAGGACATCAGAACGGTCTCGGTGGGGTTGAGGCTCCTCCGCGCAGAGTATTCAAAGCTGTTGGAATAACTAAAAACTGTGGAAGTAACAATAGCGGACCTGGCACTGGCCCAGGAGGCGATGTCACACCAAATCCTAGACCTCATGACCAGAGTGGACATACTTGAACAGATACCGGAAGATGTGGAAGGCCGCAACAGTCGAAATAATATACATGTAGTAGGCCTGCCAGAGAAAACAAAAGGCAAAACATGGTGGGTTACCTCGAAAGCTGGCTCCAGACAGTTGTCGCGCCTGAACGGCTATCCACTTTTTACACCCTGGAGAGAGCACATCAAGTCCCTGGAAGGCCTCCGGCACCAGGTCGGCCCCCGTGTCCGGTAGTGGCCAGGCTGCTACACTATAAGGACAGAGACCTGCTCTTACGGAAGGTGAGATCAGATGTTCCATTCATGGTGCAAAACAGCAGGGTCTCTATATTCCCGAACTGCACCCTCGAATAGCAAAGATGAAGAGCGTCCTACCTGGAGATAAAGAAAGCCCTATGCGATGAAGGACTTCAATATTCACTGTTGTTACCCGCCCGCCTACGCATAATACTTGATGGGCAATCTCCTTTCTGTGATGATCCCAAATTGGCCTGGAACTGGTTGGAAGCGTATTGAACTGGGAATCCGTAGGGAGATGGTAACCAGCCTGTGGAGGCAACCAGAAGGAGATCAACGGAAACGGCCCAAGAGAAGGCCCAGCAGGGAGAGATCAAAAAAGCAGAGCCCCTCACAGACTGCAAAAGAGAGGGCAGCAGAGCTGCAGGCAGTGGCAGACATCATGAGTGGTGTAGAGGCTTCACCTGGAGTGAGGTTGGGCTCAACTAAGGGGATGGGAGGGCCGGTGTCGGAGACCTCTGAACGCAGTAGCGTGATATTGCTGGTGGTCCCCCCCGGGACAGCAGATGACATTATTTAGCGATGAATTGGAGAGCTGCCAAGCAGGACCTGCTGGGAAGGAGCACCGCATACAGATGGACTTGGTGAATTTTGACCTGAACTGGCCTGGTGCAAAAACAGAGCGAGGTGCTGAACTTTCTCATTGCCCCCGACGGGAGGGCACCGCTCTGGTTCCCGCCCTACAATGGTGGTTAGTGCTTGAGAAAATATTTGGGAAGCTGACCGTTGTCGAACTGCTCTGAGAGAAGGGAGTTGTTTTTTACGGGGATAGGTTTTGTTCTTTCTTAGCTTCATGTGCCAATGTCCTTCCTATACAAGTGGGCAAACAGCAGTGGTGGACGTCTGGGAGGGTAGTGGGGAGCTTAGTGTTTAACTAGATTCCAATGGCCATGGCAATAGACTCAGGAACTGTTAAATTCCTCTCTTGGAATGTGAGAGGACTGGGCTCAATGAATAAATGGTGCGCAGTGCAGTTATTTAAGGAGGATGGGGGTCCAGATCACCTTATTCCAAGAAACACACCTGATGCAGAATGAAATCACGAAGCTGCACAGACGGTGGAGGGGGCAGATCTATGCCACAAACTACTCTGCATACGCTAGGGGGTCCTTGTGTGGATAAGGGCTGGGGTTCCTCTCGAAGTCACTGACACCAAGATAGATAAAGATGGGAGATATGTGCTGTTGCATGGGAGGCTAAATGGCGAGAATATAACCACTGGGGACATATATGCCCCAAACCATGACCAGTTGGCTTTCCTTCAGAAGCTTTCGGCCCAACTGACAGGTCTGCCACCGGAAGCCACAATCATAGGAGGTGATTTTAACTGTGTGCAGCATGTGGGGCTAGACCGGTCACACCCTCCCCTCTGGGGGCATAGCCGCATCGCACCGCGACAGGGTTTCGGGACTGGGGGGACACTTGGAGGGTTCAACATGTGGCAGAAAGGGAATGCTCCTTTTTCTCTCCTCTACATCAAATACACACCAGGCTAGACATATTTCTTTGCATCGCAGACATCCATGAGACAACCACACATACAGAATACTTGGGGCGCACCTGTTTAGATTGTAGCCCACTACTGCATTGTCATCGTCCCCTGGGAAATTGACCCCCGATCCTGCTGTGGCGGTTCAGACCGGAGATGATGGAAGATGGCACCTTCAGGGACTCTCTCAGCTCTTGCATAGACACTTACTTTGACAGAAATGCATGTCCCGCTTCTTCTGGGCTAGTGGAATGGGAGGCTTTCAAGGTGGCTGTACGTGGCCACTGTTTGAACCAGTCAGTGGGAGTGAGGAGAGCCTTGTTTGGGGAGCTATACAAGCTAGAAGGACACCGCTATGCACTAGATAATAGGCAGGGCATGGACGCGACAGCCCAGGCGGACCTCTCAGATGCTAGGGCTCAGTATAGTGAGACACTAGAAAGACTCCGGAGATTTGATTACAAAGGGTATCTGGCTAGAATACTTGATGAGGAGGGCAAATCAGGTCGATATTAGCGAGGTTGATCAAACCGGAAACACGTGGATCACATATAACGCATATTATTAATGGGGCAAACTTTATTTTGTACGACCCAGAGAACGTAAATACCGTTTGTAGGGAATACAATGAAACGCAATATGTGGCCCCGTCACCACCCTACCAGATGAAGATAGGGAGTTCTTGGTATGCCTGCAGTTATCCAGGCTAGATGAAGAATATAGAGAATCCCTGGGCAGCCCGGTAACGCTAGCAGAATTAGGCACGCTATGACGTCAGTGGCCACAGGGAAGACACCCGGCCCTGATGGTCTGCCAGCAGAATTATATTCCACATTTGCCTCCAAACTGGAACGCAGCCTGGAAACACTGTACGCTGCCTCGCTGGAACTAGGGTGACTCCCAGACTCCACACAGAGTGCCATTGTGATCCCGCTTTCCAAGACCACCCCAGGGGACCTGGGTAGGAGATTACCAGCTGTTATCCATGCTTAATCTAGATTTCAAAATTCTGAGGCAGGTGTTGGCAATGAGGCTGCTCCCGCACATGCCCACACTGATCCATGCCAACCAAAACTGATCTATCCCTTCACGAAACACTTCTTATAATCTCTGGAGACTATATTCCATGCTATACCATCCAGAGGCCAGTGCTCTCAAGCACGCAGCAATTTTATCGATAGACCTCGAGAAGGCCTTCGATACAGTTACCTGGGTGTATCTCTTTGCATGTATGGAGCGGTTAGGACTGGGTCAAGAGTGGATGCGCTGGATTAAAATACTGTATGACTGCCCGACGGCTCGAGTTCAAACCGGTGGAACACTCTCAGCCCAGTACGGGATCCTCTGCGGCACGAGACAGGGGTGCCCTTTGTCGCCAGTGCTGTTCGCGCTGCCGATGGAGCCACTGGTGGGACGAGACTAGGGCTGACTCTAGACGGTAGACAACACATCATCTCCTTATATGCGGATGACCTGTTGATATATCTACAAGGGGCGGTGGCTGGATCAGCCATGGCCCTGCCATTACTAGATAGATTTGCTGCTTTAACAGGATTATGAGTGAATAAGACAAAGACCTATCTTTTCCCGGTGGCGCGACCGCTGCGGACGCCGCAAACGCTCCCAGCGGACCTTAACTGGGCTATGGCCATGACTAAATACCGGGGCATACATGTCTACCATTCTCTGGCTGACTTAGGTGAAGGCAACCTAGATAGGGCGCTCCACTCGCTCAGAACTTGTGTAGCTGTTTGGAGTTCGTCGAAGCGGCCAATAATGGCGCACATGAGGGGAGGAGCCAAGATGGCGACCGGGACGGCAGCGTAGATTCCCGGCTCCGTGAACCTCCGCATCCCGCACGGATATCCTGCATGAGATCCTTATTCTGCGCATATCACTGACCAAGATGGTTATGTTGCTCAGGCGACTTTATTATTTTGTGAACCTTCCGCTGGTGTTACCCATAGGTTGGTTTGTCCCTCTGGATTTACTAGTGCAAAACCTAATATGTGGAGACAGACGAAAGAGGGCTTCACTGGCGTCGCTGCGACACCCTGTGTACAATGGGGGGCTGGGAGTGCCTAATTTTGAACTGTGCTACCTGGTTTCCTAGCTGCAGTGGTTGACCCAGCGGCTGGAAGGAGCTCATGCGGAGGAAACAGTCATGGGGGACCTAGGCACCCGTCCCGCCCAGGTATTGGCCAGGATACAGGACCAAAGAGTTGTAAGACCCTACAAGACGATCCTACAAACCATGGCATTAACATGCTGGAAGAAAAGCCTGGCTAGACTTTCCGAGACTCCTAAGTACTCACCCCAGCTCCCCTTGGTGGGCTTACCACACGGAACCCCACGCCAAATTTTTACCTCGGAGCAACTGATAAAGTGGGAGGGAGTGGGTCTTGAGATAGTGGGCGACTTATACCGGGAGAAGGCGCCGATCACCTGTGTGGAGCTAGTGGAGCAATACGTGTTGCCAGTGGGCCAGCTCTTGCAGTATGAGGCCCTAGTTTGCTCCTTCAGAGAAATATGGGGAGGAGGAGGCGGGGAGCTGGAAACGCATCCCCTACTCCATGCAGTATTTACCTTGGGAGGGGCTGGACATCAAGTGAAATGGTTTTACATGACACTGGTAGAGGCATTGCTGCCGACACTGCCCAAACTCAGGGAACGCTGGGAACAAGGACTAAACAAGCAATTTACAGACCAGGAATGGGATAAGGTCTTGGCCTCTCCTAAATCCATATCACGCAATACAAGACTAAAATACACCTAGTTTAAACTATGTCCACATGACATATTTGACCCCACACAGAATCAGAATGATACATGGGGGGGAAATGCCGGCGTGCCCAAGGTGCACCCAGCCAGATGTGGACTTTGTCCACATGATCTGGAGTTGCGCAGTGCTGACCCCCTTCTGGGCCAAAGTAGTCCGACGAACGGGAATGACACTGGGGAGAGATTTGAGCAACACCGGGGAGGCGTGCCTTTTGGGGCTTTTCCCCCGCCCACCGAAACGGAAGGTAGGAAACAAATTTGTTGACCTGGCCCTAGCCCTTGCGAAGAGACGAATAGTGATGGCGTGGAAGACTGATAGAGGGCCGTAGCTATACCAGACAAGTATGCTTAAATAGGAGAGGATACACAGCTGCAGAGGGGGAATTTGAAAAGCAAGATGTTGGCTAATAATAGCTAAGACAGCTCATGGGAAACAGAGCTGATATGTTTGAGAATGTATTAAATAGTAGAAGCTGAGTTAAAATTAAGCAGTATGATGAATCCCTGGTACAAATACTAGATCGAAAACTGAAAAGTAAGAAGCAAATTGGAGAAATTGAAATTGTGATACTTGTATCCTATAATATATGTTGAATAACTTTGGAAATGCCAATAAACAAGGTTTGCAAAAAAAATGTGTGATCTTGCCGCAGCTTGTTTTGTGTAGCTCTACGTGTGTCTGATGAGAAAAGGATCTGGTTACATAAGCAGCAAACTTTATTCAGGTAAGCAGGGTTGTTGTCTGCTTGAGCACTGAGGACATGTGGGCACCTAAAGAAACGTCTAATTAATCTGCATGAGCTAACTTTGTCTGAGCTAGCCTTTGTGAATGTGTGGATCTTAAATGCTTTCACATTCCTGGAAGATACATCTGACACAGCTTCTTTCTACACTCCAGGCTGAACTTCTTTTGACAAGGTGAAGCTTTGCTGAGACTATTTTGCCGCCTAGCCTGATATGAAAAAACTGTGAAAGTGAACATTGTTTGGCAGGCTGATGTGGCTGAAAAAGAGCGCGAACTAAGCAACTCTACCCACACCACTATCCAACAGAGAAATGAAAGAGAAAGGACGGAGTGTTTGGTGCTACTCATCAGAGTCCAAATAAAATCTTGTAAATTAGTAAAGTTGGTTGTTTTGTTTGTTTTACAATTGTTTAAATAGTTTGTTAATAAAGTTGTAGTCTTGTAATGTTGTAAATTGTCTTATTGTAATAAAAAAAGGTAACGTTTCTAGTGATTTTTTGCCTCATAGTTATTAAAGATTTCAATATTATTACAGTATTGCAATGTTGACTAAAACTGGCAGGTCCATCTTCAGGGACTGCAGAAGTGCTCTTACATGTACATGTATATGTATATATACGTTTCTGTGCACATCTTTTATGCTACAGAGACTTGTTAATGGAGAAGGCAACTACTTGGATATTGAACTATGGTGACTTCTCATGCACAAGTGGTGTCTCACTAGAGAGATCAGTCCTGGTTCTCACTTTAGTATACAAAGCTCTCATATAAGAGAGAGATTTTGGCACAGAGGCCAGTGCATCCTCATACTCTACTACGCACTGTTATCAGCTGGTGGAGATGTGATAATGGATAGGGCAGTTCTTTTGCACATGTCACTATATATGCCTGTGACTCAGGAGAGAACTTTCAGCGGAGACGTCTGTCCCTGATCACAGCCTACTATGCCTGCCTGTCCCCAAAGGGAGAGGCCTGAGGGACAGGTGAATGTGTCCTCACATCCAACTATCCATACCAATCAACCAAGTCCCAGGTCTCAGCAGATAGCATACTCCATTTCTATACCCTACTATGCACATTCATCACCAAAAAGAGAGGTAGGACCAGAGAGAGCAGTCTCTATCCAAAGTCTACTACACATGTGTTACTCATAGGTCTGAGCTGACAGAGCACTCTCTCTCCAGATCGTAGTCTCTATGCTTGTTATCCAAGACAGACTGATCAGCATAGAGGCTATTTCCCTCCCACACCCTAGTTGTACACCTGTCACCCTAGGGGGAGGTGTGAGCAGACAGGGGAGCCCCTCCTCACACCCTACTATGCATACCCCTCATCTCAGAGAGAGTTCTCAGCATACAGGTCAGTTCCTCCACACACATACTGTGTGGACCGGTGATCCAAGACAGGGCTGTCAGCAGAGAGGCCAGTCCATTCCCCACACCCTACATTGTATACCCATTTCTATGGAGAGAGGTATGAGCACAGATGTCAGTGTAGAGGCCAGTCACTCCCCCACACTCTACTATAAACATCAGTCATTCAATAGAGGGGTCTCTGTGGAGAAGTCAGCCCCTCCATAAACTGTATTAAGTTCACCAATCATCCGAGACAGAGGTCTCAGAGGAGAGGCCAGTTTCTCCACACACTCTACTACACACACCCATCATCCCAGAGAGCGAGATCTCGTCAGAGAGGTTAGTCTCTCTCCACACTCTACTGCACACTTCTGTCAGCCCAAAGAGAGGTCTAAGTGGCAAGGGTTGTCTCTCTTACCCTTCTACGCACACCCATCATTACAGAGAGAGGTCTTAGCAGAGACCCAGTCCCTTCACACATTCTACTTTGGACGCTTGTCATCTGACAGAGAGGTCTTAAAAGAGAGATCAGTCCCTCACCACATCCTGCTATGCATATTTGTCATCCGACAGACATTTCTCAGCGAAGAGGCCAATCTCTCTGCACTCTCTGTAAACCCTTTTACGCACACCCGTCTTCCGAGAGAGGGGTCTTAGCTGAGAGGTCAGCCCCTTCACACACCCTACTGTGGTCATCCATATTCTGAGAGAGAAGTCTCAGTAGAGAGGCCTGTCCCACCCACATCATACTATGCATACTGGCCACCCTGAGGAGAGATGTCAGCGGAGAAGCCAGTCTTTCCTTACACCCTACTATGCACTCCTCTTATACTGTGGAAAGCTCCGAGTGGAGAGTCCACTTTTTCCCCCTACCCTAGTAGTGGGAACTATAAAGCAAAGGTACAATAATCAACCAGAGTGCAATATCTATCCTCAAAAAATAAAATTATGATCTTGTGAGACTCTCGCAGGATCATAAAAAAGTAGGGAGGGGTAGAGGAAATCTGCCTGAGGAGAGATGTCACAGCGTTTAGAGTTATGTGTTTCTACATTTTACTACCCACACCTAAGGATTCAGAATTGTTATCCATGAGATATAGGCTAAATGTTTGAGCTTGGGAGAGTCTCACAAGAGTCTGACAAACATGCGAGTAGAGGCAGATATTTGTGTACTCTCGCTTTTGCAAGAGTCTTATGGGTGTCAGTATAACCCCCAAAAAAGGTAGCTATGACGCACAAGAACCACATAAGGTAGCAATAGGGTGGCTCTGACAAGAGCCTTTGTGTTTATGATGTGTAATTCAGTTACACATAGAATTGGATGCATTCCTTGATGTTATTGAGGAAGATCCAGTTCCCTTCTGCAGTGAAATGCATTCCATATCACCTGACTACACCTAGCATATCAAAAACGGATATTGGTATGATATTTAGAACCCATGCCATGTTCACGGAGAAATGCAAAAACTGTTTAATTGACATGCTTCTGGGACTTCTCAATCTTAGAACAAAACTCTTTGGAACATTACCACTTTTGCCTTTGACATATATTAGAATATACAAAGGCAATGTGAGGAAAGATAGACATCAATTGTGAAAAGGTATCCTTCATTTGGATTTCAAGAGCAACCTCTGTGATTGTGCCTCGGTCATTGCCACCACAGTGCACTATCATCATATCTGGATGCTCACAATCTAAAATGCTCTTAACCATTGCTAACAATTGGTATCACTTCGTACCTTGTTGGCCAATCCAAGTGATGTCCAAGTTTGGAAATCCGAGATTCTTGTCAATACTACAATTAATGGCATATTATCTAGCTAGTGGATAATGCTGTGTCTCAAAATGCAGAGGTGAACCATGGTGCAGTGTGGAAATCTAAGTCACAAGAGGAGTGCTCAGCAGAATGAGTAAACTCCAGGAGCAAAATAGAGTTATATGAGGACAGAAAAATAGACGGGTGACAAAATTATAAATGTAATTGGTAGATTTTTTGCAGTTACAAAAGTAGGTTTGGTTGTGACCAACTGTTGTTTATTTGGTGTATAGTTACTTGATAAACAGTATGAGTTTTTCTATTGGGTGATTTTGTACAGTCTGACAAGAGGTTCGCGAGTACTGCCCCCTCTGACTGCACGCAAGCGATTGTCTACCTGGCACTCATGAGCTTCAAGCGAACTCTTGTGAGAGGCTCACTAGAGTCATCAAGTATGATGGGCTTTTCCTGGCTCTCACGAGAAAAAAAGGAAAACATACTACAAACAAGATAGTTAATGTAACTATAGGGTAGCTCTAAAAAGAGCCATTTTGTTAAAAAATGTTAACAATTTTAAATTTGTTTCTGTTTTCAAACTTTTTTTTAAAAAAATCTTTTTAAATTTTAGTTCAGGATAGAACTAAAACATACAACTTGGGGGAAAATAACATCAACATTTCCTTAAAAACAAAGGGCCCGATTCACAGAACTAACTTAAGACAAAATCCTAAACTTACTACCATTTTGGTATTCACAGAAGGTACTTACTCATTTTGGTATTCACAGAAGGCACTTACTCATTTAGGTATTCACAGAAGTTAGGACTCCTAACTTTAGGACTCCTAAATGCCTTCTGTGAATACCGAAAGTCTTAAAATTAGGATTTTTCTCAGTTTAGTAGTAGTATAGTTAGGACGCCTAACTTTAGAACTCCTAAATGCCTTCTGTGAAAACCGAAAGTCTTAAAATTAGGATTTTTCTCAATTTAGTAGTACTGAAGTTAGGACTCCTAACTTTAGGACTCCTAAATGCCTTCTGTGAATACCGAAAGCCTTAAAATTAGGATTTTTCTCAGTTTAGTAGTAGTATAGTTAGGACTCCTAACTTTAGAACTCCTAAATGCCTTCTGTGAATACCGAAAGCCTTAAAATTAGGATTTTTCTCAGTTTAGTAGTAGTAAAGTTAGGACTCCTAACTTTAGGACTCCTAAACTGAGAAAAATCCAAATTTTAAGACTTTCGGTATTCACAGAAGGCATTTAGGAGTCCTAAAGTTAGGACTCCTAACTTCTGTGAATAACGAAATGAGTAAGTGCCTTCTGTGAATACCAAAATGAGTAAGTGCCTTCTGTGAATAAGAAAATGGTAGTAAGTTTAGGATTTTGTCTTAAGTTAGTTCTGTGAATCGGGCCCAAAGAGAAGAAAATTCCGAAAAAAAATCTTTTTAAATTTTAGTTCAGGATAGAACTAAAACATACAACTTGGGGGAAAATAACATCAACATTTCCTTAAAAACAAAGGGCCCGATTCACAGAACTAACTTAAGACAAAATCCTACTCATTTCGATATTCACAGAAGTTAGGACTCCTAACTTTAGGACTCCTAAATGCCTTCTGTGAATACCGAAAGTCTTAAAATTAGGATTTTTCTCAGTTTAGTAGTAGTATAGTTAGGACTCCTAACTTTAGAACTCCTAAATGCCTTCTGTGAAAACCGAAAGTCTTAAAATTAGGATTTTTCTCAATTTAGTAGTACTGAAGTTAGGACTCCTAACTTTAGGACTCCTAAATGCCTTCTGTGAATACCGAAAGCCTTAAAATTAGGATTTTTCTCAGTTTAGTAGTAGTATAGTTAGGACTCCTAACTTTAGAACTCCTAAATGCCTTCTGTGAATACCAAAAGTCTTAAAATTAGGATTTTTCTCAATTTAGTAGTAGTAAAGTTAGGAGTCCTAACTTTAGGACTCCTAAACTGAGAAAAATCCAAATTTTAAGACTTTCGGTATTCACAGAAGGCATTTAGGAGTCCTAAAGTTAGGACTCCTAACTTCTGTGAATAACGAAATGAGTAAGTGCCTTCTGTGAATACCAAAATGAGTAAGTGCCTTCTGTGAATAAGAAAATGGTAGTAAGTTTAGGATTTTGTCTTAAGTTAGTTCTGTGAATCGGGCCCAAAGAGAAGAAAATTCCGAAAAAAAATCTGTTTTAAAAAAAACTACTGCCTATGGGGGCATTTGTGATCTTGGACAAGCTTGTCCTGTGCAGACCTGCTTGTCTAAAATGAAAAAATTATCTACATACATAAGCAGCAAAAAGGTGCTTTATTAAGATCAGCAGGGTTGTTATCTGGTTAAGCACTCAGTACCTGACAGGCACAGTATCTCCAGGTTTAAATGAGGTGAAAGCCGCTGACGAGTTGTCTTTTTCAAAGCACGAGCAAGTATTTGTGGATGCATAGACCTAAGGTGCCTCCACATGCCTGTTATACTCATACTACACTGTTTGTTTCTACTCCTCCGGTAGAACTCTTTCTCGCAAAGTTTTCAGATAACAAACTTTGCAGAGACTTTTTTTACCATCTGGCCTCATGTCAAAAAATTGCCACACCAAAGACTATTAGGCAGGTGACAGCACCAGGCTGCTCATTAGAATCTAATTAAGGCATTTTTCTATGCTAAAACAAAAAGGCAAACAGAGCACGACAACAAGACCTACCCACTGAAAAATCCAATAGGCAAATAAACCAAAAGGATGGAATCTAACTTTTGTAAGTAAAGACCGCCATATGAGTCAATCACAACTCTTACTGTGTTTCCTCTACCAGGCCTCTCGCGAGAGTCTCGCAAGTTCGTGAAAAAACTATTGCTTTATATATTGAATGGAACAATTCCTAATCAATTTTACTTAGTTAATCAACATCTTTAATATCTTACTTTGTTCAGAATTTGAAGAAAACTAATTTTTTACGTTAATTCCAAATGTACAATCACGCTCGTAGTTTGTGAGAGCAGAGTAGAAAGTATAGCCCCCTCGGAGTCCATGCAGGTGATGTGTTTTCGATGCCTGTGAGCATCTCGTGAGAGTTATCAGTTTGTAAAAAATAAAATAATTATAACACACATATCTAAATGACTACCTTATTATAGATTACCGTAAAACAATAACGGAACACATGAAAAAAACTCTATACAGCACTTTAAAAAGAAATTATAACTCTACGTTATGGCATGGCATTAGAGCTATGAACTGAACTACAAATTAGCTCAGAATAACATGAAGCACCTTTACTGCTATCATATATACAACCCCCATAGGTAAAGCAAGTTTGCGTTATAGTTAGGAAAAGCGTTTTTTGACTTGCCTATAACTTTGGCACCAGTTGACGAATCTTCACAAAGTTTTCCCCAAAAAGTATGCCCTGATTCTTGCTGTGCATGGAATGTTTCAGGGCGATCCATCAAGTGGGGGGCCGAGAAAAAAAGTGTTTTTCACATGTTAATTCGCACAGAGATTTTAGTCCTGACTACAGCCAGAACCGCTGGATGGACTTACATCAAATTTGGATGAGAGGTATCTCTTGGTCCAGAAAGTGCCCTTTTTAGGTCTTGCCTAGCGACGCAGCGCATGCGCGGAGCACGCCTTGGCGAGATCTATTGTTGCCGCTTTCTGTGCCGAAGGGAGACAGGACATGTTACGTGCCCGGACAGGCAATGTGCACGTGCCCGGCGCGTGCCTTGACAGGCGATGTGCACGTGCACGGCTCACGTCGTTTGAGCACAACCCTCCTGCCCCGCGCTTTCACGGCAACAGCTTGTCTTTCGCTTGGGCCCAGGTTTGCTTTGCATCTTAACAGGGAGTGCAGAGCCGTTAGCTGGCGGTGCCCACTGTTCACTAGTAATGATGAAGCCAGCTTGACAGCTGCATAAATCACTGCGAGATACCCCTGACAGACTGCAGCATTAGACTTTGTTAAAGACCACCCAGGTTCATTTCAGAGGCGGCCTGCAGAGGCAATGTACACCACCACAGTGCAGAATCCTTAATCCCTTTTTACCCAGGTGTTTTTTTACAGGTCGGAATCGACCTTACACTGAAATTCAAAACACTGCGGTTTGACCATAAGCCTTGAACAAGTGCTTAGCTGGGGTGTTGAATGAACGAACAAAGACAATGTAATTTTTCATTTACTTTAGAAAGAATCATTTTAAGTGGAGCCTTTGCCTTTGTTTATCCCCCCTCAGATTGTGGAGGGTTCGCAAGAAAGGTTTTTCGTTTTCGGGAGGCAAGCTAAACGATAGAGACTTCTTTCTAAACGCAATCAGGAATTGTGTCAGTTTGTTTGTAAATGCATTTCAGGACGTTGTGCAGGAACGGGACTTGAGCCTGCCGCTCCTATTTTAGGAGAGTGGATGTTTTACAACAGTTTTCCTTCTGTGTAGAGCAGGGTGCTAAATTCCCTTCCTCTGTACGTAAAGATGATGTCATGCCACTAAACGTACTCACTGCACACTGCAAACATATTTGTGCGGTTATTCATGTAGCACTTCAAAAAAGTCTGAGTTGTCTCCTCACATTGCCATAGACCCTTATTGCCGTGGCACCACTCCTAAAACAGAAGTGTCAGGAGCTAAATTATCAAATGTTGTCACGTCACAGGACGTAACATCATTTTTTATTTTTTTTGCAGATTTATATAGCGCAAGCTCGACCCGAAGGTATTGGAGCGCTTTACATGAGCACAGGTTACGTTACATATTCAGGCACGGGAAGATTAAGGGGCATATTACCAAGGGCGTCTTCGCCCCTTTAGCAGCACTTTTTGCCGCTAAAGCAGCAATATTTTAATCGCCCTATCAGCAAGCTGTCGCTAACAGCTGTTAGCGACAGCTTTATGGTGAAAACGACCGTTTTGGGGGCCGCTTTGCATGTCAGCGATATTCATCGCTAATGACATGCAAAGTAGGCGTTCCCGACCAAAAGACCACGGAAACAGCCGCTAACAAACCCAACGCCTATTAGCAATGAGGCCCCGGCCCCAGTTAGCGATGACAAAGATCGCGCTAACCGGGGTTATCGCAGGAATTTTTACACCTGCTAAAATCCTGACTTAGCCATTATCCTCAATGGGGGGTGGATTCTAAGGCTGAATCCTCCCAAGCCTCTTAGCAAGCTTTACGTTAGCGATAAAAGTTTTATCGCTGTTTCACTTGTGTTTTTGGTGGATTTCGCCGCTATCGCTGGATTTTTTATCCCATTGGAGATATACGTTGGTAATAACGTGCTATCTCCGAGATAGGATCCAGCGATAGACGGCGATAAAAAAATATACGCTAAGCGCGATTTGCGATATTTATTGCACACCCTTGCTAAAATGCCCCTAATTGATTTGCCCAGAATCACAGGATGTGGACGCGACCCGAGAATCGAACCCTGGTTTCCAGCACCAAAGTCGGCAGTCTAGCCGACGGACCACATCCTCTCCATAGGATGTGATGCTTTCCCTTTGACTTCATGGTAGGGCACCGATAACAATCTAAGAGTCTGGGTTTTCTCTTTCTTTAGGGAGATTTTAGTCACCTAAGGCTCGATTTGCAAACCTTTTTGCTTATCTAAGTATCACTTGCTTCATCATTACGAATTTAAGAGGGTGAAAAACAGGGACCAGAATTACCAAGAGTTATCACCCCCTAATTATGCACATTCCGAGTTCTAGTCTCCCGAACGGGGATTAACCTGCAGAACCCTATATTTCAGGGTCATTTTATGCATGCTTTCCTGGATTCCGAGACTGGTCTGCTCACATTTACCACCTACTGTGAGACAAGCTGGAGGGTGTGAGGGGTAGATCAAGGCAGGACTCTGCTTGGAGGAGCCTTCATGGTTCCATCCTTCATTGTTCGGCTGTTGCTATTAAAGGGGATTGCGTAGGGGCCTGGGGCCTGGGCAGTGGCTCACTATGCACTCTGCCTCTTACTGGAGATTTTAGCAGGTGTGTTTCTACACCTGGTAAATTGGGCCAATATCCCCGCACCTGGCAATTTCATGTTCCAGAAAAACATCTCACCCAGAATCAGCTGGGTTGGCCACCACCCTGGTTGACCACGAAGGAGAACCTAAGTCGCACAAAAAAACATTTGAGCGCATACCCTCCCAATGCTGGTTCGCAGCATAAGAAGCTGGGGAATTTCACACTTGCAAAGGGCATTTGCGAAAGTGGAAATCGAACCAATAAAATGGATTTTCTTCATTGTTAAAGTAGCAGTAGGAGTGGGCTTGTGGACATTGCTGTGTGAACCTACCTACTAAATAGGTAAACACCCACAAATGCATATCATCGCGGGTACAGGAATACACCTTGCAGGCGGTTTTCCACACAGGAAAGGCACACAAACGCAGATTTTTGTAACTATGATGAAGGAAACTGTTTACTTCTTTTAAAGAAATGAATGTGCTTCTTATCCTTGTGAAGATTAAACCTTTCTCCCCGACCTTTGGGCAAGGCTAGGTCAGTTTGTAACAAGCATTTGCAATGCAATAGGTCTCGCATTTATGCGAGTTTGAGCTATTGCCATTGTAAATGACATTGCCTTTTATTTATGTTTTGATTTTAAAAACATAAATAAAAGGCATTTTTATTTACAATGCCAATAGCTTAAACTCTCGCAAATGCGAGACCTATTGCATTGCAAATGCTTGTTGTTATTTGGTGTAAATCCATTCAGTAGTTTTTGAGATATTAAAGGGAATGTAAATTTGTATATATAGGGACGCAGATCCTTCACAGATCCAACAGTCCCTGTGCTGAATGTGATAGGCTCTTGGGATTCAGCTGCAGACAAGTCCCCAAACAATTTAAAAAAACAAGAGAAGTGGGCAGGGTAGGAATTCCCACACCTCTAGGCCTCTTGGAGAGTTCCTGCAAAAACCCCGCATGAGTCAAAAAAGCATTTGTTTTCCAGCAGGAGTCCTGCTGGATTAGTGGATGACGCCAAATTTTTTTTTTAAAAAGAAGCACGGACTCCCGTGCTTCTCTACATTTAAGTCCCTGAGTGGACCATGTCCCAGGGGCATGCGAGAAGTAAAAGGAGGGGGGCACACGGAGCCCTCCTCCAGGGGCTTTATTAAGCCCCAGAGAGCACCACCTCCCCGGGGCTTATAAGTTAATAAGGGTGGGGGCGCTCAGAACCCCCTGGGATCACCACCTCCCCAGGGAGACATACAAAAAATTAATTGGAGTGCGCAGACCACGCCCGTCCCCTGGGACCACCACATCCCCAGGGCAAAACTACATATATTTAAGAGGAGGGTCTTTGCAGACCCCTGGCCCCAGTGACCACTACCTCCCTAGAGCTTTCTATTGGATTTAAGGAAGAGGACCCCGTGGACCCCCTGCGGTTCTCATCCCTGGGGACCACCACCTCCCGGGGCAGGCCTGTTAAAGTAAAAGGAGGGGGCCATGCGGCCCTCCACCTGGAGCCAATAAAGGCCTTGGGGACCACCAAACCCCAGGGCCAGCTGCTGCTATGTCCCAGGGGCCCAACCCAGGACGTAGCTGTTTGCTGTGGCTTGCCAGGAACTTTGACAGCTCCCACCAAGCCACAGCACACACTCCACTTTCAGCAAGCAAGAGCGGATAAATGCTCTAGCTTCCTGGAAGCAGATATTTCACCTGTTTCCCTGCCAACTGTCAAGTGGGCTGGGAAATAGACAAAATGATTTCTCTCACAGACAGGGAGCTGCATGTTTAGCAGCTCCCTGTCTGTAAAAGCAATGCCGGCTCCCACAGATGGTGGGGAGCCAGCAAGGACCGCGGGGGCCTTGAGGCTCCCCCTGTGGGCCCCATCGGAAAAAAGGTGAAAGAGACAAAATAAAGGTCAGAAATGAGCAGCAAAAGGCAGAAAAAGGTCAGAAACAAGCAAAAAGAGGCAGACTAAAGGTCGACTATGAGCTGAAAGAGGCACAATAAAGGTCAGAAGCAAGCATAAAGAGGCAAAATAGATGTTAGAATTGAGCAGCAATAGGCAAGATAAAGGTTAGAAACTAGCAGAAAGGCAGAATAAAGGTCAGAAAGGCAAAATAGAGATCAGAAAGGAGCAAAAAGAGGCAAAATAGAAATCAGAAAGGAGCAGAAAGAGGCCCTGAACAACTCTCAACAGCCAAGGGGGCTTCATCCTACAACCAGTATTGCACCAGGAGGCCCCTCTGCAGAGTGATTGAGAACAGGCGGGGCCTTTTACAAGGTTTCAGCAATCCTGCTGTGGCAGACTTACTTGTGGCAACAATAGGTGTTCTTGGCCCCATAGACCTTCAGCAACCAAGCATTTGCAGAGTGGTTGAGAAAGGCAGCGGGCCTCTTGCGAGGTTTCAGCAATCCAGCTGTGGGGGACTTACTTGTGGCAACAATAGGGTTCTTGGCCCCATAGAGGCTCAGCAGCCAAGCGAAGTTAGTCAACCAACCAGTAGTGTGCCAGGAGTCACGTTTGCAGAGTAGTTGAGAAAGGGGGTGGGGCCTCCGACGAGGTCTCAGCAATCCCACTGTGTGGGACTAACTGGTGGCAACAGTAGAGGTTCTTGGCCCCTAATGACACTCAGCAGCTAAGACGACTTCATCCCCAACCAGTAGTGCGCCAGGAGGCGCGTTTACAGAGTGGTTGAGAAAGGCGGCAGGTCCTCCAATGAGGTCTCAGCATTTCTGCTGTGAGGGATTACTAATGGCAACAATAAGGGTTGTTGGCCCCCAACAGTCTCAGCAGCCAAGGGGACTTCATTAGGGGTGACCGAGCAATTCTCCCCCCACTCATGGGACTCTGTGGAATTTGGCAGAGTATTTCAGTAAAGTGAAACTCCACCCAGGCCTACAGACAAGAAGCAGAAAACGAGCAGCACTCACTCAGGCACTCATGTACCCACTCACAGAACAACTCCGACACTCTCACCACCACTCAGAGACCCGTTCACTTATGCACCCACTTACAAAGGGAACTCAGAAATGTACACACAGACACAGACACTCATGCACCCACTCATACTCTCTCACCAACTCGCAGACCCTCTCAGAGACTCACATACCCACTCACAGACCCACTCAGACACTCATATACCCACTTCAGCCCCACTCATGCACTCTCACACCCACTTACAAACCCACTGAGACACTAATACACCCACTGAGACACTCATGCACTCACTCAGTGTCAAAGGCTAGTAGCTACAGTTAGGATTTTTTTTTTTAAACATTACAAATTCACTTGAAAAACCAAGGTTTACAGGGACGTTATAGTTAGGAAATATAATTTTTAAAAAGCTTAGAAATTCACTGAAAAGAAAGGTTACAGGGACGTTATAATTAGGCTCATATTTCACTTGTACAAGAACCAGAGAAATTCTGAAGTTTTAGTTACCAGAGTTAACTATAACTTACGCCTCCGCAATGCACTGCTTATGACCTCATATATTACATCACTCATGACATGGTCAGTGACATCACTGATGACATCTCAAATAACATCAATGATGACATCACTGATGCCATCATCCACAGAAACACTCACACACCCATACAACCTCTCATACATCAACACAGCCACACAACCATTCACATACCTATTCACGACCCATACAAGTACTCACACACCCACTCACTGATCCATAGAGCCACTCACAGATCCACTCACTTATACAGCCACTCACACAACCACTAACTCACCCATATAGCCACTCATTCACCCACTTACTCACCAATACAGCCACTGACACATCCAGTCAAGTTCAACTTTAAGTTGTCTTTATTCGATCTTCCGAGGACAGATCATAAAAGGTACACACAATAAAAACAAACTTCATTATAAACACACATATTAAAAAATGACAACCACATCTTAAAAGTAGGACAAGTCCTTGTGAAAGTCCATATCGTGTAAGGTAGAGACTACCACTTTTGTAGACGTATAAAGACACATCCAGTCATGTAGATATACAGACCCTAACACATGCACTTATACACCCATGCAGACACTCATACACCAGTTAGTCACCCATATAGCTACTCACACAATGTATTCACTCATCTTTACAGTCAGTCATACAGCCTCTCAACCATGCATTCACTCACACACACACTCACTTACTCATACAGATACTACACATGTACTCACTCACCTATGCAATCATTAACATAAGCCCACACTCACCCGTACAGGCACTTTCCCATTTACTCAGTCACCCATACAGTCACTTATACCCACTCACTCACCCATAAAACACTAATATACCCAGTCACTCACCCATACAGCCACTCACACACCCAATCACTAACCTTTACATGCCTCTCACATGCCTACTCACTCACTCATACACCCCTGACACACCCACTCATTCACCCATACAGCCACTCACATACACACTAACACACTGATACACTCACACCCACTCACCCATACAGCCACTCACTCACTCACTCATATAGATACTAACACATGCAGGCACTCACACACTGAGTCAGTCACCCATATAGCTACTCACACAATGTATTCACTCACCCATACAGTCAGTCATACAGCCTCTCAACCATTCATTCACTCACACAAACACTTGCTTACTCATACAGATACTAACACATGGACTCACTCACCTATGCAATCATTTACACAAGCACAACCTCATCCATACAGGCCCTCTCACATTTACTCACTCACCCATACAGTCACTTACACCCAGTCACTCACCCATAAAACACTAATGCACCCAGTCATTCACTCATACACCCCTGACACACCCACTCATTCACTCATACAGCTACTGACACACACACTAACATACCAATAGTCACTCACACCCACTCACCCATAAAGCCACTCACACACTCACTCACTCACCCATACAGCCACTCATACATCCACTCACTCACTTAAACAGCCACACACACAGCCACTCACTCACCCATACAGCTAGTCACACAGCCACTCACTCACCCATACAGCCACTCATACACCCATTCACACACTCATACAGCCACTCACACAACCACTCACATACAGATACACAGTCACACAGCCTCTCTCACTCACCAATGACCCCACCAGAACCATCTTCCACAGATGCATGACAAACATCGCCAACTAGATGAAGAACAACTGCCTGCAGCTGAAAAGAGACAAAATGGTAGTACTGATCTTTGGCAACAGCAGCAACACATGGAATGACTCCTGATGGTCATCTGACCTAAGACCTGCACCCACTCCATTCAACCACACCAGAAATCTCACAATCATCATTAACAACAAGCTCACCATGAAATCACAGATCAACGCAGTTTCCTCCGCCTGCTTCCTCACTCTGCACATGCTACATAAGATCTTCAAGTGGCTACCTCTACTCACGAGATGCACCATGACACAACCACTCATCAAGATCCGACTGGACTATGGCAATGCCCTCCAAGAAGGAATCGCTGTACACCTTCTACAGAGACTTCAGACCATACAGAGCGCTGCAGCCAGACTCATCCTCGGCCTTCCTCAATGAACCCACATCACACCCCACCTCAGGATATTCCACTGGCTCCCCGTAAAGAAGAGATGCCAATTCAATATGCTGACCCACGCACACAAGGCTATAAACAACCAAGGACCCACCCACATTAACCACAGCCTGAACTTCTAACAACCATTGAGAAGACTACGCTCCACCTCCCTTTCTCTTTCCAATACTCCCCTCATCTACTGGAGCAGAAGTGGAGGACACTACTTCTCCCACATCACAGCAAAGACCTGGAACAGCCTCCCCACGCACCTCCGGACCATCGCCTCACTTCCGTTATTCCGAATGCCCCCAAGACCTGGCTGTTCGAGTAAGCCTCTAGGGCCTGCAAGCACCTGGATACCCTATCAGGTGATTAGCCGTGCTTTATAAATCCTGATTGATTGGTTTGACAGGCACTCACATAATATATGATAGATATAGTATCACTCATTACTAGGACACAAACTACATTAATTTAAGTAATTTAGTAGTTTACTATATATACTTAACACTCATAAACTTTTAGAAAACGCTCACACTTAATGGATGATGTCATCAGTGATATAATTTGAGATGTAATCAGTGATGTCATCGGTGATGTCAGTGACCATGTCATGAGTGATGTAATATGTGAGGTCATAAGCGGTGCATTGCAGGGGTGTAAGTTATAGTTAGCTCAAGTAACTAAACTGCTGAATTTCACTGGTTTTGTACGAGTGAAATCTGAGCCTAACTATAATGTTCCTGTAACCTTTGTTTTTTTCTGTGAATTTCTAAGGTTTTTTTAAATTCTATCTCCTAACTATAACGCCCCTGTAACCTTTGTTTTTTTTTCAGGGAATTTCTAAGATTTTTTAAAATTGTATTTCCTAACTGTAATGTCCCTGTAACCTATGGTTTTTTCACTGAATTTGTAAGGTTTTTTTTAACCCTATTACTTAACTATAACATCCCTGTTACCTTTGGTTGGTTCAGTGAATTTCTATGGTGTTTTTTAATTATATTTCCTAACTATAACATTCCTGTTACCTTTTTTTCAAGAAGGATGGACGGTGCACTCGTTGTGGAGTCAAAAATCTAGCACCCAAATGTGAGAAGGTGGCCTGATATATGCTGTCCACTAGTTCTAGTGGGCACCTTGTATCAGTCCAAACAACCCCTTATGGTGATAGGTTAAAGACAACCTTTATTGAAAGCTATCTTAGTGGTAGCTATGGAGAGCAGCCTTCAGGCTAAGTCTTGAAGGAATGTAAATCAGCTTGTTTTACCAGTCTATAATCTCTTGAATGACCAAATGAAAGGACAACCACACCAGGTGCATATTTAAAATATATGTATTTAGGATAAAACACACCCCTCTAGTCTCTTTATGAGACTGGAGTTCGAAGTACTTAGTTTACAAGTCAGCAATCATCAGTAATAGCACAAATACATGTTTGGGCCCTAGGGGTGTACCAAACCATATACCAAAGAAGTGGTATAAGAACCACGATTGAACTAGACACAAGGCCTAGAGCCTGTAGAATCGCTGGGACCCCAAGGAACTACCCAAGGTAGTGACACAGGGGACCCACGGGGACTGTATGCAGTGTGTGAACACAACCGTTATCTTCTATGGGCAATGTCGCGGTTGGAAATTTAAAGATTAGGGACACTTAGGATCGAGTCAGGACCAAACCCTTTTGGACTTAAGAAGTTCTAGCACCCACGAGAGCACCGGAGTACTCGAGTTACCTCACCCAGGGAAGCCGGGTGCATAGGTGTCTTTTGGTGTTGTGTCGCGTCGTCGATTTCAATGGAAGCCTGCAAAGAACTGCTGCTGCCATGAAGAGGAGAAGTGTCCGAAGAGATCCAAGCCTGGTTCTAAGATGGAAGCAACCTGAAAGCAGAGGGGACAGAGTCTGGGTCACTAGCCAGTGACCGAGGGCAGGATGGACCAATACCCACAGATGTCGGGTGCTTCAGGTGAGTTGATGGGTGTCTTGACTCTTCAGCCACGAGGTCCAGGAGGTGTCGACGAAGTCCACAAGCCGGATTCGAGCTCTCCCACGAAGTCTGTCAAGTGCTGCGGTGTCGGCGACCAGAATGGACCCAACAAGCCTTGGCAACAGCAAGTCACTGGAATTCAGAGAAAGGACTGCGGTGCAGACCAGCAAGATCTGAGGGACTCACCCAGCGAAGGTAAGTCAGGGCACGTCTGGAGCAACCAGGAAAGCCCAAGCAGAAGAGGAGTTGCCTTCGTGGGGACCTGCTAGCCAATGGGCTAGTGATCGCACTTGAAACGGGCCCACGGGTCACTCGTGGAGTGGAGGCCTGCAATCTTTGGAGCAGGAGGTGCTCAAGGCTGGGGCTACTCGGAGCCCAAAGCACAACTTCGAGGAAGCCCAGGAAGATGCAAAAGATCACATTGTCCAGGGATCACGGTTCCACGTCACTCACGAAGGCCACGGGCCTCAGCTTTGCTGTGGACTCAGGGTAGCCTCGGGGAAGTCTGGAAATCCACCTCTGGTGATGCAAAGACTTTGGCGTCCGGCGGGAGCTTCAGCGATGCAGACCGGTCAGTTGCTTCTTTGGTGCCTACCAAGCAGGGGAGTCACTCCTTGACCCCAAGGGAGATTTCTGAAGTCTTCTAATCAGGATAGAACATCGAAGGTCCAGGATGTACGTTGCAGAGTTTCGTCCAGGGTAATCTAAAGTCCTAGGGACTGGATTCCTATACTTATACTAAGTTTAGGGGATGGACTAACTCTAAGGCCCCACCTATGGGTGGGCTTGGAAAAAGGGGTGGTTACACCCATTTCCTTTGTCAGGTTTTGTGCCAGAGCAGGGGCAGGTAGTCCCTGCAACCGGTTTGAACTGGACTATGCACAGGGACAGCAAACGTGCCCCCAGTGCAGGACTTCAAAGCACCAGTGAGTGCTCCCGCCCAGCCCCAATACACATCTGCCTGTCTGGGGAGGCGGTTACACCTCCCTTCGACAGGAAACCTATTGTCCAGGCCTCCCCTGCCAGAGTTTCAGTCAGCAGCAGGACGCCAGACCCGTGTCTGTGGCAGAGGCATCCATTTTTTGATGCCAGGGCTCAGGAAAGTCCTGCCGGGTTTGACCAGTGTGAACATGTCTTTCCCTCTAGAAGGGTGGAATGCTACCCCCGCCGCCAGAACTGGTGAGGGGGTAGTATTCCAAAGCGTTTGACACCAAACACGACATATTTTGATGCAGCCATTCCAAAGTTAGCATTACCGCGAGGTTATAATGCACTTAAGAGTATATGGTATGGCTGTATCACAGAACAGCCATAAGGAAGTATTTCTGAAAGCTGCTGAGGGGCTCAGCTCATGCTTGGGCACCCTCTCACACAAAACCAAGCACTCTCCCTTCAGGATTGTCAAGGCCTGCCATAGAGGTGGTTTATAGGTTTATATGTGTCTGTATATATGTGTGGATATAGGTAGCCTATACCACTGTAAGGGGTGCAAGCACGCCTTTACCCAGGCTGCAGTAGCAGACCTGTGGTACCATTTTGGAGTGCTTCCCAGGGGTGGCATAATACATTCTTCAGCCCCAGGTAGGCCTCTGAGGTACCTATGCCCTAGGTACATAGTATACCATATACTAGGGGCTTATAAGGCACTCCAGAATCCAATTAGATATGTACCTAATGTACATGCAAACCATTTTAGAGAGGAAGCAGCTAGGCTGTGGGCTTGATTAGCAGGGCCATAGCCAGACTAAGGTCGAAAAACAGTGAAACACCAGCAAAAAGTGGGGGTACCCATGTGAAGCAGATCCTACTCTCCTACACCAAAAGGCTGTAGGGTATCGAATATCCCGAGCTCTGTATTGGAAATATGAGAAAATCCCAGTCACCACCGTCCCATCAGGGGACAAATTATCTATGCTGTCCTGGTATATATACTTTAGAACAGGATGGTCGCATACATTACGGCATGATAACCGGCAAGGGTGCTAGATTTTCGTGAATACACACTACTACTGAGGCCATATATTGCCTCTGAGGCCCTGACTTACCATAAAATACTTCTGAAAACTACCCACCAGCTGGTTATTGATGAGTCCTGACGAAGTTCCCTCCGAAATTGGGAACGAAACACGTTGGCTGTGTGCCAGTTTTTAATAATCAACGGAATAAAAGAAGTACTTTAGGAACAGATCTCTGCTTGCTTTATTGACTCCACGAGTGCACCTTCCATCCTTCTTGAAAATGTGGCTATTAGTGGCACCTCCGGACGGCGGGTGCAGGAAGTGATTGCACCATTTTTTATTTAATTTTACATATGGATTGAATGTGCTTGACCTTGGTCTGCTGTTTGTTCTTTCTCTGCTATCCCTGTAACCTTTGGTTGTTTCAGTGAATTTCTATTGTTTGTTTTATTATATTTCCTAACTATAACATCCCTGTAACCTTTGGTTATTTCAGTGAATTTCTAAGGTTTTTAAAAAAATCCTATTTCTTAATTATAACATCCCTGTAACCTTTGGTTGTTTCAGTGAATTTCTATGATTTGTTTTATTATATTTCCTAACTTTAACATCCCTGTAACCTTTATTATATATATGTATAGTGAAGTTATAGTTTGGTGTTCTAGTAATATAAATACTAACATTTAAAAAGCAAAAAACACTGAAATTCACCAGGTGTAGGTTACTGAGCTGTCTATAACTTGTGGCAATGCCATGCCCTGATTATGAGCTCACAAATTACATCACTCATGACATGCTCAATGACATCTCATATGACGTCATTGATTGCCTCACTGATCATATCACTGATGACATCATCCAAGCTCCTGCTTTTCAAATAGAAACAGTGGTAGTTCTGGAGACAATCTCGTTCTCTCTGCTGGCAACGGCCTCTGGCTATGCGTGGTGTAAAGTTGACTGTGTGGCGTAGAGTTGGTTTGCAACCAGGTCCTGCCCCCCACACCACATGTGCAGCCAACCCTGCACTGGTGCCCAACACCGTGCAGGCGGCCAACCTTCCAAGAACCCCACCCCACATTTCTTTTAACTTCATTGGCACCACAGCTCAAGCGTCACCTACGGTACCAGGAGACCGTGCAAGCTTCACTTATAGAATCTTTCACACATTTGTTTTTTCTTTGTGGTCTCAGGGCCCCCCCACCCAAAGATGTGCCAAGGGGTCAGGGTGCCACTACCGTGCCTCCTTATATGTGATCTTAATTTTAACCAAGCCCTCTAATGGCGACCACGGCACTTTTCTTGATGTCACAGCCAGCCTCTGAGACCAGTACCGTCCCTGCGAGACTCACATAAACCAGGGGAAAAGAAGCCGTCTCGGTCAATCAGATCTCTTTATTTTTTCATTATGGTACGGCAGGACTCCTGCGGGACTCCAGCAGGACTCCTGCAGGACTGCGGGACTCCTGCGGGACTGCGGGACTCCTGCGGGACTCCAGCGGGACTTCTGCGGGACTCCAGCGGGACTCCTGCGGGACTCCAGCAGGACTCCTGCGGGACTCCAGCAGGACTCCAGCGGGACTCCTGCGGGACTCCAGCGGGACTCCTGCGGGACTCTAGCAGGTCTCCTGCGGGACTCCAGCAGGACTCCTGCGGGACTGCGGGACTCCTGCGGGACTCCAGCAGGACTCCTGCGGGACTGCGGGACTCCTGTGGGACTCCAGCAGGACTCCTGCAGGATTCCAGCAGGACTCCTGCGGGACTCCAGCAGGACTCCTGCGGGACTGAGGGACTCCTGCGGGACTCCATCAGGACTCCTGTGGGACTCCAGAGGGACTCCAGCGGGACTCCAGCAGGACTCCTGCGGGACTCCTGCTGGACTCCTGCGGGACTCCTTGCGGGACTCCAGCAGGATTCCAGCAGGACTCCTGCGGGACTCCTGCTGGACTCCTGCGGGACTCCTTGCGGGACTCCAGCAGGATTCCAGCAGGACTCCTGCGGGACTCCTGCTGGACTCCTGCGGGACTCCTTGCGGGACTCCTTGCGGGACTGCAGCAGGATTCCAGCAGGACTCCTGTGGGACTCCTGCGGGACTCCTGCGGGACTCCTGTTCGGATATCACGATAGTTTAAACCCAGATTTCTCGAAAACAGCAGAACGGATTTACACCAAATAATGAAAGCGTGCTTTGGGATTAAAGTTCTGATGATCTGCCATGTTTGGTGTCATCCCATTCAGCCCTTTATTCTGTATCACTTCCCAAAATGTGATGTGGGCACTACCATGGGCAAACGTTGCTGTCGGGCCCCAGCCCCTACAAGGGGCCCCAACCCTTCGGAGGAGCCATATTCATCCCAAGCCCAGCCACCATGTGTGAGAAGTGGGAAACTGAGGGGCCCTAGACCCCATTCTGCAGGGGCCCCCATCATTGTACATTACCCAGTGCCTAGCTGGGGCCTCCTCCCCTCTGTACGCTGCCCCTCCCCCCATAGGGGCATGTCAGGTGCTACCAGGCGGGTACCCAGACTGGACATGGGTACAGCGCTGCATTGGGCCTTTCCAGGCGCTTTCTTGGGCGCTGCTGCGTCACTCCCTGTGAGTCGTGCCCACTGTGGTGACGCCATAGCCCGTGGGGCTCTGCCTCTGCACCCCTTCTTTCTGCCTCACTCGTCTCCGCCCTCCCCCATCTTCAGTCTGTCCCTCCTCCCTCCACCCGCGCTCTTCTCGCTCCCCCCGCCCCTCCCCTGGCTGGCACCTTCGCTCCCTCCCTCCCTCCCTCGCTCCTCACTCTTCCCTCCCTCCCCCTCCCTGCCTCCACCTCCCTCCTTCTCTTTCCTGAAGGCTCGGCTGGGCCTCGGTGGCCCATTGTCCTCCATTGCTCGCCCATCTGCTCGCCCTCCCCGCGGGGGGTCTGTGTCCGGGTCCCCGAGGGCCCCTGCAGGAGCTGGGGGGCTAGCTGAGCCCCTGGACCCGGCGGCGCTGGGGGCCTCTGGCGGCCTCGGGATGGAGAGGAACCGGTGGCGGTCCGGGGCCTGCTAGCCTCGGTGGGGGGTGCACCATGGGGGTCCGTGGACCCAGGGCCCGGCATCGGACCTAGAACCAGAACCAGTGCGGGAGGGGCCGGATCTCGAGCACCCACCGGGACAGAACATGTCTAGAACCGGGACAGCGCGGATGCAGAGCGCACCCAGACACGGGCATCGAGCGCACAGCTAGAACCGAACCTAGAAACGGGCAGAACCGGATCCAGACCGGACCTTGGACCGAGCATAGAACCGGGCCCGCAGAGGGGCCCAGGCCTGGCACCTTTCGCATGGGACAGTCCCCGGTGCCCCCGGGCGAGGTACAGGGCCCGCCGGTGCCCCGGAATGTGTCTGGTACCCAAGGGTGTCCAGGGTCCGCCACTGGCTCCTAGGATGTGACTGGCACCCTCGGCGGACCCTACTGCCGTAGGCTGGCATCTGGAACCCTAGGTGGGCCCCTGGTGCCCTAGGCTGGCACCTGGAACCCTAGGCGGGCCCCTGGTGCCGTAGACAGGCATCTGGAACCCTGGGCGGGGCCCTGGCTCGGAGCAGCCTCCCCGGTACCCGAAGATGCGCACTGGTACCCAGGGAAGGATGCTCGGTACCCACCCGATGGAGCGGGGAGGAGAGCCCGCCACACCCACACGGGAGGGCTGAGGTGGCCATGGCCCCCCAGGGACGCATCGGGGAACTCGGGGACCCCTGTCGCCCACTCCCCTGATCCACCCCCACCGCCCGTGCCAGGGCGAAACCACTCAAGACTCGCCGTATCCACGGCAACCAGAACAGGTGGCAGCGGGGCCTTGCTGTGGCATCCGAGGCCCGGGAAGAAGAGGAGCTGAGGAGGAGAAACAGAGGAGGCCGGAGAGAAACAGAGGGGGCCAAAAAGAAACAGAGGAGGTCGGAGAGAAACAGAGGAGGCCGGAGAGAGACCGGAGAGAAACAGAGGAGGCCAAGAAGAAACAGAGGAGGCCGGAGAGAAACAGAGGAGGCCAAGAAGAAACAGAGGAGGCCGGAGAGAAACAGAGGAGGCTGAGAAGAAACAGAGGAGGCCGAGAAGGAGAAGAGGAGGCCGGAGAGAAGCCTGGGAGGCCGAGGAGAAACAGAGGAGGAGAGGAGGAGGCCGGAAAGGAGCCTGGGAGGCCAAGAAGAAACAGAGGAGGCCGAGGAGGAGAAGAGGAGGCCGAGGAGAAACAGAGGAGGCCGAAGAGAAACAGAGGAGGCCGAGAGGAGCCTGGGAGACCGAGGAGAAACAGAGGAGGTCGGAGAGGAACAGAGGAGACGGAAGAGCAACAGGAAGCAGAGGAGGGCGGAGAGGAACAGAAGAGGCCGGAGAGAGACAGGGGAGGCGGCAGAGAAACAGAGGAGGCCGGGGAGGAAGAGAGCAGCAGACGACAAATAAGAGACAGAGGAGGCTGAAGAGGAGCAGAGCAGACACAAGAGGTAAGGAGAAGTATGGGGTGGGGGTTGGGGGGGCTACGGTATACAGCAGGTAGGTGGGGAGCATGGGGGAGGGGCAACAGACCTTCCGATGTGACTGCTACATTTTACAATAAACGCGCACCTCGCACAGGCTTCACTTCATCTAAACCAGTGCTTTAAGTGGCCCGGTCCTGTCCGGTACCCAGAACACGCACTTCTTTAATTTGAATGGGAGAGTGCCTGCACTTCTCAGCTCTGCTGCAATACATTTAACATGAACGTACCTGCACTGCTCAGCACTGCTGCAATACATTTAACAGGAGAGTACCTGCACTTCTCAGCACTTCTGCAATACACTTAATAGGAGAGTACCGGCACTTCTCAGCACTTCTGCAATACACTTAATAGGAGAGTACCTGCACTTCTCAGCATTGCTGTGATACATTTAATGGGAGAGTACCTGCACTTCTCAGCATTGCTGTGATACATTTAATGGGAGAGTACCTGCACTTCTCAGCATTGCTGTGATACATTTAATGGGAGAGTACCGGCACTTCTCAGCACTGCTGTGATACATTTAATGGGAGAGCACCGGCACTTCTCAGCACTTCTGCAGTACACTTAATAGGAGAGTACCGGCACTTCTCAGCACTGCTGTGATACATTTAATGGGAGAGTACCTGCACTTCTCAGCATTGCTGTGATACATTTAATGGGAGAGTACCGGCACTTCTCAGCACTGCTGTGATACATTTAATGGGAGAGCACCTGCACTTCTCAGCACTTCTGCAGTACACTTAATAGGAGAGTACCGGCACTTCTCAGCACTGCTGTGATACATTTAATGGGAGAGTACCTGCACTTCTCAGCATTGCTGTGATACATTTAATGGGAGAGCACCGGCACTTCTCAGCACTTCTGCAGTACACTTAATAGGAGAGTACCGGCACTTCTCAGCACTGCTGTGATACATTTAATGGGAGAGTACCTGCACTTCTCGGCACTGCTGTGATACATTTAATGGGAGAGCACCGGCACTTCTCAGCACTGCTGTGATACATTTAATGGGAGAGCACCGGCACTTCTCAGCACTTCTGCAGTACACTTAATAGGAGAGTACCGGCACTTCTCAGCATTGCTGTGATACATTTAATGGGAGAGTACCGGCACTTCTCAGCATTGCTGTGATACATTTAATGGGAGAGCACCGGCACTTCTCAGCACTGCTGTGATACATTTAATGGGAGAGCACCTGCACTTCTCAGGAACCTTCAGGTCCTGTAAACAGTGAGTACCTGCCCTTTTATATTTGCACTCAAAGCACTGACCAAAACCACAGGGTCAGAGCAGTTTCGGGGCCACCCATTAACTCGATATTAGCGCTTCGGTTCCCACCCTGTGGTAGCTAGGCGCTGCAGGAATGGTGAATAGAGTGAGAAAAGCGCAGCACAGTGACCCTTCTTACAGAGGTTTCTCCTCTGAGCCCCCCCCCCACCCCCCGCCGAAATGTTAGAAACGTTGGGAGAACGTGAGGCACGTGAGCAACTTTCCCAAAATACAAGGATTTGTAGAAATCTCTTTTAGAGACAGCTGTGATGGAAGCTCTCTGTTGGAGGGAGGACCACGGGGAGTCAGGGGGACCACCCCGGGGCACCTTCCTACCGCAAGGTTATAGCCGAGCGCCGCTGAGAAGCCTCCTAGGAGAGGTCTTCTCCTATGATCGTACTAGGCCCAGTAACACCACCACACTGGACTCCGTATCAGTTGCTTATCTAGGTACTTTATCAATAGTAGCACATTCAAAATATTTACAGGGGGGTCGAGAGATCCAGAAAGAGTCTCAATGTCTTTGTAGGGACAGGGTAGCGGGACAGTCTTACTACCAGCCTGGTACGGGGAAGCTCTGCGCCAGACCTTGCGTTAGGCCGAAGGTGGCTCTGGGGACCGGAGCGGCAGGTGCTGGTCTCAAAGCAGCTCGGACGTGGAGAGCCGCGACGGTGTCTGCAGGGCTCGGGTGGTAGTTCCGCTTGGGTCGAGCCGCAACCCAGTCAGCAGGGCTCCAGTGGTAGGTCCGCTTCGGTCGAGCCGCGACGAGGTCAGCCGGGCTCTGATGGCAAGTTCAACAAGGTCGGGCCGCAACAGCGTCAGCAGGGCCCCAAAGGTTCGTGAAGGTCTTTAAGCACGATGGAGCCGCGACGTAGTCAGCAGGGCTCAGAGCGTGGTTCCAGGATGAGTCTTTCTCCGTAGGGTCAGCCGCGATCTGATCAGCAGGGCTCTTGACTCCGGGATACAACTGCTGTCCTGTTGCAGGGTCGCCCCAGATATAGGTCTGGAGCCCTTTGATGTCCGGACCCTTGCGCCCGGGGGGGGTGGAGAGGCCGGGTCGGGAGCGGCCAGATGCTCAGCAGGAGTGGCGCCAGGCCCAGGAGAGCTGTGGGGCGATCGCACCTAGGTGTGGGAGGACGGTTGGGGGTCCCATCGATACCGCCCTCCGCCGGGAGTGGGGAAGTGTTCACGTGGTACCCCCTGGCCAGTTGTTGGTGCCTTGATGTCGGGGCTTGCTGGGGCCGAGACCGGGTTGAGCGGGGTCACGTAGGCTGGTGCGCAGAGTCACGTACAATCCAAAATGGAGGAGCCCCGAGGTGCAGGGGACCTCGTGCGGCTTAGCGAGGGGGAACAGGACCACGCCACGAGTCCGGCTCCAACAAGTGTCCCCCCCAGCTGAAAGGCCGGCTTCCGGGATGCTTCGTCCCCCATCTGCCGGGGTCATGGTCGGCGGCAGGTTTTCGTCCCGGGCCGAGGTCCCTTCGCCTTGGGGTGGAGTGGCCTCGGATTCTGCCCAGGCTTTCAGGGCTTTCTGCATTTCTTCCTTGGTGCCCAATCCTGTGGTTGGGATCCCTTTGTCCTTGCAGAATTGTTTCAATTCTTTGTGGGTGTATTCTTCCAACCTTTCTTGCTGGAAGGTTGCGGCCACGGTTGTTTCTTGGCTGCTCATGGTTCTCTTTCTTTTTCCGTCTGGTTAGGCAGCGGGTGCGTTACTTGCCTGTACGATTGCGTCTGGCTCGGATCCCGTCGCTGGCCACCAAATGTTGGAGGGAGGACCACCGGGGAGTCAGGGGGCCCACCCCGGGGCACCTTCCTACCGCAAAGTTATAGCCGAGCGCCGCTGAGAAGCCTCCTAGGAGAGGTCTTCTCCTATGATCGTACTAGGCCCAGTAACACCACCACACAGGACCCGTATCAGTTGCTTATCTAGGTACTTTATCAATAGTAGCACATTCGAAATATTTACAGGGGGATCGAGAGATCCAGAAAGAGTCTCAATGTCTTTGTAGGGACAGGGTAGCGGGACAGTCTTAGTACCAGCCTGGTACGGGGAAGCTCTGCGCCAGACCTTGCGTTAGGCCGAAGGTGGCTCCGGGGATCGGAGCGGCAGGTGCTGGTCTCAAAGCAGCTCGGACGTGGAGAGCCGCGACGGTGTCTGCAGGGCTCGGGTGGTAGTTCCGCTTCGGTCGAGCCGCGACACAGTCAGCAGGGCTCCGGTGGTAGGTCCGCTTCGGTCGAGCCGCGACGAGGTCAGCTGGGCTCTGATGGCAAGTTCAACAAGGTCGGGCCGCGACAGCGTCAGCAGGGCCCCAAAGGTTCGTGAAGGTCTTTAAGCACGGTGGAGCCGCGACGTAGTCAGCAGGGCTCAGAGCGTGGTTCCAGGATGAGTCTTTCTCCGTAGGGTCAGCCGCGATCCGATCAGTAGGGCTCTTGACTCCGGGATACAACTGCTGTCCTGTTGCAGGGTCGCCCCAGATATAGGTCTGGAGCCCTTTGATGTCCGGACCCTTGCGCCCGGGGGGGCGGAGAGGCCGGGTCGGGAGCGGCCAGACACTCAGCAGGAGAGGCGCCAGGCCCAGGAGAGCTGTGGGGCGATCGCACCTAGGTGTGGGAGGACGGTTGGGGGTCCCATCGATACTGCCCTCCGCCGGGAGTGGGGAAGTGTTCACGTGGTACCCCCTGGCCAGTTGTTGGTGCCTTGATGTCGGGGCTTGCTGGGGCCGAGGCCGGGTTGAGTGGGGTCACGTAGGCTGGTGCGCAGAGTCACGTACAATCCAAAATGGAGGAGCCCCGAGGTGCAGGGGACCTCGTGCGGCTTGGCGAGGGGGAACAGGACCACGCCACGAGGCTGGCTCCAACACTCTCCATCAGTGTGCCACTGTGCCCAGCAGTGCCCTCCTAATATAGCAGCACGTACACCTCCTTGCCCAGGAGAACACAGTGCAGCAAATGGGCACTCCGGATGCACAGCAGACATATGTGTTTGTCACAGGAGAAACGGTCCACAAGGCATTGTAGCCAGTGCCCGTCATACATTTGGTGCCCGTTCTAAGTACTCTGCAGGGGCTCTAATGCCCACGTAGGTGTTGGTGGCAGTAAACAGTCTCTACACATGTCTTTGCCCAAAATAATGCACTGTCTGACTGCCCTGAGCCAGGCTGCTGCTCTCATATGCCAGTGTTACCCAACCATGTCAGGGTGTTGCCAGCAACAACACGGTGATGTTCACTCTGCCAGCGATTGGCCAGGGAGCCATGGTGCTCCTCACTGTGCCTGTACATAGCCAGTATGCCAGGTTGCTGCTCACTGTGCCAGTGTGTGGCCAGTATGCCACATTGCTGCTCACTGTGCCAGTTTGCGGCCAGTATGCCACATTGCTGCTCACTGTGCCAGTTTGTGGCCAGTATGCCAGGTTGCTGCTCACTGTGCCAGTTTGTGGCCAGTATGCCAGGTTGCTGCTCACTGTGCCAGTTTGTGACCAGTATGACAGGTTGCTGCTCACTGTGCCAGTTTGTGGCCAGTATGCCAGGTTGCTGCTCACTGTGCCAGTTTGTGGCCAGTATGCCAGGTTGCTGCTCACTGTGCCAGTTTGTGACCAGTATGACAGGTTGCTGCTCACTGTTCAAGCATGCAACCAGTGTGCCAGGTTCCTGCTCACTGTGCCAGTGTGTAGCAAGTATTCCAGGTTGCTGCTCACTGTTCAAGCATGCGGCCAGTGTGCCAGGTTCCTGCTCACTGTGCCAGTGTGTGGCCAGTATTCCAGGTTGCTGCTCCCTGTGCCAGTGTGTGACCAGAATGCCAGGTTGCTGCTCACAGTTCCAGCATGCGGCCAGTGTGCTAGGGTGCTGTTCCCTGTGCCAGTGTATGGCCAGTATGCCAGGGTGCTGTACATTGTACCAGCGTGGAACCGGTATGCCAGGTTGCTGCTCACTGTGCCAATGTGTGGCCAGTGTGCCAGGTTGCTGCTTTATGTGCCAGTGTGTGGCCGGTATGCCAGGTTGCTGCTCACTGTGCCAATGTGTTACCAGTGTGCCAGGTTTCTGCTCAATGTGCCAGTGTGTGGCCAGTATGCCAGGGTGCTGCTCCCTGTGCCAGTGTGTGGCTGGTATGCCAGGAGTTTACTTCTCACTGTGCTAGTGTGTGGCCGGTGTGCCAGGTTGCTGCTCACTGTGCCAATGTGTTACCAGTGTGCCAGGTTGCTGCTCACTGTGTCAGTGTGTGGCCAGTATGCCAGGGTGCTGCTTCCTGTGCCAGTGTGTGGCCAGTATGCCAGGTTGCTGCTCACTGTGCCTGTATGTGAGCAGTGTGTCAGGTCGTTGCTCACTATGCCAGTGTGTGGCCGTGTGCCAGGTTGCTGCTTACTATGCCAGTGTGCGACCAGTGTGCCATGTTGCTGCTCACTATGCCTAGCGTGTGGCCAGTGTGCAAGGTTGCTGCCCACTGAGCCAGTGTGTGGCTGGTATGCCAGGTTGCTGCTCACTATGCCAGTGTGTGGCCAGTATGCCAGGTTGCTGCTCATTGTGCCAGTGTGTAACGAGTGTGCCAGGGTGCTCTTCACTGTGCCAGTGTGTGGCCAGTGTGCCAGATTGCTGCTCACTGTGCCAGCGTGTAGCTGGTGTTCCAGGTTTCTGCTCTCTGTGCCAGTATTTGGCTGGTAAACCAGGTTGCTGCTCACTGATATTCCAGGTTGCTGCTCACTGTGCCAGTGTGTGGTCAGTATTCCAGGTTGCTGCTCAGTGTGCCAGTGTGTGGCCAGTATGCTAGGTTGCTCCTCACTATGCCAGTGTGTGACCAGTTTGACAGGTTGCTGCTCACTGTGCCAATGTGTCACCAGTGGTCCAGGTTGCTTCTCACTGTGCAAGTGTGTGGTCAGTATTCCAGGTTGCTGCTCAGTGTGCCAGTGTGTGGCCAGTATGCCAGGTTGCTGCTCACTGTGCCTGCATGTGACCGGTGAGTCAGATTGCTGCTCACTGTGCCAGTGTGTAGCTGGTATGCCAGGTTGCTGCTCACTATGCCACTGTGTGGCCAGTATGCCAGGTTGCTGTTCATTGTGCCAGTGTGTGACGAGTGTGCCAGGGTGCTGCTTACTATGGAAGCATGTGGCCAGTGTGCAAGGTTGCTGCTCACTGCGCCAGTGTGTGGCCGGTATGCCAGGTTGCTGCTCACTATGCCAGTGTGTGGCCAGTATGCCAGGTTGCTGTTCATTGTGCCATTGTGTGACGAGTGTGCCAGGGTGCTGCTCACTGTGCCAGTGTGTGGCCAGTGTGCCAGATTGCTGCTCACTGTGCCAGTGTGTAGCTGGTGTTCCAGGTTTCTGCTCTCTGTGCCAGTATTTGGCCGGTAAGCCAGGTTGCTGCTCACTGTGCCAGTGTGTGTGACTGATATTCCAGGTTGCTGCTCACTGTGCCAGTGTGTGGTCAGTATTCCAGGATGCTGCTCAGTGTGCCAGTGTGTGGCCAGTATGCCAGGTTGCTGCTCACTATGCCAGTGTGTGACCAGTTTGTCAGGTTGCTGCTCACTGTGCCAATGTGCCACCAGTGGGCCAGGTTGCTTCTCACTGTGCTAGTGTGTGGTCAGTATTCCAGGTTGCTGCTCATTGTGCCATTGTGTGACGAGTGTGCCAGGTTGCTGCTCACTGTGCCAGTGTGTGGCCAGTGTGCCAGATTGCTGCTCACTGTGCCAGTGTGTAGCTGGTGTGCCAGGTTTCTGCTCTCTGTGCCAGTATTTGGCCGGTAAGCCAGGTTGCTGCTCACTGTGCCAGTGTGTGTGACTGATATTCCAGATTGCTGCTCACTGTGCCAGTGTGTGGCCAATGTGCCAGGTTACTGCTCACTGTGCCAACATGAAGCCAATGTGTTAGTTGCTGTTCCCTGTGCGGCCAGGGTGCTGCTCCTTGTGCCAGTGCGTTGCTGATATGCCAGGTTGCTGCGTACTGTGCCAGTGTGTGGCCAGTAGGCTAGGTTGCTGCTAACTGTGCCAGTGTGTGACCAGTGTTCAAGGTGGCTGTTTACTGTGCCAGTGTGTGGCCAGTGAGCCAGATTGCTGCTCACTGTGCCAGCGTGGGGCCAGTATTCTAGGTTGCTGGTCACTGTGCCAGTGTACTAGGTTCCTGCGATGCATGCCATGGATCCTTCTCGGCTATTGTTCAGTATATCCGAGCGATCTGCTCAATATAGCAGGACATTTTTTTACTTATATTGTAGCCAGTTTTAAAGTTCTTGCTTGCGTGCAGGATGGTTTACTGACAGAGATGGTTACCAGTCTGGAGTCAGTGAGAGCCTCTATAAGTTCATTTAAGGGGTAGGTGGGTATGTGTCTAGTTTAGTGCTTCAGCTTGCTTCGTTTTATGAACCATACCGGCTGGCTTGAATCATTTCCCTTCCTCACCAGTCAAACGATAAAGACTCAGGTGAAGTGTTCTGATCTGCTAGTCCCATACACTAGCCAGGCCATGGCATAAAGGGCTGGATTCTGGACATGTCCATAAGTACAGAGTTGTAGTAGTCCATCCTTGAAATGAATAGTGATTGAACTACTGATTAAATGAGAAATTTTATTACAGGTGGGAGTCTGACTTGGCGTTAGGTTCCTCTGTGTTTCTGGAGGTGTGTAAATGCTGCTTTTTCTCAGTGTACCAGAGAGGCTGCTCAATATGTCTTAGTGCGGCTAATGCTTAGCAAGCCAAAGTGGATGCTCAATATATCGAGTGCTAGAACTCGGCAAGAGCAGCTGATGAGTACGTCAAGTGCTAGTGCTCAGTAAGCCAGAGCGGTTGCTCAATATGTCAGCGTGCTACTGCTCACTAAGCTAGAGCGGCTGCTCAATATGTCGAGTGCCAGTGCTCAGTAAGCCAAACCAGATGCTCGAAATGTTTTTTTACATAGTTTTATATAGCGCAAACTTGACCCGAATAGGGTATCAGAGCGCTTTACATAGCACCAGTTGCTTTACATGAGTACACAATCATTTTTGTTAGGCGCAGGGAGATTAAGTGATTTGCCCAGAATCACAGGATGTTTAGTGTCATTGCCAAGACTCGAACCCAGTTCCCCAGATTCGAGGTTGACCGCCCTAGCCATTAGGCCAACTCCTCTCCCCTATGTTGAGTGCTAGTGCTCAGTAAACCAGAGTGGCAGCTCAATAGGCCCAAGTGGTAGTGCTCAGTATGCCAGAGTGGCTGCTCAAAATGTCAAGTGATAGGGCTCGGTACGCCAGAATGGCAGCTCAATATTTTGAGTGCTAGTACTCGGTTAGCAAGAGCGGCTGCTTTATATGTCAAGTGCTATTGCTCAGTAAGCCAGGATCTACTCAATATGTTTGAGTGCTGGTGTGAAGTATGCCAGAGCAGTTGCTAAATATGTTGAGTGCTAGTGCTCTGTAAGCCAGAGTACCCTCAATATGTACTAGTACCAGCGCTCAGTACACCAGAGTGGCTGCTCAGTATGTCAATGGCTAGTGCTCAGTAAGCCAGAGCGGTGGCTCAATATGTTGAGTGCTAGTGCTCAGTAAGGCAGAGAAGATCCTTGATATGTCGAGTGCTAGTGCTCAGTAAACTAGAGCGGCTGCTTAATATGTTGAGTACAAGTGCTCAGTAAGCCAGAGGGGCTGCTCAATATGTTGTGTGCTATTGCTCACTAAGCTAAAGCGGTGGCTCATTATGTTGAGTGCTAATGCTCAGTAAGCCAGAGAAGAGGCTGAATATGTCCAAGTACTAGTACTCAGTTAGCCAGAATGGCTGCTAAATATGTTGAGTGCCAGTGCTCAGTAAGCCAGAGCAGATGCTCGATATCTCGAGTGCTAGTGCTCAGCAAGCTAGAGATGATGCTCAATATGTACAAGTGCTGGAGCTCAGTAAGCCAGAGCACCTGCTCAAAATGTCGAGCGCTAGTGCTCAGTAAGCCAGAGTGGCAGCTCAATATGTTGAGTGCTAGTGCTCAGTTAGCACGAGCAGCTGCTCAATACTTCCAGTGCTAGTGCTCAGTAAGCCAGAGCAGATGCTCAATATGTCGAGTGCTAGTGCTCACTAAGCTAGAGCGGTGGCTCATTATGTCCAAGTACTAGTGCTCAGTAAGCCAGAGTGGCGCCTTAACATGTTGAGTGCTAGTGCTCAGTCATCAAGAGCAGCTGCTCAATTTGTCGAGCGCTAGTGCTCAGCAAGCTAGAATGGCGGCTCAATATGTTGAGTGCTAATGCTCAGTTATCAAGAGCAGCTGCTCAATTTATTGAGCGCTAGTACTCAGTAAGCCAAAGTGGCGGCTCAATATGTTGAGTGCTAGTGCTCAGTTATCAAGAGCAGCTGCTCAATTTGTCGAGCGATAGTGCTCAGTAAGCCAGAGTAGAAGCTGGATATGTCGAGTACTAGTGCTCAGTAAGCCAGAGCACATGCTCGATATGTTGAGTGCTAGGGTTGTGAGCAAATCTAGCCACCATATCAAATCTGGTAGGTGTAAAAAGGATACAAACAACTAACTGATTGCTACATCAGTTGTGGTGGACTGGTGTTCAGCGTCATCCCCATCTTGTGGGGGAAGCTAGTGGCAACTCATCCTCGGCGCACACACTCGAGGTGGTTTCCAAAACTTCCGTTGGAGATCCTGGAAACTGTAAGTGCAGTCGGGACGGGGTTTCATACGTTGAGTGCTAGTCGTCAGTAAGTGAGAGCGGATGTTCAATATGTCAACTGCTGGTGCTCAGTAAGCCAGAGAGTTTGCTCAATATGTCCGAGTGCTACTGCTCACTAAGCTAGAGCGGTGGCTCAATATTTTGAATGCTACTGCTCAGTAAGCCAGAGCGGCTGCTCAGCGTGTGGGGTGGTAGTGCTCAGAAAGCCAGATCATCGGCTCAGTATGTCAAAGCACTAGTGCTCAGTAAGCCAGAGCAGCTGCTCAAACAAAATGAGTGCTAGTGCTCAGTAAGCCAGAGTGGCTGCCCCATATGTTGAGTGCTAGTGCTCAGTAAGCCAGAGCAGATGCTGAATATGTTGAGTGATAGTGCTTAGCAAGCAACAGCAGCTGCTCAATATGTCGTGTGCTGGTGTTCAATAAGTCAGAGCGGCAGCTCAATATGTTGAGTACTAGTGCTGACTAAGCCAGAGGGCAACTCAATATGTTTCCAAGTACTAGTGCTCAGTAAGCCACACCAGCTGCTCAAAATGTCGAGTGGTAGTGCTCAGTAAGCCAGAGCGGCGGCTCAATATGTCCAAGTACTAGTGCTCAGTAAACCACGCCGGCTGCTCAAAATGTCAAGTGCTAGTGCTCAGTAAGCCAGAGCAGCTGCTCAATATGTCGAGTGCTAGTGCTCAGTAAGCCAGAGGGCTCCTCAATTTGTACGAGTACTCAGTACACAAGTCCTGCTGCTCAATATGTCAATGGATGGTGCTCAGTAAGCCAGAGCGGTTTCTCAAAATTTCGAGTACTAGTGCTCAGTAAGCCAGAGCAGCTGCTTAATATGTCGAGTGCTAGTGCTCATTAAGCTAGAGCGGCTGTTTAATATGTCGAGTGCTACTGCACAGTAAGCTAGAGATGCTGCTCAATATGTGCGAGTGATAGTGCTTAGTAAGCTACAGCGACTGTTTAATATGTCGAGTGCTAGTGCACAGTAAGCTAGAGATGCTGCTCAATATGTCAAGTGACCGAACTCAGTAAGCCAGAGCAGGTGCTTGATATGTCAAGTGCTAGTGCTCAGTAAGCCACAGCAGCTGCTCAAAACGTCGAGTGCTAGTGCTCAGTAAGCCAGAGTGGCGGCTCAATATGTGGAGTGGTGGTGCTTAGTCTGCCAGAGCAGCTGCTAAGTATGTCGAGTGCTAGTGCTCATTAAGTCGGAAGGCAACTCAATATATACAAGAACCAGTGCTCAGTACACCAGAGATGCTGCTCAATATGTCAATGGCTAGTGCTTGGTATGCCAGAATGAGAGCTCAATATGTTGAGTGCTTTTACTCAGCTAGAGAGGCTGCTCAATATGTCTGAGTGCTATTGTGCAGTATGCCAGAGCAGCTGCTCAAAATGTTGAGTGCTGAGTAGTGCTCAGTAAGGCAGCGCGGCGGCTTAATGGGTCCAAGGGGTAGTGCTCAGTAAGTCAGAGCAGCTGCTCAATATGCTGATTAATGGTGCTCAGTAAGTCAGAGCCACTGATCAATATGTCAGAGTGCTAGTGCTTAGTAAGCCAGAGTGCTGCTCAGTATCTAAAGGTGCTTTTTAGCATGCTGGAGGAGTACTCAACATTCAAGCATGCTGCTGAGTGTGCCAGGCTGCTGTTCAGTATGTTAGGCTGAGTGTGAGCAGGGTAGGGAGGTGTTCAAAATGCCACTGCGCTGCTGGGTATGCCACTTCTATTTTGCAGTAGCCAGGGTTGCTGCTTCTTATGCTAGCCAGTCCGCTCTCAATGCTGGGTATGCTGTTCAGTAGGCCGGGGAGCTGCTACCTTAGTCAGGCACTTGGCCACTGGTTAGTGTGTTGCTTAATATGCCAGGGAGTGCAAAGTATATCAAGATACTTCTCAATAGGTCAGAGGCTCTCAAGATGCGCGAGGAAGTTAAACTCGCTGCTCCTGACAGCCTGAACTTGGTCAGAACCTGCCTAATTATTTTTGCTCTAAACTTGTCTAATTTTGCTTCTATTTGGGTGCTCATCGATTTGCTTTCTAACTAGTTTTATAAATTGCACTTACTTCACACATTGCCGGTCCCTGGTCCACCGCGGGTTTAACCCGATTGATGTGGAGGGATTTAGGCTACTTCTGGTCGCGAGGAGGTTGGCGTTCTAACGGCCCCTACCTCCCGCGATAAAACTGGATGCCCTGCAGAACGCGCATATTGAATGTTCTCAAAACATATTGTCCATTATACTTTCATGAACGTACAAACAAATGTATATAACATATACAGATTTATGACAACATGTGTACACGTGCCCAATGCATTTCGGAACCTGTCGGTTCCTTCGTCAGGGGCCAATCTGAAACATAAACGAACATATACAAAAGTGATTATGTGATGGGAGGCTGAAACTCGTAATACTGTTATAATGCTGGTACAAATGATTTCTGTTACCTGTGTTAATGTTCTATGGGGTGCACGCTATGGAAACCAAAAGAAACAGGCAAGAATGAGCGTTACAATGTGGAGGTTTAGAAAATGTCTGGTGTGGCGAAAGATGAGATAACACGCTTACCTGGTAATCGGTAAAACGCTCTCTGTGTGAAAAAATGAAGAATGTGGCACTCTGGTTAACAATGTAACATGCTGCTGAAAAATACACGGGGTGTGCTGAACAAGACGCGAAAAGTGTGCTTACTGTTAATTCTTGCCTCAATGTAGAGAGGTTCAAATGTTCTGTAAGGTGAAAGCGGAGAGAAAAAAAAAGCGATGAATAAACAATGAAAACTGCAAGTGTGGCATGACTAGCTCCGACTCTGGTTAAAGAGCTACCAGATGTACCTTACCTATAAGCAAGAAAATCGTAGAGTTGTACCCAGTGCACCGACAAAGCAAAGCGAATGCAGTGAGCCGAGAATCGTTCATTAAAAGTGAGTAAGGACCCGGAAATGAAGGCAAAGAAAAACATAGAAAAGGGACTGTAACTGGAGTAGCGAAAAGCGAAACTCTGTGCGCCATCTTGGAACCGCCCATAATGCAATTGAAAGATGCTAGAAACCGATGTAGTATAATGCAATGTATAGGAAGAATAAAGTAACCTGGATCAAAATAAACAGAACCGGTATAAAGTAATAAGTCTGAGAGCAAGCATCTCGATCCACTGGATGAGGCTACTAAAGGCCCTTGCTGCAGTTTTATTTTTTTTTATTATTTTTTTTTTTTTTTAAAACCTTTATTCGTATAATTCAGATACACAGCTATTCAGCCGACAACCCGGAGGTTCGGCAGCTCCTCAATCGACACGTGCAGTCATCTACAGCTCTCATACAGGATAAAAACAAAGGTTCCAATTTTTAAAAATGAACACAACAAGCAAGGCAATATACATCATAAGTTCGCGTCCGCTCCCAGCGAGGGGGCGGCCCCATTTCCAACATCAGTTCAAGCCACCGATTGAGAGGAGGAGGGAGAAGCAGGGGCGTTAACATTCTAGCAGAGGTGCATCAGAGATACCCAAGTCGGATGCGAGGCTAGGGGGAAAGTTGCTCCTCTAGTGGTTCAGTGGCAGGAGGCAAACATATGTACCCCCTATACTGGTTCCAACCTCCCCATACCTTATGCCATTTCTTGGGCCTACCCCGCGCACTATACACCGTTTTCTCCCGGAACATGCACCAGTCCATGTTGACCTTCCAAGCATCCAGGGTGGGAGGGCTAGGGGATCCCCACAATCTTGCAATATCACGCTTAGCCACCATATTACCTAGGGTCACCCATTGAGTCTGCGCCGCGTCGTAGTCTGTAGGACCCCACACATTCAAGAGACAGCGCCGCGCCTCTGGGTGCAATACAATGCCCGTGACTTCCTGCATAACAACGTGAATCCGCTTCCATAGTTCCGCAATCACACCACACTCCCATATAATGTGCAGAAAGGTGCCCACCATCCCGCAGCCCCTCTTACACAGCCCGTCTTCGGAAAAACCCATATGGACCAATCGGGGCCCAGTGACATAGACTCTGTGGAGTATCTTAAGCTGGACAAGCCGCAACCTGGCGGGGATTGCGACCTCCTTAGGAGAGGAGACCGCGTACTGCCAATCCTCATCGTCCAGCTCAAGGCCGTCTCTAGTCCACTGGTCCCGCACCCCCAGGAGGAGATCGGTACGAACGTTCACAAGCTTTTTGTAAATTAGGGAGATTGTGCTCTCCGGCATATGGCCGTCCAGGATCCGGTCCTCCAATGGAGAGGACTCAGGCACCTTTTCCCCCTGAACGAGGACCGACTGCAGCGCATGGCGCACCTGCGCATACCGGAAGTATTCCGTGCCCTCAAGCGCATATTCCGACCGCAGCTCATCGAACGACTTAATCCGCCCCTTGGTCAGCATGTCCCCCACCCTGGAGATGCCGATCAGATCCCATTTGTCGAATCCCTTAGAGTGCCAGAGGTTCCCCAACATGTCCGAGTCATACAACGGAGTGGCGAGGGTGAGCCTATCCTTCCATCCCAGGGAGTTCGTGACTGCCTTCCACACGTGCACCGCCACCCCGGTCGGCCCCGTGAGGGACCCAGCCGATGGCTTCGAATAAAGTGCTCTATAATAGCCACCACCCAGCAGCAACCACCGGTCCATAGCAAAGCCAGGGCCAAGCGCCGGACCGTAGACTCCATGATTGATCGCGCTCAGTTGGGAGGCCCAATAGTATCTCCGGATGTCGGGAAGCGCGATACCCCCGTCGTACCAAGGGAGAGTTAATTTTGCTATCGCTATACGCGGGCGGCCGTCCCACAGCAGCGAACGCTGCAGACTCTCAACCTCCCGAAAGTAGCTGGCCGGAACCAGCTCCTGGGTGTTCTGCAGGACATAGAGAAAACGGGGAAGAGACATCATTTTGAATAGCACCGCACGGCCAAGGAGGGAAAGCGGCAACCGCCGCCAGCCCGCCACATCCCGCCGCAGGCGCGCCAACGGAGGGAGCAGGTTCCTCTCATACCGCACCGTTGGGTCGGCAGAGATATAAATCCCAAGATACAGGAAACCCTCCCGGGCAATCTGGATCGGGCAATTCCGCGGGGGAACCGGGACGTCCCCACACAGGGCATACAGATATGACTTACCCCAATTAATGGTTAGCCCCGAGTTCCTCCCGAAAGAAGTCAATATATTGCAAACAACTATAAGGGACTTCCGGGGTGAAGTAAGATAGAGCAGAATATCGTCGGCATAGAGGGAAATGCGGTCTTCGTGGTCAGGGGACCAACGAATCCCCCTCACGTCTGGGTGCCATCGTATCCAGGCCGCCAGCGGCTCAAGGGCGAGGGCGGACAACAACGGCGATAGAGGACAACCCTGCCTGGTACCCCTCCCCAGATCGAAGGGACGGGACGCCCTACCGTTAACTGCAACTTTGGCGAGAGGGTCTTCGTATAATAGCCTTACCCAGCCCACAAATCCGGGCCCGAAGCCGAATTTCGCAAGCGCAGCCCACAGGTATGCCCACTCCACCGTGTCAAATGCCATCGTTGCGTCGAGCGCAGCCACCATGGCCGGCTCCCGCATCGTCCCCACCCTCGCGATCACTCCATGGATGCGCCTAAGATTCAGCGCGGTATTACGATGCGGGATGAAGCCAGATTGGTCAGGGTGGATCAGATCCCCGACCACCCTGACCAGCCGGTTTGCGAGGATTTTGGCAAGGATCTTCGGCTCAGCATTAAGGAGCGAGATCGGCCTGTATGAGCTGCACCGGTTCCTGGGCTTGCCATCTTTATGGATGACCACGATCGTTGCCAGGCGCTGGTCAAGTGGGAGGCAGCCCATCTCCCGCGCCTCCACAAACATAGCCCGCAAATGCGGAGCGATCTTGTCCGGTCGGAGTTTGTAAAGCTCAATTGGCAGGCCATTCGGACCCGAGGCCTTGCCCGGGCGCAAAGAGCGGATAGCCCCCGCAATCTCGTCGACTGTGATGTCACCATCAAGATCGTCTCTGTCTATGTCGGAGAGGCAAGGCAGGGCAAGATCGCGCAGGAGCTCACATGAATCCTCCACTGGCCTGTCAGACACGGAGGTATAGACCGTGTGGAAGTAATCCGCAAAGCACTGGACTATGCCGTCCGGCTCCGTGACCATAACGCCATCCTCCGTCACAAGGTCCGGCACAACACGATTGGCCCGCTCCTTTTTGTCTAGCCACGCGATCAATTTCCCGGCCTTGTCCCCGACGTCGTACAGACGGCCCCGCTGTTCCCTACTCAGGGCTTTGGCCGCATCCGTCACAAGGGCCCTGTACTCCGATTGTTTAAGGCTCAACTTGTGCAGCGCCTCCGACGTGACCTCCCCTTCCAGAGCCAACTCTAGATCCGCAATCTCCGCCTCAAGCTGGGCGACCTCCGCGTCTCTACGACGCTTGGCCGCTGTTATCAAGGAGAGGGCCTCACCCCTAATCACTGTTTTGAACGCTTCCCACAAGGACACCGCCGACGTGACCGAACCAAGGTTTTCTTGAAAGTAACGGTCGACCGCCTTCAATACCGCACTACGAGTCGCAGGGTCCCTGAAGTACCACGGGTTAATTGGGGCCACCCTACCACCCACTCCTCTGCCAACATCCATACAGATCCACACCGGGGAATGGTCATAAATACCTCGTGCCATGTGCCTGGCCTCAGAGACGAAGGAGGCGTGTGCAGCTAGGGTAAGGACATAGTCAATTCTAGAGAGACTGCCATGCGCCCCTGAGTGGAAAGTATATTGTCGTTGTGTGGGATGCAACAATCGCCAACAGTCAACTAGCCCAAGGGTATCTATAAAATCAGGAAGCCACTTCTGAGCCCCCCCCGAACTCCTCTGCGGGTGTCTGTCGAGCAGGCCAGAGCCAACCGCATTGAAGTCGCCACCCACCACCAACATTCCTTCTGGGAGGTCCAACAATGTCCTCTCTAAGTCCGCTAGTGTAGAGGGCTGCAATGCAGGGGGGACATAAACCGACACCAGGACCAGGGTCCTGCCCTCCCACCGCCCCGCTACTGCCGCAAAGCGTCCCCTATCGTCAACGGTAGTGGAGTCAACCTCGAATGGCAGAGAGGACCTGACAAGTATTCCCGCTCCTCTAGAACCCGAGGAAAACCCGGAATGTGCAACAAATTTATAGCCTTTACGATTGAGTGCATAGCACGTGTTACCAATCAAGTGCGTCTCTTGCAATAAGACAATATCAGGGGTACATCGCTTCAGAAATTGCAGGACAATCCCACGCTTTATACGATCCCCCAAGCCATTTACATTCCAACTGAGTATTTTTAGGCCCCTACCCTCCATCCCAACATGTAAGGAGACCACCACCCCCCGCGTGGAACCAGACCCGAGTCACAGCAGCTTGCATCTTTACGCCTTGCATAACAAAAAACAACAACCCCAACAACAACCCACATCCACCCCCCACCCTGCACCCCTGCGTAAGCTCTAAAGTGCCCCCCAACTTGCAGTGTGCCTGTCGCCCCTTAAAACTACTAATCTACGAAAAGAACCCCAGAGGAGGAAGAGGCTCCCCTACTGCCCCCGCTACCCCCCGGATTATCAACCTCCCGGAGGAACCGGAGTCCTAGTACTTAAGTCCTGGCTCAGTGTTCATCTCCACCACCATCTGCGCCACCGGAGCGTTCCACGCCAGACCGTCCTTGGGGCAATGTGTCCAGCCAGTCTCCGACCACGTCAGGTGACTCAAAAAAGAAAGTCCGCTCTTCGAACACCACCCGCAACCTGGCCGGGAAGAGCATGGCATATTTTAGTCCCATCTCACGTAGTCTTCTCTTGACCGCCAGGAAGCCTTGCCGTTGCTTCTGCACCATCTGGGTAAAGTCCGGATAGAAACTTACAGTAGTGTTCTGGAATGGCAACGGGCCGGCCACCCGCGATGCTTGCAGAATGGCATCTCGGTCCCTGAAGTTAAAAATCCTGGCGACAATCGGCCTCGGAGGGGCCCCCACCTTGGGCCTCCCGCCAGGGACTCTGTGGGCCCGTTCGACAGCAAAGAACTTACTGAGGCCTTTGGGCGCCAGATGGTTCACCACCAGGTCTTCCACGAACAGGTCCACCGACTGCTCCTCCGAATTTTCCGGGACCCCGATGATGCGCACGTTATTGCGCCTTGCACGGCCTTCGAACTCTTCCAACCGTCGGGCGAAGTGATCATTTGCCGTCCGCAGGGTACGGACTTCCTGCTGAAGGCCAGAGACGTCGCCCAGGAGGCCGGCAGTCTTGAGGTCCAAGGACTGAACCCGCTCATTAGTTTTCCCCAGGTCTGCCCGAACCAGATTGACGTCAATCGATATGGCATCCACTTTTTGTGCCAGGGTCTCAAATTGTTGCCCAATCGAGGACTTCATCCCTTCGATGGCCCCCATAATATCTTGCAGGGTCAGTTCTGTGGGGGGAGGTGTCGCGTCCTTCGAGGCGTCCAGTATCGGGCCCGATCCGCCCGGAGACCCCTTCTGGTGGGCATACCGGTCCATGTTGTTAGTCTGGGTGTAACTGCCCCGCCTGGTACTCTTGGGCTTCTGTTTGTCGGCGTCCGACTTGGTCGACATCGCAATCTGCCTTGTAGACACTCTCCTTGCCCATACAGAGTAATCAACCATGCGACCAGTGGCTGGCACTACGCACGCCCCGTCCCGGGCGCTGTGGAGACTGGAAGGCGAAAGTGAAAGTGAAAGTGGAAACACCCTCCCTCCGCCGACCCGTCCCCAGCCCGGCCGCTGTTGTTCAATTAGTGCACGGGCACTGTGCCAACGCAAGGCCCGGGCACCGTGCGGGGAGTAGGCCACAAACTTCCAGTCAGTACAACTTCGGTCTCCGGTGGACGATTTCGATCCGGACAGCGACTCTCGCCTCAGCAACAGCTCCCCTCCAATATTCCGGGCATCAAAAGCAGGATAATATACAGGATAGCTGCCGGAGGGAGCGAGGGTCTCGGGAGCTCTAGGCTCACGCGGCCATCTTGATCACGCGCTAAGCTCCTCCCATCCCTTGCTGCAGTTTTAAATTTAACAAATCACCTCCAAGTGAGCTGAGCAATTCACTTACTGCTAATATTTTCCTCCCACAGGATAAATGTCCCTCACTACGTTGTAAGTCCACTAGTACGACTTTTTCCTTCTGGAATATTAATTGTCGTTCCCTCCCCAAACATAAAAGACATCTTCGACCTATTAACTGGAACATGGCTGCGTATGAGCTCGGGCCCGGATGTGGCCTCCGCTTTACCCTCTAACTACGCTATAGTTAGGATAGACAGAGAGCTCAAGGATGGGGGTGGCAAGGCCATTATTTGAAAAGAAATCTTATTCATGTAAACTAGAGGTGCTCCCTCTTAAGGGATGTGAGGCAGGCCTATTTAAACTTGTGTTGACCCCTCACTTTACCTTATCTGGTATTCCTGTCTACCACCCTCCTGGCCCGTCGGCGCCCTGGGCTGCCTCATTTCCAGAGTTAATCTCCCCTCATCTTCTTAAGGCGGCAAACTTTACTATCCTGGGTGACCTTAACATTCACTTGGACGACCCTACGTGCTCCATCAGTAGCACACTGATTGCCGACCGCGCAGCAATGAATCTGCTGCTTTGTAATGCGGGTCCTACACATATGGCCGGCCATCTACTGGATCCTATATTTTCCAACCTGTCTGATATTCAATGTCTACCATCTCTCCGTTTATTCTGGTCAGATCACTCTGCAGTCCAATTCTATTGCACTGTTCCAGCCTCTCTGACCATAGCTACTCCTGGTGCACAGCAGCAATCTCGTAACTGGAGCAAATTGGATCTGAAATCTTTCAATAAGCTCCTTTGCCTTTCTTGGCCCTACCTTGTGGAACACTCTTCCCGCACCCCTTCGTCACGAAACAAGCTTTGCAAACTTTCGCAAAGGTTTAAATACATGGCTGTTCAACCAATAATACCATCACTTTCTTTTCCACTCTTCAGGCTGGCTCTGGGACACCCTTTTTCGGTAGCTGTGCGCCTTATAAAAATAATTTAAGATAACATAACATAACACGCAGCCAGCATGTCTGACTGGCAGTCAGCATGGCACCGGTGCTGCTCATATGCCAGAGGTGCTGCTCCTATGCCAGAGGTGCTGCTCATATGCCAGAGGTGCTGCTCATATGCCAGAGGTGCTGCTCATATGCCAGAGGTGCTGCTCATATGCCAGAGGTGCTGCTCATATGCCAGAGGTGCTGCTCATATGCCAGAGGTGCTGCTCATATGCCAGAGGTGCTGCTCAGTTTGTCTGGCACCTACGGCTCAATGCAGGAATGTATGAAGTATCTTTGGACACTGTTCAGCATAGCTGGAGGGGTACTTCATACATTCATGTGTGCTTCTCAAGTCCAGGGGGCTGTTCAGTATTGTAGACTGGGGTTCAGTGGTACATGGTGCTGCTAGATGTTTCTGATAGAGACTTCTAGCTGCAGATTCCTTACCTTTAAATTTCACAAGTGTCTGGCTGGATCCGGAAACTTTGCTTGAGCAATTTCACTTGCACGAGACGCCGGGTTGCTCCTTTCGGCTCCGCCTGACATTGTCCGCGTCGGCAGCGTCTGTTATGACATTGTAGTCACCTATATATGCACCGCCTAGGCACGTGGGTGTCAGTTGTTTTCTTTCCACAACAGTTAAGCGCCGATCCGGGTAGAGCTACCACTCTTGCTTTTTGACAGGCCCTTTTCTGACTTTTTGTAGATTTTGAAATAATTTCCAACTCTGTGTGCGAGCCTGTCTTTGAGGAAGAAAGCGTTTAAGCCGTGCGGTGCCTGTCACCACATGATGTCAGTTACTGCCCCCACCTCGTCTGTCTCTGGTGTCTAGAGCGTGACCATGATTTGAAGTCATGCTCGGACTGTCAGGCTATGGCTCTGAAGGCCTTGCTGGAGCATGCCATGAAGCTCCTTGTGGCCTGCAGTCAACACCATCCAGCGACACGCCGCGGAGGCCCCAGTCCCAATCGAAGAAGAGGAGGTCATGGGACCGCTCCCGGAGCCCCCAATCCTCGACGTCCCACTCAAGGTCTTCTGGACACTCAAGGAAGAGGCACAGAAGAAGAAGAAGTCCAAGTGGACTTCATCTTCGCCTTGACTGTCGTCCATTGACAAACGAGGTAAGGAACACCAATGCTCTAGGCACGGTTCTGCAGAGCCAGAGAAACCCCGATTCAAATTAAAGAATTTTACGAGGCCATGCACCATGTTTTTGAGTGGGGCAACCCCTCTGGTGAGCCCTCAGGCCCCCACTGGGTCGGGAGGGGCCCCATTGGAGTTGACGCCAGTCGTGCCATCGCGACCTCCCCAACATCGGACCTGAAGTCAGTGCCTACGGTGCTGCCAGTGCCCACTCGTGGTGCCAGCCCCATCCTTACCCTCGATGAGACGGAATCGGAATGGTGTCGCTCTAAGCCGAATCCAATGCCGATTGAACCAAGGGGTTCTATGTTGTCGCCTGAACACTTTGAAGATGTTTAGGCTTGGGAGAGGTATGGAGGGGTCTGTGGACCCTTTGTAACACCAGGATGACTCTGTTGAACAGATGGACTGGTATGGGGAACTTGGGGAAGCCAGTGGACTGGACACTTCCCCAGATACTGGCATGCGCTCTCCGTCAACTGTGGCTACGGAGGAGGGGGCATCTTATGCCATGGTGGTTAAGATGGCGGCCAAGGTCCTCAGACTAGAGCTGCCCTCCCTGCAGGTCAGGACTAATCTCCTGACCAAAGTGCTTCAGCCTGGGGCTTCCACCTTTAAACCCCTTTTGCCCTTTAATGAGGCACTAACTGATGTCCTTCTAGGCACGTGGTCCAAGCCTAGCACTGCGGCTCCTGTGAATAGGGCAACTGCACTTGTGACCCAAAGTTCCTCAGCCAATACCCCACCCCGAAAGCTTGGTGGTGCAGGCTTCTACATCCAAGGGTGCATTCCCTTCCACCTCTCAGGATAGGGAATCCAATATGCTGGATTCACTTCCTAAGAAGATGTCTCCTTCCTCCAGTCTGCCATTGCGGTCAGTGAATACTGCATGCTTATTGGGCCGTTTCTCCCATTATCTTTGGGAGAATGTTGCGCAAGTGTTGCCACAAATCCCGAAGGAGGCCCGGTCTGTGCTCTCTCAGGCAGTTAAGGAAGAGAGTGATGCAGCAAAATTCGTCTTAAGGTGTGGCCTTGACACAACACATTCGCTGGGCAGAGCAATTTAATTGACAGTGGCCTTGAGGCCGACACCTGGCTTAGGACAACTGACTTCTTGGGCGAAGTCCAGGCAAATTTGATGGACATGCTGTTTGATGGATCCTGTCTTTTTTGGAGAAGGCAGACTCGGCTCTAGTGAGGTTCAAGGACTCTCGAGCTATGGCCAGATCCTTGGGCCTCTCAACTACACCTCGTGGCCAGTCTACCTTTCGCCCCTTTCGTGGCAATGGAAGGGGTTTCCAGCTGCATCTGCCCTATCCCAGCCACCGTCTGGTGCAGACTTCCAAAGTCATGCGGGGACGTTGACGCGGTTCATTCCGACCAAGGAATGGAAGCCAGAAGTCACCTGCCACTCTGCCCTCTGCAGCCGCGGCCTCCAAGCACTCCTAGTCTGACTCTGCAAGACCATCCCACTCCAGCTCATGGGAGAATCCATCCTCATCTCTCCCGCTGGAGGTCTATAACATCGGACAAGTGGGTCCTGCAGATCATTCAGGAGGGCTATTCTCTGCCTTTCCCTCTCCTTTCTTCCTCCTATTCTGCCAAATCAAGAACGGGTGGTGGAGGATCCTTTGAAATTGCCCCAGGACGAAGCTACAGCTCTCTTGGCCAAGGGAGCTATAGAGAGGGTCCCGGATTAAGAAGTAGGCAATGGCTATTATTGCCACTACTTTCTGATTCCGAAAAAGAACAAAGGGTTGCGGCCCATTTTGGATCTTCGGACCGTTAATCTCTTCCTCAAGAAGGAGAAGTTCAAGATGCTCACTCTGGCTCAGGTCTTGTCTGCCCTAGACCGAGGAGACTGGATGGTAGTGAGAGACCTGCAGGATGGACTACAGCAACGCCCTTTACGCAGGAACATCGACCAAACTCCTGAATCGACTACAACGCATATAGAACGCCTCTGCGCGCCTCATCCTCGACATATCCCACAACAGCCACATCACACCTCACCTGAGAGAACTGCACTGGCTCCCCGTCAACAAGAGGATCACCTTCAAGCTCCCCACCCACGCTCAAAAAGCACTCCACAACACCAGACCAACATACCTAAACAAACGACTCACCTTCTACACCCTGAACCGCCAGCTCGGCTCTGCTGACCTCACCCTCGCCACCATCCCCCGCATCCGAAGAGTGACCAACGGCGGCAGATCATTCTCCCACCTCGCTGCCAAGACATGGAACACCCAGGACCTGCTGACCTTCAGGAGACTCCTCAAGACCTGGCTGTTCGAGCAGTAGCCGCACTGCTCTTCCCCCCCCAGCACCTGGAGACCCTCACGGGTGAATAGTGCGCTTTACAAATGTTGATGATTGATTGATTGATTGATTGATGCGTATTTTTACTTCCTCATCCTGCCGGGCCACAGGTGTTACCTGCGGTTCAAGGTAGGCCGTGAGCACTTTCAGTTTACCGCGCTCCCCTTCGGCCTTACCAGTGCTCCTCGGGTGTTCACCAAGATGATGGCGGTAGTCGCAGTTCATCTGCGCAGGTGAGGGGTGTCAGTCTTCCCCTGCCTCGACGACTGGCTGTTGAAGGCGTCCTTGCGCCAGGCTCGCTAGGGTTCTCAATAGTCACACCTGAGTCCGTCTCAGACTCTTCCTTTCATCGGAGCAGCGAGGCCAGGATATTCAGGTTATGATTTCAATGTTTCAGCCTCGATCCCGGATTTCTGTGAGACTGACTCTGAGGCTGTTGGGTCTCATGGCTTCCTGCATCCACTAGGTAAAGCATGGCAGGTGCTGTGTGGGGGCTCTGCAGTGGTACCTGAAGTTCCAGTGGTACAGCATCGGGGAAATCTCACTGACATGGTCTAGATCTCAGAAGGAACTGCTAGAGATCAGCAGTGGTGGTTGACATACCGCGATTGGGACAATGGCAAACCCCTCTACCTTCCCCAACCAGATCTCGCAGTTGTGTCAGATGCGTCAGTTCTGCTATGAGGCGGTCACCTGGGAGAGGTGGTGATCAGGGGACACAGGTCTCCGGCAGAGTCGAGGCGCCACATAAATTTGTTGGAGCTTCGAGCAATTCGGTTAGCATTGAAGGCATTTCTTCCCTCTGTCAAGGGGAAGTTAGTGCAGGTGTTCACGGACAACACCACCGTCATGTGGTACTGCAACAAGCAGGGCAGGGTGGTACCGTGGACGCTTTGTCAAGAGGCCCTGTATATCTGGATATGGCTGGAACAGCAGGGCATGACCCTGGTGGTTCAACACCTGGCAGGTTCTCTGAATGCCAGGACGGACGATCTCAGCCGTCAATGCCTAGCGGATCACAAATGGAGTCTCCAGTTGGAGGTGGCGCAAGGTCTCTTTCAGCAGTGAGGAGATCTTTTGTTAGATCTGTTCACCTCCGAACAGAACGTGCAGTGTCAGTAAAACTTCACGCTGGAGTTTCCAAGGCGGCTATTGCTCGGCGGCGCCTTTTGCCGCGAGTGGAGCACAGGCCTGCTGTGTGCCTTTCCGCCCATACCACTCCTGCCCAGGGTTCTGAAGATCAGGAGCGACTGGCCCAAGTCATCCTTTGGCGCCGGACTGGGCAAGGAGAGTCTGGTATCCAGAGCTTTTGAAAATGAGCATCGATCCTCCGATCAGGCTGCCCCTCCTGGAGGATCTTCTGTCACAGCAGCAGGGGAGGATCCTCCACCCAAACCGGTCATCTCTGCGCCTCCATGCGTGGAGATTGAGCGGTGGCAGTTGATGTCTTTTGACCTTCCTCCCGAAGTCTGTAATGTTATTGTGGCGGCCAGGCGGCCCTCCACTAAGACGGTATACGCCTGCCGTTGGCAGAAATGTGTATTATACTGTACAGAAAGGTCTATTGACCCTCTTTCTGCTGTCCTTTTGTTCATTCTGACCCTTGCCCTGCAGGGCTCTGCTTTGGGAACTCTCAAGGGTTATCCTTCTGCTCTAGATGCTTTTTTGCGGCTGCCAGACCAACCCTCTCTCTTTAGGTCACCAATTGTAAATAGGTTTCTGAAGAGGCGGGCTCAGTTGTTTCCGCCCACGCCCTTCGTTATGCCACAGTGGTACCTTAATGTGGTCCTCACTTTTCTTATGTGTGCTCCCAACAAGCCTCTGCACAGTTGTCTCCTCTGGCTGCTTCCGATCAAGACAGCCTTTCTTGTGGCGATAACATCTGCCCGGAGGGTGAGTGAGTTGCAGGCACTATCTTAGACGCCTCCCTACATGATGTCTTTCCCAGACAAGGTCCTTCGCACTGTGCTTCATTTTTGCCAAAGGTGGTGACCCCATTCCATCTGGGTCAGTCTATCATGCTGCCCACCTTCTTTGCTCCCCGCATCCCTCCTAGGAAAAGGAGAGTCTCCACCGTCTGGACCCAAAGAGAGTGTTGTTATTCTACCTTGACTGCACTAAGGAGTTCCGGGTGGATGACCAACTCTTTGTAGGGTACGTGGGAGCTAAGAAGGGGCGGTCAGTGCAGAAAAGGACCATCTCTCACTTGGTTGTTCTTTGCATTAAAATCTGCTATGCCCTGTCTAAGAAGAAGCCGCCTGAAGTATTAAGGGACCATTCCACCAGGGGAAAGGCTGCGACTACGAACTTGGCTCGCGGTGTCCCAATCCTGAACATCTGTCAGGCAGCAACGTGGGCATCTTTGCACACATTTGCCTAGCCCTACTGCCTTGACAGTCAGGTCCGCTGAGATGGGCATTTTGTCTGTTCAGTCCTGCAAGACTTCCTATTGTAAGGTATTGGTCCCCAACCCACCGCCAGGATATGGTATGGCTTGGGTATCTAATTCAAAGGTAGGGACTCTGTACCTAGAAGTTTCTATCAGATGAACAAGTTACTTACCTTCGGTAATGCCTTATCTGGTAGAGACCCTATCTAGTTGCAGATTCCTTACATCCCCACCCATGCCTCCCCGCTTCGCGGACTAATGTTGTGGGGATAGGGTTACTCCCCTTTTCAGGGCCCTAGTTTTTCACACGACTATGTCAGTTACTTTGTGGCTCTGCACTTTTGGTGTGGAAACAATGACAGGTACTGAAGTCCACACGCCTGGGTGGTGCCTATATAGGTGATCACGACATCATAACCAACGCTGCCGACGATGTCACGCAGAGCCATATGGAGCCACCCGGCGGCACGCGCAAGGGGTATTGCTCGAGCAAAGTTTCAGGATCCAGCCTTACGCCTGGGAAATTCAAAGGTAAGTAATCTGCAACTGGATAGAGTCTCTACCAGATAATGCGTTACCGAAGGTAAGTAAATTGTTCGTCATTGTGCTGCTGACTGCACTACGGATACTGCACATCATGCAAGGATTATGATTTGTATGCGAGGCCTGCTCAGGTGGTCCAGCTGCGGCTCAGTGTGCCAGGACACTGCTTAGTATGTCTGGGCATTGTTCAGCGTTCAGGCTGTGCTACTACACATTCCAGCGTGCTAAGCAGTATTCAAGAGGGCCTCTATGTGTAGGGCATGCAGACAGTATGTCTGACGGGTCCTGGTCGTGGCAGCAGGGCTTGAGAATATGCCAGTGGTGCTGCTCCATTTGTCTGAGTGCTACGTCTTAGAATACGAGAGTGCTGCTCAGCATCCGCGGGCGGGAAGCAGGGCTAGTATTTGTGGGTGTGGTTCAGTGTATCTGCAAAGCTGCTTAACATTCAGTGCTGCAACTCACTATGCCAGGATGATGTTGACTCTGTTATGCCAATGCTCAGTGTTACACTGGGCTGCTCCTTGTGTCCACGTGCTGCTCAGGACTGGGCGAGTGCTGCGCATTGTGCAAGGATGCTGATTCCTGTTACCTGTTCCGCTCTCCGTGCCACGAGGCCCAAGCAACGCCTCTTGCATGAGTCCTTACGTTGGAGAGTTCTCTACAGCCCACACAGCTACTCCATCAAGGCCACCTTTGTCCGACAACTGAAAAGAAATACAAGGGCAACCTTGAAATCCCAAGGCACTGGGGTAACATACATCGTCAGTGGAGAGGTGTGGCGCAGTGGCCGGGGCAGCTGACTTCAGAGCACAGGGTTCACGGTTCGATCTCCGGCGGCAGCTCAGCTCAGCACCATGTAACTCTGGGCAACAGCTCACTTAATTTCCACTATGGCCCCTAGCGCCTTGAGACCCGTAAGGGTGAGTAGTTAGCGCTTTACAAATACGGATTTACAGATTTATTTATTTATTTACATCGTCAAAACAACAGTGGTCCCTGGTTCAAAATCATAAGGGGAAATATAGGTATAATAAAGTTTTAATAATGTCATAGAATCAACTTAAACATGAGTTCAAAAAAGGAATTAAACATAATAAGAGAGTGTCAGTGTGGAAAATGCGCTCGGTGCTCAACAAACATGGCACACTGTTAATAAATGGCACAGAAGTGTGACCCACACACAAGTACATTAATTACGACCCTGTGCAATATGTAACGGCATTAGGGGTACATGAATTACAATGTTGATGGTGTTTCAATTCCATTAAATTGAGGGACAAACAGGACTCAAAGAATATACAGAGCCAGAAAGTAAGATGTGATAAAGGAGGACACTAACACCAGGTAAAGGAGAAAACCCCGTGTGGATGCTCCCGCAGTGATTGCCAAGATACAGCAGAATGGTCTGGTGGTCGGGTATAAAGCCACGTATAGAGGCCTTTACTAAGTCCAAGGATCGAAACGCCGTCTACTTCTCCCTAACAGCAGTGATGTGTTCTGAATGCTCTGTCAATATTGGTGTGCTCTGGATGCTCTGTCAGTTTTTACGTGTTCTGGATTCCTCTGTCAGTATTGACGTGTTCTGGAAGTTCCTAACAATATTAATTTGTTCTGGGTGTCTCTGTCAGTATTGGTGCCTTCTGGATGCCTCTTGTTAGTATTGATGTGTTCCAGAAGCCTCTGTTAGTATTGACATATTCTGGATGCCTCGGTTATTATTATTGTGTTCTAGATGCCTAAGTCAGTATTGACGTGTCCTAGATGCGTCTGCCAGTATTGATGTGATCTGGATTCCTCTGTCAGCATTGATGTGTTCTGGATGGCTCTGTCAGTATTGATGTGTTCTGGACACCTCTGTTAGTATTGACATGTTCTAGATGCGTCTGCCAGTAGGGACATGTTCTGGCTGCTGTCTCAGTATTCATGTGTTCTTGACTTCCTTGTCATCATGGACATGCTCGGGATGCCTCTGTCAGTAATGATTTGTTCTGGATGCCTCTGTTATTATTAATGTGTTCTAGATGCCTCAATTAGTATTAACGTGTCCTAGATGCCTCTGTCAGTATTGATGTGTTCTGGGTGCCCCTATCAGTATTGATGTGTTCTGGATGTCCTCGTCAGTGTTAACATGTTCTGGATTCCTCTGTCAGTATTGACATGTTCTGGATGTTCCTAACAGTATTTATTTGTTCTGGATGCCTCTGTCAGTAGTTGTGTGTTCTGGAAGCCCCTGGCAGCATTGAACGGTTCTGGATACCTCTGTTAGTATTGACATGTTCGAGATGCTTCTGCCAGTATTGACATGTTTTGAATGCCTTTGTAAGTATGCATGTGTTCTTGATTTCCTAGTCATTATGAACATGCTATGGACGCCTATGTTGGTATTAATGTGTTCTAGATGCCTCTGTCACTCTTGGTGTGTTCTGGGTGCCTCTGTCAGTATTCTTGTGTTCTGGATGCCCCTGTCAGTATTGATGTGTTCTGGATGTCTCATCAGCATTGGCGTGATCTGGATGCACCTGCCAGTATTGATGTGCAGTGGATGCCTCTGTCAGTATTGATATGTTCTGAATGCCTCTGTCAGTATTCTTGTGTTCTGGATGCCCGTCACTATTGACATGTTCTGGATGCGCCACAAGTATTGATGGGTTCTAGATTGCTCTGTCAGTATTAACATCTTCTGCGTGCCTCTGTCCGTACTGATGTATTTCAGATGCACCTGCCAGTATTGATGTGTTCTGGGTGCCTCCGTTAGTATTGATGTGTTATGGATGCCCCAGTAAGAATTAATGTGTTCTGAATGCCCCATCAGTATTGATGTGTTCTGGATGTCCCAACAGCATTGGTGTGATCTGGATGCACCTGCCAGTATTGATGTACAGTGGATGCCTCTGTCAGTATTGATGTGTTCTGAATGCCTCTGTCAGTATTCTTCTGTTCTGGATGCTCCCATCAGTATTGATGTGTTCTGGATGCCCCGTCACTACTGACATGTTCTGGATGCGCCACCAGTATTGATGTGTTCTATATTGCTCTGTCAGTATTAACATCTTCTGCGTGCCTCTGTCAGTATTGATGTATTTCAGATGCACCTGCCAGTATTGATGTGTTCTGGGTGCCTCCGTTAGTATTGATGTGTTATGGACGCCCCAGTAAGAATTAATTTGTTCTGAATGCCCCATCAGTACTGATGTGTTCTGGATGTTCCGTCAGTATCGATGTGTTTGTGATGCCTCGGTCAGTATCGATGTGTTCTAGATGCCTCTGTTAGCATTCATTTGTTCCAGATGGCCCTGTCACTACTGATGTTTTCTGGATGGCTCTGTTAGTAATATTGTGTTCCAGATACACCTGTCATTATTGATGTGTTCCAGATGCCCGGTCAGTACTGGTGTGTTTTGGACACCCTTGTCAGTATTAATGTGTTCTGGATACCCTGTCAGTATTGATGTGTTCTGGATACCCTGTCAGTACTGAAGTGTTCTGGATGCATCTGTCAGTATTCTTGTGTTCTGGATTTCCCTCCTGTCAGAATTGATGTGTTTCAGATACCCCTGTCAGTATTAGTGTGTTCTGGATGCCTCTGTCAGTATTGATGTGCAGTGGATGCTTCTGTCAGTATTGATGTGCAGTGGATGCTTCTGTCAGTATTGATGTGCAGTGGATGCTTCTGTCAGTATTGATGTGTTTCAGATACCCCTGTCAGTATTGATTTGTTCTGGATGTCTCTCTCAGTATTCTTGTGTTCTGGATTTCCCTCCTGTCAGAATTGATGTGTTTCAGATACCCCTGTCAGTATTAGTGTGTTCTTGATGCCTCTGTCAGTATTGATGTGCAGTGGATGCTTCTGTCAGTATTGATTTGTTCTGGATGCCCCTGTCAGTATTATTGTGTTCTGGATTTCCCTCCTGTCAGTATTGATGTGTTTCACATACCCCTGTCACTATTCCTGTTTTGGATGCCTCTGTCAGCATTGATGTGCAGTGGATGCCTCTGTCAGTATTGATGTGTTTCAGATACCCATGTTAGTACTGGTGTGTTCTGGAAACCCTGCCAGTATTGATGTGTTCTGGATCCCCCCGTCAGTATTGATGAGCAGCGGATGCCTCTGTCAGTATTGATGTGTCCTGGATACCTTGTCAGTATTGATGTGTTCTGGATGCCCCTGTCAGTATTGATTTGTTCTGGATGCCTCTGTCAGTATTCTTGTGTTCTGGATTTCCCTCCTGTCGGTACTGATGTGTTTCAGATACCCCTGTCACTAATACTGTGTTCTGGATGCCTCTGTCAGTTTTGATGTGCAGTGGATGCCTCTGTCACTATTGATGTGTTTCAGATACCCCTGTCAGTATTGATTTGTTCTGGATGCCACTGTCAGTATTCTTGTGTTCTGGATTTGCCTCCTGTCAGTATTGATGTGTTTCAGATGCCTCTGTCAGTTGTCATGTGTTCTTGACACCCCTGTCAGTTGTCATGTGTTCTTGACACCCCTGTCAGTATTCTTGTGTTCTGGATTTCCCTCCTGTCAGTATTGATGTGTTTCAGATGTCCTTGTCAGTACTGGTCGGTGCTGGATGCCTCTGTCAGTATTTGTGTGTTCTGGATGGCTCTGTCAGTATTTGTGTGCTCTGGATGCCTCTGTCAGTATTATGTGCTCTGGAAGCCCGTGTCAGTAGTGTTGTTGTCTGGATCTCCCTGTGTCAGTAGTGTTGTTGTATGGATCTCCCGGTGTCCGTAGTGTTGTTTTCTAGATCTCCCTGTGTCAGTAGTGTTGTTTTCTGGATCTCATTGTGTCAGTATTGTTGTTTTCTGGATCTCCCTGTGTCAGTATTGTTGTTTTCTGGATCTCCCTGAGTCAGCATTGTTGTTTTCTGGATCTCCCTATGTCAGTCGTGTTGTTTTCTGAATCTCCCTGTGTCAGTAGTGTTGTTGTCCGGATCTCTCTGTGTCAGTATTGTTGTTTTCTGGATCTCACTGTGTCAGTATTGTTGTTTTCTGGATCTACTTGTGTCAGTATTGTTGTTTTCTGGATCTCCCTGTGTGAGTAGTGTTCTTTTCGGGATCTCCCTATGTCAGTAGTCTCATTTTCTGGATCTCCCTGTGTCAGTAGTGTTGTTTTCTGGATCTCCTTGTGTCAGTCTTGTTGTTTTCTGGATCTTCCTGTGTCAGTAGTGTTGTTTTCTGGATCTCCCTGTGTCAGTAGTGTTGTTTTCTGGCTCTCCCTGAGTCAGTAGTGTTGTTTTCGGGATCTCCCTGTGTCAGTAGTGTTGTTTTCCAGATCTCCCTGTGTCAGTATTGTTGTTTTCTGGATCTCCCTGTGTCAGTGTTGTTGTTTTCTTCACCCTGTGTCAGTATTGTTGTTTTCTGGATCGCCCTGTGTCCGTATTGTTGTTTTCTGGATCTTCCTGTGTCCGTAGTGTTGTTTTCGGGCCCTCCCTGTGTCAGTATTGTTGTTTTCTGGATCTCCCTGTGTCAGTGTTGTTGTTTTCTTCACCCTGTGTCAGTATTGTTGTTTTCTGGATCGCCCTGTGTCCGTATTGTTGTTTTCTGGATCTTCCTGTGTCAGTAGTGTTGTTTTCGGGATCTCCCTGTGTCAGTCGTGTTGTTTTCTGGATCTCCCTGTGTTAGTAGTGTTGTTTTCTGGATCTCCCTGTGTCAGTATTGTTGTTTTCCGGATATCTCTGTGTCAGTAGTGTTGTTTTCCAGATCTCCCTGTGTCAGTACTGTTGTTTTCGGGCCCTCCCTGTGTCAGTATTGTTGTTTTCCGGATATCTCTGTGTCAGTATTGTTGTTTTCCAGATCTCCCTGTGTCAGTATTGTTGTTTTCTGGATCTCCCTGTGTCAGTGTTGTTGTTTTCTTCACCCTGTGTCAGTAGTGTTGTTTTCTGGATCGCCCTGTGTCCGTATTGTTGTTTTCTGGATCTTCCTGTGTCAGTAGTGTTGTTTTCTGGATCTCCCTGAACCAGTAGTGTTGTTTTCTGGATCTCCCTGTGTCAGTAGTGTTGTTTTCGGGATCTCCCTGAACCAGTAGTGTTGTTTTCTGGATCTCCCTGTGTCCGTATTGTTGTTTTCTGGATCTCCCTGTGTCAGTAGTGTTGTTTTCGGGATCTCCCTGTGTCAGTAGTGTTGTTTTCGGGCCCTCCCTGTGTCAGTATTGTTGTTTTCCGGATATCTCTGTGTCAGTAGTGTTGTTTTCCAGATCTCCCTGTGTCAGTATTGTTGTTGTCTGGATCTCCCTGTCAGGATTGCTCCCTGTAAGGATGGAAATCTTCGCCCTGTATGCGCAGCTGTGCAAATGGCCCATTCATTTGACTTTCTGACTGATCAGTGTTGTAGGCTAGTGGACTCAACAACTCAAGGATCCTTGTTGTGCTCCATGTGTTTTTGTGTATCTTACTGCCATCGAACAAGGTTCAACTTGGCAGGGAGTTCATCCAACGTAGATGCACAACCATTGAGAAGGACAGCTACTGTCCACTCGCAGGGCCAAGGAAAGCACACCGTTGATGGCTGTATGTGTAGTGCAAGGGCATGGAGCTCTTACCTTGTACCCCTTTGGGAAGATCTCTCTGATTTGGTCACAGTCACTGTAGTACCTAACTCCACCCTTATGGAAGTAGTGAGATATGGCTCTACGAAAAAGACTCATTGGGATTGAAGTGTTCCTCAGGTGTTCAACCTCCTCTTGAGGAACCCTGCATCCATGTCTTTGAGTACAGGGAGACAGAGATACTCACAGAGCATCTTCTTGGGAAACCCTGCACCTGTCTGTTTGGGTAAAGGAGACAGTGTTCATCATTGAGCCTGATCTTCAAGAACCCTGCATACATCTCTTTGGGTATGGGAGACATGGTTCATCACAGAGTCTCCTCTTGCGGACACCTGCTTCCATCTGTTTGGGTCTGGACGACATCATTTGTCATGGAACACCCCCCTGAGGAACCCTGCATCTATCTGTTTGTGTATGGGTGACAGCGTTCATCATAGAGCTCCTCCTGGGGAACCCTGCATCTATCTGTTTGTGTATGGACGACAGCGTCTGTCATAGAGCTCCTCTTGAGGAACCCTGCATCTATCTGTTTGTGTTTGGGCGACAGTGTCTGTCATAGAGCTCCTCCTGAGGAACCCTGCATCTATCGGTTTATGTATGGGTGACAGCATTCATCATAGAGCTCCTCTTGAGGAACCCTGCATCTATCTGTTTGTGTATGGGTGACAGCGTTCATCATAGAGCTCCTCTTGAGGAACCCTGCATCTATCTGTTTGTGTATGGGTGACAGCGTTCATCATAGAGCTCCTCTTGAGGAACCCTGCATCTATCTGTTTGTGTATGGGTGACAGCGTCCATCATAGAGCTCCTCCTGAGGAACCCTGCATCTATCTGTTTGTGTATGGGCGACAGCGTCTGTCATAGAGCTCCTCTTGAGGAACCCTGCGTCTATCTGTTTGTGTATGGGTGACAGCGTCCATCATAGAGCTCCTCTTGAGGAACCCTGCATCTATCTGTTTGTGTTTGGGCGACAGTGTCTGTCATAGAGCTCCTCTTGAGGAACCCTGCATCTATCTGTTTGTGTATGGGCGACAGCGTCTGTCATAGAGCTCCTCTTGAGGAACCCTGCATCTGTCTGTTTGTGTATGGGTGACAGCGTTCATCATAGAGCTCCTCTTGAGGAACCCTGCATCTATCTGTTTGTGTATGGGTGACAGCGTTCATCATAGAGCTCCTCCTGAGGAACCCTGCATCTATCTGTTTGTGTATGGGCGACAGCGTCTGTCATAGAGCTCCTCTTGAGGAACCCTGCATCTATCTGTTTGTGTATGGGTGACAGCGTTCATCATAGAGCTCCTCTTGAGGAACCCTGCATCTATCTGTTTGTGTATGGGTGACAGCGTTCATCATAGAGCTCCTCTTGAGGAACCCTGCATCTATCTGTTTGTGTATGGGTGACAGCATTCATCATAGAGCCCCTCTTGAGGAACCCTGCATCTATCTGCTTGTGTATGGGTGACAGCGTTCATCATAGAGCTCCTCCTGAGGAACCCTGCATCTATCGGTTTGTGTATGGGTGACAGCATTCATCATAGAGCTCCTCTTGAGGAACCCTGCATCTATCTGTTTGTGTTTGGGCGACAGTGTCTGTCATAGAGCTCCTCTTGAGGAACCCTGCATCTATCTGTTTGTGTATGGGCGACAGCGTCTGTCATAGAGCTCCTCTTGAGGAACCCTGCATCTGTCTGTTTGTGTATGGGTGACAGCATTCATCATAGAGCTCCTCTTGAGGAACCCTGCATCTATCTGTTTGTGTATGGGCGACAGCGTCTGTCATAGAGCTCCTCTTGAGGTACCCTGCATCTGTCTGTTTGTGTATGGGTGACAGCGTTCATCATAGAGCTCCTCTTGAGGAACCCTGCATCTATCTGCTTGTGTATGGGTGACAGCGTTCATCATAGAGCTCCTCTTGAGGAACCCTGCATCTATCTGTTTGTGTATGGGTGACAGCGTTCATCATAGAGCTCCTCTTGAGGAACCCTGCATCTATCTGTTTGTGTATGGGTGACAGCGTCCATCATAGAGCTCCTCCTGAGGAACCCTGCATCTATCTGTTTGTGTATGGGCGACAGCGTCTGTCATAGAGCTCCTCTTGAGGAACCCTGCGTCTATCTGTTTGTGTATGGGTGACAGCGTTCATCATAGAGCTCCTCTTGAGGAACCCTGCATCTGTCTGTTTGTGTATGGGTGACAGCATTCATCATAGAGCTCCTCTTGAGGAACCCTGCATCTATCTGTTTGTGTATGGGTGACATCGTTCATCATAGAGCTCCTCTTGAGGAACCCTGCATCTATCTGTTTGTGTATGGGTGACAGCGTCCATCATAGAGCTCCTCCTGAGGAACCCTGCATCTATCTGTTTGTGTATGGGCGACAGCGTTCATCATAGAGCTCCTCTTGAGGAACCCTGCATCTATCTGTTTGTGTATGGGTGACAGCGTTCATCATAGAGCTCCTCTTGAGGAATCCTGCATCTATCTGTTTGTGTATGGGCGACAGCGTCTGTCATAGAGCTCCTCTTGAGGAACCCTGCATCTATCTGTTTGTGTATGGGTGACAGCGTTCATCATAGAGCTCCTCTTGAGGAACCCTGCATCTATCTGTTTGTGTATGGGTGACAGCGTTCATCATAGAGCTCCTCTTGAGGAACCCTGCATCTATCTGTTTGTGTATGGGTGACAGCGTTCATCATAGAGCTCCTCTTGAGGAACCCTGCATATATCTGTTTGTGTATGGGCGACAGCGTTCATCATAGAGCTCCTCTTGAGGAACCCTGCATCTATCTGTTTGTGTATGGGCGACAGCGTCTGTCATAGAGCTCCTCCTGAGGAACCCTGTATCCATTTCTTTGGGGACATTCACACTCTTCTAGTTGTGAGCTGTGCACATCTGCACATAACCCCCCTAGGGCACATCCTGGGGTCATCTATAGCGCCCCCATCTGGCCTGTGCTGAAAGCTGTCTGAGACCACACTCAGGAGGTCTGTTCTGCCCTCTTTGGAACTGGTCCTTTGCCCAGCTGCTGGTAGCTTCCACAGGAGGCCCTAGAGGCCACTAGAGAGACCCCTGGAAGATGTGCCCAGCCCCAGGCAGTCAGACTGAGAGCACACCTTCTGGGTGCCCTGGATGCCCCCATCTCCCTCTTGCACTGGATTGGAGCTGGATAAGATCTCACCCTCCAGTACCTTGGAAGAAGCTCTGGAGGATCATCTTAGAAAGAGGTCAGAGCAGGAGGCAGACATCTCATGCCGCTTCTCTCTCCGCCCCAACCCCTGGATGAAGCCTCTGCCACGACAAGGACCCTGCCCTGCAGATTGAGGCTGGACTTCCTTGGCGAGGAGTCTTGAAGCCAGCCCTCGGAGCTATATAAAACAATGGAGCAACCCGGTCACGCGCAGAATCTGGGGATTAGGACATTAAGGGAACAGTGGTTCTGCCACACAATGCTTCAATAGAAAAAAATCTCAAAGAATGAGTAACATAAAAACGAGATGAGTCCAAACACAATCACGAGTCGAAATATGTTTAAGGTTTTTACGGAAAAAACATAAATGAATCAAAAACAGGACATATATACACACAGATATACAACGCGCAATCACCCTTGCTTGCAGGACTAAACCAACATGAAAAGTGAAATAATGAATGTGTTTCCATATACGTCACAACACAATTCAAACATAACCAATAAGACATATACCATAGCAGTACATTTAAACACAGCGTGAGAAACAGAGAAAGTGGGATTTAACAAGACCCCCAGAGCCAGGCTCAGCGGCTCAGGTCTCGCTGCAAGACCATTGAAGGATCGAGCGTGCCATGAGCCACAAGAGTCTGGAGCCAGATACCTGTGGCCATCCCAAGGCATGGGCTGGAATGTTTGCAATAAGTCTGACCACTGCCAACCACTCGGGCAGCATCACAACGCATCATTCTCTTGCTCACCTTCTGCCTCAGTTTGGGCCCAGCCATATGCAAATCAGTCTTGACCCTGCGCCTCATGGGAAGAGTCCAGCCCGAGGTGCCAGGCCAGGTCCTCCCTGGACTGGAACCAAGCATCCTAGAACCGGTTTCGGGGTTTCACTCCTCTTCAGCCAGGATAGCTTGATTCCAGTGGCATGGAGAGCACGGGACCCACGTCTGGGCATACCCGTCCCACTCGGGGTGACAAATTAAAAAAGAACAATCGAGGAACAGAATGTTTAACAATGTCAAACATTCACGCCAGTACTGAGATCTGGGCCTAAATCCATTGGGTCCAAACTGGGGGGGTGTAGTGAGCAAAAGAACCACAGATTTAACCCATATTTCTTGACTGGGGGTGGATGAATGATTCATTCAGCGTTCCGCCCATCATTTGTTGCCGCAGCACTGGGCATACCCTTGGCCACTTAGGGCGTCACATCAACCCCACAAAAGATGACAGTCGGAATGCCCCTAGCGGTGGCTGGGATTAGTTCAAGCAATCCTTCCATCGCCTTGTTGTTTTGGAATCCTTCGAAGGATGCACTTGGTAGCGAGCTGGCATTACTCATTAAGGGACACACAGTTCGGTGGCGACCAGTGGAAGAGCAAGCCCATCTCAGATTCATAGCAAACAACGAGGCACACACATGGACACACAAGTGCACTCTCACACAGACACACAGCCATGCATTTGCAGACACACACACTCACACAGGTACATACTCAAAAGATAGTCTCTTACACACACACTCACTTGCACAGACATAGACACATGCATGCACTCCCACACAGACACACACTCAGGCATGCACATTTTAATATATACATGGGCAGACACACACACACACAGGCACATACACATAGACTATCTGTCACACACACATACAGACACATGCATTCACTTCCACTCACTCACATTCATGCTTGCACATACCAATACATGCATTTGCAGACGAACTTACACAGACGCACAGACTGTCTCTCTCTCACACACAGACTCCCACCCACTATATTACTGCAGGCTGTGCTAGGGCAGGAATCGTACGCTGCCTCCCTTCAAGAGTGTAGACAAAAGACATACGTCCATGAGCTGTTATCAGTTGGCACCCACCGTTAGTTTAACCCTAGCCTAGTAAGAGGGGACTGTAGTGGGTGGGGGCACCCTGGTTAAAGGCTCTGGTCAGCAGAGCCATCCGCAAAACCCTGGGTCACCTCTGGTCCTCCCCAGTACTCTCTCAGCCTGTTGAGTGCACTCGACCGACCGTGCACAGATGCCCTGGGCAGTTCAATGAATTCTTGCTCCTACAGTGCATTTTCAGACTTTAGGGACTGTTTCCAGAGTCTGGGTCACCTGAGGTTAAACTTATTGTGATGTTTCTCTTCGCACCCAGAGGCGCTGAGAAACTAGGGCAAATGACAAACGTACACTAACGTACTGAATACACGTTTAGCATTTCAGTCTGGCACCTTTTGTCATTAATAACACTGAAGTGTGAAAGCATCACAATTCAAAGGTTTTCGAGGCTAGCTGAGAACTCTCTGTGTTCCTTTGTTTGATAATACTGTCCACAGGCCCCTACGCCGGAAGTATAGTAATCCCATTGTGCAGTGTGCAAAAGCCAAGTAATAGAGGAAGCCACAAACAAGCAACCCACAACCCACCTCGAACTACACCACCTGCTTCACAAAAACTCAATCAGGATTTAGAAAGAACCACTATTCAAAATTACAAGAGCAACCCTTATGTCCCTGCGAACCGGGTAAGTACAATGTACTACAAAACAATGTTCACAAGGAACTGATTTGGAACTAATAATCTATTGCATACAACATCAATAGTTGTATTTGAATTAATCTCTCTCAAAACGACACCAAATCTAGAATAAACACAGCAAGCCTATACACGACCTTTTGAGATTTACCAAGCCTCAGCCGAGGTCTTTATTTAACACAAATTTTTTGTTAGGTCACATATAAAAACATTTTGAATGTACACAACTCCTCTCTTTCTTACATTCGCAGTGCAAAGTGAACCCCAGTGAAAAAAACCATAACCTCACAGAAGTAACAGAAAATACAAACTTAAATGTAAAAGGTTATTGGAAAGAAATATAACAAGGACAGTTTATAAACAATGTATAATAATCCAGTCAAGGCTGTCTCTTATTTCGTTGTCGACGGCGTTTCGACCCACTTTTAAATACCGGGTCTCATCAGGACTGTAATTTTGGGGACAGTGTTAAACATACAGTCATCCTTATCGGATCCAGTATGCAAAGGGTGTGGAGATTTTTATTATTCTTCCACGAGTGGAGGTCAAAGTGATAGACCAAATATATTGGGCGATACACACTTCCTTCGGCTTTATATTATTTTTCTCCACGAATAGAGGTCCAAAGGTACACCCAATATTCAGGGAGAATAGTTTAGAAAAAAGGAAGCAGATGTCATTCAATCCGTGCTGGCTCTACTGGATACGAGAGAGAAGGCACTGACTTTTTGACCATCAGTCCAATACGCAATTACTCCGTGTTGTGTCCATAGCGGAATGAATCTCGCTGAGATTCATTCCGCTACGGACACAACATCGTATCCAGTAGAGCCAGCACGGATTGAATGACATCTGCTTCCTTTTTTCTAAACTATTCAATATAAGTGTCGAGATAAGAATTGAGACTATCTTGGGAAACCTGTATCTCCCTGAATATTGGGTGTACCTTTGGACCTCTATTTCTTTCCAATAACCTTTTACATTTAAGTTTGTATTTTCTGTTACTTCTGTGAGGTTATGGTTTTTTTCACTGGGGTTCACTTTGCACTGCGAATGTAAGAAAGAGAGGAGTTGTGTACATACAAAATGTTTTTATATGTGACCTAACAAAAAATTTGTGTTAAATAAAGACCTCGGCTGAGGCTTGGTAAATCTCAAAAGGTCGTGTATAGGCTTGCTGTGTTTATTCTAGATTTGGTGTCGTTTTGAGAGAGATTAATTCAAATACAACTATTGATGTTGTATGCAATAGATTATTAGTTCCAAATCAGTTCCTTGTGAACATTGTTTTGTAGTACATTAGAAAGAACCACAGCACCGAAAGCACCCTCATCACAGCCCGCGACGATACCCGGGCCATCCAAGACCGAGGAGAGACCGCGGCCATCATGCTGCTTGACCTCTCTGCAGCTTTCAGCAGAGTCTCCTGCACCATACTCATCAGAAGGCTCCCGAGACGGGCATCCAAGGGCCCGATCTCAAATGGATCTGCTCCTTCCTCACAGGAAGAACCCAACGTTCACATCAGAGTTCAAGAAGCTGATCTGCGGATCATCCCTCAGCCGGACCCTGCTCGCCAACATCATCCACTCCCAAAGCATCCCCATGATCTCCTATACCGACAACACCCAACTCATCCTCTCTTTGATGGTCAAGAGAACCACAACCAGAACCATCTTCACCACCTGCATGACCATGCGGGCAGAATGGATGGGAACCAACTGCAGTGAACTTACCTCTGACAAGACAGAACTACTGGCCTTCGGAAACATGACCTCTCCATGGAAGGCGACCTGCTGGCCAACCCCGGCCAGAACCAACAACAACCATCCACGCCAGAAATGGGTATCACCCTGGACAGCAAGCTAAACATGACGGCACAAGTCAGTGCAGTAATCACTGCCTGCTTCCACCCCCTGAGCGTGTTCTGTAAGGTCTTCAAATGGCTGCCACAGAACACCAGACTAACCATCACATCACACAAGCACTCATCACTAGCAGACTTGACGACGGCAACGCACACAGCTCCCACAGAGACTCATCCTCAACCTCCCACGCCGCACGCATATCTCACCTCACCTCACCTCAGAGAGTTCAACTGGCTCCCCATTCACAAACGCATCCAGTTCAAACTCCTCACACACACCTCCAAAGCCTCGCACAACACTGGACCTGAATACCTGAACGGCACAACGCACTTCCACCAGCCAGGCAGACACCTATCCTCAGCCTCACTCTCACTCACACACACACTGCATTCGCAAAAGCACAGCAGGACAGCGTGCGTTCTCCTAAATCGCACCAAAAACTTGGAACAAACTCCCACAGCACATCAGAGCTTCCTCCTTGGACCTGGCTGTTTAAATGACCTTGCGGGGAAAATTCATCTTCCTCCTGTTCTAACGCCTAGATACCCTCACGGTTCATTAGCGGTCTACAAATCAACATAACATAACAATGTGTGGGCAAATCCCGGGCCCAGGTTTACTAACACTTTGCGTCTGGTTTGCATCACTTTTTTAATGCAAACCAGATGCATGGGTAGTGCATGGGGGCCTGCATGCAACCGACCAGAGGTAGTGCACGGGTGTCTCCGTGCAATTGCCCATGGGTAGTGCATGGGCGTCTCCAAGTAACCACCCATGGGTAGTGCACAGGCGTCTCCATGCAACCACCCATGGGTAGTGCATGGGCGTCTCCATGCAACCGCCCATGGGTAGTGCACAGGCGTTTCCATGCAATGGCCCCAGGGTAGAGCACGGGCGTCTCCATGCAACTGCCCTTGAGTACCGCACAGGCGTTTCCATGCAACCACCCATGGGTAGTGCATGGTCTTTTCCATGCAACCACCAGGGTAGTGCACAGGCGTTTCCATGCAGCCATCCATGGGTAGTGCAAGGCGTCTCCATGCAATCACCCATGGGTAGTGCATGGGCGTTTCCATACAACCACCCATGGGTTTTTGTGCAAATACGCCTCCTCAAGCCAGGGGTAACAAGGAGAAATGTTTTAATTTCTCCTTGTTTTTCCCACTTTGCATGTGTGCTGCATTGTACAGCCCATAAACAACGTGGGAAATGCATTAAAACATAGTTTTTGTACAGGAAGGGGCCTTTTCTTGTACAGAAACTTTGCAGTACAGTGCAATGGTGACTGCATGGCTCGTGGCAGCCGAAAGTGCAGAAGCGCAGGAAGAGAGCAGAACTGTGTCACTTCTTAGTAGATATGGCACAATACTGCTCTCACCCATTCACACAACACAGCACAGCTACTTTACTTGCTGCTCTGCCTTGTGTCCATCGTATATAAATCTAGGCTTGAGTGTTTGTCCCCTTGATTTGAGTCAGGCAGAAACTGCAAGAGAAAATACTAGGGGTGGGCAGAGCTCGCGGAGTTGCACTATGCGGAATTCCACAGAGTTGCATAAAACTCAGCAGAATTCCGCGGAGTTCTGCGAGTGGGCAGAGGTCATGTTTCCACTCGCCCACACCCCAAGGGACTTTCTTCTCACTTGTACATAATTAAGGGCCTCCAGCAGTAGGGCTGCTCCCCGAATGTGTAAGGTGTCAGACAGGAAGGCGCTCCTTAGCTCCAGACACATCACCTCAGCGCCTTAGTAAACATCGATTCCTGGTGAGAAAGGGGGGCCCTAGATTTGTGTCAAATGAAGGAGGCCCAATCTCAGACTTTAAAACTACGGGGCGTTTTGTTTTGCGGTTGTATACAGTGAGTCAGACGCACTGATCCACAGCCCACCCGCACTTTAGCATCTGATGCAATCACAAGCTTGCGAGCGGTCGCTCCATCATTAGTGTTGCCTTCCCTCACATGCAATGCCACTCTGCGATTGTACACATAAAAAACAAGATTTTATCCAAGAACATTAGTGATGATAAAGCATTATTGTGTTCCTAATTAAAGAAATACAACTCCAGATGCTGTACATTATTAAGACTGTGTGGAATATTGTCGATAACACTGCTGTTATAGACTGTTTAACAAATGGGCTACCTGTACTTCTCGTTTCTGTCGTCCTTGCTGCAACTGCCCCCTCCTTCCTGGGCACACGGAAAAGGGACGTAGCTGTCTTCATCCTCCACCACCTCTATAGCCACCCTGATCTGCACTTAGGTGCTGCTCTCAGGGGCCAGGCTACCGCCCACTCCAGGGGCCGGGCTAGCACTGTCGCCCTCACTGTCACCACTGGGACCAATGGTGACAAGGATATGGCTGCTTCCTCCATGAGGGGCTAAGCCGCTGTCGCCCCTCTCGCCGTCAGCTCTGATGCCCATGGTGCTTGCTTCGAGGGTCAGGCTGACTTGCCTCTCGCTCTGCCGACTGCCAGAAACCTCCTGGAATGGGTCCAATTCACTCTCTGCCGGAGGCCCAATCTCCGAGTGGCACGCTACTGTTGATTCTTCCAGGCCCCAATGCCTCCTCCAGCGCTGGGCTCTTTTCAGTGCAGCCCGTGGGACGCACCTCTGCCTCAGGGATGCAGCTCACCTGTGCCATGAGGCAGCCCTCCTCCTCCGGAAAGAAGCAATAATGCTGATTTGGGGAGTTGTCATGCTCCACCATAGGAGAGACCTCCCCTTTAGCCCCGGGGTCACCCTCCTCCCCCTCAACCTGGGTACAGCCAGCCTGTGTTTTCGTCAAGTCCAGGTGCTCGTGAACCAGGGGAGGACTCACCGGAAAGCTCCACGTGCCAATACCAGGATCCACTCGTACTTCTCCATCTCTGGGAACAACTTCCACTGTCTCCTTGGTAACACTTTGGGCTACAGATTGCCATCATAGACACAAAAGACAGACCACAGATGAAGAAGTGTGAGGTGCTGTGGTCAGAGAAGAGGGACTTTCTTTAGAGTAGTGTTCAAATGGAGTAATCACAGTTATGTAAACAGAAACCGTGCACTAACATGGAACCTATTAGTGGTGAATGCTGGTAAACTCCGCTATGCGGCATAGGCGGAGTTGTTGCCAAACTCCGCCCTCCAAGCGGAGTGCAGAGTGACAAAAACTCTGTGAACTTCACCGGCGGGGTGGAATTTACTGCCCACCCTTAGCGTATACCACCCATGTGATATGCGCTTATTATTTCACAGTCCATTTTCCACCTGCTAATGTGCACACCCTGCACTGGCGCATGGTTGAACTGCTTCCACCTGTATGTTCCAACCCCATTATGATCAGGGCCAATGAGAGATAAAGAAGGGCATTGAATCTCATCCGTGGAAGGGTCTAGAACCTTCTGTGTCTGCTGTTGTGCGTTATTTCAACCGCCCTGCATTAACAATATGCCAAAGACGATCTAGTGTTTCTAAAACTAGTAGGTCTGACGAGGCATCAATGTATTGTGTGTGATTACTCCGTTACCCCATATGTTAGTCCCAAATCGACCACCACCTCCTGGAGTAAGTGGTGACTGCTCAACTTGCTACTTTGAGAGAACCAATTGAAAAAGGGACTTTTTGGTCATCTTTTTGGAGTACACAATACCTGAGGCTCGTGCACAGCAGTGGTGAGTACCAACCACACAGACTGCCCACTAACCAATTGCACTGGGACGCAGTCAAAAGGAGGACGTTAGCAGGCAAGTGGTGGAAATGTTGGTGCCTGACTTCAGGAGACTTGACTAGGCAAGAAAGTCAAGTACAATTTAAAGTAGATAGTTAAAAAGTTGCCAGTCGCTGAACTGAGTTAGCCAGAAATACATGTTCTAGAGGGAATTTGTACTATTCATATGATTTTATAAATTTTTAGAATTTTCTCAGTATTTTATTCCCTTCAGAACCAATATTTGATAACATCTGTGCGGGAAATGTCTTGCTATTTCTCAAATATTTTTACATTATAATTTGCCTAAATGTCAAGTTGACAATTTGTGAAATTCTGTCCACTGGCAGCGTGTTCAACAGTTTTGATATTTTCCTGAATAACATGGAACCGTGGAAAGCCACAGTCTTGCCAAAAGGTGCTCCATCTTCAGATCTGATCTGCCCAGCCTGCCAGAGCAGGAAGCCTTTTCACATTCACCTTTCTCCGCTTTTCACCCTGAAGGCAGGAGGGACGGAGAGGGAGAACAATACGCAGGTGGGACGAGTATTGTGCGCCCTGAAACACACATGTGCCTCACAAAGGGGGTGTTGGTAGATAAAAGAGGGCTCCTGTACTGTATACAGCACAGAGACTTCCTCAGGTGTTGTTTCTGGGCCTAATATAACGTGGATTCCACACTCGTGCCAGACATCTGCAGGGTCTCAAGGGCAAGGGTCCAGGAGGTGCGCCAAAAGTGAGGGAAGCCTAGCTGTTCTTGACCCTTGTGTATGGAACTTCTATCTTGTGCTACAGTTTCTTTATCTTCATGGATGATATATTAACGCTGCACACCAACTATACCTCACAGACACACACAAATGCAAACACAAAGAGAGATACACATATCAGACGACATATTCCAAGTAGTGTGAATGCACCAAATTGTACACAAAGGGCTTGTCTTAGAATCTGGTGGATGGATTAAGTACTGTTGCATTGGCAGAGTACTTTACTCCTGCCATGGAGAGGGTATTCTGCCTGCCAACTTCAGAGATGTCCACTGGGCCAGTGGACACCTCTTGCATTTCCAGTAACCGCCGTCACGGCGGTTCATGTACATGCATTGAGAGTTTGATGGATGGCTTCACCAGCATGATGGAGCCATATGTCAAACTTTCAGCTTTTTTTTTCAAAATCCCAATGCAGGATTTTGTCTTTTAAAATTAAAAAACAATGACTCTGTAGGAAAGTAGGATCTGCTTTCATGGTTAACCCGTTTTTGCTGGTGTTATCCTGTTTTCTGAGTAGTCTGACTGGGATCCTGCTAATCAATACCCCAGCCACTGTGTTTCCTCTCTAAATTTGACAGTGCTACTTTGGTACCTTCCCAATTGGCTACTGGTGTACCCATGTAAGCCCCACGTATATGGTACTAAGGTACTCAGGGCATAGGTACACCAGGGGTCTCCCATGGACTGCAGCATGTATTATGCCACCCGTGAGAGACCATTCAAATTGTGACTACAGGCCGGCCATTGCAGCCTGTGTGAGCTGGTGCTAGCACTACTAACGACAGATATAAGTTTTCTTATATCCAAGGTCTCTGCATTTAAAAAGTATAAGTCACCCCTAAGGTAGGTCTTTCAATCCTGAAGCCAGGGTGCTCGGTTTTAATTGTGAGGGTGCCCTGCATGAGCCGGACACCCCCTACAAACCCCAGAGTCCATTCTCCTGGTGTTTGTAGTGCGGTCAGCCATTTTGATACATATAGTGGCCATGTTATTGTGCAATGACTAACAACATATTGGGTGTACCAAACCTGGGCATGTTTGATATCAAACATGTTGGAGTCATACCCCAACACCGTTAAGAGTGTTGGGGGTATGATTCCATACACTGGGGGAGCTCCTCCGGAAAGGCCTTGGTGCTCCCGGTAATGGCCTTCTACTAGCAAGCTAGTGCTGCTGCCGACCCCAGACACGATTCTGCCCTCCTGCTGCTGAGTTGAGCTTGAGCAGGCAAAGGCAGAACAATAGTTTTCCTGTCACAGGGAGGTGTGACCACCTACCAGACAGGGTTTAGTGTATTGGGCTGAGGTGGGGGCACTTGCCAGGGCCACCAGACTGCCTTGAAGGGCACATTTGGTGCCCTCCTTGCATACTCTCGTTTGAGCCAGTTCAGGGAGCCCTTGGCTCCTGTTCTGGTGTGAAACTGGGCAAAGGACATGGGAGTATCCTCTCCTCTTTCCAGCCCCTATTCTGGGAGGGACCCTTGAATCGTCCCAACCCTTTCTCTAAGGTACTTAAGGGCTACCTGTGGGTGGCTCTTCAGACTCGTCGTGGGACAAGATTCGAACCCAAAACCACTACAACTTCAACCGTCTGGGCACCTTGGACTTCGCCAAGAACCGAGACTGCACCAAGGAATACTCCTGCTGTTCCTGGGCTCGCTGTTCTGCAAGTCTTCTTCGTCATCTGTGCTTCATCTAGGTTCCTCTCCAGACCTGTGGGCATCAAAGACACCCGAAGGAATCTCCCTTGGAGTGAAGGAGTCACTCCCCTGCATCTGCAGACACCGCAACGAAGCTGACCGTTGTGCTACTCCTGAAGTCCCACGGACTCCGAAAGGCTCAGCAACACAGGTGGTGGTTCTGCAACTCTCTCGAAGCCTGACCTGCCCTCTCTACAATTTTGAGGCCAGTATCCCTCGTCGGAACCGCTGGAATAGTACCCCTGTGCACCGCGTCTACTTGCTGTTGCCAATGCTTGTTGGCTCTGTACTCCAGAGATCTTTAGGCTACAAGACGCTCCAGCCTCCAGCATCTCTTCCTGCCAAGATCTTCGTTCTCACCACATCTCCTGCACTGTGGGGGGATCACTGACAAAATATCGAGAAGGAGATTATCGACCTACCAAAATATCGAGGAAAAAATATAGAATGCCAAAATATCGAACCCCTATCTCCAAACAGGTAAGTACAAAAATATAGAATCCAAAATATCGTTGTAAAAAATATAGTTAGTCAAAATATCGAATTTTTTAAATGTCTTAAAAGTAATGTAAAATTAATGCAATAATACATGTAATTAACTGAAACATACTTAAAAATACTTAAATAACTTTAACATTAATAAATAATTAATGTAAGTAAAAAAATGTTTTTAATACATATATTTTAACGTAATATTAATTACAAATATTCAATATTTTTGCGTAGGATAGCGGGCGGGTAAAATTTACTATTACCACTCCAGTAAGTGCAATAGTAAGGAAAGCGTTGGATAGCGGGAGGGTAAAAATTACTATTCCCACTCCAGAGAGTGCAACAGTAGGGAAAGTGTTGGATAGCGGGAGGGTAAAAATGACTATTCCCACTCCAGAGAGTGCAACAGTAGGGAAAGCGTTGGATAGCGTGAGGGTAAAAATTACTATTCCCACTCCAAAGAGTGCAACAGTAGGGAAAGCATTGGATAGAGTAGGGGTAAAAATTACTATTCCCACTCCAGAGAGTGCAACAGTAGGGAAAGCGTTGGATAGCGTAGGGGTAAAAATTACTATTCCCACTCCAGAGAGTGCAACAGTAGGGAAAGCGTTGGATAGCGTAGGGGTAAAAATGACTATTCCCACTCCAGAGAGTGCAACAGTAGGGAAAGCGTTGGATAGCGGGAGGGCAAAATTTACTATTCCCACTCCAGTGAGTGCAACAGTAGGGAAAACGTCAGATGGCATAGGGGTAAAAATTACTATTCCCACTCCAAAGAGTGCAACAGTAGGGAAAGCGTTGGATAGCGTAGGGGTAAAAATTACTATTCCCACTCCAGAGAGTGCAACAGTAGGGAAAGCGTTGGATAGCGGGAGGGTAAAAATTACTATTCCCACTCCAGAGAGTGCAATAATAGGGAAAGCATTGGATAGCGTAGGGGTAAAAATTACTATTCCCACTCCAGAGAGTGCAACAGTAGGGAAAGCGTTGGATAGCGGGAGGGTAACATTTACTATTCCCACTCCAGAGAGTGCAACAGTAGGGAAAGCGTTGGATAGCGTGAGGGTAAAAATTACTATTCCCACTCCAAAGAGTGCAACAGTAGGGAAAGCATTGGATAGAGTAGGGGTAAAAATAACTATTCCCACTCCAGAGAGTGCAACAGTAGGGAAAGCGTTGGATAGCGTAGAGGTAAAAATTACTATTCCCACTCCAGAGAGTGCAACAGTAGGGAAAGCGTTGGATAGCGGGAGGGCAAAATTTACTATTCCCACTCCAGTGAGTGCAACAGTAGGGAAAACGTCAGATGGCGTGGGGTAAAAATTACTATTCCCACTCCAAAGAGTGCAACAGTAAGGAAAGCGTTGGATAGCGTAGGGGTAAAAATTACTATTCCCACTCCAGAGAGTGCAACAGTAGGGAAAGCGTTGGATAGCTGAGGGGTAAAAATTATTATTCCCACTCCAGTGAGTGCAATAGTAGGGAAAGCGTTGGATAGCGTTGGGGTAAAAATTACTATTCCCACTCCAGTGAGTGCAATAGTAGCGAAAATAATAATTTAATATTTTATTAAAAAGAAATTAATTATTAATACCAAAAAAAGTATTGAAATTAATTACCAATCACACAATATTTAATAATTAATTACTTATAAATACCAATATTTTTTTTAATTAATTACCTATTAATAATTAATTAACAACCAATTAATTTGCAATACCAAAAATTAATAAATACAAATAATACCAATTAATAATTAATTAATAATACATTAATTATCAATATACAAAAATTATTTCAATAATTAATTATTTACAATTAAATTACTTCCCACCATATTCCCCTATAAACCCACAACCCGCTACAAATAATAAATTAATACAATTAACATAATTATCAATTAAACAATTAATACAAATGAATTACCAATTAATACAAATTATTTACCAATTAATAATTAATCAACAACCAATTAATTTACAATACCAATTAATAATTACCTAATAACAATTAAATTACTTCCCACCCTATTCCCCTATAAACCCACAACCCACTACAGAAGTAAAACGCAAAATTAAATTAAAAATAATTAATAATTCCTAAAAATTATTATTTAATGTACTATAATTAAATTACTTCCCACCCTAATCCCCTATAAACCCACAACCCGCTACGGAATTAAATTACACAAAATTTAAATAACATAAAATTCATTACTTTAAAAATATTCAAATATACATTCCAAAATTAATACATACTCTTAACACATATACTAACACTTAAAACACTATAATTTTTTTTATATTTTTAACAACTATATTATAACTGTCGATATTACTTACTTCTATATTATTTAAATCGATATTTCTTACCTGATTTCCGATATTCTTCACCACTATATTTTGGCAATTCGATATTCTGTCCATTCTATATTAAAAACTCGATATTCTGTCCAGTCGATATTTTTTATTCGATATTATGTCTGTTTACCCTGTGGGGCTGCATCTTTGGCGAACTGCCTGAGGTCCTCTTGGAATATTGTGTTTTTGGCCTGTGGGTCCTCTTGAGGGTCTTCTTTGGCTTCAGTGGACTCCCCCGCTTGCTCTGGGTCTGCTTTGACTCTCCTTCAATCGGTGAGTCCCTTGGACTTTGGTGGTCCCAGCATTGCACCTTTTTCATTTACCACGTCTGTTGCTAATGCCAAGGCTTGTTGGTGCTCCAGCTGGAAACTGGCTCCCTGGCTTTTGACTTCCGACATGGCACACTGTTGCCTGGTCCTCACAGCTGCAGCGACAAGGTCACAGTCATCTCTCCTGCATCTTCCGTTATTAGTGATCATTGCTCTTCGGTGCCTCCTGGTCACCTCCGAGTGGCATAGACTCTGTCCCCTTAGCTTGCAGGTACCTCTCTTCAAGAATCCATCCTTGGATTCCACTGGACTCTTCCACCTTCTTCACCTGTTCTATCTTTCCTGAAGTCCTCCATCGTGGTCTACCGCGGTTTCCGATGTCACTTTGCACCTATGCACCCGGCTTCCCTGGTGTAGGTATCCTGGTTCCTGTGCTACCCACGGGTGTGGTGACTCTCCAACCTTCTGCCTTCCACAGGATTTCTTCCGGGTCCACTGTGAAGGGTCCCTCTTCTCGAAAACTGCAACCACGACTTTCTCGTTGACTTGCATTTAGTACACAGCTGTGTTTCCACTCTGCACACAGCCTCCGTGGGGCTCATGGGTTCTTAACATTGGTGGCTCCATGGTGGTGACAGAAAGTGAAAACTTACCATTTATCTGCACACTCAAAATAGGGCAGACAGACAAACGGCAGAACCTCCAATGGCCAATACTCTGTCAGAGATGTATGTCACAGAGGAGCTGGAGCAGTCTCCACCGTCGCTATACTGAAGGTCCACAGGATCTAAATGAGGTGGGTAGACCTTCAGGTTGGCCGAGAGGGTACTCCATTGCCGTTGCGAAGGAGTACCCTTGCCACCAAACTCTAAATCAGGCCCAACTCTACACGCTATTGTGTCTGTAGCACGAGTGCTAAAAGTGTGCGCTCGATGGTCGGACCGTGCTACCGACCCTCAGTCCACATAGCCTGGCGAGGGAGCACTAGCTGCCGTCTGCTACAGGTTGTGGTACCCTGTCTGTGCACCCCCAACTCAGCAGAATCAAGCATTGTGCTGGATGTCAAAAACCGCTAGCTAGTGGACTAAAGAAAAGAAATGTAACATGTACCATATCATAAAAAGTATCATCAACAAACATGTTAACAATAATAAAACAACTGAGAGAAATAAAAGCTAAAGCAGTGACATGGGATCATTCACAGTACAGCCAGCGACATATTCAGGCCTTTTGAAGATACGCCTGTGTTTCTGATGAATACACCTGCAGGTGGAATCCTCACCTTTTGAATATTCCCCATGCACAGAATTCCACTGAAGCTCTCCCACATTGATGAGGACATCATAATACCACAGCTCCACACACGACTCCGCGTGACATCATCAGAGCCATAAGAAGACCTCGTCGGCATGCTGACGTCAGTTCCCTTCTTTCCACGCTGTCGACTCGCAATGTTTTTTTCCTGGCTCTCTATTTTGTTGGGGATTTCTTCTGTTTCTGTAGGTGCAACTTTGTTGCAGGCGAAGAGGTCTCCTCTGAGGAAATCAGGCTTCAAAATAATCTTTCCTCGGATTGTACACACGCATTTAATGTGGGTAGTTTCCTTTACAAATAATCACTGCGCTAATTATGCTGGGGTTCCTTCTCCCATCCTTTGGGCACCATGCCACACTCGTAAGGCGGGTTCAATATCTGGGCGTCACCCATGACATTGTGAGGGTTGCCCCTTTTGGCTCCCTGTCCTGAGGAAGACCCCCGTGGCTGGGGTGAAAATTTCCCTCTACTGCCCCAAGTTGGGTCGAAACGTCGACATCAAACCCCCACTCTATCTTGGAAACCTGGACCTCCGTCCCCAGTGCCCTACTGTTAAAAGAGATTTATTTCTCTAATCGTTGTAAATTATATGTAAAAATAGAATACATGGAATATTGTATTAGGCTAGGTTCCTGATGACCAGGTTTTTGTTGAATTATGTAAATATATGCCCTTACTCTTTTGGGAAATATTCCCTGTTCTATACTTCCTTTCACCGGAGCACCAAATTCCTTCACGCTCCCTCTGGAGCAACCCTCTCTCCAATTTTTCCTTGATTCCTTGTAAACATATGATGGTTTTTATTATTATGTATTTTGTTTATATATGAAAAATAAAATACATGCCCATTTCTTGAAGAAATTGTTTTGAAGAGGACTGGGTTGGTGCACTTTTGTGTTTTGGTTATGTATTGATTACCTGGTTACTGAAGCTGATTCAAGAGCGGCTTCTACTGGAGAGTATCATTAACGCTTTTCAATTACCTTTTTATCACAAAGCATTGGTCCAGGACCATTGTTTTCTATGCTACATTCTATACCCAGGTCCGAGGACTTTAGTTGGGTTTCCCCATGTTTCTATTGGGTAAAACATATTGGCAATGCCAAAAGCTCTTGCATAGGAGAAAGCTATCGGCCTGCTCCTCTTTGCATATGTGCTGCATTCCATAGCACACATACAGAGTACAATGCCCTAAAGCATAGTTTTCACACAGGAAGGGGCTCCTTTCTGCACAAGGACTGCATTGACCATAGTTCAGACACCCTTGCACTAGGCTGCAACGATGCCTGTATTGGTGCCTGGCTGTGAAAGGTGCACCAGTGCGGGGAAAGAGCAGAGCGGCGCCACTTCTCATAGTTCATTTTATATGGTCCTGAAGAATTGCCATTGATCTTTCAGACATTTAACCCCTCGCGTGCCCGCGTCGGCCAACAGCCGTTGTGAGCACTACCTCGGTAGTGCTGCGCACGTCCGGCCCCGCCCGCGCAATAAATCACCGGCACCGTGGCGGAATTCACGCAGCGGTTAACGGGTTAAAGGCAAGAAACATGTCGACCTCTTGAGAGTAGAGCGTAGTTATCTTGACACCTTGTTCTCCTTATTTTTAACCAGGCGGTTAGCCTCCCAGAATAACATGACTCTTAGGACTACCCGACCTGTTTTAATCACCTTTTTATCACCACTGCACCACATCTACACCTGTTAGGCCCCTCACCCTCACTGCACCATATGGCAAGGAACAAAAGACCTCCGCCAAAGAGCCCCTCATTGGGAGCCCGTCGGGTATTGCAGCGCCGATCCGACAAGGAGCAGGCCCAAATGATAAAGCACGACACCTAGCTGGCTGGGTGTGTGAGGGACCTGGTTCGGAAGGGTGACATCCCCCTCCCTCCCTTCCCTGTAGGACTTCCTTGTCTGTACATGGCACCTACTTGTAGATCTCTCTCTCCGAGTCTCTTGACCCCCTCAGGAACTGCATACCCTCTTCCTTCATCATTGTCTTGGGCATGTATGCTGGACCTTGTTAAAGCCTGCTTGTCCCCGGTAGTTTAAAACTGCACCCACAGGCTTTGCCATGGCAGGCTTGAGACATGTTTAAGGGGCTGCTTACCAAATGGTATAAGTCAATGGTACCATGTTTAGAGGAGACAGCACATGCACTTTATCACTGGTTAGCAGTGGTAAAGTGCACAGAGTTCTAAGGCCAACTAAAACAAATTCAGCAAAAAAAGGAGGAAGACAAAAAGTTTGGGGATGACACGGCAGAAAGGGCCAAGTCCAACGCATAGAGCAGAGTACGGTAGTAGAGTGGAATGGTATAGAGTGTCATTGAGTGGCATAGAGTAGAGTACGGTAGTAGAGTGGAATGGTATAGAGTGGCATTGAGTGGCATAGAGTAGAGTACGGTAGTAGAGTGGAATGGTATAGAGTGGCATTGAGTGGCGTAGAGTGTAGTGGTGTGTACTAGAGTGGAATGGTATAGAGTGTCATTGAGTGGAATAGAGTAGAGTACGGTAGTAGAGTGGAATGGTATAGAGTGTCATTGAGTGGCGTAGAGTGTAGTGGTGTGTAGTAGAGTGGAATGGTATAGAGTGTCATTGAGTGGTGTAGAGTGTAGTGGTGTGTACTAGAGTGGAATGGTATAGAGTGTCATTGAGTGGCATAGAGTAGAGTACGGTAGTAGAGTGGAATGGTATAGAGTGTCATTGAGTGGCGTAGAGTGTAGTGGTGTGTACTAGAGTGGAATGGTATAGAGTGTCATTGAGTGGCATAGAGTAGAGTACGGTAGTAGAGTGGAATGGTATAGAGTGTCATTGAGTGGCGTAGAGTGTAGTGGTGTGTAGTAGAGTGGAATGGTATAGAGTGTCATTGAGTGGCGTAGAGTGTAGTGGTGTGTAGTAGAGTGGAATGGTATAGAGTGTCATTGAGTGGTGTAGAGTGTAGTGGTGTGTAGTAGAGTGGAATGGTATAGAGTGTCATTGAGTGGCGTAGAGTGTAGTGGTGTGTAGTAGAGTGGAGTTGTGTGTTGTAAAATAGAGTGGGGTAAAGTGGCATGAAGTGGCGTAGAGGAAGTTGCATAGAGCACAGTAGAATGGAGTAGTGTTGTAGAGTGGCATAGACTGGAAAATCGTTTTTGCGACTGGAGTGGCATAGAGTGGAGTAGAGTGTCAAAGACGGTTGTAGAGTTTAATGGAGAAGAGCGTCATAGAGTGGAGTATCATGGAGTGTTCTAGAGTGAAGTGTCATAGAGTGGAGTAGAGTCGCCTAGAGTGAAGTGGCATAAAGCACAGTGGTGCTGAGTAAGTTGGCATAGAGTGCAGTGGCGTAGAGGGCATTGGTTTTGAGTAAAGTGGTTTAGAGTGCATTGACATAGAGTGCAGTGATGTAGAGTAGAGTGGTGCAGAGTAGAGTAAAGTACAGTGTGGCATAGAGTGGAGTGGTGCATCGTAGATTGGAGTGGCGCAGAGTGGAGTGGTGAGGAGTGCAGTGGCGACGAGTACAGTGGTGTAGTGTGCAGAGTAGATTAGAGTGACATAGAGTAGACGGTAACCAACGTTTACCCCGAAACTTTTTAAATGCAGGGAAGGGAGGGAGGTTTTGGATTTAAAATCCAACACCTTCCCTAGTGTCCGCACAGACTAGAGTTGGAATAGTAAATTATACTATTCCAACATCCAGTGCCCCCCCTCCGCAAGTCGTTGTTCTGACTTACGGAGTAATGGTATGTGGAATCACAACGCGGTCGTTGTGACAACCGCGTTGTGATTCCCTGCGGGAAAAAACTAAGCGGAATAAGGTCATAGATTCAGAGTAGACTGATGCAGAGTAGAGTGGCATAGAGCTCATTGGCGTGGAGTGCAGTGGTGCAGAGTAGAGTGGCATAGAGTTCAGCGACAGAGAGGGGAGTCTTGCAGAGTAGAGTGTTGTAGTGTGTAGTGGTGTAGAGTGGTGAAGGGGGCATTGGCATAGAGTGTAGTGGTGTAGAGTGGTGTAGAGAGCAGTGGGGTAGCATACAGTGGTATAGAGTTGAATAGAGTGAAAGTACTGCAGTGACGTAGAGCGCAATGGTGTAGAGTGGCACAGAGTGCAGTGGCATAGAGTGTTGCAGAGCAGAGTATAGTAGCGTAGAAGGCAGTAGTGCAGAGCAGTTGGCAGAGTGCATTGGTTTTGAGTAAAGTGTTGTAGAGTGCAATTGTTAATCCCTCCAGTCGGCTTTGCATTGGGTCTGCTTTTTAAACGGAACACAAACCCGACAAAAAGTCTCTATAAATCTGGCCCCAAATTTGCTTCTGTATCGATATGTATTATTCTGGAAGTATGAGGGCAGGAGGAGGGAGAAGTATGTGGGATGAATAGGATCTCTATGAGAATGGGGCTATGGTTTAATGCTGACGTGTAGACTCGATCCGGATTGACTTGGTCGAGTGAGAAATGTCATTATAGCTTCTTATCACAGTCAGAATATAGAGGTGAAAAACAGGGTCTCAAAATGACCTTGGGGGGACTCCACAGCCTCTTTCAAGACACTGCGCCCATGAGAAACACAAAGATAAACAAGGGTCACATCTTACTTTATAAGAGGACACAGAAGCCTTATTTGTCAGAAAATTATTTCTTTTGGGATTATGTTGCTGAAGTGCATAGCTCATTTGTGAGTATGTCATTGTTTTATTTGGTCATTGTATAGGGAGCTCAATATAATTTTGATATGTTTGAATGAAATAGATAACATTAATACATATCTAATAATAAATCAGGTATTCAATAAGTCTGACACATGATTGTTATTATTCAAGGAGTTACACCGATTTAAAACATAGTGGAGAGGCGCACTGTGCATTATTTGGTGGTCAATCTCCTTCGTATGTCACTTCCTCCAAGGTTGCTACTTTGAGCTCCTTCATATGTCACTTCCTCCATGGCTGGTCCCAGGAGCTCCTTCATATGTCACTTCCTCCATGGCTGGTCCCGGGAGCTCCTTCATATGTCACTTCCTCCATGGCTGGTCCCGGGAGCTCCTTCATACGTCACTTCCTCCATGGCTGGTCGTGGGAACTCCTTCATATGTCACTTCCTCCATGGCTGGTCTTGGAAGCTCCTTCATACGTCACTTCCTCCATGGCTGGTCCCGGGAGCTCCTTCATATGTCACTTCCTCCATGGCTGGTCTTGGAAGCTCCTTCATACGTCACTTCCTCCATGGCTGGTCCCGGGAGCTCCTTCATATGTCACTTCCTCCATGGCTGGTCCCAGGAGCTCCTTCATATGTCACTTCCTCCATGGCTGGTCCCAGGAGCTCCTTCATATGTCACTTCCTCCATGGCTGGTCTTGGAAGCTCCTTCATACATCACTTCCTCCATGGCTGGTCCCGGGAGCTCCTTCATATGTCACTTCCTCCATGGCTGGTCCCGGGAGCTCCTTCATACGTCACTTCCTCCATGGCTGGTCTTGGGAGCTCCTTCATATGTCACTTCCTCCATGGCTGGTCCCGGAAGCTCCTTCATACGTCACTTCCTCCATGGGTGGTCCGGGGAGCTTGTCATATGTCACTTCCTCCATGGCTGGTCTTGGGAGCTCCTTCCTACGTCATTCCCTCCATGGCTGGTCCCGGGAGCTCCTTCATATGTCACTTCCTCCATGGCTGGTCCCGGGAGCTCCTTCATATGTCACTTCCACCATGGCTGGTCCCGGGAGCTCCTTCATACGTCACTTCCTCCATGGCTGGTCCCGGGAGCTCCTTCATATGTCACTTCCTCCATGGCTGGTCCAAGGAGCTTCTTCATATGTCACTTCCTCCATGGCTGGTCCCAGGAGCTCCTTCATATGTCACTTCCTCCATGGCTGGTCCCGTGAGCTTCTTCATATGACTCTCTCATCTGTCTGCTCATGTCCATCACTTTCACCACCACTAGTCTCGCAAAATAAACACTAAAGTGTAATTAAACCCCAAAATAATGTTTAACGTTGTCCCATGTCGTTGGTGCTCTTTTGTCGGTGAATGTTTCCACTGGTAGCAGATTCTGCTGGAATTGAAACTTCCTTGTATGATGTGCAATGTCTTCTGCACACCTCCTGTTTTGCCCTGCTTCTCCCAGGATGTTCCGGCTTGTTAGGCTATCCCTTGTACTTTCAGTATGCTGTCTCTCTCATGAAACAAGTGCTCTAGTTACATTTCCTCCCTCTCAGCACACTGTGCCTCACATCACACTGTCCTTTCTATCTTTCCCATTATAATGTGTTATTGATTAGGATCCTGGCCCTTCTGATTAAGCTTTTTCGCCTTCTTGCCCACTACCTTCAATGTCTCTGTAGCACTCTCTCGCCCCCATTGCTTACATCTCTTCTTTCTTTTCTTTCCTTACAGAGGATGGCTGACTGGCGTCCAGGCCTGCCAAGGACCAGGTCGCACAGCTGAGGCGGGACGCTGTGCCATCTCGCGATGGCCAACGCCACAGACCATGAGCTGCTGAGCGGCACTGTCTCTCATTCTGCTGCCATCTCCACCTACATCAAGCTGCTGCTTCTGGGCCTCATCATCTGCATCAGTCTAGCGGGCAATCTGCTGCTGGCCCTGCTGGTGTTGAAGGATCGTGCACTGCACAAGGCCCCCTACTACTTCCTGTTGGACCTCTGCCTGGCTGATGTCATCCGCTCAGCTGTCTGCTTCCCCTTCGTGCTGGTGTCCATCAAGAATGGCTCAGCCTGGACATACAGCATCCTGAGCTGCAAAATTGTGGCCTTCATGGCTGTGCTCTTCTGCTTCCACGCGGCCTTCATGCTGTTCTGTATTAGCGTCACACGCTACATGGCAATCGCACACCACCGCTTCTACTCCAAGCGCATGACCTTCTGGACATGTGTCGCCATCATCTGCATGGTCTGGACGCTGTCCGTGGCAATGGCCTTCCCACCAGTGTTTGACGTTGGCACCTACAAGTTCATCCGTGAGGAGGACCAGTGTATCTTTGAGCACCGCTACTTCAAGGCCAATGACACGTTGGGCTTCATGCTGATGCTGGCTGTGCTCATTGTGGCCACGCATATTGTCTACGTCAAGCTCATCCTTTTTGAGTATCGCCATCGCAAGATGAAGCCAGTACAGATGGTGCCAGCCATCAGCCAGAACTGGACGTTCCATGGGCCAGGCGCCACTGGTCAGGCTGCCGCCAACTGGATCGCTGGCTTTGGTCGGGGCCCCATGCCTCCAACACTGCTGGGCATCAGGCAGAATGCGCACACCACTAATAGGCGGCTGCTGGGCATGGACGAATTCAAGAGTGAAAAGAGGCTGGGTAGGATGTTCTATATCCTGACGCTCTTCTTCTTGGTGCTCTGGTCGCCCTACATTGTGGCGTGCTACTGGCGGGTCTTTGTAAAGGCCTGTAGCTTACCTCACCGCTACCTGTCTACGGCTGTCTGGATGAGCTTCGCGCAGGCTGGGGTCAACCCTATTGTGTGTTTCCTGCTGAACAAGGACCTAAAGAGCTGCCTTAGCGCACACCTGCCATGCTGGAGGACTAGGCCCCAGCTGCCCAGGGAACCTTACTGTGTTATGTAAAGACCACAGGCGCTGGCACTGCCGGCTGGGGAACCCCGGCACCCCACCTCTCTTGCAGAAAAGGCGCCTCTTGTTTTTGCAACATTGTTGATGCCAAACCATGCTGGATCCTTCCTGGCTATGGGTCGCGGAAGGGTCTGTCCCTTCTCCTATAACTGTGAAAGAAAGTGTTTGTTTTGAAAAAAAAAATGAAAAAAAGATTTGGATTCTGAAGAATCTGGTGTCACCTGTTTATTTTCCTGATTTTGGGTGGTGTGTGCGAAGCAGGATTCACAGCTTAGGTATTCAGGGATATCTGCTTGAGACAAAGAAGAAAGGGAAGGTAAAGCTGTTTGGAGATAGTGGTTGGGTCGGGGAGATGAGGAGGCAGAAAAGAAGCCCAGTGGGTTGCTGGGCGCACACTCATGCAGGGACGCGCCTCAGTCAGTGAGATTAGGAGGACATGATTCTCACATTTTCCGACTTTAAAAGCAGTTGGCTGTAGGGTGGAGGGGTGAGATGACCATGGTTCAGGGTGGAGGGGTGAGATGACCATGGTTCAGGGTGGAGGGGTGAGATGACCATGGTCCAGGGTGGAGGGGTGAGATGGCCATGGTTCAGGGTGGAGGGGTGAGATGACCATGGTTCAGGGTGGATGTTTCCATGAGTAGCAGGGTCAGGGCTGGTCTGCATTGGAGGGTCATCTGTCCATGAGGAGCAGGGTCAGGGCTGGTCTGCATTGGAGGGTCATCTGTCCATGAGGAGCAGGGTCAGGGCTGGTCTGCATTGGAGGGTCATCTGTCCTTGAGGAGCAGGGTCAGGGCTGGTCTGCATTGGAGGGTCATCTGTCCATGAGGAGCAGGGTCAGTGCTGATCTGCATTGGAGGGTCATGTGTCCATGAGGAGCAGGGTCAGGGCTGGTCTGCATTGGAGGGTCATCTGTCCATGAGGAGCAGGGTCAGGGCTGGTCTGCATTGGAGGGTCATCTGTCCATGAGGAGCAGGGTCAGGGCTGGTCTGCATTGGAGGGTCATCTGTCCATGAGGAGCAGGGTCAGGGTTGGTCTGCATTGGAGGGTCATCTGTCTAGAGGGGCAGGGTCAGTGCTGGTCTGCATTAGAGGGTCATCTGTCCATGAGGAGCAGGGTCAGTGCTGGTCTGCATTGGAGGGTCATCTGTCCATGAGGAGCAGCGTCAGTGCTGGTCTGCATTGGAGGGTCCTCTGTCCATGAGGAGCAGGGTCAGGGCTGGTCTGCATTGGAGGGTCATCTGTCCATGAGGAGCAGGGTCAGTGCTGGTCTGCATTGGAGGGTCATCTGTCCATGAGGAGCAGGGTCAGTGCTGGTCTGCATTGGAGGGTCCTCTGTCCATGAGGAGCAGGGTCAGGGCTGGTCTGCATTGGAGGGTCATCTGTCCATGAGGAGCAGGGTCAGTGCTGGTCTGCATTGGAGGGTCATCTGTCCATGAGGAGCAGGGTCAGTGCTGGTCTGCATTGGAGGGTCATCTGTCCATGAGGAGCAGGGTCAGTGCTGGTCTGCATTGGACGGTCATCTGTCCATGAGGAGCAGGGTCAGTGCTGGTCTGCATTGGAGGGTCATCTGTCCATGAGGAGCAGGGTCAGTGCTGGTCTGCATTGGAGGGTCATCTGTCCATGAGGAGCAGGGTCAGTGCTGGTCTGCATTGGAGGGTCATCTGTCCATGAGGAGCAGGGTCAGTGCTGGTCTGCATTGGAGGGTCATCTGTCCATGAGGAGCAGGGTCAGTGCTGGTCTGCATTGGACGGTCATCTGTCCATGAGGAGCAGGGTCAGGGCTGGTCTGCATTGGAGGGTCATCTGTCCATGAGGAGCAGGGTCAGTGCTGGTCTGCATTGGAGGGTCATCTGTCTAGAGGGGCAGGGTCAGGGCTGCTCTGCATTAGAGGGTCATCTGTCCATGAGGAGCAGGGTCAGTGCTGGTCTGCATTGGAGGGTCATCTGTCCATGAGGAGCAGGGTCAGTGCTGGTCTGCATTGGAGGGTCATCTGTCCATGAGGAGCAGGGTCAGGGTTGGTCTGCATTGGAGGGTCATCTGTCTAGAGGGGCAGGGTCAGTGCTGGTCTGCATTAGAGGGTCATCTGTCCATGAGGAGCAGGGTCAGTGCTGGTCTGCATTGGAGGGTCATCTGTCCATGAGGAGCAGGGTCAGGGCTGGTCTGCATTGGAGGGTCATCTGTCCATGAGGAGCAGGGTCAGTGCTGGTCTGCATTGGAGGGTCATCTGTCCATGAGGAGCAGGGTCAGTGCTGGTCTGCATTGGAGGGTCATCTGTCCATGAGGAGCAGGGTCAGTGCTGGTCTGCATTGGAGGGTCATCTGTCCTTGAGGAGCAGGGTCAGGGCTGGTCTGCATTGGAGGGTCATCTGTCCATGAGGAGCAGGGTCAGTGCTGATCTGCATTGGAGGGTCATCTGTCCATGAGGAGCAGGGTCAGTGCTGATCTGCATTGGAGGGTCATCTGTCCATGAGGAGCAGGGTCAGTGCTGATCTGCATTGGAGGGTCATCTGTCCATGAGGAGCAGGGTCAGTGCTGATCTGCATTGGAGGGTCATCTGTCCATGAGGAGCAGGGTCAGGGCTGGTCTGCATTGGAGGGTCATCTGTCTAGAGGGGCAGGGTCAGGGCTGATCTGCATTAGAGGATCATCTGTCCATGAGGAGCAGGGTCAGGGTTGGTCTGCATTGGAGGGTCATCTGTCCATGAGGGGCAGGGTCAGTGCTGGTCTGCATTAGAGGGTCATCTGTCCATGAGGAGCAGGGTCAGTGCTGGTCTGCATTGGAGGGTCATCTGTCCATGAGGAGCAGGGGCAGGGCTGGTCTGCATTGGAGGGTCATCTGTCCATGAGGAGCAGGGTCAGGGCTGGTCTGCATTGGAGGGTCATCTGTCCATGAGGAGCAGGGTCAGTGCTGGTCTGCATTGGAGGGTCATCTGTCCATGAGGAGTAGGGTCAGGGCTGGTCTGCATTGGAGGGTCATGTGTCCATGAGGAGCAGGGTCAGTGCTGGTCTGCATTGGAGGGTCATCTGTCCATGAGGAGCAGGGTCAGGGCTGGTCTGCATTGGAGGGTCATCTGTCCATGAGGAGCAGGGTCAGTGCTGGTCTGCATTGGAGGGTCATCTGTCCATGAGGAGCAGGGTCAGGGCTGGTCTGCATTGGAGGGTCATGTGTCCATGAGGAGCAGGGTCAGTGCTGGTCTGCATTGGAGGGTCATCTGTCCATGAGGAGCAGGGTCAGGGCTGGTCTGCATTGGAGGGTCATCTGTCCATGAGGAGCAGGGTCAGGGCTGGTCTGCATTGGAGGGTCATCTGTCCATGAGGAGCAGGGTCAGGGCTGGTCTGCATTGGAGGGTCATCTGTCCATGAGGAGCAGGGTCAGTGCTGATCTGCATTGGAGGGTCATCTGTCTAGAGGGGCAGGGGCAGTGCTGGTCTGCATTGGAGGGTCATCTGTCCATGAGGAGCAGGGTCAGTGCTGGTCTGCATTGGAGGGTCATCTGTCCATGAGGAGCAGGGTCAGGGCTGGTCTGCATTGGAGGGTCATCTGTCTAGAGGGGCAGGGTCAGTGCTGGTCTGCATTGGAGGGTCATCTGTCCATGAGGAGCAGGGTCAGTGCTGATCTGCATTAGTGGGTCATCTGTCCATGAGGAGCAGGGTCAGGGTTGGTCTGCATTGGAGGGTCATCTGTGCATGAGGAGCAGGGTCAGTGCTGGTCTGCATTGGAGGGTCATCTGTCCATGAGGAGCAGGGTCAGGGTTGGTCTGCATTGGAGGGTCACCTGTCCATGAGGAGCAGGGTCAGTGCTGGTCTGCATTGGAGGGTCATCTGTCCATGAGGAGCAGGGTCAGGGCTGGTCTGCATTGGAGGGTCATCTGTCCATGAGGAGCAGGGTCAGTGCTGGTCTGCATTGGAGGGTCCTCTGTCCATGAGGAGCAGGGTCAGTGCTGGTCTGCATTGGAGGGTCATCTGTCCATGAGGAGCAGGGTCAGGGTTGGTCTGCATTGGAGGGTCATCTGTCTAGAGGGGCAGGGTCAGTGCTGGTCTGCATTAGAGGGTCATCTGTCCATGAGGAGCAGGGTCAGTGCTGGTCTGCATTGGAGGGTCATCTGTCCATGAGGAGCAGGGTCAGGGCTGGTCTGCATTGGAGGGTCATGTGTCCATGAGGAGCAGGGTCAGTGCTGGTCTGCATTGGAGGGTCATCTGTCCATGAGGAGCAGGGTCAGGGCTGGTCTGCATTGGAGGGTCATCTGTCCATGAGGAGCAGGGTCAGGGATGGTCTGCATTGGAGGGTCATCTGTCCATGAGGAGCAGGGTCAGGGCTGGTCTGCATTGGAGGGTCATCTGTCCATGAGGAGCAGGGTCAGTGCTGGTCTGCATTGGAGGGTCATCTGTCCATGAGGAGCAGGGTCAGGGCTGGTCTGCATTGGAGGGTCATCTGTCCATGAGGAGCAGGGTCAGGGCTGGTCTGCATTGGAGGGTCATCTGTCTAGAGGGGCAGGGTCAGTGCTGGTCTGCATTGGAGGGTCATCTGTCCATGAGGAGCAGGGTCACTGCTGATCTGCATTGGAGGGTCATCTGTCCATGAGGAGCAGGGTCAGGGCTGGTCTGCATTGGAGGGTCATCTGTCTAGAGGGGCAGGGTCAGTGCTGGTCTACATTGGAGGGTCATCTGTCCATGAGGAGCAGGGTCAGGGTTGGTCTGCATTGGAGGGTCATCTGTCTAGAGGGGCACAGTAGGTGAGAAGCGATGGGTTGGAATGCTGCCCCAATTGGTTACCATTGCTTAGACTTCTTGCAAGAATTCATCCCCACACTGTGTTTGATTTCCAGTAATATGCCGGGAAACCCGAGACGGGTGCAGCTTTCTGAGAATAGTAACGCCATACTGCCAATGTTTGTGAATTCCAAAAAGTAGTAAATTTGCACCCTTTCAAGGAGTACTTCTATGCGTGCATATTTACTATTTTTTTTATTATACCAGTCACCATTTACATTTAAGTTTCCCCTTCAAAAAATGATAACTTAAAATCTCTCTGCAAAATGAGAACGACAAGAAAAACCGACAGAGGCAGAGCAAACCCAAATGCATTTGGATCGTGTCACACCACAAATACCCCCTAAAGCTATGCAACTGCCCATCCTACCTGCGCCTGGTCATTCTCCCTGGGACTCATGACTACAGTCAGGTACCACACAAAGCCCTGCCACGCTGCCCTAGCATCACTTATTTTAAATGTATTTTCACTGCACACACTCTTCATCGTCTCTGATACTAGAAACCTTAATGGTAGAGTTGTCAAATCGGTCCATGGAGGCCGAGCTCAATGTTTCCAGTCCTTGCCTTTTACAAATAATTGTATTAAGTGACCGATAGCCCCATGTGCCGAGGCCAAGGTGCAAATAAAGGTGGGCATGGCAGCGAGCTAAGGGTCTGGCTTGGGTCATTAGAATCCATGCATGAACCAAGCCATATAATGTTTGGCACTGGGTCAGGCTGGCACTGCCTGACGGGCTGGTAGGACAGGTCAGTGTGTGGACACGTTTTATGGCTATTTGTGGGCCTCTTCTAAAGTGTGCTGGGCTGCTTTTTACTGTACATTTCCCTGATATTAAAAAACATTGCCTGAAGCAAGCTCAAATCCATGCAGTCCTATATACCCTGCAGAACACTTATACAGTGGTTTTTTACAGGTTCAAAACTACCCCAATTTGGAAACATGGCCCAATATTTTAGCTAATTCATTAACTGAAGGGACTTTTATTTTGGTGCCAGGCCTATTTTCTGTTCATGTCTGACCCTGGTTTGGCATGTAAATTGTGCTACAAACATAATGTAAACATATGATGCGCTATTAAAATTAAAAAGAGAATTTTTTTCATATGCGGAAGCGTTTCACCTTAGTAAATCAGGTTTTATCACTGCATAGACTGGTATTTATTAGAAAGTTTTCAACATGAACTTAGAAACATTATTGGGTCGCCCCCCGAAACAACGCCATTCGTGAACCGAGAGGCAAGTGAGGAGCCCTGTAAACCCTAAATGTGCCAAAGCATTGTAGTCTGATACATTGAACACAGGAAGCGCTTGTACAGAGCACACCCTGAACTCAAGTGTTTCAAAGTGCTTTCATGTGTGATAACAAAGAAAAAGAGGCTCCGTGGAATGAAATGTGTAGACAAGCAGGGAAGCGGGTATTGATCACAGGTCACCAGATGCACAGATCTGCCTTTCTCTCGCTCTCTCCTCTTTTACATCAAAATCCACTGCATTTTTTGTCTTTTATTCTTGGTGCACAATGAGAAAAACCGAACCAGACACAGCAGACCCGACTTCTGCCCCTCAGACTCCACTGCGGCCCCCAAGTCTACACCTCTGCACCAAGGCCCTCATTTACAGAGTGCAAAATAGGACACATGAGATAATGCACAATTTTTGTTGTTGATGTCCAGTGACATGGAAGAACAGCAGCACCGATCATTTGTTTTTTCAGGACATAATGTATCGACATAGGCCATCATACGTGATTTTTTGCAGGTTCATGACATAGCATGATCAAAGGCAGCCCATCTCGCACACCAGTTCTCTCCCCTTATATTAGTAGTCCCAGCCATTTACCCCATTCTCGACCATGCTTGGCGGGACAACCTCTGGCCTCATAGACAGGTATTTCCTGTGCATCACACCAGTCCACCCCTTTGCGCCATCTGACTATGCTGGGGGGGGCAGGGTTTTCCCATGCGGCCGCAATGTCTCGTTTGGCCACCATAATAGCCATTCCCAGGAAGATCTTATCCAACCTGTACTCATTTATGCCATCTATCCCAGGAGCAGAGTTACAGAATTAATTGGAACCTCCTTTCCCAATAGGTTTCTCAGTTCGGACACTAGTGTCTCCCAGTATAGGATGAGATGGGTGCAAGCCCATACCATGTGAAAAAAATCTGCGGGTTCTGACCCGCATCGCTAGCAGACCGGAGTGGCCGAGAGCCGCCCTCGGTGGAGGCGATTTGGAGTGAGGTATGCACAGTGGAGGTAGTATAATTGGACCAGTCGGAGCCTGGCTCAAATGGAGATTAGTCTGGGAGCCATCAGAGCATCTCTCCAGCACTCGTCCTCCATTGGGCCCAGACAAGTTTCCCATTGGTGTCTAAGGGGATCGAGAGAGGATGGGGAGTTGTTACCAGTGAACGATAAATCTTAGATACCCCTCCCTTTCCAAGATTGCCCAACAGGGTTTGGGTCACTAGGGGACTGAATTCTGGGAATGTGCTACCTGCAGGAATGTGGGAGGTAAGAGAGTGTCGGAGTTGAAAGTATTTGTAGAATTGTGAAGGATGCAGTGAGTATACAGCCTGTAGGTCTTGAAAGGAGCGTAAGTGGTCACCCCTCCACACGTCCCTTAGCTGTGCTATACCAATTAGTAGATAATGCAAATTTATTGTTGCAACCAGGAAAAGCCACTCTGCAGATATATGTGAAATCCTGTAAACCTGCGGCCTGCAAGTGATGCTCACTCGAGCAGCGAGAGAAAAAAGAGGGAGTAATATCATGGACCACGTGGCAACGCATTACTCCTGATCTAGCTTGGCATGCGTAGTGCGGTGCTAATACTGTGTGAAAGGAACTGAGGTGTATTATATGGTGAGATTGTGTGACCTCATTGTGTAATACACTTACCAACCTCTTCAGGGCCAGGAGGTTTTGTCTGTTAAACCTTCAGCTCAATCCTGGGTAGCTGTGGCCCTGAAGAGGCAAGGCTTACAAAAAGGAACACATGTAAACCATTCAAACAGCACCAAAACAATTGAAGAGACCAACACGGCACTCAGGAAATCTAACACCACATATAAAAAAAGGTCATTTTTAATAGGAAATTAAACACTAGAATGAAAAAGATCCACCAACGGTTTCCGGAGCTATAGATTTTACAAGCGTTAATAAATCAGTGCAATTTTACTTAACCAGGAACAAGCCTTGGCAACGATTTGAACACGTAGAAACTTTTTTTTTTTAAACGTGGGTAAGTGTCACTGCGGTCGGTTGGAAGTACTTTGGGTGACCAACTCCGGCAGGTGGCTAGTCAGGGGGACCAGCAGGGTCCTCAAGAACAGTTACCTTCATTGGTGAAGAAGTCCTTTGGCAGTTCTAGGGACTTTATTCGAGTTGCAATGGATTCCTATGGAGTGGTCCTGATGCAACGGATGAAGGATGCTGAAGATGCAGGGATTCCTCGGTCGAAGAAGATGGTGAGTGGGGTCCTATTTGCAGGGTCGATGTCTCATGAGTCCTCTCTGGACTAGCTGAAGTCTAGTCGCCATTGTCACTGTCAGAGGACAATCCTTCCTGAGTAAATAACATTGCCATCTCAGGGTCCCAGCAACTCTCTGACAGCACTCCCGGGCTCAGTGAACTCAGGTGCAACTCTGTGCATTGCGTCTTGGTCCTCGGAGCTGCATGTTGGCAGCGGTGGTAGCAGCATGAGACTTTGGGCTACCAACTTGCCCCATTGGGCTTCTTCAGCTGTTGTGTCCCACTACTGCGAACAGGAGGCCAGTTAGCTGCTCCTTGGACTCTCTTGGCTTGACTGGGCTCTGGAGACAGCTTCTCCTTGGACACGGCAGGCACAGTCCCTCTCTTAGTTAGCCACCAGGTGCAGCAAGTGCAGTACTCGTCAGTGCAGCCTTCCTTTGCTGGTCCCTCGGTTCAGCAGGGTGGTCCTTCTTTGGAGTCTGTCGAGATCTGAGTTCTGGATGCCAGGGGTGCCCTATTTATCTTCAGAAAATGCTCTCAGGGTAGGATGCGGTCGATACCCAATGCGCTACCAGGTTCCCTCCCTCCTGATGACCACTTCCTGGGAAGTGCAGCATCTGGCTATCCCAGGATGCACTATTCTGCCCACTCCCAAGATGGCGATACACCTCTCTTGACACTCAGAGTTCTCTAGCTCGCCCCAGAGGTGTAGCTACCAAGGGGCTACACGCCCCTGCAAAAAAAGGTTTAACAACTGGTTTCTCATCTCCTGTCTCCAGTGCAAGGCTGTCTACCTAAACAATAGAGCAGCCCCTCTACCAAGTGTTCCCCATTTGCCCTTCAAAGGCAGCTTTTCCTTTGAAACTTGCCTTTTGGGCTCACACCATGTTGCAAAAGTACATATTCCACGTTGTAACATATAGCACCCTGCCTTAGGGCTCTTTAGGCCTGCCATAGGGGTGACTTACATACATTAAAAAGTGAGGTTTGGGCTTTGCCACAAACTTAAATGGCAAAGTCGAGTTAGCAGTTTTAAACAGCCCTTCCAGTCTGCAGTGGCAAACTGGGAGCCGTGTTTTTCCATGTCCCATTTAAGGTGGCATAACAGGTGCTGCAGTCCCTGGGGGCATTCTAACTTACAGGCTCTGGGTATCCCTGGTACCATATACTAGTGACTTACAGGTAAGTTAGGCTAGGCCACTTTGGGAAATTAATTAAAAAAATACATTATTCTAAGGGTCATGCACCAAGACCTGTTTAGCAGGGTTCAGGGCATTTCAGAGCCATTACACCAATACCTAGTAGGTAAACTGGTGGCAAAAAGTCGGGTAACCAGCAAAATGATGTGATAACGCATCACCCCTGTTACAGCATGGCATATTAAATTAGGGTGCACTACTACTCACTGCAGATGTGGTAACTTTTTACACCTAAAATAACATAGCACTCTAAATGAGAAAGTAATACTGCAGATCGCAGCCATGGCAACATATTACCCTTGATATAGCATAGCAGTCTCAATGATGTGGGTATACCGCTGACCGTGGATGTGGTAACTAATTACCCCTGATATAGCATGGCACTCTAAATGATGTGGTTATACCACTGACCGTGGATGTGGTAACTAATTACCCCTGATATAGCATGGCACTCTAAATGATGTGGTTATACCACTGACCGTGGATGTGGTAACTAATTACCCCTGATATAGCATGGCACTCTAAATGATGTGGTTATACCACTGACCGTGGATGTGGTAACTAATTACCCCTGATATAGCATGGCACTCTAAATGAAGTGACAATACCGCTCCCCGTGGATGTGGTAACATATTACCATCAATATAGCACAGCATTCTAAATAAGGAGGTAATATCGCTGACCGCAGATGTTGGAAAGTATTACCCCTGATATAGTATGGCACGCTAAATGAAGAGGTAATATTGCCAACCACGGGTGTGGCAAACGTAGCACATGTCAGGCCCGGCTCCTCAGAAGCTATGTTCTCAAGATGCCCTCTGTTTACCAAGGTATTCCTAAAACAATTCCAAATTGTGGTACATCGATTAATTCAAAACGTAGTTTTTCCTCATGATTTGGACATTTGTGGCCACAGCTGATGTGAACGAGTTAAGTCTTGTGGGTGATTGGTCCGCAAGTCAACAAAGAACCATCTACTGCCCTGACAGTTTCCGGTCTCTTTTTCTTTATGGTAGAGTTTCCCTAATTTTGAGCAATAGGTAGCATCTATGAAATTACTAGTCGTCCCAGAGTCTAGCAGGACCTCTACAGCGACTTCTTCTTGTTTGAACTTTAGAGTGCCGTTCAAGATGAGCTGTGGTACTGAGCTCTGTAGAGTGTTGGCTGCTGATTGATCTGGAGGTGTTTCAGTCAAGCTCGAAGAGTCCTCCTTCTTATCCTTCGAGCTGGTTAGTTTTCCATCTCTTTAGACACATTGATGCTAACATTCTGTTTCGAGATAGCTTGAGCCTTTGGTTTGGCTGAATCCTCCCGAACAATGTGACCTTTCTTTCCACAGTACAGACAATGGCTATTCTTACGTCATAAATCTTTTTCTTCCACAGTAGGAGTACCACCGAAACCCGCTATTTCTATGGGGTTCCGTACTTTCGTTTTTGGAAGAATCAGCAAGGCTGTCCCTGGAGCGAAGAAAGACTCAAGGTACAGGTCCGCCTCCTCTCACCTTTCTGAATGGATAGACCAAGGTCTACGTGTAGGGCAAGGTGAATTAAATCGCAGAAACTCTGAGGTTGAGGAGAGATGTGAATCCACGGACAGCTGCACTCGGCTCGCCCGTTACGTTTTTGGATGGGAGTTTAAAGACAACGTGAAACCGACTGATAAGTTGGCTCAGCGCGAAACACACGCTTCGTTGGCTAAGGAACCATAAATATTGATTGTTCCCATCTCGGATTTGACCCCTATGTGGTCTGGAATTTTAACCACATAACAAAGATCCTATTGAATAGAAAATAGCCTTGAGGAAGTCGTGGGTTAAATTCCCTACACGACGAAACACGTGTTGGCTGTGACTAGGATGTTCCATTGAAAATAAAGAACAAGGAAGACAAACCTCGCATAAGAAATTTATTGTTAATGTTTCTTCTGACTTACACGTCATAAAACGCTTTGAAATTTTGATTATTACGAGTGCTGGGGATTTGCTAAATTGAGGATCAAGCTGAGCTACGATTCCTTTTAGCTCGTCTCTATCTCCGCGATGGACTATTGTGGTGCTTTTAGATTCCGGCCAGTTCGTTTCAGCAATCAGGCGGTTAAACTGTGAAATATAAGCTGTTAGTTCGTTACCTCCTTGTCTTAACTCTTAACAATTTGCTATCTGCCTATCCTGTAGCAATAAACCAATCAAACATTTTCTAAATTTGCCTTTTAAATTCTCTCCAGTTGAAAGAAGAGGGTGTCAGAATTTACCATGGGTACAGCCCATGCACCTGCATCGCCACTCAAGTTCGAGATCATGAAGGCTCTACATGACTGTGCATCTGGAGGCTGTTGCCCGAACAACAAAATGGAGTTGTACCTGGGTGAGGAAGGTCTGGGTTTGAATCGGGTCCCCTGAAAACCTCTCTGGTGGAGCCAAAGGTACTACAGCGAGAACGGTAACTGAGGCCATCTGGGGAGTTGATGTCGCAGTTACTGATACAGAAGTTACCAGGGCAGCTGAAGACGTACTTAAACAACGCTGGATTTGAGCCACTCGAGTTGCAAGAGCTGAAGGTTCTGTGCGGGCCGCCGTCAGATCTTTTTGCATGTTTGCAAGCATTCTACACAAGTCCTCCATGTATGACATCTTGAAAAACTCGCTCAGGAGGAACAAATACCATGGGCTTGCTATACTGACAGACCCGGTTCTTCGGAAGAGAGGCTCACAGGATGTTCTCCTTATGGCAGCACCCACTCCGAGTTTTATATTTCACCAGAGTATCAATGTGGGCAAATAGGGAGAAGGGGACTTAGAGTGGGTACAGCAGACCTGGAAGGAAAAAGGTTAGCCAACAATTCTTAGTTCTATTTTCACAAAGAATTGTTTTCACATTTCACACAAAAAAGCTGGTTGTTTGCACTAAGAGAGCAAAGTCTAAAGTTACAGTTCCTTACGTTAAATCACTCAAAGTTCTTGATATTCCAGAATCAAAAGCTGTAGTAACAGTTCTTTTCAAGGTTCATTGTAAGTTCGAAAACAAGCCTTATACCCAAAGACAAATCTCTAATGAAGGGGAACTAGGAGTTAGTTCCCAATGTGTCTCTAGTGCTGTGGTTGGTAGCCACCCCCCCCTCCCCAACTCACCACCTTACAGGAGTGCTGTTTAGCACACAGTTAGAGAGAGAGGTGTCAGGAAACATGCAGCCTTGATCTGTCAGAACATCAGAACAGCCTCTGAAATCGAAAATATCTCTTGGGCGTTTTGGCTCCTCGATGTGGGAGCTCCTCCTTTCAAAAACGTTTGTGACATTACCCTTGATAAAGCATAGCAGTCTAAATGATGAGGTGATACCGCTGACCACGAATGTGGTAACCAATTACCCCTGATATAGCATTGCACAGTAAATGACGAGGTATTAACGCTGACTACGGATGTGGTAACCAATTACCCCTGATATAGCATTGCACTGTAAATGATGAGGTAATACCGCTGACCACGGATGTGGTAACCAATTACCCCTGATATAGCATTGCACTGTAAATGATGAGGTGATACCGCTGACCACGGATGTGGTAACCAATTACCCCTGATATAGCATTGCACTGTAAATGATGAGGTGATACCGCTGACCACGGATGTGGTAACCAATTACCCCTGATATAGCATTGCACTGTAAATGATGAGGTAATACCGCTGACCACGGATGTGGTAACCAATTACCCCTGATATAGCATTGCACTGTAAATGATGAGGTGATACCGCTGACCACGGATGTGGTAACCAATTACCCCTGATATAGCATTGCACTGTAAATGATGAGGTGATACCGCTGACCACGGATGTGGTAACCAATTACCCCTGATATAGCATTGCACTGTAAATGATGAGGTGATACCGCTGACCACGGATTTGGTAACCAATTACCCCTCATATAGCATTGCACTGTAAATGATGAAGTGATACCGCTGACCACGGATGTGGTTACCAATTACCCCTGATATAGCATTGCACTGTAAATGATGAAGTGATACCGCTGACCACGGATGTGGTAACCAATTACCCCTGATATAGCATTGCACTGTAAATGATGAGGTGATACCGCTGACCACGGATGTGGTAACCAATTACCCCTGATATAGCATTGCACTGTAAATGATGAGGTGATACTGCTGACCACGGATGTGGTAACCAATTACCCCTGATATAGCATTGCACTGTAAATGATGAGGTGATACCGCTGACCACGGATGTGGTAACCAATTACCCCTGATATAGCATTGCACTGTAAATGATGAGGTGATACCGCTGACCACGGATGTGGTAACCAATTACCCCTGATATAGCATTGCACTGTAAATGATGAGGTGATACCGCTGACCACGGATGTGGTAACCAATTACCCCTGATATAGCATTGCACTGTAAATGATGAGGTGATACCGCTGACCACGGATGTGGTAACCAATTACCCCTGATATAGCATTGCACTGTAAATGATGAAGTGATACCGCTGACCACGGATGTGGTAACCAATTATCCCTGATATAGCATTGCACTGTAAATGATGAGGTGATACCGCTGACCACGGATGTGGTAACCAATTACCCCTGATATAGCATTGCACTGTAAATGATGAGGTGATACCGCTGACCACGGATGTGGTAACCAATTACCCCTGATATAGCATTGCACTGTAAATGATGAGGTGATACCGCTGACCACGGATGTGGTAACCAATTACCCCTGATATAGCATTGCACTGTAAATGATGAGGTGATACCGCTGACCACGGATGTGGTAACCAATTACCCCTGATATAGCATTGCACTGTAAATGATGAGGTGATACTGCTGACCACGGATGTGGTAACCAATTACCCCTGATATAGCATTGCACTGTAAATGATGAGGTGATACCGCTGACCACGGATGTGGTAACCAATTACCCCTGATATAGCATTGCACTGTAAATAATGAGGTGATACTGTTCACTGTGAATCTGGTAAAAAATAAATCCTTGTTCCTTAAAGTTTTCGCAAAATACAACATACATGGGAGCATGGCTGTAAAACGACATTCTGCCATTACAGCAACAGTGACTTCAGAATTCTCGTAACATATGCAGTTCGATAGAGCACATATTTCCATAATGTGAGCGATAGCATAAGAAAAGAGAAACAAAACACGACTAACTTTGAACACGGTCTCGTATGTCGAGTGTGAATGTGGTGTTGTTGCCGCTGGTTAGCTGTCGATGTGCCTCTAACTCCACATTAAAGTGATGAAATGGATCGTATCCTTGTCTGGCCCTTGGTTGTCCAGCGACGAGTGGGTCTATGGCGGGTGCGTGTCGTCATGTGGATCACTTTGGAGAGTGTGCAGGAGGTCGTCTCAGGATACAGATAGAAGGGCGCTTTCGTAGATCCCCAGCTCCTCCATATGTAATGCCACTGATTCTGCCATAGCCGAGTGCAGCACCAGAGCCTGCCACTGTGCAACCTTCGGGAGTGACACTGCTTTCCATCTAGCCAGCACCATTGCCTGATCAATAAATCGAGTTGTGGCCCCTCCTGTCTTTCGCCGGCCATGGAGACCTAGGAGACAGGATTCTACTCTATTTAGGTCTGAACTACTAGTGACTCTGGAGAATTGTAGAAATTTAATTCCAAAAATGTCGTGTTATAGGACAATCCCAAAACATATGTATGTCCGCCAGTGGGTGTCGACAGCAAGGACAGGCAAAGGATGCCATGAGCTATATTTTATGCAGTCTAGCCGGTGTTAGGTTAGCTCTGTGTACAATGTTGTATGTATTGAAAGCGGGCATTGCGTGGGTACATTAGCACACTCTTCCATTCGTTTGGAGTCAGCAGGCATCCCTGATCCTGTTCGCACCCGACCTTCAGAGCAGACAGTGGATCTGTGGTACCGTCAGGGATGGCTCTCATGATCCAGGTAATAAGGCGGCGCGCAGTCCCCAAGGTGAAGAGACTCGTGGGCTGCCACTCCCTGTGGGCATTCCATTGCAGCTGTCGGGCGTCTGTGTGTCAGAATCTGCCCGGCGGTATGTCAGTTTATCCCAACAACACTTCAAATGGGATCAGATTATGGTCTTGGAACAGAGGTCCGAGTATATCCCCCCCAGCGTCTCCCATGTATCCATCGCCTCCCTGCCCACTGACCCACAATACACGCCCAGGAGCTCAATGGGGCATTCAATTTTATTTAAGGTGTTGCAGCTGAACACAGCTGTCACCTCTGTTAGGTTAAGCCCTGCAAGCCATCAGGCTGCCCATTGCAATTAAGCTGCTGGATCGGAATGTTCAGGGTGCCAAGTCCCCAGCCTGATTGGCGCAGTTGCTGCACAAGTGGTTTCATCGCCGTAGCACACAGCAAGGGCGATAGAGGGCACCGCTGTCGGTGCCACAATGAACCGTAAAAGGGGCAGGAATCAACTGGCCAATTTTTACCCTGACTGTTGGGTTGGTGTAAAAAAGTTTAACCAAGTGGAGCAGCCCGTCTCCCATTCTCACTTTCCGCAGCACTGCGAACATGTACGCGCAGTGTAGCATGTCAGTTCGCATTTTGAAGGTCTAATAGTAGACACGCAGAGTAGTTGTGTCAGACCGTCAAGGATTTGATGACGCTGATGAAAAATGTAAAGACCTGTTCTGATTCACATGGATCGAATGGGGCAGGCAGTCCAGGATGCACATGGCAAGGACTTTGCTTAGGGTTCTGTCATTGCACCCCATCATGGCCAATGGCTGCTAGAAAGGAACTTCCAATGGGTCCCTCCAGGTATAGGAAGGGAGACTAACAAACCCCTCGTTTGGAACATTGTAAGACGCCAGAGCCCAGCATCGTTGAATGAATCTCAGCCAATTTCGGGATAAATCGATCTGCATACAACCTATAGAACTCAATTGCAGACTATCCAGTCCTGGGGTATTGCACGTAGGGAAGTCACATATGGCGCGTGTAGGGAAGTCACATATGGCGCATATGATCTCCTGCTCAGTTATAGAGGTGTTTAAGGCCTGCTTCTGTTCTGCTGTCATTATGGGGAGTGTGACAGCAGAGAAGAACACCGCCGGCCTGAGACGGCTCTGGGCATGCCTAGAGATATATAATGCTTGATAATGTGTATGAAATACCCTATGGATGTCGTCCATGGAGTGTGTAACTGTGGGTGGGTCTTTGTGTATGGCAGTCACTGGCATGGTGGCTGTTTCATCTTTCAAGAGCCAAGTCAGGAGGTGAACAGCTCGTTCCATTTTGCAGGAATTTTGGCTTATTGCGCCCTGTAATCTAGGCACCGCAGAGAGTCAAGGAGGTGAGGATGTTGTTCTCGTGCCTGAGAGAGGGGGGCACGATCCACATTAGGCCCCTAGCGGCCCTTTCTAGGTCTGGTAGTGTGGTCTCGAGTTGGTCCAACTCACAGTTTAACGTGCTTTTGGCACAGAATATGGCATGTATGCAGTGCCCCTTATGACTGCTTTTAATGCATCCCACTCAATGAATTGTGTTGTGGCAGTGTTGGTGTTTTCTGACATATAGTAGACTTGGAAGTTGTGAATAGTTGCAATGAATGCTTGGTCTACCAGTGTTGTGGGCTGTAATTTTCACATGGATACCAAGGGGGGGGGGGGGGGGTTGGGGGGGAAGGCCCCCTAAGTTAGGCGTGTCAAATAGGGGTGATGATCAGACAGTGTCTTGCCCAAATATTCGGCGTTCCTTATCTATAGTTGTGTGGAAGGAGGACATAGAAATCTATCCAGCCTGACATGTAGGTCTGGGGGTGGGGAATAATCTCTACAGTCAAAGTGTTGAGTTTGCCAGCTGTCAACAAGGAGCCAGTGCATAACCCATTGCAACGGATATTTTTGCAGCATGGACCATAGGGGAGTTTGGGAGGGAGGTTAGACCAATCTAATGTAGGGTCACAAACACAATTAAGTCACCTCCTAATATTTAGGGCCCAGTGTGGCAGCTGGGCTGAGAGGGAGGCAAGGAATACAGATTGTCCAGTGTTAGGTGTTACACATTCCAAAAGTATCACTGTGCCAGCCAGGAACCCCTCTGGTAGGACACTTCGGCCCTCAGGATCAATTTACACTGTAATAAGTCAAAAGGAAACTGCCGGGTGGATCCAGATAAGTGTTCCACTAACACATCCTGAGTACTCGGTTTGTCAATCTTTGCCAGTACCCTCGATCTGGCACACCCCAGGCTGTTTATGTATTGCACCACCAAGATGTTGTCCATCTTCAGCAGAATCAAACAAAATGTCTTCTTCGGAGAGTGTCTGAACTGCGTCGGAACCTGCGAGCTACTTCAGACAATTTATGATGAGATTCAGTTCAGCTTACGACCACCAGTAGAAACATTGCTGCAGCGTGCGTTCCAGCCCCATTGGCTGGAATCTGACTCTATGACAACCTCTGGCAGGGAGCTGAAAATGGCCTGGCTATTCCATGCCTCCAGGTGACCCAGCCACCATGCGCTTGCCTCGCCCGACAGCGGAACCTGATGCGTGTATGTCAATCCGTTTCTCAGATGCTGAAACTTGAGTCTCTGCAAGGCCTCTGCAGTCTGCATTGAAGAAGCCAATAGTCCCACTATCCTCGCAATCAACCTCAACAATACAGTCTGTCTGCACAATGCTGACATCAATTCCTTCCTTATGTCCCTCATCTTATGATTGGGAAGTAAGAGCTGTGTCTTCACAGAATCTATCAGAAATCCCAGAAACACTATGGATCTGGTCAGAAGGAGGGATTTCTTCTTGTTTATCAAGAAGCCCAGATCATGCATGAGATGAATCATCATTTGAGATTTTGTGCCATTATCAGAACGCCTTCTAAATATATATTCAAACGCACTCCCTTCTCTCGCAAGTGTTCCACCGCAGACTTCATAACCTAGGCAAAACACCAAGGTGCTGCGGAAAGACCGAGAGTCAGGACCAAATACTTATACCACTGGTCTTTCCATGGAAAATGCTTGTGTGGTGTGAAGATGGCGATGGTGAGATAGGCATCCTTGAGGTACAGACGGGCCATCCAATAACCTTCTTGCAGAATGTCTTTCAAAGTATCTGGTGATTAGCCAGCGGTTGAAGTCTGTCATATTCAAGACTAACCTCTGGCCCCCTCTTTCTTTCGCACTAAAATGATGGTCCTATAACTCGCACTGAGAATAATGGCCCGTTTCTGAAGCAGCTGTTCTATCTCCGAGTCTATAAAGTCTGCCTCTAGTAGGGAAAGAGATAGTTGAGCCCAGATTCTCTTGATGCGGCATATGATAGAAATCAAACATGAAACTATGAACAGGTCTCCAGTATCCAAGCCCCCTGTGCCATTCATCTCCAATTGTGGAGAAACAACCCCGCTGTGCCCCCCAGAATAACATCAATGAATTGAGCCTTACCTGAGCTTGAAGGCGTCTGGAAGCTGCTACTGCAACTGCCTCTGTCGTATCTGCCTCTCCGATAACGTGCTCTGGATGGGAAAAAAGTGCCCCCTCTTGTGTTTTCATGCCAGCCTCCTCGTATACAAACGGAGTATCCTGTCTGGGTGTTTTGGAATTGCTGACGGCCTGGTGAGAGGTCCCAGCCTCGCATGGCCTTTCCAAAAAGACTGGTTTGGAAAACGTTTTAAGAGAGGACTGTGACTGGTCTAAGGTTGTAAACATATTTACAAACTTTCCAGTATTCTTGAAAAACATATCTCCAAACAAAGGGACCTGCCCTCGCTGAGGCTAGATACACTAATTACAGATCAATCCTCATGAGAAGAGATTTGAAGCCTGCTCTATGACCGCCTCAATTGAAGTGACAGCGAGAGAACTTCTGTCTGGTGGCGTAGAACATTCCTCCTCTGGTAGTATCCTGCCATTCTCCTCTGCCGCTGCCGTCTTGTGGGGAGCATTGGCAGTAATAGTGGCCTGGCGACTGGCCGAAAAAAGCCCGCTTGTAAGACTCTCTTGATGTTAGATTGGGATTTGTCAAGGGATGTAAAAGTACTCACATATTTGAACATATCATTGACAAACCTGTCCCCAATAGGAGGGCTTCGGCTAAGGGGCCCGCTTCCGCTGAGGTGCGTTCTGTCAGATTGGAGTCCATTCTCATGAGCAGGGATTTGCGCCTTTCAGTGGAGACAGCGCAAAGAAACAAATGGCTCATTGTGTCCAGCACATCAGAATGTCAGGATCCACCGGGGAACCCGTGTCTTTGGCCACTAAGGCCATCTCTAGTATTTTTGCCAGGGGTCCAGCCATATCCAATAATTTATCTTGGCAACTGTGCCATGCACAGTCGATACCTTTTTTTTGGCAAATTTTTTCAAGAATGCCAACATGTTAGGATCAATATCCGGGGTCTTAGTTACCCTTTCAGAAATGTCGGGGCGGGGACATTTAGCCCCCAAGCCATTGCACACTTCCTTAACAAAGGTTTTCATGCAGGTAGTCTGCAACCTCCGGGGCGGGAGCCAAATCAGAGGATCGAGGATGTACGATGCCTTGGGGGTTAAGGTCAAATGGGTTCCTGACCTGTAAGGTGGAAAAAGAGGGTCTGGCTACAGACGATTTTTTGGACTTCTTTTTTGAGTGGAGAAGTATGGTCCAAAGAATCGGTCAAACACAAAGAGATGATGGACGGAAAGCTGGAACTTTTCGGACACTCACCCCCAGTTACAGATCTGGGTTAAATCCATCATCGTTCTTTAGCTCACTTCACCACCTCAGTTCAGACCAGCTATATGCAAATCAGTCTTGTCCCTGTTCCTTATGGGAACAGTTGAGCCCGAACTGCCAAGCAATGTCTTCCCTGGACCGGAAACAAGCATCCTGGGACCGATTTCGGGGTAACACCCCCCCATCAGCCTGGCTAGCATGAATTCAGTGGCAAAGTGAGCAACGGACCCACGTCTGGGCATACCCTGCCAACTTATGGTGAACAAGGCAAATACAGAGAGATGATGGACGGGGTGCTGAAACTTTTCAGACACTCACCCCCAGTCACAGATCTGGGTTGAACCTGTTTCTGTGTCGGTATCTGTGCCCACTTTGTACTCTTGTTTGAAACTGAATGGGGCAGAAGGGACAGAATATCTGTGGTCCCCTAAAGGAGACTGAGTTAGACTAGATAAAGCCTGTGCGTGATGCCATGCGGACTTGGCTTTCGCTTTTGAAGCAGTGTCAGCAGAACCTGGTAAAGATCCAGAACTCTCCGGATTGGGAGCCCATAGCGCTTGACGAAATTTTTGAACTGTGCCGTAATTAGTTTTAAAGCAGCTGCCAGAGCCTAATTGACTGTATTAGGTACGGCCGTCTCTATGGCTTTGTTAAATGACTGTTGGACAGAGGCATCAAGGGCATCCAACAACTTGTCCTCCAGATAGGGCCCTTGCTGTTCCTCATATTAGCCATGTTCATCCTCCTCAAAGGTGGCCCAGTCCTCCATTCTTAGAGGTTGAAAGTAATCACCACCGAAAATGCCAAGTCTATTCCAGGGGAATTAGTAAGGGGGGATTCAGCCTTCAGTGCACTAAGGAACGAGTCCTGATAAAATGACTCCGCTACAAAGCTGCAGCGCAATTATTGCAGCCCTTATCTATAGGGCCTCAAAGAGCCAAAAGTATAGGAGCTTGAACTCAGCTGTCAGGCCAACTCGAGTTTTTACAGCCTGAGACAGGCGTCACCACCACTCTGCAAGAGTTAAGATAAGCAGAGTGGCAACCAGCATTATAGGAACACCGATCGAGGAGGGAAGAAATGAAAGAAGACGCTGCATAACCCAAACATAACCCAATTGGGCAATGTGCGTCTGGCTCTGTGCACAGGGAATCGCTGGCCCGGTGAGGGAAGGCTCCGCGTTAGTGAAACAATAATGCAGCGAGCCACCGGGTACAGACAGGTGAGCGTGCACCCAAGGGAAAAGAGAACCGCACTGGGGGAATGCCAAATAGAGAAACCGATCGTTAGCCTACGGCGCGTACGGCGAGCGCAACGATCCGAAGACAACGTAATCCAAGCATGCAATATAGAATTCCACAATAAAGCATTCACAATAATGTTTTTGCAATCAACACAATAACAAGGGAGACAAGCATTGGCAAAGCCAACAGGTCTCGCTGTAAGGACCTGTTGACTTTGTCAATGGGTTTTAGCCATGTTGGACAGCACCCATGATGCTGTGCAGCATGGCTAAAGAAGGTTAAAAAAAACATCTTTTATGCGGACGGCCACATTATTTTGCAATAACGAACACCACACGGGGACGTAAACAACACAGGAGGGGCAGAGAAGCACACAGTGAGACAGAGTAACACAAAGACAGTAGCACAGAAGCACACTGCGCAACAGAGCAACACGGAGACGGGCAGAGATGCGCATAAGAGAAACACTGGAAAAAACTTGCACTCTCGCAAAGTGCCTAATGAAAAATGTAAATGCAGCACCAAAAAATAACCAGGATATTGTGCTGCATAACTAAATACTTGTAAGGTCTCAAAAGCGAGACCTATTGGCTATGCCAATGCTTGTTTGTTTTGTACACACATTTGTATTACTTTGTACTGACACAAACTGAACTCAGCACATCTTACCTTGGCACATTGTGCTATCAGTGGACAGCACCACTCCTTACAGGCAATAAGAGAGCTGAACTAGTAGTTGTTTCAAGTGTTTAATTCTATTGATTTTTTAGGTCTCGCCTTGCTATCGCGTACGCGATCGCGAAGCGAGACTATTGTAAGGGGCTCCCAAAAGTGCTCCGAAAAGCGGATTGCATGGCGAGCACGCGCACAATCACGCGCATCGTGCCGCCATGCAATCCGTTTGGCGTCGCACTTGAAAGGGTCCGCTCCCCCGTCTGGAATGCGCTCCCCCGCCCCCGCCAAGCGTGCGCGCCACGCTCCGCCGGGCTTGTCCTACTTGGCTGCACACGACTGGAATTCCATGCCCTCTGCTTTCAACCCTGTCTCTGACTTTCCGTAAACAGCCCAGAACTTGGCTCTTCTCGCTGCCGGTTTAACGAGGCTCTATGTTGATTTCCTCTTTAGGCTTCCGAGGGTAGAACAACCATGTTGGGTAACAATTAAACTAAAAAACATAATTTTGTTCACCATCGCATTCAGCTCAAATACTCCTCATTCCTAGTCGGCTGCTGTTGTTTTCCACTCTCTGCATTCCACCCAAGCGCCATCCTCCTCATCCTGCAGTGACGCCCTCTTTTCCCAATGTTTGTACAAGAGAGCTCTCTGCAGTGGCCGGGCCTGCACATAGCCCCGTGCACTGACAGGACTGCACGTTAACAGCAGTGTGTGTGCGCGCGGTTTTACACACGCACTAAGGAAAGGTTGTCACATTAACAGATGTATGCCCTGCATAAAGAGCTTACGTCCATCCCTGCACAGAGGCATCTTCGACACAGGATGCCCTGTGAGTGGGTGCCGTGTGCACTTCAAGCCCTGTGCAATGGCAGCCTTACAAATAAAGATGTCCTCTGAGAACGCTCCGTTGGCAGTCCTACACACAGAGAAAGAACCCTGTGCGTCGGCAGCCCTAGGGAGGGCAGCTCTTGCGCAGTCAGCCCTCCTAGTACACGTGCGCTTTGACAGGCACGTGCACAGGTAAACTGGGCACCAACCACCAATCTGATTCGCTGCGCATACAGTCCTAGTGAGCAGCCGTGCCTTTTTTTTTTTAAGGCAGATTTATATAGTGCTAACTCGACCCAAAGGTATTGGAGTGCTTTACATGAGCACCGGTTGCGTTACACATTCAGGCACGGGGAGATTAAGTGATTTTCCCAGAATCACAGGATGTGGACACGACCCCGAAGCTCGAACCCTAGTTTCCAGCATCAAAGTCGGCAATCTAGCCGAAGGACCACACCCTCTTCTGTAGCCATGCAGAACTTCATTATGCAGCAGAGAAGCCACATGCTGTCCACCAAGTCCTGAATCCGCTCTGTTCTGTAGGTGTGAACACTGCCAGTTGGGTCTACTGCCAACCCTGAACACTGGCAACCACAAAGTAGCCCATTTCTCAGCCCGGTATGCAGTGCTCTGCCGCCTACCTGACACTCCTCACTTTTGCATACTACCAGGCTTTTTTTTTTTTTGCATATTTATTTAGCGCGAACTCGACCCGAAGGTATTGGAGCGCTTTACATAGCACCGTATTTACATTACACATTCAGGCACGGGGAGATTAAGTGATTTGCCCAGAATCACAGGATATGGACGCGACCTCGAGGCTCGAACCCTGGTTTCCTGCACCAGAGGCGGCCAGCCCTGTGCTCTGCATGTTATCTATATATGGTACCAGTCCCACAGAGTGTCAGACCAGAATTCAGCCATGTGCCTGCTTCCGATGTGCACTGCCAGCCCTGTGTTTCCCCTCACCATGCACTGCCACCTTGCGCTCTGCCAGCTCAACGTTCAGACTCTAGAGTGGCTGTATCAGGCACGTGCAGAACTGCACTAAACATGATATTGTCAAAGTGAATAGTATAGAAGTGTCAAGAGAAACGACACATCGGGTGCTGCAGCACAATGACGAGCTACGCGATTCAAACAACTATGGTCATGCAAATAAGGCATTTATGCACTGTCTGTGTGCTTGTAAAAAGAGGCAGCGCCAAAGGTAATCTGTGGAAGTCTTTAATGAGCATCAAAGAGCGGCCAGTAGCCCTGGCAGGGATCAGCAACTGCCACCGTTCCAAAGGAAACATTCGAATACCACTTTTCTAATTCATAAACGTTCTAACATTCTATTCCCCTGGCATTAAGAACCCAGCACCTTGGATGGGAGGGCACAAGAAGCGGCAGCCGGAAGGTGCTGGAGCAGCTGGCAGATCAGTGAATGGTCTGGTCAGAGGAGTGGCTTCCCTCCCCTGCCCTGGACCCGGGCTGCCGATCCTTTCCTTGCCTCTCAGGAGCCAGGCAGGGTCAGATTGGGATCACAATTTGGCCCGGGCACTGTCAAAACAAGCATTTGCAATGCAATAGGTCTCACATTTACGCAGGTTTAAGCTATTGGCATTGTAAATGACAATGCCTTTTATTTATGTTTTGAAAACCAAAACATAAATAAAGGGCATTCTCATTTACAATGCCAATAGCTCAAACTGCATAAATGCGAGACCTATTGCATTGCAAATACTTGTTTCTTAAGGAGCATGAGGCTGTGTGTTAAAGTGCCAAATAATCGATAAAATAGAGAGCAAAAGCAAGGAAAGTACACACACATGGATTACTTTCAGCCCCACGTTAAGCGCACTGTACACGACAACTTGAAACATACAAGGCAACCAACTTTGTGATATAAGTGGCAGTGAGCTCTGCTCCTTGGAAATGTGGTTGATCTGTTTACGTGAGATGCTCTTGTCGTTGAAAGCATCAACCGTAGTTGATCAGGGAATCGACCTTGCTTTCAAGAAGTTGGAATGAGGGATCTCTGAAGACAGGCTACCAAGATAGGGCAGATTTCGCTAATTCAGTGACAGGAAGCAATTCTGAACCAGCATTATGAGGCCTCCTGGCATATGCTCCACATAGACAGACATAATGCATACATGCAGAAATATATATGCCTTATCCATGAGTATGCCCTAAAAGAAAACTCAATGGCGGCTCCCTTGCATCAGAGCTCGATCTGCATCTAGGTACATGGAGAGATTTTCCAATGAGGTAGTGCCTCTGATAGGTCAGCTCGAATCAGTCAGCTTCAGTGGCTGACTGACAGAGGAGGCACCGTCTCCAGACACGCCAGCCTTTCAAAGGCTCAGACAATCACACAACCTCCAGCTTCAACTCGGCAATGGGAACAGGGATGCCTGTGGACAACATTTCCTCAATGAAACAAAAACCTCGGGGCCGACTGTGCTGGCCTGTAGGAGCCCAGTATCAGCACAGCAACCTCCCCACAGGCATGGCCTCGCTTGAAAACCAAAAGAACAATAGCTCTGCCAAAGAAACATAGGGAGCATCCATCCACTGATTCAGCCAGGATTCAGGCGGTACCTTCGATGGGTGGAGGCTCCAGTGTGCACATGATCACCAATTCCACCACAACATCCCGCGTCAGGAAAGCCTAACTAGTCCAAGGGTGCTGCTTCCATATGGTGTGCCATGTCTCCACTGTCAGTGTGAAATAAACAGCCACACAGGAAAGTGCCAGCATCCTAGCTGCTGGTACCAACACCGTGGAAGAAGCCACTAGCTGGTATGCTGCATAGAAGTACAGACAGAGTGTCAACAGGTTGAGAAGGAACTCCTGCCAACCTCAGACGTCCCTGGGCCCCGGCCGCATCCATAACAATGACTGAGCTCGGCCTGAGGGCAGATTGTTAGGTACATTTCGATGCAAAAGTGTGGTTGTGGTGCGTTGATGTAATGGCTGCACCCTAGGTTGGAAGGCCTGACATACTACACAGATGCCTGGTCGGGAAAGGTCGGGCCCATGCAGCCCTGATCTACAAATGGCCTTCTTTTGGCCTGCCATCCTGTGCTTTCTAAAATCTTGTGGGCGTGCGGGTGGAACAGCGATGGTCATCGCGCTTTCCAGAGAATGTGGCGTCATCCTTTGCCCTGGGGATGGGCGTGCTCGTGCAGCACTGACCTCGGCCTCATAGTATACACAAGTGCCCGGCGCTCTGGAACCCAGCACAGCACGGCGCTCTGAGTGTGGCGCAGCTGAGGGCGAACACGTTGTTCATCTTTGCCTGAAGTACCTGGGTATGGCAGCTCCACACACATCTGTTGTTTGCTCCTGGGCATGGCACACCCAGGTGCATTTTGTCTTTGCTACTGGGGTAACACATCCAGACATGTCGCCCACTCCTGCTGTCACGTCCAGAGACATGTGCCATTGCTGATCACCCCACACACGTTTTCCACTACACATAACAAACTCAGACACTATTCATCCCGCAGATGGGGCGCTCAAATATTTTTTTGAACTGTGCATTGAGAACCCAGACACAACTGTTTGTGGTGAGAATCAGCTCATGGACTTTTGCTCCTGTTGTCAACACCCAGACACAATTGGCTGTGGAGTGGGCAGGCCCACATAGATTTTAAGGACGTGTTAACACACTAACATATGTTTGCTTCTGGTTGTGATACCCGACCACTCTGCTCTCGTCATGTAGGTTTTTGAATGGCATGCCCACACAGCAGAGCCCTTTGTGATGGGGCTCAAGCACGCCTTGACACAGGGGTGCCACACACCCATGCGCGTATGCCCTGGGCTATGTAGCATCAATGTCCCCAAGTACCTCAGTCCACACCTTTTAGTCCCGTTTCATAGCAGTGTATACAGCATTGCCCAGAGGATCACTCAGCCATACTCATTCCTCAAGCTGATGCCCCTATACACCAGGCACAGGCCCATACACGTCTGATCACAAATACATGATCATGGCCATGGCACACAGACACATTTGCAAATGAGGACGGCACGCCGAGACACTAAACAATAAATACTGTGCCCCCTGGAGGATCACGCCCCCTTTGGTGAGATACCGTGCGCAGGTACCTTTACCCCTCGGGAGCAGGGTCACACAGCTTGCCGCACCAGCCGCATCCACAGCGCTCAGGTGGGACTGGGTCCCGCACTCACCTGCTCTAGACCTTGGAAGCAGATCCGGCACTGAGGGGTCCTCATGCCGCTGTCCAGGCTAATGCTGAGCGACACCGCGTCCAAGGGGGGTGCCACCTTCTACTTCAGGCCCAGGCTGCGGGCCACGGGGGTCGGCCGCCCCGGGCCCATAGTACTCTTCATCATCGTCCCCCCGGGAGGCGCAAGGTGGCCAGCCGCAGCCACCCACCCCCAAACCCCGCATGGCACTGCTTCTGCTGGGGGCCGTGGGGGTCGGCCACCCTGGGCCCATAGTACTCTTCGTCATCATCCCCCCGGGAGGCGCAAGGTGGCCAGCCGCAGCCACCCACCCCCAAACCCCGCATGGCACTGCTTCTGCTGCTGGGCTCCGGGTCGGACCCTGAGCGCATCAACACCAGGACCTTCAGTTCGTTGAAAAACATCCGGTTCCGGTACTTGAACATCATTTACCAGCCCTGCCCCCTCCCCAGCCCAAGTAGTCAAAACGGACCCAAGAAGAAACTCGAAAAAAATAGCTTTGGTGTTTACTCCTGCCTTTCGGCTTTTCTTGCTTCCGTGTGAAATGGATCCAAAAATAAAGAAGCCCGCGAGTGGTGTGCGCGCACCACTCCGAGCCATGTGGTTTCAATTATCGTGGCCGTGTCTGGGCACGATAATTGAAACCACATGGCCTATTGGTGTCTATTACGCACACCAAGCGCGTAATAGACACCAATAGGCTGTGGGCGGAGCAATGCGCCCGCCTTAGGACAATTGCGTGCAGTCTTTTATAACAAGACGCACGCAAAGGCCAATGGGGTAGCACAAAAGGAAAAGCACACGCACGAGCAATGCAACGCTAGGCGCGAGACCTAAAAAAATCACAGGGCACTTAACTCGGCTGCGAACAGCAAAGAAAGAGGCTTGCGATATGTGAATGGTCTTACTTATATGGACAGAGGGACTGTGATTGGTGGATATACAACATGGCATCATGGCAAATTTAGTTGATTATATGTTTGAACGTTGTTCATTGGCTGCTAGAAAATTGCCTGTAACAAAAGAGAAGCAATAATCTGAAGCCTCCGGTCCTGTAATAGAATTTCTTTAAAGAAGAAAGAGAAGGCTACGGGTTACTTAGAGGTTATTGTTGTGGACTCGTTGTCAGGCTTGGATTTATGGAAATGTGCCTAAAAGTGGGCACACTGGTGCAGGGTCGCCCTCTTTTCCACGGGTCCAAAGACCAACAAAATAGAGATCAGCACTGTAGTTGGAATAAATAACAAGTTTATTAATCACTCATGAGTGGGACCACGTCCACACAACACTCTAAAGTGCTGCAGGAGGTAGTACACTGAATTCACAAACCATCGTCCCTTTTATACTGGTTTTCTGCAATGTAAGCATGTGAACATAAATGGAAAGAACAGTTTTAGAAACAGCTATCAGCAAACAAGGGCAGATGAATAACCACTTGGTCAGCAAACTGGGAGGGGGAGCAGAAATGCTTATGGCAGCAATAAATGGTCGACAGTTAACATCTGAGACCAAGTGCGCTGGCAGCTACAAACCCCCAGCATGTACATTGCTTTAGCTGAGTCAGGAAGTCAACTAAAATAGATAACACAAGCAGAGTGAAAAATACGAGCAACAGAGGACGGAAGAATTACAAAGGAAACTAAATGGACACCACAGCCAAAATGGCTGTCGCTTATGCTAAGTAAAATATTACACATTTCCACAGATTGGGATCAAAAATCGGCCCGGGCACACCAAAAAAAGTGCCCCACATTTGCAGATTGCCTTTCAGCAACACGCTGCTTCAGCGAAGTTTTATGAAAAGAAAGGGGTTGGGGGGCATGTTTTATTGACATTACTTAGATTTTAAAAAATGCAGAGATTAGTTCACACTGCTGAGCCACATGCGAATGCAAGTGAGGCCACTTCTGCTCAGGCCCCCTGCGCCCCCACTCAATCTGCATACATTAATGGGAAGGCCCAGCGAGAGAAAGGGAGGGATACCTCTGCCCATCTGCCTTTAGAAAGGCCACTCGGGCACCCACTGGGCCGCTGGTAGCACCCTAACAGCACAGACAGCCCCAGGCTGCCCAAAAAGCAGCCCAAAGCTAGAACTCGGCTACCGGCCCTCCGGCCATTTCCAGAGTGCCCACATTACCAATCCGACCCCTAACTACTAAGCCCGAGGACTCCACAAAGAAAGCAGCCGATTTCGCTATTTTCTTTGATGAAAAGGTCAAAGCACTGGTGGATCAAGTCGCCCACCCCACCCCCTTTGAGGAGCGGAAATCCTTAGTCACCTGGCAATACTTTGACGTCATCTTGGAAGATGACCTCCTCAAATGCATCCTTGAAACCAAACCATCCAACCACTCTTCTGACCCCATCCCTAGCATCATCGCCATCGATTTCTACACCCATACTCTATCTTACTGGACCGGGCTAGTTAATCTCTTCCTCAGTCAAGGCTCCCTCCCTGTTGCCCTTAAATCAGGACAGGTTACCCCTCTTCTAAAGAAAAAAACCTCCGCTGAGGCAACCGACCTCAACAACTTCTGCCCTATCCCCAACCTCCCTTTTCTTTCGAAAATCACCGAAAAATGTGTTGCGAAACAACTTTACCTACATATTATGGACAATCACCTCCTCGATGTTTTCCAATCTGGCTTCATCCAAAATTGCAGCACTGAAACAGCCCTGCTGCAAGTGATTGATGATGCGTAGCATATACTCAACTCCGGGGAATCGTGTCTTTTGATTCTTCTAGACCTCTCTGCAGCCTTTGACATTGTTAATCATAGCACCCTCCTCAACACTCTTCAACAGAGAATGGGATTGGATGGCACAGTGCTTAAATGGTTTGCCTCTTTCCTCTCGGACAGATCCCAAATGATTAAGATAGCGAACAGTCTTTCATCTCCATTGGCTGTAGGTCAAGGTGTCCCTCAAGGTTCTATCCTGGCACCCACTCTGTTTAATCTCTACCTGGAACCATTAGGGAACCTCCTAAGCAAATCTGGGATCCATTACCATCTTTATGCGGATGACACTCAAATCTACCTCAAGGTGTCTTCCGCACACGATCTCTCTTTACTTGACTCTACTCTCAACTTCATCCACAACTGGATGTTAGCTCACCAACTCATTCTAAATCCCACCAAAACTGAATTCCTCCTCCTTTCGACCTCTCTCTCACCTCCTCCTGTTCAATCGTGGATGGATCAGCTGAACCTGCTCAACAACAAACCCATCATTGTCGACAGCGCTAAATCGCTAGGTGTCATTCTTGACAAAAGACTCAACTTAATCTCCCACATCAACTCTATTGCCGAGAACGCACGGTACCAGTTGCGCCTTCTATGGGGGATCCGTCGGTTCTTCCCGGAGAAAGTCTTAAAAACCTTGGTACAATCGCTGGTTCTATCAAGACTGGATTATTGCAATTCTCTTCTGACGGGCCTACCCAAATCCCACCTCTCCTCTCTTAAATCCATCCTCCATTCAGCAGCTCGCTTCATTTCAGGGTCTAAACGAAGCGACCACATCACTCCTAGCCTGTCCTCTCTGCGATGGCTTCCGATCGAGGCAAAATCTATTTACAAAACTGCCTGCATCACACACAAAGCCTTGCACACGTTCTCCCCTCGTTACCTGGCAAATAAATTGAAATTGTCCGGAGGCTCTCGACCCTCTAGTAATGCGGAAAAGCTTCTGCTTGAGCCCCCCGTCTTCAAAAGGGAAAGATCAATGGCGCAATCCTTCACAGGCAATGGGGTGAGAATATGGAACTCACTTCCCCCATTGCTCCATGCCACCACCTCTATCCGGATCTTCAAAGCTGAACTCAAAACTCTTCTCTTCCAAAGACACTTACAGAACTAATACTTTCATACTCCGGCCCCTCTTGGAAGTTCGCTCTTCATTGTAAATTTTTATTTTTTCCCGTGCATTCCTCACCCCTGCGTGCTGTGTTGGATTTTGTGTTTGTGTACCCTTCATTCTCAGGCCCCTCTTGGAAGTTCGCTCTTCGTTGTAAATTTGTATTTTTTCCTGTGCATTCCTCACCCCTGCGTGCTGTGTTGGATTTTGTGTTTGTGTACCCTTCATTCTCAGGCCCCTCTTGGAAGTTCGCTCTTCGTTGTAAATATGTATTTTTTCCTGTACATTCCTCACCCCTGCATGCTGTGCTGGATTTTGTGTTTGTGTACGTGTACCCTTCATTCTCAGGCCCCTCTTGGAAGTTCGCTCTTCGTTGTAAATATGTATTTTTTCCTGTACATTCCTCACCCCTGCATGCTGTGCTGGATTTTGTGTTTGTGTACCCTTCATTTTTAGTCTGTGTAATGTTATCCTCTGTACCACTTTTCTCTTGTAACGTAACTAGCTCTATTGTACAGCGCTCTGACACCTTTGGGTAATGTCCGCGCTTTATAAAAATGCACTAATTAAAAAAAAGAAAAAAGAAATTCTGTTGGAATTTAATCCCCATGAGATTCTTGGGAAATGAGTAAACTACCACTTGAGAAAAGGCCTTGGTAACTTCTGCAGAGACGGACTTGTATAATCCTCCCCTCCTGTCCTTCATAGAATTAAAACTCTCCTTTTCGATAGCTGGGAATGCTTCATGTATGTGGTGTCAAACACCCTCAGATCCAAGATGGCGTCTTCTTCCTGAAGGCACGCTTCATAGTCTTTCTTCCATCCTAGTCGGTGACGTCCACACCGCGCCTGCTCTGACCCGGCGCTTGTTTACCTGCGCCGAGTCCAAAAAATATTACAATAGATTTGGGGCGGGGAGAAGTTTACCCCCTCCGCCTCCTCATTGGAGGCTGCCGGTTCGTGACTTCGCTCTCATTGGCCCAGAGTTGTCGTAGTCCCTCCTACCTCCCTGTGCGAGGGGACTTGGAGACGTCATACAACCAATCAGCTATCGCCGCCAGCCCGCGCAAGGAGAGCAGTGTTTATTGAACATATTCGGAGGCTCTCGCTCCAGAGCCGCTGAGGTCAGGCTCCGAAGAGGCGCGTACCGTTAGTGGCCGTGCACAGGAAGCTCACGGGGAGGGTGCCCGTCTGTAGAACCCCGCGCGCGTGCGCAGTGAGCCCCCCCCCTGGCTGCGGCAGTTGCGTAGGAGGGGCTGTCGCGCATGCGCAGTTGGAGACTTACCAGCAGGGAGACTAGTGACGCGCTAACGTCTGTCAGGTTCAGAGGTCCACGCGCTCCGCGCTTGCGTAGTGAGGAGGCAAGACCCGCGTTGAGGCCGTTGAGACTGAGGGGCGGGCCGCCTCGCGGGGAGCCCAGTGACGCGCTCCCGTCTGACAGGTCCAGGGGCCCTCGCGCTCCGCACCTGCGCAGTGCCCTCTGTTTTGAGCGCGCGAGGCGGGAGGCCGCAGGTGACAGTTTAGGCGCGCGCCGGTGGCTCGCGAGGCCCGTGACGCACGCAGCGCTCCCCCCCCCCCCCGCCATGAGCGCCCCCCAGCGGGCCGAGGCCGACGAGGCCCCCGCCGCCAAGCAGCGGCGCCTGGAGGCCCCCGAGGCGCCCAGCCTGAAGGAGACGGAGGCGGCGCAGGCCCTGGCCGACATGACCTGCTGGGCCGGGGACGCGTCGGAGGAGTGCTCCATCGTGTCGGTGCAGAGCCGGCCGCACAAGGCCGAGCACTACCTGGAGGCGCTGGAGGCCGTGCAGCAGGAGCTGGAGAGCGTCAACGAGCAGGCCAACCGCGCCTTCCTGCAGCTGCGCAGCAAGTACGGGGGGCTGCGCCGGCCGCACCTGGACAAGAGGAACGGCATCATCCGCAACATCCCGGGCTTCTGGGTCACGGCCGTATCCTGCCTTGGAGGGGGAGGGGGGCACGGACCTCGGAGGAGGAGGGGGGAGGGGGACACACAAGAGAAACGGCAACGACCACCCCAGCACCAGGCAGGGGGGGGGGGGAGGAGAAAATACCGCACCTGCCATGGGGGGGGGGGGGGGAGAGAATACCATCCCAGCACCGGGGGTGGGGGGGAGAATACCATCCCAGCACCAACCATCCGGGGGGGGAATACCACCCCAGCACCAGCCATAGGGGGGGGGAGGAAGGATAGCACCCCAGCACCAGCCATACCCGAAGGGAGGTTTGTTGCCATTTCATTGGAAATGTGTTGTCAGCAAAGGACGGTGCACTACTACATCATGCTTTTTAAATCTATTAAAAGTGCGAGTTTTTAAACATGGGTGGACAAACAATCCTGCCTCTTCCCTGATGACAACGCTAGTAGTGAGGTAAGAGGCAAGTCTTATTATATATACATGGAGCAAACGTTTTAGTCTAGTAAATCGAAAAAAGGTTTTTTTTGTACAGCAGTTATGTTGAGCTCGTATATTTGAAGGTGCTCTCATATGTGATAATGAAAAAGGCGACTCCTTGTTTGAACTAATGGACTTTTAATATTGTCACCCTTCAATGCTAGTTCTTAAGGAGCCCATGTGTAATGCATAAAAGATCATCAGGGAAGTGAGAACTTGGATGGCACTGGGATGCTGCAAATACTGGCTATGAGCACTGCTGTAAGTGAGCAAAATAAACAAAGAGCAAGGCTATAGTTTGAAACTTTGAGGCTGTGAGAACAGACCTGATGAGGTCAACACTTGTATTTAAATCACTTACGATCTAGAGCAGTGCTTCCCAACCGTTTTAGAACTGTGGCTAAATTTCTACAACAAACCTTTGCAACCCACCTAGTTTTAATAGACCTGAGAAGGGAAGGATTATTTTGTTTTTGTTTGCTGCAAAGAAAGACATTTTCCTGCAGTAACTACATGCTGGCTAGTACATGGGGCAACTGTCAAGGAGTTGTGCTGTGGCACAATCATGCCCAGTCTACTTGAACGTAATCAGATTTTTGTGCCCCATGGACTTTCTTTGGCTTTTGTTACAGACAATGAAACAGGAGGATAGTTTTGCTTCTGGCCGCGTTTGCGCAGAACCCAAAACAGAGATAATACACAGATATTCCTGACCGTGGCAAATTTTCAGCAGTTGCTTTTGTTTTTGCAAATCAGTTGCCTTGGCCTGAGTTTGGAGCTGCAGTGTCTTGATCTTGTCAGCAGCACATGCCTCTCTTCAGCCCCAGAGGGGAGACTAGGCTGTGTAGACAATTTAATGTAATGACTGGATGGTCAGTATAGCTGATTCAGAGTAAGTCACATTTAAGGTTTGTGCTTGATTTGTAGCGATCTCCTTCCTCCCCAACCTGTTCTTTTGTAGATGCGAAGACTGGTGCTTGATTTGTAAAAGAATAAGTGCTAGGGCCTAAAGTTCTCAGAACCCCACAGACAGCACTTTTGAGTGTTGGCATGCTGAAAGTCTTGAATGTAACTCTTGCCTCTTTAATCCACCATCAGACACTCCTTGCTGCTTTATTGTACTCTTTGCAGGTCCGTTCTTTCTCCCTTTTTTACTATTTCCATATGTCTTCCTCCATTCCCTTGTTTATTCTCTGTTGCTCTAATTCAAAGTCGGGTGAGCTAAAAAAAATAATAGTGCTGGTCCCAAAACAGTGCAAGTGGGTGCCACATTCAACCAGTGGCTTAAACTAAGTCCTGGTGAAGATGTGGAAATATATTAGTGGGTAATCTGCTGAAACATGGTTTAAATAGAACGATGCCAAGAACACACGCCACTAGGAATACAAACATGCCTTTTCGCTGGTGACATGTTACATTTACTTACTAATCTTGTGATTCTGGGCAAATTACTTAATCTCACTGTGCCTAACAAAATGTATGTGTCTGTCTGTAACACAACTTGTGTTCATGTAAAGTGCTCTGATACCTTCGGGTTGAGTTTGTGCTATATAAAACTATAATAAAAAAATATTTAAACAAAGTTGTTTGACTATTTGGACTGGGGAGGAGCGAGTTACAAATCAAAAACAAGCTTGAAATAAGATATATATGTCTTTAGTGACGCACCAAATAGTGGCTCAACCCAGTTTCGGAAACTGATCAAGAGCAAAGCCAAAAGAAGGGCCATAGTGTGTCTGGGACCTGATTTGTTTTCACAAAACCTATTGCAGTATGTTGGTTATGACACATTTGTGCTTTTGTAGTAAACATTGAGAGAGATTGCTTTTACTTCTACATCTTTGTTGCCCTTACCAGGTAAGGGGAGTTGTTAAATCCTTGCCCTATGTTCTGTTACTCTTGAGCCTGTGAGCGATGGTGCATGGACAGAATGGTAAGTGTGGAATGTTTGGTAAGTGTGGAATGTTGGTGCTGAGTCAGATGAGGTATGGAGTTTAAGAATTAAAGTCGTTGCTCCCCTTGGGATGTCCTACTGGTTCACCTACTTAATGTACTACTTCCCTTTGGACTACACATGGAACTAACCAAGTAAAGAAATATCACTTATTTCAAATACACCGTAGAACACCACCTTGTAGTTAAAAACATTTTCTTGATGGGACGGTCCTGTTTGAGGCCTAAGTTCGATGTGATTACCAGATGATGCTGTTGTGTGGCTTAAGAACATTCATCTCGTATGTTATGAGCATTGAATATTAGTACGCTAGACTAGAATGATGACACACCGCCAATGTGCGAAGAGTAGAAGTAGTCTGCATACTGCTCAGTTGCTATTAATAGAGGTGAAGCAAATCAAATTTCATTACTACTGAATTTCGGCATCAAGCTCCTACCCGTGCTTGAGCAGAGGCATGGATGAATCTTCAGAGTATGCCAGTTGGCCACTGATGCTTATTTGGTGAGGAAGCAAGGAAGTTGCCACTGTCTTCGTGTATGAACCAACCGTAGGGTTGAAATCTGGCTCAGTAAATGAGTGATGGGCTGAGTCTTCAAGAATATTTTACAGATTTTACCCCTCTGGTTATTGATACTGTTAAGATAGCGCTCCCATTAGTCCCTCTGCTGCTTGCTAGATGGAGCTTCAAATGTGGAATGTGCACGCCTGTCTCTTGCTTAGCCTCCTCAAAGACACCAGCTGCATAGCAATGCCAGTGTTCTTTGTGATTCAAGAAGAAATAAAGCATTCCACATAAGATTGGCGTTGTGACATATGTGGTGGCCATATTGTGGTCGTGGAAGATGACGAGTCAATTCTATAGTTTTAAATGTGTTCGGCAATAAAAGTGAATGAGCAGCATTTACCTGTGGTATTAGCGCTGCCTGGCTCAGTAGTAAGTTCAGCTCCGCTGCTATGTTTAATGTGGTGAAGAATGGACTAAGGTTCGCTTAAGTTCTTTTAAATCTTTGAATTTCTCTACTTGTATCTACTTCTGTCATGACCAACGCTAATTACGTTTCGTGCACAGGACGGTCACGAACACACATGAATTCCTTAGGACTGATTGTAGTGTAAGTAGAACTTTTGACTGGTATGTCACCACAGTTGGTTATAGATGGGATATATATATGGCGCTCTACATGATAAATTTCTGCATTACTAAGTTGTCATGAATACATACAAACCGATGATGAAGGATAGATTCTGGGATAATAGTGACCCAAAATGGCAGGCGTGACTATCATTTGGAAGGCTGAACTTTCTAGTCGCTGTGCAAAATCAGTAAAGGAGAACAAAAATTTAGATTCTTATGTATTTGCTACAGTGTGTTCAAATGAATCTAATGTGCACCTTTTTTAGCAGGGAGAGCGGGAAGGGGTAAACAAAATTCTAACAGTGAAGAAATGTGTTACAGGTGTGATGGTAAGAATCATTTAGCATATATTAAAAGCTGTCCTGCCTGTAAGCAAAAATGTGGTGTGTGGAAGAACAAGACATTTAACACCAGCAAAGAAGTGAAGAGCAAGTAATTGTAAAAGAAAATGTCTGATAACCGATTAAGTGGCTTCTTGTGAAGAATGATCAAAAAGTTTCAGATGTGTTTTCAGTATTAATAGAAGGCTTGTTTTGAATAGTTTACATGGGAACAACCTCAAGAACAAACCTGTTTGTGTAGTGAATATAGGAGGAGTAACTATTCAAAATTGTAGCCGCTTCAGGTTCACCATATACCATCATAAATGATTAGGAAGCAGATTTGGGGAAAAAAATTGGGTACCAAACTATTGGATTAGGAAATGGAACACAGATTTTTTTTTTCATTTAGATTTCCAAACCGTATAAGTATTAGAAAATTGCATGTAGTTAAGAAAGGTCCTGCTGTTTTTAGGTTGGATGGAGTAAAGAAATCTTCTTTTAGTGTTAGTCCCCTATAGTTAAGAAAGGGTATTGGTGGTGGATGAAAACTAAATCCTCGGGGGAGATGTGTTGAATTTGTTTAAAGTTTTTTGCATGAATATTAGCACATTGAAGGAACCGTAGCGCAATTTTTTTCTAAAAATACTGTATCCATAATACACAAAATAAGGAAGGTGCCTATCCTGAATAGAGAGGAAGTGTGGAAAGTTGTTGCGATTCAACGAAGCCGGGATGATCGAGCCTAAACAGTCCTGATTGGTTGGCCCCTTTAGTAGTCGTATCCAAAGCCAGTGATACGATCAGGTTATGCGTTGACCTTCGATAATAATTTATTTCACCTTCCTAAGCTTGAGATGTTGACATTAGTCAAGGTTATACAAGTTTTCTCCACCATTGATCCTCTGCGGCTCATCATCCGGTTCCATTACATTTAGATAGTAAAAGGTACACAGAGCTCTTATTTTCCTGGCCGATTGCTTTCAGTTCAGGATAATGACATTCAAACTGGCATCTGTGCTTGCTGTACTTCTAATTTGTTTGGTAAAATGAAAAAAAATGTGGATTCACAGTCGAATATACTGAATGTACATTTTCACAAGATTAAGTCACGTACTTAGGACATGAAATTAGTGATGATGGCATTAAACAGAAGGATAAATTCAATAGAGGGCCACCGGGGAAGCACCAGCCCCTCGGAATAAAGATGACTTCAAGTCATTTTTAGATCTAGTAGAATTGTAAGAAAATTGTTGAAAAATTGTCTAAAACTTTGTGGTTGGTTGAGTGTGAAAGAAGTTTTAAAGAAATGAAAGTATATGTGATGTACTTGCCATAATAAGGTTTTGACCCAGTTGGTTTGAGTTACGTTTCCAGGGGCGCTTGTAATAAAGGTTTTGGTGTGATACTAGTGTAGTATGAGACTAGCGGCAAGGAAGTTGTGTTGGATTTGGCACTCTCTGGTTTGCTGAGGCGGTGCCCTTGCCAGGCAGAACCTACCACTACCATCAGGGTTGGGTGATTACACTCACTGTATAACCTGCGCTCACCCGTGGGTAGCTTGGCATTGAACAGTCAGGCTTATCCCAGAGGCTATGTAAAGAATTGGCACAGCCCTCTCGCACAATAAATACACTGGTTATCATAAAATATTTCACATGTGGTATATGTAAATAAGATTGTGTTCAACATGCATTAATTAGCACAACATGAACATTGTGTATTGCTGGGCATAAATCACATTTGGAAATATTACTAGCAGTACTAGGTCCAACCGTGTTAAAATGACATCAGTACTATGCACATTTGGGAAAGACCTACTTTACCCCCAGCACTCATATGATGTACAAAACATCAGAGCTAAGCCCACCCTGGCAATTATAATTCAACACCACACAGTTATAGGGTGCACCCCAGATCACGATATCAAAAATAGGTGCACACATATAATTACAACACTTTTAAACAACCCAGTGGGCCAAGGCCAAATGGGTAAAAACGAATGTCAAACGTAGTATGCTTCTGGCAAGAGATCAACACCGCTGTGCAGTGTAATTAACAGGCGGTCACTGTGCAGTCACTCCCACACACTCGGCACCAATATGCAGTGCCACGGATATAAGGCAGGTCTGTTATGGAGCGCACGCAGCACCACAATTCAATGCTACTGATATCCGGCAGGTCTGTTGATAATACAAATGCAGACCCTCTGTCCCAAGCTTTTCTCTACCTTTCAGCTAACCCAGACTTCCCTATGCCCATGGGTTGGAGATAAACCACCCTCCCCCTGATACTAGGCTGATTGCGGCCGGAGTCACAGCTAAGAAGGGTTCCTGGGAAGAAGGTGGGGGCAGGTAGCAGGGCTAATTAGAAGGTAGTCGACAAATGTGGGTTTGGCCACCACTCTGGAAGTTCACCCACAGGATGTGGACCAGAAGCGGGCTGAGGCCGATAGTCGTTTAATCAAAAGATTCCACAGTGGGCCTTCCGGCTCCAGCCCAGTTCAGCGATTGAAGCAGGGAAGCTTCTTGGGAGGAGGCATCCTGTTGGTCATGTCGATCAAAGTAGCACCCAGGCATTCTGGACACAGCGAACACATCCGCTCCTCCATGCCTCCCTGGAAATGAGGCAAAGTGTCTGGTGCATGTTTATCTGGGTTGCAAGAGGCAATTCCGGTCACAGGTAGAAGTTTAGCAGTGCGGCACGATGTAGAATGAGGCACTAATATGGGTATACCCTCCCTCCGAGGGTCGCAACTTGTGAATCTGACACCGCACACAATAAGCATGCAGTCGGCGTGCTACACGAGAGATGTACCACGATCGACGATACAGGCCACACTGGCTCCCACAACCGTTGAATCCGCTCACCACCAACAAGACGTTTGTGTCTCGGCCCCCACAATGCCAGGGCCACACTCCTTTGATGCAGGCAATAGCTTTGGGGCTCTGCACAAGGCAATTGGGGCTCCAGGCACAATACTTAGTTTCACGCTGCGCCACCAGTTGGTATCCAGCAGACGATGTGGGCACTTAAGAGGGCACCTCTTTCCAGGTGTTGGAAGTACAGGGTGGGGGTCCCTTGTGGGAGGTCTTTGTCCTTGAGACTTCCACAAAAGAACGGGGGACAAGCCAACAAGCCCTTTGAGAGCACGCTGTCATGAAGGGCATTTTGGGATTGGTATTGGAATTGTGTTGGTGGACAGCAATTGGATGTGGTAGTAATTGTGTGCGATTGCTTGGAATCCGATACATCCCTCGACGTGAAGATCACCCATGAGCACATAAAAGTGCACCATAGGAAAGAGTGGCTGTAGCTATAATCGGATCAGTAAATCCCAGAAATGCTTTCATTTCAATGGATGTCTTTTCAAGGTGGCCTTACATTAAGGTAGTTAATAATGTCAATACTGATGGTGTGCTTAACCTTTTTTTTTTTAATTACATTTTTCAATGTGAAGGGGTGCCATCATTCCTACTGTGACAGTGGTGTAAAGCTCACTTCTGAGAACTAAAGCAGGACTCGAAAAATCTGAAAAATGGTACTAGTCCTGCAGGTCTAGTACCTTAAACTCTCCTCGACCTAACAGTAACCTACTTGACCTCCGTCTCTGAAAGCAGAGCAAATGTGACAAGATAACAAGATTTAAAGGCATCTTTATTGCTCATTTGCTTTGTGAGCAATAAAAAGGCCTTTAAATCTTATCTTGTCACATTTGCTTCTTTTTCAAAGACAGAGGAGAAAAGTTAGTATATTTTCCTACAGGACCTAAAAATAGATCGACCTCATTAAATTTACCTCTCAAATGCGAGCGGTCGAGTGGATTTGTCGAGCCCTGTAAAGGATGTATGAAGTGTGAGCATTCGTTACAGAACAGCATCACTGTACAATCCAGTTGATAATGATATAGTTGAAAAGCTTTATAGAGTGTTAGAGTACCATTCAGCTGGTCGTGAGAAATCAATTGGTTTGGGAATTGCAAATGTTCCAAACCATATGATCTTAAAAGAATAACCAAAGTTACATCCAGTGGATTTTCTCCTTTTACTCATAGGATTTTGTTAAGCGCCCATATCCCCCGGGGCTCTCAAACGGCTAGCCTAAACCCTAGTGCGTGAAGGAAAGAACGGAAATTGCCAGCAGGGAGAAGGGAAGATCAGAACAGCCAGGTTTTTACAATTTTACGAAATTGCCTGTGATTGGTTTCCATACGTAACTGCAATGGGAGCAAATTTCACAGAGTAGGGGCAAGGTATGAAAATGATCTGCCTCCGTTACTGGTGGTACAAATCTTAAAGGGGGTGAGAAGATATTTGGTTGAGGACCTGAGTGTTCTGGTAGGTTGATACCTGAGGAGTTTTCTGGCAAGATAGTCGGATCCATTCCCATAGATGGGTTTGTGGACCAGGCAGTTGATCTTAAAATGGATGTTTCCTTATGAGAAGCCAATGGAGAGCTCTCAGACTTGGTGCCGACGAGGACCGTGAGGGTAGATTTAATACAAGCCTGGTGTCTGATTTTTGTAGCACTTGGAGTATGGTAAGGAGCTCTGCATTGATGGAGGCCATCAGGGCGTTTCTGTAATCGAGCTGACTGATGATTAGTCTGTGAGCCAACGGTATCCTGGATACAACTGGGATCCATTGGAAGATCTTGCGAAGACTGCGCATTAGTCCATAGCAAATGCCCGTCACCTGATTAACATGGTCTGTCATAGGTTATCAATCATCACCCCAAGGTTATGGACCACCGATTTGGAAGATGGACGGGGCAGAGATTGGCAGGCCACCAATCATTGGACTACAAAGTTTGAGCTTTTCCAAAAAGAATGATCTCTGCTTAATTGGCATTAAGTTGCAGGAAATTAGTTTGCATCCAGATGTTAGTCATGCAATTCATAAATCGGAGTTTGGTGTCTGTTGGATCAGGGCCAAGAATAATCAGTAATTGCGTGTCGTCTGCATACAACACGGTGTGGAAACCATACGATCTGATCACTCTAGCTAGGGGTGCCACGTATAGGTTGAAAAGCACGGGGCTTTGAATAGAACCCTGGGGTACTCCCTTGTCTATTTTGAGGTTGAAAGCAAGAAAACTCAAATCAACATACAATCCTGGCTTATTCCACAGTGGTTAATTTGGCTGGAAAGAATGGGAGGGAGAAATGGATTATCACAAGTGATAGTATGATCAGAAACATTGTCTACAGTCTAAGATAACGGATATATCAGTGGGTTTGCATTAAGAAGTTGGGTAAAGTACAAAAGGAACTTTTGTTTTGTTGGAACCCCTGCAGTTTGTCCAGGAGCTTAAGAATGCTGTGGGGTTGGACAGAGCTAGCATAAGTAGAGTGGCACTGTGAAATGGACATGTGACCCTGTGAAGGGATCAATGCACTATGAGGGGCTTGGATGTATATGTAGGATAAAGGCTGTGAGAATGAAAGTGGAGTACAAGTTTTTGATTACCTCTGTAGTGGTTCGGGATAAGGATTCAGTAGTGGCATTGCTGTTCCCAGTCTCGAAGTCTCTTTATCTCAAATGGAATCATTTGTGCCTGCTGATGAAAGGAATGTGGTTCTGAGGAATCTTAAGACTTTTGCTTTATCGTTTGAGATGCTCATGCATAAACTCGGAGGTTTGAATTTGTTTGTGAAGTACATATAAATGGTGATTAGTGTCGTTATCATACTTATACCTGTGCCTGCTCTAGTATTCCTATGTATGTACATTGCTCTTAAGTGAAACATGCTATGAGTTGTTTCTGATCTGATAAAGAATTTGTCGCTGGTTCCTTACCTTTGAATTATCCCCAGGTGTCAAACTGGATCTGGAAATATTTTGAGAAATACCTCTGCGTGTCGATAGGTCATTTACTTAGGCTCTGCGTTGGTGACGGAACTGATGTGTGCAGTGCCTATATAGGTGACAGCCAAGTGTGCTAACATCAGTTATTTTCTTTACACCTCAGTCAGCACAGATCGGAGAGAGCTACCTCTATTCGTTTTTTGATGGCCTTTTTTTCAATGTTTTATCAATTGTTTTCAAGACATGGTCTCCCGGTGTGTCAGGGGTATCCTCCAAGATACCAGGGGGGTTTAAGTCCTGTGGTCCCCCATCTAGTTTGCCTTTGGTACTTGGAGCTAGACCACAACTCAAAGAATTGTGAGGACTGTTGTGCCAGAAATCTCAGGGCACCGAGGGAGCACTACTTGAAACTCCTGGTCGCCTGAGGCTGGCTGACTCCCAATGCTCCAGTTCCAGGTTGTGGGGAAAGTCCCTCGCCCCTTCGCGGAGCTGTTCCAGGCACTTGTCATCGTCCTCACGTTCAGGTAATTCCCACCAAAAATCCAAGAAGTTGTAATGCTCTTAGAGTTCACCGCACCTGTCTAAATCTTCGGACGAGCTGTGTGAATTGTCACTCTAGGCCCCACTCCCCATTAAGCCTGCTTCAGGGTCTGCTCTGCGCCTCCCTGATTTTGCTGGAGCAGACTCCCCCCCCCCCCCCCCCCCCCCCCCCCCCCCCCATACCCACCCCATTGAAGTGTTTTATGAAGCCATATATCTCGTTTTTGGGTAGGCTGCCCCCCGGAGCACTTTTGCACCCCATGGGTTTGGCTGGTGCCTCCACTCGATTGCTGCTCCACCCTTGGCACCATTCGGGGCCCACTGGTTCTGCTGTTGAATCAGGTACTTTTCAGATCGGGTGACTGCAATCTTCCCCCTGAGCCCATTCCAGCGATGTCATTCGTGGGGCCCCTGACTCATCCTCATACCAGACTCAGATATAAAACCGGACTGGCATCACCCGGTGCGTGCCAGAACCTAAACTTCTGAGTCCGAAACAGTGCCAGCTTACTTTGACAAGCCTAGAGAGGAATATGATTGAGGAGGATCTGAGGATCGTTATGACTATAATCTCCTTGAGGAGGCCTATGATGACTGGTGTGAGGAACTGCCAGATGTTGGTGGTCTGAACACCTCACTCAACACTTCTTTACTAATGTGGTGACTGAGGAAGGGGCCGCCTTCACTATGGTGGTGAGGAGGGCAGCTGAGGTCTTGGACCTTCCGCTACTCTCAGTTGCAGTCAAGACCAATATCTTGATAGAGGTGCTTCAGCTGCGAGTCACACCTTCAGAAACCCTTGTCCCATTATAATGAAGCACTCACTGATGATCTGCTCGCTGACTGAGCCAAGCCCTTCACAGGGGTGCCTGTGCTCAGGACAATTGCCCTCTGCCATCGCACTGCTCCTGGGAACACAGGTTTCCTCACCCAGCACCCCAATCCCAGAGAGCGTAATTGTCTAGACCACCTAAAATGTTAACCATGGTGCATTCTCTGCTCACCTACAGATAAGGAGTTCAAGAGGCTGGGTACCTTTGGCAAGTGTATGTTCTCATCCGCCAGCCTTGAACTGCCATCAGTAAACACTGCATACCTTTTAGTGCTGATAAACGTACACGGTTTGGGATTTGGTTACATAAGTGCTGCCCATGGTCTTGGAGGAGGCCCAAGCCATAATGTCACAGGCTTATGCAGATGGCTGGGAGGCAGAAAAGTTCACCATTCGCTGTGGACCGGATAATTGCATCGTCTGTGGCAATCTGGCGCCACACCTGGTTGAGAGACTTGCTTTTCATGGGATGTCCTAGCATCCCTTGAGGACATGCACTTCAATGGAATCAATCTTTTAGAAGACCAAGCAAAACAGCCTAGAACACTTATAGGATAGCAGAGCCACTGCTTGGTCCTTAGGCCTCTCTATAGCCCCAAGTCAACCCCATTCTGCCTTTCATGGCTACGGTAGGACTACCCGCCATGCCCATTCCCTCCCAGCCACCACAGCCAACAGTCTCCTCGGTCCTTTCTTGGCAGTGGACGCAGTTCCCACAAGCATCACACAACCAGCCAGGGGATTACCCACCCCATAGCTCGCACAGCCGCCAAACAACTCAATTTTGCCCCCTTACCATGACTGCCACCCAGTTAGAGGCAGTATTCGCCATCTGCCACTCTGGCAGTCCATAACATCGGACAAGTGGGTAATTGAGCTTGTTCAGCTTGAGCCATTTCCCAGAAAACCTGACACCCATACCACCATCTTCAGCCTGGCTGATGGAGGGCCACCTTTCCCTGCTTCGTCAGGAAGTACAGGCTCTTGTGGTTAAATGAGCCCTTAGATGGTGCTGTCATTGGAAGTAGGTTGTGGTTGTTATTTCTGGTACCCCAGGAGGACGGAGGTCTCTGCCCTAGTTCAGTCATGCACCGTCTGTTTTTTCCTAAAAGACATTCAAAATGCTCATGTTAGCTTGGGTTCTGTCTGCCCTGACCTTGGATACAAGATGGTTGCGCTGGACTTGCAGGATGTCTTTTTCCATATCCCTGTCGTGCCGGCACTACCTGCGCAAGTTGCGAAGTGCTGTTGATCCTCCGAGGTTTGTGAAGGCCACCCAGCATCAAGATGATTTGGAGGATGGCGATGGAGTTCTGTAGCGGCAGGCAGGAGTTTGCACCTAAAGTCCACCACGGGGTCTGCAGTTCTCGATCCAACAGTGATTCTTCGTTCGTCTTATTGTCCGTGGAATCTAGTTTCCGGGTCTGCCTCCTAAAAACTAAATTTATTGGCGTTTACAAGGGAGTCCCAGGTAGTGATCCATGGATCCCTTACCTGGGGTGTCTACACCCTCTATTATACCAGCCTCTTGTGGGAGGGGGACATAGCCCAAGTCCTGATTGGGGAAGTCACACCATCTTCAAGATGGTGGGCACTGAAAACTGTGCTACTTCTCGCCTCCAACACCTGAGCGGTGGAGTTGGCGGAGGGAGGCACACCTATTCTTTGTGTTCCCCGCCTGTCTTCCTGCCATAAAGAGCGAGGACATAAGGGAGGGCCTGCTCCTATAGGGAGAGGCTGGAGTTGTTTTAAAGGCAGCAAGGCTGTTGAAGCTTACTGCCACAGATGGTATACAATGCACCCTGCCATAGGGCTTTAAGGTCTGCCAGAGGAGTGTCTTTATATCTCATGCGGTGTCTGTGGGCATGGCACACATAGGTGTGCGCCATGTCTACTCCAGTTTTGTTTGCACCAAGGCACGCGTGTGCATGGCCTTGATGAGGGGACCCTTTGGTGGCACAGTTGGTACTTCTACCCTTGGTGTCCCTCTTTATTGCGAATGCTCTAGGTACCAGGGGTACCATTTACTATGGACTTAAAAGTGGTACTGAAGTTGTGCCAATTGAGAAACAAAAGGTACAGTTTAGGGAAAGGGCTTCGAAGGAAAGTGGGGGCCAACCATGTCAATTTCCCTACACCAGGTTCCCTATGGTGTTCACCAAGGCAATAATTGCGGTCCACCTCCAGAGGTCAGGGGTTTCAGTCTCACCCCCTCCCCCACCTTGGTGATTGGTTGTTGAAGGCACGCTTGCCCCATGCAGTCTTCCATCTCCAGACTAGGACAGACATCTTGCATTAGGTGAGGGTTTATTTTAAACCTGCCAAAGTCGCACCTAGTTCCCTCTTAGATACTCATTGGAGCTGTTCTTGATACGGTGCAGTTTCGTGCTTATCCGGAACGGCGAGTCCAGGATATCTGGGCTACTATTCCCATGCTTCAGCTTCTATCTTAGATTTCTGTGCAACAAACTGTGAGGCTGTTGGGCCTCATGGCCTTTTGCATCCTGCTGGTGACGCATGCCAGAGAGCATATGCGGGCTCTGCCAGTTCCACTGGGCGCAGTGTCAGGAGAATGTCTGAGCTACTCCTGATATCGAAAAAAATACCTTCAGTGGTGGCTAACTGACTGCAATAGGGTCAGCGGCAGACCCCCTCTCCCTTCCCCGCCCAGAGTTGACTGAAGTGACTGTCAGTCTTTGGATGGGGCTACCATCTGGGAGAGGTGGAGATCAGAGGACTCTGTTCTCCGGCTGACTCTCGACTCGATCAACTTGCTGGAGTTAAGAATGATCTGACTGGCATTGAAATCCTTTCTTCCTCCTGTCAAGGAGAGGTTAGTTCAGATGTTCAGACAACACCACCGCCATGTGGTATTGCAATAAGTAGGGCTGGGTTGGTCATGGATTGTATCGGGAGGCTCTGGACAAGGCTGAAGCGTCAGCGCACTTCTATGGTGGTTCAAAATCTAGCAGGCGCTTTGAACCCCAGAGCAGACAAACTCAGCAGACTGTGCCTAGCGGATCTCGAATGGCAGCACAAGTTATCTTCAGAGATTGGAAAGAACCTTGGTTATATCTGTTGGCCACTGCCAGGAATGTGCATTGTCAGCACTTGGGTTCACTGGAGTTTCCAAGGTGACTCTCACTCTGGGACTCTATCAGTCTCGAGTGGAGATCGGGTCTCCCGTACTCCTTTCCGCCAGTATCACTTTTGCCCAGATTTCTCAGACCAGGAACAACCAGACCCAAGTTGTTCTTCTGGTTCCGCATTGGGCACGGAGAGTATGGTATCCCGAATGCCTGAGCATTGATCGCTCAGTCATGCTGCTCCTTTGGGAGGATCTACTGTTGCAGCACCAGGGCAAGGTCAATTGACAGTTTTTGACCTCCCTTTTGAAGTTTGCGATGTCAGCCAGACAGCCCTCTACCAAGACAGTATACGCCTGCTGTTGGGATAAATGTGTGGGTTGGTATGCATCCAAACAGGTTGATCAGATATGGGTGTAGAAAGCAGAAGATTTGTTGTTCTCTCTTTGGCCAGGCAAGGCTTTGATCTGTGCACTGTTAAAGGGTATACAAGACAACAATTGGCATGATGTCCTTATGATAAGAGCATCTGGGGTAAATAGTGGCTATTCTAATGATCCTGTTTGGAATCTGATAGTGTCTTCTACTAAACCTGGAATTTCTAAGATTTGTACGAGGTTGACTCACTCATGTGAGGTTACATGCTTCATAATAGGCCCCACCCTGATAAGATGGTACTACCGGGGTTGACTCTGGCTGGGCTATCCCGGGGGAGGTCTTAGATGATTTTTTTCTGGTTAATTTGGGTCCAGTTCTTTGACTAAAAATATCTCTGGGTATACAACAAAAATCATCCTTTTATTAATGTGGTCCCCTGGGTACAGTTAAAAAGTACCATAAGGTATGTGGATGCTATGATCCTTGCATTCCCCTAGATTCAACAGACCTGTTTCTGCCCTTTTAAAAGCCTAAACTGTCTTGGGCATTCATCAGGATGAATGATTTGGACCATCTTACTAGGGTGAGGCAAGGTGGCCTATGATGAAACCTGTCACATTACATGAGTGAGCCCATCTTGTGCAAATCTTGGAATTTCCAGATTCAGGAGACAAGCCAGCAGATTCCAAACAGGATCATTAGAGTAGCTACAGGTATTTCCCCAAGGCGTTCTTATCATTGGGACACCACGCCATTTGTTGTATCGTATAGTTACTTCAAAGGCGGATGGAGGCCCTTTTCACCCGCTTTCTCACTAGGTGTTCCACATACACTGTTGAAGGGTAACTGTCAGCCTTATCGGCCTTTTTGCGGTTGCTGGATCAGCCCTCCCTGTCAGTCAGCGGTTGTCTTTTTCTGCGTTCATTTAGCTTTCACCTGCCTAGTGTTCGCCCTTGCACAATTGCCCTTTCCGGTCATTAAACCATAAAACTGCTTTTACATCTACCAGGAGCGGTTAGTGAGCTGCAAGCACTTTCTGTGCTCCACCCCCCCCCCCCCCCAAATTCCCCCACCACCTTTTCTTCCTCGTTCAAATCAGTGCTGAGAACATGCACCTTGTTCCTGTCGAAGGTGGTGATACCTTTTCATGTTGGCCAGACCATCGCCTTGCCTACCTTATTTGCTTCACCCTTTGCTTCACCCTTCCAAAGAAGAGTAGAAACCCCACTGACGTGACCCAAAAAGAGTGTTGTCTTTCTATATTGATCATGCCAGAGGTCCGGGTGGATGATCAACTGTTCTTTGGGGCAAAGAAGGGGAAGGTTGTGCAGAAACGGACCATCTCATGATGTATAGTGCTCTGCATTCAGATTTGCTACGCATTGGCCTAGAAGCAGCCCCCAGATGGCTTGCGTGCTCATTCCACCAGAGCCAAGGCTGCGGCCACTGCATGCTCATGTGGTGCCCCTGGCCTGGACATCTTTCAGGCTGCAACACACAGGTGTTTCGGCACACATTTACAAACACTATTAGCCTGGACAGTCGAGTCCGTCGTACAGGCACTTTGCCTGTTCAGTTCTACAGTCCTTCGTGTCTAAATCTGTTTGCAGACCCACCTGCAGATAGGTATTGCTTGTAATTTATTCGAAGTTATACAATTTGCAGCTAGGAGTCTCAGATGAACAAGTTACTTACCTTCGGTAAAGACTTATTTGGTAGAAACTCCCCTCCTAGCTGCAGATTCCTTACCGATCCTCCCCTCTCTGCTTTGAGAACCAATTTCTTCATATAGGGTAACCCATGACTTGCTTGGTGTCTGCACACTGGTTCATTAGCAACCTTTGTGGCTCTGCACTCCTGGCGAGGAAAGGTCATGTAAGGTAACTGATGTCAGCGCCTTGGGGTGCTGCCTTTATATGCACCGTGCACGACACTTCTGGCATTGCTGATGCGGAGCTTAATGGCTCCACCTACCAGTGCACAGTTACTCCTCAAAACGTTTCCTGAATCTGCCTGAAGCCTGGGGGTAATCCTAAAGTAAGGAACCTGGGGCTAGCTAATGTCTCCCAAAATAGGGCGTTGGCGAAGGCAAGTAATTAGATTGAGTTTAATAGGTGTAAGAGGGAGAATGCGCAGTGTGGCTTAATAGTACTCCCTAATGTGCAAGCATATAAGAGTAGAATGTTGGGCGTAAAGTGAAACATCCTCCATGATGAGGAAAGAGTAGAGGTCTGCGTACTACTCAGTTGCTATTAAAGGAGATTAAACAAATCAACTGATTGTGCCATTACTACAGATTCGCTGAGCTTTTCTTCGTCTGGTCTGTCTGAGGCATTTCTCATTTTAGTTTTTGTTTCTGCTGTTCTCTTGCACATTTTCCTTGACACAGACATCCCAGTTCTTGAATCACCCCCAGCTCTCAGCAATGATTGACGACCGAGACGAGGACACTTTGAGCTACATGACAAACTTGCAGGTAAGAAAGGCCCTCTTAAATCTAAAGATTAATTGGCCTGGGCTCTTGGAGTTTGTTCATTGTCATCTTATCCTGTGGATGGTGTAGGTTTGATTGAGTCCAAGCTGGTTTTGGGGTCTGATATCCTCTTAGGATAGCATAACACATTTCAGGCAGAGAAGGTGCTGGGCTCTGACATCCGTTTATGGTAACGTACTCCTTCTCCAGTCATAGATGGTGCTGGGGACTAATCCTTTCAGTAGCTTTGCATTCTCCAGGGACTCTGGCATTGTCTGATATCCTTTTTACAATGGGACATGCCTTCTTGATAAACTCGTTCTGAGGACTGACATACTCTTAAAGTAGCAGAGATCCAGAGATAAATGCCGGAGTATTACATCCACTAAAGCTAGAGTAGGTAAAGTATTACATCCGCTAAAGGTAGCGTAGGTGTTCTTTTATCAGAGCTGGTGCCTGTAGGCTGATATCCTCCAATATTGTGGGCCTGCTTCTCTTGGCTGGTCTATTTGATGCCTTTTTGGGGTGGTAGTCCTGCTGGCAGTTGTAGGTTTTGCCAGGATCCGCTATTCTCATAAGATGGTGTACGGTAGGCAGCCTGAGCTGGAGCTAGTGGTGAAATATGGGTTAATACTATAGAGTGCAGCTTTGCTCTATTTGACATCGGCACCAGCAGAGCAGTGAGACAAAACCACTTGTGGCAATATTAATTCTACCTGTAGCTCTTTACCCCCAACCCTCGTGCGCTCTGGCTTTCCTCATCCTAGTCCTTTTATTCAGCTCACTGCGGTCTGTGGTCTTTTGCTCAGGACCTTTCCTTTAATCTGCCTTCGGTCTTTCACTTGTTGCTCTCTCCAAGTGATTGCACTAGTGCTACGTACTGCTTACAGAACCTTCAGTGTTTTTTTTGTTTCAGGGAACACTTCATTTCCCTTTCTTTTCAATATCCCTGGCCCGATTAGGGATCTGCTACATTTTTTTTAAGGTGGTGTGACTAACAAGGGAATGGAGCAGATCAGTCGTGTGGTCTCCTGTCCTTCTCCGCCATTATTACATAGTCACTCTGAGTATTTATAACCCTTGGGATACATCGAAAACAGTAAGTAATTGTTGCCACTGGCCTTACCGGCTACAGAGCCACCATGTTATCCTGAGGTGTGGAGTGGGCAGCTTGGAGAAACTATGATAGGTAGTGCCGCTTAAGAGCAGACACCCTGTCACTGGAGGAGTCTGGGATTTTACCAGGGAGTGTGAATGCTTGGGAGCTCCCCGTAGTAAAATTTGGGGTGAATACAGAGGAGAGTACCAAGTTGATTGTGGCATTCATTCTGCCACATACCTTACACTGTTAAGGTAAATGTAGAAGTGCTAAAAAGGGTGCTAGTGCAGTTAGCTACAGAAGATAGAATGGGTATATATTGCAACAAGTGGCTGGTGAACACTGTGTAGATAGACTAATTGGCGTGAATGGACCGTTGAGGCCTGCATTATGGTGACCATAGAACCTTGAGTACTCGTGGAGAGGGGGAGATAAAAACATGTTTTTCAAAATTATTTATTTAAAGGACTCTCAGCCGCCAATTATATCATTGACTTGCTTCATCCTCATCCATGATACCTAATGCACCAGGATGGGCTCAACGCTTTTTTAGCAGCGATGCACTTAGTTGATACTTTATGAGGGTTCTATGTTAAAATTGCATGCAGGTAAACCAGATACTAAGTACATTTTTATTCCCTACTGAAAACCTTTTGGAAATGATAGAAAAGTTCCCCTTTTTACATGATTACCCCCTCTCACCCCCCCCCCCCCCCACACACTGTCTGGCATCTAATGCAACTTTGACAAAGTGTACTGGGTTCATGCTAAAATCCCCCGTACCAGTTTTCTCACCCTAAAAAGTACCATTGTCTCCCTTGTAAGTGGTACCTCTGGTAGCTAGGGCCTTGGACTAAAGAGGGTCCTTAAGGGTTGAAGCTTGAATTGAGCCACTTTAAGGGGGTCCCTCACCAAACTCATGCAAACTGCCATTGCAACCTGCATGTCTTAGTGCAGAGAAAAATGAAGTTGATATGGCGCACACCCCTGTGTGCCATGACTGCAAAACACTGCATGTGGTATAGGTAAGTCCCCTATACAGCAGGTCTTGCAGCCCTAAGGATAGGTGCACTAAACACGTGTGGGCATATCTGCGGGAGTGGATGTGTCCCTGTGATCTCCAAGTTCACCCTTGGATACAACTAGTGAACAGGGAAGTCATGCGGAGTACATGGACTGGTTACTCATCTTCACGAGTTTCGCAGCTGCATGATGGCTTCACTGTTCCCAAAGGTCTTTGGCACCAAACACCTCACCTTTGTAAACCCACACTGATGCCAGTGCTGGATTTTTAAATAATTACTCCCAGAGGGCACCTTAGAGGTGTCTTCTTAAAACCTTCAACAAATTCTTAGCACTACCCTCTGATAAGCCTAACTGCTCACCCACACTAACACAAAATAGAATGTTAGTATTATCTATTTTAGCCTCTGTAAGCCAATTGGGGACCCATTGGTCTCTCTGCATAGTGTACTTCTGTTTAGTGCACTATATAGAGAGCCAGCTTCCTACATTGGTGGATCAGCGGTGGGGTCTACACCTTTGCGTTTGCGGACACCTCTTGGTCAATAAGTGACTACACAAGTAAATCTGAAAATTACCTTTAGTTAAAATTGCATTTTTCTTGATGGGTCCTCTTCCCCAGGGCTTATTGAGCCCCCCAGGGGAAAGAGGGTGAACAACCCAAGGATAAAAGTAAAGTCTGCTAAATGTCTCCAAAACCTGCTCACGGCCGTTTGCCTTCAAACTCTCCACAACCCAAAACTGGGTACAAAGGTAAGAATTGGGATTCCAAAAAGGCGTGGTGTCATAACTGTAGACAACTGGGACGCCAAACTGGAGAGACTGCCTTTCTCAAAAATGAACCCCCCCCCCCTCCTGTTCCTCCAGCTAGCTGTAGAATAGCAAGTCTCCAGGTGGGATCCCTACTGTGCCCTGTGCAATTCAGAGTGCACACTGAAGCTTCACGTGTGTCTGAGGGTGGGGTGGATCTTGCAACTTTGACTATTTGGCCTACTAATATAGAAAAATACCAACTGCAGCCCTTTAATAATGGGATTAGAGTATAAGAACTGATAGACAGGTGCAAGTCACCATGGTGTCTGAAAAACTGGTATCCTCGGACCAATACCTGACTGGACAGACTTAGTCACCAACGCTAATAATTTCATTTCATAAGGTCCATCCCATGGCGATGGTGTCCTTAGTGGGGAGGGGTTACTGGCCTGAAACAAGTAGTGGTCTCTTCAGTGGTTGAATGACTGGTAGGGAAGCTTGAGCTAAGGCCGAGCTTGGGTCCCATGCAGCTATGCTGGGAATTCCTGAATGAGTGTGCGTAAAAACCAGAGCAAGGCTCAGGGTGAAAAAGAGGTGTTGGAGTCTGAAAGTATGGCCTAGCCCTCCTAGAGAAAAGGTGAGAAGTCTGGAAAGCCAGCTTCTGAACAGCCACAAGCTCGGGTCCCCTCTCCCCAGGGAAAAGACCTGTCAACCCCAGATGGAACTAAGCCCCAGGAACTTGGGCCTTACATGGCAGAGCTCCTAGGCCCAGGGGCACCTTCTAGGGAAGGGCTGTGCCAAGGGCAGAGGACCTGTCCTACCCATGAAAGCCTGAGACCGCAAACTGTTGCACAGGAAAAGGGAGAAGTCATTGGTTCCCATAGGACCTATTGGGAGGAAGGGTTCCTGTTCACTGAGAACCGAGGTCCCAAACCGAATGTCACCAGGAGAGTGGTAGTGCCTCAGCAGTTCAGAGTTTCTCCTCACATTGGCCCATGAAATCCCCCTAGGTGGCCCTGTTGGCCAGAGTAAGCCCTGGAGAAGGCTAGTCAGCCTACTGGCCAAATATGTCTCGGAAGGTGAAGGAGTTTTGCAACTCCTGTGTCACCTGCCAAGCCAGTGGCAAAGCCTGTGGCCTCCCAAAGGCCACCTTAATTCCACCTCCAGTGGTTGGAGTAACGTTTGAAAGGGTAGGGATTGACATGGTCAGTTTCCTTGACCCTCCAACTGCATCAGGGAACTGGTTCATACTGTTAGTTGTGGACCATGCTACCAGGTACCCTGACGCAGTTCCCGTTAGGACTACCACTGCTCTCCTGCAGTGGCTAGGGCCCTCATTGGTATTTTTTATCAGACTGGGGTTCCCTTAAGAGGTGGTGCCAGACAGCGGTACAAACTTCGTCTGGCTACATGAAGCCCATGTGGAGTGACCTATAAATTTACTATCGCATATCACCCCCAAACCAGTGGACCTATTGAGAGGTTCAACAAGACAATCAAAGGCATGATCATGGGACTCCTTGAAAAACATGAAAGGAGATGGGATGCCCTTTTGCCATGTCTGCTTTTCACTCAGATGTATAGTTTTCCTCCTTTGAACTTCTGGTTTGCCATCCTGTGAGGGGACATTTTTCTGTGGACCAGGAAGGCTGGGAGAGACCTCTTAAAGAGCATAAACAAGATATTGTGGACTATGTACTAGACCTATGTTCCAGGATGGTAGAGTACATGGGCAAAGCAAAAAAAATAAAACTAGAGGCCAGCCAAGAGCTTCAAAAACTCTGGTATGACCAAAAAGTTGCCATGGTGGAGCTCCAACCGGGGCAGACACTATAGGTATTGTAGCCTTTGGCACCTAGGGCACTCCAGGACAAATGGAGTGGTCCCTACCCTATCCCTGAAGGGAAAGCAAGGTGAGTTCCGCTACCTGGTTGACATGGGCACTAGCAGGAACCCTAAGATGGTCGTCTGTTAACCTCCTAAAGCTTTTCCACAGCATGGCTGAAGTGACTGCTGTTGCTCACTGAGTTCCAGGAAGCAGAGAGTGAACCTCTCCCTCATCTCCTCTCCAGCAGTCCCAAAGGTGGGTCAGTAGATGGAGTGACCTATTCGGATACCCTCTCTGCCCAACAGCAAGCTGACTGCAGGCAAGTCCTGGAGCAGTATCCTGGGCTCTTCTCCATAATCCCTGGACAGACACACTGGTTTACCCATGATGTGGACACTGGAGACATCTTGCCTGTCAAACAAGATCCATCGACAGTCTGACCATGTTGAGGAGAGCATCAAAGCTGAACTCTGCAAGATGTTGGCGTTAATAGTTATTGAACCTTTTGACAGCTTCTGGACTAGCCCTGTGGTTTTAGTCCCCAAACCTCACTCCAATGGTGGGAAACCAGAAATGATGTGTGGACTACAGCGGTCTCACTGCTGTCACTAAGACAGATGCTCATCTTGTACCCGGAACTACTGAGTTGATAGACAAATTTGGGGCAGACAAATTTCTCTGCATTTTTGACTTAACCTCAGGGTACTGGCAGCTTGGCCTAACCACAGGAAAAAAGACCAAACCGCATTCTCCACACCAGATGGGCATTATCCTTTCACTGTTCTGCCCCTTTGCTTAAAGAATACCCCTGCCGCCTTCCAAAGGCTGGTGAACCAAGTCTTTGCTGGGTTGGAAGCTTTTAGTGCAGCATAACTAGATGATATTTCTATCTATAATCCAATCTTGCAGGATCACCTGATGCAACTTGGCAAGTTTTTGCATGCCACAGTATCCAGGCAATCAAGTGCCATATCGGGCAGTGTACAGTTGTATACTGGGCCACCTTGTAGGTGGAGGCCAGGTTCGACCTTTACAGCCCAAGATCCAGACGATTCTGGACTGGACATTTCCAATCACTCAGACCGAAGTCGGGGTATTCTTTGGCTTAACTGGAAATCCGAGGTTTGTGAAGGGGAATGGTTCCGTTGTGGCTCCCCTCACAGAACTCCTCTCTAAGAAAATACCTTAAAATGTAAACTGGACAGATTAGTTGTCAAAAGGCTTTTGACACCCTGAAAAAGGCAATGTGCTCAACACCCATTCTCGAAGCTCCAGGTTACTCTAGACCTTTCATTGTGCAGACTGTTGCCTCTGAACAAGCAATAGGAGCTATCCTATCCCAAACCAGCGATGATAGCCGCTACCAGCCTGTTTCTTTTATAAGCAGGAGGTTACTCCCCAGAGAACAGCGTTTGAGTGCCATTGAGAGGGAGGACTTTGCTGTGGGTTGGCCCCTGAGAAGGCTGAGACCTACCGGTTTGGTACTCACTTTCTTGTCCAAACTGTCCACGGACCTCTCAGATGGCTGATGCAGATGAACGGTGAAAACCTAAAACGTTTGTGGTAGTCCATCTCCCTATAGTGGAACACAGACCTTGGACTGACCATGGCAATGCAGATGGCCTTTCCAGGTTCTTTCTCTTAGACAATGAAGATTCTCTTGGGAAAGGTTAGTCTCATTCTTTTGTTTGGTTGGGGAGGGGGGATGTTGTGTAGGAAAGTGTTCCTTTTTCATGGTTACCTCCCACTTTTTGCGTGACATCTGATGCAACCTGACCTGATCTGCCTGTGGTTTCTGCAAACCTGGTTCCCAGGGCCTGTGTTCTTTCCCACAGCTGTACCCTTTTATCCACAATTGGCACATCACTGGCCACAGGTAAGTCCCTTGCAAAAAGTACCATGGGTACCTAGGGCACTGGGACCTGGGAAGGCCTCTAAGAGTTGCAGCACCTATTGTGCTACCTTTAAAGGCCTTCACCTTAACACCCACACACTGCCACTGCAGGCTGCGTGTTTTAGTGTAGAGAAAAGTGAAGTCGACATGACACACATCCCTGTGTGCCATGCTCAACCCACTGCCTTAGGGCTAGGTAAGTCAGCAATAGCTCTCAGGTGAGGGTACAGTGACATGAGCCCTGTACCCTTACAGTTTCAAAGTCCATTCCTAGACATGGTAAGTGTAGTAAAGCCATAAAGAGTATATGGTCTGGGAGTAGGTCATTACGAACTCCACAGCTCCATGATGGTTTTACTAAAAACTGGGAAGTTTAGTAGCAAACTTTTCAGCATAATAAACCCACACTGATGTCAGTGTGGGATTTAATGTAAAATGCGCTTAGGGCGTGTTAGAGATGCCCCCCTGAAAAACAATCATCCCTGGTGTGGTTTCTGACTGGCTGCCTGCAATTTGCCACCACCAGACAGGTTTCTGAACCCCTAAGTAGAGCCTTCGATCTCCGGGTTCAGAAACAAAGCCCATCCTGGGCAGAGGTTTTGTGCGTCCTCCCCCTGGATGGGTTGGGTCCATGAAGGGGAAGCTCAAAGGCATTCTGCCTTTGGGATCTGACCCTGCCTTTTGCAATGATGAAATGGCACATAAATAATTAATGATGAACACATTTTAGAGTAAGTTTGTTATTTCACAATCTATCATAGTTGCCATATTTAGTGGTAAAATGCTATTCATAACTATTGCTGGAATAGGTTTCCCTCGACTAATCGTAGGCAAAACTTTAAATGAAGGGAGCAAATGGCCTCCTTGAGTTTAGAGCTTCAGACGAGTATGGGACAAAGGGTATGTTTCCATTATGTGGAATCAAAGGCTTGTTCTTACAGATCTTTGCCTTTGTGGACCCTACACCACAGACGGATGAAATGTAATGATACAAGCTTTGAGGTCTGACCTATGCCTGACTAGTGTATAGGCCAAGATCAAAGGGCCACCCACACACTGTTGATAGCATTTAGTTAATGCCCCACATGCTGCCAAGGAAATTTTTACTTTGAGGAAGTAAATAAATTAAGGTGTAGTTTCACTCGGCTAGTTTTAAAAGCTGCCTCCGTGGTTATAACCATTATTGATCAGGTTAATTGATTGCCAAATAGGAGTTTAAGCATATAAATTACTGAACACCGCTAAAATGGCAAGTTTTAACAGTGACCTGGAGTATTTTACCACTCAAACACTCTTTATGTAATTGCAGCATGGAAATGTCTATTAGTTTTATTTAAAAGCAATGGAACTGCTTAAGAGAATCTGTTTAACAATTAACAAATCGCATGAATAGTTGGAAATCTTACAGACTTCTGTCCCTTTTGTTACTCTATTGCGAAAGGAACGCACCAGAGTTTGTATAGTTTGAAAACCCCATAGATCACAAACATGTCTACCTTCACCTCTGGAGCAAGCTTGGACGTGTGGTGTGCCATAAGGAATCCTGTCTGTTCCAGTCAATTGGTGGACACAGTATAGTAATCTGAACCCTCCCCCTTTCACAGCAAATCATTCCCATACAGGAAAGACCGTTCTCACTCGCCCACCTGTGATACGGCTTCCGCGTGCTTGGTAAGACTGCTCGGCCTGCTCTCAATCTGCCTCCCACTTAAAGCACTTTTAACCGTGTTCTTTTATGCACGCTCCTAAAAGTGCTCGGTCTTCCCAAACATGCCCAATAGATCTCTGATCTTATTTTTAACTGAATGTCCCAGTTGTTACTACAACGTGGTTCAGACCTAAGCCGAAACCGTACTACAGCTGTCGTGCCCTCTTACACGATCAATTTGAACTGTTCCTTTGGAGCAGGTGGATGTTTGGCAGTCTCACGCTAGAGCTTGTACTGTCACCTATATTCATATCCCTTGATTTATTTTTGCTGAACTTTTTAGGTAATTTAATTACCGGTCTTTCCTGAAATGCCTTTTTGTCTCTGTCCACCATTACTCTAACTTCACCACTAATGTTTTTTCAACCTCTTTGCTCATTTTCTTCCCTGCTTCCTGGAGACTTTAACGTCGGGGCTAAAGAAATGTGCTGATGCCCAGCTTTATGTAGAAACCTTCACCCTGGTGTTTTTATATTCTGGCAATGCCCAAGGGGCACTCTCTGTCTCTGTCTCTGTCTCTGTCTCTGTCTCTGTCTCTGTCTCCTCTTCCCCCCCCTTCTCCTCTTCCCCCCCCTTCTCCTCTTCCCCCCCTTTCTCCTCTTCCCCCCCTTTCTCCTCTTCCCCCCCCTTTCTCCTCTTCCCCCCCCCTTTCTCCTCTTCCCCCCCCCTTTCTCCTCTTCCCCCCCCCCTTTCTCCTCTTCCCCCCCCCCTTTCTCCTCTTCCCCCCCCCTTTCTCCTCTTCCCCCCCCCCTTTCTCCTCTTCCCCCCCCCTTTCTCCTCTTCCCCCCCCTTTCTCCTCTTCCCCCCCTTTCTCCTCTTCCCCCCCTTTCTCCTCTTCCCCCCCTTTCTCCTCTTCCCCCCCTTTCTCCTCTTCCCCCCCTTTCTCCTCTTCCCCCCCTTTCTCCTCTTCCCCCCCTTTCTCCTCTTCCCCCCCTTTCTCCTCTTCCCCCCCTTTCTCCTCTTCCCCCCCTTTCTCCTCTTCCCCCCCTTTCTCCTCTTCCCCCCCTTTCTCCTCTTCCCCCCCCTTTCTCCTCTTCCCCCCCCTTTCTCCTCTTCCCCCCCTTTCTCCTCTTCCCCCCCCCCTTTCTCCTCTTCCCCCCCCCTTCCCCCCCTCCTCTTCTCTCTCCCCCCCCCCCCCTCCTTTAGACCTCCCAAGAGGTAACTGGAAGGCCTTGATCTAAGATTAATACTGCTAACCTACACCTCATTCTCTGCTCCGTCCCTCCTAAGGGACTGTTCTAGCTGAAATTTTGTGGCATCTGCAAGAATATTGTATGCTCCGCTACTTGCTTTCGAGTGTCAAAATCGTATCATAATGCCGTCAAATGTTCAGTTTGACTCGCATCCCCATGGCAGGCTTCTTTTTGTTAATCCACCCTTACTCACTTCTCTCAGATTTCAGATGTCTTCCATTATTAAATAGCTAAGAACCATTAATCTGGTCTATTCCATTGAGCTCCACCCACCCTCTTAAGTCTCTTCAGGGCTTTTTTTTTTTTTTTTTTTGCTGAATTAAAATATTTTGCATGGCTTACTTAACCGTCTTGTATTCTGTATGCTACTCCCCTGCGATGTCAATGACTATTCCATGATGGAAAGCAAACCTAATTACTTGTAAACCTAGTTCTCCAGGATGTTATCTCATCGTTGCCTCTGCGATCAAACTTGGAGAATGGATACGGAAAATTGTATTTAGTAGACCTCTAATTAGAGAGTTGCGATCAGCAGTAGTAGTTGACGCTACACTTCATTCAGGACTGTGGTGTAGCAAGCTGCTGTAACAGGGTCTACATTTTAAGACTAGGAATTAATGGACTTTCATCATAGCTGGTAGTTTAAACGTGTTTAAAATTCCATTGAGCTTTTAAGTTGTCATAGGTCATGTTTAAATATAAAAGCAATATTTTGTTTTTGGATTGCACCCCAGAGGAGATTTTCGAGGTTTACATATTTAAAGATGTCCCTTTGTGAAAGATTAGAATTGCAACTAAGTAACTCTATCCCCCACACGCCTCCACCCCCCCCTCCCCCCCGCCCCAAACCCCCTCACACCTTTTGACAGTGTGGACTTTGAGGAAAGGACCGAACTGTTTAGATAGCAGGCATGTACAATGGTTGGTACAGGTGTGCATGAGCCCAACTTTCATGTAATTAAAAAAAAATCCTCTGTTTTGCCATGGATGTTCAATAAAAGTGTATGATATGGGAGAAAAGGGAGTGGGTGCCATAGGGGTCTACATCTGACTTCCTTTGGTGTGTTTTAATATCTGGCTACTTTGTCTCTTGACTTGGCTTTTGTTTTCTATGTCACAGGTAGAAGATTTCACACACATGAAATCCAGCTGCAAAATAAAATTTCATTTTAGCGGCAATCCGTATTTCCAGAACGAGGTCATTGTCAAGGAGTTTCAGTGCGGAACTTCAGGTGAGTGTTGCAGCATATCGGGGACTTGCTGATATTTTTAGAGCAGTGGCTAATTTGATGTGGATCTTAACTGGATTTCTACAGGCAAACACTCCAGAGTTTTGATTTTGAGCATGAATAAGGCCTACCTCAAACATACAGCTGTTATATAGTCCTCTGAGAAATACTGCATAGATCTGTAGGCTCGTTGAGGAAACCCTCAACAAATTTAAAAATCTGATATTCGTTTGCAGTTCTCTCACAGTACATGAAGATTACCTCTAGTTGTTGGTGTAAGTATTGACAGTTGCTGGTCTGTGGCTCCCAATCTAAATGTGAAGGACTTTGTGGTTCAGGTCTAAAAGCTCTTCTCACATCAGGCAATAGTTTATTTGTTAAAGGTCGCAGACATCCTACCATGAAGTTGTGAACCTCTTCTTTCTAGGAGTCACATTTTAAAATGTATATTTTTTTTATCAAACGTGTTCATAAACTTGACTTGTGCAGGAAAAAGAAAACCGGTATCCTCCTCATTGTCAACACAAGGGACAGTTGCATGACATCGCCATATCCAGAAGCAATCACAATGAGGAGGACAGTACCGCTCAGCGTAGTGTAAAATTAAAACCGATTTGAGTGTTGGGCATAATGAAGTATGATCACAAGACTGAATTTACATCACAATCACCAATAACGCCTCTATCAAAGTTGCCTCTTCCTCACTTGGAGGCCCCAAAATGAGAACTAATCAAACTATTACACAAAGCTGTAGAGCTGGTGCCAGAACACAAAAAAAGTCAAGAGTTTTAATGAAGATTTTTCATTTGAAAGATAACTGGAGAGTGGTGTCCAATTCTTGATCTGAGAGACTGGAACGCGTTTTTAAAGAATGAGCTTTCTGAATGATCTCATTGGACGGCCATAAATAGGAAACTTTTTTGCCTCAATGGATATAGAAGATGCTGATTTACTCTTACCAGTTCATCCGGTGCGCCCACATTGCCTGTGTTTTATGGTAGATGGCCATCACGAAGAGTCCAAAGTACTCCCTTTCATCCTGAAGTTGGCACCCAGCTGAGATACATGATCCACGTATGCGGGTCTTCCCATATCTAGGATTGACTCCTCAAAAGGGCGTATCGTACCAAACATCCGTTGCAATTTACTGGACCCTGCTGAAAGAGCTGGGTTAGATGCTCAGCAAAAGAAAGTTGGTACGAGCATCAGTGCAGATATTTTAAAGGTTCCTCCATCCCAAGAAGGAGGAAAAACTGAAGTTGGCCCATGAAAAGAAGCCAATTTTAATCCGAAAATCCAAAGTATTTCATCTTGCATTCCTTTAATCTCATGTCTGCGGCCCATTGCAAGAACTAAAGCTGAGTGGTAGCTGGTCCCACTGGCCTTACACAAAAGAGAAGACACATGCCATAGTTTGGTTGAAGGTTAAAGAGAACCTTTATATGCAGGACAGGGCCTTTATAAGGTGCAACTCTCCATCTGACGAACACCTCCGTGAAAGGCTGGGGAGCACTTGTATGAAGCTTTTCCACAAGCCGACTTTGATCTCCTCGGGAGAAGAAATTGCATATATCCATCCTGAAGTTAAGAGCATTCACTCAGGCAGTGAAGGCTTTCCTGCTGTGCTGATCTCACATCAAGATGCCAGCTTTGGTAGTTGCTGCTGGGCTGAGGGAGAAGCCTTGACCTGTGGAGCACTTATGGGGGACTCCATTTTCCCTTCCACCGCCACTAGCTCACTCATGCTTAAACGTGGGTCACAGCCAGGCCATGGGTGGGCCAGTCTGTGGCCAAACGAGGCAAGCAACCCCCCCCCCCCACCCCCCCCACCCCTCTCTAATCTCTGCGATTCACCAATTGGAATAAAGGAGCTATGGATAAGAGAAAAAACACCCAGAGAGAACCAGGTGGGGAAATTGCAACTGCTCTAGACTCACTCCTCGTACGGGCAGCCAATGTGTTCACTAAGAAAATCTAACTGATGTCTTTCCCTAGAAGAGTTAAGGAGTGACTTGCCACTTGCTAAAAGTACCTTGCTGTATGCTACAGCAGAAGTTCAGTATTAGTCAGGCCCATCCATCTCCCTCTTAAAACTGAGTGATCCTTGCAGCCTCATTTGTAGCCTTTTGGATTACTTTTCTTTGACATCGAAACCCCCTGCAAAAAAGCAGAGGGGTGGGGCACCACTAAAAGAGGAATCCAAGACTCTAAAAAGACCAGGACTGTAGGCCAAACATCTCTACCAGCTGCCATGAATATGGACGATTTAGGTCATTGAATGAATTTGAATTTGAGTTTTATTACATTTGCATAGTAACTTAAAACCATTGCAATATGAATTTCAGATAAGACCATAAGATCGTAATGAGTTAAGTTACACGTATACAAAATTCATGTATCATTAAAAGATTAAAACAGTTAAATTACTATAAAAAATGCTTTGTTCTTCATACACATAGCTCTCATTATAAATTGTGCGTTCTGCCCGGCTTCATTGCTCTGTCTGGTCAGTGCTATTAACCACGAGGGGACGTTATTGAGAGACCAGTCCAAGTGCTTGTATGGAGGCTTCCCATATCAACCTTATTGGAGGCAGTCTCATGTCGTAGTTAAAAGAATGCACATAGTCCTGGCTACCCCTTAGCCTGGGTGAAATTTAGGCCTTCAATGGCATTTTGTTTTTCTCTGCTGCATCTAGGAATCTCACTAGTCTACAGTTTAATTGAGGTGTTCCTGGGTCAAAGCATGCCAGAGCTGCTTGTCTCCTTGAGTGAATACGCCTTTGGTTTAGAGGGACTATTACCAGCTGTCTCCTATCCTGTATCAGCTCCTGCCAGGAGCATAATAAATGGGTATTGTCGCCCTGGCCATTTTTGCACATACTACAAGATGTTCGAGATGGCTCCCTCTTCCATGGTGGAAGATTCGGAGTGCACGGGATCAAGCCAAGGCGAAGTTTTAAGAATTTTAATTTCTGTGATTTCGGGTAGCCCAAATTGAAATATTTTGAGGAGCTAAGACTTTGTAATTGTTCAGTCATCCAGGCGTGCAATCCTACTGAAAAGGCTGCTTTGTTCTCCACCAGCGCCAATTTTTTCAAGGATTTCCACACTAATTTCTTAAAAGCTGAATGGTGGGTCTGCGTGTTCCAAAGGGCCAAGAGTCCTGTGCATGCAGGAGCCTCCTGAAGATAACTTCTTGCAGGAGAATCCTCCCTCTACTGAAGATCTTGCCATAGAAGCTGATTTAGAGTTTTGGGGATGATAGTCTGATTTTGTTCCAGCAGTTGATATGCGCCGTATCTGGCCCATGATTGCTTCAGTAGGCCGAATTCCAGCCTAATTTGCACCAGGGAAGTCTAGTTTGGAAGGTTGAACGTGGTTCTGTATGCTTTTACTAAAGTTGTGTCCAGCAGTTTAGCATCTCTCCCTCTTAAGGCTTCACTACCATAAGTAATTGTGGGTAGGATTTTGGCCTGTGCTTCTTTCAGTAGGGGACTCAATGTTGGGCCCAGTAGTTTAGATGTTAAGCTTTTCATAGTTAATGCTAGCACCAACGCCTTTCTTTTAATCTCCTCTTGGTGTCGAGCAAATGTTCCGTCTTTTTTCAATATAAACACCTAGGTACTTATAGACTCCCGCTGAGTCTATTCGTGTACCGCCCAGCATGCCAGCTGCTCACTGCCTTCCTTTTGTTGTTAATTGACATAGTTCTAGTTTTCTTTAAGTTGATTGAAAACTTGTTTGCTTCAGCGTAATCCTGCATACTGTTGAGAAGATGTTGCTAGCCAACTACTGTGTGGCTAAGCAAGATTATGTCCGTGTAAAGTAGATTGGACAGAGTTGTGCCCCCCATCCTGGGTGCGTGAGAATTGCTGGTGTTGAGTATTTGCGGTAGGTCTGCCACGAATAAATTTAATAACATGGGTGCCAGCATGCAGCCCTGTTTGAGGCCTTTGTGATCTTCTGCTTAATTAGCAGATGCGCAGCTTCATCGGACGTTTCCTTCAGAAGTTGATTTGCGTCTAAGGATTTATGAGACTGTCTTTTATTAGATTAGTCGCATCACGATCAGTTGGAGCTGCCCTGCTCTGGCCCAGGTTAAGGGAACCCGCTGTAAGGTAGTTGAAGTGGGTGTACAGATAATTGGCCCAGGTTTCCTCTAATATGTATGATGAGATTCCCCCACATTGCGAGTTAATGATTGTATTCACTATTTTCCAGAAAAGTTGTCATTTTGTTTTTTGTTTTGAAGAAGTTTGGCCCAGGTGTCATCTTCATGGTTTTGTTAATGCCCCATTTCAACTTCTTTAGATTATTTCTTTGCTGACGCAAAGAGGAAAGTAGCAAGAGATTCCCAGGATCATGGTGCAGGGATCTTATTGAGCCGTTTATAGCTATTTTGAGGCTTTTAATTTACGCGCCTTGTACTGCAGTTACCCTTTTCGCTCGCTTGAACTGCAGAGTGTGCTTCATTTTTATTTGCGACACTTGTAGTTCTCTGAGCATCTTGGTGAAGCGTTCCCGAATTTGAATGTAGTCCATGTTGGTCAGATAGGAGTAGGAAATTCAATGCAGATTCTGACATGGTTTCGATGTTTGCCGTGAATTTGATTCTCTTATAGTCTGACGTATAGATGGTGCCGGAGACTGGGGCTGTCTGGATACCAGAGGGAGCAGTTGTGGCTAAAGTTATTTCTTGTGGGCGATGATCACGATCTCCCTTGTCCCCCATTCTAAAATTGATGATAAATTAAAAGGAGAGACTAGTAAACGTATAGTCCAAAATCGAGGAAGTTGTTGCAGTATAGTAACTGGCTACAGAAGGAGTGTCTCCTGCGAATCTTCCGTTAAGGGCCCTGAGATTGGAGTGTTCCAGATCCTCAAGAAGGCTTCTGTTTATCTTGTTGGTTTTCTTGTGAGTGAAGATGCCTTGTGTTGGTATATTGCAGTATGAAGTTTGAAATCTTGCTTCATATTAGTCTGATCCCAATAAGTATTGATTCAAGTCCCTCGACAGAATATTTGATGATTCAGTGCTGCCTATATAGGTAGTTATTTGGCCAAATAGCTTCACCGAATCTGTTGCTAAACATTTCGGGTGGATGTATGCGTTGACAATCGTTACTTTTTTGTGCGCCTGCCAGAGAGAATAAGTTTGGTTGCTAAGGCAACCTCTGTTCTCTGGTCGACTGTGGCTGCTGTAGGTATGGTAGTTGCCGAAATATAGGTTGCCAGCCCGCCTGAACAGTGACCGTTTTTTCCGCCTTTTGTAGCTGGTATGGTGAAGCAGTGGAACCCGTGTATATGTAATGGTTCAGTCAGCCATGTTTCCTGCAACAGGATTATATTAAACGTTTTGAAGTATTGCAGAAAGTCTGGGTAAGAAGCTTTTGAGGCAAGACCATTGGTGTTCCATGAGCAAAGGTAAAACACACTTCCTTTTTAGGGCTCGCGCAGCGAGAGCCCTTTTGTGTGGGGTTTCAAAACAGAGCCTGGAATCGCACACGCTTGTGCTTTTCCTTTTGACTCCCGCGATTGGCCTTTGCGTGCGTGTTTCTCACAAAGACTGCACGCAATAGGCCAAAGGCGGGCGCATTGCTCCACCCATGGCCTATTGGTGTCTATTACGCGCACCAAAGGCATGTGGTTTCAATTATCGTGCCCAGGCACGACAATTGAAAACACATGTTTCGCTGTTGTATGCGCGCCCCCCACTTGCGGGCGTGGTGTTTTTTTTTTTTTTTTTTTTTTTTTTTTTTTTACAATAGCAATCGCTTTCGTGATCGCTTTCAGTGCCGCTTTTTTTTTTTTTGTCTGAACTGGTATGTAATGTATTCTGCTCAGTGGGGAACTGTACTGCTTTGAATCTTTTTTCCCGGTGCGTCTGCGGCAGCTCTTGAGGCTTGATGCTGGCCGTTGTTCTGCCCAGGAGCTACCAGAGCCGGTGTGGACAAGAGGTAGGTGATTGGCTGGTGCAAAACTGCTTCTCTCCTGTTTTATGATGTGCGATGCCGGGTCCTCGCTGCTGAGCTGGTAACGTTAGCGTGGGGGTAACCATGAAGGAGAGGTTCTCACAAACACATGGACTCTCCCTCTGGGGCTACGGCTACATCACCCAGTGCCCAGCGGCTTGAAACTGATTGAATCCCCTCCCTTTCCCATACCCAGAAACTGATTAAAATAGGAAATTGTAATCCTCTTGTGTCCCTTTTCCATTTCAAACCGCTAATTCTGACTCCTCTCCAGGTTATTTTCTTAAACATATTTTGAATGGAAGCATCTAAAAAATAAAAAAAAGCGTTTGTTTTTCGCAAAATCCAACCGTGGTGCCTAGCAACAGGGCGGTGCTCTACATTTGCGCATAACAGCCGCTTGATTTGTGTTTTTATTCCGATGTTTGTGGCTTTTTCTCCGTCAGCTGTTGTGTTTTTTAATAAATGTAGTTTTGTGCTTTAAATGCAGAGTGCCCACGCCCACCCTCTAAAAGGATGTGTGTTTTTCAGGGTACAGGTTACCCCAAGGTTGACAGTGGTGAGGGTGGTGCCGGCACGTTTCTTCCTCCTTCCGCATTAGTCCCCACCTTCGCTGTGGCCGCTGACAGGTGAGCGTGCAGCTCCTGCAGGAACAGCGATTATGTTGCAAAACAGATTACACTGGAGCGTCATCAGGAGGCTCCCTGCCCAGGAGGCGCAGAGCAGTGACACAATTCTCTCTGCAGTGCCATCCTCCCTACTGCCTGCAGTGGACCAAACTGTTTATTATTTAATTGTATGTTTATATAGAGCTTTGTACGTCGACTAAGTCGGAGCGCTTTGTGCTTGAGTCAACTGTGGATATATTGTACAGTTTCAACTACAGGGTGATGTGGCTTATGATTGTTGCTATGCATCGTCTCCCTAGTTCTCAGTTCTGTGCTGCTCAGCCAGTGTGTGTGAGGTTACTAAATATTGAGGAGTGCCTTGGTTGGTGTGAATGTCAGTTGGAGAGAATGGACTGAGCAGCAAGGATGCTGCTCCTTTGATTTGAAATTTGTAAAGCGCAGCAATCGCCTTAAGGCATCAAGGCGCTGAAAACCAGCCGTCCAGAAGGAAATTGACAATCAAAACTACCCCAGATAGAAAGCTAGACAGAACAAGCATTTGCAGTGCAATGGGTCTCGCTTTCACGCGAGTTTGAGCTATTGACATTGCAAATAACAATGCCTTTTATTTTTGTTTTAGTTTTAAAAACATAAATAGAAGGCATTGTCATTTACAATGCCAATAGCTTAAACTCGTTGGAAAAAGGAATTAGTCACTGAATAAGGTGACAATTAGCAGAGGCAACACTTTTCCTAAGTCTGAGAACTATTTTCCAGCTGCTTGTGTAGAAAAAATAGAACTTTATATGAAAACAATTTGTTCGAGGCATATGAGCTGCAGATTGTACACTTAGCATAGGTCGCCATCTGGTGTTGGGCCCGGATGTTTGCAGTTTGTTTTTCTTCTTGGACAGTCTTTGGAAGTCACGAGTTTGGTGACTCCTCCTTCGGTCCGTACTGCGCATGGGCTTCGGCTCCATCCTCAGATTGTTTTTTTCCGCCATCGGGCTCGGATGTGATACTTCGTGCTCCGGCTTCGAACTTCTACGGTTCCAGCCTCGACGGAAAATCCTCGATTCTTCGAGTTCCTTCATCATCTTCATCTCTCGAAGCGGCACTTTCTCCATCCCGTACATCGACACCGGCCTTCGGGCCCTCCGCGACTCCGGTCCCGGCCGATGGAAAGGACTCCGTTCAAAAAGTGCCCAAAATGTGGGTCTAAATTTCCCCACACCGACCTCCATCAGGTGTGTAACCTTTGCCTCTCTCCGGAACACGAGGCCAGAGACTGCCCCGCCTGCAAGTCTTTTCGATCGAAGAAGACCATCCGAGATCGAAGAGCTCGACGCACCATGGCGCACTCATCCTCTGCAGCTCCACCGGACATCTTCGGAGACGACGCCGAAGCTTCGGGGCAAACACACACCGAGCAGGAGGAAGACGTCGTCAGCGCTTCCGAGGCCGACGACTCCGACGTGGAGGACATTACACCAGCGCAGCGGGCCGTGAGTACTATGCCCCCTCCCACCCCCACGCCGAAAACCAAAGAGACTCAGGTTACTCCCTCGCCTGCCGGCCTGGGCAAAACCAAAACCAAAACTTCGATCACCCCACCTTCGGGCCCGGTGTCGAAGCTCCCAAAGTCTCATGGCAGCTCGGGATCGAGCCAGCCAACACCCGGTGCCGAAAAACAGCATCCGGCACCGAAGACTGCAAAATCCAGCTCGACTCCGAAACCACCGGTGCCGAAGCCTGGACACTCGGTGCCGACCAAACACAAACACAAATCTGTCGGCACCGATGCTCCGGCGCCGAAACATCATTTGACGCCGAAACACCCGGAGACCTCAAAAAAGCATGGCGCACACAGACCATCGAAACCCCCGGTTCCGAAATCACCGGTGCCGACAGACGACTCGACACCATTGGCTCTGTTTACACCAGACCCTTTACAAAAGACTTTGTCCAAAGATCCAAAGACTGGGCTTTTGACTTTAACTACCAAGAAAAGACGCCTTGATGCTCCGGCTCCTCCTCCTCCACCCAAAAGGAAGGACTCTGCTACTTCTCCCCTCAGAGTGCCCTCCCCACCACCGCCTCCCCTACCCCCTCCACCTCCTCCACCGCCTCCACCTCACAGGTCTCCGCCACCTGTACCTCACTACGATCCGACCCCATCCCCAGATCCGGATGATGGGGATCCGGACAATTACCCGGCGGACGCCCCAATGGATCCCACTCCACCAGGGACCCCAGATCCATGGGAGGATTACAATAACCCTGATATACCCAATGTACCTCAGGACGACCTATACCCATCAAGACCGTCTCCTCCAGAGGACTCCTTAGGGTTTCACCATTTAGTGCAGAGAGCAGCACACTACCACGGGGTGGACATGCACAGTGAACCAGTAGAAGAAGACTTCCTACTGGATACATTTGATATACAAGACAAATCCACTTCCATTTTACCCATGCTTAAGGGTGTCACCAAGCACGCTACAGAGGTGTTCAAAGACCCTGTCAGAGCCAGAGTACTGAACCCTAGAATAGAGAAGAAGTATAAGGCGGCACCCACAGACCCTGCTTACATCAAGGGCCCTGCTCCCCTAGATTCCCTAGTTGTCTCCACAGCTAGAAAGCGGGCTAACTCCCAATCCTCAGGAGATGCCCCACCGCCAGACAAAGAATCTAAACTTCTGGACGCGTTTGGTAAACGCACCGCCTCCCAAGCTGCAAACATGTGGCGCATTGCAAACACACAAGCACTGCTTGCGCGATATGATAGAGCACACTATGACGAACTAGAGGCTCTTATGCAGCACCTTCCAGAAAAATACAAGCACAAGGCTCATGACCTGATACAGGAGGGTAAACTAATTACAAACACCTCCATTAAGTGTGCCTTCGATGCAGCCGACACAGCTTCCAGGGCCATAAATACCAGTGTCCTACTTCGCCGCCACGCCTGGCTCAGGATCTCAGGGTTCAAGCCTGAAGTCCAGGCATCCATACTCAATCACCCCTTTGACCAGGAAACACTCTTTGGGCCAAAGGTAGACGAAGCGCTCGAAAAGATGAAGAAAGACACAGACACCGCAAAGTCTATGGGGGCACTCCAAACACAAGCCTCCAAACGTTCCTTTCGACGCTCGTCCTTTCGTGGCACAGGCAGAGGCTCCTCCACCGATAACGCCTCTACCTCCTACAAGTCCCCTCCTCAAAATACCTTTTCAAAGGGCAATCAGAGGTGGTTACAGGGGTAACAACAATAAGGGCAGGGGCAAAACCAACAACACCCGTTCTGCCACCCCCCCCGCACAATGACTCCCCTCCGCTCCCCCCAGACCATTCCACTCCGGTCAGGGGCAGACTACAAAACTTTATCCACGTATGGGAGTCCATAACATCGGACAAATGGGTGACCCAAATCATTCGGTCAGGGTACTGTCTCGAACTAACATCTACCCCACCCAATATCCCACCAAGGCACCGTCCAATGTCTCAAGAACATTCCACACTGCTCAAACAAGAGGTACTCTCACTCCTCCAAAAACACGCTATAGAGCAGGTCCCCGTCAATCAACAAAATCTAGGGGTCTACTCCCTATATTTCTTAATACCAAAGAAAGACGGGACCCTCAGACCCATTCTCGACCTCCGGCCTCTAAATGCCTACATACATTCAGACCATTTTCACATGGTCACCCTACAGCAAGTCCTCCCACTCCTCTGCCAGGGAGACTTTCTCACAACCTTGGATCTGAAAGACGCATACTTTCACATTCCAATACACCCCTCTCACAGGAAATACCTCAGGTTCGTGGTGGACGGGCAACATTACCAATTCACGGTTCTCCCCTTCGGGGTCACCACCGCACCACGGGTGTTTACCAAATGCCTAGCAGTAGTAGCAGCACACCTCAGACGTCAACACATTCACGTCTTCCCTTACCTGGACGACTGGCTGATAAAAGCCGCGTCCTACGACCAATGTGTGCAACATACAAACAGCACCATCCAACTGCTCCACCAGCTAGGCTTCACGGTGAACTACCAAAAGTCCCACCTCATACCATTTCACACAAAGCAATATCTCGGGGCCACTATAGACACCTCCAAGGGTATAGCCTATCCAAACTCAGCCAGAATCACAAGCATTCAAGCCTTACGCAAAACATTCCTTCCTCAACACTCTCTTCCAGCAAGAGTGTTTATGAAGCTCATAGGAATGATGGCGTCTTGCATCTTCATAGTGCCCCATGCAAGACTCCACATGCGTCCACTTCAAGAGTGCCTAGCACAACAGTGGAACCAGGCCCAGGGTCAGCTGACGGATCTGGTGTTGGTGGACGGCCGCACACATCACTCTCTGCAGTGGTGGAACACCACAAACCTTTCCAAAGGGCGGCCGTTCCTGGACCCGGTTCCTCAGGTGATTCTAACAGCGGACGCATCGCTCTCCGGTTGGGGAGCGCACCTCCTACACCTCACCATGCAAGGTCTATGGACGCCACAGCAAAAATCGCTCCACATCAACCACCTGGAGCTCTTGGCGATCTTTCTAGCCCTAAAATCTTTCCAAAAACAAATTTCGGGCAAAGCAGTCCTCATTCGCACAGACAATATGACTGCGATGTATTGTATACAAAAACAGGGGGGGACACGCTCTCCCGCTTAGCCCAGAGCATATGGAGATGGGCAATTCCCCAAAACATCTTTCTCCTGGCACAGCACGTTCCAGGCATACAAAACACCATGGCAGATCTGCTCAGCAGACAAACACAACAACTACACGAATGGGAACTGCATCCACAAGTTCTTCACCCATTCTTCCAACAGTGGGGGCATCCTCAGATAGACCTCTTCGCCACCCACGAAAACAAAAAATGCCCAAGCTTCGCCGCCAGATACCCACACCCATTGTCCAAGGGCAATGCGATATGGATGAACTGGTCAGGCAGATTTGCATACGCCTTTCCACCTCTCCCACTAATTCCATTAGTGGTCAGGAAGCTACAACAGCACTCCCTCACACTCATTCTGGTAGCTCCGACGTGGGCCAGGCAGCCGTGGTACACCACGCTACTACAACTGTCAGTGGTACCACATCAAAAACTGCATCTATCCCCATGCCTCCTAACCCAGAACCATGGAGAAATCAGGCACCCGGACCCAGCTCAGCTCAACCTGGCGATCTGGCTCCTGAAATCCTAGAATTCGGATACCTTAACCTTCCCTCTGATTGCATGAACATCATCATGGAAGCCAGACGTCCTACCACTAGAGCATGCTATGCCGCAAAGTGGAAAAGATTTGTAATTTACTGCCGTAACAATACAATCAACCCTCTAGATGCATCCATACAGCACATCATATGCTATCTGCTCCATCTTCACAGGTGTAACCTGGCATATTCATCCATACGCCTACACCTAGCAGCGATCGCTGCCTATCTACAAAACAGACAGCATTTATCACTCTTCAGAGTGCCCGCTATTAAAGCCTTCATGGAAGGCCTTAAACGAGTAATTCCTCCCAGGGCACCACCTTCCCCTGTATGGAATCTAAATTTAGTTCTTACACGTCTAATGGGTCCGCCCTTCGAACCAATGCACAAATGTGAGCTACAGTTTCTCACCTGGAAAACAGCTTTCCTTGTAGCTATCACTTCCCTTAGAAGGGTCGGTGAAATACAAGCGTTCACCATACAGGAACCCTACATACAAATGCATCACAGCAAGGTCATACTTCGCACAAATCCGAAGTTTCTGCCCAAAGTCATTTCCCCCTTCCACCTCAATCAATCAGTGGAATTACCTGTCTTCTTTTCGCAACCCCAATCTGTTGCAGAAAGGGCCTTACACACGCTTGATGTAAAAAGGGCGTTACTATACTACATACAAAGAACGCAACCCTTCAGGAAGACTAAACAATTGTTCGTTTCCTTCTCTCCACCACATAAAGGCAACCCCATTTCAAAATCAGGGATAGCTAGGTGGATTGTAAAATGCATACAAATTTGCTATCAAAAGGCAAAGAGAACATTATCTGTTCCCCCTAAAGCCCACTCTACAAGAAAGTTAGGGGCTTCTATGGCTTTTCTAGGGAATATACCCTTAGATGACATCTGCAAGGCAGCCACATGGTCTACACCGCACACCTTCACAAAACACTACTGTGTAGATGTGCATTCCAAGCAGCAAGCTAGGGTGGGCCAGGCTGTACTAAAGACACATTTTCAAACAGCTGCAACGGATACCGGTGGTCGCCGCTAAGGTTGGGTACTGCTATGTAATCTATGCTAAGTGTACAATCTGCAGCTCATACGCCTCGAACGGAATATGCTACTTACCAGTATGCATCTGTTCTTGGCATGTAGAGCTGCAGAGTTGTACACGCCCACCCGCCTCCCCGGCTACCTGTATCCGTTCCAGTACATCTTATTTAGATACAACACATGGGTTTCTCACTGTTATTACTACGCTCCATCATTTCCCTGTTGGCGAAAAACAATCTGAGGATGGAGCCGAAGCCCATGCGCAGTACGGACCGAAGGAGGAGTCACCAAACTCGTGACTTCCAAAGACTGTCCAAGAAGAAAAACAAACTGCAAACATCCGGGCCCAACACCAGATGGCGACCTATGCTAAGTGTACAACTCTGCAGCTCTACATGCCAAGAACAGATGCATACTGGTAAGTAGCATATTCCTCCTTGGGTCTATTTTAACCCCGTTTTATGCCCCTAATTACTAGCATTTTTACAGTGTAAAGCGCTAGAAGAAAATAAGCATTTGCAGCGCATTAGATCTTGCATTTGAGTTTGAGCTGTTGACATCGTAAATAACTATGCCTTTTATTTGTGTTTTGAAAACGTGCATGGGGTGCGTAAACACGCACTTTGTACTTCTAGTCCTTGCTCAGGAGATGCAAGACTGGCAGTAAAAGAGGCACAGTTACTGCCAACCTTGCTTCTCGTGAGCAACTACTATAAGTACCAAGTGCATGTTTAGGCACAACTTGCAGGTCTTCAAAATATATAAATAACAGACATTGTCAATTACAATGCCAATAGCTCAAACTCTTGCAAATGCGAGACCTATTGCATTGCAAATGCTTGTTGTTGATTGTTGCCTCATAGAATGGTATGAGTATTTTCCTTGCTTTAGCAACCAATAATAAATCTGTTGGATTCCATCGAGTCAAACATTGCCCTATTGATCGAAATGTGACAAACCCCATTGTGGTCACTTTGTAGTCCATGAAGCCACAACATCCATTTCAATAACTTTTTTACTTTATTCGATGTGAAAAAACATCATAAAAGTATAAAACAGATTAAGAAAAAGCACTTCATTGATTACATGGTTTGTACAGTATATTGAACTAATGACCACTTTCCCCATTGTAGCCATACTATACATTCGGTGAGAGATGTAACATACATAATAAAGTAATGCATAAGTCGAATTGCAATACATTAGAACCCAACCACTTCAAATAAAATGAGATGAATTTAGATCACAGCAAACTTGTTTATCTATTGTTTCATTTTGATAAGCTTTTGTCTTATCCTCCATGCGTTTCCAAGGAACTTTGCTGTACCACAGGTTACGCTGGAAATTAATGTCTCGTATGTTACAATACGTAGAGCCACCCTGTGGGATGAACAGCCAAGGTTATTGCACACTGGTTTTAGCCACCTTGACCTCACTTGACTATAAGCCCTGCATGCAAACATAAAATGTGCGATGGATTCCGTGGGGGAAGCACAGCCCGGGCAGCCCTTATCATTTTCCGTCTGGCCATTCCAGCCTCTTTGGAAATCATGGAGAGGGAGTGTGCCATACCTAAATTTTAGGTAGAGAACCCTGTCCCCCGGGGTCTCAATAAGGTCCAGGAAGGGTTCCAGTCTGGGGACATGCTTAACATCCAGAAATCTCTCAGACAAGATGCCGTTCTGATTCTTGTTACAGTAGCAAAAATCCAGTCCCAGTAGAGCTTTTTTACTAAATGTTTAGGCGGGGGCGTCTGACTCTCCCATGCCTGATCTAAACCAATTGCACCCACTAGTTTTTTCAGGTTGGACACCCAGCCTACTTTATGACCTGCACCCAGATTTAACAGTTCAGTTAGGCCAGAGGCATAATGGCTTAAGTCAGGAGACCTCCTGAGCCGGATCCAATACAGCAGGGGGCGCAGCCTCGCCACTTCATTTATTGGGTGTCTCCCAAGGTCATAGCGGAGCGGGACTAAGGGGGTAGACTAAGGGAGCGAGACTTAATCTCTGTAGAATTTATTCTCAGATCTTACTAGCTCGGAAAGATTTTCGAACCCCCACAGTTCCGCTCCGTAGAGGCTCCCAGGCAGGGCCTTGCCCTCATATACTTTTATTAGCTGGAGCTATGGGCCGGCTATAGGAAAGTCTCTGGTGTCTGGCTATGGCCCCTGAAATCCGTTTGTGATTTAGAAGCATTTTTGTCGAATGGAGAGACCACTTCATTTTATTATTCACCCTTACCCCTAGATAGTCAAATGCCTCCACAAGCTCTAAAGGGCAGTCGTTCAGCTTGATTTTTATTCCTGAAGCTTTTTGGTGGAGCCAAAGCCATTCGCTTGGTTTTAGATGTGTTGATAACCAAGCCTCTGGTTCACAGAACATGGAGAATCGATCAAGGAGTTTCTGCAGGCCTATGGGACTTTTAGAAATCAGGAGGGTGTCGTCCGCAAAAAGTAAGGTCGGTGTTTTTTCCCCACACAGGGTTGGGGCATCGGCCATGTCCTCTCTCAAATGGTCCGCCACCCCATTTATGTAGAGAGAGAACAGGGTCGGTGCCAAAACACAACCCTGGCGTACCCCTCTCTGAACTGCTATTTTCTCAGTTAGCTGGCCCTGGCCACCCCACCTCACTCTAGCATAATTATCTTCATGCAGGTGCTTGACAAGATTCAGGATCAGGGGAGGGATTCCGAGGTCTAACAAAATTTGCCATAACTTGGAACGAGGGACCAGGTCAAAAGCTGTTTTTAAATCTATAAATGCCAGATACAGGCTACCCTTCTCGATGGTTACAGTTTTCCAATAAATCAGGCAGTCTAAATACCTGAGCCATTGTTCCAACATCACATCTAAACCCTGCCTGGAAGTGGGACAGGACGCCCTCCTCATCGATCCATTCTTTCATCCGCATTAAGAGGACCCTGCCAACCACTTTTTGGGCAACGTCAATCAAGCTGATCGGTCTGTAATTGGCAGGGTCCTCTCTATCCCCCTTCTTAAAGATGGTCACCACCTCCGCCCCTTTCCAGGATTCTGGTACAGGGTGGCCATTCGCTATGAGATTTAGATATCTTCAAATGAATTGGGCCCAAAGATCTTTTTCGTGGAGCATGAGGTCTCCTGGGAGGCCATCGGGTCCAGCAGCTTTACCGGGCACAATCGAGGCAATAGCTGGAAGTACCTCGTTAAGCCCAAACTGCTCTCCCTCGAGTGGAAGTACAATTGGCTCTAGATCACTCCCTTGCTCCAATAGTACAGGCCCTTCGTCACCCATGTATACTTTCTGGAAGTGGTCGTACTATTCTCGCCCTGCTATATGGTTCGGTATTGGGTCAGCCCCCCTCCTCGTGCTAACATTGAGGTCCCAAAATAGGGTAGCATCCTTCAGCGGGTCGGCGGATTTGAGTTCTTTCCAGTGGGTTTCTTCCCAAGCTCGTTTCACTATGGCGATAGACCTATAGTATGATTTCCTTGCGGCGAGGATATTTATCTGGACCTTGGATTTTAAAGCTCTCGATAGGTCCTGCCTCCTTTTCCTGCAATCATCAGAATACCATAGGTTTTCGGCCTTTGGGGGAGGACGCTTACAACCCCAATTAACTTTGGCCTGGAAAAACTCGCCCACCTTGACCACAGTTGAAAGATATATTTCCTTAAGCTTTGAAGAATGAGCAGGTGAAGGGGGAGTATCAGGAACACCATTGAGCGTTAAAATACTGGCATTCATAATCTTCCTGATGCCATCCAAAGACAATTCTTGTTCGGCAACCCTGGGCCATTTAAGGCACCGATTACAGTTGGAGGGCACAATTTCTCTCAACCAGGGGCTCCTGGTGCTGACCTACTCGGTTGGTATAAGATCAGAGTTGCGCAAAAATTGCATGGACAAAGGGTTGTGATCGCTTTCGCATCTTGGAATAACTTCCATATCGATGAGGTCGACCCATGACCCGACGTCCAGCAAGATATAGTCGATGCGTGAAGGCACCCTGGTTCTAATAAAGGTTGGAGCTCCCGTTGGATCAGATTTTGTTCTACCATTTGTCGCCCTCAGATTATGCTCTAGGGTCAGAGCATTGATTTGAATGGCTCTTTGAGACCATTTCTTTATTGGAGGGAGGCTAAGGCAGGGAATTTCCCACTTAGTGTCTAAGTCCCTAATACCCTGGACATCCTAGTCGCAAAGGGGCTCAAAAGTGCAATTAAGATCTCCTGCAACGATAATACCTGCTGCGGAGGTGATGGCGGTAAGCTCAGAGTCCAGGGACGATATAATAGGGCTTACTTTGCCTCCCGGGGTTCCTCTGGCATAGATGTTAAAGATTTCTAAGCCATCTTTTAAATCTGGCCCACCAATAGAGATACGAAGGATGTCCTGAGAAGAGGTTACATTTTTTTTAGGTGACCAATTCAAGTGGATGTTAACCCAGACATGGAGCCCCCCTGAAGGCCTACCTCTGGGTGAGCTAATCGCTGGAATATGGACATTTAATAGGGGCCGTGAGGGGGCTCTGAGAAGCTGCTAGCCACAAACTACTAGTCTCCCGCAAATGAGGGTCTACAACCACCTGTACTTAACGGGGAGGGTTTGTCATCCCAACTGCAGTTGTGTGGTCATATGTCTAAAAATCAAACTAACTTACCCATTGTTTTTTTTCATTTTCTTTTCATCCCATGAATGTCAAATCTCTTGTGAACACTGGTGCAGAGAGAATGGAGGTGCCTGCTGGTAGGTTAGGTAGTTAAGGAAGCTGTGGGCCCATGGGTTTTGAGAAAAGGAGGACCCAAGTTCTGGAACTGCCCGCTGCTGCATGCCCCTATCGCGGTAGCTGTTCCTTTGTGAAGGCCTTCCCAGAGCGAGAGACTGGATCAGTTAATTGGGAAGGTCTCTCATTGGTTGAAATTTTTTTCCCAGGGGTGGACTATCGCTCAAGTGAGCATATTTTGATGGCAAGAATTACACGGGTAGTGACCCGTCCCATAAAACCAGGAGATTGGATTGTTATAAAGTTTGACCACAGATTAGTGGGTGTACTGCTTCAGCAGTTACCTTCACCCTCGTTAGAGACTCAGATATTTGCCCTCCCATTAGGCATATTACATTTAGATATATAACACTCGCTAATAACCAAGGGTGTCTAGGAGCGGGGACTCTGCAGTAACAGCTAACCGGAGGGGATGTTACATTGGTGCGATCGGGCTAGTTGTTAGTCTGGTTTTTAAGAGCTTGCGGAATGCCAAAAGATTGCTTTCCATCTTGAGTGCTAGGGGGAGTGAGTACCTGCAACAAAACGTCCACCCCCACCACCTGAGACTGCGTGTAAAATAATCAGGGCCAAGATCATGCAGTGCTTTAAAGGCAAGGCCGAGGGCCTTGAATTTGATTAGTCTTTTAACTGGTAACCAGTGCAACAACGCAAGGGCATGAGCCATGGATTGATGTTTCGGGATGGCGAGCAGCAGAAGAGCTGCTGCATTTGGAGGACCTGCATTTTATTACGGAATAGTAATTGTATATTCAGGAACAGCCCGCTGCAGTAATCAATTTTTGATGGGATAAGTGCTGCAACCACAGCTTTTTAAAGCTCCATTAGAATGTAAGGTAACCTTTTCCTGACAGTCTGAATCGTGAAAAACAGGAGGCGGTGACAGCATTAATTTTCACCGTGGAAACTGGAATCAGGATTTCTCCCGGTTCCCGTGGCCACCAGCTTGGTTGTCGGAAGTTCTTGTGTTCAGAGAAGCACCTCAGTTTTTCCTGTGTTTAGCTTCAGGCAGTTTTGGGTCATCCAGTGCCCAACCTCACACATGCATTCATGAAATCTTGATGCGGTGTCAGTCGTGTCTCCTGCAAAGGCTGCCACAATTTGCGTGTTGTCAGCATATGACCCCATCTTAAAGCCGAAGAACTTTGAGTGCGCAGGGGGGAGTGACATAAAGGTTGAAAAAGGTTGGACTCGGCACGGAGCCCTATGGCACCCCACAATGAAAAGTGAACAGAGAGGATCCGTGTCCACCAAGCTCCATCAATTGCTCCCGATCACTGAAAAAAGGGCTTCAGTAGAGCCAGCGCTCTGCCCCTGATACCCACAAAAGAGTAGACGTATAACGTGATCAACCGTGTTGACTGCTGCCGAGAGGTCCAGCAAGATCGAGGCTGTCTTCCCGCCTTTGTCCAGGACCTCTTATTTCCTCCGACACATTGATCAATGCCAGCTCAGTGCTGTGTTGACTTCTAAAACCATATTGAGAGCTGTCTCGAAGTTTATTATCATCAATAAACTGGGTTAGCTGTATATTTATGGCCTCTCCACGATCTTGGCTGGAAAAGATAGTTGAGAGATCTGCCTGTAGTTGTTCGGATCTTTATTGTCCATATTTGGGTTTTTTCAGCGGGGAGAATGGATGCACTCTATTTTACTGGGAACTGCCCATCGGACAGCATACAGTAAAAAATATCTTTAAGGTAGTTGGCTAGAACTTCTGGGGCCAAGTGGAGAACATTTTGGGGGCTTGGGTCTCATGGTGATCCCAATCTTTTCTGACTGAGAATCGTCATGACCTGGGCATGTGAGATGGGTTTGAACAAATTAAGGCTGGGGCTCGACTATCTGGGCAGCTTGATCCCTCCGATGTAGTGGATGTGGGTCGCTCCGTATGCCCTCTCACCACCCGATGGGTGGAGGAGGAGGCTCACCAATGTCCCTCTTGTAGGTCCAGGGAGATCGATTGCCTCTGTTCCTATTTTGCGTAACTATATGCCCTTTAGATCAGATGAAACAACAAGAAACAGATACACACCATTGGAGGGATAGGAGATTTGTGACTTACTGACGACAAAATACTACGGTCACAGTTAAGGAGTCTGGAGTCAACCGTTTGCTACTGCTGAAAGGTTGGTGGGGATGGCAAAATTCCTAACATGGAATATAGTGGCCAGAAGACAAAAATTGGAAAATCCAGATTGGGTGTGAAGTTGTCGGATATGATCTATTTTTCAGGAAACGTGGGAAGTGGACCCCACTTTTTTCTGGATGGTTTTCGCTTTTGTTCCCTTGCTGTTGCATCTAGGCCGGTAGAGCTAAACGTGGTATTCTCGTCATGATTGCGAATATTAGTACGGTTAAAGTTCTTACGTTCTATAATGATTCCACTTCTTTCCGTAGTTTGGTCTTTGAGGGACATGTATACTGGGATTTGATCATTATGAATTTTTATAACTGCTTTGCTGGCAACATGGCGCAGGTGATGTGTTTATTGGAGAAGGTTATACATGCCATTGGTTCCCAACACCCCAAACCCTTGAACGTAATTTGGTTGGGCGATTTTCAATGGGTGCTTCTGGCAGAAGTTGCAGAAAGCGGTATATGGGCTAATTGATAATGAGGGTGATACTGTCAGCCGCTTCGAACATAATGAATATGGGAATTCTTTGAATAGGTTTTTGGTTAGAATGAACCTAGTAATAACAAATATGGTGGATCCCTAGCTAGGACGTCCGGCCAAAACCTATGGGAGTTTAGATATTGGGACTACAATGGAGTACATTATAGCCTTGGAATCTAGCTGTACTTGGCTAACCAAGACAGAGGTGCCCTCCGTATGTAGGGACCATGCCTCACTCATGCTCACTGAAGTATGAGGGAATATATAAATCTCAGACTGATATTCCTAAGCCGGTGCTAGCCAGGAAGAATGGCTATATTCTGAGATGGGACAAAGTGGATATAGATAGATTGCACCCAGAGGTCTTAAATTCTAAACAGTTAGAGGTGCGTGTATGCTTAAATACAGAGTCTTTGGCAGGACACATTATTTTAGCATTTATTGACGTCCTGTAATAAAACTTGCTTTGACTCTGGAATCTTGCCCTAAGAAGTATCAATCATTCTGTTTTGATAGCATGCTCTAAAGCATTCTGTAACTTGCGTTCAGCTTTACGGGTTGACCCAAGAGACAGTATACTAGTTCAGAGTTTACGGGCTACCTATAAGGAGGTTAGATCAACCAGATTGAATATTTTAAGGGCGGAAGCTTGGACGATCCTGTGAGCAGCATCTATAGAGTGTTCAGGGTTTTGGAAAGTGGTAAATGCTCCATTTTTTTAAAGGACGCAAACACCCTACATTAGACATGCATATAAAGGAGGTGGGTTGGGTGGCTCATTTTAAAAAGCTATATCAGATTAGCACTGGGCCTATAGAAGGCACAGTGTTAATCCCTTGGGCTAGGAGCTCTCCCCATTGCGTTTGATGTGGTGGATGTTAATAGAGCACTGGATCAGTGTTCTACCCTGAAGGCTCCTAGTCTCGATGGGGTACCCGTTGACGTCCTTTTGAAGTGCCAGGATCTGTGGGCACCGCTATTGGCGAATGTATTTAATGCCATAGCAAAGGCGGGTCCACCGATGTTGTGGAAGCAATTTATAATTGTCCCTAAATGCAAAAAAGGAGGATAAGTCTAATCCCCCCCCAAATTATAGGCCCATTTCACAGATCGATTGTATGGCCAGATTTATGAGGCATGCTATTACATAGGCTGGAGGAGTGGGCAGAGGAAAAAAATACTAAAATTCAGTATGGCTTAGAAAGGGCAAAGGGATTATTGACCAATGCCTTAATTTGAGTATACTGATAACTAAATACACTGTCAGTCACATTTTTATGGCCTTCATGCATTTAATGGCAGCATTCGACTGTTTCCCATTCTAAATTGTGGGCCTAAGACAGATGTATTCCCAGGCGACCGCTTGTGTTCGGTATGGAAAGGAAGGCGAATGCATGGAGTCCTTTAGCATTTAACGGGTGTCAGGGGTGCATCCTCACTCCATTTCTGTTCTCCCTTTATACTAACAGAGTGGAGACAGTTCTAGTGGGGAGCTTCAGAGACTAAGACGTTCCGTATATTGGCTCATGTCCCCTCCCTATTCTCTATGCAGACGATGCAGTGCTCTTAGCCAGGACTGGTCGATCACGGTGGAGTCAGAGAGGATTAAAAAGTTATTTCTGAAGGCGTTGGATCTTCGAGTAAATGAAGCAGAAACATTTGTACTTATTTCTGAGTCCCGTCCAAAGAAATGTCCAGTATTTCATACAGTAAACCGAAGGGTTGAGGTAGCAGTAACATTTTAATACTTGGTTTCTTTTTTATGCCAAATTCTCTTGGAAAAATATGGTCTCTACAGGGCACTGATGTTAGAAACATTTATATTGGCAATCTTTAATTTTATAAAGAAACTGTGGTCGAAACCTATTCCCCAGATTTTAGATATATATGCAGCTAAAGCCATATCCACTGCCGGGGCTTCAGTCTGGTGTATGGTGGATGTTGAATTGATTCAGCTAGTTGAGGACTCATTTAGTAAAATATTGCTAGCCTTGCTCTGCAGCTGTTCGAATTTTATATGCCATAGTGAGTTGGGCTTACCCTGTATTAGACACTATTAGACTTGCACCAATTATACTCTGGCTCTCTATTTGTAGGAGGAGACTGTTAAGTAGAAACAAAATATATTGGTGCACTGCCTAAACCTTTCTGTTTGCACTGAAAATCCCCTGGTAGCAATATGTACATCGCACCCTGGAGGGTTTGTTGCTTTTAGGATTATTTGATACCCCTTCCACATGCCTATTTACAAAGCCGAGGCTGAAAGAAATATTGTAGCAAGACTAACTGCTAATGAGAAATTTACTGTTATTTTTTTCTCACGCTTCTGCCGTATACCCAGGTGTTCAGTCATACTTCGTTTTATATACAGAATTTGCAGCATTGTTTTTATTCTAACAAGATTTCATTTAAATTATCTTCCAATGATTCTAGGCTTCCCTGCAAATTGTCATTCACTGAGCGAGCTCAGTCTGAGCCCATGTGATGGCTTGTCCATTCAGATAGATTTGCACTTAGTTTTTGCACACTTTATTTTTCACCGAGGAAAAGATTCATTGTTCCACATTTGCGTAGATATAATTTTAGTGCAGACCAGCATTGTTTTATTCAACAGCTTAATAGCCTATTGGTGTGTCGGGCTGTTGCATCTTATCTTTGGAAATGCTTGAATCCTAGACCATCCCATCTGTCGTGAGGAAAATGCAGTGTCTAGTTGGTTGGACGCCATAGGATAATCCTGTTTTGCGACAATTAATGTTCTGTAATGGAGTATTTCAAATGTTGTATATCATTTGTTCTAATATCCAAATGCTTTTGACGACCCTAGATGTGAGAATATTACAGACTAGATATGTTTAGGGCATTATATGCTCTTACTACAATGCCATTTTTAGGTCTTGCCTAGGCAGCGCATGCGCTGTCTCTTCGAGATATGCTGTCCTAGAATATGGGCTTTAAGCACCGCCCATCTTTCAATTGGCACATCTTACTGTCCTTTGTAAATGCCAGCTTTTGATTGTTAAATAGGCTTAGTAGTCTCACCTTTTGGGCTTACTTTTTATCCTCGCATGAGGACTGCCCCCGTTACATGTGCTCTTAATCTTCATGTTACTTTGTTTTTGAGAAAACACTTTTTTTTTGGGGTGGACCGCCTCTGCTCCTATTAATTGTTCGGTTTACTTTGTGCACAAGCTTCCTGAAATGCTTGCGACCACTGCTACATTTGCCATGCTGTTTGCCCGTCTTCGGTGTTTAAGCTTTGCTGCCACTTAATTTCGTTGTGAAACCCCACCCCTTTACCATGATTGTGTGACGTTTAAGCACAACAATGTTTTTACACTCCAACGATAGGATTTATTTTGAATTTCATGGGCACATATCAGTAAATGCAGGTTTTTGATAATCCAAGGGTTAGCGGATCAACTGCGGCAGATGCAAGCGGCAGACTCAAGCAGGGGTCTCAGCATGCACTTGTCTACTAGGGCCGGTGTATGCAGCCTTTGTTGGCACTTCGTCCCGAGAACATTGTTGCCATTTGTAGCACATCATGTTCTTCAATCAGGATTACGATTTCAAGTATTTACTGTGGAGGAGATGAAGTGTGGACATCAGCACACATACAGGTCTGGTGCTCCGCAAAACAAGGCCAGAGGTCGAGGCAGAAAGCAACCAAGTTATGGCATTTCTGAACACAAAGGTCAACACTAGCACGACATCAGCTAATTAACAACATCAAGGTCTACTCTGATGCGGGCAAGAAGTATTGCTTTCAATTCAAAAGTACATATATTCCTAGCATTTTATGCTCCAGCTGTTATCCAGCCTTATACCAAAGGCTGATACGATCTGGAAAAGAAAATTTGTAGCATGAATCTTTTTAGAATCACTTGCTTTGCATGCTTCTGCTCTTAGTGTTTGGCTGGGAAAAGTACAAGTTGATGATTACAAATGTTTTATTTTGTTATCAATGGGTGTATGTGTAAAGAGGTCCAAAATGCCTCACTGGTAGGCACCAACTGTACACTTTTTTTTTTTCACACAAGCCCGTGCAAAGGATATTTGGGTAGCCAATGACTGTAGACAGGATAGCAAATTTGCAAAATATTTTTGGGGGAAATCGGCAAGCATCAAAGTTGTATGAGAAGGGGGATTTGGGGGTCAGTTGCCACATTCAACTGCTGCACCCTCCTCTCCTGTTCCTCCCTCTGTCGTCCTCACGTGGTCACTCCTAGGCATGCTTCGCTCATGATTTGCCAGTGCTTGTTGTTTGACACAGCTGACCCACACAAGACTTCTAAAAAGCAGTTCCATAGTATTCTACAGAGGGTTGCTAGAGGGGTTCATCTCACTGCACTGGCCATCTGTTTAGGTCTTGTCTGGCGAAAGCAGCGCATGCGCTGCTCTCGTTAGACCTTTTGGAATCGATTCTCCTGTGGGCTCGTGCACGTGTCTGCATGGACAAAGATGGCTGCTCTCGCCATCTGTCCAATGCAGACAGCCTGCGCGTGTCCGTGGGACAGTGGACAGTCCCAGACCATTTTGTTGTAGCTCGGGTCTACCCGTTGCACACGCGTGCCTTTAAACACAGCGTGCTTTCACTTTAAACTGAAGTGAAAGCACACCGCCGTGCGTGCGCCTGCTGCAACCCTGTCATTCACAAAAAACAATAAAAAATCGGTGATGCATATAAATAATTTTATATTTACTCTGTTTCTTTCAATGCTAATGTAGCCCTCTGTTTAGCCACGCCTCTTTGCACAGAACATATGACAACACTTTTCCCTCTACCAGTACCGTGGTCGGTTGCTGGACATTCTGGATTATTTTTGTGGAGTAGTTGTTCAAATAAAGCACTTTAGTTAATACTCTAATGCTGTTTCTGGTTGTAGAGTTACTACGATGGTAGTTCTCTCCATGATCTCATCTTAACATACACTTCCACACCACCATTGAAGTACGGGCCCGGGCGTCCATCTTGGCTGTATTGATCTGGAGTGGCTATGGCCATGCTAGCAGTGGGATTTCATTCATTGTTTAGGTCCGTTCTACCGGGAGAGGTTACGCTGAAGAAGGGTCTTCGAGTGTTAGTTTATTTCAATAACATTTCAATTTACAGGGCATACATAATTTATGTATCACGTATATTACCCACGTAGGCACCTTACATTGAAAAAGGTTGAGTTAATCCTATTTTGCTATGGCTGCACGTTAGCATACAACACATGTATGTTAGCAAATCAGTGGAATTTCATGTTTTAGCTTTTGATTGACACATTTGGTATACTTTTTTTTTTTGTCTCCCCTTCCTAAAGACACCTTGTGATTTGTATACAATTTTGTGCACTTTACCAAACATTTTAATGTTTATTGTCTTTTTCACATTGGTGCAGTAAATTTGCAGAAAGAAAATCTTATAGCAGAACAATTTTCGGTCCAACTTTAATTTTTCAGAGTTTTGACACGGACGCTGTTTCCATGTATTTAATACTGCAATGTCGCCTTTAAAGTGGTAGCATACAAGACTGATAAAAAATCTTTCCAGTTGGTGCAGTCCGGTTGCTCTACAGAGGAGGTGGGGCGGCCATCAGCCTGAGCCTGAGTTTCTCTTCACTTACCACTATGAATTATGGGCGCTTAGAAGCAGGTAAAACTGCCTGCAGGTGACAGACCACTGCATTGGGCTGGTACTATACTACGGTGATTCTAGCCAGCTGCCTAGGGAGCCTTTTTCAAGGGTGGCAGATGGTATCTAAAACCATCACATGCACCCGTTTGTTAAAGGATGGGTTTTTGAAATGTCACTTCACCAATGGTGCTAAAATTCCTGCGCCGCTCCACACCTCATTTACTCCTAAGTGCTCTGAGCAGACTTTGACCCAAACAACTTTGCACCTCGTGCCAGTAAGCTGATGTGGGGTGCTGGCACATGGGACAGTGAAGCCCCCACTCTTCCGAGCGCTTGGATGCCTATCAGATGGGCATTGTGCATCCTGCGTGGTCTCAGAATGTCAAGCCAGGGTCCTCCTGGCTGATTTAGAACACCACTGGAGAGACGTGGCACTGTGGGAGCTCTTTTCTTTTACAGCTGCTGTCCTGGGGCAGTGACAGATGTCTCTCGGAGACAGATGCGTGGTTTCATCTTCAGAGCCTGTCTCTACTTCTCACTCTACTATTCTCTCCTGCACACTCTCCTGCACACTCTCTCCTGCACACATGCAATAGGTCTCGCATTACTAAAAGTTTGAGATATTGGCGTTGCCAATGATAATTCAATGCCAATAGCTCAAGCTTTCAGTAATGGGACACCTGTTGCATTGCAAAGGGATCATTGCACACACGTTTGAGAAGCAAAGAACCTTGGGTGAAAGGAGTGACAGAATGACTAAAAGGCAGCCAATGTGTGATGAGCAGTTTGGAGACTGTAAGATGGGGAGAATGAAAACATAAGATACAAGCATTAAAAATGCAATAGGGCTCACATTTCATGAAGTTAAAGCCATTTTGCTTTGCTATACAAAACCATCGCAAAGCAAATGGCTTTAACTTATTCAAAGGTGAGACCTATTGCATTTTCAATGCTTGTTTTTAAAGTGCCCCGCAGCGCTATAGATTTGGGTGTTTATTCGGTTTGAGAGTCGAACGCTCTCCATTCACACCTCACCCCCTCACCCTTAAATTCTCTTCCTATTTTCCTCACGCTCTGCGTCTCTCCCTCTGACTCCTGCCATGTGGGCCTGTGACCATCTGTGTCTCTCCCAGAAGTATTTCCATTAAGTCTGTGGCCGGGTATGCGGACTACTTCCCAAACTCCTCCTCCTCCCTCTATGCACCAACTCCCCCAGCTCTTTCAACCATTCTGCTCTAGTCTCTTCCTCACAAACTAGCAAATGCCCTCGGTTTCCCATTCCCTCTCCTCTTCCTTTTTCCCTGCCCTATTCTGCTAACCATCCCTTCCTCCCTGTCACTCACGTAAACGTCTCTTGCGCCTCTCTAATGCACACATCCTGCTCTATTATCAAGCTCTCTCCTGTCATGGATTGTCCCTGACTCTTTACAGCAACTCCTTCCCTATTTTTTTATTCCTTTTTCCATGCGTCATTTATTCTCTAACTCCCCTCCCTCTTAACCTAGTTCCCATTTTCTGGTTCTTCAGGGCCAGTAGGTCCTATGAATGGCAATAGCGCTATGCAAATATGATCACTCCACTGCAAACAAACACAAGTGTAAAATTTCCTCATTTACAATACCAATAGCACTAACTTTCACAAATGTGAGACCGATTGCATTGCAAATGCTTGTTTATTGTGCAATTAAGTACATTTTAAATATTTTTTTTAATTGTACTATTCGTTTCCCGGCAGAATTTCTTTAAAATGAATTTTAATCAATTTTTAGAATGTTTTATGATGGAATAGGATCAGAATGCTACGAAACTAAGCGAAATAAAGATTTGATGATGACCGACAACATGACCACTCTATACTATATATTTGGAGGGTCAAATCACAACAGTTTTCATAAGAAGTACACAAACTTCTGCATTGGGTGTGGTCGCAAGATGAACTGAGCGTTGGAATATCTTCCAGGATGACCGTACGACACTGCAGTTCCCTTAAGCAGAAAGTATGTGGATTGCACAAATATCAGTCGGATGTGAGACCACTAGATCTGATTTTTCATGATTTGGCAAACTACCAACATACTTTTTCACCTTGTTAGAACGCCAAAGCTACGCAAGCAGGTAATTATCTTGCCTTCCAAGGGAGCTTTGTTTCCAGTGCAGGGATATTTGTGTTTATCCTCTAATCCCACGGGTCCCTAGGGTGTACTGGACACTACAGAATGAGCCAAGTACTCTAGTGCTAATCACCCAGATGTGACCAGGTAGTTATGGTTCAAAGCTGTAGGATCTGTCGGTGTAGATGCTGCTCCGATTCAGACCAGATCCCTGCGTCAAATCCAAGCACTGGAATCTGGTGCTTCACTATTATCAATGTTCTCTGTACCTGACCAATGTGGACTCCTTATGCAAACGTCTAAATATTTCATCAAACTAAAAGAAAATTGTAGACTAGACTAGAGCAAGCTCCACAAGTTAAATTGACCCTCATTGAGTGCATCCCCATGAAGAACTCTCACACCACACCGTCCTTCTTCTCAACCAGGGTGCAAGAAATATTTGTCTCCAACCAGGTCCTTTGTGCTGCAGCAGACTTATCCCGCTTGGCAGCCATAGGTAATTTGATGGACTATGAGGTTAGTTGCTGGCTGAGGATTTGGAGGAACTGGGATGTGTTCTACAACTTCAGGATGCTTACATTAACTTCCTCATAGTAAAAAAAAAAAAAAAAACTGACCTTTCCGGGGTTTATTGGAGGCAATGGTCCCTGCACGTTCAAGGACCTACTAATTAGTCAATTCCGCAGACCTTCTCAGAGTCTATGGTGGTGGTGTAGCACACCTCGGGAAGCAGAAGATTGAAGTCTACCTCTTATATGGCGTTTGCATGATAGACTTTGTATTCAGCAGAAGCTTGGAACCATTTTCATCACGCTTCAAAGATTCTTTACTGCCTTGGTCTGACCATATGGATCATCTCCAGTTTTAAAGATTATAAAAGAAAAAATGGCATAAACTTGCTAGAACCCGCCATCTGGTTCAAAATGATTCCCTCCATCCATCAAGAGGAATTCTCTACTGGCTCACAGATAACAGAACAGAGTTTTGCCTGAACGAGCAGGGAGAGACTCGTTTAAGAGCACTCTCCCTGAAATTGTAAACTATCAGGCATTAGCGATTCATCTCCCAATGTTCACGATTGCAGAGAGAAACTAACTCAACCTATCATTCAAAGAAAACCATGAGTAGGTTCTCAATGGCTGAGTAATGCAAATTGTTTTACACTACTGGGGTTAGGGGTGATCAAATGGACTTGTTTGCTTTTTAATAAAATTGGATGTGTTCAAACTACAACTCCAGTTATTATAAAAAATTGACTTGTTATACTTTTCCCTCTAAAAGGGACATGGACAGTTAAAGAGATTCAAATATTACTCTACACCCTCGTCTCCACTGGTTTTGTTCTAGATTTTCACCAGCCAATACCATTTTTAGGTCCCGCCTGATCCAGCGCTTGCGCTGGTCTGGCCGAGACATTTAGTGTACGGGTTTTCAAAGTGCTGCCACACGGCCTAGTGCTTGCGTTCACGTGCACGCGTGCAGACTGCAGCTTTCAGCGCCCGAGGCGCCTTCTGGCGCTTTCACTTTTTCCATCCGTGTCGCGCAGCCAATGCTTGTTTGGTTAGCGCTCGAGTGAGCCCGACAAACCTATTTGCTTTGCTAATGTTTTTATGTCCCACCTATTTTCATTGCTTGTCGATTCTGTGCACCGTACAACAACTGTACTATAAGCTAATTTGAGGATATTTTAGTTTAAGGACATCGAAAGGACGTAAAACTGAGTTGGCCTAGCTGGAATAATTCGATGTCCTCGCTTGCAGATTATCCAGATGCCGGCAGGGGGCGCTGAAGTCACTCAGTCAACGCGCCTTCGTATGTTGAACAGCAGATGGCTCACAGTTTGTGGCATTTTTGATTAGCAACTGCTGCTTCTTAATGCTCGCAGTGACTCTATTGAAGCTGAGGCATCGGAGTAATTCATCATGGAATGTACGCACCTGGTGTTCATGAATGCACTCTGTAAGCCAAAGCCGCCAGCTGCAGCTCTGAACATGTGCAATATTCAAGAAGAAAGCTGCCTCATTGTGTTCATTCACTGCCGAGGCTTGGCTCCTCGGCTCTGACGCATCAACTGGATGTAAGGGAAGGCCGGGCCAGATTTGAAATAAATGTGAGGTTCGTCTTCCCTGGCCTCTTGTGCTTTTTATAATATTGACCGATTTTTAGTTTTCTAGTTTTATTTATTCTTAATTCGCTCCTCTACAGTAATGCACAGGCTGAATATTCCACAGGCCGGTCCGGTAATATATTTGCTACGGGTATTTTGTTCTAGCGCCATAAGTTACTTTTACTCCAGTATTGGAGCTTTCATAGATTCACATGCCTGAATCATTCTTCGTCGTCGAGACGGGAGTCTCCGGGACATAAAAAAGCATTGCTTAGTAGTATAGCAAACTGAAAAAAGGCCTAGGCCCATTTTCCTTTTACAACCCATAACCTTTGTTATGTAAAAAAGGACTAAACTTGTCTCTGAACCAATCAGCCTCTCACCCTCTAGAACACTCCTGAGAACCTTCTGCCCCTCAGATTTTCTACCGCACGTTGTGCTAGGGAGTCTCCTTTGAGCTCTGCTCAAATTCTAAAGTTTAGCGCTTTCTTCTAGATTGAAGAGTTTGTTCAACTGCTTTTTTCTTCACCAACTCCTGAATGGCTGACAAGGAAAAGGTTTATTTAGAGCCTGCGCCACCTGTTAAAAAAAATAAATAAAAAAGGCTACAGACGACCCTCATAAGGATTGCATATACTGTCTTTACCCACACCATCAGGCAAAGGAATGTAAGGTATGTCGTACCTTTTCTAATAAAACTCTGAGGGATCGTGAAGGAAGGCTTTTGCTATGGCTTCAAAAACTTAAGACCAGGAAAGACGTCGTGTCTAGTGACAATGAGGCGTCCATGACTTCTAGGAGATCTCAGAAAAGAAGCAGATCTCCTCCGGCTCATACCTCAGGGGAAAGACCTGAGAAGGCTCTTAAACACCACAATTGGGTCTTCAGGGCGCAGTCCCTCAATCTCCTCCATGTATGGAAAAGGAGAGCAAGGGTCATGCTTCAGGGGTAAAACACACTAAGAGGACAAGCTCAGAGCCCTCAAAATCACCCCCTAAAGTTAAACATTCTCTTAAGAAGCCAGCCTCCACACCTCCTGAAGAGAAATTGGAGAAATCTACGTTGTCGATGGGAGTGTCGACGAAGAAAGGAGCGTCGTCGACGAAGAAAAGTGAGGTAAAACGTACTATTAAAGCTACATCTCCGTCGACTATGGCATCGTCGATGGCAGTGTCTACGACGAGACCTTCGACTGCATCGACGACCACGATTACGTCGTAGACAGGATCGTCGACAGCAACAACGACAACAGTAACGGCAGCGTCAACACCAGCATCGACGACGATGGTTTCGTCGGCAGTTTCGACTGCGATCTCGTCGACGGGCTCGTCGAGAGAAAAAACCCCAGAAAAACGGGATTTTGCCAGGAAGAGAATTACCCCAGATCTTACCTCTCCAAGCAAGATCACACCTCTAGTACCATCCCACCTGTTAGAGGAGGAAGAGTCACAGGAGGAAGAAGATAATGATGGTCCTTTTGGCTACGCCAGTAGCCCCTCACAATTGCATGCAAAGTGCCAAGAGGATGACTGGGAAGACGAACATGGGGGATTTTAGGATCGTCCCCAGCAACACTATCGCAAGGAATACCAGTAAAGAAATGGTGAGCGTTCCGTCTTCACTGCTAACGGATCTGCTGTTTGTTAGATGACTATAAAACGAGGCATCCTATACCTCATACTTCTCAAAGAATACCAGTGACTACATCTCAGCCATGCTCTATTCCATGTACACCAGTGCGACGGCAAGAGGCTTTACTGGAGTCCTTGCCTATATCACCACTACCACAACAAGATCCAGTGACCTGTGATGATGAACAGGAAGATGGAGAGATAACCGACCCTAGTAAAGAATGGGACGATTATCTCATTCCGTTGCCTCCTTCACCGAAACCTGTCGATTCTCCTCCGGAGGACATCGGGGGGTTCCATAATCTAATGGAGGGAGCTACAAAGAGATTTGCGCTTACCATGTCATCTGACAAGACTGAATGTTTCTCGTATGATTTCAAGGAGCCATATCGCAAGGCAGTTCGATCTCTCCCGATTGTCAGTCATTTATGGGAAGAAGGTCTCAAGGTCATGGAGACACCAGCAACGGTTACTCCAGTACTCGCCAGACTGGACAAGAAATATAAAGCGCCCTTGGATGCTCCAGCTTGTCTACTAGGCCACCCCAAGCCGGACTCAGTTATAACCCAGGCGGCTCAGAGAAAACCAAGGAATCCATCAGCTCCAATTACGACACCTCCCGACAGAGAAGGTAGGTGCTTGGACAATGCGGGGAAGAGATTTTCTTCCATGTCTGCCCTTCTAGTTAAGGCGGCGAATGCCCTGGCCATCCTGGGCAGGTATGATAGACAAATGTGGTGCAACCTCTCGCCTTACATAGACAGCATTCCAGATGCTGATAGACAGGAAGCCAGAAAGATCCTCCAAGAAGGAGAAAGGACTTCGGCTGAAGTCATAGATTGCGCAATGGACATTGCGACCACGGCCTTCAGATATTTGGCTGACAAGGATGGCTGAGAGCAACAGCGTTTAGGCCTGAAGTCCAGAATAAAATCTTGGACATTTCCTTCAATGGAGAGGATTTGTTCGGGAAGCACATCGACGATGCTTTGCAGAGTATCAAAAAAGATAGACCCTGCAAAATCACTGGGAATGCTGCAATATAGGAAGGTTCCTTTTCGAGGCTCAAGAGTTAGGGGCCAACCCCCCTAACAAACAGGAGGTTACACAAAATCTACTCCTAGAGGTCGAGGAGGTCATCAGGAGAAGGACAATACCCGTCGACAATGACAACGTTCTGAATCCGGCTACACCTATTCCTCTTATGTCACATGTTCCCCCTGGGTGGAGAAATGTCCTACCATCTTCAAAATTGGCAGCAAATAACTACGGACCAATGGGTCCGCAACATAATACAATTCGGACACTCTAGAGCTTCTGCAAACATCCCTTGTACACCGCCAAAACACCAAGAGGTCAAATACTTACACCAGATGCGTTGGGAGATTCGGACAATGCTCTGAAAGGGAGCAATAGAACCGGTACCGAATTCTCAGAGTCAAGAAAAACGTTCTCCAATGGCGCCCTATTTTGGACCTCTGGTCTCTAAACACTTACCTCAAGAAGCAATCTTTCAGAATGGTTTCCCTCCAAGATATTCTGCTGCTATTAAACCCAGCAGATCATATGACCAAATTGGACCTACAGGATGCGTACTTCCACATCCCCTTTTATCCTTCCCACAGGCAGTACCTTTGCTTCATGGTGGCCGGAGAACACTACCAATTCAAGGTACTGCCTTTTGGCCTGAAGTCAGCCCCGAGAATTTTTACGAAATGCCCGGCCCCAGTGGCAGCGGTTCTAAGGAAGCAGAAACACCAAATATTTCCTTACCTTGACGACTGGTTAGTCAAAGCGCTATCAGCAGCGTCGGCCCGGTCGTCAACAACGGCTTGCGTGTAACTCATTGCCAGATTAGGTCTGACTTTTTAAACGTAGAAAAATAATCTCTTCAGCCGACACAAAACATCACCTTCTTGGGAGCAATAGTAGACCGAGGTAAACAAAGCGTTCCCCCTCCAAGGAAAGACAGCTGGGAATAATATCTCTATCCCAGACTTTTATTTTTTTTAAAGTCTTTCAGTACGCAAGTACAAATCATTGCTGGGAACAATGTCATCTTGCATTCCCCTCGTACCTTTCTGCAGGCTAAGGATGCGTCCGTTGCAAGAGCAACTGAATCTTCAATTGCATCAGGCAGGAAGGATCCTTAGATATACTCAGGGTAACGCCGACCATGGTCCACGCGGCAACATGGTGGACCCAAAAACGGAACATCTTGCAGGGTCTTTCATTCCTTACTCAACCAGCCCCACTGGTGATTACGACAGATGTGTCCTTGGAAGGCTGGGGAGCATTCCTTCACGACCTCCAAGTCAGTGGTCGCTGGAGGTTGCACGAACAGCAAATGCACATCAACATCCTGGAACTCAGAGCCGTCCGATTTAGCATTGTTAGCGTTCCTACCAAGGATACAAGGATCAGCTGTGTTAATAAGAACAGACAACACAACCACAATGCACTATTTATACAAATTGGGAGGAACAAGATCACTCTCCCTGTCTGAAGAAGCCCAAAGGATATGGGAATGGGCACTGCAACACAGGATATCCATAACAGCGGAACATCTTCCAGGGGACCAGAACATCAAGGCGGATACTCTCAGCAGGCTCACATCCACCTGCCACGAATGGGAGATCGACCAAGGTAGTTTAAACAGCATCTTCCAAAGATGGGGATAACCAACAGTAGACCTCTTCGCAACAGTGGAGAACAAAAAATGCCAGTTCTTCACAAGCTGGCTTCCCCAACGGGGATCTTGGGGGAATGCGTTTTTTATAGCATGGTCAGGCGTCTTTGCCTACACCTTTTCTCCAATTCCCCCCCCTGCCGCAGGTTCTTATGAAGATCAAAAAAGAACCATGCAAGATGATCCTGATAGCACCATGGTGACCCAGGCAACACTGGTTCGCGGAGCTTCTACTACTGAGGAACGCCCGATTCGCCTCCAGCCAATACCGTCACTCCTGACTATGTTCCAGGGGGAAGTACTTCATCCGGATCCGAAATCACTGCACTTAGCAGCCTGGCTCCTGAATACTGCGAATTTCAGCATTTAAACATCCCAACAGAGTGCAGAGACCTACTATCTAGAGCCAGAGCGGATAGTACGAACAAAGCGTACAGGATGAAGTGGAAGAGATTCTGTTTCTCCAGTATTTGGGGTGTCTTTCATAGATTCACATGCCTGAATCATTCCCCGTCGTCGGAGTGGGAGTCCCACGGTACATAAGAGCAATAATTATGCATATAACAACCAAAAAACCCTGGTAACCTGAACCAGGAAGTAAAGTAGCCTAAGCTACAAGGGAAAAAACTTCCACAGCTATGACTATCACTGTCATTATATACAGTCCAAACTGCAGCCAATCCGGCGACAGCACCCACCAGAATGTTCTCCTCAGAGGCTCAAGCTGTCAGATTTTCTACCGCACGTCGTGTGAAGGGAGTTTCCCTGAGCTCTGCTCAGTTTTCTTCAAATTTCTACTGTTTCTACAACTTCTAGGATGTCAACTACAAAAAGATCCCTCTTCAGACCTTGTGAGTCCTGCGGAAAGCTTCGGCTTTTTTCTGAAGACCCTCACAAAAAATGCATCTATTGCCTCTATCCTGATCACGAAGTGAAGGAGTGCAAGATTTGCCGGACTTTCCCTCAGAAGACCTTAAGGGATAGAGAAGGACGTCTTCTTCTGTGGCTACAGAAGCTTAAGGATAAAGATGATCCTTTGTCAGGGATAGAAACTGCCTGCCGTCGACAGTTGCCCCGTCGACGAAGAATGCCTCGTCGACTAAGATCCATGCGTCGACTAAGATGGCGACGAAGACGCCCTCGTCGACGAAGAGTGCCCCGTCGACGACTCCCTCGTCGACGAAGATTACCTCATCGTCGGCGCCCTCGTCGACGACTGCCATCTCGTCGACGAAAACAGCCTCGTCATCGAAAATGGCTTCAACGTCAGGATTACCACCGTCGTCGGTTCCGTCGACGCGATTGTCACCACCTCCTCTATCTACCTGCATGGATATGCAGGTGTGGACTGCGACTCCGTCGTCTGTCGTGTCTGATCAAAGGACAACAGCGCCTACGCTTCTTCAGCGCAGAGGATCGTCTTTAGAAGCTATATCGCCTCTAAAATTGCCGGCGCAACTTTTACAATCGGAGGATAACTATTCCGAAGAAGATGAGAGATTTCGGACTGCAAGGAGTCCATCGGAGCTTCTCATCAAATATCAAGATGATGATGATGATGATGATGAGGACCAGTACGAAGATCTTATATGGAACCACAGCCGACACCTCCTGCACCAGTGCCGTCTGGTCAAATGCCATTGGAACTGCTTGATAATCTGCAGTATATGTTGCAAGATTACTATAGACGTTTCCCTCCTTCGGAAACGGCGGAATCTCTTCCGTCGACACCCAGGCCAAGAGTACAGTTGTCGTTAGTCACCAAGACCACCTTCTCCTTTGCCATCTCGTCAATCGCAGGTTACAGACGATGAAAGGGAGGAAGGAGAGGTAGATGATCAGTCTATCATGTCGGAGTGGGATAATTATCAGGTACAAACTCCTTCAAGTGCTCTGGCTCCGGTGGACTCTCCCCCGGTGGACATTGGGAATTTCCATTCACTTATGGAAAGAGCGACCAAGAGATTCCTGATCCCCATGGAAACAAAGGAGGATGACTGCTTCCTGTATGACTTTAAGGATCAACCAAGGAAGCAGGTTCGGGCAATCCCAATCATTGATTTTATTTGGAAGGAGGGATTGAGACTGATGGCTACCCCTAATTCTCTTCCAGCAGTGTTACCAAGGCTGGACAAGAAATATAGAGCCCCAAGTAATTCACCAGCATGCCTAATTGGTCAACCTAAGGCGGACTCTGTTATAGCGCAAGCGGCTCAGAGACGGGCTAGAAATCCATCAACGCCCATATCAGCTCCACCAGATAGAGATGGTAGAAGATTGGACGCAATAGGAAAGAAGGTGTCCACGATGGCAGCAACCACAGTTCGGGCTGCAAACTCCCTTGGGATTTTAGGGAGATACGACCGTCAGATGTGGTCAGACATCTCTCCTTTCCTCGACAAGTTACCGGAGCCTTCAAAATCCGAGGCCATAAAGATCCTGCAGGAAGGAGAGTATGCATCAGCGGAGATCATTGATGCAGCAGTGGATGTGGCATCAACTGGGTTCAGGCAGTTGGCAGGAGCTGCAGTGCTGAGGAGGCAGGGTTGGCTAAAGTCCACATCTTTTCGCCAGGAGGTGCAGTCTAAAATTATAGACATGCCATTTGATGGTGAATCCTTGTTCGGTGCACATGTGGATGAAGCACTGCAGGCGATTAAGAAGGATACGGAGACTGCAAGGTCTCTGGGTAGTTTACAATTTCGAAAATCTACCTTCCGTGGAGCCAGAGGACGTGGATCCTTCTCTAGCAGGGGAGGTTATAACCAACAGCGTTCCTTTCAGACCTCTCAATCTGGCCAAAGATCTCAGAATTATCGCCAGCAATATTACGGACAGCGAAATCAACCATATTCGCAGTCTTGTAGGAAACAGTCCTTTTGCGGACGAGAGTCCGGTAAGAAGCAATGAGTTCAGCCACCTGCCACCATCTCTACCGTTACCACGTACAAGAATTGGAGGACAAATATCCCACTTCTATTCGAATTGGTCCAAGATTACTACAGACAAGTGGGTATTGGATATAATATCCAGAGGCCATGCTCTGGAATTCACAAATTCCGCCAAATTCTCCTCCCAAAGGCCCACCCCCTGCTCATCTCAAAGCTTTTTTCCCAAATAAATTTGATGATTTAAAAAGGAGCAATCGAAAAGGTCCCTATCCTACAGCAGGGAACGGGCTTTTATTCAAGGTTTTTCCTCATCCGGAAAAAATCAGGAGAGTGGCGTCCAATTCTCGACCTCCGCGCTCTCAACAAATTTTTAAAGAGCAATTCTTTCCGGATGTTGACACTCCAAGAAATTCTGCAGTTGCTTTCGATGGGAGATTACATGGCCACCCTCGACCTGCAGGACGCGTATTTTCATGTACCAATCCTACCCAGGCACAGAAAATTTCTACGGTTCAGAGTGGCTGGCAGGGATTTTCAATTCAGAGTCCTCCCATTTGGACTCCGTTCCGCACCCAGAGTCTTCACAAAGGTCATAGCGCCAGTGACTGCGCATCTCCGTCTGCAAGGAGTTCAAATATTCCCGTACCTGGACGACTGCCTTATCAAGGCGAGTTCAGCCAAGGTAGCATCTGAGCATGTTCAAAAATGCCTCTTACTCTTCCAGTCCCTGGGTCTGTCAACAAATCTGAAGAAATCACATCTAGCTCCTTCGCAAAGAAGAACGTTCCTAGGAGCGACATTGGACACGGATCTGGCCAAAGCCTTTGTCAAAAGAAAGGCAAATCAAGATATGCAATGTTGCGCGCTCACTATTTTCAAAAGAGTGTGTTTCAGTCCGTGTGTACAAATCCTTCCTAGGAATGATTTCGTCTTGCATTCATCTCATTCCCAACTGTCGGTACAGAATGAGACCGTTGCAGGAGGAGCTCAATCTGCAATGGCTTCAGACCACAGGATCATTCGAGGATATCATTCACATCACCTCGCGAATGCGGGACTCCTTTCAATGGTGGGGTCAGATGAAACACTTGAAAGAGGGTTGTGCTTTTCTGGTCGAAATGCTGGATTTCACAGTCACCACAGATGCATCCCTCGAGGGTTGGGGAGCGCACCTTCAAGGAATGACAGTCAAGGGCAGGTGGGCTCTAGAACAGAGAAAGTGGCATATCAACCTGCTAGAACTGCGAGCTATATTCTTGGCTCTAAAATCCTTCCAGGCCATCATCCGAGGAGCATGCATACTTGTAAGAACAGACAATACAACAAGTATGCATTACTTGAACAAACCAGGCGGGACGAGGTCAGCCCTCCTATCTCAGCAAGCGCAAGAGATTTGGGATTGGGCGATTCGCCACAAGATCAGCCTCAAAGCCATTTACGTCCCAGGAGTCGCGAATGTTCTGGCGGATTCCCTCAGCAGAACCACAACGTCGAATCACGAATGGGAGTTACACCAACCATTCCTAGACGGGGTATTTCACGAATGGGGGCATTCCGATCTAGACCTCTTTGCAACCAGCCAGAACAGCAAATGCCCATTCTTCGCAAGCTGGGCTCCCCACAAGGACTCGCTGGGAAATGCCTTTTCGATGAATTGGTCGCAAATATATGCTTACGCATTTCCACCGATCCCGTTGGTTCCACGAGTTCTGCGCAAGATCAAACAGCCTTGCCGCATGATTTTTAATTGCTCCCAGGTGGCCCTGCCAGTACTGGTTCACAGAACTTCTCCTCCTCTCGGAGGCCGAGCCCATACAGTTTCGACCAATTCCACATCTTCTGACCCTTCAGAACGGTCAAATTTGTCATCCGGACCCAGCATCGCTGAGATTAGCGGCATGGCTCCTCAGCTTGAATTTGCACACCTAGATATCCCTCCAGACTGTCAAGAGGTTTTGGCCAATGCTCGAGCACCCGCAACTGTTAAAACTTACAAACTAAAGTGGAAGAGGTTTTGCATGTGGTGTCAGTCCGTTAATCTCCATCCGATCCACGCAAGACCGGAACAAATTCTACCTTTCTTTCTACAGTTGGCGAGGTCTGGTCTTTCCCACTCTACTTTGAAGGTGTTCTTAGCTGCAATTTCAAGGTTCCGGCAGGATGGTATTACCTCTCTATTCCAATAGTCATCCAGCAATTTTTTAAGGGGTTATTTAGGATGTTCCCGCCTATTCGGTGTCCACCTCCTTCTTGGCACCTTAAAATAGTGCTTTCACAACTAATGCGGCATCCTTTCGAGCCCATCCACAAGGCGGATCTAAAGTTCCTTTCTTGGAAGGTTTCTTTATTATTGGCCCTAACTTCTACAAGAAGGGTTAGTGATCTCCAAGCGTTCACTGTTCATCCACCCTTTCTGCAATTCACATCTGATTCTGTGGTGCTGCGCACTAATCCAAAATGTATGCCAAAGGTCCCGACGGATTTCCATCTTAATGAACCCATAGTTTTAAAAACTTTCTTCCCAAATCCGCAAACAGCTGCAGAAAGGGCCTTGCATTCCTTAGACATCAAAAGATGTCTGAAATTTTACTTACAGCGGACAGCATCACTGCGCAAATCGGACCAGCTCTTGGTAGCATATGGCAAACCACGTCAAGGCCATTCAGTATCAAAGCCAACCATAGCTCGTTGGATCTCTGCTGCAATTTGTTTATGCCATGATCAAGCTGGAAGACCATTGCAAGCGACCCCAAGAGCACACTCTACGAGAGCAATCTCTTCATCTACAGCTCTTTTCGCCGGTGTGCCTCTTCACCAGATCTGTAAAGCGGCAACATGGTCCAGCAGCCATACGTTTACCAGACACTACTGTTTGGAAGCTGCAAGTGATGCGGATGGATCAGTGGGACAAGCTGTTCTACGTAATCTTTTCAAATAAGGTGAGCCTCTGTTCTCCCATCTCCGCTAAGCTTTTATAAGACGCTTTTTCCATACTATTTGTGGCTTGAAATTGTTTTGCATATGTTGAAGCACACATGTATTTCTCTATGGTTATACTGTTTCATAATGTATATGTCTATGATACAAGGTGGCATCTTATGAGCATAAGGTGATGTACTGCTATCTACTCTGATTCAGGCATGTGAATCTATGAAAGACACCCCAAATACTGGAGAAGAACAATAGTTACTTACCTGTAATCTGTGGTTCTCCAGTATTGGTGTCTTGCATAGATTCACATGCAACCCGCCCACTTCCCCTCGGAGGCTTTTTAGGCTATTATGTATTGCTTCACTCCTGTGCGAGAAAATCTGACAGCCTGAGCCTCTGAGAACATTCTGGTGGGTGCTGTCGCCTGATTGGCTGCAGTTTGGACTGTATATGACAGTGATAGTCATAGCTGTGGAAGTTTTTTCCCTTGTAGCTTAGGCTACTTTACTTCCTGGTTCAGGTTACCAGGGTTTTTTGGTTGTTATATGCATAATTATTGCTTTTTTTATGTACCGTGGGACTCTCACTCCGACGACGGGGAATGATTCAGGCATGTGAATCTATGAAAGACACCAATACTGGAGAACCACAGATTACAGCTAAGTAACTATTGTTCTTATGGTGCAAAAGATGTAACATTCATCCTCTGAACTCTGCAGCGCACGAGATTATTCCATACATTTTGCTTTGGGCAAAGTCTGGTTTGGCTCCTGCATCTATAAAGGTACACCTAGCTGCAATATCATGCTACAGAAGGACTTCCTCTGGACCATCTCTGTGGTCCGCAAGAATCATCAAACAATTCATGAAGGGTTTGTTCCGGGTTTTTCCTCCAGTAAAGCCTCCACCACCTCTCTGGCAATTGAAGATTGTTCTTTCCCAGTTAATGAAACAGCCCTTCGAGCCAATACACAGGGCAGATCTTAAATTCCTGTTGTGGAAAGTTGCACTTCTCATCGCGCTCACTTCAGCCAGGAGAGTGGGGGAAATGCAGGCTCTCACGGTCCAAGACCCTTTCTTACAATTCAAGGAGGATAGAATGATACTCAGACTAATCCAAAATTCATTCCAAAAGTACCAACTGATTTTCTTTTAAATGAGCCACTAATTCTCAAACGATTCTTTCCTCAACCAACAACAGCGGCGGAAAGAGCTCTCCACTCGCTGGATGTCCAACGCTGTCTAAAGTTCTATTTACAAAAAACTAAACCTTTCCGCAAGTTTTCACAACTTTTTGTCACCTTCAGCACACCCAGGAAGGGTTTCCCTTTGTCAAAAAGGGGAATTGCCAGATGGATTTCCAGTGCGAAACAGTATTGTCAGGCAGCTGGGTGACCTCTGAATGCACGAGTCCGTGCCCATTCGACAAGAGCAGTGTCCACCTCTACTGCTTTGTTTGCAGGAGTGCCAATCCAGGATATCTGCAGGGCACAGACCTGGACAAGTACGCACACCTTCGCCAAGCATTACTGCTTGGATGAAGCCACAGGAAGAGATGTGTCGGTGGGAGAAGCGGTGCTGAGGAACATTATCCAGTAACGGTGAGCCCTCTTTACCATCCCTCCTTCCTTTATTGGTAACATTTGCGCATTTTATTGTTGTTTATTGTATTAGATGCAATTTGCAGAGTATTTTTTTATGTGTATTGGTATAGGAAGACCGCTTTTATCACACTACATATGTTCCCTTGTTCCAGCTCTTGGGTAACAAAAAATGTGCAATGATTTACTGCTCGCTATTCTGATTCAGGCATGTGAATCTATGAAAGCTCCAATACTGGAGGAAGAAAACAAGTTACTTACCTGTAAAAGTAGTTCTCCAGTATTGGAGCTTTCATAGATTCACATGCAACCCACCCTCCTCCCTTCACCTCGGATTTAGCACAAACAGTGTTATGGCACAAGTGCATGAAAATCTGAGGGGCAGAAGGTTCTCTTTTTACATAACAAAGGTTATGGGTTGCAAAAGGAAAATGGGCCTAGGCCTTTCTTCAGTTTGCTATACTACTAAGCAATGCTTTTTTTATGTACCGGAGACTCCCGTCTCGACGACGCGGAATGATTCAGGCATGTGAATCAATGGAGCTCCAATACTGGAGAACTACAGTTTCAGGTAAGTAACTTGTTTTCTTTTAGTGTATCTTCGAATGACGCTGTTTCACAGAACCTTCCAAAATGCCACCTGTCATTTCGCTCAAACGGATACACAAGAAGACACGTAAACACAAGCATTGGCATAGCCAATAGGTCTCCCCTTTGGGACCTTATAAGTGTTTAGTTATCCAGCACAATATCCTTGGAGCAACATCAACTTTTTTTTGTTTTTGGTCCTCCTCTCACCTATAAACAGCTTGCAGATCTTATCCAGCCTTTGTTTCTGACTGGACACCCTCCGACCGCCTGCATTTGTTTAGGTTATCCAACCAATCCCCATTTTAGTCAGGGATTTAGGTGTTCATCATAGGACCATGATCCTTATCAACCTTGTTTTCAGAATAATCTCAATTCTCTACCCATTTTTATTAATGGTGACCAATGATTTGGGGAACTAGCACTGGTACCTATTGTTTCTAGTCGGGCCATTGCAAGTGCAGATTTTAACCAGTATTCGGTTTTCGGTGGTGGGGAGGGATCATTCCATTTAAGACATATTTCCTTACGGGCCAGCAATATCAGACACCGCAGTAAACCTCTTTGCGGCTGCTCCAAACATGCAGTGGACACCTAATCATTAGCAAAAAATACCAAAGATATATTCAAAACGATATCCGTTTCAAAGGTCTTACATAGATGCATACACACCCCTGTCCAATATACTTCCAGTTTGGAACACTCATAGAAGATGTGTATATCGTTGGCTTTGGGGATCAAACACCTGGGGCATTTCGGTTCAGGAGTAGGTGCAAATTTCGAGATTTTTTTCCAGGGTATAGTTAATTCAATTGGTAACAAAATAATTTTTCTTCAGGCTGGCTGATTTAGTATATTTATAAAGCAAATTCAAAGAAGGTTCCAGAAGATGCCCTATATCGGCTTCAAAGACAGTTGTTCCATACTGATGCCTGCTGTGGAATATCTGCATCGTCTGCATTTATCAAAAACCTATACCAGATTGAAATTTCCTTCTTCAGATGTTGAGTAGTTTTAAGCATAGCCTCCACCTCCCCGTTACCCCTAAACTTTTCCTTTTCCGTTTCAAACCAAGATTTTAACTGTATAAACTTAAATTTTGATAACCCCAAGCCTATTCTTACTTTTAAGAACTCCCCAGGGATGTATGCCATTTTCATCCCCCAGATCCGACCATATCGAGATTCCCCCTCTTTTTATTGGTACAGCCAAACTATCCTGAAGGCGGAGTCCCAGGGGAGTCCCATATCGGAGCCTGATCGGAATAATAACCTATCCCGCATCTGGTGCGGATGTTATACCAAACTCCCAGAGCGTTTTTGAGGACCTTTAGCCTTACTCTTTTAAAAAAACATCGGTGAACCAAACTTGTAGAGAAACCCGGCCACGCCCCCCCCCCCCCCCCCCCCCCCCCTCCTTTAGTAGTGACTGTGAGAAGTTGGCCTGATGTATGATGTCACTAGTTCTAGTGTACACCTTATATCAGTCCAAATACCCTTATGGTGATTGGTTGTAAAGTCAACCTTATAGACCAGCTATCCTAGTGGTAGCATGGACAAGAGCAGTCTTAGGCTAAACTCTGAATGGCATGTGAAGCCAGCTGTGATACCATATACAATCCCTTGAATACCAAATGAAAGGACACCACAACAGATATATATATATAAAATAAAGTGTATTTATTCTAGTCAAACCCTCAGCACTCTTTATGAGATTAGAGGTAAGTACAACACAGTCTTATTTAAGCATACATTAAGTCACACAGGTAAGTAATACAGTTAGGCCCTAGGGGCCACGCAAACCATATACTAAGTAAGTGGTATAAGGACCACTGTCACGGAAATAGGATAGGCCTAGGCCTAGGGAATCGCTGGGGCTACACTACACTAACCGTTAGGAAGTGGGAGGCCCACGGGATTCAGGTGCAGAGTGGAAACACTCACGCGTAATGCGTAAAAGTCGATAGAAATAGTAGTTGTTAGCAATTAACAGTTTAAGGACACTTCTAAAGCAGCTAGAGAGTCGAGACTCGGAAACTAGACCCTAGGATAGTCACTACCCTTGTGAGCACCGAAGTACCCAAGTTACCTAGCCCACAGGCTGCGGGTGCATAGGTGTGAACTTGCGTCTGGTTTCGTCGTGGACTTCTATGGATGCCTGAAGGAAAGTTGCTGACAGGCAGTCAGTGAAGAGTGTCCGGTGGATCCCAAGGCTGGGATCAAGAAGAGAGGAGACCTGCAAGCAGAAGGGACAGAGTCAAGGTCACTAGCCAGTGACCACGTGGAACCAGGAAGGAACCAGGCGAAGTCGTGAAGATTGCAGGTGAAGGTGAAGCTTGTCACTGCAGCCACGAGGACCAGGGAACGTCGAGGACGACCAGGACCAGGATGCGAGCTGTCCCACGAAGGCTCTTGCTGTCGGCGGCGTCGAAGTTGGACTAGGACTCACCAAGCCTTGGCAAGCGGAACCCACGAAGAACGGAGGACTTGCTTCTGGTGCAGACCAGGAAGGTCTGGGGTGCTTCTCTTTTGCAAGGAAGCGGGAGCCAGTCTGGAGGAGCCAAACCAGCGGTGAAGATTTCTGGATGCGTCGTCGCAAAGGCCACTAGCCAACGGGCAAGCAACCGGACAGACGCGGCAAGCAGGAAAATGCAGAAGGGCCCCACGCAGGACTCGTGGAGTGTGGGGGGCTGATCTTCGGTGCAGATGGTGCTTGGGGTTGGGGCTTCTCAATCCCCGGTGCACAACTTCGAGGGTGCCTCAGAAGCTGCGCTGGAAGATACTAGCCACTTTTCCCAGGTAGCCGGTCCCACGTCTCTCGTCGCCTCCACGGATCTCAGCTCGGCTGTGGATGTGGATCAGGGTCGGAGAAGTCTGGAAGTCAAGGCTCTGGTCGGGCTCTGCAGTCGGTCCCTCGTAGAACTTCAGCAAAGCAAAGGGTAGTCTCTTGATGGTGCCTGTTTGCACAGGGTAGCCACTCCTTGGCCACAAGGGAGATTCTTCAGTCTTCTTCTTTCGTCGAATGTCGAAGGTCCAGAGTTTCTGTTAAAGTTGCAGGTTCAGGATAATCTAATCTCCTGGGGCCCAGCTACCACTCTTATACTAATCTGGGGGGCTGGGTTACCTGCTGGGTCACGCCTTATGGGTGGGACCTGGGAGGGGGGTGGTTACACCCCCTTCCCTTTGTCCAGTTTCTGCCAGGACTGGGGCTGGAGTGCCCCAGCACCGGTTAGAACTGGACTATGCATGGGACACCTTGTGTGCCCCAGGCATGTCTCATTCCTTTCAGCCCTCCCTGCCCCAATACACTAAAGTCTGTCTGGGGAGGTACTAGCACCTCCCCAAGCAGGAAACCTATTGTCCAAGCCTCCCTTGCCGGGATCACTCCCAGCAGCAGGAGGTCAGACTCGTGTCTGTGGCAGCAGCATCCATTTTGTGATGCTGAGGCTTTGATTAGAGTTAAACAGCAAAGTAGGATTTTAACATGTCTCTCCCTCTAGAAGGGAGGAATAATATCCTCATCACCAGAAATGGTATGGGGGTATTATTCCAAAGTGTTAGACACCTTACACGACATGTTTTGATACAGCCAAACCATAGTTACCATAAACGTTTAAGATTATAAGGCACTTTAAGAGTATATGGTAGGCTATATCGTAGAACAGCTATAAGGACATGGTTCCGAAAGCTGCAGACAGGCTCAGCTCATGCTAGAGCACCATCTCACATGTTACCAAGCACTCTGCCTCCAGGATTGTTAAGGCCTGCCATAGGAGTGGCTGATAGGTACACATGTCTCTATTTTAAGGGTAGATATAGGTATACTATATCTAAGCAAGGGGTGATTACACGACCTTGCCCCAGCTGAGTGATCAGCCAGTTGTGTCTGATTGGAAGGCCAGACCAGGGGTGGCATAATACATGCTGCAGCCCCTGGGAGGCCTAGGGTGAACCTATGCCCTGGGTACCTAGGGTACACTGTACAGGGCCCAATAAGGTGATCCTTACCAATTGGGAATGTACCTAGGGTACATGGAGTCCATTTTAAAGAGAGAGCAGACAGCCTGAGACCCTGAATGGCAGGATCTCAGGCCAACTAAGTCGAAAAACCAGCTAGACACTAGGCAAAAAGTTGGGGGTAACCATAGTCAGATATCCACCTTCCTACAGTGTCCTGTTATTGTGGGGCTCTTCTACTTGTATTGTGTACAGTAAAGAATTTTATACAAATTAATTTATATATAACATTCTACAAAAAGAGCTTTTTTGATTAAATAAAACCTGAAACAAACATTTGCTTGTGGGACAATGATGTTTCTAATTTAGGATATACCACTAATGTATTAACCCCTTCCGTGCGGGGGTAATTCCCCCGTGGTGCGGGGAGGTGGGGGGGGCCGCGGCGCCGCTGTGTTTGTGACGAGCTCAGCTCGTCATGACTCACAGTGGAGCTGTGCTCATGACAAGCTCAGCTCGTCACAACCCCGTCCACTGATTAATTCTCCCGCACAGGCGGGGAATTAATCGCGCGTGGGTGGGCCGCGACTGTTATGATGAGCTCAGCTCGTCATGAGCACAGCTCCACTGTGACTCATGACGAGCTCAGCTCGTCATGAGCACTCAACAGGTTAACTGATTCATAGGGAGAGGTTTGTCGTTATTGTTCTTTGATTTTCCCTGCCCTCCTCTCCCTATATTCAGAAACCCAGGGACCGTTTATTGTGTTTCCACCTCTGCCAACTCCACCCCTCAGGTGGGGGAGGCAAGGTGAAGCACAACCTCTAGTCCCTGCCATCTTGAGGATGGGGGGGAACCAACCAACCAGGGACAGGCTCATGCCCCCCTCCCACTGGAGAGGGGCAGAATAGGGGGTGTACCCACCCCAGGGAAGGGACCCATTGGTCCCTTCCTTTTACCTACCTGTAACGTCCCTAAATCTTGTATTTAGGGGCACTCCTGAACCTTGCTTCCTCAGACAAGAAGAAACTACAAGAAGAAGAAGGACCGAACAGCTGTGCAGAAGCGAACAAGAGGAAGACGCCCACTGACTTGGCCCCAGCCCTACCGACCTGTCTCCACCTTGAACCTGCTCCTGCGAAATCCCGGTGTGTACTGCAGCCAGCCACCTCGAAAACATCGGAGGACCTGCCTGCCTTCAACCCCAAAGACTTTGTCTCCTGTGAACACCGGATTTGTTCATCTGCAATCTCTGGCCCCGGCCGGAAATCGCAAATCTGCACCACTCTGCACCCGCCGACCACGGCCCAAGCAGGCAAACACCAAGAGGAGGTTCCCCCGGCCATCCTGACCCGAGATCCGGTGACCCCTGACCTGCCTCCAGCCGACACCTGCAGCCTAAATCCAGTGGTAGCATGGACAAGAGCAGTCTTAGGCTAAACTCTGAATGGCATGTGAAGCCAGCTGTGATACCATATATAATCCCTTGAATACCAAATGAAAGGACACCACAACAGATATATATATAAAATAAAGTGTATTTATTCTAAGCAAACCCTCAGCACTCTTTATGAGATTAGAGGTAAGTACAACACAGTCTTATTAATGCATACAGTAAGTCACACAGGTAAGTAATACAGTTAGGCCCTAGGGGCCACGCAAACCATATACTAAGTAAGTGGTATAAGAACCACTGTCACGGAAATAGAATAGGCCTAGGCCTGGGGAATCGCTGGGGCTACACTACACTAGCGTTAGTTAGGAAGTGGGAGGCCCACGGGATTCGTGTGCAGAGTGGAAACACTCACGCGTAATGCGTAAAAGTCAATAGCAATAGTACAGTTTAGAAAACGGTAGATTTAGGACACTTCCGGAGTAGCTAGGAAGTTGAGACTTGAAAACTAGACACTAGGATAGTCACTATCCTGATGAGCACCGGAGTACCCAAGTTACCTAGCCCACAGGCTGCGGGTGCATAGGGGTGAAGATGCGTCGTTTTCGTCGTCGACTCCTATGGATGCCTGAAGAAAGATGCTGACAGGCAGTCAGTGAAGAGTGTCCGGTGGATCCCAAGGCTGGGATCAAGAAGAGAAGAAACCTGCAAGCAGAAGGGACAGAGTCAAGGTCACTAGCCAGTGACCACGTGGAACCAGGAAGGAACCAGGCGATGTCGTGAAGATTGCAGGTGAAGGTGAAGCTTGTTGCTGCAGCCAGGAGGACCAGGAAGCGTCGAGGACGACCAGGACCAGGAGGCGAGCTGTCCCACGAAGGCTCTTGCTGTCGGCGGCGTCGAAGTTGGACTAGGACTCACCAAGCCTTGGCAAGCGGAACCCACGAAGAACGAAGGACTTGCTTCTGGTGCAGACCAGGAAGGTCTGGGGTGCTTCTTCTTTGCAGAGAAGCGGGAGCCAGTCTGGAGGAGCCAAACCAGCGCAGAAGATTTCAGGGTGCGTCGTCAGAGGCCACTAGCCAGCGGGCAAGCAACCGGACAGACGCGGCAAGCAGGAAAATGCTGAAGGGCCCCACGCAGGACTCATGGAGTGTGGGGGGGCTGATCTTCGGTGCAGATTGGGGTTGGGGCTTCTCAATCCCCGGTGCACAACTTCGAGGGTACCTCAGAAGCTGCGCTGTAAGTTACTAGCCACTTTTCCCAGGTAGCCGGTCCCACGTCGCTCGTCGCCTCCACGGATCTCAGCTCTGCTGCAGATGTGGATGAGGGTCGGAGAAGTCTGGAAGTCAAGGCTCTGGTCGGGCTCTGCAGTCGGTTCCTCGTAGAACGGTCGCAAAGCAAAGGGTAGTCTCTTGATGGTGCCTGTTTGCACAGGGTAGCCACTCCTTGGCTACAAGGGAGATTCTTCAATCTTCTTCTTTCGTCGAATGTCGAAGGTCCAGAGTTTCTGTTCAGTTTTGCAGGTTCAGGATAATCTAAAGTCTTGAGGCCCAACTCCCACTCTTATACTAATCTGGGGGGCTGGGAAACCTGCTAGGTCATGCCTTATGGGTGGGACCTGGGAGGGGGTGGTTACACCCACTTCCCTTTGTCCAGTTTCGCGCCAGAGCTGGGGCTGGAGTGCCCCAGCGCCGGTTTGAACTGGACTATGCAAGGAACACCTTGTGTGCCCCAGGCATGTCTCATTCCTTTCAGCCCACCCTGCCCCAATACACTAAAGGCTGTCTGGGGAGGTGCTAGCACCTCCCCAAGCAGGAAACCTATTGTCCAGGCCTCCCTGGCTGGGATCACTCCCAGCAGCAGGAGGTCAGACTTGTGTCTGTGGCAGCAGCATCCATTTTGTGATGCTGAGGCTTTGGTTAGAGTTAAACAGCAAAGTAGGATTTTAACATGTCTCTCCCTCTAGAAGGGAGGGATAATATCCTCATCACCAGAAATGGTATGGGGGTATTATTCCAAAGTGTTAGACACCTTACACGACATGTTTTGATAAAGCCAAACCATAGTTACCATAATCGTTTAAGATTATAAGGCACTTTAAGGGTATATGGTAGGCTATATCATAGAACAGCTATAAGGACATGGTTCCGAAAGCTGCAGACAGGCTCAGCTCATGCTAGAGCACCATCTCACATGTTACCAAGCACTCTGCCTCCAGGATTGTTAAGGCCTGCCATAGGAGTGACTGATAGGTACACATGTGTCTATATATAAGGGTAGATATAGGCATACTATATCTAAGCAAGGGGTGATTACACGACCTTGCCCCAGCTGAGTGATCAGCCAGTTGTGTCTGATTGGAAGGCCAGACCAGGGGTGGCATAATACATGCTGCAGCCCCTGGGAGGCCTAGGGTACACCTATGCCCTGGGTACCTAGGGTACACTGTACAGGGTCCAATAAGGTGATACTTACCAATTGGTTATGTACCTAGGGTACATGGAGTCCATTTTAAAGAGAGAGCAGACAGCCTGAGACCCTGGATGGCAGGATCTCAGGCCAACTAAGTCGAAAAACCAGCTAGACACTAGGCAAAAAGTTGGGGGTAACCATAGTCAGATATCCACCCTCCTACAGTGACCGACTCCCCTAACAGTTTACCCCAAGCACTAGCTGTTGGTTCGGTCAAGAACATCCTGATAGCTTTAAATTGAAAAGCAACCAAATACCAACAAATATCGGGATGGGTCAATCCCCCTTTGGCTAAACGGCGCCTCAGTTTTTACCACGATAACCTCACACCCTTCTCCCCCCAAATAAAACTCCCAATTTTACTTTGCACCTTGGATATAGAATGCTTGGGAAATCTCAGAGGAACCGCATTAAACAGATGTTAGCTTCAGGAGAATGATCATTTTTACTAAATTCACCTTCCCGAAGATGGTTAAGGGAAGGTTCCCCCACCTTGCAAAAAGCTGGTCTATTTCCTTTAAAATTTTCTCAGAATTGATCAGTGGGATTATTTCAAGATCTTTCATTATTATAATACCCAGATATTTAAATTTTTTACTGGTAACCCCGCTCCACTGATCAATATTCCAGCACATAACCTCAGTCTTGGTGGAGTTAGCCAAATAACCAGAAGTTAAACCAAACTCCTCCAATAAAAGCCCAACCTTTAACATTGTTATCTCAGGGTTATTTGTATATATTATATCGTCCGCGTATAGTGCAATTTTGGACTGATATTGCTGAGTCTTAGAGGGAGGGATAGACTCGTCTAACCTTATAGCCTGAGCCAACGGCTCAATCTACAAATCAAACAGCAGGGGTGAAATAGGGCAGCCCTGCCTAGTCCCTCTTTGAATTTCAGAACTGGAAGTGAGTGAGCCATTTATAAGAATTTTTGCTGAATCACCCTGGTAACATCTTCTCACGGTGTGGATAAAAATTGGACCAAAACCCATTTCCACCAATACTTCCCAGAGATAGGTCCAACACACCCTGTTGAAAGCCTTGGCAGCGTCTAACGCGACCACTGCCAAGGGTTCCCTCCGTGTAGTTGCCAAGTCGATATTTCCAATAAGGAGCTGAGTCTGTTCCTGAATATATCTCCCATTAATAAACCCTTTCTGGTCTGTATTGACCAGTCCCGGGGCTAATTTGCCCAGTCTCCCTGCCAGAATGCCCATAAAGATCTTCTAATCTGCATTCAGCAGGGAGATCGGGTGGTAAGAGTCTGCTTTTGCAGGATCCTTCCCAGGCTTGAGAATTAACACAATAGTTGCCTCCCTCCAGGAACTTGGAATTTGACCTGTTAGATTATAGATTGAACAGAACAGGGATCCCAAAACTGGGGTTACCTCTTCTGACAGGAACTTGTATACTTCATTTGGCAGGGCATCTGTACCCGAGGCTTTGTTGTTTTTAGAGATCTTTATTTGAGTTCTCATCTCCTCCAATGTGATTGGAGAGTCGAGGAAATCTTTACTGGCCTGGGTTAGCGAAGAGAGTGATTTAGTGCTTAACCACGCGCAAATTTGTTTGGAGGGGAATAAATTCTCCCTATAGAGATCCGGGAATAAAGTGAGCAGGGAATTTTGTATGTCCTCTGTATTAGACGATTTATCCCCATGACTATTTATCTCCAGCTCGCCGATGTAGTTTTTCGAGCGGTCAGATCTAGCTTTCCACGCCAGGAGAGCACCAGCCTTCTTCCCATATTCATAATTCTCCATTTTCTTTCTTTCCCATTGGGCCTTACACTTTTCTAGTATTCCTCTATAATCTTGTCTAGCCTGTTCAAGTTCCGTCTGCACCTTATCTTGTCTTTCAGGAAACCCTGATGACTTAAGAAGCTCAAGTTCTTATAAACTAATCTTTTCCTCTCCTGATTTCAATTCCCGTCCTTCAGCACTATTTTTGGAGTTAATGAGGCTGTGTAATCGGCCTCTCAAACTAGCCTTAAAGGCATCCCAAACAACCGCTATGGCTGCTGAACCTATGTTGAAATAAAAAAACTCCAAAGATGACATTTTAAAGCCTGAATTATTTTTGGATCATCTAGCCTTTCCCTGCTAAGTGTCCATCTGGGTTGAATCTTTTTAGTTAAGTTTTTAATCACAAACAGAACTGGGGCATGGTCCGATAAATGACTGGGAAGGATAGAGATATCTGATCTTTTATCAAGTAAACTCTTACTGGCTAACAGATAATAAATCCTGGAAGAATTATGGTATTTCTTACTATGAAATGTGAACCCAGCCGCGTCCCCCTTCCTGTACCGCCAAACATCTGCCAGACCTAAATCGTGGATCAAATTCTTCATTGCACGTCGAATCAAGGGTGCCCCAGTATAATGCCCTTGATTTGACCTATCTTTAAGGGGGTCTAACAAGACATTAAAATCTCCTCCTACAATTATAGGAGGAGTTTCCAACATAAGCCTAGACTGTAATCTGACCATGTAAGAGGGGTCAACATTCGGACCATAAAATGAAGCACAAGTTAAAACGGTGCCCCCTAAATCAAGCTGTGCAATTACCCACCTCCCGGTTTGGTCGGTCTGGATAGATTTGATCGAACAAGTTAACCCCCGCTTGACAAGAACCGCCACTCCTCGACTATTGATATTTTGATCCGAGACACAATAGGCTTTAATCCAGGGTACACCTGAAAATAGTTTATTCGACTCCCCAGCAGTCAAGTGAGTTTCCTGCAGGATGCAAACCCGTGCTTCTGCGAGCTCCAAATATTTCATTATTATTTGTTTCCGAATGCATCTTAAACCATTTACATTCCAGGAGATAAAACTCAAACCAGCCTGAGCTGTTACCAAACCTGCCATCCGTTCATAGGTCCCTGTTCCAGAACTATCCAACCATTTGAGATGAGGTTGTTTTTTTTTTATCACCCCCATCAACTGTTGCATGGCTAAACACATAAGGTCCCAAAGGTGAGACCTATTGCTTGTTCTAGATGCGTTGGTGAGAAGCTTCCAAACTAAATTTCCTTAGAAACCCATGCACCTTCAGTATATCTTTCTATGGTGCAATCAACTGAGAAATCAGTCTAGAATGCTTCTTCCACTCTTTTCAGGGCCTGTTTAGTTGTCTCTGGAGTAATTCTCACTTTAAGGTTAACGTGACTGCACCTTGACTACTCGATTAGAAGACTCCAAAGCAAAGCCCTTTATGGATGATTTTACCCAAACCTAGACTGTCCATTTCAATAGTTCGAAAGGCATGCTTTGATACACAAAAAAATCTTTGCCTCCAGAGAAGAAAGCCAGCAGCTGGACCCTATCGAAAGGAAATGTGTGGTACTTCAGGTATGTACAGCTCTATAAGCCGCTAATTCTACAGTATTGTTAAGCTGCTACTATGAGTCCATAAGGAACTTTCTTGAAGACCTTCCCAGGTGGGGAAAAAAGGAAAGTGCTTGGAGAAGGGCGGTTTCTAACTAGGTAGTAAGGATTTCACTGTAGTAAGCATTTCACTGAATTGACACAATCTTTCAGATGGTCCTGTCTCCACTGCCAAGCTTCAGAAGACATTTCAAGTAATGGCAGTGCAAATGTGTTTGCTACTGGAGTCCATTGCATCCTGCTGGTACCTTTGGCTCGTCTCCACCTGATGCTTCTTCAACAATATCTGGGCGATCAGTGGTGTGGTGCCGAAACTACAGCAGATCAGACTACAAAAAGTCTGCAACTCATGCCGCAATAGTTCATTCTTTGCCGATTCACGGTGAAACTTTCTCAAAAGAAATTTCAATTTCATCATGTACTGATCTGCCAAGGGTAGTTGTAACTAATGCCTCCCTGATATGCTGGGGAGCACCTGTAGCTTATCTGAGTACAGAGCATCTTGTCTCTTGGCGTCTGTACCATGTGAACCTGCTGTAGTTGAGCAGTCCACCTTGCTTTCCAATTTTTTCTTCCAGTAATCAACTGGCTCCTTGGTTGTTAAAACTGACAATACCCCAACGATGCATCCGCTTAACAAGCAGGAAACAATCTGATCCAGACTAGGCCTTAAACTTAAACAATGCCCCCGGTCCATCTTTGACTCTCGAATCTGACCTCTTAATTATCTTCTCAGAAATATTCTAACCACATCGACCCCTTGCCCTCCAAACTCCTCAACGAGATCAAACACTTCCTGCTCCTGTTATGAACCTAGGTTTTCAACACCTCTAACACTGGAGTCCATACCAGATTGGTTAAAAAGTGGTTGTTACCCCTACATTTAAAAACTCCACGCCGACCAGTGAAATCCTAACGGCTACTGCCCAATCTCCAACATGCCCAACTCTGGACAGGCTCCTGGAAAAATGCATACATCAACTACTATGGTATCATATTGAGGACTTCCAAGTCCTCGACCAATACCAATCTGGTTTCAGACCGGGTCACAGCTCCGAAACTGCTTTGGTCCGTATTGGCCCTGACACTTCTCGACCAGAGTGAATCCGGCTTGTTAATCCTGCGTGAGCTGCCAGCTGCATTTCACACGGTTAAACAGGAGGTTCTCATGAACCTTCTAGAATGCAGGATGAGTCTCTCCGGGCACTGTTAAAATGGTTCTCATCTGTCCTATACAACAGATCGCAAAGAATTATGATCAACCACATTCTATCCATCCAGACACCAGTCTCGATTGGTGTCCCTCAAGGCTCCTCACTCTCCCTCACCCTGTTCATCCTGCTCATGATACCCACAATTGAAAACCGCAAGCTCTTTCAATACCCAACTCTATATGAAAATCACCTCTACAGAAGACCTCTGCATCCTCAATAACACCCTGACAAACTCAACACTGGCTCACTTGTAGCACCTTAAACTTAACGCTCTTAAAACTGAATTTTTCTTAGTCTCCCGGCTGGCTCTACATACCATCCCAAAGTGAGGTATGGTGTGCACAGTCCAGTGGAACCCCAAAGGTAGGCAGAGGTAAAGTTAGATAGAACCTTACTCTCTAAAGTGGTAGCTTCGTCGAGCAGTAAGGCTGTATCAGAGCACAGTGTTAAGCATTTGTTGTACACCCTCAGTCAGCAAATGAATTCACACACAAACTTCAGACCAATTGTTTTTGTATAAAAATATTGTTTCAGTAATTTTATTTTCTAGAACCAAGCAAGCCTGGCACAGGTAAGCAATAAGTACTTTACAGTAGTAATGCAATTGAAATACAGTTTGAGTGATAATTGTATATGCACTTTGATTTACAGCACATAAACATAAAGCACACAACACTGTAGCACAGAAACCATCATAAGTAGCACTAATACACAGTGGACTCCAGGGGAGACCAAACCATATACTAAAATAGTGGTATAAGAACCATGACTCGAGTCAAGACAGTGTTTAGAGGTTGTAGAATCGCTGGGACCACCAGGAACCACCCAAGGTGCGGAAGTAGGGACCCCATTGAGGATGGGTGCAGTGTGAAAACACGACCGCGTGCTATGTACAATTCAATGGGAGGGTCACTGTTGCAGTTTTAAAGTTTAAGGACCCTTCCCAGTGGATTTCAAAGAAGCCCTCTGGATCATAGGAGGTTGAAGAGCCACCCCACTTGTGGATACCATAGTACCAGTTACCTATCCGAGGGAAGCCGGGTGCATAGGGCTGAAGTGGTGTTGGAAACCGCTGTCGATCTCAATGGAGGACTTCAAGGAAATGCCACTGCGGGAAAGAAGTTTCTCCAGTATTGGGGTGTCTTTCATAGATTCACATGCTTGAATATTCCCCGTCGTCGGAGTGGGAGTCCCACGGTAAATAATATAGCAATATATATAGCCATAATATACATATAATATACATATACATAAGTAATCCTATAAAAAACAGATATAAGTAATATCAAGAATGTCCCTATATGAAATTTTCATAGAGATACATGGAAAGAGAAAAAAGACATTCGTAGTCTATCTCTGTCATTATGTTAGTCCAAACTACGGCCAATCAGGCGCCAGCTCCTCTCTAGAACCTTCTCCTCAGAGCTTCTCACCTCAGATTTTCTACCGCACGTCGTGTGACAGGGAGTCTCCCTGAGCTCTGCTCAGTTTTTTCAGTCAGAATGTCTTCCAGTAAGAAATCTTTGTTTAGACCATGTTCTTCATGTGGAAAGCTGCGTCTATTTTCTGAGGACCCACACAGTAAGTGTATTTACTGTTTGTACCCAGACCATGAGGTGGCAAAATGTAAAATTTGTAGAACCTTTTCTACAAAGACTTTAAAGGATAGAGAAGGCCGGCTGTTAATATGGCTACAGAGACTGAAGGATAAGGACAACCCAGTTTCTGATGTGGAAAGTATGTATTCTGGCCGTTCTCAACCAGCCTCTAAGCGCAGTAGTGTGCAGGAGTTACCATCTCCTTTCCTCAAGAAAAATAAGCTTTCTTTGACTATGACCGCTACCACTTCTGCTGTCGCACCTACTGTTTGTCACCTAAGAGACACAGTTCTCAGGCTGAAGAGGCGTCTACTTCACAGTCCTCAGGAAAAAGACTGTCCGCCTCGTCGACGATGCTGCCGACGACGAGATCGGCGATAACTGGCTCGTCGACGGTGACTATGACGACGACATCAGCTGCTTCGTCGTCGACGAGCGTTCTGTCGACGTTATCCTCGTCGACGGGGACCATCACTAGTACAAGGGCTGTGACTTCAATTTTGCCCATTACATCGACGACGAAAAAGGCAAAGGTACCGTCGACGCTACCTGCGTCGTCGACTAAGGCGTCGTCAAACTCGTTGACGCCCATTCCGTCGTCGAAGAAGAAAAAGACCCCGTCGACGGGATCGTCAACGGCGACTTCGTCGACCAAGACCTCAACGACGATGATTCCGTCGACGACTGATTCCGTCGACGACTGATTCCGTCGACGACTGATTCCGTCGACGGCGGCTCCGTCGACGTCTATTTCAAAGGCGCAAGGTTCACCGACGCATATTCCGTCGACAATCGTTCCATTTACGACGGCTCCGTCGACGAGGCCTTCTCCGAAGACATCCACAGTGTCTACCATACAGCAGTCAACGGCAGGTTCTTTCATAAGGATAAGGTTGAAAAAAGTAGTGTCTGCCCAAGAGTCAAGGAGGGAACAGCTACCTCACGCATCTTCAGCATCGCTTTCAGAGGCGCAGCCTCCATCGCCTTTATTTGCTACGGATTCTGATCAGGAGTCCGAGGGTCTGCCGGAGTCCTTTGGAACGGCGCAAAGCCCATCCGACCTCATAATTAAATGCCAGGACAGCAGTGAGGATGAAGATCCAGTGTACATACAGCAGGTGCCTGCGAAACAGCCAAAGGCGACTCTTCCTTTGTCGCTTATAACTAATCTCCAACGCATGCTGGATGACTATAATCAACGCTTTCTGCTACCTCCACAAGGTTCTGAGGTCCCGTCAACTCCTGTGGTTCCAACTATACCACCGATACCAATAGAGAATCCTGTACCTCTGCTGCCGTCTGCACCACCAAGACAGGTCCCAGAGAGGTTGTTGCCTCAATATCAGCCTCCGCAGGGAGAAACAGAAGAGGGTGAACTCCCAGATGATGATGGGGATGTGGATGACGATGATGAGGATATGGCGTAGTGGGACAATTACCAAGTACAGACACCATCCCCCTCTCAGATAGTCACAGGGGATTCACCTCCAGTGGACATAGCAAATTTCCATCAATTAATGGAGAGGGCGGCGCAACGTTTTAAACTAACAACTGAGCGCAGAGAGGAAGATTGTTTCCTCTATGATTTCAAAAGTCAGCCGTTTAAACACTCATGCTATTCCTATTGTGGAATTTATTTGGGAGGAAGGCAAGAAGTTGATGCAAGCACCGAATACCTTGCCGGCACAGGTGCCTCGATTAGAGAAAAAAATATAAGGCACCCATAGGAACCCCAGCATGCCTCACGGGACAGGCTAAACCTGAATCAGTCGTTACGCAGGCAGCGCAACGTAAGGCAAGGAATCCGACGTCGACTGTCACCGCACCACCGGACCGTGACGGACGTCGAATGGATGCCATAGGGCGTAAGTTCTCTTCAATGGCCTCTACTGTGGTAAGAGCAGCTAATGCCTTGGCCATATTGGGTCGCTATGACCGACAAGTGTGGGCTGACATTTCAGAAGTACTGCAACAGTTACCGGAGCCTTCTAAGGGGGAAGCAATGAAGTTGCTTCAAGAAGGAGAAGCAGCATCGACGGAGATTGATTGTGCAGTAGACATCGCCTGCACGGGATTCCGTCAGCTTGCCGGAGCGGCTGTTCTGCGCAGGCAAGGATGGTTAAAATCGACATCCTTTCGTCAGGAAGTACAATCCATGATTCTTAACATGGCTTATGACGGCGAGGCATTGTTTGGAACTCATGTTGATGAGGCACTTCAATCCATAAAGAGACACTGAGACAGCTAGATCTTTAGGAAACCTTCAATTTCAAAGGCAGAATTTTCGTGGTGCACACGGACGCGGCACCTCCTCCTCCTCCAATTTTCGAAGGGGTAATAATCAATACAGACCCTATAATCAAGGATCCAACCGATATTCTAATACCCAGCAACAGCAATCTTCCCGACAGCAGGCTTCTAAGTCGTATAGAGGGAAATCCTCATACAGAGGAAACGCATCTAAGAGACAGTGACTCTTTCCGGACATGCATGGTTGGAGGTCGAATCTTTCTGTTCTTTTCTCAATGGTCCTCCATCACAAGGGACCGTTTGGTTTTGGACATTGTGAAGAAAGGACACGCCTTAGAATTCACCAAATTCCCTCCTTCCACACCACCCTCCGGACCACCACCTGCTCACATGAAAGAACTTTTACATCAAGTTCGACTTCTACAGCAGAAGGGAGCTGTAGAAATGGTGCCAGTATCGCAAAGGGGAAAGGGTTTTTATTCCTGTTTCTTTCTGATCACAAAGAAGAACGGGGACTGGAGGCCCATCCTCGATTTAAGGGCACTAAACAAATACCTAAAGAGCCAATCCTTTCGTATGATGACGCTAGTAGACATCTTGCGTCTACTCTCGCAGGAAGATTTCATGGCAACTATAGATCTCCAGGATGCCTATTTTCATATTCCGATATTACAAAGGCATCGAAGGTTCCTGCGTTTTCGAGTGGGTCAACACGATTACCAATTCAAGGTGTTACCGTTTGGTCTGCGCTCGGCCCCTCGTGTGTTCACGAAGGTACTAGCTCCAGTGATAGCGTTTCTGCGACTTCAGGGAGTGCAGATTTTTCCATATCTGGACGATTTTCTCCTAAAATCCCAGTCAAGCACTCACCTAGAACAACACATACTTCTGTGCCAGAACGTGTTTCGCTCACTAGGTCTGTCGATAAATGCAGCAAAATCTCAACCTCATCCTGCTCAACAAAGGGATTTTCTGGGAGCAACTCTGGAAACGGTATCAGCAAGAGCGTTTCTTTCCCAAGAGCGTCTGCAAAAGATACTACGGCTGGTGGTGTTAATCAGATCAAAAGAGTCAGTTTCTGTGAGATTGTTAAAATCGTTTCTGGGGATGGCGTCATCCTCCATTGCCTTAGTTCCTCATTGCAGGCTGAGAACACGTCCTATTCAGGAAGCACTGGACGTTCAGTGGCGTCAGGTCACGGGTTCGTTCCACGATATGGTACGTGTCACAGATCAAATGAGGTCAGCGCTCGCATGGTGGGCAAATCCAGCCAACCTCACAGAAGGCATGTCTTTTCTGTTGGTGCCGCCGGACAGGACAATCACGACAGACGCCTCATTAGAGGGATGGGGTGCACATTTGGAAGATCTCTCCGTAAAAGGAAGATGGTCAGCACAGCAAAGAACTTGGCACATCAACAGTTTATGGCAATTTACCTTGCTCTCAAGTCATTTCTGCCCTTGATCCAGGGAGAATCAGTGCTAATACAAACAGACAACACAACCTGTATGCACTATGTCAACAAACAAGGCGGAACAAAATCCCCAAGTCTGTCCAGGTTAGCTCAAAGAATTTGGGACTGGTCTCTCAGTCATCAAATCATGATTACAGCAGTACATCTACCAGGAGTAGCCAATATCCTAGCGGATTCCCTAAGCAGGTCCTCCTCGTCGACCCACGAGTGGGAATTACACCAACCCACTCTAGAGAGGATATTCCAAATATGGGGTCGTCCACAACTGGATCTTTTTGCTACGCCGGAGAACCGGAAATGCCGGAATTATGCAAGCTGGCAACCCCACAAGGGCTCGCAGGGGAATGCCCTTTTGATAAACTGGTGCAATCTATTTGCGTACGCCTTTCCTCCAATTCCCCTCATACCTCGGGTCCTTTGGAAAATGAAGAGACAGCCTTGCCACCTGATTCTAATAGCCCCACGCTGGCCCCGACAACCGTGGTTCTCAGAACTGCTTCTGATATCCCAATGTCAACCAATCCTCCTGCAACAGCGGACAGATCTGCTCACGATGAGCGAAGGGAGAATTTGTCATCCAAATCCCTCCTCACTGAGCTTATCGGCCTGGAACCTGAACACCATGAGTTCGCCCATCTAGACATCCCGCAGGATTGTAGGGTTATTTTGGCCCAAGCAAGAGCACCCTCTACAATCAGGACGTACAAGTTCAAATGGAAAAGATTCTGCCACTGGTGTGCCGCTAACGGAGTCCACCCGATACACTCCAGGGCGCACCAATTACTACCTTTCTTCTTGCACCTAGCTAATTCTGGTTTGTCTCACGCAACCCTACGGGTTTTCTTGGCAGCAATTTCCCGTTTTCGGCAGGATGGCTCAAATTCCCTTTGTTGCTCAAGAATAATCCGCCAATTTTTTAAGGGTTTATTTCGGAAATTCCCGCCAATTCGACGCCCTCCTCCGTTGTGGCATCTTAACGTTGTGTTGGCGCAATTGATGAGACCTCCGTTCGAGCCCATTCACAAGGCCGACCTAAAATATCTAACTTGGAAGGTCGCACTACTTCTGGCATTAACGTCTTCACGTCGTGTCAGTGACATTCATGCTTTTACCGTCAAACCTCCGTTCCTGCAGTTCAAACCGGATGCTGTAGTGTTACGCACCAATCCATCATTCCTACCCAAGGTGCCTACTGATTTTCATATTAATGAGCCAGTAATATTAAAGACCTTCTTTGCCAACCCTCAGACACCTGCAGAGCAAAGATTGCACTCTTTGGACGTGAAGCGATGCCTAAAATTCTACATCAGTAGGACAAGTTTGTTTCGAAAATCGGATCAACTTTTTATAGCATATGGACGTTGTCATAAGGGACGTCAGGTTAATAAGCCGACCATTGCTCGATGGATTTCGGCAGCTATTGCTTTCTGCCACCAAAAGGCAAACAAACCCCTACAGTCTTCAGTGAGAGCGCACTCCACTAGGGCAGTATCATCATCGACTGCCTTATTTGCTGGAGTACTTTTGCAACACATCTGCAGAGCAGCTACGTGGTCAACCAGACACACGTTTACTAAGCACTACTGCTTGACAACTTTAAGCGAAGAGGACGCTGCAGTAGGACAGGCAGTGCTACGCAATCTTTTTAAATAAGGTGAGCCTCTTCCTCCCGCCTCCATATTGTTTCCATTTATAATTGACATATGATGCATTTATACAATTAGTTATTCAGTACTGTCATATGCATAAGAAGATTGTCATTATAATTTCAGGGCTCTGTGATCATGGAAACAATGATGATTGTTACTGCTAGCTATTCTATATTCAAGCATGTGAATCTATGAAAGACACCCCAATACTGGAGAAGAACAATTGTTACTTACCTGTAAACAGGTGGTTCTCCAGTATTGGTGTCTTTCATAGATTCACATGCGACCCTCCCTCCTCCCTTCAGATGCTCTCTTCTCCTCATACACTCTAAAGTCACTTTGGTGCTACGAAAATCTGAGGTGAGAAGCTCTGAGAAGAAGGTTCTAGAGAGGAGCTGGCGCCTGATTGGCCGTAGTTTGGACTAACATAATGACAGAGATAGACTACGAATGTCTTTTTTCTCTTTCCATGTATCTCTATGAAAATTTCATATAGGGACATTCTTGATATTACTTATATCTGTTTTTTATAGGATTACTTATGTATATGTATATTATATGTATATTATGGCTATATATATTGCTATATTATTTACCGTGGGACTCCCACTCCGACGACGGGGAATATTCAAGCATGTGAATCTATGAAAGACACCAATACTGGAGAACCACCTGTTTACAGGTAAGTAACAATTGTTCGTCCAATGGAATCCAAGGATGGATTCTTGACTAAGAGTACCTGAAAGATGAGGGGACAGAGTCTGGGTCACTCAGTAGTGACCAGGGGCTCGGGAATGCCCACCGATGTCGGGTGCGTTGAGGGGGTTCTTGACTCTGCAGCCACTGGGACCAGGAGACTTCGAGGACAACCAGGATCCGTATACGAGCTGTCCATGAAGAATGTTGTGCTGAGGGGTTGGTGTCTGGCTGGAGCACCAACAAGCCTTGACAGCGGCAACCCATGAAGATGGTCAAGAAAGGTCACTGTTCGGTTCGGACCAGCAAGGTCCAGGAGACTCACCAAACACAGGGGAGTCAGGGCAAGTCTGGAGCAACCAGGGGAGCCCAAGAAAAGCAAAGATGGCCCTCAATAGACCCACAGGCCGGAGGCACAGGAGTCGCGAGGGGACCTTGTGCAGAATTATAAAGCAACAGCCCACAGAGGCTGAAGTTCTTTAGTGGAAATGGTGCCAGAGGTTGGGGCTACTCGGAGTCCAGTGCACTTGTTTTGGGAACACCAACAAGCATATGCACATGCAAAAGTATGCAGTGCACAGGGGTAGGGGTAATTCGTTCGGCCTCCACGAGGGATTCTGACCTCAAACTTGGTGAGGGCAGCTCGGACCTCGAGAGACTTGGAAACCCACCGCCTGTGTTGCTGGAGCCTTCGGAGACTGCAGGAGCTCAGGATCAGCAGACCGTTCAGTTGCGTTACGGTGCCTGCGGTTGCAGGGGAGTAACTCCTTCACTCCAAGGGAGATGTCTTTGGTTGTCCTTGATGCTCCACAGGTCCTACACGGGGCATGGATGGTGCACAAGCACAAACTATGCTTTGGACGGAGTGGGAGACTAAGTCAGGCCCACACACACAAAGTCCAAAGTGTCCAGACAGTCAAAGTTCTGTGGTTTCTTGTTAAAAAATTGTCCACGTTGAATCTAGGATCCTAAAGCCAGGCAAGCCCTTTTGTACCCACTGGAGAGGGTTGGACAGATTCAGGTGACCCTCCCAGGTGAGGGTCAGGACAGAGGTTACTCCCATGTCCTTTGTCCAGTTTCGCTACAGAGCAGGAGCCAACGGCTCCCAGGACTGTCTTGAACTGGACTATGCACAGGGATACCAAATTTGCCCCTCATGCAGACTTTCTTTCGCTGGCAAGTGCACCCACCCATGCCTAATACACTAAATCCTGTCTGAGAGGTGGTCACACCTCTGTGACGGGATGCCTATTCTGCTTTCCCCTGCTCGAGCTTGGCTCAGCAGCAGGAGGGCACAAATGTCTGGTCGGCAGCAACCCTTTTGGGGTGCCCGGGACTAGAAGGCGTAGAGCCTTGTTTCTGAGGGGTGGAATCATATCTCCCGCACCGGTTGCCAATGTGGGGGTATGATTCCACGATGTTTGATACCAAACACCATAGGGCTACTTTCAGTTACTCTCAGCCGTTTTAGAGTTGGTCATCACGCGGTCGCATAATGTCACTATGTCATAATTGGCTGCAGCACTAACAACCAGGGAGAATGGACTTAGTAGGCTGCAGGGGTGTTCTGCTCATGCAGTGGCACCCTCTCGCTTAGAACCAAGCACCATGCTATCGGGATTGTCTAGGACCGCTATAGGGGTGACTTATACGTTTTAAGTGTAGTGACCCTCAGATATAGTAAGCCTATATCTTAGTAAGTGGTGCATGCACCAACTTACACAGGCTGCAATGGCAGGCCTGTAGATCCATTTTGAATGGCCTCTCATGGGTGGCATAATACATGCTTCAGCCCAAGGGAGGCCTCTGGGGTACCTGTGCCCTGGGTACAGGTGTACCATGTACCAGTGACTGACAAGGGTACCCCAGTATCCAATCTCGAGTGTGCCTAAGTACATGATATAACATTTTAGGGAGAAAGCAGATAGACTGGGGTCCTGCTAATCAGGACCCCAGTCTGACTAGTCAAAAACAGTGTAACATCAAGCAAAAAGTGGGGGTTAGCAAAAGAAGCACATCCTACTCTAACCTTGGAAGAATCCTTATTCTAAATGCATAGTTAATGTTGTACACTAACCCCAAGTTTCTCCCAAAGGTGTTCAGTCACTAAATCAATCAGGATATATAAAAGGCTGCTAATCACCCGATAAGGTATCCAGGTGCTTGCAGTTCCTGGAGGCTTATTCAAACGGCAAAGTCTTGAGGTCCGTTCCGAATTCCAGAAGTTATGTGATGGGCCGTAGGTGCGTGGGGAGGCTGTTCCAGGTCTTTTGCTGCTCTGTGGGAGAAGGAGCGTCCTCCACTTCTGCTTCGGTTGATATAGGGAGTATGGGCAAGTGAAAGGGAGGTGGAGCGTAGTCTTGATGGTTGGTTGAAGTTGTCGGTGGTTAATGTATGTGGGTCCTTGGTTGTGTAGAGCCTTGTGTGAGTGACTCAGCAGCTTGAATTGGCATCTCTTCCATGTCGCCTCTTCAGTTTCACTTCAACCAATATATTGAAGTTCATGTATTATTCCCTCAAACTGACTCTATTGCGGAATTCTGTCCATATTAGATTTGAAACAAGCCCTTGTGTAATATATTGACGGAACTAAATCTTTTACAAAAAAAGCAGATTTTTGTTGCTTTCTCCAAACCCCATACAGGGAAAGCCATTTCTAAATAAGGCATTGCTAGAGCTAAAATGACCTTAACTATCCCTTCTAGAGCCCTTTTCAAGGAAAAAAGGACCCTCTGTGGCCTTTCTTTGGAATATTCCGATTGCTAATATTTTTAAGGCAGCTGCATGGTCAACACCACATACTTCTACACATTGTGTGGATGTACTAGCTTACCAACAAGCCAATGTTGGTCATGCAGTTCTGCATACACTTTTCCAAACCACTGCAACTCCCACAGGTTAGCCATCGCTATTTTGGAAGGATTGCTTTACAGTCTATGCACAGCATGTGTATCTACAGCCATGCATGCCTCAAAAATGTTTCCAGTCAGCATCTGTTCGTGGCATGTAGTGCAGTAGATTCACATGTGCCCGCCCTCCTCCCCAGACTCCTGGGCTAGTTGCAGTCAATTTAGTATTTTTTACTTTACTATTTGAATGGACATCTCTCTATACTCGAGATTCACATTTCATCCTCACATGGCGTGTGGGAAAACAATCTTAACAATGGAGTTGATAGCCATGCGCTTTACCAGCAAGAGGTTTCATCGCAATACCTTGTGACTCGAAAGACTTGCTCAATTCGAAGCCCAAAACAAGATGGCAGGATTATGCACCCCATGTGAATGTACAGCACTACATGCCATAAACAGATGCATACTGGGTACTTAACATTTTCCTCCTTTATCTGTAAATCAGGACAGAGCAGATGAGAGGTTCAGTTTGAAATCAATGAGACCCTTTTTAGGTCAAACGTAAGCGTACGACCTCTTGTATACTTTAGTATAGATATATCTCTGTGGGCCAAATGTCATTCTGTGCTTTTCATTTCTTTCAATGTCCTTTCAATGTCCTTTCAAAATCCTTGCTTACTAGCGGCCAGTCCTGCCTCTTTGTCCCTCCTTTTTCCTCCAAGGAGCAGGGACTTGGTACAATATCATTACACTTCGTTCTGTTCATCTGCTTGTGGGGGCGACTATTTTATTATGTTTTCAAACTCTTGTTACACTGTGGCTGCTCAGACGTAACTGCTTACATTGCATTGCAGCATTCACGTCTTGTCCATCCTGTCTGTCTGAAGCCAGCAGCAGCCAACCATGCTTTCTAGCTACTGAGAGCTCTAAATCATGTAAAAAGTTAAACCAAAACTTAAACACCGCTTGAAATGATACTTTATTATGCATGCTGCTTGTGTTTTTTCCTCCCCTCCAGGACTTGTGCTTGGCTGCTGGCTGAGGAGTTGGAAGTTTTTCCTCCTCTGTTTTGCACTGAGGCCAAAATTTCCTTCTAGAAAATTGTCCCCTTTGAAATGTGCATTTGATTCTCCAGTATTGGGGTGTCTTTCATAGATTCACATGCTTGAATATTCCCCGTCGTCGAAGTGGGAGTCCCACGGTACATAACATAGCAATGCAGTAATAACATAAGCCTAATGGGCATATAAGAAAGTAAATACCAGAGTTTTCATGGATAGACAACTTGTCACCTCTAACATATCACTGTCATTATGTTTTAGTCCAAAATCCAGCCAATCAGGCGTCCGCGCCCTCTAGAACCCTCTCCCCAGAGGCTCAGGCCCTCAGATTTTCTACCGCACATCGTGTGAAGGGAGTTTCCTTGAGCTTGCTCAGTTTTTCTTCTCGTATCTCCTCAGAACATTACCTCTATGTCTACATCCAAGAAATCCCTCTTCAGACCTTGTGGAAGTTGTGGTAAACTGAGGCTTCATTCTGAAGATCCTCACAAGAAATGTATTTATTGCTTGTATCCTGAACATCAGGTAAAGGATTGTAAAATTTGTAGAACCTTCTCTCAAAAAACTTTAAAGGACAGAGAAGGGAGTCTCCTTCTGTGGCTGCAGAAGTTGAAGACTTCAGAAAATCCTCTTTCAGATGTGGAGTGTCTTCAATCAAAACTGCTCCCTCCTTGAAGAGAACAAGTGACTCTCAGAAGGTTTCTCCAAGACCTAAATTGGTGAAGAAACATCATGGAGATAAGACCACTACCCAACCTTCTACTTCTAAGGGGGTGATTTCCTCCCCCAGGAGTCTATCTGAATCCTTTACGTCCCCGAGATCTGATTCTCAGGCGTCTAAGACTCCATCTGCGCAGTTTTTACCTCAGAAACTGCCTCTCGTCGACTAGCTCATCAACACTTCCTCCGTCGATGAGAGCTGCCGTCGTCGCATCTACATTGACGACTTCGACCTCTGTCGATGAAGCCAGCTATGATCCTGTCGTCGGCGTCTTCACTGTCGACGTTTGTATCAGTTAAGGTGAGACCCATTTCATCTACACTACCTTTAACTTTGTCGTCGACGGCAATCAAACATAGAAAGAAGCAGACGTCGTCGACGGTGGCTTCGTCGTCGACGGTGGCTTCGTCGTCGACGGTGGCTTCGCGACGAATTTCATCATCTGCAACAACGGCTACGACTCAATCTCAAGATTTGATGCCACTAAGGGCTTCAAGCTCTGTGCTTCAACGACGACATTCCTCTTTGGATACCCTGATGCCAATTAAAGCTCCTTCTCAGCCTCCAGAGGTGCTTTTTTCGTCTGATGATGAGGAATTCGAGGATGATAGATTTCGGGCTGCTCGCAGTCCCTCTGAACTCCTAATAAAATGTCAGGAATCAGATGATGAGGATGAGGACTTACAAGAGGACGATTACTCTACTTGTGACACACATCCAGTTCCAGAACTTCCTATGGCGCAACTGCCGTTAAGTCTTATTTCCAACCTTCAATATATGTTGGATGATTATAACAGCCGTTTTTCCACGGTCTGTGCAGACTTCTCCAACGCCGCAGACACCTCAGCAACCTGTTTTGAATAAGGAAACAGTAGTCACACCTACATCGGCAACAAGAGTTCAACATCCTGCGGATCCTCAAATCATAGAGGAAGATGTTGTCGAGGATCAGGATGATGACGGTGACAAAGAAGGCGAGCTTGATGATGGTTCCTTTCTTTCTGAATGGGACAACTATCAAATACAAACACCATCTCCTGCTGATCCAGCTCCTTTGGATTCTCCACCGGTCGACATTGGTGGTTTTCATTTGCTCATGGAAAGAGCAGCTAAAAGATTTCACCTTCCTATGACCACCAGGGAGGAGGATTGTTTCCTATATGATTTTTAAGGATCAACCTCAAAAGCAGGTCCGTTGTATTCCAATCATTGATTTAACTGGCAAGAGGGCCTTAAGTTGATGCAAACTCCTAACTCCATTCCAGCTATCCTTCCTAGGATAGATCAAAAATACAAAGCCCCTCCAAATTCTCCTGCTTGTTTAATTTCGCAAACCAAGCCTGATTCCATCATTACTCAGGCAGCTCAACGTCGATCCAGAAACCCATCGTCTCCTTTGTCGGCATCACCAGATCGAGAAGGTCGACGCCTGGATGGTATAGGAAAGACATTTTCTACTATGGCGGCTACTACAGTGCAGGCGGCCAATTCTTTAGCGATTCTGGGCCGTTACGATCACCAAATGTGGTCAGACATTTAATCTCTAATTGACCTTATCCCTGAGGCATCTAGGCCAGAGGCTTTAAAGATTCTGCAAGAGGGGGAAAGGATTTCCTCGGAAATTATCGATTGCGCCATTGATGTATCCTCTACTGGCTTCCGTCTTTTAGCTGGTGCAGCAGTCCTCAGGCGTCAGGGCTGGTTACGGGCCACGTCTTTTCGTCCGGAGGTACAAACAAAAATACTGGACATGCCTTACGACGGTAAATCATTGTTTGGCCAGCATATAGACGATGCCCTTAAAACAATTAAAAAGGACACTGACACTGCTCGTGCTCTTGGGTCTTTACAATTAAAAAAACAGCTTTTTTCGAGGCGCAAGAGGTCGTGGTTCCTCTTCTTCCTTTCGAGAAAATTCAAATCAGTACAGGCCAACTCAGAACCGCTACTCCTCCCAGAATCAAGTCATACAGGCAATACAGAGGAAAATCCTCTTATAGAGGAAAGGATTCCTCCAAGAAACAATGACTCTCACCACACACCGTCGCCAAATCCTCCCACTTTTTCAAAACTTGGAGGTCGAATCTCCCACTTCTACTCCAAATGGTCACAAATTACTACCAATCGATGGGTGCTAGATATTGTGCGCAGGGGACACGCTTTGGAATTCGTAAAGATTCCTCCCAATACTCCACCAAGAGGTCCCCCTCCTGCTCACCTAAAAGAACTCTTGAATCAGCTGAATTTTATTGAGAAAGGGTGCGATCGAAGTGGTGCCACAACTACAGAAGGGCAGGGGGTTCTATTCAAGGTTCTTCCTCATACAGAAAAGGTCGGGAGAATGGCGTTCCATTTTGGATCTTCGTGCTTTAAACAAGTATATAAAGACACAAACTTTTCGTATGTTGTCCCTTCAAGAAGTACTCCCTTTTCTATCCCAAGGAGAGTTTATGACCACTTTAGATCTCCAAGATGCTTATTTTCATCTTCCCATACTGCCGAGACACAGAAAATTCCCCAGATTCAGAGTGTGCGGAAAGGATTTTCAATTCAAAGTTCCGCCATTCGGCCTTCTTTCTGCTCCCCGAGTGTTTACAAAAGTCCTTGCACCGGTGGCAGCTTAACTTCGTCTACAAGGAGTGCAAATCTTTCCATATTTAGACGACTGCCTACTGAAGGCAAAGTCGTTCGAACTAGCGTCCAATCACACTCTATTATGCAGGTCCCTCTTCCAATCTCTGGGCCTCACACTAAACATGGGAAAATCTCAGTTTCTCCCGGCTCAAAACAGACTGGTCTTGGGAGCCATTCTAGATACCAGTCAAGGGAAAGCTTTTGTGTCGCACGAAAGACGTCCGCATCTTCGCGATCTATCGACTTCTATCCATCTAAAAGAGTTCGTTTCTGTCCGACAGTTGAAATCTTTCCTAAGGATGTTGTCCTCATGCATTCCTCTAGTCCCTCACTGCAGCTTGAAAATGAGACCTGTCCAGGAAGAATTGGACAAACAATGGACTCTGGTCTCAGGAACTTTCAACGATTTAGTCAGTCACACATCGTCTAAAAAGAGCTCTTTTATGGTGAACTCACGAAGAAAATGTCTCCCCACAGCGTCCATTTCTGGCGGACACTCCACTATTCACCCTCACGACCGATGCATCTCTCGAGGGTTGGGGCGCCCACTTAGTGACGGTGAAAGGCAAGTGGTCTGTTCAACAAAAGAGAAAACACATCCACCTTTTAGAATAACTGGCCATTTTTCTGGCTCTGAAAGCTTTCCGAACCTGCATTCAGGGAAGCACGGTGTTGATCCGTACGGACAACACAACGTGCATGCACTACATCAACAAACAAAGAGGCACGAGGTCCGTCTTGTTGTCCCTTCAGGCTCAACAAATTTGGAATTGGGCGATTCAACATCCCATCGTTATCACAGCAGTCCATGTTCCGGGAGCGTCGAACACTCTTGCGAATTCCCTAAACAGATCGTCCACGACCAATCACGAGTGGGAATTACACCAACCCATTCTGGATCACATCTTTCAGCTATGGGGTCCCCCAAATCTGGATCTTTTTGCAACATATCTGAACCGAAAATGCCGGTTCTACGCAAGTTGGCTTCCCCAACCAAAGTCATGCGGGAATGCCTTTTTGATAAACTGGTCCCAAATATATGCTTGCGCTTTTCCACCAATACCTCTAGTCCCCAAGGTTCTGCGGAAAATGAGGAAAGAACCCTGTCACATTATTCTTATAGCCCCCCGATGGCCTTGACATATCTGGTTCACTGAACTGCTGCTCCTGTCTCAGTGCGAACCGATCATTCTTCGCCCTCTTCCAAATCTTTTGACCATGGAACACGGCCAAATTTGTCATCCCGATCCTGCATCTCTACATGTAGCGGCTTGGAACCTGAGCACTATGATTTTGTGAATTTAGACTTCTCCAGTATTAGGGTGTCTTTCATAGATTCACATGCTTGAATATTCCCCGTCGTCGGAGTGGGAGTCCCACGGTAAATAAAATAGCAATATATATATATAGCAAAATATATACATAAATAATCACATAATTAGCGTTATACAGGTGTAAAAACACCCATAGTGTACCTATATGAGAAACTCCATAGGAATACAATGGAGAGAGACAAAAGACTTTTGTAGTCTCTCTGTCATTATGTAAGTCCGAACTCCAGCCAATCAGGCGTCAGCCCCTCTCTAGAACCTTCTCCTCAGAGCTTCTCACCTCAGATTTTCTACCGCACGTCGTGTGACAGGGAGTCTCCCTGAGCTCTGCTCAGTTTTTGTCAGTCAGGATGTCTTCTAGTAAGAAATCTTTGTTTAGACCATGTTCTTCGTGTGGAAAGCTGCGTTTATTTTCTGAGGACCCACACAGTAAGTGTATTTACTGTTTATACCCAGACCATGAAGTGGCAAAATGTAAATTTTGTAGAACTTTTTCTACAAAAACTTTAAAGGACAGAGAAGGCCGCCTGTTAATATGGCTACAGAGACTGAAGGATAAGGATAACCCACTCTCTGATGTTGAAAGTCTTCTTTCTGGCCGTTCTCAACCAGCCTCTAAGCGCAGTAGTGTGCAGGAGTTACCATCTCCTTTCCTCAAGAAAAAGAAACTATCTTTGACTCTGGCAGCTGCCACTTCTGCTGTCTCACCTACTGCTTTGTCGCCTAAGGGACACTGTTCTCAGGCTGCTGAGGCGTCTACTTCCCATTCCTCAGGGAAAAGATTGTCCGCCTCGTCGACGATACTCCCGACGACAAGATCTGCTGTTTCTAGCTCGTCGACGGTGACTCTGACGACGACATCAGCTGCTTCGTCGTCGACGAGCGTTCTGTCGACGTTATCCTCGTCGACGATTACCATCAGTACCTCGAGGGCGGTGACTTCTATTTTGCCCATTACTTCATCGTCGACGAAGAAGGTAAAGGTTCCGTCGACGAAGATTGTGTCGTCGACGAAGACTTCGTCGAGCTCGTCGACGCCCACTCCGTTGACGAAGAAAAAGAAGATCCCGTCGACGACACCGTCGACGAAAGCCTTGTCGACGAAAACATCGGCCCCGTCGACGACGGCCCCGTCGACGGCGGATCCGTCGACATCGATTTTGTTGCCACAGACTCTGTCGATGATAGTTCCGTCGACCACCATTCCGTCGACGACGGCTCCGTCGACGAGGGCCTCTCCAAAGGCGTCTGCAGAACGTACCTTGCAGCAGTCGACGGCAGGGACATTTGTAAAGATAAGAGTAAGCAGCGTTTCGTCTGCCCAGAAGACAAAGAGGGAACAACTACCTCAGCTAACTTCAGCGTCGGTTTCATCTTTAACCGGGGTTTCTTGGACACCATTACCTCCTAGTGTTGGCCTGGATAGCCAGGAAGACAATATTCCTGTGGGAGATGCACAGCCTCCCTCACCATTATTCGCCACGGATGCTGATCAGGAGTCCGAGGGGTTACCGGAGTCTTTTGGAACGGCACAAAGCCCGTCCGACTTAGTTATTAAATGCCAGGATGTCAGCAGTGAGGATGAAGATCCAGTTTACATACAGCAGGTCCCTCCGAAGCATAAAACGGCGACTCTTCCTTTGTCGCTCATAACTAATCTCCAACGCATGTTGGACGACTACAACCAACGGTTCCCTCTATCCCCTCAACGTTCAGAGGTTCCGTCAGCCCCGGTGATTCCGGCAAATATTCCACCGGTACCTATTGTAAATCCGGCTCCTCAGATGCCGCCTGCACCTCCAAGACAGGTTCCAGAAAGGTTGTTGCCTCACTATGAGCCTGTAGAGGAAGGCCCTCAGGACACAGAAGAGGGTGAAATCCCAGATGATGATGATGATGGGGATGTGGATGACAATGATGATGATATGGCGGAGTGGGACAATTACCAGGCACAAACACCATCCCCCTCACAGATAGTAACAGGGGATTCACCTCCAGTGGACATAGCCAATTTTCACCAACTGATGGAAAGGGCAGCACACCGTTTTAAACTAACAACGGAGCGCAGAGAGGAAGATTGCTTCCTTTATGATTTCAAGAATCAACCTTATAAACAGACGCATGCTATTCCCATTGTGGAGTTTATTTGGGAAGAAGGCAAGAAATTAATGCAGACACCGAATACCTTGCCAGCACAGGTGCCTCGATTAGAAAAGAAATATAAGGCACCAATAGGAACCCCAGCATGCCTCACGGGTCAGGCTAAACCTGAGTCAGTCATTACGCAGGCAGCGCAACGTAAGGCGAAAAATCCTGCATCTACTATCACCACACCTCCGGATCGTGATGGACGTCGGATGGATGCCATAGGGCGTAAATTCTCTTCTATGGCCTCTACTGTGGTTAGAGCAGCTAACGCCTTGGCCATCTTGGGACGATATGACAGACAAGTATGGGCTGATATTTCGGATGTGGTTCAGGAGTTGCCAGAGCCATCTAAGGTGGAGGCAATGAAGTTGCTCCAAGAGGGAGAAGCGGCATCGGCGGAAATAATCGATTGTGCAGTAGACCTCGCCTGCATGGGGTTCCGTCAGCTTGCCGGATCGGCTGTTCTGCGTAGGCAAGGATGGTTAAGATCGACATCCTTTCGTCAGGAGGTACAGTCCATGATCCTTAACATGGCGTATGACGGCGAGGCGTTATTTGGAAGCCACGTCGATGAAGCTCTACAGTCCATTAAGAAGGATACTGAGACAGCGAGATCGTTAGGAAACCTTCAATTTCAAAGGAGCAATTTTCGTGGTGCACGCGGACGCGGCACCTCCTCAAGTTTTCGAAGGGACAATAAACAATACAAACCTTACAATCAAGGATCCAACCGTTACTCTTATGGCCAGCAACAGCAAGCATCACGACAGCAAACCTCCAAGTCATATAGAGGAAAATCCTCATACAGAGGAACCGCGTCAAAGAGACCGTGACTCTTACCAGACGGACAAGGTTGGAGGTCGAATCTCTCTGTTCTTTTCCCAATGGTCCTCCATCTCAAGGGACCGTTGGGTTTTGGACATTGTAAAAAAGGGACACGCCTTAGAATTCACCAAATTCCCTCCTCCCACACCACCCTCCGGACCGCCACCAGCTCACATGAAAGAACTGTTGCATCAAGTTCGACTTTTAAGGCAAAAAGGAGCTATAGAATTGGTGCCAGTGTCTCAAAAGGGAAAAGGTTTTTATTCCCGGTTCTTTCTGATCACAAAGAAAAACGGAGAGTGGAGGCCCATCCTCGATCTAAGGGCACTAAACAAATATATAAAGAGCCAATCCTTCCGTATGATGACGCTAGTAGACATCTTGCGCTTACTCTTGCAGGAAGATTTTCTGGCAACGATAGATCTCCAGGATGCCTATTTTCATATCCCTATATTACAGCGGCATCGGAAGTTCCTGCGTTTTCGAGTGGGTCAACACGATTACCAATTCAAAGTGTTACCATTTGGCCTGCGCTCGGCCCCTCGAGTGTTCACGAAGGTACTAGCTCCAGTAATAGCGTTTCTGCGACTTCAGGGAGTGCAGATTTTTCCATATCTGGACGACTTTCTCCTGAAATCTCAGTCAAGCACTCACCTAAGACAACACATACTTCTATGCCAGAACGTGTTTCGCTCATTAGGTCTGTCCATAAATGCAGCGAAATCCCAACCTCATCCTGCTCAGCAAAGGGATTTTCTGGGAGCAACTCTGGAAACGGTATCAGCAAGAGCGTTTCTTTCCCAAGAGCGTCTGCAAAAGATTCTACGGCTGGTGGCTTTGATCAAGTCAAAAGAGTCAGTTTCTGTGAGATTGTTAAAATCGTTTCTGGGGATGGCGTCATCCTCCATTGCCTTAGTTCCCCATTGCAGGCTGAGAACACGTCCTATTCAGGAAGCATTGGATGTTCAGTGGCGTCAAGTAACGGGCTCTTTCCACGACATGGTATGTGTCACAGATCAAATGAGGTCAGCACTCGCATGGTCGGCAAATCCAGCCAACTTGACAGAAGGCACGTCTTTTCTGTTGGTGCCGCCGGACTGGACAATCACAACAGACTCCTCATTAGAGGGATGGGGCGCACATTTGGAGGATCTCTCGGTAAAAGGGAGATGGGTAATCAATCTTCTTATGCATAAAAACAGTATTGAACTGTAACATTGTAAATGCATAATATATAAATGCAAACAATATGGAGGCGGGAGGAAGAGGCTCACCTTACTTAAAAAGATTGCGCAGCACTGCCTGTCCCACTGCAGCATCCTCCTCGCTTAAAGTTGCCAAGCAGTAGTGCTTAGTAAACGTGTGTCTGGTCGACCACGTAGCTACTCTGCAGATGTGTTGCAAAGATACTCCAGCAAATAAGGCAGTAGATGATGATACTGCCCTAGTGGAGTGTGCCCTCACTGGAGACTGCAGAGGTTTATTTGCCCTTTGGTGGCAGAAGACAATAGCTGCCGAGATCCAGCGTGCAATCGTTGGTTTAGTAACCTGACGTCCTTTATGACAGCGTCCATATGCTATAAAAAGTTGATCGGATTTTCGGAACAAAGCTGTCTTACTGATGTAGAACTTGAGACACCGCTTCACGTCCAAAGAATGCAATCTTTGCTCTGCAGGTGTCTGAGGATTGGCAAAAAAGGTCTTTAATATTACTGGCTCATTAATATGAAAGTCAGCTGGCACCTTGGGTAGAAATGATGGATTGGTGCGTAACACTACAGCATCCGGTTTGAACTGCAGGAAAGGAGGTTTGATGGTAAAAGCATGGATGTCACTGACACGACGTGAAGACGGAAGTGCTAGAAGTAGGGCTACTTTCCAAGTTAGATATTTTAGGTCGGCCTTGTGAATGGGCTCGAACGGAGGTCTCATCAATTGCGCTAACACAACGTTGAGGTGCCACAACGGAGGAGGACGCCGAACTGGCGGAAATTTTCGGAATAAGCCTTTAAAGAATTGGCGGATTATTCTTGAGGAACAAAGGGAACTTGATCCATCTTGCCGGAAACGGAAAATAGCTGCTAGAAAAACCCGTAAGGTTGCATGAGACAGTCCAGAACTAGCTAGGTGCAAGAAGAATGGTAGCAATTGCTCTGCCGTGGAATGTATCGGATGGACTCCGTTAGCAGCACACCAGTGGCAGAATCTTTTCCATTTGAACTTGTACGTACTGACTGTAGAGGGTGCTCTTGCTTGGGCCAAAATATCCCTACAATCCTGCGGGATGTCTAGGTGGGCGAACTCGTGGTGTTCAGGTTCCAGGCCGATAAGCTCAGCGAGGAGGGATTTGGATGACAAATTCTCCCTTCGCTCATAGTGAGCAGATCCGTCCGATGTTGCAGGAGGATTGGTTGGCATTGGGACAGCAGGAGCAGTTCTGAGAACCACGCTTGTCGTGGCCAGCGCGGGGCTATTAGAATCAGGTGGCAAGGTTGTCTCCTCATCTTCCAAAGAACCCGAGGTATGAGGGGTATTGGAGGAAAGGCGTACGCAAATGGATTGCACCAGTTTATCAAAAGGGCATTCCCCTGCGACTCCTTGTGGGGATGCCAGCTTGCGTAATTTCGGCATTTCCGGTTCTCCGGCGTAGCAAAGAGATCCAGTTGCAGACGACCCCATAGTTGGAATATCCTCTCTAGAGTGGGTTGGTGTAACTCCCACTCGTGGGTCGACGAGGAGGCCCTGCTTAGGGAATCCGCTAGGACATTGGATACTCCTGGTAGATGTACTGCCGTAATCATGATATGATGACTGAGAGACCAGTCCCAAATTCTTTGAGCTAACCTGGAGAGACTTGGGGATTTTGTTCCGCCCTGTTTGTTCACATAGTGCATACAGGTTGTGTTGTCTGTCTGTATTAGCACTGACTCTCCTTGGAGCAAAGGTATAAATGATTTTAGACCCAGAAAAATCGCCATCAGCTCCAACTTGTTGATGTGCCAAGATCTCTGATGTGTTGACCATCTTCCCTTCACAGAGAGATCCTCCAAATGTGCGCCCCATCCCTCCAATGAGGCGTCTGTCGTGATTGTCCTGTTCGGCGGCGCCGACAGAAAAGACATGCCTTCCGTCAAGTTTGCTGGAATTGTCCACCATGCGAGTGCTGACTTAATTTGATCTGTGACACATATCATGTCGTGGAAAGATCCCGTTACCTGACGCCACTGAGCATCCAGAGCTTCCTGGATAGGACGTGTCCTCAGCCGGCAATGAGGGATCAAGGCAATGGATGATGACGCCATTCCCAGAAACGATTTTAACAGTCTCACAGAAACTGACTCTTTTGATCTGATCAGAGACACCAGTCGCAGCATCTTTTGTAGACGCTCCTGGGAGAGAAACGCCTTTGCTGATACAGTTTCCAGAGTTGCTCCCAGAAAATCTCTTTGTTGATACGGATGAAGTTGGGATTTTTCTGCATTTACGGACAGACCTAATGAGCGAAACACGTCCTGGCACAGAAGTGTGTTGTCGCAGGTGAGTGCTTGACTGAGATTTCAGGAGAAAATCGTCCAGGTATGGAAATATTTGCACTCCCTGGAGTCGCAAATACGCCATTACTGGAGCTAGTACCTTCGTGAACACTCGAGGGGCCGAGCGCAGGCCAAATGGTAACACTTTGAATTGGTAATCGTGTTGACCCACTCAAACGCAGGAACTTCCGATGCCGTTGTAATATAGGGATATGAAAATAGGCCTCCTGGAGATCTATCGTTGCCAGAAAATCTTCCTGCAAGAGTAAGCGCAAGATGTCTACTAGCGTCATCATACGGAAGGATTGGCTCTTAATATATTTGTTTAGTGCCCTTAGATCGAGGATGGGCCTCCACTCTCCGTTTTTCTTTGTGATCAGAAAGAACCGGGAATAAAAACCTTTTCCCTTTTGAGACACTGGCACCAATTCTATAGCTCCTTTTTGCCTTAAAAGTCGAACTTGATGCAACAGTTCTTTCATGTGAGCTGGTGGCGGTCCGGAGGGTGGTGTGGGAGGAGGGAATTTGGTGAATTCTAAGGCGTGTCCCTTTTTTACAATGTCCAAAACCCAACGGTCCCTTGAGATGGAGGACCATTGGGAAAAGAACAGAGATTCGACCTCCAACCTTGTCCGTCTGGTAAGAGTCACTGTCTCTTTGACGCAGTTCCTCTGTATGAGGATTTTCCTCTATATGACTTGGAGGTTTGCTGCCGTGATGCTTGCTGTTGCTGGCCATAAGAGTAACGGTTGGATCCTTGATTGTAAGGTTTGTATTGTTTATTGTCCCTTCGAAAACTTGAGGAGGTGCCGCGTCCGCGTGCACCACGAAAATTGCTCCTTTGAAATTGAAGGTTTCCTAACGATCTCGCTGTCTCAGTATCCTTCTTAATGGACTGTAGAGCTTCGACGTGGCTTCCAAATAACGCCTCGCCGTCATACGCCATGTTAAGGATCATGGACTGTACCTCCTGACGAAAGAATGTCGATCTTAACCATCCTTGCCTACGCAGAACAGCCGCTCCGGCAAGCTGACGGAACCCCATGCAGGCGATGTCTACTGCACAATCGATTATTTCCGCCGATGCCGCTTCTCCCTCTTGGAGCAACTTCATTGCCTCCACCTTAGATGGCTCTGGCAACTCCTGAACCACATCCGAAATATCAGCCCATACTTGTCTGTCATATCGTCCCAAGATGGCCAAGGCGTTAGCTGCTCTAACCCCAGTAGAGGCCATAGAAGAGAATTTACGCCCTATGGCATCCATCCGACGTCCATCACGATCCGGAGGTGTGGTGATAGTAGATGCAGGATTTTTCGCCTTACGTTGCGCTACCTGCGTAATGACTGACTCAGGTTTAGACTGACCCGTGAGGCATGCTGGGGTTCCTATTGGTGCCTTATATTTCTTTTCTAATCGAGGCACCTGTGCTGGCAAGGTATTCGGTGTCTGCATTAATTTCTTGCCTTCTTCCCAAATAAACTCCACAATGGGAATAGCATGCGTCTGTTTATAAGGTTGATTCTTGAAATCATAAAGGAAGCAATCTTCCTCTCTGCGCTCCGTTGTTAGTTTAAAACGGTGTGCTGCCCTTTCCATCAGTTGGTGAAAATTGGCTATGTCCACTGGAGGTGAATCCCCTGTTACTATCTGTGAGGGGGATGGTGTTTGTGCCTGGTAATTGTCCCACTCCGCCATATCATCATCATTGTCATCCACATCCCCATCATCTGGGATTTCACCCTCTTCTGTGTCCTGAGGGCCTTCCTCTACAGGCTCCTAGTGAGGCAACAACCTTTCTGGAACCTGTCTTGGAGGTGCAGGCGGCATCTGAGGAGCAGGATTTACAATAGGTACCGGTGGAATATTTGCCGGAATCACCGGGGCTGACGGAACCTCTGAACGTTGAGGGGATAGAGGGAACCGTTGGTTGTAGTCGTCCAACATGCGTTGGACATTAGTTATGAGCGACAAAGGAAGAGTCGCCGTTTTATGCTTCGGAGGGACCTGCTGTATGTAAACTGGATCTTCATCCTCACTGCTGACATCCTGGCATTTAATAACTAAGTCGGACGGGCTTTGTGCCGTTCCAAAAGACTCCGGTAACCCCTCGGACTCCTGATCAGAATCTGTGGCGAATAATGGTGAGGGAGGCTGTGCATCTCCCACAGGAATATTGTCTTCCTGGCTATCCAGGCCAACACTAGGAGGTAATGGTGTCCAAGAAACCCCGGTTAAAGATGAAACCGACGCTGAAGTTAGCTGAGGTAGTTGTTCCCTCTTTGTCTTCTGGGCAGACGAAACGCTGCTTACTCTTATCTTTACAAATGTCCCTGCCGTCGACTGCTGCAAGGTATGTTCTGCAGACGCCTTTGGAGAGGCCCTCGTCGACGGAGCCGTCGTCGACGGAATGGTGGTCGACGGAACTATCGTCGACAGAGTCTGTGGCAACAAAATCGATGTCGACGGATCCACCGTCGACGGAGCCGCCGTCGACGGGGCCGCCGTCGACGGAGCCACCGTCGACGGGGCCGTCTATGTTTTCGTCGACAAGGCTTTCGTCGACGGAACCACCGTCGACGGTGTCGTCGACGGGATCTTCTTTTTCTTCGTCGACGGAGTGGGCGTCGACGAGCTCGACGACGTCTTCGTCGACGACACAATCTTCGTCGACGGAACCTTTACCTTCTTCGTCGACGAAGTAATGGGCAAAATAGAAGTCACCGCCCTCGAGGTACTGATGGTAATCGTCGACAGAACGCTCTTCGACTACGAAGCAGCTGATGTCGTCAGAGTCACCGTCGACGAGCTAGAAACAGCAGATCTCGTCGTCGGGAGTATCGTTGACGAGGCGGACAATCTTTTCCCTGAGGAATGGGAAGTAGACGCCTCAGCAGCCTGAGAACAGTGTCCCTTAGGCGACAAAGCAGTAGGTGAGACAGCAGAAGTGGCAGCTGCCAGAGTCAAAGATAGTTTCTTTTTCTTGAGGAAAGGAGATGGTAACTCCTGCACACTACTGCGCTTAGAGGCTGGTTGAGAACGGCCAGAAAGAAGACTTTCAACATCAGAGAGTGGGTTATCCTTATCCTTCAGTCTCTGTAGCCATATTAACAGACGGCCTTCTCTGTCCTTTAAAGTTTTTGTAGAAAAAGTTCTACAAAATTTACATTTTGCCACTTCATGGTCTGGGTATAAACAGTAAATACACTTACTGTGTGGGTCCTCAGAAAATAAACGCAGCTTTCCACACGAAGAACATGGTCTAAACAAAGATTTCTTACTAGAAGACATCCTGACTGACAAAAACTGAGCAGAGCTCAGGGAGACTCCCTGTCACACGACGTGCGGTAGAAAATCTGAGGTGAGAAGCTCTGAGGAGAAGGTTCTAGAGAGGGGCTGACGCCTGATTGGCTGGAGTTCGGACTTACATAATGACAGACTACAAAAGTCTTTTGTCTCTCTCCATTGTATTCCTATGGAGTTTCTCATATAGGTATCCTCTGGGTGTTTTTACACCTGTATAACGCTAATTATGTGATTATTTATGTATATATTTTGCTATATATATTGCTATTTTATTTACCGTGGGACTCCCACTCCGACGACGGGGAATATTCAAGCATGTGAATCTATGAAAGGCACCAATACTGGAGAACCACCTGTTTACAGGTAAGTAACAATTGTTCATCCCTTTAGATTGCAGAGAAGTCTTGGCTAAAGATAGAGCACCTTCAACGGTGAAAACATATAAACTCAGATGGAAAAGATTCTGTTTATGGTGCAATGAAGCACAAATACATCCTATACATTCCAAGCCAGAACAACTTTTGCCTTTCTTTCTGCACCTAGCGAAATCAGGCCTCTTAGTCTGCCCTTAAGGTTTTCCTAGCAGCAATCTCACGATTTCGACAAGATGTCTCTAACTCACTTTACTCGTCAAGAGTAATTCAACAATTTTTCAAAGGGCTTTTTCGGATGTTTCCTCCGATACGTCGGCCACCTCCACCTTGGCATCTAAACATTGTATTGGCACAGCTCATGAAACCACCATTTGAGCCAATCCATAAGGTCAGTTTCAAATATGTCACTTGGAAGACTTCTCTACTCCTGGCTCTTTCATCCTCCCGCCGGGTCAGTGACTTGCAAACGTTTACCACTAAACCACCTTTTCTTCAATTTGCTAAAGACTGTCCTGCTCCGCACCAATCCGGTCTTTATCCCCAAGGTGCCATTGGATTTCCACCTTAATGAGCTGGTTGTTTTAAAAACATTTTTTCCAAATCCTCAAACTCCTGCAGAGAAAACGCTTCATTCTTTGGATGTCAAAAGATGTCTCAAATTTTATCTTCAGAGAACAGCTACTATTCGTAAGAATGACCAACTCTTTGTGGCCTACGGACGGATGCGACAAGGTCATCCGGTAACCAAACTAACTATAGCACGCTGGATAACTTCTACTATTGCCTTTTGCCATCAACAAGCAGGAAAACCTCTTGCTTCAAACGTTCTAGCGCATTCCACCAGGAAGGTTTCTTCTACTGCGCTATTTGCTGGGGTGCCTCTCCAATCCATCTGTAGAGCGGCAACATGGTCCAGCAGACACACCTTTACGAGACACTACTGTCTGGATGCTGCAGACAACACTGACACGGCCGTGGGACAGGCAGTCCTTCGTAATCTTTTTAAATAAGGTGAGCCTCTGATGCTTCCCTCCTCCTGTATACAAGGTTTATTTATTTATTTATTTATTTATTTATATATTTTATATACCTATAATCTTTTGCACTGGGTATTGCTATTGCTTTTCTTATGTACCTTGTATTATTCTGATATCACTGCTCACTACTCTTATTCAAGCATGTGAATCTATGAAAGACACCCCAATACTGGAGAAGAACAAAAGTTACTTACCTGTAAACTGTGGTTCTCCAGTATTGGTGTATTTCATAGTTTCACATTCGACCCACCCACCTCCCCTCAGAGGCTCCCATCATGTATTTGACTTTTATGTCACACTTGTGCTACGAAAATCTGAGGGCCTGAGCCTCTGGGGAGAGGGTTCTAGAGGGTGCGGACGCCTGATTGGCTGGATTTTGGACTAAAAAATAATGACAGTGATATGTTATACAGGTGACAAGTTGTCTATCCATAAACTCTGGTTTGTACTTTTTTTTATGCCTATTAGGCTTATGTTATTACTGCATTGCTATGTTATGTACCGTGGGACTCCCACTTCGACGACTGGGAATATTCAAGCATGTGAATCTATGAAAGCCACCCCAATACTGGAGAACCACAGTTTACAGGTAAGTAACTTTTGTTCATGTATTATATTAAATAAAAGCAGAACAAGAACACTGGGCCAGCACAAGGGCTGTGCTATCGATCACACTGGATACTGACTTCAGAGGGGCAGTGTTGCAGAGTTTATTTTACTTTTAAAAGCACTCCACACATTCCTGGCCTCCTGCAATTTCCAGACATTAAAAATGTCAAGATAACTCCAGTGATGTTCTTGCTGGAGAGATCCGTGTTGTCTAGTGTAAAAAGTTTTAACTCATTGCAAGGTAGCCAGAGGGTTAATATGCCAGCTGCGAAGAAAATGTACCATGTGGATTACAAAGTGCATAAAATTTAAATTGCTCAATCGGATAATGCTCTTGTTATTTGCAGCTTATAAATTAAAATCCTAACAGAACAGTGAATTTATAACTGTCATCTAAGAACTGCATGTACTGCAAAGTAAAGATTAGAGGAGATATTAAAGTTGCAAAAAGGGTTCATCTGGATGGAAATGGATTCTTTTTATGTAAAAGAACCCCTAACTATGGTGTTCTGTCTTCAATTCTGAGTTTGTGCTTCTGGGGGCCCAAGCACTCTTTAGCAATGCTGCCTACCAATATGCATGACTTGTGACTCCTACACCCTGTACTCCTCTGCATTATGTAACATTTCCTTTACACTAATTTATACACTTATGATTACATCACACACAAATTACACAGACAACCAAAGTGCTCTGACACCCTACACTGGTTTGAGTGGCACTTTATGACTAATGGAATGCATCTGAACATTAGTGGTCATGGAGCTTTAAGGGACACTTAGCCCGTTCAATGCGTTCGTCGGCCAACGGCCGTCGCGAGCACTACCTCCTTAGTGCTCCGCACGTCCGTTGGCCGACACGGACCTGCCCGCGCATGGAAACGCCCGCACCGCGGCGGATTTTATGCCGCGGTTAAAGAGTGGTAGTGACGGAATTCCCATCACTCAGCCTTACCTCAACATCACCTGAGCACCATCTCCGCATCAGCACAGCACCACCTCATCAGTGCAGCATCACCTTAGCATTGGCGCAGCACCACTTTAACATCAGCACTGTCCAGCACTATCTCTGCATCACTGCACCACCACCAACTCAGCCCCACCTCAGCGCACCACCTCAGCACAGCACCAACTCAACATCACTCAGCACCACCACATCAGCATCACTCAGCACCACCTCCACATCAGCACATCTGCATCCACACAGCACTACCTCCTCATCAGTGATCAGCACCAAATTAGCACCAGCGCAGCACCATCTCCTTATTAGCACAGCACCACCTGACCACCACCACCTCAGCATCAGCACAGCCCCATCTGAGTATCAGCACAGCACTACCTCCTCAGTGCACCACCAACTCTGCACCAGTGCAGCACCACATCAGCACAGCACCATCTCACTATTAACACAGCAACATCCCTGCATCAGTGCACCACTAGCAGCACAGCACCACCTCAGCTGCAACTCAGCACCCACGCAGCACCACCTCAGCATCAGCAGAGCATCACCTCAACACAGCACCACACCAGCGCTGCAACACCACCTCAGCATGACTCCGTGCCACAGTCACTCATCACCACCTCTGCATCACTCAGCATCACCTCAGTAACATTCAGTATCCCCTCCACACCAGTGCACAACTACCTCAGCATCACTTAGCACTACCTGAGTTTCATTCAGCATCACAGCTGTACCAGCACACCACCACCACTTCAGCATTACTCAGCACCCCCTCAGTGTGCCCTCAGAATCTGGCATCTGTTGATTCTCTCCTAGTGTCCACCCGCTGCTTGTTGTAATTCAGGTACTATTTCTCAATCTCCACCCTCCTATTTATGTCCCTGTATAGCAAAAAAAGCAATAAATAAACAAAGCATTACAACAGGCAGGAGGAGATTGCCAGCATTGCAAGGACGAAAAAAAACTAGACAGTTTTTTGATTCTTTTTAGTCATTCAATTGTACACAATGTCTTTAAACTCCACAACACAAAATACCACTCTACATACTTACACTCCATTACGTACGGTCTTACACCACATAATTCCAATACACTCAAATACATTATGATCCACATAATACAACTGCAAACAATACCACATAATTCCACTACACAGATCCACACCAGTTTCACACTACACAGTCCCACAACTAACCAGTCCAATCCAACCCGCCAAAAATGCAAAGCTATACACAAAGTTCCATTCCACACATTTCCAACCCACACCACATAATTTAACACCAAACCACATAATACAACTTAACACAATGACACAACACCACATACATCCAATCCACACCACACAATTCCACATCGTGCCGCAAAATTGAGCTGCACACCACATAATTAAACTGTACAAGTTAACACTCCACACAATCCCACTACACTGAATGCCAAAAAATTGCCAACCATATATTTCCACAGCACATGCCACTACACAAATCCACATCACACAACTACACTCCACACAACTAACTAATCCAATCCAACCACATAGTTCCACTACACACCACATACATACACTCCATAACACAAGTAAAATGCATTGCCATTTACAATGCTAATAGCTTCAACACAAATGCAAGACCGATTGCATTCACAAGCATATTCAGTACATATGATCCTATTGTGTCGACGACGTTTCGATGCTGAAAAACAAAATAAATGGCATCATCTTCAGGACAAATATATAAATCATGTTTGTCTTGGAAGTATAAACAATTTGCCTTTCATGCAAGGCTGGTCCATAAAGCGGGGAAGGTAGTTCAGGTAGAGAAAGATTAAGACCATCAGTGGTGCGTCGATATCAGGATATCCTGCGTATTTATCAAGGAAACCGTCCCGATCACGGCTCAAGTGGTGCCGGTTGCAGAATCGCAGGACGTGGCATCTCTGGCGGGGATCGCTACTAGAGATGCCGCGTCCTGCGATTTCAGCATCGAAACGTCGTCGACACAATAGGATCGTATGTACTGAATATGCTTGTGAATGCTATGTACAATGGTCACTCACATTATAATCAAGTCTGTTCACTGATTATAAGTATACAGACCGATTTGCTCGCTGTTGCCTATATTTGTTGTTTTGTCTTGTTAACTGTAGGTCACGGGCTGTGCCCCCTTGACATTACTTTCTGATTTTGTGCATCGCCAAATAAATTCCTGTCCGGCTGGACAAAGGACATAAATACTATTTAGTTTGTGTCTATCCTTATCTTAATCCCCCAACTACTAGGGTCCACTGTTTTTTGTAATAAGTTAACGCCCAAGGTCCCTAGTGTATTACCTTCGGGTTCCCTTGTCTCTCATAACTGCCCTCAGTTCTATCCCCAGGCACCTTTTATGCCGTGGACTCCGGCTTGGCATTTCCGGGTGCCAAGATCGTCCACTCTGGGTCCCCGGACTCCTTCAGCTGCTGAGTCTGTTCCATCTCGAATTCGGTCGAGGTTCGATGTCGAGGCTCCGCCATCGATGCAGTTGGTGTCTTCGGCGCCGTGTGGGGCTCCACCAACGCCGTTGACTAAGCAACGCTCCGGGAGAGAAGCTCAGATTGTTTGAGGAGGAGTATTTGCAAGATCAGGAGGAAGGAGATATTGTGGACTCTGTGGATGAATTTGAAGGCCTTCAGGAAGCTAGTGGCCTAGATACTTTCCCTGAGTACGACATACCATCTGCAAGTGGATGTGTTGTGCAGAACATTGCACCTTACCATGTAGTCATAAAGAAGGCAGCTGATTTATTGGGCCTGAAACTTCCATCTGCGGAGATAAAGTCCGATATACTGAAGGAAGTTTTAAATACTACTTCGTCAACTTCTGAGCCTCTACTTCCTTTAACAGATCCAATTCTGGAGGTGTGGCAGAAGCCTTTGTAAGGTCCGGCTGTATCTCGTTCTATCTCAAGAAGATACAAGCCTGCCCCTTGTGATCCTGCTTTTTTATAATCGCATCTGACACCGGAGAGTCTTGTTGTCCAAGCTTCTTGCTCAAAACAGTCTTCTGGTACTTTTCCTAACATTTTGGGTGATAGAGACTCTAAGACGGAGAAGTGTGGCTCACTGGTTAGAGGCAGCATACCCTGAGGCAGAGATCAGACCCGGGAGCGGGGTTCGATTCCCGACGCGGCAGGGTCCAGAACCCAATTGTCCACGGACTCGATAATTCTCGCTTCGGTGCCCACTCTAAGCATGAGTTCACACCATGCAGCTCTGGGCAACAAGCCTGCTTAATCTCCACAACGGCCCCCCGTGGCGGGATGCCTGGCTTTCACCTTGGGGATGCCCAGTACGGGTTATCTTACAGGGAAAAACCAGGATGGGTTCCCAATGCAAGCGCCAAGATGCCCGTAGGGTGATAGCTGCGCTCTATAAGTACCTCAATCAATCAATCAAGACGGAGCAAGCTGCGAAGAAGGTGTTCTCTTCTGCGAGAATGGCTCTAAAGTCAACGAATGCAACTTGCCTTCTAGGACGTTATATACAAGCTTTAATGGACTCTGTTGTTCAATTGACTCCTAAGTTGCCTGAGGAGGATCGTGCCAACTTCTTGGAAGTCCTTTTGGATCTGCAGGCTGCAGCACGCCAAGTGATTGTCCGGCATGGACACTGCTGACTCTGTGGCTCGTGTTATGGAGTCTTCTGTGGCTACAAGGAGACAGGCATAGCTCAAGTCTTGGTATGCAGGCAACTTTGTTGGATTTGCCCTTTGATGGGTCAAGGCTCTTTGGTTCAAAGGCGGACTCAGCCTTGGAACGTTTCAAAGACTGTAGAGCTAATGCAAGATCTTTAGGCCTCCAAGTGCAGTCTAGAGGTTATGGGTACAAAAGATATCGGGGCTTTGGGAGATCTGCTTCCTTTCGTGGCTGCTAACAATTTCAGCCGAGCCAACAGCAGAATCCCTTTTATAAATCCTACAGAGGGAAGAATAAGAGGCCGCAGGGTTACAAATCGACAACAGGCCTCCTCCTCGTCCTCTACCTCCCCTCCCGCCACCGTTGGTACATCAGGAAAGCAGTTCTAGAGCCCCCATCTTAGAACATGTTGGTCCAGCTGGAGGTCGGGTGTCCTACTTTCTACAAGATTGGAGATTGATCCGATCGTTTGGTCTTGAATCTTGTAGAGAATGGGTACGCCCTCCCGTTTTGGAGTTTCCTCCTCCTTACCCTCCTCGCCAGGGTGGTTGTTCAGAAGACCATTTGCTGCTTTTGCAGCAGGAGGTTCTTACATTGCTCCAAAAAGGTGCAATAGAGGTGGTTCCGGAGCAGTAAAGGGGTCAGGGTGGTTACTCCCGATATTTCCTGATCCCCCAAAAGGATGGTCACTTGAGACCAATCTTGGACCTCAGGATTTTGAACCTGTACCTCAGGCAGGAAAAGTTCAAGATGTTGACTTTGGCTCAGGTTCTCCTTGCGCTGCAACAGGAAGACTGGATGGTGTCCATTGGTCTGCAGGATGCGTATTTTCATCTTCCCATTCTGAAGTCTCATCGGAAGTATCTCCGCTTCACGGTGGGATCGCAACATTACCAGTTTGTTGTTCTTCCGTTCGGTCTCACTTCCGCGCCTCGAGTCTTTACAAAGGTGATGGCGGTGGTAGCGGCTCATCTCAGGTCAGGGGTTCTTGTTTTCCCCTACCTGGACTACTGGCTGTTGAAAGCGGAGTCTTCAGAGTTGGTTTCGTGCCACCTGCAAGTGACAACTCATCTGTTGTTCAAATTGGGTTTTTTGATAAATGTACCCAAATCTCACCTGGTGCCTTCTCAGCGCAGCCTGTTCATAGGGGCAATACTGGACACTTCTGTGTGTCAAGCATACCCACCTCCGCAGAGGATTCTCGACCTACAGGATGGAGCGGTTGTTCCAGTCCTGAAGGTTCTTCGCTTGCTCGGTCTGTTCGCTTCCTGCATTCTGTTGGTCAACCATGCACACTGGCACATGAGGGCACTCCAGTGGTGCCTCCGCAGGCAGTGGTATCAGCACAACGGAGATCTCTGGGAGAACATCAGAATCTCAAGAGAAGCTGCAGCAGAGCTGTCTTGGTGGAGTGTGCAGGGCAACCTGTCTCTAGGAAAGCCCTTTCAGCCTCCTCTGCTGGTGGCCACAGTGATCACGGATGCCTCCACTCTAGGGTGGAGTGCTCATCTGGGGGATCTGGAGGTCAAAGGCATTTGGTCTCCAGAGGAAAGGTTGCTTCATATCAACCTTTTGGAATTGCGGGCGATACGTTTGGCACTGAAGGCTTTTCTCCCTTCCCTTTGCGGTTAGTCTGTTCAGGTCCTGACAGACAATACTACTGCGATGTGGTACATCAACAAACAGGGAGGCGTAGGGTCGTATTGCCTCTGTCAAGAGGCTCTGCGACTCTGGTCCTGGGCTCAGGGCCAACGATTTGTGTGTTTGCAAATCTGGCCGGTGTGCTGAATGTTCGTGTGGACAGTCGGCATTACTCGGCCGATCACGAGTGGTGGCTTCATCCGGAGGTGGTCCATCGCATCTTTCAGATGTGGGGGGATCTCCTCTGTTGGACCTGTTTGCCACTCACGAGAATGCGCACTGCCTGTTATTCTGCAGTCTCCAGTTTCCGATGCAGGGAGCTTTGGGGGATGCGTTTAAGATAGATTGGAGCTCACAACTCCTTTACGCGTTAACTCCCATACCCTTGATTCCTCTGGTTCTGAGGAAGATTTGCCAAGACCGGGCCCGAGTTACATTGATCGCCCCGGATTGGCCAAGAAGGGTGTGGTACAGAGACCTACTAAACCTCTCGTCGCACCCTCCGTCTCCCTCTCAGGGCAGACCTCCTCTCGCAGTCGCAGGTTCTACACCCCCGTCTCCAGAGCCTGCACCTACATGCCTGGAGATTGAATGGGGCAACCAGAGTTCTTTCTCTCTCCCGCCGGATATAGTGGATGTTATTTTATCATCCAGGCGACACTCCACTAAGTCAGTTTACTCTTCCATATGGTCCAGATTTGTTAAGTGGTGCAGAGAGAGAGAGACGTTGACCATATGAAGGCCCGCTTGTCTAATAATTTGGAGTTTTCTCTTTAGCACAGCAAGGTTGTGCTGTAGCCACTGTTAAGGGCTATTTATCGGCTTTGACGGCCTTTTTATGTTTGCCGGACCAGCCGTCTTTATTTAAGTCCTCCATTGTCATGAGGTTCATTATGGGCCTTACAAATAAGTTTCTTCCCACACCTTTCATTATGCCTCAGTGGGATTTGAGTCTTGTACTCACTTTTTTAATGGGTTCTTTGTTTGAGCCACTTCACTCTTGCTCGTTGAGGCTTCTTTCTTTTACAACTGTTTTCTTGATTGCCATTACCTCGGCTAGGAGGGAAAGTGAGCTTCAAGCTCTTAGTTCGAAACCTCCTTTCCTGTCCATTCATGCGGATAAGTTGGTTCTAAGGCCCTGGGCTGCTTCCCTTCCCAAGGTGGTTACCCCTTTTCATATGAGACAATCCATCACTTTACCTACCTTTTATTCCCCCCCCCCCCCCCCCCCTTTCCAAGGAGGAAGAGAGACTGCATCGGTTGGACCCTAAGAGGGCTGTCAGCTTTTATTTGGATCGGACTAGAGATCTAAGGCTGGACGATCAGCTCTTCGTGGGCTATGTTGGGAAAATGAAAGGGAAGGCAGTGCGCAAGAGGACGCTTTCCAGGTGGGTTATCTTGTGCATCAAGATTTGCTACTCCCTGGCCAAGAAAGAACTGCCTGAAGGTAACGTAGCTCATTCCACCAGAAGCAAGTCTACTTCTGCTTTGGCTAGAGGTGTTCCTGTTCTTTATCTGTAAGGCAGCAACTTGGGCCTCCCTCCACACCTTTGCAAAGCATTACTGCTTGTACTCTGGGGTTAGGAGGGTTGGCCATTTTGCTCGCTCTGGTTTGCAGGATTTTTTGGTCTAGTCAGGTGGACACCCTCCTCCGGGAGAGGTACGGCTTTGGGAATCTATTCAAAAGGTGAGGAATCCACAGGCAGAAGTATCCATCAGAAGAACAAGTTACTTACCGTCGGTAACGCTTTTTCTGGTGGATACAATATCTGCCTGTGGATTCCTCACGCTCCCACCCGCCTCCCCGTTGTCCACCTGTTTCTACCCAAAAATTATTTTGTTTTATTTCTTAATCACGTTTGTGTTTAGATAATGAGAATTGCTTATTCTATTGCTATATCTCTATACCTTTATTGGTTATGCATTTGTGAATTTATATACATGTATATATTTGGTATGCTATGTTTGCATTTGAAAATGTGTCGGTCCGCCCGTTTGCCTCTGTGGCACGGAAAAAATGGGTGGAACTGACGCCAGCACGCCGGCGAGGTCCTTTTGTGGCTCCAATGACATTCGGTGCCGCGAGCGGAGCCATTCCATTGTGACTTCCTCGTCGACGTGGGAGAGCTAGGAAAATTTTCCCGTGGATTGCTGGTGCAGAGGGTATTCAAAAGGTGAGGAATCCACAGGCAGATATTGTATCCACCAGAAAAAGCATTACCGAAGGTAAGTAACTTGTTCATTTCAGTTAAGTTGATTTGACAATTGGATGGGCTTGGAGATGATTGAATGAGCTGGTAAGCATGGCCAAAGACCGAATCCTTAATGGAAATCCTCCAATATCCACTGTTGAGCTTTCAGATTTCTTTTCATTGTTAATTGCTCTTGATTTGGGGCAGTGGTGAGAGGTAAAAACGGTTGAAAGATGGGTCCCTGAAAAGTGGTGATGTCTGCTTACTCATTGGGGACTGTCCATTCATGCAGAAGAGGCCAGCAAAATGCTGATGAATGGCTAGTAACTGAGATTTGTACCTTTTTGTGTTTGGTAATGTCATTCCTTTTTCTGTCCTGCAGGAAGATTAGTATCCCATTCTACACCCATCCGCTGGTGGAGAGGGCAGGATCCTACAGGACAAACGAGGAAGTCTGGTCCATCTGGTCGGAGTTTCTTCACTTGGTTCTCGGATCACAGCTTCCCTGCAGCAGATCGAATTGCTGAGGTAGATGCGTTTCCGATCTCCGATTCTGCTCCGCCGCCTTTCTTTCTAAGTCTGTTCTGTTCCTTCGCAATGTTCTTCATATTTGTTTACAAGCATTGTGTGGTTCAGCAGAGTGTGGCTCTTTGACTGCTGTATGAGCATATCTGTGTACCCGTCCTCCAGAAGAGACCCTCGCTAGACGCATGGCCATTTCAAGTTACCCATCATATTGGAGGAGTCTCCTAGTCTTCTTTCAGTGTCTCTCCATTGATATGCACAGAGTGTGTGTGGTGGATCCCGCAGCACTTCTTCCACTTTAACATTTCTGCGTTAAATCTTAACCTTACTTCAGATAGGCCAGAATAGTAATAAAACATTTTTTTGCCTATAAAGCAGGCTGTTGCAAATTCCATCCATTTCCTTTTAAAAAATAAAAATGTACTCAAAATACAGAAAAGTCTCTAGTAAATTAGACAAACATCTGTGGAATCTTTTTCCATTGGTTCTGTTATAGGTTTCTTTCCCTTTTTTTGGGATGGGCTTCCTATTCTGTTCAGTGCTTATGACCAATAATGAGGATCCCCTGTAGGAGAATGAATATGTCCTTACCTATGGACCTGGTTCTTCTTCAGGGACTCTTCAATGTCATAAGCAACCTTCCTCCTCCTCGGAGAAAAGGCAACTGGAACTAAAATCAGTTCTAACATCCGTCATCTTTGAAAAAAGAAACTGGATAAGTTTCCACCTGCAAGGCATGGTGGGATTCTGATGGAGTAGCATGGGTTCCTCAGCCTATTAGGCTGTTGTCTCATGTCTCAAGTTTGTGAAAAATGTTGATATGTAATTTGTTAAAAAAGAAACGTTCTGGGACCCGTTCGTGGGTGGGATAATTCAGTGCTTATGACAATGAAAATTCCCCCGCAGGAGAACTAAGTTTAAAGGTACTAACGATTCCTCCTCCTTGAACACTTAACATTCAGGCAGAAGCTTGATGGTGAATGTATGGATAAACTGTTTAAGCCTTGTGACGAGACATCTGCAGGTAATAAAAGCTCAAGTAGGAATCTTCCTTGTTGGGTAATGTATGGGGTGCTCAGAATAAATGAGTTCAGATGAACGGTCTCCTGATTCAAGGTTCTCTAGAAGTCAGTGGTGTCTTTCATGGGGAGTCGTAAAAAGTTAATTCGTGTTTGTGTTTTTTTTTTTTTTTTAAACCTTGTAATAAACTTTTCCTGAATCCAAACTCAATGTAAATCCATGCCGGAGAAGGACAATTATATGTTGGATTCATAATTAAATTCCTACCACTGAAGAGTTGGCCCTTCCTCTAAGTGACTGAACGGAAGTGTCCGATTGGTGCTGGCAATGATATTCCTTAAACTTTTTGATGGAGGATTTGCCAAAGGGGAACACCAATCAGAAGTGAGAACAAATCCATCTGAGATGAAGTCTCCTCCTCCTGGTTTAATTTGAAATAAACATGGTTTGGAAGTAATTTCAACTGCTTCAGGCCAACTATTAGGTGGGCTTGACAGATCATTTAACTTGTTAAAGTTTAGATTGCAGTATAATTTTTACTGAACTATCAAACATAACCCGTGCAAAATGAGGCAGGTGGTATGTGCTTGCGGTTGAAATGAAAAGTGAACACGACTCCCGATGGGAGTTAGACAATGAAAATACAGCACACCGTGTGCAAGACTTGGGGTCAAAGTGATGAACTCCTATCAAAACTGTCCCTTCGGAATTTCCTCCATAGATGTGGGTTTATCACCTATACAGTCTACTAGTGTTGCTGTGAAAGAGCTACCTCATCACTTAAAGATCACAACTCTGGTTCTCCTTCGTTGTGTACTTCTGTCCTTTTGACATAAACTAGTCGGAAAACCTATTTCAAGCTTGTAAAAGCGCCCTGCAGTGACTGGCTTTGAAGCTATCCATAGGAATGATCCCGGCAGTGAGAGCTACGCATTCTGTATGACACCAGCCGTGTTTGCATTTTATTCTAATGGCAGTCTTTATTACAGCCTGCAGTGTCTTCATGTGTATGCGTGGGTATATCTTGATAAAGTAGGTTTTTTCCTGCTGTTTTAGATCATCAAGGAAGATCTTTGGCCTAATCCCTTGCAGTACTACTTGATGGGCGAGGGAGATAGTGGAGAAAATGGTGAAGACAGGTGAGTTACCTGTACAAGTATATGGTAGAGCTGCCTTGGGTCTTGTTAACAGCACAAAATAATAATTACCCTCAATGTCTTTGTTAGAGTTAAGTAATTGCTGCTGACGTAGTGTAATTTGCAGGACACAGGGTTGAATTTGTCAGAACTAAATCTACGCTGTCATTCTACTCAGGTTGATATAACTGTAAAATGTATTGATGTAATCCATTTGTCACTGCGTTCAGAGAATGAAGTGAATTGCAGTATAAAAATCAAATGTAGAGGGGTCAGTCCTGGTTTGGGTATTTCAAGCATGACAGTTGCTGTATTTGAACTGTGGTTGGCATTTTTCTAGTGCCCGAGATCTGTGCTGCAGTTCATTCTGATTGACATGAAATCTTTGCCATAATTTACAATATGTAGGGTCCCGGGACGCATTTGGAAACCTTTCTTTTACAACTAGAATGCAGCTTAAATACCCTGCACCAGTAGATGCTGCAGAGCAACTCCAGCATTGGATCATTCATATGTTCATGTGCTGGAATCATTCCCCGTTGTCTGGCTGGGAGCCCCAGTAATTTTAAAATGGCAGTGAACTATGTTAACATTGCCATAGTCTTCAACCACAGTGTTTGTTTAGTAGCACATCGTTTCATATGAAGCAACCTGAACTTAAGCCAATATAGTGGAAGTGCTAGCTCTCTTAATTCCCTCCCCGCCACCTGGAGGCCACCGTAACTGAAATGTTCGATGCCCATGCTTAGCATAATTCTACCATTTAGTTTTGTGCTTGGAAGTGTGCAAGTTTATCTTCGAAGAAAGTCTTTCGAGCCACGAGGTAGTGCGACTCCTACCTTTTCTGCTAATGTGCATGGTCATCGACTCCATTGTTTTCTTCTGCCGTCTGGTTCCGACGTGTGCTCCTCTGCTCCGGTTGGACTCCATAGTCATCTTCTTTTCGTTACTAAACGGTTGAGGTTTTTGATCGCAGCTTTCTTCTGTCTGTCTTACGTTCATAGACGTCGACTTCGTCGGGGCCACTCTAGTTGGCTGCAGCCCCTGTGGACATTCGCCCATACAGGTGCACTTCATAACTTCAACATTACTGCCTCTCAATGTCCACTCGATGATTGAATGGACACCTTTCTGCTTGTGCCCCCGCTGCCACGCACCGATCTTCCAAGTGTGTGTAACTTGTGCAACTCCCCTGGACACAAGGAGGCTACCTGGGAAGGCTGCAAGTCCTTTCGGTTGAAGAAGACACTGCTTGATCATTGAGCTCTGCGCCTGGAGATGTCCTGCCATAATGTTGAGGATACACCAGACCTTTTCAGACCCAGAAACTCAGGATGCTCAGGCCCAGGTGTTGGCTGCTGACTAGGGCACCTTCTCCCACTAGGACAGCTTCAGATCTGAACTGGAGTTGCAGGATCTCACACCAGGTCAAGATGTATTCCCTCCATCCGACTAAATCAGTCCACCAGAGTCTCCTACCTATCCCTGAACGGCCAAAGACTATTGTTAGGCCGGACCACCTTCCGGCCATGGTCTGCACTGACCGCTTGCTTCAGACATGCCCAGCCTTAGCTTGGTGCCGAAAAAGCAGCATAGGCCACTCGCTCCAGACTGCTCCATTTGAGTAGAGCCATCTCTCAGAGCAGGGATTCTCTGCATCGATACACCGCTCCACGTCAGTGCAGAAAATTCCTGCTTCAAACCTGAACCTCTGCATCGAAAATGCCAGCACTGTAAACTTCAACATTATAGCATAGATCGCACCGATCCGGCAAGCCAGTGGAACCAGTGCTACAACTGCTGTAAGAGAGAGACTAGACAAACACATTGATACACCTGAATATTAGTGGTATCATTGAGACCTCAATCTGGTTCACATCCAGCCAAGAGACCATTTCATTTGAGGAAGCTTTGGAAGTTCCAATACCACCAACGCAGAGGAAGGCGGACTAAGCCACAAGCCCAGTGCATGTTAGCTCACCTCCAATGTCTGCTGTGCACCACATACAGAAGCTATCACCTTCACCTATAGAACCCGCACCATACTCTTCAAAGGGTTCCATACACACTTTCACTGGGGGGCAAAGGGGAGGATGGGCTTAACATCCCGCCACAGAATGACCCATGGGACTCTTATGATTCAGAACCACCTGCCGATACAGCCCCGGTTCTGTATCCCACTAAACCCTCTTTGCCAGACACTACTACCTACCACGACTTAATAGGCAGAGCTCCCGCCTTCCACAAAGTCTAACTTCATACTGAATCTTTAGAGGATGATTTCTTATTTGAAAGTCTCCTTCAGCTAACGCTCAGCACAATATCTGCCAATGCTGAAAGGCATGCTGCACCAGACATATTCAATGACCCGTTTAGGTCGCGGGTCATCACACCCAGGGTCAACAAAAAAGAGCGTCACCCAGTGACCCCCATATACATAAGGGACAACTCCAGCAGACTCATTGGTAGTTGCCACAACACTCATGAGCTAACTCCCAAACATCTAGTGAGGCAACCACACCAAATGCAGAAAGATCGATGCTGCTGACAAGATGGTAGCTGCCCAGTCCGCCAACCACTGTAGGATCGCTAACTCCATTGGCCTCCTCTCCTAATATGACCGGGCCCTCTGGGATGAGATGGAGGAGCTCCTCCAACAGCTCCCAGAACAGTACAAGAAGTGTGCACACCAGATTGCCTCAGAAGGCCAACTCATTTCAAATACTACAATTCACTGCACCCTCAATGCTGCTGACTCTGCTGCTAGAGGCATCAGTTCTAGTGTCCACCTTTGGAGATGTGCCTGGTTTAGGGTATCCGGTTTTGAACCTGAAGTACAGCAAAATCTCTTGGCTCTCACCTTTGACGGAGAAAGCCTATTTGGTCCCAAGGTTGGCACCCTCTTAGAAAAGATTTGTTTTTAAATAATGAAACGGCCAAAGGTGTTTGCTGACAACTTCGCACTGTGGTTCCTTTTGTCGCCCCTCTTACCATGGAGGATCCACCAAACCCTGACATCACAGATATATCAGGTTTGTAATAAGGGTGCAAAAGACACACAATTTATGGACGAAATGCAGAACAAATCAAAACATTCTCCCCCAGTCAAGAGATCTGGGTTAAATCCATCATTCTTTTGCTCACCATGCCACCCCAGTTTAGAGCTGGCCATATGCAAATCAGTGTTGTCCCTGTCCCTCATGGGAACAGTCCAGCCCGAACTGCCAAGCCAAGTCCTCCCTGGACCGTAAACTAGCATCCTACGACCGGTTTCGGGGTTTCACCCCTCTTCAGCCAGGATAGCTTGATTACAGTGGCACAGTGAGCCCGGGACCACACAATTGATGGACGGAATGCAGAACAAATCAAAACATTCTCTCCCAGTCAAGAGATCTGGGTTAAATCCATCATTCTTTTTTGCTCACCATGCCACCCCAGTTTAGAGCTGGCCATATGCAAATCAGTCTTGACCCTGTGCCTCATGGGAACAGTCACGCCGAGTGGGACGGGTATGCTCAGACGTGAGTCCCATGCTCTCCATGCCACTGGAATCAAGCTATCCTGGCTGAAGAGGAGTGAAACCCCGAAACCGGTCCTAGGATGCTTGTTTCCAGTCCAGGGAGGACCTGGCCTGGCAGTTCGGGCTGGACTGTTCCCATGGGGCACAGGGTCAAGACTGATTTGCATATGGCTGGGTCCAAACTGGAATGGCATGGCGAGCAAAAAAACGATGGATTTAGGCCCAGATCTCTGTACTGGGGTGAATGTATGACATTGTTCTGCATTCTGTCCATCAATAGTTCTTTTTGTAATAAGGTTGCAGCATTTCCAATTCAAAGTGCTTCCCTTCAGGGTCACAACTGCCCCCATGGTCTTGGCCAAAAGTTGTGCAGTAGTAGCTGCTCTCCTGCGCAGGCAAAGCATACATGTCTTTTACATAGCTAGATGACTGGCTAATCAAAAGCACAACTCTTCAGAAGTGCCTTCAACGTACTCTGGCCACCATAAACCAACTTCTCTCATAGGGGGTTTCCATGTATAGTCCTAGGCACTGAATAGTCCCTCCCGCCCACGTGCGGGGACCACAGAGCACTTCATCCAAGATTGTTTCTTATGTGTAGATAGATGTTCGCCTTTCTTCGGGTAGGCCTGCAGAGTCACTTAGGGAAAATATTATGCAGCCTGTAGGAGAAGGATAAAATGGCCAAACTTACTTGTAGATTAAAGTTGTTAGGAGAACTGTCCATGCTTATAAATGCACAATGCTTTTGTAAAACAAAACAAATGTCTTTAACAAACCCTTTTTTAGTGTACCATAGAAATTAAGGAGCATAGGGCAGTGTAGCCTCATAGGCTGCCATTATAAGAGTGAAAAATAGACATGGTGCCTTTAAGATCTCAGGGACCTCCAGTATCCCATCATGATTGGCTAGAGGCAGTTACCCGTTTTTTCACAGCATCAACACCGAACTCAGTCGTTCTAAGGCTTTTTTTCCCCCCCCCCAAAATTCACTTGTGAATTTTATCAAAAATCTTCACTCGACGTCTTTCAACTCTCCCTTGCATTTTATGCAATTCTTGGACAGGAATTTGGGTTGTTTTGTGTAAGGAAGTGGGTTTCTGTTGCAGTAACCCCCCCCCCCTTTTTGCCTGATAACTGATGCACTTTTTCTTGGTGTGCCCTTGGCTCCTGCCAATCAGGTGCCCAGGGCCTGTGTTCCTTCCCTAAAACCTAAATCCCAATTGGCAAACCCTGGCCACATGTCAGCCCCTGGTAAATGGTACCCTAGGTACCCAGGGCCTTGTGACCAGGGAAGGCCTCGAAGGGCTGCAGCACTTATTGTGCCACCCTTAGAGGCCCTGTACCCTAACACAAACACACTGCCCTTGCAGGCTGAGTGTCTGGGTACAAGACAGAACAGAGTCGACATGGCACACATCCCTGTGTGCAATGCCCACAACCTACACTGCCCTGGCATACATCAGCCACTCCTCTAGCTGGGTGCCCTATGCCAGTGGTGTGGGCACAGGAGCATGAGCCATGTGCCCCTACAGTACCCAGGTCCATTCCTGGGCACTGTGTGCAGTGCTGCAATTTAAGAGTATATGGTGCTGAGAGCTCGTCAAACACGAACTCCACAGCACCATGATGGCAACACTGAAGACTGAGAAGTTTGGTATCAAACTTCTCAGCACATCAAACCTGCACTGATGCCAGTGTGGGATTTAATGTAGAATGCACGACAGAGGGCATCTGAACGTAACCTACAATCCACGTCTTGTCTGAGGGGCTGCCTAGGCTGCCACACAGCAGACATTTTGCTGGACCCCTGGGTAGGGAGCATCTGCTCTCCTGGACCTGCAACAATGCACATCCTGGGTGAGTTGCTAGGTCTCCTCCCCCAGGATGGGCAGGGGAAGCTTCAAAGGCATGCCGCCTTAGTGAGCTTCTCCAGGCCACTTGCTGTTCTCAGCAACTGGCCCCTACCAGTTCTAAACCCCCACTCTGGCTGGAAGACTGTCCGGAAACCCCAAGAAAGGACAGGGGGTGTGCCAGCCTCTGCCAACCCCACCCCTCAGGTGGGGGAGGTGAGGTGAAGCACATCTCTGGGCTCTCGCCATCTTGAAGATGGGAGACCCCGCCCAAACAGGACTAGGCCACTGTCCCCCTCCCACAGGAGAGTGGCAGCAAAGGGGGTGTACCCACCCCAGGACAGGGACCCAGTGGTCCCTGCCCTTTACCTACCTGTGACGCCCCTAAATTTAGTATTTAGGGGCACCCTGAACCAACCTTCCTCAGATTCCCAAAAAACGCAAAGATCAAGAAGAAAGAACCTGCCGTGCAGCTAAGAGGAAGACACCAACTGCTTTGGCCCCAGCCCTACCGGCCTGTGGACCCCGAACATGCTCCTGCTAAATCCCGGCACCTCCTGTGGCTAGTAACCCCACAAACCCCGGAGGACCTGGCTACCTTGTGACTCTAAGCACCTGGGACTCCCACGAGCAGTGGCTCTGCTCAAAGCAAGTATCTAATCCCTGGCACCAGCCCGAACCGCGAACCCTGCACACTCTGCACCCGCCAAGCCTGGCCTGTACTGGAGTGGACAAAGACCCTGAGGACATATCTCCCCCCCCCCCCCCTCCCCCTCCACCCCCCACCCCCCTGTGACCCTGAATCTGGCACCCAAGGACCCACCTCGACGCTCCTGACGACCCCTGCAGCCTCGGAACCAGGGTCCCCCCCAACCGTGATCAACAGCGGGTAAGATTTCCTGACTCCAAAAGACACCCCGGCACCCTGTGCCTGACTCCTGGGTACCTACCTATCCGCCAACTACACAACTTGCCTCTCGAAGTGGTAGGCACAACTGAAGAATCTTCGTCCCCGTGCTTGCAACCTTTGTTTGTCCTTGATCTTTTCCATTGCAATCCATTAAGTGCCCGAAGGCTCAAACACCCTGCACCCAGCCACCCGAGTGGCCCTGGCAGTGCAACTTCTACTCCTACCTACTTCCCCATTTGCCCTGAGCAAGTGACCAGGAGCCCAGCTCCCACAGCCACGTGGCCTGCTAGTCAGCAGCCACCAACCAAGGGCCCCCTATCCCTCATAGGATAACATTGGGCCTAACTCACTCTGCACCCGGCCGCCCCAGTGCCGCTGAGTGTGTAAAAACTGTACCAACCTGACCCTGGGAGACCCTGGAGTCTGTGCCCAGAACCTTAACTCTGCCAGTCGAGTACTTACCCAAAAGCCGATAACTCACTTTTCTTCCATAGGGTAACATTGACTGGTTTCTCTTGAAATTTCTTGTAAGTGTGGAGTTTCTAAACTTTAAAATATTCACCTAAAATCAACCGAGTAACAAACGGAAAATACTCACCTGCTATTAGGAGAGATCCCAGTGCTGGATCTTGGTACCCAGCACTGACCCTTAAAAGTACTCACAACCGTACTTACCAGTAACCCAATTTTCTTCCATAGGAAACAATTGACTGTTTTTCTGTGAAATTTCTTCTAAGTGTCGATTTTGCAAACTTATAAATATTCCTTAAAAATCGCTTGTATAACTTAAACGCAGTTTCTCAACTGCTTACAGGTGGTAGACTAGTGCTGGATCCAGGATCCAACACTGACCTAGAAAAAATAACCATAACCCCACTTACCTGCTATGTGAATTTCCTTCCATAGGATAATATTGGTGATTTGATCAGAAAGTTTGTCAACTTTTAAAATAGCAAAATATTGCTTAAAAATCACAACTGTAACTAAACCGTATTTACTTTGTTTCTAATAACTGTCCCAGTACTGAATCTAGGATCCAGTCCTGGAGTTAGAAAAGTAGTCCTGAAAGTAATCCATTGCATACAACTTAAAATTCCCATTGAGCTCAATGTATTATTGTGTTTGAAATTGTGTTGCCTATTGCAACAAGCTGTAACTATTGCATTCAAAAGTCAATTGTCTATTGCAAAGTATTTAACTAAAGCATCTCATTCTGAGAATGTATATTTTGACAAATATTGTTGTTTCTAAAATAAAACCATATACTTTTATATACAAACCATTGGCCTAGAGTTCAGTTTTTGAGTGAGAGACCACTTGCTGACTGAGTGTGTACAACAGATGCTTTACACTGTCCTCTGATACTGCCTTACTGCTCGACCAAGCTACCACTTTAGAGAGTAAGGTTATATCTAACTTTAAAACACACAAGATGATGGACGGAATGTTGCACATTGGCAAAACATTCACCCCCCCCAGTCACAGATCTGGGTTTAATCCATCGTTATTTTGTCAATCAACGGTTGTTTTTGCATTTGTCACCCCAATCATCTACAAAGCCAAAGCAAGTGTTCCCCTGTCATAGCACATCAATTTTCTCTATACCATCGAGCAGTCAATCTAGATGGGGCAGGGCACTGTGGTGTACTTAGGCCACCTTGTTGGTGGAGGCCAGGTACAACCCAAGATCCAGGCCATCCTGGACTGGATCGCTCCAACAACCCAGACCCAAGTCAGGGCATTCCTTTGCTTGACTGGGTACTACAGGAGGTTTGTGAAGGGGTATGGGTCCATTGTGACCCCCCCTCACAGAACTCACCTCCAAGAAGAGGCCCAAGAAGGTTAACTGGACAGTTGCCAAAAGGCTTTTGACACCCTAAAAGAAGCAATGTGCTCAGCACCAATTCTAAAAGCTCCAGATTATGCCAAGCAGTTCATAGTGCAGACTGATGCCTCTGAGCTAGGGATAGGAGCGGTCCTATCCCAGACCAATGATGAAGGCCAAGACCAACCTGTTGCTTTTATAAGCAGGAGGCTTCTCCCCAGAGAGCAGCGTTGGAGTGCCATTGAGAGGGAAGCCTTTGCTGTGGTTTGGTCCCTGAAGACGTTGAGACCATACTTGTTTGGTACTCACTTCCTGGTTCCTAATGCAGATGAAAGGGGAAAATCCAAAACTACTAAGGTGGTCCATCTCCCTACAGGGAATGGACTTTGAAGTGGAACACAGACCAGGGACTGCCAATGCAGATGGACTTTCCAGGTTCTTCCACTTAGACAATGAAGACTCCATAGGGCAAGGTTACTCACCACCTTTCGGTTGGGGGGGGTTGTGTGAGAACGTGACATCTTTCTTGCATGATATGCCCCCACTTTTTGCTAAATGTACTCCTGCCAATCAGGTGCCCAGGGCTTATGTTCCTTCCCTAAAATACAAATTGGCAAACCCTGGCCACATGTCAGCCCCTGGTAAATGGTACCCAGGGCCTTGTGACCAGGGAAGACCTCTTGGGGCTGCAGCACCCATTGTGCCACCGTTAGAGGCCCTGTACCCTTACACATCCTGTCCTTGCAGGCTGAGTGTCTGGGTACAAGACAAAACAAAGTCGACATGGCACACATCCCTGTGTGCCATGCCCACCACCTACACTGCCATGGCATACATCAGCCACCCCCCTAGCTGGGTGCCCTATGCCAATGGTGTGGGCGCAGGAGCCCTGTGCCCCTACAGTACCCAGGTCCATTCCTGGGCACTAAGTTGTGCTGCCATTTAAGAGTATATGGTGCCGGGAGCTCGTCAAACACGAACTCCACAGCACCATAATCGCAACACTGAAGACTGAGGTTTGGTATCGCACTTACCCCAGTATTGGAACTTTCATAGATTCTCATGCTTTGTATCATTCCCCGTCGTCGGAATGGGAGCCTCGGTAAATAAAAAATATATCATAACCATAGAAACAAAAGAGAAAATAGGCCTAGGCCTCATCTCATTTTGTAGTATATCACCCTCTGTGTAAAAGAGTCCAAACTTTTGCCAGGACCAATCAGCACAGCCTCACCCTTTGGAACCTTCCTGAGAGAGCTCAGAGCCTCAGATTTTTCTACCGCACCTTGTGCTAGGGAGTCTCCACTGAGCTCTGCTCAGTTTTTTCTCATTGTTCTTTCAGAATTTACTTTTAACATCTATAGTGACATTATGTCAGAGAAGGAGAAGAAAGCCTTATTCAGGCCCTGTGCTTCTTGTGGGAAGAAGAGGCTTTTCGTGGAAGATAAGCATGACCGTTGTATTTACTGCTTATGGGTATAGCACAAGGCCACAGACTGCAAGATTTGTCGCACTCTTTCAACCAAGACTTTACGAGACAGAGAGGGTCGTCTGCTGACATGGCTGCAAAAACTGAAGACCAGAAAGGAGGTTGTCTCGTCAGATGAGGAAGATTCAATTTCAGGCACTTCCTCCAGAAGATCAAGGAAGAGGGGTAGGTCATCTCCCTCAATCTCTGAAGAACCCCCTGTCAAAGCCCCTCATGGGATCTCTGAAAGGTCTGAGGAGGCTGGTCCCAAAAAATCTCCTCACGGAAGTGTAAAGGAGAGGCAGGGACAGGCTGCTGGTGTGGACACAGCCTCTAGGGATAAAAAGGAGGTTTCAATATCTTCGCCTCCGTCCCAAAAGGAAAAGCCTGCGAAGAAACACTCTGCTGGAACTTCACAGTTGGTTCCTGTGAAGAAGCAGCGTCCGTCGACGGTGATTCAAACAGGTACGTCGACGCCGATTTCCACTCCAAAGACAGTTTCCTTGAGTTCGTCGACAGGACCGTCGACTATATCTATTCCTGTTTCGTCGACGACAGCTTCATTCTCGTCGTCTACGACAGTTTCCATGAAGATCCTGTCGACGACTGTTTCGACTACGAAGACCACGGCGACGTCGATGCTGCTGACTAGCTCGTTGACGAGACCTTCGACAGTTGTCCCGTCGACGATGAAGAAAGCTCCGTCGACGAGTGTACCGTCGACTAAGAAAAAGGCTTTGTCGACGACCCTACCATCGACGACGATTCAGGCATCGTCGATGACCGTATTATTGACGACGATTCGTACTCCGTCGACGAAGATTACCGTGCCGTCGACGGGTTCGTCTATTTCGTCGACGCTGGTGATCCCTTCGACAGCTCCGACGACTGGACCGTCGACGAGACCGTCGACTAGTAAAATTTCTGGATTTACGATACAGAAGTTGAGGATTACACCGGAGATGACATCTCCTAGACAAGTGACGCCTTTACCACCATCCATGCTGCTGGATGAATCGGAAGATGAGGATGTGGAGGAGCAGTATGGTGACGCCAACAGTCCCTCGGAGCTGCATGTAAAGCAGCAAGACACTGATACGGAGGAGTACTATGAGCAAGCTGAGCAAGAGGAACAGCAATATGTTCAGCAAGAATTTCGTCCTCCGACTTTGCGACAGGACTTGATAGCTCTACCAGTTGCTCTGGTTACGGACTTGCAGATGATGTTGCAGGATTACAGAGCCCGATTTCCGTCACGCCCTGAAGTTTAACCACTGCGTCCATCTACATCTGTGGTCCCGCTCGGGCCGCCAGTGGACTTGCCTCCTCCTCCTGAGAATATCCCACGTACTTCACCAGTAGTGGTACCAGTAGTGGTTCCTCAAACTTCATTTACGGAACCTGCTGATGACGACGCACAGGATGTCAATACGGATGGAGACGATGAGGGGCACGTGGTCCCACTTACTGATCCAGGGGATCCGGATGTGGATCTAGATGATACGGGAATGCAAGATCCGGATGATACAGGGCGGGACACAAACGTGTCGCCGCCGGCAGATATTGGGGGGGTTCCATAATCTTATGGAGCGTGCATCCACAAGATTTGGGCTGCCTCACAGTGGAACAGTCGACTGTTTCCTATACGATTTTAAAGCGCAGTACAGAAAGTCCGTCAGATCAATTCATATCATCGAGCATGTATGGAATGAGGGGATAAAGGTTATGCAGAACCCGGCAACGGTCATCCCGGTTCTTCCCCGGCTGGAGAAGAAATACAAGGCCCCTGAGGGCAGTCCTGCATGTCTCCTTGGACAACCAAAGCCTGACTCTGTGATATCTCAAGCCGCACAGAGCAAGTCCAAGAATCCTTCGACGCCTTTGACTACACCTCCGGATAAGGATAGCAGGCGGTTGGACAATGTGGGGAAGAGATTTTCCACCATGGCCAGTTTGTTGGTTCGGGCAGCAAATTCATTAGCCATTCTCGGCAGGTATGACCGCCAGATGTGGTGCGACATGGAACCGTTTGTGGACCTCTTAACAGACTCTAATCAAGAGGAGGCCAAACGAGTCCTTATGGAAGGGGAGAGATGTTCCTCGGAGATCATCGACTGTGCTATGGACATAGCCTCTACCGCTTTCAGGGCCTTGGCAGGGTCAGTGGTCTTGCGCCGTCAGGGCTGGTTAAAAGCAACCTGGTTCCGTCAGGAGGTCCAAAATAAGATCCTAGACCTTCCTTTTGACGGAGAAATGCTTTTTGGTAAGCATGTGGATGAGGCTCTGCAGAGCATAAAGAATGACACGGACACGGCAAGGTCCTTAGGATCCTTAAATTATCGCAAGGTTCCATTTAGAGGAGCACGTGGGCGAGGGTTTTCTACTTATAGAGGAAACCAACGTCAGTATTCCACACAGTCTGGACAGTCGTATAAGAATCAGTACTCAAACCAACGCCAAGGTCAATCGGCGTCTTTCTCTCGTCAGTCCCAGAGAGGACGTCAGAATCGTCAGGGACGAGACAATGCCAAGAGGCAATAGCGGCCTCCTGGCTCTGACTACTGTTCCTCCCCGAACAAGAACACCGGTTGGGGGCAGGATTTCCTATTGTCTGGACAGCTGGGTCCTTATAACATTGGACCGGTGGGTTTTGAATATTGTTCAGAGTGGCCATACGTTGGAATTCCAAGATCTTCCTCCAACGAGAGCTCCGGACGCCCGTCCCTCAAAACATCTCCGACTGTTACATCTCGAAGCCCACCAACTATTCATCAAGGGGGCGATAGAACCGGTACCTCTTTCGCAAAGAGGCAAGGGTTTCTATTCCAGGTTCTTCCTGGTTCGGAAGACTGAAGATACGTGGCGTCCTATACTAGACCTAAGAGAGCTCAACACCTATCTCATCAAGCTCTCCTTCAGGATGGTCACTCTCCAGGATATTCTCCATCTACTGAATCCGGGCGATTTTTTTTTTTTTTTTTTTTTTTTTTTTTGGGCGTCCCTGGATTTAGAGGATGCGTACTTCCACGTTCCAATCCACCCAGCTCACAGGCAATATCTACGCTTCACAGTAGGCAAGAGCCATTTCCAGTTCAAGGTGCTTCCGTTTGGCCTTCCGTCTGCACCTCGGATATTCACGAAGATGCTGGCACCAGTCGCGGCGTTTCTCAGGAAACAATCCTTAGAGGTTTTCCCATACTTGGACGACTGGCTCGTCAAGGCTCCGTCGCTCAAGGCAGCTTCTCAAGCAGTATCAACTTGCATTCACTTGTTCGCCCACTTGGGTCTTCAGCTCAACAGATCCAAGTCGGTGCTGATACCCTCCAGGTCCCAAAGATTCCTTGGAGCTATTCTGGACACACTATGCACCGCTCGTCCGTCGGAGGAGCGTCAAGGCAAGCTGATCACCTCCGCTCGTCAAGTGCTGCAGAGGAAAATTGTGTCGGTTCGCCGGTACAAGTCCTTACTCGGATCGATATCATCCTGCATACCATTAATACCGCATTGCAGGCTTCATATGTGTCCTCTGCAGGAGGAGTTAGACAAACAATGGCGCCAGGCAGAAGGGTCGTTCAACGACAAGGTGTGGATAACACCAGAGATGCGCAAGGCCTGCGAGTGGTGGCTGGTAAAGGAGAACATTGCAGTAGGGTTAACATTCAGAACCCCTCCTTCTCCTATGGTGGTGACCACAGATGCCTCCTTAGAAGGCTGGGGAGCGGTACTCCAGGAGCTTCAAATCAGTGGTCACTGGAGTCCAGCGCAAAGTCTAAACCACATCAACCTCTTGGAGCTGATGGCAATCCGCTTAGCCTTGCTGGCGTTCCTTCCCAGACTTAAGGATCGTGCAGTGCTGGTCCGGACAGACAACACGACAGCTATGCACTATATCAACAAGCAAGGGGGAACAAGATCACGAACTCTGTCCAAAGAGGCTCAGTCGATCTGGGATTTTGCGATTTCTCACAACATCACTCTACAGGCCGAGCACCTAGCAGGGTGTCTCAACATCACGGCAGATGCTCTGAGTCGTCAGAGGAAAGTGACTCACGAGTGGGAATTGGACCAGGCCACGCTGGAGGAAGTGTTCGAGAGATGGGGTTCTCCGACAATAGACCTCTTTGCGTCCCCGGAGAACGCCAAATGTCGGTTTTACGCAAGCAAGGTTCCCCATCGAGGATCGCTGGGGAATGCCCTTTCGATTGCTTGGTTCGGCGCATTTTGCTACGCTTTTCCTCCCATTCCTCTCATTCCTCGAGTTCTCAGGAAGGTCAGGGCGGAACCATGCAAGATGCTTCTCATTGCTCCAGCATGGGCCCGGCAGTTCTGGTTCACGGAACTCCTGCTGCTCTCCCAGGATCGCCCAATTCGCTTGCCGCTGATTCCATCTGTTGTCGCGGGATCAGGGACAGGTGCTCCATCCGGATCCGAAGTCACTACACTTGACAGCGTGGCTCCTGAACACAGAGAATTCCGTCATCTGAATCTCTCCAGGGAGTGCAGGGATGTTTTGTCTCGGGCGCGGGCGCCAAGCACTAATAAGACGTACAGGGCAAAATGGAAGAGATTTTGTCTGTGGTGCCAGAGGAATAAACTCCATCCTTATAAATCCCGGCCACATCAGGTTTTGCCTTGCATCCTGTCACTGGCGAAGTCAGGTTTGGCGCACTCTTCGGTCAAGGTACATTTGGCGGCCATATCCCGTTTTAGACGCAAGACATCGGGGCCATCTCTTTGGTCCGCAAGGATTGTAAAACAGTTCCTTAAAGGGTTGTTTCGGATGTATCCTCCGGTCCGAGCACCCCCACCAATCTGGCAGCTCAACCTTGTACTGGCTCAGCTCATGAAAGCTCCTTTTGAGCCGATTCACAGGGCGGACTTGAAGTTCCTATCTTGGAAGCTAGCCCTCCTCTTAGCATTGACTTCGGCTAGGAGGGTTAGTGAACTCCAGACTCTGTCCATAGTGGAGCCTTTTCTGCAGTTCAAAAAGGATGTGCTAATTTTGAGAACCAACCCAAAATTCATCCCGAAGGTGCCTTCGGATTTTCATCTGAATGAACCCTTGATTTTGAATTCCTTTTTTCCACGTCCTTCTACCCAGGCGGAACGAACATTGCATTCTTTGGATGTCCAGAGATGTCTGAAATTCTATCTCGAGCGCACACGATCTTTCAGGAAGTCTACACAGTTATTTATTTCCTACAGTGCACCACGGAAGGGGTTGCCTCTTGCTAAGGGTGGCATTTCCCGCTGGATCTCCAGTGCAATTCAATTCTGTCATCAGGCTGCGGGCAAACCTTTGGACAGAAGGGCCCGTGCTCATTCTACACGAGCAATGGCATCTTCAGTGGCTCTTTTTGCTGGAGTTGCTATCAAAGACATTTGCAGGGCAGCAACGTGGAGCAGTGTACACACCTTCACGAAACACTACTGCCTGGAGTCGGTGGGACGAGATGACGCGGCTGTTGGTCAAGCAGTCCTCAGGAATATTTTTCATTGAGAGGTGAGCTTTCCCTACAATCCCTCCATCCTGGTAAGCACATTTGGTTCAGTAATGATTGTTTCTCTTGATTACCATGTACTGGTTGTAACTGTAAACTGAGATGGTTATGTAAGACCAAGTGTCTACCGAAATGTGCTTTTGTGATTTACTGCTAACTATTCTGATACAAAGCATGAGAATCTATGAAAGTTCCAATACTGGGGTAAGAAAAAAAGTTACTTACCTGTAACTTTGGTTCCCCAGTATTGGTAACTTTCATAGATTCTCATGCGCCCACCCACCTCCCCTGGGAAAGCTCTGCCGGTTTACTGAGGTAGTGGCTGTTGGCACAACGGCTACGAAAATCTGAGGCTCTGAGCTCTCTCAGGAAGGTTCCAAAGGGTGAGGCAGTGCTGATTGGTCCTGGCAAAAGTTTGGACTCTTTTACGCAAAGAGGGTGATATACTACAAAATGAAATGAGGCCTAGGCCTATTTTCTCTCTTGTTTCTATGGTTATGATATATTTTTTATTTACCGAGGCTCCCATTCCGACGACGGGGAATGATACAAAGCATGAGAATCTATGAAAGTTACCAATACTGGGGAACCAAAGTTGTGGTAAGTAACTTGTTTTCTTCTCAGCACATTAAACCCACACTGATGCCAGTGTGGGATTTAATGTACCAAGCACCCCAGAGGGCTTCTTAGAGAGGCCCCCTGAAACCTAACCTACAATCCACGTCTGTTCTTAGGCTGCCACACAGCAGACATGTTGCTGGACCCCTGGGTAGGAGAGCCCCTGCTCTCCTGGGCTGCAACAATGCACATCCTGGGCAAGGTGCTAAATCTCCTCCCCCAGGATGGGCAGGGGGAAGCTCCAAAGGCATGCCGCCTCTGTGAGCGTCCCCAGGCCACTGCAACCCCCCACTCTGGCGGGAAGCTTGGCCGGAAACCCCAAATAAGTAAGGGGGATGTGCCAGCCTCCCAACCCCATCCCTCAGGTAGGGGAGGCGAGGTGAAGCACATCTCCGTGCTCTCGCCATCTTGAAGATGGGAAGCCCTGCCCAATCAAGACTAGGCTACTGCCCCCCTCCCACAGGAGAGGCAGAATAGGGTATGTACCCACTCCAGGACAGGGATCCATTGGTCCCTGCCCTTCACCTACCGGTAACGTCCCTAAATCTAGTATTTAGGGGCACCCTGAACCTTCCTATTCCAGATTCCGAAATCCAAAGAAGAGCTAGAAGAAAGAAGACCTGCCCTGCAGCTGCTAAGAAGAGGAAGACACCAACTGCTTTGGCCCCAGCCCTATCGTCCTGTTGACACTCGAACCTGCTCCAACCCGGCATCTCTTGTTGCCATCAACCTCACTAACCCCGGAGGACCTGGCTACCTTTTGACTCTAAGCCCCCTGTGACTCCCATGAGTAGAGGCTCTACTCAAACTCTACTTCTAATCCCTGGCAGCAGCCTGGAACCGCGAACCCAGCACACTCTGTTCTCTCAGGCCAGGCTTGGCTGGTGCAAAGACCACGAGGACGACCCCACAGCGACTGTGACCCCAAGTCCGGCACCCAAGGACCTCCCTCGACACTCCTGAAGAAGCCTGCAGCCTCAGAACCAGGTGCCCCCCAACCGCGATCAACAGAGGGTAAGATTTCCCGACACCAAAAGGCACCCCTGCACCCGGCGCCCCGCGGCCCCCTGTGCCCAATCCCGGGGTACCTACCTATCCTCCAACTACCCAACTTACCTCTCGAAGTGGTGGTGGCACTTGAAGAATCTTCGTCCCCGAGCTTGCAGTCTTTTTCTAAACTGGATATTTCCCATTGAAATCTATTGAGCGCCCGAAGGCTGAAAAGCACCCTGCACCCAGCCGCCCGAGTGGCCCTGGCAGTGCAATCTCTACACCTACCTACTTCCCCACTTGCCCAGAGTAAGTGACCAGGAGCCCGGCTCCCACAGCCGCGTGGCCCGCTAGTCAGCAGCAAACAACCAAGGCCCCCCTACCTCTCATAGGATAACATTGGGCCTAACTCTCTATGCAACCGGCCGCCCTTGTGCTGCTGAGGGTGAACCAACTGTACCTACCTGACCCTAGGAGACCCCTGAGTCTATGCCCAAAACCTTAACTCTGCCAGTCGAGTACTTGCCTTTAAACCGATAACTATGTTTGAGGCATATGAGCTGCAGATTGCCCACTTTTGCATAGATCGCCATCTGGTGTTGGGTCCGGATGTTTACAGTTTGTTTTTCCTCTTGGAAAGTCTTTGGAAGTCACAAGGTCGGTGACTCCTCCCTTGGATGGTATTGCGCATGGGCTTCGGCTCCATCCTCAGATTGTTTTTTTCCGCCATCGGGCTCGGATGGAATACTTCGCGCTCCGGTTCCGAACATTTCCAGTTCGACGATCAAAGCGGAATCCTCGCTCATCGCAGTATTGTTCAGATCCAGATCTCCTCAATCACCTTCTCTTCGACATCTTCGATTCCAGTCGACGGCGGCCTTCGGGCCTACCCAAGCTCCGGTCCCGGCTGATGGAAAGAACTCCTTTCAAGAAGTGCTCTCGATGTGGGTCCAAATTCCCCCACACTGATATTCATGAGGTGTGCAACCTCTGCCTCTCCCCGGAACACGAGGCTCGAGACTGCCCGGCCTGCAAGTCTTTCAGATCGAAAAAGACTATTCGCGATCGAAGGGCCAGCCGAAACATGGCGCACTCCTCGACCTCCGTTCCAGTCGACATCTTCGGGGACGACGTCGAAGATCCGGGACAGCAGCACACCGAAGAGGACACAGTCAGTGCTTCCGAAGCAGACGACTCGGATGTGGAGGACATCACCCCGGCGCAGAGGGTCGTGAGTACTATACCCCCTCCCGCGCCGACACTCAAAAAGGCTTCGGTCACGCCTTCGCCTCCGGGCCTAGGCAAGACCAGAGACACTGCTTCAAACACCCCACCTTCGTCCCCGATGAAGCCAAATAAGCCTTCTGGCGGCTCGGGCTCGAGCCACCCCTCCAGCGGTGCTGATAAACACTTCGGCACCGAAAAAGAGACCGGCCTCTACCTCGACACCGAGCTCCGCACCAAAGTCCTCGGTGTCGAAACACAGCCTATCGTTACCGACCAAACCCCATAAGGCCCTCTGCACCGACACTTCTACACCGAAGCCCACCTCGGCGCCGACCAGGAAATCGGAGGTTCCCAAGCCCAGTGCTAAGCACGGCACTGACAAGCCTAAAAGTCATCGGCCCCGAAACCTTCGGCGCCGACGGAACAAACATTGTCACAGGAACTGTTTACACCGGATCCCCTGCAAAAGACTCTTACCAAGGACCCAAAAACTGGACATTTGGCACTCTCCTAAAAAGAGATATTTGGACAAACCGGCTCCGCCTCAAAAGAGGAAGGACTCTGCTACCTCCCCTTTCAGAATTCCTCCTCCACCTCCTCCACCCTCTCCACCTCCGCCCCCTCCGCCTTCTCCACCCCCACCTCATTGCTCCCCGACCCCGTCTCCAGACGATGATGATCAGGGGGACCCATATTACGATCCAGGGGATGTGCCCCAAGACCCCACCCCTACAGGATCCCCAGACCCATGGGACAACTACAAGATGACCTTTACCCTTCCAGGCCATCTCCACCGGAAGACTCATTTGGTTTCCACCACCTACTTCAGAGGGCGGCACATTATCACGGGGTAGAGCTACACACTGACCCAGTAGAGGAGGATTTCCTCCTCGACACCTTTGATACCGCACATAGGTCTACCTCCATACTACCTATGCTCAAGGGGGTGATAAAACGTGCGCCAGAGGTTTTTAAGGACCCAGTCAGAGCTAGGGTCATTAACCCACGCATAGAGAGAGTACAAAGCTGCCCCCACAGATCCTGCCTATATCAAAGGGCCAGCGCCACTGGATTCCCTAGTGGTTTCCACTGCACGGAAGAGGTCAAACTCCCAGGCGTCAGGCGAAGCACCACCACCTGACAAAGAGTCAAAGCTACTGGACGCGTCAGGAAATCTCACTGCGTCACAGGCAGCCAATATATGGCGTATCGCCAACACTCAAGCGCTATTGGCCAGATACGATAGAGCGCATTATGATGAATTAGAAACCATAATGCACCACCTCCCAGAAAGATACAAAAATAGGGCCAATGAATTAATTCAAGTCGGTAAGACTAGAACACCTCCATAAGCTGTGCCTTCGATGCAGCAGACACAGCCTCCAGGGCCAGTAACACTTGTGTCCTTCTCCGTCGCCATGCTTGGCTGAGAGTATCGGGCTTCAAACCGGAGGTACAGGCCTCAATCCTAAATCATCTTTGACCAAGAAGACCTATTCGGCCCAAAGGTGGATGAGGCCCTCGAGAAAATGAAGGACATGGATACGGCGAAATCTATGGGAGCCCTGCAGTCACACCCTCCTACGCACTCCTTTCGCCGCTCTACCTTTCGGGCTACGGCTAGAGGCTACTCCTCAGCGTGTCCACTTCCTACAAATCCCCTGCTCAGTCCACCTTCACAAGGAGTTATCAAAGAGGCGGCTATAGGGGCAATAACAATAAAGGCAGAGGCAAAACAAATACTGCCCGCTCTGCCACACCGCCTACCCAATGACTTCCCCCTGCTCCCTCCAGACCATCCCACTCCGGTTGGGGGCAGGCTACAAAATTTCCTTCAGGTCTGGGAGACCATCACCTCAGACAAATGGGTGACCCAAATTATTCCCTCAGGGTACTGCCTAGAATTGACATCTACCCCCCCCCCCCAAACATTCCACCCAGGCAACGCCCAATGTCACAAGAACATTCCATGTTACTAAAACAGGAGGTAATCTCCCTCCTACAAAAACAGGCAATAGAACAAGTCCCCGCCAATCAGCAAAATTTAGGGGTCTACTCCGTATATTTTCTAATACCAAAAAGAGACGAGACTCTACGACCTATTCTAGATCACCGGCCTCTAAACACATACATACATTCGGACCATGTTCGAGGCATGTGGGCTGCTGAATTCATATCTGTGCATAGATCGCCGCCTAGTGTTGGGTCCGGATGTTTGCACGTTGTTGTCCTGGAAGAGTCTTCGAAGTATCCTGAGATAGGTGACTCCTCCCCTGGACCACAGTGCGCATGGGCATCCTCTCCATCCTCAGATTGTTTTTTTTCCGCCATTGGGTTCGGATGTGCTTATCTTGACTCAAGTTAGGAAAATTTAGTTTCAGGCCAAAAGGCCTTTAGTTTTCGTCGGTACTGTTCCCGATCGGTATCGACAGTTTACTTGCTAGTTTAGCGACTTTAACAACTTTTTCGGATCCATTATATCCGACCATCGACCCTACATCGACAATGGAATCGAGGACCCCATTCAAGCGGTGTCCTGTTTGCCACGCGAAATATCCACATATCGACGTCCACCCGGTGTGCAACAAATGCCTCTCACCGGATCACGACGAATCAAAATGTATGGCCTGTGCCCGATTCCGATCCAAGAAGACTCTCCGGAATCGTTGTGCCGCGAGACTTGAAGCGCAGCAAGCGGCACCGCCCCGACCAACATCTTCAGCACCGAGGACGAAGATGTTGAAAGCGTGGAAAACGTACCCTCCAGCCCCGCTTCCGAACACGGTTCCAGATCGGAAGACTTAGATGAAGAGCTTTTTCACAGGGAAGAAGCCGACGATGAGGTAGGAGACTACGATGAGGCCTTAGGGGCCGAAGAAGGTAGCTCTGGTGACTAGCAGGGCCTACCCGTCCAAACGGAGGATATCCCAGTGCGTCAGTCTACGGCTCCGGTCGAGGGATCGCCTTCGGGCCTTACCCAAGATCAATCCCGCAGTTCTTCGGCCCCGCCCTCTGGTCCGGCCTCGGACATCCAGCGAGAGCCATTATTACCCAAAAAGACTGGTTTCCCTTCCACGAAACCGAAACCAATAGTCGCACCGGTTCAACAGAAACCGAAAGTGAAACTAACACTGGTCGGTTCGAGGACCACCACACCTTCGACGCCAGCCAAAACCGTCGGCTCCGACCGCACCAAAAGGGACTTCGGTGCCGAACTCGCTGCAGCCGATGTCTGCGCCGACCCAAAGAGAAAGGCCATCTGTACCGCCAAAGCGCCTCGGACCCCGGCACCGAAACAATCGGCACCGACCACCAAGGTTAAAATAGCCGCTGCATCGCAATCCACCTAGAAAGCAGCGACTACGGTCCAATCATCGACGCCGTCGACAGCTACTACCTCTCCTCGACTCGATGACCCTGTGGCTCCAAAGAAGTCCACACCTGCCTCTACAGAACCACTCGGCGCCAAAGAACCGTCGGCGTTCCAGGTGCGACAAGTTGCAGCGTCCTTGCAACACATCAGAGAAAAGGCAGCCCTCCAGGCCACGTCGGGCTCCGAGCCGAAAAAGGCTCAAAAGGCACCTTCGGCACCAACCAACACGTGTCACCCAGACAAGGTCCCCATCTACTGAACTCTCCTACTGGGACATCACCGTCCCACTTCATCGACGCCGACACCGGCAGGCTCATGCTCTGAAAGCGGAAGATCATTTCCGAGCAGGCTTTGGACTCTTACAGGATCCTGCTGAAGCAAAAACTGCCGGCGGAAACGGAACCAGTTCTTTATGAACGCCTCCACACCTCTTACCCAGATCCACAGTCCTTCTCTCCGACGCACTCCGACACGGACGCAATAGAGGACTACATGGGTGACTACACCACCTACCCCAGGGATATGGACCCTGAAGGCCCGCAGGACCCTGATCACGTTTGGGATGACCCTGTAGACCCAGGTGCCGCTATGGATACACAGGACACGCAGCTTTATGGCGCAAAAACGTCTACCACAGAGGACACTGCTGCATTCAACGCCCTCATTGAACGTGCCGCAGCCAGTCATGGAGTGCAACTCCACTCAGACACAATCGAGGACGATTTCTTGGTGGACACTTTCGCATCCTCAGAGAGGACTGTAAAGACTCTGCCCATGTTGAAAGGTGTCCTCAAGCCAGCAAAGGACATTTTCAAAGATACCACCAGGGCACGGGTAATAAACCCCAGGATCGAGAAAAAATACAAGCCAGCACCTGGGGACCCTACGTACATTAGAGGCCAGTTGCCTCTGGACTCCATCGTAGTTGCTAATGCTCGCAAACGGGCACACTCGCAGACAACTGGTGATGCTCCTCCCCCGGACAAAGAGTCCAAGGTGCTAGAGACCTCCGGCAAAAGGATTGCAGCCCAGGCGGCAAACATATGGCGCATTGCCAATACACAGGCGCTCCTAGCTCGCTACGATCGCTCACACTATGACACGTTAGAGACCCTACTCCAACATCTACCTGACGAGTACAAAGAGGCAGCGGAGCTCCTCATCAAGGAGGGACAACTTCTCACAAACGCATCCATTAAGTGTGCACTGGATGCCGCCGACACAGCTGCGAGGGCAATAAACACCAGCGTCATGCTACGACGACACGCCTTGTTACGAATCTCCGGATTCAAACCTGAGGTTCACAATAACATCCTCAATCAGCCTGTCAACCCCGACTACTTATTCGGACCAGAAGTTGACACCACCCTAGAAAAGTTCAAAAAAGACAGACACTGCAAAGTCAATGGGGGCTCTGCAAACGCAGACATTTCGTAGTGGCTCCTTTCGTCGCCACGGAATTAGGGGAGCGGCTAGAGGACAGGGGTCACAGCAAACCTACAATAAAGGGGGCACACAAAGTACCTACGATAAAAACACCCGAGGTGGATATTGTGGCTCCAGCATCAAGGGCAGAGGACGCGGTTACGGCAACACCAGGTCCTCACCCAAGAACAAACAGTGACGCCCTCTCCCTTCCCCCCGACCACATAACACCTGTCGGGGGAAGACTCCAGCGGTTCCTGTCCACGTGGAATACCATCACCACGGACAGGTGGGTCAGAGATGTTATCCAACACGGTTACTGCCTCGAATTAACCTCCACTCCACCCACAATACCGCCAAGGCACCGTCCTATGTCCTCAGAGCACTTAGCATTATTACAGCAGGAAGTGCTAAGTATGCTGCAAAAAGGCGCAATAGAGGTCGTGCCCGTCCACCAACAAGGGACAGGGGTGTACTCTCTGTACTTCTTAATACCAAAGGAGGACGGGTCACTCAGACCTATACTAGACCTGAGACCCCTCAACCACTACATTCTCTCAGAGCATTTCCATATGCTCACCCTACAGCAGGTTCTCCCGCTGCTCAGACAGGGAGACTTCCTAGCCACACTAGACCTCAAAGATGCGTATTTCCACATACCCATACACCCGTCACACCGAAAATATCTCAGGTTCACTCTTCTGGGGCAGCACTACCAATTCAAAGTCCTCCCCTTCGGTGTGACAACAGCACCCAGAGTTTTCACCAAGTGCCTAGCTACAGCAGCTGCACATCTACGGAGACAACACATCCACGTCTACCCTTACCTGGACGACTGGCTTGTTCAAGCACAGTCAGCCCAACAATGTGCCAGCCACATGTCCCTCACCATCCACCTTCTTCACAGTCTGGGATTCTCACTAAATTACCCAAAATCACATCTCCAACCCGCACACGTACAACAGTACCTAGGTGCGACCATAGACACTCTGGCAGCCACAGCTCAGCCAAATTTAGTGAGGATCAACAGCATGCAACTGCTGATCTCAAAGTTCAAACCGCAACACTCCCTTCCTGCGCGAGTGTTCATGCAGTTGATAGGCATGATGGCCTCCTGCATTTTCATAGTCCCGCACGCGAGACTACATATGCGCCTGCTTCAGGAGTGCTTAGCACGTCAATGGAATCAGGCTCACGGGCAACTAAAAGACCTAGTGTTGGTGAGCGGTCGGGCATACAACTCTCTGCATTGGTGGAATCCACAAAACCTTTGCAAGGGCCGACCGTTCCAAGAGCCTGTTCCACAAATAATACTGACGGCGGACGCGTCTCTCCAGGGATGGGGAGCTCATGTACTCAATTACACAGTGCAGGGACTATGGACTATACAGCAAAAGAAGATGCACATCAACCTTCTAGAACTGATGGCAATCTTCCTGGCAATGAAAGCATTCAAAGTACACCTGTGCAACAAGGTCGTGTTGATCCGGACGGACAACATGACGGCCATGTACTACATACAGAAACAGGGAGGAACACACTCTCCACAGTTGTCTCATCTGGCTCAGAGCATGTGGAAGTGGGCCATTCAGAGGAACATATTCCTCATGGCAGAACACCTCCCGGGCAAGGACAACCAGATGGCGGATCTGCTCAGCAGACACAGCCACCAGATGCACGAGTGGGAGCTACATCCGTCAGTACTCCAACCGTACTTCCAACAGTGGGGTCATCCAGAGATAGACCTATTCGCCACAAACGAAAACGCAAAATGCCAAAGCTTTGCCGCCAGGTTCCCACATCCACAGTCGCAGGGAAATGCGATATGGATGAACTGGTCCGGCAGATTTGCGTACGCTTTTCCACCAGCGCCATTGACACCGCTGGTAGCACGCAAACTGCGACAGCACTCACTGACACTCATCCTAGTTGCTCCCACATGGGCGCGCCAGCCATGGTACACCACCTTTCTGGAACTTTCCGTGGTGCCGCATCAAAGGCTGCGCTGCAGATCAAACCCGCGCTTTTGACGCAGAACCATGGAGAAATTCAGCACCCAGATCCGCAACAGCTGAACCTGGCAATCTGGCTCCTGAAGTCTTACAGTTTGGCTACCTAAACCTGCCACCTGACTGTATGGAGATCATTAAGGAAGCCAGGAGACCCACTACCAGAGCTTTCTATGCAGCTAAATGGAAGAGGTTTGTCATTTACTGCAACAACAAAGACATTAACCCGCTAGACGCATCCATTCAAAATATAATCTGTTACCTTTTACACCTCTACCGATGCAATCTGGCATACACCTCAATACGTATCCATTTGACCGCAATATCAGCCTATCTCCAGAACAGGCAGCACCTCTCTTTATTCAGAGTGCCTGCCATCAAAGCTTTCTTGGAGGGACTTAAACTAGTAATTCCCCCAAGACACCCACCAGCACCGGTCTGGAACCTCAACTTGGTCCTCACCCGACTGATGGGCCCACCCTTCGAACCTCTACACTCATGTGAGATTCAATTCCTCACCTGGAAAGTAGCTTTCCTAGTGGCAATCACTTCGTTAAGAAGAGTTAGTGAACTCCAGGCACTAACCATTCAAGAGCCATTCATACAGGTTCACGCAAACAGGGTCGTACTACGTACCAACCCCAAATTCATGCCTAAAGTTATATCGCAGTTCCACATGAATCAAACTATTGAACTGCCTGTTTTCTTTCAGAATCCACAAAATGTCACTGAAAGAATGCTCCATACACTAGATGTCAATGAGCCCTCATGTACTATATAGACAGAACTAAACACTTTAGGAAGACAAAACAACTTTTCGTTGCCTTTTCTCCACAACACAAAGGCAACGCCATCTCCAAAGCAGGTATAGCCAGATGGATCGTTAAATGTATTCAAATTTGCTATCAAAAGGCTAAACGCACATTAACGATTCCCCCACGAGCCCACTCAACACGAAAGTTAGGGGCGTCCATGGCTTTCCTAGGAAACATTCCTTTACAGGAAATATGTAGAGCAGCCACATGGTCCACTATACATACATTTACCAAACACTATTGTGTAGATGTACACTCAAAACAGCAGGCAGCTGTAGGACAGGCTGTTCTCAAAACTCTTTTTCAGACCGCTGCAGCTGGCACTGGTAGCCGCCGCTAATAGGGGGCACTGCTATGTATTCTATGCACAGATATGAATTCAGCAGCCCACATGCCTCGAACTGAATATGCTACTTACCAGTATGCATCTGTTCTTGGCATGTAGGGCTGCTGACATTCATATCGCCCTCCCTCCTCCCCGGCGCCTGTAGCAGCTGCAGCTCTCAGAATTACTGTAAGCATGGTCATCACTTTCTGTACCTACTCCATCACTGCCACAATGGCGAAAAATAATCTGAGGATGGAGAGGATGCCCATGCGCACTGTAGTCCAGGGGAGGAGTCACCTATCCCAGGATACTTCGAAGACTCTTCCAGGACAACAACGTGCAAACATCCGGACCCAACACTAGGCGGCGATCTATGCACAGATATGAATGTCAGCAGCCCTACATGCCAAGAACAGATGCATACTGGTAAGTAGCATATTCAATATAAACCATTGGCCTAGAGTTCAGTTCTTGAGTGTGAGACCATTTGCTGGCTGAGTGTGTGCAACAAATGCTTTACTGTCCTCTGATACTGCCTTACTGCTCGACCAAGCTACCACTTTAGAGAGTAAGGTTATATCTAACTTTAGCCTCTGACAAACCTCTGGGGACTGTGGACTCTGTACACCCTGTACCTATTTGGGAACAGTATATACAGAGCCACTTTCTCACAATCTGTCCCTCTCCAGTGCCAAGATGATACTCCTAGCGCCAGAGTGGCAGTGTCAATGGTGGTTCATGGACCTACTTCCCTGGTCACAGCATCCATTTCTCGGACTGTTATGCAGACGACCTGCTCACAATTCCCAGGCCTGATGGTGCCCCCCCTATCTCTCCTCCTTGAATTTGGCTGCATGGCTTCTGAACTAGTACAGTATGGACATTTGAACCTGCCAACAGACTGCATGGAGATCCTGAAGGAGGCCAAGCGACAGTCCACCCAGCTAGCATATGCCTTAAAGTGAAAGATTTTGCATCTGGTGTTTCTTCTTCTAGAGTGTGGACCGTGCAACTAGCTGGGAAGATTTCCTTCCATTCTTATTACTTCTTGCCAACATCTGCCCTCCTATTCTTTTCCATAAAAGTTTATTTGGCAGCTTACTGCATACAGGAAATATCCTCCACACATAGTTTTTTTTCAAAATCACCATCAAGGATTTCCTAGAGGGTTTGAAGACTGTCTATCCTGCAGCTAGGCGTCCTCTCTTCATGGGAGCTTACTCTAGTCCTTTCCTGCCTTATGCTGGACCCATTCGAGGCCATACACATTGCATCTCCAACATCTCTTGTGGAATCCACTTCCCTTGTAGCAATCACATCAGCATTCTGTTATAGCGAAATTAAAGCTTTGTTCTCATGAACCATAGTCTTCCATTCTTCCAAGGTGGTTACAAAAACCCACACAATTCTTCTCTAAGGCGGTGCGTGTTTCCATTTTAATCTTTATTACCCACATTCTTTCAGAACCCATCTACACCAGCTGCGAGAACACTGTTCTCTAAATTTACGGAGGGTTTTAAAGTTTTTTCTTGATAAAACACACACAATCCACAGATCAGACCCATTATTTGTTAATTATGGGGCGGTCCACACTGTTCTAGCCGCTTCCAGTCCATCTCATGATGGATTGTTTCTTGCATTCTGTTAGGTTATCAGAAAGCTAACAAAACACTGTCATCCCTAAATCACATTCCACTAGGGGTAAAGCAGCCACTGCCACCTTAATGCAGAATAGCCCCATTCAAGAGATTTGCAAGGCAGGTACATGGAGGTCTAGTCACACATTCACCAAGCATTACTGACTTGATTCTGATGCTAGGGCAGGCCTCTCAAAAATATATTCATTTAGTGGGATTTTGTGGTTCACTTTGTTTTCTCCACCGCTATAAGTAGGTGTGGGGTTGCTATTCTATTCAGTGCTTATGGCTATACATGGAATTCCCCTACGAAAGAAGGAAGGGTTTCTTACCTGTAACTCCAGCTTTCTCGTAGGGGAATTTCCATAAGTCATAAGTAGCCCTCCCTCCTCCCCGGTGGAATAGACAGAGGCACTCATGGGCCTTATACAGATCATTCATCGCCTCAAAAAGAACTGAGCAAACTGCCTCTAGCCAAGCATGATAGGACACTGGAGGTGCCTGGGGCCTTGAAGGTACCACATCTATTTTCTGCTCTTATAATGGCAGCCTAGGAGTCTACACTATGCTCCTTCATTTCTATACTGTGTTTGTGAAAGACATCTGTATTTTTACAAAAGCTTTGTACATTTATAAGCATGGACAATTCTCCTGACCCCCCTTTTATCTATAAAATGAAGAATTTGGCCATTGTAGCCTTCTTCCAGCTGTGAAAGTTTCTTTCAGTTACTTCAGGCCTTCCCGAAGAAAGGCGAGCATCTATCTACACATAAGAAAATTTCTGATGGATACATCTGCCAGTGGATTCCTCACCTTGTGAATATCCCCTGCGCCAGCAATGTTCGGAAACTTTTGTAGCAGTCCACGCCGATGAGGTCGAAGACGACGTCAGAGACACTGCTCCGCTCGCGACTCCGCTGACGTCACCGGCTCCATAAGAAGACCTCGTCGGCGTGATGACGTCAGTTCCCTTTTTTCCGCGCCGATGACGCCAATGGATTTCGGGAATCGTTACTAGTGGCATTACTTGTTACTTTGTATATTTGTATTTTCTGGAGTTTCTCTGTTCTTCTTTGATAATGTCAACGAGGAAGTCTGGTTTCAAGCCTTGCCGAGAATGTGGCAAGCACATGTCTATCACCGACCCGCACGACGATTGTGTTTGGTGTTTGTCTTCAGACCACGATGTGGGAGGTTACTCAAGCTGTCCTAAAATGAGCTTGAAGGCGCTTAAAGAAAGAGGCGAAGCTCTTCATCGCCCGAATGAAGAAGGAAAAAAGAGGAAGGAGGTCTGGATCCAGGTCGAGGTCGGCGTCCAAGTCAACTTCGGGGCATGCTTCAAAGAGTAAGAAGCATAAAAAGAAGAGGAGGTATTTTTCGCATCATCATTCCGATAAAGGTTCGGCTTCGAAGACTAAGTCGCCTACTCGACGTCGGAGAGAGTCAGTGTCTCCTTCTCCAGTCCCGGCTTCGCCTCCAACTCCTTCTTCTCCGGTGACTTCGCCGGTTCCGGCTGCTTCTCCAGTGCCGGTGTCATCCCCGACGCCGGTTCCATCTCCGGCTCCAGCGAGTCCTCCGGCTCCGTCTCTGGTCCTGGATGAGGATTGTCAGGCTCCGGGTGAGACTGTGACGCCTCTTGTTCCACCGTCGGCGCCGGCAGGCCCGAGTCCGGTGTTACCTGACAAGTATCCTGCTTTTCCTGGTCCAGGTCAGGACCCTACGCATTACCTAAATGCTATGTATGGGGTGTTTTCAAGGGCAATGTATAACCCTGGTGCACCTATGGGTCCGATGGCTTTCAATTTGGGAGTGCCGCAGGTCTACCCTCAAGCTCCGTTTATGGCATTCTTTCCAGCGACGCCGTCTTGGCAGCTACCGGCGCCGAGAACATCGCCGCTTCCCTCTTCACCGGCGCCGACTCGACTTCGTTCGACGCCGGCTGCTCTGGCTGATCCGCCTTAGACGCCGCTGCCGGCGCAGTCGGATTGGCACACGCCGCCGCCGCAGATCCGGATTCATTCAAGGAGGGAAGCACAGAGTGGTGGACGAGAGACGCTTTCTGTTGGAAGAGGCTGAAGAGGGAGAGTTAGTGGAATCTGATGGTGTTTGAAGAGTTAAAGGAGGCAAGTGGACTGGAATTGTCTCCAGAGTGGGAGTTCACTCCACCATCGGATGAACCCTCTGAAGAAGCAGCACTGTATCATGCGGTGATTAGAAAAGCTGCGGAATTGTTGTATCTCCAATTACCAACAGAATTTAAAGCTAATATTCTTACTGAGGTGTTGCATTCACCTCCTGCGGTCTCAGAACCCTTGCTACCCTTTAACGAGGCTATTATGGAACCTGCGCTAGAGGTATGGCGCAAACCTTTTTCAGCTACTGCAGTCTCCAGGGCAGTTGCAAGGAGATAGAGTGGCTCCGGGGGATCCTGAATTTTTAACTTCGCACCCTTCGCCTGAAAGCTTTGTAGTTCAGGCGGCTTGTTCGGGACGATCAAAAGGGGCTTTTCCTCCGGTTCCAGGAGACAGGGAGGCTAAGAAGGTGGACCAATCGGCCAAAAAGGTCTTCATCAGCCAGTATGGCTCTTAAGTCGTCAAATGCAACGTGTTTGTTGGGGCGCTATATCCATGCGCTTATGGACTCTGCAAAGAAGTTGGCACCAAAGCTGTCAGAAGAGGATAGGGCCGGCTTCAATGAAGTACTGACAGCTGCCCAGGCGGCTGCTCGCCAAGTTATCCAAAGTGGTCTGGACACAGCAGACTCAGTTGCCAGGGTCATGGGGTCTTCGGTCGCCACCAGGAGGGGTGCATGGCTAAAGTCCTCTGAATTCTCCTCTGATGTGCAGTCAACTTTATTAGACTTGCCTTTTGATGGGTCTGGTTTGTTCGGGAAGAAGGCGGATGCTGCTCTCTAACGATTCAAGGAGAGTAAGGCTACGACTAGGTCATTGGGCCTTCAATCCCAGCCGAGAGGAACTTTCAAAAGGTATAGAGGCTTTGGTAGGGCGACTTTTCGCTCTTACAGACCAGTCCAGCAGCAGCAACAACAGCAAGGTTCTTTGTCCAAGGGATACAGAGGAAGAGTTAGGGGTCGCTCACGTGGCCGTCAACTCTCCTCCTCCTCCTCTTCCTCAGTCCCTCCCACCTCCGCAAAGCAGCCCTAGATTCGACATTCCGGATCATGCTGGTCCTGTGGGGGGCCGGCTTACCCATTTTCTACAGGATTGGGAATCTGTAACTACAGATCTCTGGGTTCTGGATCTTGTAGAAAATGGGTACGCCCTTCCCTTTCGGGAATTCCCTCCAAATTACCCTCCTTGCCAAGGGGCTTGCTCGGAGGACCACAGTCTTCTCCTGCAGGAGGAAGTCCTGAAGTTGTTTCAGAAAGGTGCGATAGAGGTGGTTCCGGAGCAGGAGAGGGGTCAGGGATGTTACTCCTGGTATTTTCTGATTCCGAAAAAGGACGGCAGGTTGCGTCCGATATTGGACCTCAGAATCCTGAACTTTTACCTGAAACAGGAGAAGTTCAAGATGCTCACCCTTGCGCAGGTTCTTCAGGCGCTGAATCAGGAGGACTGGATGGTGTCGCTCAACTTGCAGGATGCGCATTTCCACATCCCCATCCTGAAGTCGCACAGGAAGTACCTCCGGTTTACGGTAGGGTCGCAACATTACCAGTTTGTAGTCCTCCCGTTTGGTCTTACTACCGCACCTCGAGTCTTCACAAAGGTGATGGCGGTGGTGGCAGCCCATCTCAGAAGGTCGGGGATTTCAGTTTTCCCTTATTTAGACGACTGGCTGATCAAGGCGGAGTCGTCGGAGAAGGTGCTGCGTCATCTGCAGGATACAACTCGGCTGTTGTACAAATTGGGTTTTCCGATCAACGTGCCCAAATCTCACCTGGTGCCCTCTCAGCGCAACCTGTTCATAGGTGCGGTACTGGACACTACTGTGTGTCGAGCATTCCCTCCTCCACAAAGGATTCTCGACATACAGGAAATGATTCCTTTATTTTTCAACGGAGCGGTCGTTCCAGTTCTGAAGGTCCTTCGCCTGCTCGGTCTGTTCGCCTCCTGCATCCTGTTGGTCAACCATGCACGCCGGCACATGAGGGCGCTACAGTGGTGCCTCCGCAAGCAGTGGTATCAGCACAAGGGAGATCTCAGGGAGTCTGTGAGGATCTCCAGAGAAGCTGCAGCGGAAATGTCTTGGTGGAGCGTGGAGGGCAATCTGTCCCAAGGGAAGCCCTTCCATTTACCTCCATCGGTGGCCACAGTGATAACGGATGCATCCACTTTAGGGTGGGGTGCTCATCTGGGGGATCTGGAGATCAAGGGTCTTTGGTCTACGGAGGAAAGGTTGCTTCACATCAACCTCCTGGAATTGCGGGCGATTCGTTTGGCACTCAAGGCCTTCCTCCCTTCCCTTCGCGGTCAGTCTGTTCAAGTTCTGACGGACAACACGACCGCGATGTGGTATATAAACAAACAGGGAGGGGTGGGGTCTCTTTGTCTCTGCAGAGAGGCCCTGCGTCTATGGTCCTGGGCTCAGGACCATCGGATTTGTCTGATGGCAAATCATCTGGCCGGGGTGTTGAAAGTACGTGCGGACAGTCTGTCGGCAGTTCTCCGCCGACCACGAGTGGAAGCTTCATCCGGAGGTGGTTCGTCACGTCTTCCGGATGTGGGGAACTCCTCGGGTGGACCTGTTCGCCACTCACGAGAATGCTCACGGCCCGTCATTCTGCAGTCTCCAGTATCCGCTGCAGGGGGCGTTAGGGGACGCGTTTCAGTTGAGTTGGGACTCTCGACTCCTTTACGCTTTTCCTCCCATACCCTTGATTCCTCGGGTTCTGAGGAAGATTCGCCAAGACCGGGCCCAAGTTATATTGGTCGCCCCGGATTGGCCAAGAAGGGTGTGGTACACAGATCTTTTCCACCTCTCCTCGTGCCCTCCGCTGCGTCTCCCTCTGAGGGCAGACCTCCTCTTGCAGTCGGAGGGGCAGGTTCTACACCCCCACCTCCCAGAGCTTACACCTTCATGCCTGGAGATTGAACGGGGCAACCTGAATTCTTTCTCTCTCCCGCCAGATGTGGTGGATGTTATTTTATCGGCCCGGCGACACTCCACCAAATCCATATATTCCTATAGATGGTCTAAATTTCTACTCTGGTGTGGGGAGAGGTCAATTGATCCTTTGAAGGCTCGTTTGTCTAACATTTTGCAGTTTGCCCTTTCTCTTGCTCAGCAAGGCTTTGCTGTGGCTACAGTTAAAGGATATTTATCGGCTTTGTCGGCATTCCTATGCCTGCTGGATCAGCCGTCACTGTTCAAGTCACCTATTCTTCGTTTTATAAAGGATCTTACAAGTAAGTTTCCTCCTACTCCCTTTATTGTGCCCCAATGGGACTTAAATCTTGTATTAACCTATCTTATGGGTTCTCCCTTCGAGCCCTTACATAAGTGTCCCTTGAAGCTGTTGTCTTTCAAGACGGTATTCCTTATCGCAATTACCTCGGCAAGGAGGGTAAGTGAGCTTCAAGCTCTTAGTTCAAAGCCCCCATTCTTGACTGTGCATGCTGAACGAATGGTACTCCGGACCAGGGCTGCGTTTTTGCCTAAGGTGGTAACACCTTTCCATCTGGGACAATCCATTACCCTTCCTTCTTTTTATCCTCCCCCTCATCCTTCCAAAGAGGAGGAGAGACTTCACCGTTTGGACCCTAAAAGGGCGGTGAGCTTTTACCTGGACAGGACAAAGGACATCAGGGTTGATGATCAGCTCTTCGTGGGCTTTGCTGGCTGCAGGAAAGGTCGAGCGGTGCACAAGCGCACCCTTTCCAGGTGGATTGTCTTGTGCATCAAGATTTGCTACTCTTTGGCTGGTAAGGAGCCTCCGGAGGGTTTAAGGGCTCATTCCACTAGAGCAAAGTCTTCCACCTCTGCTTTGTCTAGGGGGGTTCCTGTGGAGAACATTTGTAGGGCGGCAACTTGGGCCTCCCTTCACACCTTCGCAAAACATTGTTTGGACACCGAGGTGAGGAGGGACGGACACTTTGCTCGTTCCGTCCTTCAGGATTTTCTGGTGTATAAGGGTAGACACCCTCCTCCGGGAGTGGGGGACTGCTGTGTAATCTATTCACAAGGTGAGGAATTCACTGGCAGATGTATCCATCAGAAGAACAAGTTACTTACCTTCGGTAACGCTTTTTCTGGTGGCTACAGTATCTGCCTGTGGATTCCTCACTGACCCACCCGCCTCCCCGTTGTCCATCCTTCTATACCAGTGATTCTATATCAGTATTTCTATGCTGTATTTCTATTGATGGTTTCAAATTGGTTTATTACTGTCAAGGAAGTGATGTTATTTATGTTCTCTACACTGTTAATATGCATATTGTGTACTGTGTATGCTGTTTATGTGCATATTGCTGTCAGTCCGTCCGTGTGCCTCGAAAGCACGGAAAAAAGGGGCGGAACTGACGTCATCACGCCGACTAGGTCTTCTTATGGAGCCGGTGACGTCAGCGGAGTCGCGAGCGGAGCCGTGTCTCTGTGACCTCGTCTTCGACCTCATCGGCGTGGACTTTTACAAAAGTTTCCGAACGTTGCTGGCGCAGGGGATATTCACAAGGTGAGGAATCCACAGGCAGATACTGTATCCACCAGAAAAAGCGTTACCGAAGGTAAGTAACTTGTTCATCTTGGTTAAAGTGCTCTGAGTTCCCTGCATGTTGGCGGGTCTTTTCAGTGCTTATGACTTATCATGGAAATTCCCCTATGAGGGAAGTGGAGTTGCAGGTAAAACTATTCCTACATCAACTAGGCTTTACCACAAATGCAGTCAAATCCTACCTCCAACCCCTTCACATACATCCCTACCTGGGAGTCATCCTCTACTCACAGTGGGGGGATAGCTGATCCCAAAGCCCGCAGAATTCAATCCTTCCAGGTGCTTCTACCTCTTTTTCCAGCCTTATCAGCAGGTCAGTCAAGACAGTCCAGCATCTCCTTGGTATGATTGCTTTGTGTAGCCGTAGTACTTCATGGTACAAAAAGTCACACTTGCTTACTGTTGACAAATTAACGTGCGTGGAACTGAATTCAAATCCCTTAAATAATTCAAAACGTTACAACAAATTATTTAACTGATTTAATATTGCATAACAGAAATGGAATTAATCAAAACATAAATAAGATTTAATCAAAATTGGTACATATTAGTGCTCAGAAAGAGGGAGGGAGTGCTCAGGGAGAGTTGTGTGAAGGAACGGAAAGGTAATGTGATTCAAGTACATCTAAGCTGTTTAGAACCAATTCGGTCTAACTTTTGACAAAACGATGTTCAAATAAACATAACAATCTAGGCACAGATAGACATGTCTCTGTTGCCCAAGTTTGATATATATACAGATATGTCAACGTTTTGACCACTGTCATAAAGGTTGCTTCATCATTATTTTTGGGGGGGGGGGGGGGTCTTCATCAGGACTCAAAGAAATAGTGAGGGTGGGGAAGGAGCACCTAAAAATAGTCTAAAATTAGGTGACGTGGATATGGAAACAATTCTGTATTTGAAAACTAATCAGTGGTAATTACCATTTAAAGGACAGCACGAACAATCTGGCTGTTTTTTCAGAATGCGGGCCCGTTGGCTCCTAAGCAGGAAATCAGACCTCTACATGTAAATCACCTGGAGTTGCTAGTTGTTCATCTGCTGCTCAAAGCCTTTCTTCCTCAACTAATTGGAAAGGAAGTCCTGATCAAAACACAATATGGCTGCCATGTATCCTCTCCAAAAACAGCAGAGCACCAGGTCACCTCCACCGTCTCATCTAGCCCAAACCATTTGGAGATGGCCCATCCGTTACAACCTTCATCTGCTAGCGCAGTACCTTCCGGGGGTGGACACACTTAGCAGATCTCAGCCGGAGGTGCCAACAAGTCCATGAGCGGTAACTCCACCCACAAGTTTTCCTACAATACTTCAATTTTGGGATCAACCACATATAAAGAACCTCTGAACTGGGGTGGTGTAGTGAGCTAAAGAATGATGAGACGTGGGGTCCCTTGCTCACTTTGCCATTGGATTCAAGCTAGCCTGGCTGATGAGGGCTGTTAGGCTGAAACCGGTCCCAGGATGCTTGTTTCCATTCCAGGGAAGACCTGGCTTGGCAATTCCAACTGGACTGTTCCCATGAGGCACAGGGTCAAGACTGATTTGCATATAGCTGTGTCTGAACTGGGATGGCGAAGTGAGCTAAAGAACGATGCACTGCAGAGTGGGGCGGATTCGTGGTGTACGACGAGAGCCAGAGGTTGCAGATAAGCAAATCCTGTGTTCACAGGAGACAGTCTTTGTTCTTGAATGTAGGCAGGTCCTCCGGGGTTTTCGAGGTTGCTGGCTGCAGGGCACACCGGGATTTCGCAGGAGCAGGCCGGTAGGGCTTGGGTCAAGTCAGTGGGTGTCTTCCTCTTGTTAGCTTCTGCACGGCTGTTCGGTCCTTCTCCTGTGGTTTCTTCTTGTCTGAGGAAGCAAGGTTCTGGGTTGCCCCTAAATACTAGGTTTAGGGGCGTTACAGGTAGGTAAAAAGGTCAGGGCCAATGGGTCCCTTCCCTCGGGTGGGTACACCCCCTAGTCTGCCACTCTCCAGTGGGAGGGGGGCAGGTCCCTGGTTGGCTGGGTCTCCCCATCCTCAATATGGCGGGGACTCGAGGTTGTGCTTCACCTCGCCTCTCCCACCTGAGGGGTGGAGTTGGCAGATGTGGGCACACCTCTCCCTCACTTGTTTCCCACCGGTTCTCCCGCCCGGGATGGGGGACCCAGCCACCCATTGGTCCCTGCCCTTTACCTACCTATAACACCCCTAAATTTAGTATTTAGGGGCACCCTGAACCTTCCTTCCTCAGATCCAGCAACAAGAAAAAGATACGGAGGACAAGAAGCCGTGCAGAGCTAACTAGGATCCAGCCCTGAAGTTAGAAAAGTAATCCTGAAAGTAATTAATTGCATATGACAAAGTTCCTATTGAGCTCAATGTATTATTGTTTGAAATTGTGTTGCCTATTGCAACAAACTATTACCTACAAAAGTCAGTTGCATATTGCGAAAGTATTTAAAGCATCTCATTCTGAGAGTATATTTTAATACCTATTGTTGGTTCTAAAATAAAACCATATATTTTTATGCAAACCATTGGCCTAGAGTTCAGTTCTTGAGTGTGAGACCATTTGCTGAGTGTGTACAACAAATGCTTTACACTGTCCTCTGATACTGCCTTACTGCTCGACCAAGCTACCACTTTAGAGAGTAAGGTTATATCTAACTTTAGCCTCTGCCAAACCTCTGAAGACTCTTGGACTCTATACATACTGTACCTCACTTTGGTGCAGTGTATATATAGAGCCAGTTTCTTACAATTGTCCCCTACGTTCTAGTGTGTCAGCCATTCTTCAAGGAGTAGAGGCTTCTGCAGCACTGCATGCCAGTGTTTCTATCGTCATTTGTAGGATTGCAACATGGAAAAACCTTTATTTCTCCAGTATTAGGGTGTCTTTCATAGATTCACATGCTTGAATATTCCCCGTCGTCGGAGTGGGAGTCCCACGGTAAATAAAATAGCAATATATACATATATATATATATATATAGTAAAATATATACATAAGTAATCATATAATTAGTGCATATAGGTGTAAAACACACATAGTGTACCTATAAGAGAGAAACTCCATAGGAATACAATGGAGAGAGACAAAAGACCTTTGTAGTCTATCTGTCATTATGTAAGTCCGAACTCCAGCCAATCAGGCGTCAGCCCCTCTCTAGAACCTTCTCCTCAGAGCTTCTCACCTCAGATTTTCTACCGCACGTCGTGTGACAGGGAGTCTCCCTGAGCTCTGCTCAGTTTTTGTCAGTGAGGATGTCTTCTAGTAAGAAATCTTTGTTTAGACCATGTTCTTCATGTGGAAAACTGCGTTTGTTCTCTGAGGACCCACACAGTAAGTGTATTTACTGTTTATATCCTGACCATGAGGTGGCAAAATGTAAGTTTTGTAGAACTTTTTCTACAAAAACTCTAAAGGACAGAGAAGGCCGCCTGCTATTATGGCTACAGAGACTGAAGGACAAGGATAACTCTCCCTCTGATGTGGAAAGTCTCTTTTCTGGTCGTTCTCAACCAGCCTCTAAGCGCAGTAGTGTGCAGGAGTTACCATCTCCTTTCCTGAAGAAAAAGAAGCTGGCTTTGCCTCTGACAACTGCCACCTTTGTGGTTTCACCTACTGCTTTGTCGCCTATGGGACACTGTTCTCAGGCTGCTGAGGCGTCTACTTCCCATTCCTCGGGGAAAACTTTGTCAGCCTCGTCGACGATGCTCCCGACGACGAGATCTGCTGTTTCTACCTCGTCGACGGTGACCCCGACGACGACGTCAGCTGCTTCGTCGTCGACGAGCGTTATGTCGACGTTATCCTCGTCGACGATTACCATCACTTCTTCAAGGGCGGTGACTTCTGTTGTGCCCATTACTTCGACGTCGACGAAGAAGGTCAAGGTTCCGTCGACGAAGACTGTGTCGTCGACGAAGACGTCGTCGAGCTCGTCGACGCCCATTCCGTCGGCGAAGAAAAAGAAGATCCCGACGACGACACTGTCGACGGTGGTTCCGTCGACGAAAGCCTTGTCTACGAAGACCTCGACGACGGCTCCGTCGGCGGCGGCTCCGTCGACGGTGGCTCCGTCGACGGCGGCCCCGTCGACGGCGAATCCGACGACGGCGAATCCGACGACGGCGAATCCGACGACGGCAATCTTGTTGCCACAGACGTCGTCGACGATAATTCCGTCGACCATCATTCCTTCGACGACGGCTCCGTCGACGAGTACATCCCCACAGACATTCGTAAGGGTACGAATACGCGGTGTGGCGACTACCCAGAAAACAAGAAGGGAAGGAGTTTCTTGGACACCATTACCTCCTACTGTGGGCTTGGAGAGCCAGGAACATAATATTCCTTTGGGAGTTGCACAGCCTCCCTCACCATTATTCGCTACAGATTCGGATCAGGAATCCGAGGGGTTACCGGAGTCTTTCGGAACGGCACAAAGTCCATCCGACTTGGTTATTAAGTGCCAGGATGTCAGTAGTGAGGATGAGGATCCGGTATATATACACCAGGCCCTTCCGAAGCATAAAACGGCGACTCTTCCTCTGTCGCTCATTACTAATCTCCAACGCATGTTGGACGACTACAACCAACGGTTCCCTCTATCCCCTCAACGTTCAGAGGTTCCGTCAACCCCGGTGATTCCAGCAATTATTCCACCGGTACCTATTGTAAATCCTGCTCCACAGATGCCGCCTGTACCTCCACGACAGGTTCCGGAAAGGGTGTTGCCTCATTATGAGCCTGTAGAGGAAGGCCCTCAGGACCCAGAAGAGGGTGAAATCCCAGATGATGATGGGGATGTAGATGACAATGATGATGATATGGCGGAGTGGGACAATTACCAGGCACAAACACCATCCCCCTCACAGATAGTAACAGGGGATTCACCTCCAGTGGACATAGCCAATTTTCACCAACTGATGGAAAGGGCATCACACCGTTTTAAGTTAACAACGGAGCGCAGGGAGGAAGATTGCTTCCTTTATGATTTCAAGAATCAACCCTACAAACAGACTCATGCTATTCCCATAGTTGAGTTTATTTGGGAAGAAGGCAAGAAATTAATGCAGACACCGAATACCTTGCCAGCTCAGGTGCCTCGATTGGAAAAGAAATATAAGGCACCGATAGGAACCCCAGCATGCCTCACGGGTCAGGCTAAACCTGAGTCGGTCGTTACGCAGGCAGCGCAACGTAAGGCGAAAAATCCGGCATCTTCTATCACCTCGCCTCCGGATCGTGACGGACGTCGGATGGATGCCATAGGGCGTAAATTCTCTTCTATGGCCTCTACGGTGGTTAGAGCAGCTAATGCCTTGGCCATCCTGGGACGATATGACAGACAAGTTTGGGCTGATATCTCGGATGTGGTTCAGGAGTTACCAGAGCCATCTAAAGTGGAGGCAATGAAGTTGCTCCAAGAGGGAGAAGCGGCATCGGCGGAAATAATCGATTGTGCAGTGGACATCGCCTGCATGGGTTTCCGTCAGCTTGCCGGAGCGGCTGTTCTGCGTAGGCAAGGATGGTTAAAATCTACATCCTTTCGTCAGGAGGTTCAGTCTATGATCTTAAACATGGCATATGACGGCGAGTCTTTATTTGGGAGCCACGTCGATGAAGCTCTACAGTCCATAAAGAAAGACACTGAAACAGCTAGATCACTAGGAAACCTTCAATTTCAGCGGAGTAATTTTCGTGGTGCACGCGGACGCGGCACCTCCTCAAGTTTTCGAAGAGACAATAAACAATACAAACCTTACAATCAAGGGTCCAACCGTTACTCTTATGGACAGCAACAGCAAACATCACGGCAGCAAACCTCCAAGTCTTATAGAGGAAAATCCTCATACAGAGGATCCGCATCAAAGAGACAGTGACTCTTACCGGACAGACAAGGTTGGAGGTCGAATCTCTCTGTTCTTTTCCCAATGGTCCTCCATCTCCAAGGACCGTTGGGTTTTGGACATTGTGAAGAAGGGACACGCCTTAGAATTCACCAAATTCCCTCCTCCCACTCCACCCTCCGGACCGCCACCAGCTCACATGAAAGAACTGTTGCATCAAGTCCGACTTTTAAGGCAAAAAGGAGCTATAGAACTGGTACCAGTGTCTCAGAAGGGAAAAGGTTTTTATTCCCGGTTCTTTTTGATCACAAAGAAAAACGGAGAGTGGAGGCCCATCCTCGATCTAAGAGCACTAAACAAATATATAAAGAGCCAATCCTTCCGTATGATGACGCTGGTAGACATCTTGCGCTTACTCTTGCAGGAAGATTTTCTGGCGACTATAGATCTCCAGGATGCCTATTTTCATATCCCTATTTTACGGCGGCATCGAAAGTTCCTGCGTTTTCGAGTGGGTCAACACGATTACCAATTCAAAGTGTTACCATTTGGCCTGCGCTCAGCCCCTCGAGTGTTCACGAAGGTACTGGCTCCAGTAATAGCGTATTTGCGCCTCCAGGGAGTGCAAATATTTCCATACCTGGACGATTTTCTCCTGAAATCTCAGTCAAGCACTCACCTGCGACAACACACTCTTCTGTGCCAGAACGTGTTTCGCTCTTTAGGCCTGTCCGTAAATGTGGAAAAATCCCAACTTCATCCGTACCAACAAAGAGATTTCCTGGGCGCAACTCTGGAGACTGTGTCAGCGAAGGCATTCCTCTCCCAGGAGCGTCTCAAAAAGATGCTGCGACTGGTGGCTCTGATCAGATCAAGAGAGTCAGTTTCTGTGAGACTATTAAAATCATTTCTGGGGATGGCGTCATCATCCATTGCCTTGATCCCTCATTGCCGGCTGAGGACACGTCCTATCCAGGAAGCTCTGGATGCTCAGTGGCGTCAGGTAACGGGATCTTTCCACGACATGATATGTGTCACAGATCAGATAAAGTCAGCACTCGCATGGTGGGCAATTCCAGCCAACTTGACGGAAGGCATGTCCTTTCTGTCGCTGCCACCGGACAGAACACTCACAACAGACGCCTCATTGGAAGGATGGGGCGCTCATTTGGAGGATCTCTCTGTGAAGGGAAGATGGTCCACACATCAAAGATCTTGGCACATCAACAGGTTGGAGCTCATGGCGATTTTTCTGGCTCTAAAATCGTTTCTACCTTTGCTCCAAGGAGAGTCAGTGCTAATACAGACAGACAACACAACCTGTATGCACTATGTCAACAAACAGGGCGGAACAAGATCCCCAAGTCTCTCCAGGCTAGCTCAAAGAATTTGGGACTGGTCTCTCAGTCATCAGATCTTGCTTACGGCAGTCCACCTGCCAGGAGTATCCAATGTCCTAGCGGATTCCCTGAGCAGGTCCTCCTCGTCGACCCACGAGTGGGAGTTACACCAACCCACTCTAGAGAGGATATTCCAACTATGGGGCCGTCCGCAACTCGATCTCTTTGCCACGCCGGAGAACCGGAAATGCCGAAATTACGCAAGCTGGCATCCCCACAAGCAATCACAAGGGAATGCCCTTTTGATAAACTGGTGCAATCTATTTGCGTACGCCTTTCCTCCAATACCCCTCATACCTCGGGTTCTTTGGAAGATGAGGAGACAGCCTTGCCACCTGATCCTAATAGCCCCGCGCTGGCCACGGCAAGCGTGGTTCTCAGAACTGCTCCTCCTGTCCCAATGCCAGCCAATCCTCCTGCAACATCGGACGGATCTGCTTACCATGAGCGAAGGGAGAATTTGTCATCCAAATCCCTCCTCACTGAGCTTATCAGCATGGAACCTGAACACCATGAGTTCGCCCACCTAGACATCCCCCAGGATTGTAGGGATATTTTGGCCCAGGCAAGAGCACCTTCTACAATCAGGACGTACAAGTTTAAATGGAAACGATTCTGCCATTGGTGTGCTGCTAACGGAGTTCATCCGATACATTCCACGCCAGAGCAATTGCTACCATTCTTCTTGCACCTAGCCAGTTCTGGACTGTCGCATGCAACCCTAAGGGTTTTTCTAGCAGCCATTTCCCGTTTCCGGCAAGATGGATCAAGTTCCCTTTGTTCCTCAAGAATAATCCGCCAATTCTTTAAGGGCCTATTCCGGAAATTTCCGCCAGTTCGGCGTCCTCCTCCGTTGTGGCACCTCAACGTTGTGTTGGCACAATTGATGAGACCTCCGTTTGAGCCCATTCACAAGGCCGACCTAAAATATCTCACTTGGAAAGTAGCTCTACTTCTGGCACTAACGTCTTCTCGTCGTGTCAGTGACATCCATGCTTTTACCATCAAACCTCCGTTCCTGCAGTTCAAACCGGATGCTGCAGTGTTACGCACCAATCCATCATTTCTACCCAAGGTGCCTACTGACTTTCACATTAATGAGCCAGTAATATTAAAGACCTTTTTTGCCAATCCTCAGACACCTGCAGAACAAAGATTACATTCTTTGGACGTCAAGCGGTGTCTTAAGTTCTACATCAGTAAGACAGCTTCTTTCAGGAAATCCGATCAACTTTTTATAGCTTATGGACGCTGTCATAAAGGACGTCAGGTTACTAAACCAACGATTGCACGCTGGATCTCGGCAGCTATTGTCTTCTGCCACCAAAGGGCAAATAAACCTCTGCAGTCTCCAGTGAGGGCACACTCCACTAGGGCAGTGTCATCATCTACTGCCTTATTTGCTGGAGTATCTTTGCAACACATCTGCAGAGCAGCTACGTGGTCGACCAGACACACGTTTACTAAGCACTACTGCTTGGCAACTTTAAGCGAGGAGGATGCTGCGGTGGGACAGGCAGTGCTGCGCAATCTTTTTAAGTAAGGTGAGCCTCTTCCTCCCGCCTCCATATTGTTTCCATATATATTATGCATTTACAATGTTACAGTTGTTCAATACTGTTTTTTTTGCATAAGAAGATTGATTATCTATATATGTTGAATCTATTTGGCATGGAAACAATGGTGATTGTTACTGCTAGCTATTCTATATTCAAGCATGTGAATCTATGAAAGACACCCTAATACTGGAGAAGAACAATTGTTACTTACCTGTAAACAGGTGGTTCTCCAGTATTGGTGTCTTTCATAGATTCACATGCGACCCTCCCTCCTCCCTTCAGAGGCTCTCTTCTCCTCATGCACTTTACAGTCACTCTTGTGCTACGAAAATCTGAGGTGAGAAGCTCTGAGGAGAAGGTTCTAGAGAGGGGCTGACGCCTGATTGGCTGGAGTTCGGACTTACATAATGACAGAGATAGACTACAAAGGTCTTTTGTCTCTCTCCATTGTATTCCTATGGAGTTTCTCTCTTATAGGTACACTATGTGTGTTTTACACCTATATGCACTAATTATATGATTACTTATGTATATATTTTACTATATATATATATATATATGTATATATTGCTATTTTATTTACCGTGGGACTCCCACTCCGACGACGGGGAATATTCAAGCATGTGAATCTATGAAAGACACCAATACTGGAGAACCACCTGTTTACAGGTAAGTAACAATTGTTCGTATTACTGCTTGAATGCAAACCTTTGGAGAATCCGCTGTCTGCCTTGTGGAGGTGTCCTCTTTCATTGAGACAAGCCTCTTCTTGCTCAGCTGCAACTTAATGCCACTTGTCATGGTATGATCTGCATGTAATGGATAGGTTTATTCCGCCATCTTCTATTCAGATTGAAGCATATTAATCTGTGGAAGATTCCGTGCTGGAGACCCAACAAGTGGTTTGCCTATTACTACAGTTCTTCAGTGCAGGCATCTTTCATGGGTTCACGTGACCCACTCTCCTCCCCTAACTTTGAGGCTGATTTTGATACTTCACTCCATGCAAGGTTTGAAAAATCGACAGTTGGAGACTCTGGGAGAGGAAGTGGTTTGTCACTCCACCTCATTGGCTGAAGTATGGGTTACATAATGAGGTGGATAAACTGTATAGAGAAGTTCAGTTAGTTGATGAAGTTAGGGAAATAGTTATGTTCGAGGCATGTGTGCTGTAGATAAACATGCTTTGCATACTCCTGCCATCTAGTGTTTGGGCCGGATGTTTGCAAGTTGATTCTTAGAAGTATTTTCCAGTAACTAGGTAAGGTGACTCTTCCTTTCGGTGATAGTGCGCATAGACATCGACTCCACTGTTGGGTGGTTTTCTTTCTGCCATCGGGTTCGGACGTGGTTTGCTGTGCTCCGGTTTGAGACCGGTAGTTGTGATCCCTTTGGTGCTCAACCCACTGTACCTGCATCTGTATTGTTTCTAATACGTTTACCCCTCCTCTGTGTCGAAAACTGAAAAACCTTCCTAGTTTGATCGAGACAACTACAACCGCGGCCTTCGGGCCTAACCAGTTTCTTTTGACTTCCACTCAAACATCTAGTAATATGCTGATGGAATGGACTCAGTTCTATTTCTGCCCCCTGTGCCACTCCAAATATCCGCATACCGACCTTCACAAGGAGTGTAACCTGTAACTGTCTCCGGAGCACAAGGAAGACTATTACCCCTGCCGCTCATTTCACTGAAAAAAGACCCTCTGGGACAGTCCGGCTCGACTAAGAAATGCAGCAACAAAGTATTGAAGACCCCCTCTACCTTTAGAGAAGATATCGAACAGGAAGAAATGGAAACCTCCGCAGCAGAAGAGGTCTTCTCCATCTAGGACTCTGATTCCAAGCTGGAGCTAGAACGTGAGTCCCATGATGATCCAGCAGGTCAAGGTGCCGTAAATACTAAAACCCATTTGCTCACAATACCCGCTTGTACTAAACATAAGGCTTCCGGGCCACCACTGCTATCCGGCCATGGTAGGCACTGAAGCTCTGCATCAAACGCCCTGCTCGCCGGCTCAGCACCAAAATCACAGGTCAAGCCTTCCAGCTTGAGTCCAGATACTACACCTTTGGCACATAAAACATCGGTTCCAAGGGACAGAAGGACCAATCCAGCTTTGCGCCGAAACAGATTCTCCTCAGAAGCCAATTCTGGAAACCATGCAAGAAAAGCTGGATCCAAAACAAACAAGCATTTGCAATGCAATAGGTCTCGCATTTACGCGAGTTTGAGCTATTGGCATTGTAAATGACAATGCCTTTTATTTATGTTTTAAAAAACAAAACAAAAATGAAAGGCATCGTCATTTGCAATGTCAATAGCTCAAACTCTCGTAAATGCAAGACCTATTGCATTGCAAATGCTTGTTATTTAATTACGGTGGATTGGGCCCACCTCTACTCACCCCCACTCATCAATAATACACAAGGCGTTTCTGTTGATCGCTGCTTAATGAGTCTCCGCTTATGATAATTAAAGTCCCGGCAAATCAAACCTCGGAAGATGGCTGCGGATAGGGCGGCCTGCTGGGATAAAAAGTCGGGAAGTGGCACATTAGCTGTGGTGGCATGGAGAGAAGCAGTCCCGGCTCCAGGATTCGTGCTCTGAGAGGGCCATGCCATTGGAGCAGCAGGTATAGTAGCACCGGAACCTGGGGCCCCGAGGGGCCCATTGAATCCTGATAATTGTAGTCTTTTATTACCGCAAAAGCAGTCACAGGGCCAGGAGGGACCACTCATGCTGCGTAGTGGTGGGGTGGGGAGAGGGGGGAACACAAAAAAAATGAGCGGGGCGAGGGAGGGACTGCAGCGCTGCGTAATGGCACACAGCGTTCTAGGCGCAGAGTGCTTACCTCCGTACAGCAGAAGAGATTAGATGGTGGGTGGTGGGGAGAAAGGGCAAGACATGCATTAGGACATAAAAAGCATCGAAGACGTGATGCAATACGATTTATTTCAGGTCACATGGCAAAGAATGCTCTTATTTTTGGCCCTGTTATTGCCGTGAATAGAGTCATTAAAAGGTGACAGTGGACCAATCAGCGATAACTGCTGGTCTGCGAGGTTTCTTCAAGAAAACAAGTTATAGAACGTTGGTCGTTGTGACGTGTATGCAAAATCATGTAATAACGTCACTTGTCAACAGTCACAGGTCAAAGAGACGAGGTATGCGGAGTCCCTCCATACTGAGTTAAAGAGGGTTGGGAAGTACGTTTCTGCCTGGTGTGCATGTGCGTTAATTCGGAGTGGGGAACCCCTTGTTGGGTAATGAGCGCCGGGCTCTATAAGTCTGGAACTTCACAGAAACTCGCTAACATGATATAAATGAAGCTGCGAAAAAAAGTACCAAGGAAGATAAAAGACATAGCAACGGAAAAAGAAACAACGGGATAGAGAAACGATTAAATAAAGCACACGATTGAAGCAAAACGAGACAGAAAGAACAAGCGCGCACTGAAGCTGACGGAGTGGGACGGGGAGTGGGGGCGGGCACGCAGGCTGACAAATGGTGCGATGAATCACGGCTAAAGTGAAAGCAAACAAGTGGTTGCAGGACTCCAAATGGTGCGCGCGCCCGGACGGGTCACATGCCCTGTAGTTGGAGGCCTGCAAAGCCACTGTTTGCACTTCCAAAACGCGCTTACTATAAGTCTCGCCAGAGCAGCGCTAAAGCGCTGGTCAGGCGAGACCTAAAAATTATATTCAGACACTGGACATATAACAAACCCAGTGATACCATCCTCCAAGAAGAAAATTCCTAGCTCACAGGATATAAAATCTCTCTAAAAAAGAAAGAGGACATGGCTACTAGCGCTCTTCACCCCATTCCGTGACGTGGTCAATTGGATGACGGCCACTTGAAGTCGGTGGTCCTAGCCATCACGTCAAGAAGCAACCTGTGGACCGACTCCTTCTGGCCACAGGAGCTGGTAGTCACTCCGACTCCAGCACCAGTTGTAAAAAGCCTTGGTATTAAAATAGACGACAAACTCATACTGTCTAACCAAGATGTCTCTGTTTGGGACCTGCATGGGGCTGCTGAGGCAGCGAAGGAAATTATCACCCCTCATTTTCCACCATGACCGCGCTGGTCATGTCCCGCCTAGACTATGGCAATGCGCTAGCTATTGGACTACTCGAAAAGCTGCTAGGCAAACTGCAAGTAGCAATGAATGACGCAGCTAGGCTGATCTTAAAGCTCCCCAGACGGGCACGGGCCACACCTTTGCTGCAACAGCTACACTGTCTCCCTGTCAAACAGCAAGCCAGATTCAAGGGCCTAGGCATCGCCCACAAGCAATGTTCCCTCTAATTTGTTTCCTCTGTGTGCGGCAGTGTAAGGTCTCTGTGCGTTGCAGCCAATTCTATGTGCGCCAAGAACAAGACCGCGCATGTGGGTGCAGCGACAAATATCAGAGCAAAAATCACTCTAAATGTTTTGCTTAAAAAGTGAAAATAAGGTGCACTTCCACACATAGAGCGCCACATAATGGGTTTTAAGGCAGGTTTGCAATTTACATACACACACCATGACATGAATTGGTTACACAAGCAAGCTCACTTCGGCTTTAGCAAAATCACTAGACTCCAACGGTGGTACAAAGATGAGATTTCACTATAGATTCTCAACTAGAGATCTGTTCATAGGGTGGGGAAATGTTGGGAGCCTATACAAGATCGCATAACTAGTGATACATGCAGGGGGGCACATGTTATGCCCCCTGTGTGCATTCCCCCTAGTCCCTGCAGAGCATGAACTGTTGACACAGCAACCTCAAATCAATTCTTTGAATGCTCTGAGAACCCTTTTGATTTCAACTTGGAAAATTCTCTTTCCAATAGAGGAAGACTAGTTGGCTCTCCCTCCTCCAGAGCACTAAACGATACATGGACATTTATGAAACGGACACTTATGTATATATTCTACTTGTACTGAGTGAGTTGTGTGTGCCTACATACCCAGCCACCTTCCTTTTCTCTGTATATATACATATATATATATATTATCTACTGGCAGTCGCCAGTAGATAGTTGGTTAGGACCGAGTTTCCATAGGAAATCTCAAAAATCTATTTTGAATAACTTTGGCGCCGGTTGACGAATCCTCGCGAAATTTTCAAAACTAATGGGGCGCTCCGCTCACCTCCTACCCTGAAATTCTCGGGGTGATTAGTCAAGTGGGGGCCGAGAAAAAAGGGGGGGGTCCCAAAACGCGTTTTCCCCCATGCATTTTCCCATAGGACCTTTAGTCGAAGGTACAGCCCGAACGGCTGAACAGAATTACTTGAAATTTGGCAAAGAGGTAGTCCTCAGGTCAGGCATGTGCCTTTTGCATATATGGAGTCAATCTGTTCAGTAGTTCCTGAGAAAATTGCAGTTAAAAGTAAATGTATATCTATAAGCGCGCACCCTAACGTGCGCGAGCGTAATTCTGATTGGTGGTTACATGTCTGTCAACGTTCGAATTAGTCGAAATCCGGAAGTGTCTGCCGCCATTTTGTTTGTTTTGTGTGCGACAGGGAAAAAGGAAGGTGGCGAACGTGAAGAGGAAACAGGGTAGAGCGTTCCTGACCTCCTAGCCTTTGTCAGGGGGTCCCTGAAGGACCCCGAAGGCTGAAAACATTTTTTAAAATTTTTTTTTTTAAATCGCGGAGTGCGCGCACTGTGGAAAACATTAAAAAAAAAAAAAAATTTTAAACGAGCCATTCCATATTACAGGATACAGTCAATCTATAACTATATACATATGTAGTTTATTGTAAAATAAATATATAAAAAATATAATACATAGATAACTTAGCATTTAAAAAAAAGTACAAATTCACTTAAAAAAACATAGGTTTCTCACACGTTATAGTTAGCTGGCGCGAGTTAGTTATCTGAACTAACTAGAACGGGGGAATTTCATTGGTTTTTTAAGTGAATATATATATATATGGGAACATGTTGCACGGCGTGCTTCAGGCCGTGGAGGCGACGCACCGCCCGAGTGAATGATGGAGGGTCTGTTTCGGAGGAAAATCCTTCTTGAATTGGCGTTGGAGGTGTCGTGATTTTAACAGACAATCTCCTCCGGGGCTCAATGGGGGCTGAATAATTAGTCCTTGATGTAACGTGAACATTTGAACCCACTGGAGGGTTAAATTGGTGCACAATAAACTACGTAGCCCAGCATGCACTGGAAATGAAAATGAAATTATCGGCACACCGGAGGCCAATTGAACATAATTAATGAACATGCAGGGGCTGCTGGTTATGCACTATATCTGGCAAGTGCTCACGATGGCCTCTGAAGAAGATGAGAGGAATTCATTGAAACGCGTAAGGCCAGCAGGACACAGATACGGGAGGGGAAGCTGTCTGTTATGAATAAAGAAAGATGTTATCTTACCTTCAACGGAGTGCGGCCTTAATTGCTGAAGCAATTCTTTGTGTGTGTGTGTGTATATATATATATATATATATATATATATATATATATATATATATATATACACACACACACACACACACATGCTATAATATACTTTTTTGTGCACAGATAAATATTCAAGTGTATAGTAAAGAATTTTTGGATAGGTCCTAGCAGGATTGTCCAGAGGTCTGCAAATCCGTATTGGCTGAAACATGTCAACTACAAAGAGACTATGAGAAACTGGGTTATTAGTTGGGAAGGATGAGAGTCCTGTGCAAGTAATAAGTCTGCAATTGCCTTTTGACTCGGAGCCAAGTACCCCATTGTAGCACTTGGCTAGGGTAGAAAAGTTGATTAGTCCAAGGCCTATTTAGAAGAGATGGTGTGGACTAGCAATACCATTTTTCTGCAACAATACTCCAAAAAAATGTCCAGTTAGTGCCTTTTCTTTTAAAAGGGAAAAGTACACTTATTTCACAACCATATGCAACTATTAACTGACGAATATATACATCAGGTAGATGAAAATAACTTTGACATTCTCATATCACATTTAGTGGGTACTGAACCACATAATCAATCGCCCCCACTTGTATCCGTTATAATATCACATTATAAGGCAGTATCAATATATATATAAAGCAGGATGACTGGTTTGGTCCGGTTATTACCTTTAACACATTAAGAACAGAAACCATGTAATACTGTGTAAAGGCTATACATTAAAAGGAATGTCAATAGGTAGAAGGCAGGCCTACAGGCTTTGTCACAATTTCACCATATTTATAAAATAGCTTTATATTGTGATTTACCCTTGTATCGTAATTTAAACCAATGGAATTAAACATTTTGAAATGTGTTCATAAAATGTATAGGCATTGCACTGTTCATTATTAATACTGTCAATAAAGAAATGCAATTCAGAACAACCATTTTGTGTGGAGGGGTCTTTGTTCCTTTGGCTGGGTACCAGGGTAAATTACTTGCCCCATTTGTTTGGGGGGGGGGGGGGGAGTACAAAGGCTTGGAATCTGATGAGCAGAGTATGAGAAATAAAACAATTCATGTAGCGCCATAAGATGTGGATGTATTGTGTTGAAGCCCTGTACATTCAAACTCACTGTATGAGTTTTACCAATTTGAGATCTTGCAGGACTGTGGAAGCCTATTTGGAGTGAAACTCACTGCAGATTTGACCTAGATGTAGAATACAATGAAAACACCACAGATTTTCCAATAAGCCTTACTGACCTCTGTAAGAATGCCTACCAATAATATAGGCGCTACTCCAGATCAGCACCTATTAATGCAGTGTCCCTTCTGTGCCAGAATACCTATGGTCAATTACAAGGCTGTTCATGATTGTAGTTTCAAACGTGCAGTCCGCACAGATGTGTTTACATGTGTTCACGTTTAACCAGCTTGGTGCCTCTTACACTAACAAAGGCAGACACTGGCAGTAAACACGCTCACTCCACTTACCATGAATTTACCATGTGTCGGACCCCAGTAGTGAGACTCGCCCACAGTAAAGGTTAAATAACCAGGTAGTTAATTGCAATAAAAAAATTCTGGTTTAACTAAATGGCCATAACACATGAAATGCAAACAATTTAACTATGTGCATAGCTGTCAAGGTTTCAGATTGCCATGCGTGACAATTTCATAATATCAGTGATATTGAGTGACATTTCAACGACTATGAGTGACACTTCTCGCGAGCAAAAATCATGCAAAAATCATGCAATGAAGACATGCCCAGTCTGTCGCCGCCGCACACTGGCCCAGCACCGCTGCAGACATCTCTCCCCTCAGCTGAGCACCCAACAGGCCTCATGCGCTGCCATGATGCTGAGAGAGAGTCAGTGTTGATTCACGATGCTGCGGTCCAGGGTTCAAGGCCGGGTAATGTGCAGGCAGCACTCCGTAGTCTCACAAAGTTTATGCCGCGGACAGCACAACTCAGTCCCGAGTCCACCACGGCGCTTCTGACTGACCTCACTTCCTTCCTGGCTGTGTCCAGGACGTGAGATCACATCCCCCCCAGGGGTACCAGCCAGTACGATGCAGCCAGGCAGAGCAGGGTCGGGGCCAGATTGTAGCACTCAGACAAGATCATCATTAACTGTTTACTGAGTGAGCCTCAGAGTGCTGGCAAGTCTGCGGGGAGCAGCAGAGCCGGCGCACAGGTGACCAGGCACCGGCACGCACGGTGATCGTAACCCTACTTTGGTGCCTGCGCATTCACCACCTACATTGTAGAAAATACGGTTCGACTGCTGCCCTGACGGACTCGTTGAGCCTGTCGTAGGCGGCGGTCTTACCCCCATCCGCTGTGCTACGACAGCCGGTATCTTAAGCTGATGTACGGACTGTTGCCCTGGATGTCGGGTGGTCGCCGGTGGCGGTCCACCCGACATAATAATGAGGGCCTAATTTTTATACCTTTAAATGTATTGATTGGACAATTTGCTAGTCCTAAACCGAATAAAACCACACTTTTAGAGGAAACTATGACCCAAATGCAATACCTTAGCCCACTCAGCTGTCCTTCAATATGGAGTGAAATGGAGAATTAGAATTTCCTTTAAATTGTTGAGCATCCTTATGAGAGTGCAAGAAGTCTCCTTGCTTTTGTTTCAAGGAGAAGCCACATGCAATGTAGCATCTGAAAAGAGCAGTGCAATAGTGGACATTTCCTTAATGTTTGCCCCTCTCACATAGACTTGATTTATCCCATGTGCACTGCCCATCTCTCAAACAGGATAAATCTATGAAGAGGAATAAATTACTGCTGACTGATAACGTCTCTGTAAGAACACTGATACCTATGAGGCGTAAATGTTGTGGAATGGACAGTTACATTCACTTTTTCTGAGGCAGGATTTAAAATGTTTAATGAAGCCCAAGAAATACAAGGGTAATATGCCAAAAAGATTTTGTGGACCAGCAAAAAGTGAAATGAGTGAAATACTAAAATCAAGAATATTATAATTTTCAAAAATATTCTTTTAAGTAAAACATTAGCTCACAATTGGACAATAATGTTAACAAAGACATCCCTGTGACAATTTGCAGAAGAAGAGCAAAAACAATAAGTCTGGGGCGCATTGCGGGGATGATAGTTAAAACACAAATTCCTGCTTTTATTGATGACCTGGCCACACGCGAAGACACTGGCAGGTCAAGAAGGCACCAATGATATCCCTAGCAATTACTAGCACTTCTCTATTAGCAAATGAAAGGCAGCAAGTCTACAAGCACGACGTGTGTGACGCACACGTCATGCTTGTAGACTTGCTGCCTTTCATTTGTTGATAGGGCATAGCTGCAGGGCAGTTGAGTGCCTTTGTTAAAGTAATGTTTTTTTTTTTTTTTTTCAAAGTTTTTATTGAACAATAATTCGATTACAAGCACGGGCCTACAACCACCAGGGCCGGCCGCTAAGTACAGAATGAAATATACATTTATCAAAGCTGCAGTCGGTTCCCGGGGGTCGGCCCCGTAGTGAGTCCGGATAGTTCTAGAGGCACAGGAGACTTAGATCAAACAAACACAGAAAACTAAAAGAAAAACAAAAGGCGAGGCATAAAGACAAACGGCGCAGGTCAGGCTTCCTCCGGGGAACTCCAGGTCAGACCATTAAGCAGCACACGAAAGGAAGGAGTACCGGGAGGCTGGGGACGGGGGGGGGGGCCAAGGGAACTGAACGTCCATATGTAGTCATTCCAAAAGGTGCCCGGAACCGTCAAGGGTCAGGGGGACATGGCGATATCAGTGTCCACCAGGGGGGGCGTACAGATACCCCCCGCGATAAGCATTCCATTGCCCCCAGATTCTGCCCCATGCCCCCGGCTTACCACGGGCAACATACACAGTCTTCTCCCTGAACATACACCAGTCCATATTCTCCTTCCATACTGACACGGTGGGCGGCCGCTGGGCACCCCAAAGCTGCGCTATATCTCTCTTGGCAATCATGTTCCCCAGGGCCGCCCACCGAGTCTGAGCCGCGCTATAATCATTGGGCTCCCACACATTCAGGACACAGCGACGCACCTCCGGCAGCAGCACAACCCCAGTGACCTGTCCCATAACCGTATGTACCCGGCGCCAGTAGTCCGCCACCTCGCGGCACTCCCACAGGATATGGAGAAAGGTGGCACTGAGCCCACAACCCCGCTTACAGAGCCCATCGTCGGAATATCCCATCGAGACCAAGCGAGGACCCGTCACATACACCCGGTGAAGAATCTTAAGCTGTACCAACCGGAGACGGGCTGGAATGGCGACCTCTTTGGGGGACGACAGTGCAGACTGCCAGTCCTCGTCGTCCAATTCCACCCCATCCCCCGTCCAAGCCTCCCGAAGGCGCACCAAGAGGTCAGCCCGATGATTAATCAGTTTCTTATAAATTAAAGAAATAGTGCTGTCCGGGACATGTCCGTCAAGTATGCGGTCCTCGAGGGGCGAGGAAACCGGGATCGTGGTCCCCTCTCCAAAGACCGAGAGCAGGGCGTGTCGAACCTGGGCATAGCGGAAGAACTCCCTGTCCGTAAGCTCATATTCGGCCTGAAGAGCCGCGAAAGTCTTAACCGCGCCCTTATGCCACAGGTCTCCCACTTTGCTGATACCAATCGTGTCCCACTGGTCAAACCCCTTCGTAGTCCAGAGGCTCCCCAGGCGATCGGAGGCAAACAAAGGAGTAGCACATGTCAGTCGCTCACCCCAGCCCGTGGCCGCAGTGGCGGCCCTCCAGGTCCGCACAGCAATCTTAGTAGGACCCGTAAGGGTCCGGCCAGCCGAGCGGGAGTACAGCGCCCTGTTATAGTCCCCGCCGGGAAGCAGGAACTTGTCCATCTCATACGCCGGGTTCAGGCCAGGCGCATACGTGGCATGGTTGATGGCCGAAAGCTGCGCGGCCCAATAATACCTGCGAATGTCGGGAAGCGCGATGCCCCCGTCATACCAGGGGAGAGTAAGCTTAGCAAGAGCAATACGCGCCCGCCCGTCCCACACCAGTCTCCTCTGCAGGCTCTCTACCTCCCGAAAGTAGGCCACTGGGATGACGTCGAAGGAATTCTGGAGTGCATAGAGGAACCTGGGAAGGGACATCATTTTGAACAGCGCGGCCCGACCCAGCGGGGACAGGGGCAGCCTGCACCACCGGGCCGTATCCTCTCGCAATCGCCGAAGCGGACGCAGGAGATTCAGCTCATAGCGAGCCACCGGGTCCAGCGAAACGTATATCCCCAGGTACTTAAAGCCGCTCAGTGATACCTGGATCGGAAGCCGAGGCGGTAGGAGTGGAGGACCACCGGAGATCGGATAGACGCAGGATTTAGACCAATTGATCGTGAGACCCGAATTATTCCCAAAGGAAGTCAGAACGTCAAAGAGGACGTTGAGCGACTGCCGCGGTGAGGTGAGATATAGGAGAATATCGTCCGCATACAGCGAAACCCGATCTTCAAAGCCCGGGGCCCACCGGATCCCTCGAAGCGAGGGCTCCCAGCGGAGCCAAGCCGCGAGTGGCTCCAGGGCGAGAGCGAAGAGCAAAGGGGACAACGGGCATCCCTGCCTCGTGCCCCTGCCGAGGGCAAAGGGCCGAGAGACCCGCCCGTTCACCACCACCTGAGCCATGGGTCCCGTGTACAGAAGCTTCACCCAGCCAATAAATCCTTCCCCAAAGCCAAATTTAGCCAAGACAGCCCAGAGGAATGGCCACTCGATGGTGTCAAAAGCCATCGTGGCATCCAAAGAAACCAGCACGGCCGGTTCGGAGAGGAGCTCCGCCCTGGCAAGGGCGCCATGAAGACGCCGCAAGTTAAGAGCGGTGTTACGATGCGGGATGAATCCGCATTGGTCCGGATGAATCAGATCGCACACGACGCTCAACAGACGATTGGCAAGGACTTTCGCCAGGATCTTAGGCTCCGCATTTAGCAGTGAAATAGGCCGGTAAGAAGTACAGCGATCTCGCGGCTTGTCCTCCTTGGGGATAACGACTATCGTGGCCAAACGCTGATCGGCCGGGAGGGAACCCGCCGCCAGAGACTCACGGAACATGCGACTGAGGAAGGGCGCAAGCTTGTCAGGGCGCAATTTATTTAGCTCAATGGGCAGACCGTTGGGACCCATAGCCTTGCCCGAGCGAAGGGAGCGGATCGCGGTCGCTATTTCATCCACCGACAAGGGGGCGTCCAGCCGCTCACGGTCCTCAACGGACAGGCAGGGCAAGGCGATATCCCTCAGTAGAAGGCGAGAGTCGTCCTCATCCCTGTCAGTCACTGGGGAGTACACAGCCCGGAGGTGGTCAGCAAAACATTCCACAATCTCGTCAGGCTCCGTCACACACACACCATCCGCAGCACGCAACTCCGGGACCACACGATTCACTCTCTCCTTCCTGTCCAGCCACGCGATCAACTTTCCCGCCTTGTCCCCGGCATCGTACAGTCGACCCTGCTGCTCCCTATACATAGTTTTGGCCGCGTCAGTGACCAGGGACCTATATTCAAACTGTTTCAGGCTGAGGGCATGGAGCCCGTCCGGAGTAACATTCGCCTCCAAGGCCGACTCCAGCCCCAAGATGTCAGTCTCCAGCCTCACCACTGCCTCACTCTTGACCCTCTTAGCCACCACTATCTGGGAAAGGACGTGTCCGCAGATCACGGTTTTAAAGGCTTCCCACAGGGACATTGCAGAAGACACCGACCCCTCGTTATCCAGGAAGTATTGGTCCATAGCCTTAACCAGGCTGTCACGAGTCGTAGGGTCTCGCAGGTACCATGGGTTAATGGGAGCGATCCGCCCTGCAGACCGCGGCCCGGTGTCAAAAACAAGCCACAGCGGAGAATGGTCGGAGATACCCCGCGCCAGGTGCCTGACCTCTCGAATCCGACCAGTCTGCGCCGCGGGCATAAGGAAGTAGTCTAACCTAGAGAGACTCCCATGCGCCCCCGAGTGAAAGGTGAATTGACATTGGGTCGGATGCATTAATCTCCAACTATCCACCAGGCCGAAGGTCTCCAGCATCCCACCCAGCCATGCCTGGGCAGCGGGGAGGGTCCTTGGTGGGTGACGATCCAGTTCACCCGAAACCACAGAATTAAAGTCCCCGCCCATGAGCAGGAGGCTGTCCGGAAGGTCAAGCAGCATTCGACCCAAGTCAGTGAAGGTGGAGTTCTGGAGGCCCGGGGGGACGTAAACTGAAACCAGGGCAAGGGGCTGCCCCTCCCACCTCCCAATCAAACACACATAGCGCCCTCTGTCATCCGAGACTATCTTAGTGATCTCCACCGGAAGTGAGGTTCGCAGCAGAATGCCCACCCCCCTGGAACCAGTTGTGAAACCAGAATGGGCCACGAGGCGGTATCCCCCCCTGTTCATTGCATGACAAACATTGCCAACCAGATGCGTCTCCTGGAGAAACACCACATCAGGAGTCAAACGACGCAAATATTGCAGTACTACACCCCGCTTGATACGGTCCCCCAACCCATTGACGTTCCATGACATAAGCCTCAACCCGTCCCCCCCCCCATCCCCCCCAATAGATCAAGGGTCCCCCAGCCTGCAGCATGTTAAAGTAATGTTAATTGCAGCGCATGGCGGGCGCAACGATTAACAGGATTACTTTAACAAAGGCACTCAATCTGACCGTTTTCGCGCCGAACGCATTTTAAAAGCGGCGGCGTGAGGGTCCTCAGTTGCCAGGGCGTGCTTTGTATTTTACGCGCGCGCTCCAGGACATATAGGTGCGCGCCAGCGCACGCGCGCATGTTAGAGGAAACAGTGCCCACAAGGCCCTTCATGGATAAGCCCCAGGATACATCATGGAGCGCCTAAGGAGATAAGTCCCGGGCCGCACCCTTCGGTCATCCACGGGAGGCCAGCTGGCCTGCCTGCGGTTTAACAATACGGTCAGTCTTGATCCCGCAGCTGTGGAACAAGCTGCCTGTACACCTCTGATCAGAAAAGGCCCTCCTTCCCTTCAGAAAAAAACTGAAGGCTTTCCTCTTTATAGAGGCCTGGAAGTAACGCAGTTGCTGACCGGGGGCCAACATTCACTTATTTGGGGTGGGTTATGGCTACTCTCTCTCGGCGCTTAGAGACCTGCCGGTATTAGGTGCTTTATAAATCGCAGTTAACATAAAATTACTTACACCCCTCCACCCTCTTCACCAGTACCTCTGATGCCAACTTCAGACCCTTTCGACAGTACACCACAGATCTCTCCTACAGATCCTGATGCCAGCGCTGGGGCTGCCCACTACCAGATCCATGGGATCATTATAATATAGGTCCTCCAACAGACACCGATCCCGATCCATGCCCTGCAAACCTTTACCTCCTGATGACAGCGCTTCAGATGAGGGCAGCCACATACCATGGAGTCACTTTACAGAATCTTTAGAAGATTTTTTATTTGAAACATTGGGGACTACATATAAAACAGTTGTTATCAATGTTAAAGGGTATGATAAGGCATGCTGAAGACATTTAAAGATCTGGTATGTGCAGGGTTGATTAAAAATATAAACCCGCACCATCTGACACAATTTTTATTAAAGTTTCCTTTAGCTTATTTGGTTGTGTCCAATTCTCGTAAAAGAGAAAATTCACAAACTACAGGGAATGCACCACCTCCGGACAAAGTCTAAATTAATATGTACCTTGGGCAAAAGCGTGACTGCACAATCATTGATGCATAGCCAATGCACAAGGTCTTTTGGCTAGGTACGATAGGGCCCAATGCAAAGAAATAAGAGTTACTCCAATTATCTCTCAGGTGCATAGGAATAAAGGGTGGGAACTAGTGCAGGAGGGAAAACTAAGTTTCAACTCCTCTATCAGGTGTGCGTTAGACACTGCTTATACTGCAGCCAGAGAAGTTAATACCAGTATTCTCAGAAGAACCTCATGGCTGCGAATATCTAGGTTTAAATCAGAGGTGCAACAAAAATTTGACAAGGAGCATCTTTTTGGCCCTCAAGTGGATGAAGCACTTGGAAAAAATGAAGAAAGACACTGATGTGGTAAATTCTGCGGGAGCACTTCAGTCGCCCTCTAACAGAGGTTCCTCTTGCAGCTCATTTTATAGGGTAGGCTTAAAACCTACCTCCACAGATGCCAACACATCTTCCTACAAACCTCAGTTTCAATCCCCCCTAACAGATCTTACAAAGGTGGTTACAGAGTAAACAATTTTAAAGGTAGATGTACACCAACATGCACCTCCATCTCCCAACAAGCAGTGACTTGATGATTATCCCCCCCCCCCCCCCCCCCCCCCCCCACCATCATACAGCTGTCTGAGGAAGACAGCATCAGTTTCTTCCCATTTGGCAATCAATCACAGACATATGGGTGTTGGACATTATCCAACGTGGTTATTGCCTAGAACTCACCTGCAATCCTCCCGATATTCCACCTCGCATTCACAACCTCTCTAGAGCACCAACAACTGCTCAAACAATAAGTATCAGCTCTTCTAACAAAATAAGCTATAGTGCCAGCTCCAATACAACACCAAGGGTTAGGGGTTTACTCACCTTACTCCCTAATCCTGAAAGGACGGTTCTCTACGACCATTAAAACACTTCCATATGGTCACACTTCAACAGGTGCTTCTGCTCTTACAGCAAGGCGACTTAGTCAACACTAGACTTAAAGGATGCATACTTTCACATTCCTATTCACCCAGCACATCGCATATATCTTGGATTTGCGGTAGCAGGAAAACACTATCCATTCAAAGTGCTCCCATTTGGAGTCACTACTGCACAGAGTATTCACCAAATGTCTAGCAGTAGTAGCAGCTCCGCTAAGAAGATAAATTTGTCTTCCCATATCTAGAGGCTATTGGCTCATCAAAGCCAACACATTACAAGTGTTTACAACACACTCAAATTAGCATAAATCTTCGTCCGTTGGGATTCAGAGTCCATGCACAATATCACATATTTAACCCTCCCAGCTGCAACCCTATCTAAGCTATGCTAAACACTCAAACAGGTTTAGTCTATCCCAGCGCAGCCAGAATTCACAATTTCCAAACACTGCTACTACAATTCCAAAGCAACCAGTGTCTAACAGTGAGAACTTTCATGCAACTTCATTACGCATTGCCATAGTGCCTCGTGCAAGATTAAACATGCGTCTTCTGCAGGAATGCTTAGCTCGTCAATTGAGTCAATCACAGGGTCAACTAAAAGATCTAGTGTTGGTATACAGCCACACCCATCGCACGCTGCAGTGGTGGAACATACAAAACCTATCAAAAGGGCGGTCATTAATCGACCCTGTTCCACAGATCGTTCTCACAGCTGAGGCATCCCTCGAAGGGTGGGATGCCCATCTACAACATCTAACAGTTCAGGGTCTATGGGACATGTGAGAAAGTGGCTCTGTATATACTTTTCCCAAATAGTCCAGAATCAGCAGTCCTATAGGCAACAGCATTCTTCGACCTACAGACAATAGAGGAAAATCCTCTTACAGAGGAAAAGATTCCTCCAAAAAACAATGGCTTTCACCACACATCGTCAGAGTCCTCCCGCTTTTTCAAAAGTTGCTCGCTTTTGAGGTTTCCCACATTGAGAACACTTTTGACTTTTTCCCCTGGACAGTCTTTCCTGCAGTGCCAGGCACATTCCTTCTTTCTGGCTCAGAAATCCGGAAGGCTTCTATGCAGTTCCTAATCTCCTCCAGTAGCACAAAGTGTTGACTTTGTTTGATGCGAGAAAGTGCCATCTTTGTTGCATGGTATGCCCCCACTTTTTGCTTAATTGCTAAATGTACTTTGACTGAGTGTGCCCTGGACTCCTGCCAATCAGGTGGCCAGGGCCTATGTTCCTTCCCTAAAACACAAAACCCAAATTGGCAAATCCTGGCCACATGTCGGCCCCTGGTAAATGGTACCCTAGGTACCCAGAGCCTTGTGCCCAGGGAAGGCCTCTAAGGCTGGGTGTCTGGGTACAAGACCAAACCAAGAGTCGACATGGCACACATCCCTGTGTGCCATGCCCACCACCTACACTGCCATGGCATACATCAGCCACCCCTCTAGCTCGGTGCCCTATGCCAGTGGTGTGGGCGCAGGAGCCCTGTGCCCCTACAGTACCCAGGTCCATTCCTGGGCACTGTGTGCAGTGCTGCCATTTAGGAGTACATGGTGCTGAGAGCTCGTCAAACACTAACTCCACAGCACCATAATGGCAACACTGAAGACTGAGAAGTTTGGTATCTCAGCACATTAAACCCACACTGATGCCAGTGTGGGATTTAATGTACCAAGCACCCCAGAGGGCATCTTGGAAATGCCGCCTAAAACCTAACCTACAATCCACGTCTGTGCTGAGGCTGCCTAGGCTGCCACACAGTAGACATGTTGCTGGACCCCTGGAGAGCCCCAGCTCTCCTGGGCCAGCAACAATGCACATCCTGGGCGAGGTGCCAATTCTCCAGTATTGGGGTCTTTCATAGATTCATATGCTTGAATATTCCCCGTCGTCGAAGTGGGAGTCCCACGGTACATAACATAGCAATGTAGTAATAACATAAGCCTAATAGGCATAGAATAAAGTACAACCATAGAGTTTTTAGGGATTGACAACTTGTCACCTATATAACATATTACTGTCATTATGTTTTAGTCCAAATTCCAGCCAATCAGGCGTCCGCACCCTCTAGAACCTTCTCCCCAGAGGCTCAGGCCCTCAGATTTTCTACTGCACGTTGTGTGAAGGGAGTCTCCCTGAGCTTGCTCAGTTTTTCTTCTCATATCTTCTCAGAAGGTTACCTTCATGATGTCTACTGCCAAGAAATCTCTCTTCAGACCTTGTGGAAGCTGTGGTAAACAGAGGCTTCATTCTGAAGACCCTCACAAAAACTGTATTTATTGTCTATATCCTGAGCATCAGGTTCAAGATTGTAAGATTTGTAGGACCTTCTCTCAGAAGACTCGAGGACAGAGAAGGGTGTCTCCTTCTGTGGCTACAGAAGTTGAAGACTTCAGAGAATCCTCTCTCAGATGTGGAGAGTCTCTTCAATCAAAACTGCTCCCTTCTTGAAGAGTACAAGTGACAGAAGGTTTCTCCAAAACCTAAAGTGGTAAAGAAACATATTGATAAGCCCACTATTCAACCTTCAACTTCAAAAGGGGGTGATTCCTCCCCCCCCCCCCCCTCCCCCCAGAGTCTTTCTGAATCCTTTACGCCCCCGAGATCTGATTCTCAGGCATTAAAGACTCCATCTATGCAGCTTTTACGTCAAACTGCCTATCTCGTCGACGAGCTCATCAACGCTTCCTCCGTCGACGAGTGCTGCCGTTGTCGCATCTACGTCGACGACTTCGACTTCTGTGTCTATGAAGCCAGCTATGATCCTGTCGTTGGCATCTTCACCGTCTACGTTTGTATCCTAGTCAAAGTCAAAAATAGCTGTTCGAGGCATATGAGCTGCAGATTGTACACTTAGCATAGATCGCCATCTGGTGTTGGGCCCGGATGTTTGCAGTTTGTTTTTCTTCTTGGACAGTCTTTGGAAGTCACGAGTTCGGTGACTCCTCCTTCGGTCCGTACTGCGCATGGGCTTCGGCTCCATCCTCAGATTGTTTTTTTCCGCCATCGGGCTCGGATGTGATACTTCGTGCTCCGGCTTCGAACTTCTACGGTTCCAGCCTCGACGGAAAATCCTCGTATCTTCGAGTTTCTTCATCATCATCTTCATCTCTCGAAGCGGCACTTTTCTCCATCCCGTACATCGGCACCGGCCTTCGGGCCCTCCTCGACTCCGGTCCCGGCCGATGGAAAGGACTCCGTTCAAAAAGTGCCCAAAATGTGGGTCTAAATTTCCCCACACCGACCTCCATCAGGTGTGTAATCTTTGCCTCTCTCCAGAACACGAGGCCAGAGACTGCCCCGCCTGTAAGTCTTTTCGATCGAAGAAAACCATCCGGGATCGAAAAGCTCGACGCACCATGGCGCACTCATCGTCTGCAGCTCCACCGGACATCTTCGGAGACGGCGCCGAAGCTTCGGGGCAAACACACACCGAGCAGGAAGAAGATGTCGTCAGCGCTTCCGAAGCCGACGACTCCGACGTGGAGGACATCACACCGGCGCAGCGGGCCGTGAGTACTATGCCCCCTCCCACCCCCGCGCCCAAAACCAAAGAGACTCAGGTTACTCCCTCGCCTGCCGGCCTGGGCAAAACCAAGACCAAAGCTTCGATCACCCCACCTTCGGGCTCGGTGTCGAAGCACCCAAAGTCTCACGGCAGCTCGGGATCGAGCCAGCCGACGCCCGGTGCCGAAAAACAGCATCCGGCACCGAAGAAAGCAATATCCAGCTCGACTCCGAAGCCACCGGTGCCGAAGCCTGGACTCTCGGTGCCGACCAAACACAAACATAAATCTGTCGGCACCGACGCTCCGACGCCGAAAACTCCTTCGACGCCGAAAAAACAGGAGGCCCCAAAAAAGCATGGCGCACACAAACCATCGAAGCCCTCGGCTCCGAAATCACCGGTGCCGACGGACGATTCGACGCCACTGGCTCTGTTTACACCAGACCCTCTACAAAAGACTCTGTCCAAAGATCCAAAGACTGGACTATTGACTTTAATTATCAAGAAAAGACGCCTTGATACTCCGGCTCCTCCTCCACCACCCAAAAGGAAGGACTCTGCTACTTCACCCCTCAGAGTGCCCTCCCCACTACCGCCTCCCCTACCTCCTCCACCACCTCCACCCCCTCCCCCTCCCAGGTCTCCGCCACCTCCACCTCACTACGATCCGGCCCCATCCCCAGATCCGGATGACGGGGACCCGGACAATTACCCGGCGGACGCCCCAATGGATCCCACTCCACCAGGGACCCCAGACCCATGGGAGGATTACAATAACCCTGATATACCAGATATACCTCAGGACGACCTATACCCATCCAGGCCGTCTCCTCCAGAGGACTCCTTAGGGTTTCATCATTTAGTGCAGAGAGCAGCACACTACCATGGGGTGGACATGCACAGTGAACCAGTGGAAGAAGACTTCCTACTGGATACATTTGACATACAAGACAAATCCACTTCTATTTTACCCATGCTTAAGGGTGTCACCAAGCACGCTACAGAGGTGTTCAAAGACCCTGTCAGGGCCAGAGTACTGAACCCTAGAATAGAGAAGAAGTACAAAGCGGCACCCACAGACCCTGCATACATTAAGGGCCCTGCTCCCCTAGATTCCCTAGTTGTCTCCACAGCTAGAAAGCGGGCTAACTCCCAATCCTCAGGAGAAGCCCCACCGCCAGACAAGGAATCTAAACTTCTGGACGCGTCTGGTAAACGCACCGCCTCCCAAGCTGCAAACATGTGGCGCATTGCAAACACACAAGCACTGCTTGCGCGATATGACAGAGCACACTATGACGAACTAGAGGCTCTTATGCAGCACCTTCCAGAAAAACACAAGCGCAAGGCTCATGACCTGATACAGGAGGGTAAACTAATTACAAACACCTTCATTAAATGTGCCCTCGATGCAGCCGACACTGCTTCTAGAGCCATAAATACAAGTGTCCTGCTTCGTCGCCATGCCTGGCTCAGGATCTCAGGGTTCAAGCCTGAAGTCCAGGCATCCATACTCAACCACCCCTTTGACCAGCAAACTCTCTTTGGGCCAAAGGTAGACTAAGCGTTGGAAAAGATGAAAAAGGACACAGACACAGCAAAGTCTATGGGGGCACTCCAAACACAAGCCTCTAAACGTTCCTTTCGACGCTCGTCCTTTCGTGGCACAGGCAGAGGCTCCTCCACCGATAACGCCTCTACCTCCTACAAGTCCCCTCCTCAAAATACCTTTTCAAAGGGCAATCAAAGGGGCGGTTACAGAGGCAACAACAATAAGGGCAGGGGCAAAACCAACAACACCCGTTCTGCCACCCCACCCGCACAATGACTCCCCTCCGCTCCCCCCCAGACCATCCCACTCCGGTCGGGGGCAGACTACAAGACTTTATCCACACATGGGAGTCCATAACATCGGACAAATGGGTGACCCAAATCATTCGGTCAGGGTACTGTCTCGAACTAACATCTACCCCACCCAATATCCCACCAAGGCACCGTCCAATGTCTCAAGAACATTCCACACTGCTCAAACAAGAGGTACTCTCACTCCTCCAAAAACACGCTATAGAGCAGGTCCCCGTCAATCAACGAAATCTAGGGGTCTACTCCCTATATTTCTTAATACCAAAGAAAGACGGGACCCTCAGACCCATTCTCGACCTCCGGCCTCTAAATGCCTACATACATTCAGACCATTTTCACATGGTCACCCTACAGCAAGTCCTCCCACTCCTCTGCCAGGGAGACTTTCTCACAACCTTGGATCTGAAAGACGCATACTTTCACATTCCAATACACCCCTCTCACAGGAAATACCTCAGGTTCGTGGTGGACGGGCAACATTACCAATTCACGGTTCTCCCCTTCGGGGTCACCACCGCACCACGGGTGTTTACCAAATGCCTAGCAGTAGTAGCAGCACACCTCAGACGTCAACATATTCACGTCTTCCCTTACCTAGACGACTGGCTGATAAAAGCCGCGTCCTACGCCCAATGTGTGCAGCATACAAACAGCACCATCCAACTGCTCCACCAGCTAGGCTTCACGGTGAACTACCAAAAGTCCCACCTCATACCATCTCACACAAAGCAATATCTCGGGGCCACTATAGACACCTCCAAGGGTATTGCCTATCCAAACTCAGCCAGAATCACAAGCATTCAAGCCTTACGCAAAACATTCCTTCCTCAACACTCTCTTCCAGCAAGAGTGTTTATGAAGCTCATAGGAATGATGGCGTCTTGCATTTTCATAGTGCCCCATGCAAGACTCCACATGCGTCCACTTCAAGAGTGCCTAGCACAACAGTGGAACCAGGCCCAGGGTCAGCTGACGGATCTGGTGTTGGTGGACGGCCGCACACATCACTCTCTGCAGTGGTGGAACACCACAAACCTTTCCAAAGGGCGGCCGTTCCTGGACCCGGTTCCTCAGGTGACTCTAACAGCGGACGCATCGCTCTCCGGCTGGGGAGCGCACCTTCTACACCTCACCATGTAAGGTCTATGGACGCCACAGCAAAAATCGCTCCACATCAACCATCTGGAGCTCTTGGCGATCTTTCTAGCCCTAAAATCTTTCCAAAAACAGATTTCGGGCAAAGCAGTCCTCATTCGCACAGACAATATGACTGCAATGTATTATATCCAAAAACAGGGGGGGACACACTCTCCCCAGCTCTCCCGCTTAGCCCAGAGCATATGGAGATGGGCAATTCCTCAAAACATCTTTCTCCTGGCACAGCACGTTCCAGGCGTACAAAACACCATGGCAGATCTGCTCAGCAGACAAACGCAACAAATACACGAATGGGAACTGCATCCACAAGTTCTTCACCCATTCTTCCAACAGTGGGGGCATCCTCAGATAGACCTCTTCGCCACCCACGAAAACAAAAAATGCCCAAGCTTCGCCGCCAGATACCCACACCCATTGTCCAAGGGCAATGCGATATGGATGAACTGGTCAGGCAGATTTGCATACGCCTTTCCACCTCTCCCACTAATTCCATTAGTGGTCAGGAAGCTACAACAGCACTCCCTCACTCATTCTGGTAGCTCCGACGTGGGCCAGGCAGCCGTGGTACACCACGCTACTACAACTGTCAGTGGTACCACATCAAAAACTGCATCTATCCCCATGCCTCCTAACCCAGAACCATGGAGAAATCAGGCACCCGGACCCAGCTCAGCTCAACCTGGCGATCTGGCTCCTGAAATCCTAGAATTCGGATACCTTAACCTTCCCCCTGATTGCATGAACATCATCATGGAAGCCAGACGTCCTACCACTAGAGCATGCTATGCCGCAAAGTGGAAAAGATTTGTAATTTACTGCCGTAACAATACAATCAACCCTCTAGATGCATCCATACAGCACATCATATGCTATCTGCTCCATCTTCACAGGTGTAACCTGGCATATTCATCCATACGCCTACACCTAGCAGCGATCGCTGCTTATCTACAAAACAGACAGCATTTATCACTCTTCAGAGTGCCCGCTATTAAAGCCTTCATGGAAGGCCTTAAACGCGTAATTCCTCCCAGGGCACCACCTTCCCCTGTATGGAATCTAAATTTAGTTCTTACACGACTAATGGGTCCGCCCTTCGAACCAATGCACAAATGTGAGCTACAGTTTCTCACCTGGAAAACAGCTTTCCTTGTAGCTATCACTTCCCTTAGAAGGGTTGGTGAAATACAAGCGTTCACCATACAGGAACCCTACATACAAATGCATCACAGCAAGGTCATACTTCGCACAAATCCGAAGTTTCTGCCCAAAGTCATTTCCCCCTTCCACCTCAATCAATCAGTGGAATTACCTGTCTTCTTTTCGCAACCCCAATCTGTTGCAGAAAGGGCCTTACACACACTTGATGTGAAAAGGGCGTTGCTATACTACATACAAAGAACGCAACCCTTCAGGAAGACTAAACAATTGTTCGTTTCCTTCTCTCCACCACATAAAGGCAACCCCATTTCTAAATCAGGGATAGCTAGGTGGATTGTAAAATGCATACAAATTTGCTATCAAAAGGCAAAGAGAACATTATCTGTTCCTCCTAAAGCCCACTCTACAAGAAAGTTAGGGGCTTCTATGGCTTTTCTAGGGAACATACCCTTAGATGACATCTGCAAAGCAGCCACATGGTCTACACCGCACACCTTCACAAAACACTACTGTGTAGATGTGCATTCCAAGCAGCAAGCTAGGGTGGGCCAGGCTGTACTAAAGACACTTTTTCAAACAGCTGCAACGGATACCGGTGGTCGCCGCTAAGGTTGGGTACTGCTATATAATCTATGCTAAGTGTACAATCTGCAGCTCATATGCCTCGAACGGAATATGCTACTTACCAGTATGCATCTGTTCTTGGCATGTAGAGCTGCAGAGTTGTACACGCCCACCCGCCTCCCCGGCTACCTGTATCCGTTCCAGTACATCTTATTTAGATACAACACATGGGTTTCTCACTGTTATTACTACGCTCCATCATTTCCCTGTTGGCGAAAAACAATCTGAGGATGGAGCCGGAGCCGAAGCCCATGCGCAGTACGGACCGAAGGAGAAGTCACCGAACTCGTGACTTCCAAAGACTGTCCAAGAAGAAAAACAAACTGCAAACATCCGGGCCCAACACCAGATGGCGATCTATGCTAAGTGTACAACTCTGCAGCTCTACATGCCAAGAACAGATGCATACTGGTAAGTAGCATATTCCTTATTCGATTTTAAATCATAAGCACAAGAGAACACATTAATCATATGTACAGTTTATCAAAGTTAAACACTATTCAATACAATGATAAGAAAAGAGTTAATTATAAAAACAGATACATATTTAAAAACAAAGGGTTCTCTTCCAGGGGATCCTCATCAATAGTCATAAGCACTGAATATTCCCGCCCATGTGCGGGGACCCCGGAAATAATAAAATTATATATGTAAAAACATACATATATACAGCTCTGTATATGTATAAACATATATCATTTTTTCCAAGCAAATGCAGCTCCCATAAAAGGCTAGGCAATGTAAATATACACATCCAATAACACACATATATATATATATATAATTATATATATATATAAAGGTATAACAATACACCTAAATCTCTTTTTTAGGTCTCGGGACCATCCGGTCGGCAGACCGGAAGTCCGGAGATTTAATGTCTTTGAGAAGAGGGGCTTGCACCCGCCCCTCTTCTTCCCTGTTCTCCATTGGCTGGCCTAGTAAATGCTGGCCAGCCATTGGAGAAGAGGTCCCGTCACTCCAATCATGCCCCGTCCTTTTCGGATCGGGGGGCGTGTTTTTTAAAGAAAGTCTCATTCTCTCCTCCAGCCAATGGCTGGAGGAGAGAAAAGACAAACACGCCCCCCCGAATCCGAAAAGGACGCTGTTTCTCCGAGGCATTTTTGCTCTGCCTCGGAGAAAGGCGGCGGTGTTCCTGGCGTCCTCTCCCCCTGCTGTATACACAAAAACAAAAATAGTAATGAAAGTAAACATATTTAGTTTGCATCGTGAAAACAGCAGCTCGACAGCTAAGTGCGCGTGGAATGTCCGCCTTTTACAAGACAAAGCAGCTCTGGGCTTCAGCAAGATCTAGTTGGCAGGCGGACAGTGCCAAGACACGATGACGTTATTAAATTAGTATTCCAAGCTTGTGACATAAATGATATTCGCTGGGTAGAAAAAATACACAGAAACAACATACAGACAGCACGTGACGGCACACGTAGGGTCCGCATTTCCTCTCTAGGATGTAAACGGGCGTCCACGTTAGGATCAGGCAAGCACAGCGGTAAAACAAAGCTGCGGCACGAAATGGAAAGGAAGGGGGAAGGAAATGTGTGGCAGCTGATGCGACGTATTGAGTCACATGCGCAGCATCAGACCTTGGATTTTAGGCGTCCAGTGCCTCGGTTACAGGGAGGGTGACTTCATTGAGCTACCAATGAGCTTCGTCGCTTTTCTCCGACCCTTCTTGTCTCCTGTTTCGCTGTGGATGATTAAAAAACAGAACCGTGGAGACAGAGCGGGAGAGGGACGGCTCTCCGGCTCAGAGATAAGTGGGAAGACAAAATGATCCAAGCCACACAAGCCCTGCCTCGTTCTATCTCTCCCCCCCGTCTTTCCTATTTAACCCTCTCCTTTTCTCGACCCACCTCTTTCTGTGTGTTCTCTTTCTCGCCGCATCTATAGGCCGCTCTCGCCCTGTTTCCAAGCTTTTAGCTAGCTTTCTTTCCCTTCTATATATCTCTTCCGCTCATCTGGTTCCTTTTCTTTCTCATTCCTTATCTCATTCACTCTCCCTCTGCCTTCCAGTCACATTTACTTCCCCATCCCTCTGTCTCAATGTCTTTCCCACCACTGTGGTTGACAATTTATCTCTCTCGCCTCTGTGCCTGTTTTTTCTCTCTGCATACCCAGTCGCTCGTTTCCTAAACCTACCTACCTACCTACCTACCTATTAGCTATTTCGTGCTCTCTCTGCCTTGGCCTTTCTCTCCTCTCTCTCTCCGAACCTTCGCTTCCCATGCGGGCCATTTGCTTCGTTCATTCTTTTTATCCTTCCTTTTCACATAACCTCAGCTCCCCCCCCCCCCCCCCCCCCTCACTCTGGAAGGTTGCCCAAAAATCAGGAAGTGGCCATATCGATTATGCACTGAATACTGTCTTGGGAAAACAGAACTCGTCGTCTCCTCCACGTATACTTCAAGGCAATCTTTATGTAGACATACATACAGGTTTCTGTGTATTCAGGTGCATTGACATATAGCTATATAATGTATATGTAAATGCGTGCATATATACTGTATTTACAAAGGCTTCCTACACACATTCAAGAAAACACTGACGCGCCTGCAGCACGCGCATAATATGTGCCGATCTATCAATATTTAGCGTCTATAAACATTCACAAGTCGGTGGATCATTAGGCACCACTGCAAATCTCTCACAAAGGAACCTTTTATATATTTACAAATCTTTAAAAATTAAGCTTTGCATGTTATTGTTGCTAACAAGCCCTCTAGGTGAAGTTTTCATCCTTCCTTGAAGGATTTCGCTGTTGTAAAGTAAAATGTAGTGGAAGTGCGAAATTAGCATTCTTTGTTTTTGCATAATTTCAGGCAAAATATTCTGTGTGATTACTGAAACACAAACCCTGCGTAGCATAAAACGCGACATCGCATCCGTTTTAGACGTGACAAGGATATTTCGCGCGCAAAAATAAATACAAAATAAATACAACTGCTCCAAACAGCAGGCGCGTGCATTCTGATTGTCCACGTTGTTCCTGTGCAATCTCGCTAAATATGCGATGTGGCATATAGAGTAATTTCGAGGATGTTACATAACAAGCGTAACACAGAATTACGCAGCAAACAGGAAATGTCACTTGGGCCTCGTAAAATGATAGTGTATGCCTATACTATATACCGCCTGCTGCACTACTAAAGTCCAGTTCTGGGTGGAAAGATGGAAAATATTCTGTTTTTAATTAATATCTCATTCCAGGTAAGTTATTTACTCAGAAGAGCTGATTCGTGTGAAAACTGGTTACCAACTCATGTGGACGCTGACTGGGTATTCTTAGCCATGCATTTTGTTGTTCTTATTGCACATGCTTAGTTGTTTCTTTTTTCCATCAGTTCCCCCGGTAGGCCACCTACAGTCTGCCTGATCCCCTAGCTGCCAACATGCCTCCCTACCCGTCTACCTGCCTCTGTGTACATATCCATCTACCTGACTGCCCACTTGCAGACCTCCCTGCCTGTCTCCCCATAGAATCCTGCAGGCATCACTATCTGCCTACGTATACACCGACGTCTACCTACCTAGTGCCCTGCCTGCCAGCCTCCCCCTTTCTATCTACCCACCTGCCTGCCCGCACTAGCTGTTTATGTCTTCACCTACCTACCTTCCCATCAGTATGTGCCTCCCTACCAGCCACCCTGCCTACCCATCTACCCACCTACCGGCCTGACTGCCTTTCTGACCAAGTCTCATCTACCTTCCTGTCGTCATCTCTAGCTACCAGCCTGCATATCTGCCCACTTACCTTCAGAGTAGTGTACAATGCATATATGTATACTTATTGTATACAATCTAACGCCTACAGACACAGACACGTAGCTTTACGTCAGCGTGTGTGAGCACGCACACACACAGCAGCAATATAATCATGTCCACGCGCGCGGACATGCAGGGTATGGACGCACGCATACCTGCACTTACAAATGCATATATTTATGTGTGCGTTCATTTATTTTATTCCACACTCTGGAGCTAAGACCTGAGCCTGCATCTCAGAGCTGGTGTCAGGCTTCCCAAGTGTGGGATTTACTTCTCTGCTGATGTTGGGGGACGGAGGGGAGGGTGTAGAGGAGGGGTGGGGGGAGAGGGATGCGGGAGGGAGGCAGGGAGGGCTGTGTGCGTGTGTGAGCCAGGATTCCGCTCGGCTTTCCCCTCTCTGCAAACTCACCGGATCCGTCAGCTGGAGGAACAAGCATTTACAATGCAATGGTCTCGGCATTGGTAAAATTAGAGCTATTGGCATTGCTCATGACATTATTTTTGTTTATGTTTTTGAGTTTAAAACATTTAAAGAAACGGCATTGTCATGAGCAATGCCAATAGCTCTAACTTTAACAATGCCGAGACCGTTGCATTGTAAATGCTTGTTTTTTTTTTAATGAGGTAAACACTCATGAGAAAGCAAAAAATAAAGAGAACAAACTGTGGAAAAACACAGATGCACAACACATTGCCAGCCTGCAGGCTGCATTGCAATATAATACCATAGAGACTAAAAAGCCCTGTACAGGTAAAAACTGGCACCGTGCCTTTAAGGCAGCCCTGAATTCCATATCCCATCATGCCTCAGGGGTGACAGTTAGGTCAGTTGTTCTTTCCGGCTCCTTCAGTCAGGACCCTGGAATTCAGCTCTCTTCTTTTTTGACTCTTTAGTCAAGAATTATTACTACTTTAAGATTTTTTGGACGTCTTCTTAGAACTTCTTTGAGGAAGTCTGTATCCTGTGATTTTCTGACTGACTTTTTTGCTATTTTGTCAGAAAAATGCCTTCTTTATTTGTTCCATGTCCATCTTGTGGAAAAAAGAAGGCGGCTTCAGACACACATGAGGTGTGTATTATCTGTCTGCCGGACTCTCACTCTCCAGCAACATGCCATAATTGTGAAGACCTTTCCAAAAGGACTTTAAAGGAGAGGGAGAGGATTAGGCTGTATGGCCTAGCAGAACGGTCGACGTCGAAGCAGTTGGTCCCTGTTTGCTCCCCATCGACGTCGGGCTCGGCGTCGAAGACTCCAGCGGCGGGATCGTCGCTGAGAGGTGAGGAGTCAAGGGGAAGTCATGCTGCAAAGAGAAAATCGTCGTCGACTTTAGATTCAGCGTCGAAGCGGATGCGTTCGACGTCGACGGCGTCTAAAAGCTCGGCGTCGAGGACTCGGCGCCATAGTTCAACGTCGAAAAAGCATCTGTCGACGTCAAGAGAAGATCGATCGACGTCTGCACAGAGATATCGTTCGTCGTCGAAAGAAAGACATCGTTCGACGTCGCAAGAAGTACGTAGACGATCTCCACAGTCGACGTCGAGACCAAGATCGCCGTCAAGATCAAGATCGCCGTCGAGGAAACATCGTTCGACGGCGAAGAGGCTTTCGACGTCATCGGAGCATTCGACGTCGAGACAGAAGTCTCCGTCAGGAGTGACGTCGAGGCAGGAGCCTCCGTCGGAGTCGACGTCGAGGCAGGAGCCTCCGTCGGAGTCGACGTCGAGGCAGGAGCCTCCGTCGGAGTCGACGTCGAGGCAGAGGCCTCCGTCGGAGTCGACGTCGAGGCAGAGACCTCCGTCGGAGTCGACGTCGAGGCAAAGGCCTCCGTCAGAGTCGACGTCGAGGCAGGTGCCTCCGTCGGAGTAGACGTCGAGGCAGGTGCCTCCGTCCTCACAGGTCTCCAAAGCTTTGGTGAGGTACATGAAGCCTCCGTCGAAGATAATCTCGACGTCGAGACAAGAAGCTCGGAGCCTCGAAGATTCGAGTCAAAGATCTCCGGTGATAGGCCTATCACCGTCGAGGCAGCCATCTGTTGAGGGTACGCAGGAGGTGTCACATATTCGCCTCACGATTCGACCAGTCTCAAGGCGGAAATCTCCTCATAGACTGATATATACGACTCCTGAATCACTGCGTCTCATATCTATCTCGCCTTCAGGATCAGAGGGCTCAGGTTCAAGATCAGAATCACCAGAGCTTGTGCATCAATCTCCAGTACCTGCAAGAGAAAGTTCGCAGGAGGAGGACAATGCTGTACCTCAAAGTCCCGTAAGGGAGATGCCTCAGGACCCTGCTATGCCAGACGCAATAAAGGCATCGCTAACAAGAATAAGGGGCGTGGTATTCCCAGCGACTCCGATCAGACCAAGATCTCGAGAAAGAGAATCCCGAAGTCACTCTCGAGCACCAAGAAGGCGATCCAGGTCTCCCTCCCGCAGAAGAGTCGACCAGATCAGAGAGAAGGCGCCGTAGGACCCCTTCTACCTCCCCTTCTTCCAGATCATCCAAAAGGGATTATTCACCGACACTCTCGGAGACGCCACCCTCTCGGGTATCTCCGGTAGATGATATTTCTACGTTTCAAGAAGTGTTGTGTAGAGGAGCTACAAAATTAAATATCCCTATGCCGGTTCAGGAGACAACTTCATCCATAATTTTTGAAACTCTTCATGAACGCACAGTGTCACGCCCTTTATTGCCGTTAGTCCCCGGTTTGCTACAACCGGTAATGGATATCTTTCTCACACCAGCAACCACCAAAACGGCGCCGGCGAGAATTCTAAAAAAGTACCGTCCAGCTCCGGAGGATCCTCTATTCCTTAAATCGGATCCTCCACCGGACTCATCACCGCCGCTGCCAGGAAGACACATGCAGTAGCGGGATCTTCAACGGTACCACCAGATAAGGACAGTAAAACACAAGACTCCTGGGGGAGGAAAGTTTGCGGCTCAGCATCCTCAAGCCTTAAGGTGGCGAGTGCCTCGGCGCTTCTGGGGCGCTATGATAGGTCATTATGGGACTCTCTGCAGAGGTTCATTGACAAAGTTCCATCAGAGGACAGACGGGACTTTGAAGAGATTTTGCATGAGGGGAGTCTGGTTTCTAACCAGATCATAAGTGCAGCGGCAGACGGGGCAACACTGGCAGCGCATGAATATGCACATGGAGTCACAGCCAGAAGATCATCCTGGCTTAGATTGACGGCCTTGAAACCGGAAGCGCAGGCAAGAATTTTAAATCTGCCTTTCTCCGGTAGTTCTCTTTTTGGGTCCCATGCAGACGAAGAAATGGCCCGTATGAAAGCAGAGCTGGAGACCATGAAAGCTGTCGGGCTTGAAAAGAGAAAAGAGTTTCGACGCCGCAAGGGAAATGACAGGCGCAGTTACCAACAGAGGGTTCAAACCCCTCATTGGCAAAAGAACCAGGACCAGCAAGGTCAAAAGAAACAGCAATACCAGTCCCGCAAGCCATCCAGGGGACGAGGTAACAACAGGCAGTCTAATGCTGGAAACAAAGCTCCGGGTAAGCAATGAGAAACCGCTTCCTCCGATGCTGTCCACCGCTCCGGTGGGAGGAAGTGTTGCACATCATCTTCCAGAGTGGCAATCCATCACAAAGGACAAGTGGGTATTGAATATACTGCGTCATGGGTACTCGCTTCGTTTCAAAAGTCACCCCCCATCGATTCCTCCTGTCAATTCATCCCAGCATCTAAAGCAGCTCAGAGAAGAGGTAGCGACGCTACTACTCAAATCTGCAATAGAGAAAGTGCCCATAAACCAGAGAGGAAAGGGAGTTTACTCCAGATACTTTCTCATCCAAAAGAGGAGTGTGAAGGTAGAGTTCAGACCCATTTTAGACCTACGGATACTGAACAAGCACATAAAGGAAAAATTTCGCATGCTGGCGCTCCACCAAATATATCCTCTTCTCCGGATGGGCGATTGGATGTGTTCACTGGACCTTCAGGATGCATATTTCCATATTCCCATCCTAAGGAATCATCAAATTTCTCAGGTTTGTGGTAGGCAACTCTCACTATCAGTTCAAAGTCCTCCCTTTTGGCCTGAAGTCAGCTCCTCGAGTATTCACAAAATGCGTGGCAGTAGTAGCGGCTGCTGTGAGACGCGCAGGAGTCTTCGTCTATCCCTACCTAGACGACTGGCTAATAAAGGGCTCATCACCACAGAATGTGCGGTCACAGCTGTCGCTATGCCTGAACTTATGTCGCAAGTTGGGTCTCAGAGTGAATGTCAAAAAGTCCAATTTTTCACCAACGCAGAGGATCCACTACCTGGGTGCAACTATAGACTCCGTAGTAGGAAAAGTGTTTCCTTCGGAGGAAAGACAGTCATCCATTATGCTAAAAGGCAGACAGATCATAACCAGCAATCTGTCATCGGCAAGGCGAATCTCATCTCTGCTAGGGGCCATGGCATCCTGCATCTTCCTAGTGCCCAATGCCAGGCTAAGGATGCGTCCTCTCCAGCAAGATCTCGAGGACAAATGGGATCAAAGGAACTCCCTGTGGGAAGAAAAGGTTTGCCTCTCCTCTGCAGCCAAACAGTCAGTCAAGTGGTGGCTGAAGCCAAGGAATCTACAAGTGGGGATCCCCTTCCATCAAGAACCCCCAACTCAGACCTTAATCACCGACGCATCCCTTCAAGGCTGGGGTGCGCATTTCGGGTCTCTGCAAACTCAGGGACGGTGGTCCAGCAGCGAACAGTTGTACCACATCAACATGCTGGAGCTCAGGGCAGTCCACCTAGCCCTCAAAGCGTTCCTGCCTGCGATCACGACGAGTACCATTCTAGTACAGACGGACAATACCACCACAATGTACTACCTGAACAAGCAGGGGGGTACTCGATCCAGAACGCTCTCGCTGGAAGCTCAGTCCCTGTGGCACTGGATCCTAGCAAGGAACATCTCACTGAAAGCGGTGCACCTACCAGGAGAACTCAACGTGCAAGCAGACTTACTCAGTCGGCATTTTCAAGAGCCAGAGGACTGGGTAATCAACGACGAAGTGTTAGAAGACATCTTCGGGGAATGGGGGCGTCCGCAAGTGGACCTCTTCGCGGACGAGCAAAACACAAAATGCCGAGGCTTCGCCTCAAGATACCATCGACCAGGATCCCTAGGGAATGCCCTTTTGATCAATTGGTCAATGACATTTGTGTACGCTTTTCCGCCTCTCCCACTAATTCCCAAGGTGGTGACCAAGCTACAGAATTCATCTGCCAAGATGATCCTCATAGCACCGGACTGGCCGAGGCAGTGGTGGTACACGGATCTCCTACACATGTCGATCCGCCCCCACAAGCGGCTGCCGTGCAGACCGGACTTGTTATCCAAGATGCAGGGGAAGATTTACCATCCCAGCCTTCCCTCGCTGAGCTTAACAGCATGGCTCCTGAAGTCCTCCAGTATGGCCATCTGAACCTCCCTCAAGAGTGTATGTCCATACTGAAGGAAGCCAGGAGACCTTCGACAAGACACTCCTACTTCTGTAAGTGGAAAAGATTTTATATATGGTGTGCTCAGCATCATTATGATCCCACTAAATGCCAGGAGGATGTAATTTTGCCCTATCTTCTACATTTAGCAAGGGCAGGGTTGAAATTTTCATCCATAAAGGTTCACCTAGCAGCCATAACAGCATACAGGCATTCGCCTTCACAGCAGTCATTTTTTAAAGTGCAGGTAGTGAAGGATTTCTTGCAAGGACTCAAGAAAGTCTATCCCCCTGTTAGACCTCCCTCTCCTTCCTGGGAGCTAAACTTGGTTCTGTCAAAGCTCATGGGTTCGCCTTTTGAACCTATTCATAAGGCTACCCTACAGCACCTCACATGGAAGACAGCATTTTTAATAGCCATCACTTCAGCACGGAGGGTCAGTGAGATACAGGCCCTCTGTTCTAAAGAACCCTACACTATTTTTCATCTAAATAGGGTGGTGATGAGAACTCATCCTTCGTTCCTACCCAAGGTGGTATCGGAGTTTCATGTAAACCAAGCCATCTCCTTACCAACCTTTTTTCCCAACCCCTCCTCTCCGGCAGAGAGGGCGTTGCATTCTCTAGATGTCAAAAGGGTCCTAAAATTCTACCTAGATAGGACTAAGAATGTCAGGAAATCTGATCAATTGTTTGTGAACTATGGGGTTGTTCGTATGGGCTTTGCTGCATCCAAACGTTCCATTGCTAGGTGGATTGTTTCAAGTATTACATTGGCCTACCAACTGGCTCAGAAACCATTGGGGGCGCGCCCTAAAGCGCATTCGACAAGAGGAAAAGCGGCTACCGCGGCTTTTCTCAATAATGTCCCACTCTCCGAGATCTGCAAGGCAGCCACTTGGAGATCTGTCCACACTTTTACCAGGCATTATTGTCTGGATTCGGACACCAGAGCAGACACTCAAGTAGGACAAGCCTCCTTGAGGAATCTGTTCCATACATAATCATTTTCATGATTCTCTTTCTCCATGGGTGATACAACCTTAGTTTCATTTGCCTGCAGGTGGAAGGGGAGCTTGCTACTCTATTCAGTGCTTATGACTATTGATGAGTTTCCCCTGGAAGAGAAGGGTAAGTTACTTACCTGTAATCCTAGTTCTCTTCCAGGGGTATCCTCATCAAAGTCATAAGCAACCCACCCACCTCCCCAGGCAAATGAGAAGAAATGTATTATTCATTATGGAAAGGATATATCTTTGTGTTTAGGACTACGGTCCCGCAAAGAACAACTGACCTAACTGTCACCCCTGAGGCATGATGGGATATGGAATTCAGGGCTGCCTTAAAGGCACGGTGCCAGTTTTTACCTGTACAGGGCTTTTTAGTCTCTATGGTATTATATTGCAATGCAGCCTGCAGGCTGGCAATGTGTTGTACATCTGTGTTTTTCCACAGTTTGTTCTCTTTATTTTTTGCTTTCTCATGAGTGTTTACCTCATTAAAAAAAAAAAAAAAAAGAGATTTAGGTGTATTGTTATACCTTTATATATATATAATTATATATATATGTGTGTTATTGGATGTGTATATTTACATTGCCTAGCCTTTTATGGGAGCTGCATTTGCTTGGAAAAAATGATATATGTTTATACATATACAGAGCTGTATATATGTATGTTTTTACATATATAATTTTATTTCCGGGGTCCCCGCACATGGGCGGGAATATTCAGTGCTTATGACTTTGATGAGGATACCCCTGGAAGAGAACTAGGATTACAGGTAAGTAACTTACCCTTGTTGACGCGCCAGATATTTGCAATTTTTTCTTTTCACATGGTGTTCCGAAATCTTTAAAAAGATTTTAAAAAGGAGGAAATAGCCACTATACTATATTCATTTTCCAGCATCTGAAGTTTTAGAAAGGCTATTCTGCATTGTTTTAGCTTCCAGCTTCCAAGTATGGGCAATAGAAATATATTCCTTGGTACAGCATAGTATTTACAAAATAAAGTGCAATGCATAGTGGTCAGGATGGAAATGTCGTCACAGGGACATATGGGATGACGTTTAGACCAATCATTAGCCTCAGGGAAAGTAACCAGCCTAAAGAAAGACCCACTGCGAAAACGGGCCAGAAGCATGCGAGAGAAGCTACTTTGTACCACTATTAAGTAGGATTGTAAGCCTATAGAGGTACACCAAGTGATTTCTTCTTTCTCTCCCTGAGCCAACGTTTATTCTCCAAGTGTTTCATGCAGTGTATTTTAAGTGATTTCCTAGAGATGGATTCCAGGCTACTGGGGTTATAAAAGTATTCAGGGTGGCCTATGGCCTGGCATATTCTTTATATAACTAATCCATGGTAATTTTGCCACCCCATTCAGCTTTAAACAGTCCATTATCACACCCCTGTTAAAGCCCGTCTCAACCGAGACCCATATCTTATGCCATAACAAAAGAGGGGTAATCTTTATAGTATCGGAAATGTGTGCTAGGCCAAGTTCCCTGTGGCACAAATAAGTGGCTGTCGAACTGGGAACCGCCAATAAGTAGCGCAGGAAAGAATTTTCACAGCGTTGTAAATGGTCCACATTTTCAATGCCCCATATACCTGCCCCATATGTACCTGTTGAAATACATTTAGATTTATAAATGATCAGTAATTCTGGGACAGGTCTCCCGCCTAATTTTTTTGCAAAATTAGTGACCGCTCCCGCAGCTTTCTGTTTGTAGCTGCTTCCCAGGAGCCCCTCCTGTCCACAGTTAAGCCTAGATATGAAAATTTATCTGTACTTGAGTTTTTTGCCATCAATAAAAACGTCACATGACTTTTTCGATTTTATCCCACAGCTCATGGTAAAAGTCTTAGTAATAACTTTTAAGCCCTGCTCGGACATATAGGTTACAAAATTTGAAACCGACTTTTGCATGCCCAACTGTGTCCGTGACATAACCTCGTCGTCTGCGTTCAATAGGATGGGAACGGGAGTGCCCTTGATAGATGGATAGTCATGCTGGAATTCACTCAAGTACTGTCCCAAATTGTTTGTCGAGGGAGAAGAGTAGGGGGGCAAGAATGCCCCTCTTTTTATGGGGAACCTGGTTGAGCATTCTCCCTGGTTCCCAAACCGTACCCTTGCACCTGCCCCCCTATATAGTTCCCTTATAAAAGACCACAGGGAAGGGTCCAGGTCCAGATGTTTAAGAGTGTCCCACAGCATGGCATGTTTAACGCAGTCAAACGCGGAACTTAAGTCCACGAAAGTGAGGAAAAGTTTGCCCTTCTTCGCTTTAGTGTATTTATCAATTATCAGGGACAAATTCAGTGCCTGTTCTATTGTCCCTAGGCCTGGACGAAAACCATATTGGAATACTGATAATACACCTGTCTCTTGGACCCAGATCTCCAGCTTATATAAAATGACCCTACCTGCTATCTTCATAAAGGCATCCAATAGGGATATTGGGCGATAGCACTTCGGCTCATTCCTGTTCCCTTTCTTAAATATTGGTATCCCGATGGCATCTGCCCAAGTGGGGATTAGCCCGTGGCGGGTACAACTGATTAGTACATTTGTTAAAAGTGGAGCTCACAAGCCTATATTGGATTTGTAGGCATCCACTGGAATGCCATCCGGACCTGGTGCTTTTCTAGAGGCGCTATCGGTTATAGCCTTAGTGACTTCCTCTAGTGTGATATTAATCTTTAAAGGAAATGTCCAGCAATCCATAATGTCATCCACTCTGTGTGGGATTGTATCTAGCATTCTATCATCTAGGCATTCATCCCTATACAGTCCTGAGAAGAAGTCTACCCACATATCGCCACTAATAGCCATGTCTACAATGTCTGTCTCTCTGTTATCAAAAAAAGGGGCATTAACCGCTCGCCAGAAGCCAAAGTTATCTTTGTTTATACAGGCCTCGTGTAAGGCTGCCCATGCCTCCTTTTTTAATGCCCTACGCTTTTTTTGTGCCTGGTGGTATAAGGATCTTGCTTTCCTTATTTCATCCCTGCACCTCGGTGTATTATGCAAAGCCTTTTTTAAGTGATTATGAGCCTTCGTACATTGTTTGTCAAACCAGCCCGGGGAGATTTCGTGACCATGACGTTTTTTCCTTGTTAGGAGCTTTCTGGCCTCATCTGCAATATTAATAAAAGTGTTAATTATGTCCTTGTCCTCCCTGTCCTGTGACAAGCATATCATTAGATCCTCTCTGCTATTATTAATCAGGCCTTGGAGAGAAACCTCATGTTCCACTTTTGTCCAGTTTAACGTATATCCATTCGTACTGGAAAGGTATATGTCACTATTGTATGGTGAATTCCTATCAATTTTTTTCGCCTGTCCATTTAATACAAGATCCAGGCAAATAGGATAATGATCACTCATGAGGAGGTCAAGAGTCTTGCAAGAAAGTACATTACGGGAGTACCTGTTGGATGTTAAAACAAAATCGATGATTGAATTACATCTCCTTCCATTGTATGTTGGTTGAAACGGGGTAGGAATCAAACATGATTCGTTTGCAAATCCAAGATCAAATTGGAAACCAATATCATTCAGCAGGTCTCCCAGTGAAGTATGAGAAAAATGTGATAGGGTAGCTTTGATATCATTACCCAACCCACAGATACCCTGTTCACTAAACTAACACAGCGAGCAATTAAAATCACCCAACCAGATGATATGCATGTCTCCCTTTGAGTTTTCTTCAAGGTTTTTTAAGGAAGTGCCTAGGTTCGATAGGACATTCATCTGTTGCACTTTAGGAATGTTATATAGATTTATTAAGACTACGTCCCTTGGCCCAGGTAGTTTTAGTGACAAAATGTGTTAGTATACAGTAGCTTCTTTAACTTTCATGTGTCAGATGCCAGCTGAGTTAGATACATAGATGCATAAACCTCCTTTATTACACCCTTGGTTGCTAGTACACGCAGGTATACTAAAAGTTTGATAACCAATAATATGCATCTCTTCTATCGCCCATGTTTCCTGTAAGGAGACAATGGCATAATTATTTATGAGTTAGCCACTGGGGATCTTTCACTTTAGTTACTAGGCCAGCAATATTCCACGTTAATATTTTACAGGTGTTTTCAGGTTTTTGTCTACACTCTTCTCTTCCTTTTATCATTTGGGTGGATGAGGTAGTAAAATCGGTTTGGCCATTTAAGTTTGAACTTTTTACAAGAGCATTGCCTCTGTCCTCTTCTATAGTTATAGTTTTGGTCGAGACAGAGTCCGCTAAGTCCATACAGTTTTTGGTCCCGTGCTAGATACGCGGCTCCCGCTCTTCACAATCATGGCCATGTTCCCCTGAGCCTCTGCCCTCTCTGTCATAACAAGGGGTCAATCCAGTTCTTCCATTCCTGTTGGGGGTTCAAAGCGGTTGTAAAGTGGGATGCCCGCACCCCCCCGAGTGTCCCTTATAGATGTCCCATGTACGTCTTCTGCTGTCAGGGCCCATGTTTGGATGATTTCCAAATGGGGATATATGTGCCTGCACCTGGAGGGTAAAAAGCTCCCAAAGGGTGCACCTTGATTGCACTATTAGTGGGAAAGACATTTTCTAGCCTATTTAATATTGTATACACTAGTCTTGGGTCACTAAACGTCAGGACAACACAATCACCCTGAGACTTTTTTCTTTCTTTGCCAACCCATGCGACCCGTCTTACCATTTTAAAATGCCCAAATAGCACATCCGTAAGGCCAGTGTGCCTTCCTAACCAATGGAGGTATTTATTACGAAGTTCTTGCCAAGATTCTGGTTCCAGTGGCCTTAAGACTGGAACATTGGCCAGGATCACCACATAAGGCGTGGCTTCAGGAGGTAATTCGAGGCGATTGTGAATTTGAGGTTCCTGGGTTATCCTCAAGTCCCTATGATGGTCCTCCAGTCTAATTTTAGCTCTATTTTCCTCTCCCGGTATGTTGGTTAATTCGGAGAATGCATTTTGGACACCCGGGTCAGCATTGTATCCAGAAATAAGGGAGCCAGAAGTGCTGTCCCTGGGCACTATGTTTGAAGTTGCCATATTAGTCAAACTTGTCGGGCCAGTTGGGGTCCTATTTTCCTGTACCTGTATCGATTTCCCCTGAGTGTTGGTAGGGTGCTTACCTATTAAGGATCCCTCCAAGTTTGCCACTGTCTTGGTTAATGTCCCCAGTGCATTCTCTATGTATTTGTGCAGTTCATCAATACTGCCAAGGATTGACTCAATAGCTGGGCATTCGTAGTAGGATTCTTTATGCCCCTTCTATAATTACCAATAAGTGACTTTTGCGGTAGTGATTTGATCTGGGGTGCCCTTTTCTTGCCTTGTGTACTCTTTTTGGACCTCCCTGTCTCATTCCCTTTCAGATTGTGTGTGGTAGTGGTCTCTGGACTGCCGGGGTTTTTGCAACGTTTCAAGGGAGGTTGTATATCTTCTACCGGCTCGCTCAGGTCACTCTGGATTGAGATGTTCTGTGTGGGGGCATTTAGATGCCTCAGGGATAAATAATTTTTACATTGAGCTTGGGGGGTGTCAGGGTTAAAACATCCCTCCTCCCTCACTGCGCCCAACATACCCTTGGATAATGTTTCCTCCACTGTATTAATCTGTTCCTCGATGGCCCCCATTGCCCCTGTGAGATACGACAGTAAAGAAGTCTGGCCCGTTAACTTGGCCTCGACATTTGCGGTAGTTACTGTATGCTTTAACTTCCTTTTAGGCATGGTTAGGAATTTAAGTGGCAAGACAGGAATGTCAATATACGAGGCTATAGCACTCACTTTCAGCAGGCTTGCTTCTGCAAATATGTCTCCCGGGAGGCGCTCGGGGTTTTTATGGGGCTCTGGTGCCCTCCGGTGGCGCCTGGTGCGGTCTCGGGGCGCTGCCCCATGGATGATGTGGTCTGGTCGCAATGCCGTTCCCCTCACGGCAGTGACCACGTCGCTGACAAGAAAGCAAGTAGTGAAGCAGTGGGCAGAGGGTAAAAATCCTGCCGTTCCCCTCACGGCGTTTGCAAAGATGAAGGTAGCGCGTTTGTATCTGTTAAGGTGAGACCCATTTTGTCTACAATACCTTTGACTTCGTCGACGACAAACCTAGGACAAGCATTTGCAATGCAATAGGTCTCGCATTTATAAGAGTTTGAGCTATTGGCAATGTAAAATTACAATGCTTTTTATTTATATTTTGGTTTTAAAACAAATAAAAGGCATTGTCATTTACAATGTTAGTAGCATAAAGTTGCATAAAAGCAGTGTGTGGAGTGCAGCAGTGTGTGGCGTGGTTTGTAAACAACAAGAAAAGCGGACATCAAAGGAAGGGTGGGAGTTATAATGAAAATTAATTGTTGTAAGAGGGGATGCCGGAAGTGTGGTCGAGCGCGCGCTGGCGAAAGCAGTCTACTGCTTTCAAGTCCGATGCCAGTTTCGCGCTTGAATGCCTCACATGCACTGGCCATAAACCGCATTCCTAAGGTCTTGTGCCCCTTACTAAATCTCTCAATGCGTGAGGCGGCGCACACGCAGGAAGTAGCTGGTGCCAATGGAATGCGCGTGGTTGTGCGCGTAACCGCCACCCGATCCGCCTGGGAAGCCTTTGGGAGCATTTACTGAAGCCCCTACATAAGTCTCGCTGAGCGATCGCTGACGCGACAGCCAGGCGAGACCTAAAAAAGCATACATCGTTGACGGTGGCTTTGTTGTCGTCAGTGGCTTTGTTGTCGACGGTGGCTTTGTTGTCGGTTGCGTTGTCGTCTAGGGTGGCTTTGTCGTCGACGGTGGCTTTGTCGTCCGCAATAACGGCTACAACTCCATCCATAGATTTGGTACCACTGAAGTCTTCAAGCTCTTTGCTTCAACGATGACATTCCTCTTTGGATACCCTAATGCCAATTCAAGCTCCTTCTCAACCTCCAGAAGTGCTATTTACGTCTGACGATGAAGAATCTGAGGATGACAGATTTCGGGCTGCTCGCAGTTCCTCTGAACTTCTAATAGTGTCGGGACTCTGATGATTTACAAGAGGAAGGTTTCTCTACTTGTGATACGCAACCGGCGCAAGAACTTCCTATGGCTCAGATGCCTTTAAGTCTTATTTCCAACTTCCAGTACATGTTGGATGACTACTACTGCCATTTTCCATGTTCTGTGCAGATTTCCCCAACGCCGCAGGTACCTCCACAACCTCTTTCAAAAGTCAAATCTCCCACTTCTACTCCAAATGGTCACAAATTACTACCGATCAATGGGTTCTGGATATTGTGCGCAGGGGACATGCATCGGAATTCGTGAAGATTCCTCCCAATGCTCCATCAAAAGGTCCCCCTCCTGCTCACCTAAACTTTTGAATCAGCTAAAAATTTTACTACGAAAGGGCGCGATCGGAGTGGTGCCAAAACTACAGAAGAGCAGGGGATTTTATTCAAGGTTCTTCCTCATACAGAAAGTCGGGAGAATGGTGCCTCATCTTGGATCTACGTGCCCTGAACAATTGTATGTTGTCCCTTCAAGAAGTGCTTCCTTTTCTAAACCAAGGAGAGTTTGACAACTTTGGATCTCCAAGATGCTTATTTCCATCTTCCCATACTGCTGAGACACAAAGTTCCTCAGATTCAGAGTAGCCGGAAAGGACTACCAATTCAAAGTTCTCCCATTCGGCCTTCGTTTCGCTCCCCGATTGTTTACAAAAGTCCTTGCACCGGTGGCAGCTTACCTTCGTCTACAAGGAGTGCAAATCTTTCCATACTTAGACGACTGCCTGCTGAAGGCAAAGTCGTTCGAACTGGCATCCAAACAAACTCTTTTCTGCAGGTCCCTCTTCCAATCTCTAGGCCTCACATTTAACATGGACAAATCTCAGTTTCTCCCAGCTCAAAACAGACTGGTCTTGGGGGCTATTCTAGACACCAAGCAAGGAAAAGCTTTTGTGTCTCACGAAAGACGTCCGCGTCTTCGCAATCTAGCGACTTCTATCCGTCTAAAAGAGTGTTTCTGTCCGACAGTTGACATCTTTCCTAGTAATGTTGTCCTCGTGCATTCCTCTAGTCCCTCACTGCCACCTGAAAATGAGACCTGTCCAGGAGTATTTGGACAAGCAATGGGCTCAAGTCTCGGGAACTTTCAGCGACATAGTCTGAGTCACACATCGACTAAAGAGCTCTTTTGTGGTGGACTCTCAAAGAGAATGTCTCCTCAGGGTGTCCATTCCTGGCAGACACTCCAAATTTCACTCTCACGACCGATTCGTCTCTCGAGGGTTGGGGCACCCACTTGCAAGGACGGACTGTAAAAGGCAAGTGGTTCGTTCAACAAAAGACAAGCCACATCAACCTATTAGTTACTGGCCATTTTTCTGGCTCTGAAAGCTTTCCAAACCATCATTCAAGGAGGCTCGGTGGTGTTACGCAAGGACAACACAACGTGCATGCACTACATCAACAAACAGGGAGGCACAAGGTCCGTCTTGTTGTCTCTTCAGGCTCAACAAATTTGGGATTGGGCGATTCAACAACATATCGCCCTTACCGAAGTCATCTGCGGCGTCCCTCAGGGCTCCTCGCTCAGCCCCACCCTCTTCAATGTCTACATGAGCCCCCTTGCGGCCATCGCACGCCAACACAACCTCATCTCCTACGCCGACGACACTCAGCTGATCCTCTTCCCTCACCAACGACCCCGCATCCGCCAGAGCCAACCTACACGAAGGGATGACAGACGTAGCCGAGTGGATGACGACCAGCCGCCTGAAACTGAACTCAGACAAGACGAAAGTTCTCATCCTGGGCTCCTCACCCTCCGCCTGGGACGACTCCTGGTGGCCCCCCGCCCTGGGCAGCGCACCCAAACCGACAGACCACGCACGCAACCTGGGCTTCATCCTGGACTCCTCCCTCTCCATGACCAGACAAGTCAACGCCGTCTCCTCGTCTTGCTTCAGTATCCTGCGCATGCTACGTAAGATCTTCCGGTGGATCCCGACCGAGACCAGGAAGATGGTCACCCAGGCCCTTGTCACCAGCCGACTGGACTACGGCAATGCCCTCTACGCCGGAACCACCGCCAAGCTCCAGAAGAGACTCCTGCGGATCCAGAACGCCTCAGCAAGACTCATCCTCGACATCCCCCGACACAGCCACATCTCCGGACACCTGAGAGACCTGCACTGGCTCCCGGTCAACAAGAGAATCCCCTTCCGTCTCCTCACCCACGCTCACAAAGCCCTGCACAACCACGGCCCAAGATACCTTAACAGCCGCCTCAACTTCTACACTCCCACCCGCCAGCTCCGATGGACCAGCCACGCCCTCGCCGCCGTCCCCCGCATCCGAAGAGCCAGAACAGGAGGAAGTTCCTTCGCCTACCTGGCCGCCAAGACTTGGAACTCCCTCCCGACTCACCTCCGCCTGACCCAAGACCACCTCGCCTTCAGGAAGCAGCTCAAGACCTGGCTGTTCGAGCAGTAGCGGACCCCCCTCCCCAGCGCCTTGAGACCCTCCGGGTGAGTAGTGCGCTATATAAATACTTTGATTACAGCAGTTCATGTTCTGGGAGCGTCGAACAATCTTGCAGATTCCCTAAGCAGATCATCCACGACCAATCATGAGTGGGAATTGCACCAACCTGCTCGATCAAATTTTTCGATTATGGGGTCCCCCAGATTTGTATCTGTTCGCAACATATCTGAACAGCAAATGCCTGTTCTACGCAAGTTGGCTTCCCCAACCAAAGTCATGCGGGAATGCCTTTTTGATGAACTGGTCGAAAATGTATGCTTACTCTTTTCCACCAATACCTCTAGTCCCCAAAGTTCTGCGGAAAATGAGGAAAGAACCTTGTCACATTATGTTAATAGCCCCCCGGTGGCCTCGACAAATTTGGTTCACGGAACTCCTGCTCCTGTCTCAGTGCGACCCGATAATTCTTTGCCCTTTTCCAAATCTTCTGACCCTGGAACGCGGCCAAATTTGTCATCCCGATCCGGCATCTCTACGTTTAGCGGCTTGGAACCTGAGCACTATGAATTTGTAAATTTGGACATTCCTGTAGATTGTAGAGGCCTTGGCTAAGGCTAGGGCACCTTCAACTGTGAAAATATATAAACTCAAATGGAAAAGATTCTGTCTATGGTGCAATGAAGCTCAAGTACATCCTGTCCACTCCAAGCCAGAACAACTCTTGCCTTTCTTTTTACACCTAGCAAAATCAGGCCTCTCGTACTCTACCCTTAAAGTTTTTCTAGCAGCAATCTCACGGTTCTGTCAAGATGGCTCCAACTCACTTTACTCATCAAAAGTAATTCAACAATTTTTCAAGGGTCTTTTTCGAATGTTTCCTCCAATACGTCGACCACCTTCACCTTGGCATTTGAACATTTGTATTGGCACAGCTCATGAAACCCCCATTTGAGCCAATCCATAAAGTCAATCTCAAATATGTTACTTGGAAGACTTCTCTACTCCTGGCTTTTACATCCTCTCGTCGGGTCAGTGACTTGCAGGCTTTTACTACTAAACCACCTTTTCTTCAGTTTACTAAAGACTGTCATGCTCCGCACCAATCCGGCCTTTATCACCAAGGTACCATCGGATTTCCACCTCAATGAGCCAGTTATTTTAAAAACATTTTTTCCAAATCCTCAAACTCCTGCAGAGAAAACGCTTCATTTTTTAGATGTCAAGCGATGTCTCAAGTTTTACCTTCGAAGAACGGCTACTATTCATAAAAATGACCAACTCTTTGTGGCCTACGGACGGATGCGACAAGGTCATCCGGTCACCAAACAAACTATAGCACACTGGATATCTACTACTATTGCTTTTTGCCATCAACAAGCTGGAAAACCACTTGCATCAACCGTTCAAGCGCATTCCACCAGGAAGGTTTTTTCTTCCACTGCGCTATTTGCTGGGGTTCCTCTTCAATACATCTGCAGAGCTGCAACAACGTCCAGCAGACACCTTTACGAGACACTACTGTCTGGATGCTGCAGACAACACGGACATGGCTGTGGGACAGGCGGTCCTTCGTAATTTTTAAATAAGGTGAGTCTCTGATGCTTCCCTCTTCCTGTATACAAGGTACTTTTGTTATTTATGTATATATATTTATATTTGTTTATATTCATATACCTATAGTCTTTTGAACTGGGTATTGCTATTGCTTTGATTCTTATGTACCTTGTATTCTAATATCACTGCTCACTACTCTTATTCAAGCATGTGAATCTGTGAAAGACATCCCAATACTGGAGAAGAACGAAAGTTACCTGTAAACTGTGGTTCTCCAGTATTGGTGTCTTTCATAGATTCACATGCGACCCACCCACCTCCCCTCAGAGGCTCCCATCGTTTATTTGACTGTCACTCTTGTGCTACGAAAATCTGAGGGCCTGAGCCTCTGAGGAGAAGGTTCTAGAGGGTGCAGACACCTGATTGGCTGGAATTTGGACTAAAACATATGACAATAATGTTATATAGGTGACAAGTTGTCTATCCCTAAAAACTCTACGGTTTTACTTTCTTTTATGCCTATTAGGCTTATGTTATTACTACATTGCTATGTTATGTACCGTGGGACTCCCACTTCGACGACGGGGAATATTCAAGCATGTGAATCTATGAAAGACACCAATACTGGAGAACCACAGTTTACAGATAAGTAACTTTTGTTCATCTCCTCCCCCCAGGATGGGCAGGGGGAAGCTTCAAAGGCATGCCGCCCCTGTGAGCTTCCCCAGGCCACTGCAACCCCCCACGCTGGCGGGAAGCTTGGCCAGAAACCCCAAATAAGGACACGGGATGTGCCAGCCTGCCAACCCCACCCCTCAGGTGGGGGAGATGAGGTGAAGCACATCTCCGGGCTCTCGTCATCTAGAAGATTGGAAGCCCTCCCCAATCAGGACTAGACTACTGCCCCCCTCCCACAGGAGAGGCAGGATAGGGGGTGTACCCACCCCAGGACAGGGACCCATTGGCCCCTGCCCTTCACCTACCTGTAACGCCCCTAAATCTAGTATTTAGGGGCAGCCTGAACCTTCCTTCCCCCAGATTCCAGATTCCGAAATACAAAGAGCAACAAAAAAAACCTGCCCTGCAGCTGCTGAGAAGAGGAAGACACCAACTGCTTTGGCCCCAGCCCTACCAGCCTGTCGACCCTCGAACCTGCTCCTGCTCCAACCCGGCATCTCTTGTGGCCAGCAACCTCACAAACCCCGGAGGACCTGGCTACCTTTTGGCTCTAAGCCCCTGGGACTCCCATGAATAGAGGCTCTACTCAAAATCTGCTTCTAATCCCTGGCATCAGCCCGGAACTGCGAACCCTTCAAACTCTGCACCCGCCATGCCTGGCCAGTGCCGGAGTGAACAAAGACCATGAGGACGACCCCACGGCGAATGTGACCCCCGAGTCTGGCACCCAAGGACCTCCCTCGACACTCCTGAAGAAGCCTGCAGCCTCAGAACCAGGCGCCCCCCCCAACCGCGATCAACCGGGTAAGATTTCCCGACACCAAAAGGCACCCCTGCACGCGGCGCCCCGCGTCCCCCTTTGCCCAATCCCGGGGTACCTACCTATCCTCCAACTACCCAACTTTACTCTCGAAGTGGTGGTGGCACCTGAAGAATCCTCGTCCCCGAGCTTGCAGTCTTTTTCTAAACCGGAGATTTCCCATTGAGCGCCCGAAGGCTCAAAAGCACCCTGCACCCAGATGTCCGAGTGGCCTTGGCAGTGTAACCTCTGCACTTACCTACTTCCCCATTTGCCCTGAGCAAGTGACCAGGAGCCCAGTGTCGATTTCTGCAAACTTTAAATATTCTTTAAAAATCGTATAATATCTGAAAACGTAATTACTTACCTGTTTTGGATAAAGGTCCCAGTACTGAGTCTAGGCACCCAGTACTGGATTACATAAGTAAGAGAACATACTATACCTGCAAATTGAATTTTCTTCCATAGGGAATCATTGACTGTTTCCTATGAAATATTTTCTGTGTCAACTTTTAAAATAGAAAAATATTGTCTAAAAATCATCACAGTAACGAAGTCGACTTTTATCACTTGTTTCTAAGTACTGTCCCAGGACTGAATCTAGGATCCAGTCCTGGAATCACAAGTAATCCTAAAAGTAATCTTTTGTAAATAACTTAACTTCCATTGAACTCAATGTATTATTGTGTTTAGAATTGTTGCCTATTGCAACCACTTGTAACTTTCTACAAAAGTCAATTGCGTATTGCAAAAGTATTTATATAAAGCGTCTCATTCTGAGAAAGTATATTTTAATACCTATTGTTGGTTAACAAGCATATCTTTTTTTATATATAAACCATTGGCCTAGAGTTCAGTTGAGTGTGTGAGACCATTTGCTGGCTGAGTGTGTGCAACAAATGCTTTACACTGTCCTCTGATACTGCCTGACCAAGCTACAACTTTAGAGAGTAAGGTTATATCTAACTTTAGCCTCTGCCAAACCTCTGGGGGACTGAGGACTCTGTACACCCTGTACCTATTTGGGAACAGTATGTTCGAGGCATGTGGGCTGCTGAATTCATATCTGTGCATAGATCGCCGCCTAGTGTTGGGTCCGGATGATTGCACGTTGTTGTCCTGGAAGAGTCTTCGAAGTATCACGAGATAGGTGACTCCTCCCCTCGACCACAGTGCGCATGGGCATCCTCTCCATCCTTAGATTGTTTTTTTCCGCCATTGGGTTCGGATGTGCTTATCTTAGCTCAAGTTAGGAAACTTCTGTTTAAGGCCAAAAGGCCTTTAGTTATCGTCGGTACTGTTCCCTTTCGGTATCGACTAGTTTCTTTAGTGCTTTAGCACCTTCTTCGAACTTGTCTGATCCACTTGGTCCGACCATCTAACTTCGATCGACGATGGAATCGAGGACTCCCTTCAAAAGGTGTCCTTTATGCCACGCGAAATACCCACGCATCGACGTCCACCCGGTATGCAACAAATGTCTCTCACCGGATCACGATGAGTCGAAATGTATGGCCTGTGCCCGATTCCGCTCGAAGAAGACTCTCCAGAATCGACGGGCAGCGAGATGGGAGGCGCAGCAATCGGCGCCTGCCCCGGCCAACATCTTTAGCACCGAAGACGAGGACGCCGAGAGCGTGGAAGACGTAGACTCCAGCCCCGCTTCCAAACACGACTCCCGATCGGAAGACGACGAGGTGATCTTTCAGGGAGAAGAAGTCGTCGAAGAGGTAGGAGACTACGATGAGGCCCTTGGGCCGAGGAAGATCGCTCCAGCGAGGAGCTAGGCCAACCCGTCGATACGGAGGCCGAAAACATACGTCATCATAAGGCTCAGGTCGAGGGATCGCCTTCGGGCCTTACCCAAGATCAATCTCACGGTTCTTCGGCCCCGCCTCCGGGCCCGGCCTCGAACATTTCGCAAGAGCCATTATTATCGAAGACGACTGGATTCCCTTCTGCGAAACCGAAACCACCCGTCGCACCAGTCACGTCGAAACCGTAAGTGAAACTGGTGGTGATCGGCTCGAAGGCCTCTAAGCCCTCCACTCCTTCGACGCCGGCAAAGGTCATCGGCTCCGACCGCGCAAAAAGGGATTTCGGTGCCGAACTCACCGCAGCGGATACGGGTGCCGAGCCGAAGAAGGCCCTCGGTCCCCACAAAGCGCCTCGGCCTCTGGCACCGAAGACATCGGCCCAAACCGTCAAGGTGGCCACCCCGTCTGCGTCGACGGCGGTGCCTGCCAATTCATCGACTCCGAGCGTCGATACCTCCCTTTGGATTGATGACCCCATGACTGCAAAGAAGTCGGATGCCGCTTCAACGCCTACCTCCAAGGTGCCGATCGCTTCCAAGGAGCCATCTGCGTTCACTGTGCAACAGGTCTCGGCATCGTTGCAACGCATCAGAGAACGGGCAGCCCTCCACTCTACGTCGGCTCCCGACACGCACAAGGCTTCGAAAGCACCCTCGGCACCGACCAACATCACGTTTTGGTTGCCGCCACCCACGGCGCCGAAACTGTTCGAGATTCGGACACGTGTCCGCCGGACACAGTCCCCATCCACTGGACACACAGATTTCGAGCCTTCCCAGCCACAATTTATCGACGCCATCACTGGTAGGTTGATGCGCCGCAAAAGGAAAATCACGCCAGAGAGGGGATTGGACTCCTACAAAATTCCTCTCAAACACAAATTGCCGGCAGGGTCAGAGCCAGTGCTTCATGAACACTTTCAACCCTTCCATCAGGATCCACCGTCCTTTTCTCCTACGCCTTCAGAGGCAGACGCAGGAGAGGACTATGTAGGGGATGATGCCACCTACCCTGGGGATATCGATCCTGATGATCAATTGCAAGACCCAGATCAGGCATGGGATGACCCCACACACCAGGGTACCGCACCAGATACCCATGACACGCAGCTGTATAACATAAAGACATCTCCCACTGAGGACACTGCTGCCTTGAATGCCCTCATAGAACGGGCTGCTGCCAATCATGGAGTAGAACTCCATTCTGACACTGTCGAAGAAGACTTCTTGGTGGACACTTTCGCCTCTTCTGAAAAAACTGTCAAGACTATGCCCATGTTAAAAGGAGTTCTCAAACCTGCAAAAGACATTTTTAAAGAAACAACCAGGGCACGGGTGCTAAACACCAGGATTGAAAAAAAAAATACAAGCCTGCACCCGGAGACCCTATGTACATTAGGGGTCAGTTACCTTTGGACTCCATGGTTGTTGCTAATGCTCGCAAAAGAGCCCGCTGACAAACAGGTGATGCTCCTCCCCCAGACAAGGAGTCCAAAGTGCTGGAGACATCAGGCAAACGGATTGCAGCGCAAGCAGCAAACATCTGGCGCATTGCCAACACACAGGCACTCCTGGCCCGTTATGATAGGTCCCACTACGACACTTCAGAATCACTACTCCAACATTTGCCAGATGAATATAAAGAGGCAGCGGAGCTCCTCATCAGAGAGGGACAACTCCTTACCAATGCATCCATCAAGTGCGCACTGGATGCAGCAGACACAGCGGCTAGGGCAATCAACACAAGCGTCATGTTGAGGAGGCACGCATGGTTGAGAATCTCAGGCTTCAAGCCGGAGATTCAGAACAATATCCTAAATCAACCGGTCAACCCAGACCTGAAGTTGACACTACCTTCGAGAAAATTAAAAAAGACACGGACACTGCGAAATCAATGGGGGCTCTGCAGACGCAGCAGTTTCGTAGTGGCTCCTTTCATCGCCCCGGAAATAGAGGAGCAGCTAGAGGTCAGGGGTCACAGCAGCAGTACACTAAAGGGGGCACACAGAGTACCTATGATAAAACCAACAGAGGTGGATATCGTGGCTCCAGCACAAAGGGTAGGGGACGTGGTTACGGCAACACCAGGTCCTCCCCAAAAAACAAACAGTGACGCCCTCTTCCTGCCCCCCGACCTCATAACACCTGTCGGGGGAGACTCCAGCGGTTCCTGTCCACGTGGAAAACCATCACCACAGACAGGTGGGTCAGAGACATTATCCAGCACGGTTACTGTCTCGAATTAACGTCCACTCCACCCAACATACCGCCAAGGCACCGTCCTATGTCCGTAGAGCACTTGGCATTATTGCAGCAGGAAGTGCTAAGTATGCTGCAAAAAGGTGCAATAGAGGTTGTGCCCGTCGACCAACAGGGGACAGGGGTGTACTCTCTGTACTTCTTAATCCCAAAAAAGGACGGGTCGCTCAGACCCCTCAACCACTACATTCTCTCAGAGCATTTCCATATGCTCACCCTACAGCAGGTTCTCCCGCCACTCAGTCAGGGAGACTTCCTAGCCACACTGGACCTAAAAGATGTGCATTTCCACATACCCATACACCCGTCACACAGGAAATATCTCAGGTTCACTATTCAGGGGCATCACTATCAGTTCAAAGTTCTCCCCTTCGGAGTAACAACGGCACCCAGGGTCTTTACCAAGTGCCTAGCAACAGTGGCTGCACATCTACGGAGATAACACATTCACGTCTTCCCTTACCTGGACGACTGGCTTGTTCAGGCAAAGTCAGCCCAGCAATGTGCCAGCCACATGTCCCGAACCATTCACCTTCTTCACAGTCTGGGATTCTCACTAAATTACCCAAAATCACATCTCCAACCCGCACACGTACGACAGTACCTGGGCGCCACCATAGACACTCTGGCAGCCACAGCTCAGCCAAATTTAGTGAGGATCAACAGCATGCAACTGCTGATCTCCAAGTACAAACCTCAACACTCCCTTCCTGCGCGAGTGTTCATGCAGTTGATAGGCATGATGGCCTCCTGCATTTTCATAGTCCCGCACGCGAGACTACATATGCGCCCGCTTCAGGAGTGCTTAGCACGTCAGTGGAATCAGGCTCACGGACAATTAAAAGACCTAGTGTTGGTGAGCGGTCGGGTATACAACTCTCTGCATTGGTGGAATCCACAAAACCTTTGCAAGGGCCGACCGTTCCAAGAGCCTGTTCCGCAAATAATACTGACGGCGGACGCCTCTCTCCAGGGTTGGGGAGCTCATGTACTCACTTGCACAGTGCAGGGACTATGGACTACGCAACAAAAGAAGATGCACATCAACGTTCTAGAACTGATGGCAATCTTCCTAGCCATGAAGGCATTCAAAGTACACTTGTGCAACAAAGTCGTGTTGATCCGGACGGACATTATGACTGCCATGTACTACATACAGAAACAGGGAGGAACACACTCTCCACAGTTGTCTCATCTGGCTCAGAGCATGTGGAAGTGGGCCATTCAAAGGAACATATTCCTCATGGCGGAACACCTCCCGGGCAAGGACAACCAGATGGCGGATCTGCTCAGCAGTCACAGCCACCAGATGCACGAGTGGGAGCTACATCCGTCAGTACTCCAACCGTACTTCCAACAGTGGGGTCATCCAGAGATAGACCTATTCACCACAAACGAAAACGCAAAATGCCAAAGCTTTGCCGCCAGGTTCCCACATCCACAGTCGCAGGGCAATGCGATATGGATGAACTGGTCCGGCAGATTTGCGTACGCTTTTCCACCAGCGCCATTAATACCGCTGGTAGCACGCAAACTGCGACAGCACTCACTGACACTCATCCTAGTTGCTCCCACATGGGCGCGCCAGCCATGGTACACCACCTTTCTGGAACTTTCCGTGGTGCCGCATCAAAGGCTGCGCTGCGGATCAAACCCGCGCTTTTAACGCAGAACCATGGCGAGATTCAGCACCCAGATCCGCAACAGCTGAACTTGGCAATCTGGCTCCTGAGGTCTTAGAGTTTGGCTACCTGAACCTGCCTCCAGAATGTATGAATATCATCAAGGAGGCCAGAAGACCCACAACCAGAGCTTGCTATGCGGCTAAATGGAAGAGGTTTGTCATTTACTGCAACAACAATGACATTAACCCTCTGGATGCATCCATTCAAAACATCTGTTACCTCTTACACCTATACCGATGCAATCTGGCATACAAATCAATATGTATCCATTTAACCGCGAAATGCGCCTATCTCCAAAACAGGCAGCACCTCTCTTTATTCAGAGTGCCTGCCATCAAAGCCTTCTTGGAGGGACTCAAACGAGTATTTCCCCCAAGACACCCACCGGCACTGGTGTGGAACCTCAATTTGGTCCTCACCAGATTAATGGGTCCACCCTTTGAACCTCTCCATTCATGTGAGATTCAATTCCTCACCTGGAAAGTAGCTTTCCTAGTAGGAATCACTTTGTTAAGAAGAGTTAGTGAACTCCAGGCACTAACCATTCAAGAGCCATTCATACAGGTTCACGCAAACAGGGTTGTACTACGTACCAACCCCAAATTCATGCCCAAAGTGATATCGCAGTTGCACATGAATCAAACTATTGAACTGCCTGTTTTCTTTCAAAATCCACAAAATGTCGCTGAGAGAATGCTCCATACACTAGATGTAAAGAGGGCTCTCATGTACTATATAGACAGAACTAAGGACTTTAGGAAAACAAAACAACTCTTCGTTGCCTTTTCTCCACAACACAAGGGCAACGACATTTCCAAAGCAAGTATAGCCAGATGGATCGTTAAATGTATTCAAATTTTCTATCAAAGCTAAACGCACATTAACGATTCCCCCACGAGCCCACTCAACACGAAAGTTAGGGGCGTCCATGGCTTTCCTAGGAAACATTCCTTTACAGGAAATATGTAGAGCAGCCACATGGTCCACTATACATACATTTACCAAACACTACTGTGTAGATGTACACTCAAAACAGCAGGCAGCTGTAGGACAGGCTGTTCTCAAAACTCTTTTTCAGACTGCTGCAGCTGGCACAGGTAGCCGCCGCTAATGGAGGTACTGCTATATATTCTGTGCACAGATGAATTCAGCAGCCCACATGCCTCGAACTGAATATGCTACTTACCAGTATGCATCTGTTCTTGGCATGTAGGGCTGCTGACATTCATATCGCCCACCCTCCTCCCCGGCGCCTGTAGTGGCTGCAGCACTCAGAATTACTGTATAGCATGGTCATCACTTACTGTATCTACTCCATCACAAGCCACAATGGCGAAAAACAATCTAAGGATGGAGAGGATGCCCATGCGCACTGTGGTCCAGGGGAGGAGTCACCTATCTCGTGATACTTCGAAGACTCTTCCAGGACAACAATGTGCAATCATCCGGACCCAACACTAGGCGGCGATCTATGCACAGATATGAATGTCAGCAGCCCTACATGCCAAGAACAGATGCATACTGGTAAGTAGCATATTCAATACAGAGCCACTTTCTCACATTGGTGGATCAGCGGTGGGATACAAACTTGCATTTGTTGGACTACTTGGTTACCATCTGATCACACGACAGAACTCTTAAAATTGCCTTTAGAATTCTGATTGGTCTTTTCCAAAAAAACTAAGTCTTGCTAGGGCCTTGCTCAAGTCCCATTAGAATTTTAGAAAAATAAGTCACTATAGTTGGGGTAGAGGATTAGAACTGTCTGGTTAGAATGATTCAAAGAAACCCAGCTATTAGTGAAAATAACATGGACCTGGTGGACGAGCTCGACCTCAGCCCTTACTTACACTTGTCTTTCAAGGAGGTGAGGTCCCTATGCAAACTTCAAAATATACCAATGAGCCTGCATCCAACCAAACTAAGGCTCCAGGAGCTCTTGGCTGAGTATACTAAGGACCATCCATCTGAACATGGTGATGGCCAGTCAGATGAGGAAGGGGAGGAAGACACACTATTCCCTAGGGAGGAGAGGGCCCCCATACCTTTCAACCCAAGAATTAGCATCTGGGGACCTAGAGATCACACAGGTGACTCTGGTACCAGAGAGATCACTGGGGGACCCACCAGTGAAGAGGACAGCCTTGTAAGGCTGGCCAAAAGATTAGAGCTAGAGTCCAGGCTCCTGGCTCTAGAAAAAGAAAGGAGAGAGATGGGTTTAGCACCCATCAATGGTGGCAGCAATAATAAAAACAAGGATAGGGAGGAAACTTCTGACCTTAAAATCCCCAAAGGGATTGTCCCTAAATTTGAGGAAGGTGATATTACCAAATGGTTCACAGCCTTTGAGAGGGCTTGTGAAATGAGAAGAGTAAAGAAACCTCTCTGGGGGGCACTCCTATGGGAACTGTTCTCTGGTGTTGGACTTGGCCCTTCTGGCAGGTTCACCCCTGAACTTTTTTTTGCTTTTTACTGATGACTTGGTGTGGTAATTGTTTGGTCTCTGCGCACTTTCCCTGTGTCCCAGGGTAAAGTGCGTGCGTGCTCTGAGTGCATGTGGTGAGATAGGCCTGCCCTCCCATAGGAATGCATGGGGAGTGTATGTGTCCCTAGTAGTTCCTGATGCGTGGGGTGTGCAGGCCCGAGTTTGGTATGTGCGGACTCGTGGGAATGAATGCTGCGCGATGTGTGCGGCGTGCATGTACCTAGTGTGGAAGTGCCACTTCTAGAAGTGGGCACTTCTGTGTGCAGTGTGTCTGTCGCGTGATTGGCTGGTCATGTCATGTGACGGGCTAGGGATTCCCCAGAGTCAGGATGAGTCACCCAGTGGTGAATGGGGAGATCAGCAGCTAGATGGGTGGGAGGAGTACACCTGGGTCCTGAATAGGACAGGGTTTTCCACACACAATGCTGGCCCGCCCCCTGTGGTGCGACTGACGACCCTAGCCCTGCCAGTGAATAGAGTGAGGGGCTGAGCACATCAAGGGTGCTCCCCAACTAGCTGCGACTGGTTTTCCCCCTCACCCTGAACCCAGAACAAAGGGTTTGCCTGTATAAAAATGGGGCTGTGTCCCCACAGAAAGGGTTCTCTGCCAGGATCTTACCTGAGGGGGGCTGCTGCTGCTGCTGCTGGACCAGAGGACCGCCACTTGGACTACCTCCCTGCCTGGAGGCCCAGTGAGCTGGCTCTGGGTCCAGCCTTGCCCCCCACCCCTGCTGCCTGCAGGGAAGAACTTTGCTGGACTTTGTGGTGCTTGTTAGGCCTAAGCGCTTGGAAGCGCTTTTATTCTCCTTTAGCGCTTGGAAGCGCTTTTATTTGTCCTAGCGCCAGGAGCGCTTTATTGCTGCAAGCCGGTGCCCACCCGGCATTTCCCCCGTGCGGTGCCAATCCTGAAATCCCCTGGCAGGTGCCCACCCTGCCAGGGACCTTGCTGTGCTCGTTGGCGGGTGCCCACCCCGCTTATTTGTTTGTTTTACGGCGGGTGCCCACCCCGCCGTACATCCACTGTAACGAGGGAGCCTACCCCTCTTGTGACGGGAAAAATCACCGCTGCAGCCCGGTTCGGGACGCACAGGAAGTCAGGCAAATCTGAGAGGGACGTAGGCGGGGCCTCACCTCAAACAGGAAGCGGACGGGAGCCTACCCCGCGCTCCTGTGACGGAGACCCAGAAGACGAGGGCGGGAGCCTACCCCGCCTCCGCCTACAAAGGAGAGTCCCGCGTCGCCGGAGGAAGCCAGCGGATCCGGGGATCGGTGCTGGCGAAGGATTCCCGAGTCCCTGAGCGGGACTCCACGAAGCGCTGCCGTTGGCCGGGACCTGCGCGTTCACCCGGTGAGTGTCCGCTACTGGGGGTGTGACGGGGCCCTGGGTTCGGTCCTCCCCGGCAGCGCCCAGCGCTGGTCCTGTTGCTCGGCCCCTCCCACAACGGGGGCATTATTTCTGGGGTCACTAGAGCCCCGAGGCTCCACCGACTGTGGCAGCGATTGTCTTTGAGCGCGAGGCGCTCCAACGTGGGGATTGTGTTTTGTCGAGCCCACGAGGCTCCAACGCAGAGGGCATATTTATGTTCAGAGTCCAGAGGGACTCCAACGGCAGCGCATTGGTTGTGGAGAGCGCAGTGCACGCTCCAAACGCATACGGGGGCATTTCCTTGGCGATTGAGTGGCCCCAGATGGCAGCGGGCCACTCCCACCTTGCCCCACAATATTGATCAGAGCCTGCGAGGCTCAGGGGGCCACAAGTGTTTTCTTAGAGCCCAGGAGAGGCTCCAACCCCTGCCATATTTATTTAGGAAGGCACCGTGGTGCCCCAGCATCTCTCCAGTTGCCCAGCACTTAGTGGGCAACTGCTACGTGTAGGTTGTGCTTTGTGCACCTTGGTTTGCGCAGCCTGCGCAGGCGCACCCTGACTTGGCTGGACACAGGGCGCCTTTGCCCCTTCACGGCCAGTTGGCCTAGGGACTGCCACAGATAGTGGCTAATGTGAGTTTTTGCGCCATTGTTCCTTTTCTGCACCTCTGAATGTGTTTATGCGTCATGTGCTTTGCTTTACACCTCTGAATGTTATGCATCATGTGTTTATGTGCTTAGACCCCTACAGGTATTGTGATACTTAGGTGGTTGTTTTCTCCCTAGTACAGGTGGTGCTAGTGAGGTCCTGATTCCCTGCGCAATTTTTTCCTAAGGTGGTTAGGGTTGCGTAGGTGGTACTTACCTGATACCAGTAATTACTGGTTGTGTGCTACATATGTTATTTTGTACTACAGTATTATTCCTATGTTCTAAAAAGTGCTACTTCCTGACAGTGGTCCAGGTGGCCCTGTCCCCTGTATATATAATCCCTTGTAAATTCTGCCCGTGCCTGTTGGCACATTGTAGAGTGTGTGTTTTTATCTAATGTGTTGTGTATAATACAAAGGCTATTTTTATAGAATACCTTGTGTGGAGTTTCCTTTGTGGTGGGCCTTGGGTGTTGTTGCTGGGTGCGCGCGCAAACGCTTTACACATCGCCTCAGGGATAAGCCTGACTGCTCGTGCCAAGCTACCAAGGGGGTGAGCAGGGGTTATCTTTGGCGTGTAACTCCCCAGCCCTGACTAGACTGGTGGTTTCTGTCTGGCTTTGGCGCAAGCCCTAGCCAACCAGAAATCCCATTTCTAACATCTGGTAACTGCAGAGACAGGCTTCTGACCCTCTCTTGGCCAGAAGCAGGATCCTATGACCTCATGAAGAAAGCTCTGATTGAGGGATTTGGATTCACTACTGAGGAGTATAGTTAGATTCAGGGGGGCTCACAAAACCCAGTCCCAGTCCTGGATTGACTTTGTAGACTTCTCAGTGAAGACACTGGATGGTTGGTTAGCTGGACATGGTGTGCAGGATTTTGCTGGATTGTACAATTTATTCATGAAGGAACATATATTAAGTAACTGCACAAATAAAAAGTTGCATCAGCATTTGGTAGACCTAGTTCTCCAGTATTAGGGTGTCTTTCATAGATTCACATACTTGAATATTCCCCGTCGTCGGAGTGGGAGTCCCACGGTAAAAAAAATAGCAATATATACATATATATGGTAAAATATATACATAAGTAATCACATAATTAGCGTATATAGGTGTAAAACACACATAGTGTACCTATAAGAGCAACTCCATAGGAATACAATGGAGAGAGACAAAAGACCTTTGTAGTCTATCTCTGTCATTATGGAAGTCCGAACTCCAGTCAATCAGGCGTCAGCCCCTCTAGAACCTTCTCCTCAGAGCTTCTCACCTCAGATTTTCTACCGCACGTCGTGTGACAGGGAGTCTCCCTGAGCTCTGCTCAGTTTTTGTCAGTGAGGATGTCTTCTAGTAAGAAATCTTTGTTTAGACCATGTTCTTCATGTGGAAAGCTGCGTTTGTTCTCTGAGGACCCACACAGTAAGTGTATTTACTGTTTATATCCAGACCATGAGGTGGCAAAATGTAAATTTTGTAGAACTTTTTCTACAAAAACTCTAAAGGACAGAGAAGGCCGCCTGTTATTATGGCTACAGAGACTGAAGGACAAAGATAACCCACTCTCTGATGTGGAAAGTCTCTTTTCTGGTCGTTCTCAACCAGCCTCTAAGCGCAGTAGTGTGCAGGAGTTACCATTTCCTTTCCTGAAGAAAAAGAAGCTAGCATTGCCTCTGACAACTGCCACTTCTGTGGTCTCACCTACTGCTTTGTCGCCTAAGGGACACTGTTCTCAGGCTGCTGAGGCGTCTACTTCCCATTCCTCAGGGAAAAAATTGTCAGCCTCGTCGACGATGCTCCCGACGAGATCTGCTGTTTCTACCTCGTCGACGGTGACCCTGACGACGACGTCAGCTGCTTCGTCGTCGACGAGCGTTCTGTCGACGTTATCCTCGTCGACGATTACCATCAGTTCTTCAAGGGCGGTGACTTCTGTTTTGCCCATTACTTCGACGTCGACGAAGAAGGTGAAGGTTCCGTCGACGAAGACTGTGTCGTCGACGAAGACGTCGTCGAGCTCGTCGACGCCCACTCCGTCGACGAAGAAAAAGAAGATCCCGTCGATGACACTGTCGACGGTGGTTCTGTCGACGAAAGCCTTGTCGACGAAGACCTCGACGACGGCTCCGTCGGCAGCGGCCCCGTCGACGGTGGCTCCGCCGACGGTGGCCCCGTCGACGGCGAATCCGACGACGGCGATTTTGTTGCCACAGACTCCGTCGACGATAATTCCGTCGACCATCATTCCGTCGACGACGGCTCCATCGACGAGTACATCTCCACAGACATTCGTAAGGGAACGAATAAGCAGTGTTGCGTCTACCCAGAAAACAGGAGTTTCTTGGACACCATTACCTCCTACTGTGGGCCCGGATAGCCAGGAACACAATATTCCTGTGGGAGATGCACAGCCTCCCTCCCCATTATTCGCTACGGATTCGGATCAGGAGTCCGAGGGGTTACCGGAGTCTTTTGGAACGGCACAAAGTCCGTCCGACTTAGTTATTAAGTGCCAGGATGTCAGTAGTGAAGATGAAGATCCGGTTTACATACATCAGGCCCCTCCGAAGCATAAAACGGCGACTCTTCCTTTGTCGCTCATTACTAATCTCCAACGCATGTTGGACGACTACAACCAACGGTTCCCTCTATCCCCTCAACGTTCAGAGGTTCCGTCAACCCCGGTGATTCCAGCAATTATTCCACCGGTACCTATTGTAAATCCTGCTCCTCAGATGCCGCCTGTACCTCCAAGACAGGTTCCGGAAAGGTTGTTGCCTCATTATGAGCCTGTAGAGGAAGGCCCTCAGGACACAGAAGAGGGTGAAATCCCAGATGATGATGGGGATGTAGATGACAATGATGATGATATGGCGGAGTGGGACAATTACCAGGCACAAACTCCATCCCCCTCACAGATAGTAACAGGGGATTCACCTCCAGTGGACATAGCCAATTTTCACCAACTGATGGAAAGGGCATCACACCGTTTTAAGTTAACAACGGAGCGCAGGGAGGAAGATTGCTTCCTTTATGATTTCAAGAATCAACCTTACAAACAGACTCACGCTATTCCCATAGTTGAGTTTATTTGGGAAGAAGGCAAGAAATTAATGCAGACACCGAATACCTTGCCAGCACAGGTGCCTCGATTAGAAAAGAAATATAAGGCACCAATAGGAACCCCAGCATGCCTCACGGGTCAGGCTAAACCTGAGTCTGTCGTTACGCAGGCAGCGCAACGTAAGGCGAAAAATCCGGCATCTTCTATCACCTCACCTCCGGATCGTGACGGACGTCGGATGGATGCCATAGGGCGCAAATTCTCTTCTATGGCCTCTACTGTGGTTAGAGCAGCTAATGCCTTTGCCATCTTGGGACGATATGACAGACAAGTATGGGTTGATATTTCGGATGTGGTTCAGGAGTTGCCAGAGCCATCTAAGGTGGAGGCAATGAAGTTGCTCCAAGAGGGTGAAGCGGCATCGGCGGAAATAATCGATTGTGCAGTAGACATCGCCTGCATGGGATTCCGTCAGCTTGCCGGAGCGGCTGTTCTGCGTAGGCAAGGATGGTTAAAATCAACATCCTTTCGTCAGGAGGTTCAGTCCATGATCCTTAACATGGCATATGACGGCGAGTCATTATTTGGGAGCCACGTCGATGAAGCTCTACAGTCCATAAAGAAGGATACTGAGACAGCTAGATCGTTAGGAAACCTTCAATTTCAGAGGAGTAATTTTCGTGGTGCACGCGGACGCGGCACCTCCTCGTTTTCGAAGAGACAATAAACAATACAAACCTTACAATCAAGGGTCCAACCGTTACTCTTATGGCCAGCAACAGCAAACATCACGACAACAAACCTCCCAAGTCATATAGAGGAAAATCCTCATACAGAGGAACCTCATCAAAGAGACAGTGACTCTTACCAGACGGACAAGGTTGGAGGTCGAATCTCTCTGTTCTTTTCCCAATGGTCCTCCATCTCAAAGGACCGTTGGGTTTTGGACATTGTAAAAAAGGGACACGCCTTAGAATTCACCAAATTCCCTCCTCCCACTCCACCCTCCGGACCGCCACCAGCTCACATGAAAGAACTGTTGCATCAAGTTCGACTTTTAAGGCAAAAAGGAGCTATAGAACTGGTACCAGTGTCTCAGAAGGGAAAAGGTTTTTATTCCCGGTTCTTTTTGATCACAAAGAAAAACGGAGAGTGGAGGCCCATCCTCGATCTAAGGGCACTAAACAAATATATAAAGAGCCAATCCTTCCGTATGATGACGCTAGTAGACATCTTGCGCTTACTCTTGCAGGAAGATTTTCTGGCGACGATAGATCTCCAGGATGCCTATTTTCATATCCCTATTTTACAGCGGCATCGAAAGTTCCTGCGTTTTCGAGTGGGTCAATACGATTACCAATTCAAAGTGTTACCATTTGGCCTGCGCTCGGCCCCTCGAGTGTTCACGAAGGTACTAGCTCCAGTAATAGCGTTTTTGCGACTCCAGGGAGTACAAATATTTCCATACCTGGACGATTTTCTCCTGAAATCTCAGTCAAGCACTCACCTGCGACAACACACTCTTCTGTGCCAGAACGTGTTTCGCTCTTTAGGCCTAACCGTAAATGCGGAAAAATCCCAACTTCATCCGTACCAACAAAGATTTTCTGGGTGCAACTCTGGAAACTGTGTCAGCAAAGGCATTCCTCTCCCAGGAGCGTCTAAAAAAGATGCTGCGACTGGTGGCTCTGATCAGATCAAAAGAGTCAGTTTCTGTGAGACTATTAAAATCATTTCTGGGGATGGCGTCATCATCCATTGCCTTGATCCCTCATTGCCGGCTGAGGACACGTCCTATCCAGGAAGCTCTGGATGCTCAGTGGCGTCGGGTAACGGGATCTTTCCACGACATGATATGTGTCACAGATCAAATGAAGTCAGCACTCTCATGGTGGGCAATTCCAGCCAACTTGACGGAAGGCATGTCCTTTCTGTCGCTGCCACCGGACAGGACACTCACAACAGACGCCTCATTGGAAGGATGGGGCGCACATTTGGAGGATCTCTCTGTGAAGGGAAGATGGTCAACACATCAAAGATCTTGGCACATCAACAAGTTGGAGCTCATGGCGATTTTTCTGGCTCTAAAATCATTTCTACCTTTGCTCCAAGGAGAGTCAGTGCTAATACAGACAGACAACACAACCTGTATGCACTATGTCAACAAACAGGGCGGAACAAAATCCCCAAGTCTCTCCAGGTTAGCTCAAAGAATTTGGGACTGGTCTCTCAGTCATCAGATCATGCTTACGGCAGTACACCTGCCAGGAGTATCCAATGTCCTAGCGGATTCCCTGAGCAGGTCCTCCTCGTCGACCCACGAGTGGGAGTTACACCAACCCACTCTAGAAAGGATATTCCAACTATGGGGCAGTCCGCAACTCGATCTCTTTGCTACGCCGGAGAACCGGAAATGCCGAAATTACGCAAGCTGGCATCCCCACAAGGAATCACAAGGGAATGCCCTTTTGATAAACTGGTGCAATCTATTTGCGTACGCCTTTCCTCCAATACCCCTCATACCCCGGGTTCTTTGGAAGATGAGGAGACAACCTTGCCACCTGATCCTAATAGCCCCGCGCTGGCCACGGCAAGCGTGGTTCTCAGAACTGCTCCTCCTGTCCCAATGCCAACCAATCCTCCTGCAACATCGGACGGATCTGCTCACAATGAGCGAAGGGAGAATTTGTCATCCAAATCCCTCCTCACTGAGCTTATCGGCCTGGAACCTGAACACCATGAGTTCGCCCACCTAGACATCCCGCAGGATTGTAGGGATATTTTGGCCCAGGCAAGAGCACCCTCTACAATCAGGACGTACAAGTTCAAATGGAAACGATTCTGCCATTGGTGTGCTGCTAACGGAGTCCATCCGATACATTCCACGGCAGAGCAATTGCTACCATTCTTCCTGCACCTAGCCAGTTCTGGACTGTCGCATGCAACCCTAAGGGTTTTTCTAGCAGCTATTTCCCGTTTCCGGCAAGATGGATCAAGTTCCCTTTGTTCCTCAAGAATAATCCGCCAATTCTTTAAAGGCTTATTCCGAAAATTTCCGCCAGTTCGGCGGCGTCCTCCGTTGTGGCACCTCAACGTTGTGTTAGCACAATTGATGAGACCTCCGTTCGAGCCCATTCACAAGGCCGACCTAAAATATCTCACTTGGAAAGTAGCCCTACTTCTGGCACTAACGTCTTCACGTCGTGTCAGTGACATCCATGCTTTTACCATCAAACCTCCGTTCCTGCATTTCAAACCGGATGTTGTAGTGTTACGCACCAATCCATCATTTCTACCTAAGGTGCCTACTGACTTTCATATTAATGAGCCAGTAATATTAAAGACCTTTTTTGCCAATCCTCAGACACCTGCAGAACAAAGATTACATTCTTTGGACGTGAAGCGGGGTCTAAAGTTCTACATCAGTAAGACAGCTTCTTTCCGGAAATCCGATCAACTTTTTATAGCATATGGACGCTGTCATAAAGGACGTCCGGTTACTAAACCAACGATTGCACGCTGGATCTCGGCAGCTATTGTCTTTTGTCACCAAAGGGCAAATAAGCCTCTGCAGTCTCCAGTGAGGGCACACTCCACTAGGGCAGTCTCATCATCTACTGCCTTATTTGCTGGAGTATCTTTGCAACACATCTGCAGAGCAGCTACGTGGTCGACCAGACACACGTTTACTAAGCACTACTGCTTGGCAACTTTAAGCGATGAGGATGCTGCAGTGGGACAGGCAGTGCTGCGCAATCTTTTTAAGTAAGGTGAGCCTCTTCCTCCCACCTCCATATTGTTTCCATTTATATGTATATTATGCATTTACAATGTTACAGTTGTTCGATACTGTTTTTATGCATAAGAAGATTGATTATCTTATATATATATATTTTGAATCTATTTTGACATGGAAACAATGGTGTTTGTTACTGCTAGCTATTCTATATTCAAGCATGTGAATCTATGAAAGACACCCTAATACTGGAGAAGAACAATTGTTACTTACCTGTAAACAGGTGGTTCTCCAGTATTGGTGTCTTTCATAGATTCACATGCGACCCTCCCTCCTCCCTTCAGAGGCTCTCTTCTCCTCATGCACTTTACAGTCACTCTTGTGCTACGAAAATCTGAGGTGAGAAGCTCTGAGGAGAAGGTTCTAGAGAGGGGCTGACGCCTGATTGGCTGGAGTTCGGACTTAAATAATGACAGAGATAGACTACAAAGGTCTTTTGTCTCTCTCCATTGTATTCCTATGGAGGTTTCTCTTATAGGTACACTATGTGTGTTTTACACCTATATACGCTAATTATGTGATTACTTGTGTATATATTTTACTATATATATGTATATATTGCTATTTTATTTACCGTGGGACTCCCACTCCGACGACGGGGAATATTCAAGCATGTGAATCTATGAAAGACACCAATACTGGAGAACCACCTGTTTACAGGTAAGTAACAATTGTTCGTCTAATTTCTCCCCAAAAATTGGGAAAGAAGTCAGACCACGGGGTCAAGACTAGGGTGAGGACAGCCACTGGGGGTGACCAGAAGAAGGTGGTCACAAAGCCTCCCCAGGGGAAAGGTGGTGAGAATCCCCTAGATAAAAAGTCTGAGTCTTCCAAAGGGCTCCAAAAACCTGTTCAGGTGGGTGGGACCCCAACTACTCCCTATGTTCCTCAACCCTACAGGGCGAAGAACTTTGATTCCTTAAAGGCCTGGTGTAATAACTGTAAGAGGTCAGGACACCTAACTGTAGATTAATCTTGCCCCCACAACAAAGCCCCTAAGGCACCCAGTACAGCTACTCCTGGGGCAGCAAGTCTACAGATGGGATCAGAAGTGTACCCTGAGCAAAACTGGGAACACACTGAAGCAAGTCTAGTCTCCTTGGGAGAAGTGGAGTTTGCCACTGTAGCTGTGTGGCCACCCAACTTAAAGAAATATTTACAGTACCCCTGGGTGAATGGAACTAGGGTAGAAGATCTGAGGGATACGGGTGCCAGTGTCACTATGTACAAAGTGATTGCTCTAGCACAGGTAACAATGGGGCCGCTCTGACAAGGAGTTTCCAAAACGTGGACATATTCAATCTGACTGTATTTATTAACTGTTCGATTAATTAAAATCATTACAGTAAAAGGCGGGAACATTGTTAAAAAGAAGTTAAAAGCATACCCTCCTCCCCTTTAATGTCCTTGACTTATAAACGTCCATTGACCGTTGGCTCATTTGTGCAAATAATCAGTTACTTATATTTCCATATTTGAATAAAACAAACTAGAGCTTTTGAAAAAACTAGCACTTAAAAAAATTCTGGTTTGCAAGTTGGCCTTTAAGTAGGGAGGGGCTGAGCTCCAGTCTCAGTCTTGATTTCCTGGCTGAGTGTGGTGAGCAGCACTGATTTGTCTGCTTTAGCTGGAGTTGTATTTAAGAACTCATCCAGCGTTCTATGACAAGCCAAATGTCCGTAGCTTATGGCTGGTAGCAGTTTCGCTTTTAAGACTGTCCATATCCGTTCGGCTGATGGGCTTTGCAAATGTTGGTTCAGTTGTCTTAGCAGGTGGATAACGTTGTTAGCCTTAGAGTTCAGATGTTTTTGATGGATGTTTATTTTGGCCCTTTCTGAGCGCCAAACCCCAGGTAATTGTAGGATGTTACTGTACCAATTTGCAGATCACCCAAGAACCATTTTGCTTGCCTTTTGCATTGATGTCTCCCGAACACAATTGCCTTTGTCTTTCTTTGGTTAACTGGCAAGTAGTTAGGTTTGTTAAAGCGTTCCAGCGCATGTAGGGCTGTTTAGAGGCCCACTCTAGTGTGGTCCATTATTACTGTCTCTGCGTATTGCAGTACCGGCAGTCTCACTTCCCAGCCTTGGGGCTACTAATCTGGCACCTTGCAATGCGACCCCCAGGTCTGCGGTATACAGATTAAACAGGAGGGATGCCAGCACGCAGCCCCATTTGAGCCCATTATTTAAAAAAAAAAAAATTGAGAGCACTGTTAGAGCTTGTTTTGACCCGCACCCAGGTATCTTCATAAAGCCATTTTATTGCATTTAATTTGGGTGGGATTCCCCAGCTGTCTTAATTTCCGCCATAACCTTCGGTGGTCCACTTATTTGAAGGCTGTGCTATAATTAATGAAGCAGCAGACCAATGGAAGACTCCTTCACTGCCTGTGTTGATAGGGGAGCAAGCGCTATAAAGTTGTCCAGGGTCGAAGACTGTGACCGAAGTCCTGATTGATGGAAGGGAATGATGCCTTTTTCTTGAGCCCAGGACTCCAGATCCTTCAGAAGTTGTGCATATGCCATCACTTCAAGATCTGCAGTAAAAAAAAAAAATATTGATGGACAGAATGCAGAACAATGTCATACATTCACCCCAGTACAGAGATCTGGGCCTAAATCCATCGTTGTTTTGCTCACCATGCCATTCCAGTTTGGACCCAGCCATATGCAAATCAGTCTTGACCCTGTACCCAATGGGAACAGTCCAGCCCGAACTGCCAGGCCAGCTCCTCCCTGGACTGGAAACAAGCATCCTAGGACCGGTTTCGGGGTTTCACCCCTCTTCCGACAGGATAGCTTGATTCTAGTGACATGATTTGCATATGGCCATGTCTGAACTGGGGTGGTGGAGTGAGCTAAAGAATGATGGATTAAACCCAGATCAGTTGACTGGGGGTGAGTGTTTGATTTGCTCAAACGCTCCGTCCATCATCCCCTTTGGTATCGCTTTATTCGCCCTAAGTTGGCAGGATTAGCGCGGACGTGGGTCCCTTGCTCACTTTGCCACTGGATTCAAGATAGCCTGGCTGACGAGGGTTATGAACCCGAAACCGTTCCCAGGATGCTTGTTTCCAGTCCAGGGAGGACTTGGCTTGGCAGTTAGGGCTGGACTGTTCCCATGAGGCACAGGGTCAGACTGATTTGCATATGGCCATGTCTGAACTGGGGTGGTGGAGTGAGCTAAAGAATAATGATGGCTTAAACCCAGATCAGTTGACTGGGCGTGAGTGTTTGATTTGCTCAAACGCTCCGTCCATCATCCCCTTTGGTATTGCTTTTTTCACTTCAAGATCTAGCAGAGCGATAAGCCCGTAATTTAATTGCTTCAACTGCTCTCCTTTTTTGTAAATGGGGACAAGTATATAACCCCTCCAGGAGTCCGGCATCCTGGCTGTTGAAAAGATATTAAAAAGCGGGGTTAGGATTGCTGCCCAGAAATGTGGTGCGGTTTTGAATACTGGCGTTGGTAATCCATTAGGCCCTGGTACTCCATTGTGCCTCAATTTCCTGAAGGTCATAACTGCGTCCGCATTTATTGTTGTACCTGGAGACCTGCGGAAACGCATTTCCCAACTGATAAATTCTGTAGGATCTTTATTAAGAGGGTTGGGGGGGGCACCCAAGTCATGTTTTACAGTAGTTGACCCACTCTGACCCACTCCATAGTTCATCACTTCTGTGGGGTCCTTGTCAGAGGAAGCATTCGAATATAGTTGCATGATTTGACCACTCATGCGCCGACACCGTTTTCTTTTGGAGCACCTCAATTGCTCAACTGATTTGTGTCTCCACAGCCTGGAGGGGTTATTCCCTTTCATCAGGGAGAACACTTTAAGCCATTCCTTATCTGTGTTCTCTTTTCTGTTTCCAAACTTTCTTTCTATTCGCTGACCTCAAAGCTGTAAAGGAACAGCCCTCTGTAAGTGTGCCCCCTATTTGTGTCACTTCCAAGGCCTTACGTAAGGCACGTTTGCATTTGAGTTTGGCCTTTGTAGGGCGCTTGCTTCCAGGAATATGCAGCGGCTTAGTACACAAGCGTTTGGTGTCGAATGTTTCCCAGCTTTTGTTGGAGATCCCCCTACAATGTTCTCCCAGTCCTTTATTGATGATGCATGGGTTGCTGGGGTCCCTTCCTGCTTCGATTCCATCTATGTTCGCATCTTGTCTCTGATGTTTGCCGACCTTTTTATCCTTTGGAGGACCTTATGCTTTTCTTCCCATCTCGTTTCTCTTAATGGCTGAAAGATCGTTGCTGTTGGAACTTCAAGCTGGAACCCAGCTCTCAGGGCCTGTGATAATTTTTGGCCCTGTCCTCCACTTCGTAATCTGTTAGTCCAGCTGCGATGGTTTCGCTGACTAGGATATAAACGATTGTCGAGACGTTCCGGAAGGTTGGTTTTGGTTGCCAGAATGTGGAGCATGCTTCCTTTAGTGTAGGAGTTAAGCATAGCTTGTGTTTTTTGAGGAGGTTGAAAAGGGGTTCTGCCCAGCCCTTGCACCAGGGAGTGATGTCTGTTTTGTCTAGATCACTCAGATCAAAGTCCCCCACTATGATTACCTGATGGGTTTTATATTTGATTAGGAGATCCTCTAGAGTTCGTGTCAGAAGATCCATGGAATCTTTCATGAAGGTCTGTGCTGGATTGATGTAATCATTAATTAGCAAGAGGCGGAGTGGCTGGGAATTTGGATTCGGGCCACTAATCAATAAGACTGGAGTCTCTCGGATCTTTTATTTCTGTAGCCAAGAGTCAGTCCAATGGGAGGCCGAAGATGTGTTTTTTTTTTTTCTTTAATCGCTGCTTTGTGGTGCTCTCAATACCCTGCCGGGGAGTACTGGACAGGGCCCATGTCTCCTGGAAGCATAGAATATCACCCTTCCCTACAGACTCCTTCATACTTTTTTCCTTTTATGATTTTACTGATTCCCTGCTATGTTCCATGAAATTATGGTCCGTTGTTGGCGGGACTGGTTTAAATAAATTTCCTCCATCCGGCCAAGCCTACTGGCATGTTCGTTAGGAATAGCACTGCTGCGTTCTTTCGCTCCAGTTTGATCTGGGGCGAGGGGGCTTGAGTGTATTGAATCTGAGATGTACAGAAGATCCGGTCCTACCTAGAAACATCCTCACATTAAGTAACAAACTACAGTCCCAAACCTCTCGGTCAACCAAATTACAACCTTTGGGAAGAACCTTTCATCAGTCATGTGCTGCCATAACCTTCGTGCTATTTCTAAAGGGAGCACGATCGCCATCCTCTTCACTTTAGTATGAGTCCTCACCCTCCGGTCACATGAAATACAGGCAGTATGCAAAGTATATAGAGAAAGCTGTCCTTATCCTCTGTCTTGTGCCGTGCTAAATGAAGGTCATCCGAAATGTATTCCACAAATCCCAGGACCCGTCTCGCACACGCAGAGTACTACCATACATGGGCCACCCTGACGTTGCATTCCAATTTTTTTTTTTTTTTTTTTTTAACTAATCTGGTTAGATTTCTAATTTTGTTTATTTTTGTATGGAGCAAGACGTTTTCGGACGTTTGACCATCAAGAAAGATCCCATAATGGAGAATGTATGGATGAGATGGCTTGTGGAAAACCTCTATTAGCAGAAGGAGGGTATGAAGTCTCGATGTAGTATGGGTACTGCTAAGTCTTTGCTTTAACGCCTGACCAGTTTCATGCATGGTAGAAGTGGTCTGCCTGTGCTATGAGCACCCCAAGAGTTTATAGGAAATGGGTTTTTATAATTGGTAGTTCAAACAATACCTCCTATCTAGGTCTTCCATTCTGAAATCACTATTTGCTACTGATTCTTATCTGATGCTTATCTTGGTCTCATGGGTTGCTTTTCTTTCAGTGAAACAGAGAATGGTGATGATTGCGTGTTGATAGTGGATGACGACTGTGATGAACAAGTGGAGGAAGTAGAGCAGGACGTGCAGGAGATCACAGATGAGGAAGAGAAACGTCTGGAAGGTAAGCACAGTTCACGTTAGCATCCCGTTGTCCTTTCGTGGTAATCTCCTGTAGAAAGCACACACAACCACATTTGTCTTTCTTTGAAATGCTTGCTGAGACCTATTAGTCAATCATGCCATAACTATAGTGCCTTAAGCAAATTGAGCCTTGGCACTGTAAAAGTAAATTGTATTGTTGGATGTAATTAAGAGTTCAAGGTATGTGGCTGTATATACACATGCTTTGCATACTCCTGTCATCTAGTGTTGGGTCAGGATGTTTGTAAGTCCTTTTTCTTCAGAGAAGTCTTTCGAGTCACGAGGTAAGGGGATTCTCTTCCAGGGGATCCTCATCAAAGTCATAAGCACTAGAATATTCCCGCCTCTGCGCGGGACCCCGGAAACACAATCATATATGTGATAAACATATATGCATCTCCACAAATATATATATATTCAATGGGAAAACCATAGGTTTCAGGGGTGTTATAGTTAGCTGGACATTTCCCTTGTACAAAACCCTAGAAAATCCCCCGTTATAGTTAGTTCAGCTAACTATAACTTGCCCCCCTGCAATGCACTGCTGATGACGTCACATTACATCACTCATGACATGGTCACTGACGACGTCATCCAGTGAGTGTTTCTGTAAATTTTAAATGTTTAATATATATATAGGGAAAACCCTATGGAAAAATGAGTGGGTGTATAAGTGTGTGACTGGATGATTTAGTAGGTGCGTGACTGACTAGAAGTGAGTCATTAAACGTATCTTACTGCAGACTAGTGACTAAACTGTGTGAATGTCTGTCTGTTGGTGTATAAGCGGCTGCATGGTTTTGTGAATAGCAATGAGTCTCTCTATGGGTTATTGATTGGTTGTCTGAGTATCTGTTTGTGTGCGTGGGGTGTGTGACTCTGCATACAAGTGAGTGGGTGATTCTACGGGTGCATGGTTTTAAGAGTGCATCTGTGATGGACTATGGTTGGGTGAGTGTATGTATGGGTGTGTTAGTGGTTGAATGTATATCTCAGTGGTACATGTGTGAGTAACTACATATGGGAAAGGCAGTATATATGTGTGTAAGAGTATGTTCGAGGCATATGAGCTGCAGCTCACACACTTAGGATAAGATCGCCATCTGGTGTTGGGTTTGGATGATTGCAGGTTATCTTCGGAAGAAGCCTTTTGGTCATGGGATAGGTGACTCCTCCTCTGGACAACAGTGCGCATGGGCATCCACTCCATCCTCAGATTGTTTTTTTTCCGCCATTGGGTTCGGATGAACTTTTCCACTCCGGCTGCAAACTTCTAAAAATCGAGCTTTCAAAGCGAAAAACCTCTACATACTTCAACTCGACGTCGAAATTCAATCGGACCGGTTCCGGACACGGCTCATGGAAAGCACACCTTTTAAAAAATGCCCCCGATGTGGAGCAAAGTTCCCCCACAGTGACCACCACGAGGTCTGCAACCTGTGCCTCTCGCCGGAACATAACGAATCCAGCTGTCCAGCCTGCGCCGCATTCCGATCCAAGAAAACCATCCGGGACCGAAGAGCTAGACGCCATATCATGGCCAGACCGGCTCCAGAACCAGAGGACAAATTTGAACAGGGCCCCGATGTCCCGGAAGAAGATTCCGAGGAACTCGTAATTATATCCGAAGCGGACGACTCCGATGACCCCATCACACCGGGGCAATGAGTGAGTACCAGTGCCCCTACCCCCCCCCCCCCAAAAAGGCAGTGGTCAAGACTTCGCCAGCTGGCCCCAGTCGCGACCGAAAACAGTCTTCAGAAGCCCCGCCCTCGGGCTCGGCTCCGAAGAAAAATAAGCCTACAGGTGGCTCGGGCTCGAGCAAGCCACATGTTATAGTGCCCACAGTACCTTCGGCACCGAAGACTCCAGACCTCTCGGCACCGAAGCAGGCTCCGATACCCTCGATACCGAAACCATCAAGACCGATTGATAAACCGGCATCTAAAGCTATCAAGCTTAAAGATTCCCTCTCAGCACCGAAATCTCCACCGGCAACGAAACAACTGTCCAAAGTCCCAAAAGACTCTACCGATCATCCAAAACATAGGTCGGAACCGAAAAAATCGACACCAAAGCCACTTTCGGACAATGAAGAACTTTTTCACCCTGATCCCACGCAAAAAATGATTTATATCAATCCAAAAACTGGACATGTCACCGCTGTGCCATACAAGAAAAGGAAGCTGGACACAACACCTCCTCCAGCTCCCATAAAGGACTCAGCCACCTCACCCATTCGTCCTTCCTCTCCTATACCACCTCTCACCCCACCCCCCCTGCCCCCACCTCCTTCTCCTCTACCATCTCCTTCACATACACCACCTCCACAGGATGATGATGATGATGGCTTAGGGGGAGGGGGTGATCCGGATGACCTTAATGATCCCAATGATCCTTTCACACTTCCGGATACGGTACCCTTAGACGACTGGGCTTACCCTTTACCTGATATTCCTGATCCCACTACATACCCCTCCAAAACCTTCCCCTCCAGATGACCACCTAGGGTTGGGCAGCTGATAAACAGGGCAGCACTTTTCCATGGCGTCACCATGCATTCAGATACACCCGAAGAAGACTTTCTTCTAGACACATTCGAACACTCAAAAATCAGTTCAAATCTTGCCCATGATTAAGGGAGTCATGAAACACGCCACAGAGGTTTTTAAAGACCCCGTCAGAGCTAGGGTTCTTAACCCTCGAATTGAAAAGAAATATAGACCTGCCCCACAAGATCCCGCTTACATTAAAGTACAGCTCCCTCTAGACTCTTTAGTCGTTTCAAACGCAAGAAAGCGGGCTAACTCCCAAACAGGAGACACACCGCCCCCAGACAGAGTCCAAGCTATTAGAGGCCTCGGGCAAAAGAGTTGCAGCACAAGCTGCTAACCATTGGCGTATTGCCAACACACAAGCCCTATTGGCCCCATATGATAGGGCTCATTATGATCAGCTAGAAGATCTTTTACAACACCTGCCTGATCAGTACCAGGCCAATAACCTCATCCAAGAGGGAAAGCTAATATCTAATGCCTCAATCAAATGTGCACTAGGCGCAGCGGACACCGCCTCTAGGGCGGTCAACACAAGCATATTACTTAGACGCCACGCATGGCTACATATTTCAGGCTTTAAGCCAGAAGTACAAACAACAATACTTGGCCAATCATTCAATCAAGAGCAACTATTCGGGCCCGCAGTAGATACTGCACTTGAGAAGATGAAAAAAGAAACAAGACTGCTAAATCAATGGGAGCATTACAGTCTCCACACCCACGAGGCTCCTTTCGACGCTCCTTCTATAGGGGAGCCTCCAAAAATACTGGAGCAGACACCACCTCCACTTTCAAAGCCTCCGCGCAAACATCCCCCAACAGAGGATATTTTAGAGGAGGATATAGGGGAAACCACACCAAGGGCCGAGGTCTGGGCAATACCAAAACCCGCACCTCTCCAGCCACTAAACCGTGACTTGCCTCCACTCCCCCCAGACCATTCCACTCCGGTCGGGGGAAGACTCCAACAGTTCCTGTCTGGAATTCCATTACAACAGACAAGTGGGTAAGACAAAGTATCCAGTTTGGTTACTGCCTTGAACTTACAAACACCCCCCCACACATACCACCCAAACACCGTCCAATGTCACCACACCATCTTACACTCCTCAAACAAGAAATTCGGTCCTTGCTTCAAAAACACGCAATAGAACCAGTTCCGTTCCAACATCAGGGTACAGGAGTATATTCTCTATACTTCCTAATCCCCAAAAAGGACGAGACGTTAAGACCCATACTCGACCTCAGACTCCTAAATCAGTACATAAACTCAGATCACTTCCATATGATCACTCTTCAGTAAGTGCTCCCACTACTTCAACAAGACGATTTCCTTACCACATTAGACCTCAAGGACGCATACTTTCACATCCCCATGCATCCTGCTCACAGGAAGTACCCAAGATTTGTGGTAGACGGACAGCACTATCAGTTTACGGTCCTCCCATTCGGAGTAACTGCACCCAGGGTATTCACCGAATGCTTAGCAGTTGTGGCAGCGCACCTCAGGAGACAACAAATCCATGTCTTCCCGTATCTCGACGATTGGCTCATAAAGGCCAATACTTTCGACAAATGTGTTCTCCACACTCACCGCACTATTCAAACCTTGCACCACTTGGGATTTACCATCAACTATCCCAAATCTCAACTGCAACCCTCTCACATACATCAATATCTGGGAGCCACCATAAATACTTCCAAGGCCATAGCTTATCCCAGCACAGCCAGGATAGCCAACATACAAAACCTCCTCTTAAAATTTCAAACTCAACACTCTCTTCCAGCAAGAGTGTTTATGCAACTATTAGGCATGATGGCGTCCTGCATCTCCATTGTGCCTCACGCACGACTTCAAATGCGTCCCTTGCAAGAATGTCTTGCACAACAGTGGAACCAGGCTCACGGACAAGTTACCGATCTGGTGTTGGTGGACAGTCGCTCACTTCGCTCACTGAAATGGTGGAACACCAGCAACCTGTCCAAAGGGCGACCGTTCTTAGAGCCTCTTCCACAAGTAGTGCTGACAACCGACGCATCTCACAGGGTGGGGAGCCCATCTCCTACAACACACCACTCAGGGCAAATGGACCACTCAACAAAAACTGCTCCATATCAATCACCTGGAACTTCTAGCGGTGTTCCTAGCACTGAAATCTTTTCAAGTACATCTAAGGAACAAGACTGTCCTCAGTTGCACAGACAACATGACAGCAATGTATTACTTACAAAAACAGGGGGAGGACACATTCTCTCCAATTGTCCCAACTCGCACAGAGCATTTGGGCAATTCCCCAAAACATCTACCTGCTAGCAGAACACCTTCCAGGGGTTCACAACCAGATTGCTGATCTCCTAAGTCGACAGACCCAACAAATCCACGAATGGGAGTTACACCCCAAAGTCCTCCCATTCTTCCAAAAATGGGGCCAACCAGACATAGACCTGTTCGCCACAAACAAACGCAAAATGCCCAACCTTCGCCGCCAGGTTTCCACACCCACAGTCGAAGGGCAGTGCAATATGGATGAACTGGTCAGGCAGATTTGCGTACGCTTTTTCCGCCTCTCCCACTCATTCCATTTGTGGTACGCAAGCTCAAACAGTCTCTAAAACTGATACTAGTAGCTCCCACTTGGGCACGTCAACCCTGGTTCACGACACTTCTGGAACTCTCGCTAGTTCCACATCAAAAACTGCGCCTTTCCCCGGCCTTATTAACCCAGAACCATGGAGAAATCAGACACCCAGATCCACAACAACTGAACTTGGCGATCTGGCTCCTGAAGTCTTAGAGTTCGGTTACCGCAATCTCCCACCAGACTGTATGAATATTATAAAAGAAATTGAAGACCTACTACTACAGCATGTTATGCTGCAAATTGGAAAAGATTTTCAATTTACTGCACTAACAATGATATACGCCCACTGGATGCTTCCATCCAAAACATCATTTGCTATTTACTACACTTGCAAAGATGCAATTTAGCGTATACATCTATACGTCTACACCTAGCGGCGTTAGCAGCCCACTTACAAAATCGACAACATTTGTCACTATTTAAAGTACCAGCGATCCAAGCCTTCATGAAAGGTCTCAAAAGAATTATTCATCCCAGATTACCACCTTCTCCAGTGTGGAATCTGAATATTGTTCTAACTAGGTTCATGGGCCCCCCATTTGAACCTATGCATAAATGCGAACTGCAATTCCTTACATGGAAAGTGGCTTTCCTTATTGCAATCACATCCCTGCGAAGGGTAAGTGAGATACAGGTTTTAACTCTTCAAGAATCCTTCCTACAACTACATCGTAACAAAGTGGTTCTTAGGACAAACCCAAAATTCCTACCAAAAGTCATCTCCCCTTTCCACCTTAACCAATCTGTCGAGCTGCCAGTCTTCTTACCTAATCCAGACTCAATAGCTGAGAGAGCTCTTCATACCTTAGATGTTAAAAGAGCCTTGATTTATTACATCGACAGAACCAAACCTTTTCGCAAAACCAAACAACTGTTTGTTGCTTTCTCTCCACCACATAAAGGCAACCCCATTTCAAAATCTGGTATAACCAGGTGGATAGTTAAATGTATCCAAATATGTTACCAAAAAGCTAAACGCACTCTTACAGTTCCCCCTAGAGCACACTCCACACGCAAAATAGGGGCTTCCATGGCATTCTTAGGAACCATTCCCTTAGAAGATATTTGCAAAGCAGCCACATGGTCTACCACACACACCTTCACTAAGCATTACTGTGTTGATGTGCAATGCAAACAACAAGCTGCCGTAGGCCAAGCTGTCCTAAAAACTCTATTCCAAACTGCTGCAACAGATACAGGTGACCACCGCTAGGGGAGACACTGCTATATAGTCTATCCTAAGTTTGTGATCTGCAGCTCATATGCCTTGAACGGAATATGCTACTTACCAGTGCGCATCTGTTCTTGACATGTAGAGCTGCAGAGCCACACACGCCCACCCACCTCCCCGGGACCTGTATCTGTTCCAGCATTGTCTTAATTAGACTTTACACATGGACATTCTTTTTCTTTATTCTTATACACTCCATTTCCCATCGTGGCGAAAAACAATCTGAGGATGGAGTGGATGCCCATGCGCACTGTTGTCCAGAGGAGGAGTCACCTATCTCGTGACCAAAAGGCTTCTTCCGAAGACAACAACCTGCGGTCATCCGAGCCCAACACCAGATAGCGATCTTATCCTAAGTGTGTGGCTCTGCAGCGCTACATGCCAAGAACAGATGCAGACTGGTAAGTAGCATATTCCATAAGTGGGTATATGTGAGTGTGTGATTGTGAGTGGCTGTATGGATGAGTGTGTGCTTGTATCAGTGATTGTATAAGAGTGTAAGAATGAGGTACTATTTTTATGAGTAAGTGAACTTGTGTGTGTATAACTGCATAGGTGAGTAAATGGGAGTGTGATTAATTATGTGCATGACTGACTATGAATGATTGGTGGTGTGTGAGAAGTTGGCCTGATATATGATGTCACTAATTCTAGTGTACACCTTGTATCAGTCCAAACAACCCTTATGGTGATTGGTTGTAAAGTCAACCTTATAGACCAGCTATCCTAGTGGTAGCATGGACAAGAGCAGTCTTAGGCTAAACTCTGAATGGCATGTGAAGCCAGCTGTTATACCATATGTAATCCCTTGAATACCAAATGAAAGGACACCACAACAGATATATATATAAATAGGATGTATTTATTCTAGGCAAACCCTCAGCACTCTTTATGAGATTCGAGGTAAGTACAACACAGTCTTATTTAAGCATACATTAAGTCACACAGGTAAGTAATACAGTTAGGCCCTAGGGGCCACGCAAACCATATACTAAGTGGTATAAGGACCACTGTCACGAACACAGGATAGGCCTAGGCCTAGGGAATCGCTGGGGCTACACTATACTACCAACAGTTAGGAAGTGGAGGCCCACGGGATTCAGGTGCAGAGTGGAAGCACTCATGCGTAAAAGTCGATAGACTAACTAGCAGTTAGAAATAAGCAGTTTTAGGACACTTCTGGTATAGCTAGAAAGTCGAGACTCGGAAACTAGACCCTAGGATAGTCAATACCCTTGTGAGCACCGAAGTACTCAAGTTACCTAGCCCACGGGCTGCAGGTGCATAGGTGTGAACTTGCGTCGGGTTTCGTCGTGGACTTCTATGGATGCCTGAAGGAAAGTTGCTGACAGGCAGTCAGTGAAGAGTGTCCGGTGGATCCCAAGGTGGGGATCAAGAAGGAAGGAACCTGCAAGCAGAAGGGACAGAGTCTAGGTCACCAGCCAGGAGCCGGGAAGGAACCAGGCGATGTCGTGAAGATGCAGGTGAAGAGGTGAAGCTTGTCGCAGCAGCCACGGGTACCAGGAGACGTCGAGGACGACCAGGACCAGGAGGTGAGCTGTCCCACGAAGGCTCTTGCTGTCGGCGGCGTCGAAGTCGAGTCAGGACCCAACAAGCCTTGGCAAGCGGAACCCACGCAGGATGGAGGACGTGCTTCTCTTTCACAGAGGAGCGGGTGCCAGTCTGGAGGAGCCGGACCAGCAAGTTAAAAGTAAAGGGTCGTCACAGAGGCTACTAGCCAACGAGCCAGCAACCGGACAACACATCGAGCAACACAGGTGCAGAAGGGCCCCACGCAGAACACGTGAAGTGTGGGGAGCTGATCTTCTTTGCAGAAGGTGCTCGGGAGTGGGGCTTCTCAATTCCCCAAGCACAGCCTCGAGGAAGCCTCAGAAGTCGCGCTAGTCAGTTACTAGCCACTTTTCCCAAGTCGCCGGTCCCACGTCGCCTCCACGGGTCTCAGATTCGCTGGAGATGTGGATCTGGTTCAGAGGTGTCTGGAAGTCTCGGCGCTGGTCAGTCTCTGCAGTCGTCCCTCGTAGGATTCCGTCGCAAAGCAAGCAGCGGTCGCTGGATGGTGCCTGGTTGCCCAGGGTGGTCACTCCTTGGCCACAAGGGAGATTTCTTCAGTCTTCTGCCTGAGGTCGAATGTCGAAGGTCCAGAGTTTCTGTTCAAGTTGCAGATTCAGGATAATCTAATTTAGCAGGGCCCAACTAGCTACTAATATACTGGGCTAGTGGGCTGGGCAACCTGCAAGGTCCCTCCTATGGGTGGGACCAGGAAGGGGAGTGGCTACACCCCTTTCCTTTGTCCAGTTTCGCGCCAGAGCTGGGGCTGGAGTGCCCCAGCACCGGTTTGAACTGGACTATGCATGGGACACCTTGTGTGCCCCAGGCAGTGTCTCGTTTCATTCAACCCTCCCTGCCCCAATACACTAAATCCTGTCTAGGGTGGTGCTCGCACCTCCCGAGGCAGGAAACCTATTGTCCAAGCCTCCCTCGCTGGAAGGACTCCCAGCAGCAAGAGGTCAGACTTGTGTCTGTGGCAGCAGCATCCATTTTGTGATGCTGGGGCTCTGGTTAACTTTAACCGGGTAAGTAGGTTTCAACATGTCTTCTCCCTCTAGAAGGGGGGAATAATATCCTCCTTGCCAGAAATGGTATGGGGGTATTATTCCAAGGTGTAGACACCTTACACGACATGTTTTGATAAAGCCAAACCATAGTTACCATAACCGTCTAAGATTATAAGGCACTTTAAGAGTATATGGTAGGCTATATCATAGAACAGCTATAAGGACATGGTTCCGAAAGCTGCAGACAGGCTCAGCTCATGCTAGAGCACCATCTCACATGTTACCAAGCACTCTGCCTCCAGGATTGTTAAGGCCTGCCATAGGAGTGGCTGATGGGTACACACGTGTCTATATATAAGGTAGGTATAGGAATACTACACCTAAGCAAGGGGTGATTACAGGACCTTGCCCCAGCTGAGTGATCAGCCAGTTGTCATAATGGAAGGCCAGGCCAGGGGTGGCATAATACATGCTGCAGCCCCTGGTAGGCCTAGGGTACACCTATGCCCTGGGTACCTAAGGTACACTGTACAGGGGCCAATAAGGTGATCCTATCCAATTGGGTTATGCACCTGGGCTGTGGGTCTGATTAGCAGGCCCACAGCCACATCTAAGTCGAAAACCAGTGAAGCAAAAGCAAAAAGTGGGGGTGAACATAGAAAGCAGACCCTACTCTCAAACAGTGTGAGTGTCTATGTAGGTGTATAAATGCATATGATAGTCCTGTACTGAGTGACTGTGCATGAGTGACTGTACAGGTGAGTGAGTGGATGTGTGTAGATCTAAGTCTGAGTGGGTATGTAGTTATTGGTATTGGAGTGTTCGAGGCATGTGGGCTGCTGAATTCATATCTGTGCATAGATCGCCGCCTAGTGTTGTGTCCGGATGATTGCACATTGTTGTCCTGGAAGAGTCTTCGAAGTATTACGAGATAGGTGGCTCCTCCCTTGGACTATAGTGCGCATGGGCATCCTCTCCATCCTTAGATTGTTTTTTCCGCCATTGGGTTCGGATGTGACTATCTTAGCTCAACTTAGGAATACTTAACTAAAGGCCTTTTGGCCTAAAACTTTCGTCGGTATAGTTACCGTTCGGTGTCGACTACTAGCTTTAGTGCTCCGCACCCTCTTCCAACTTTCAGACCAGTTTGGTTCGAAGTTCGATCGACGATGGAATCGAGGACTCTATTCAAGAGGTGTCCGTTAAGCCACGCGAAGTACCCTCATATCGACGTCCACCCCGTCTGTAATAAATGTCTCTCGCCGGATCACGACTAATCGAAATGCATGGTCTGTGCACGGTTCCGATCTAAGAAGACTGCAGAATCGACGGGCAGCGAGGCTGGAGGCGCAGCAAGCAGCGCCTGCTCCCACCAACATATTCAGCACCGAGGATGCCGAGAGCGTGGAAGAAGTAGTCTCTAGCCCCGCTTCGGAACACGATTCCCGATCGGACGACGACGAAGTGATCTTTCGACGTGAAGAAACAGTCGATGAGGTAGGAGACTTCGAGGCCTACGGGGCCGAAGAAGACAGCTCTCCTGAAGAGCTAGGCCAATCCGTCGAAACGGAGGCCGAAACTGTACGTCGTCATCAGGCTCCGGTCGAGGGATCGCTTTCGGGCCTTACCCAAGATCAAACCCATGGTTTCTCGGCCCCACCTTCCGGTCCGGCCTCGAACACTCTGCAAGAGCCACTATTACCGAAGACGACCGGGTTGTTAAACCCAAAACCATCCATCGCTCCAGTCCCTTCAAAAACGAAAGTGAAACTGGTGGTGGTCGGATCGAAGGCGTCGAAACCATCCACTGCTCTGACGCCGAAAAGAGTCGTCGGCTCCGACCGCGTACAAAGACTTAGGCGCCGAGCTCACCGCAGCGGGATGCGGTGGACACCCAGAAAAAGCACGCCCTCGGGCACCGCAAGGCACCGAGACCTTCGGCGCCGACATCGAAGGACATAACCTCCACAGTCAAGATGGCCACCCCGGCTACGTCAACGCCTAGCGCACCGGCGCCGACTAAGTCCTCGACTACGTCGACTGTCGATACATCCCTTCAGACCAGTGACCCCCTTCCTACAAAAAAGTCGGGGCTGGCCTCGACGTCTACTACTAAGGGGCCCATCAAACCACCATCTGCGTTCACCGTGCAGCAGGTCTCCGCATCTTTACAACGCATCCGTGACCGGGCAACCCTCCACTCTATCTCGGGTCCTGACACACCCAAACTCTGTAAAGTGCACTCGGAGCCCGCCAACATTATGTTTGGGCTGCCACCGGCACCGAAACTATTTCAAATTCGGACACGTGTCATCCACACACAGTCCACCACCTCTGGCCTTACAGAACAAGTCTTCGGGGCCACAATTTATCGACGCTGACACTGGCAGGTTAATGCTCCACAAGCGCAAAATAACGCAAGTTAGGGAAGAGGAGCCCTACAAAATTCCTCTTAAACGCAAACTGCCAGCGGAGCAGGAACCAGTGCTCCAAGAACACTTCCAACACTTCCATCCAGATCCGCAGTCCTTTTCTCCTACCCCCTCCGAATCGGACGCAATACAGGACTATGGCGGGGAAGATTCCATCTACCCTGGGGACGTAGATCCTGATGAGCACCTACAAGACCCGGATCAGGCATGGGATGACCCCACAGACCAAAGTGTCGCGCCACATACTCGATGCGCAACTCTATAACGTAAAAACGTCTCCTACCGAGGACACAGCTGCATTTAATGCCCTCATCGAACGGGCTGCTGCTCATCATGGGGTGGAACTCCATTCTGATGCCATTGAGGAAGACTTCCTGCTTGACACTTTCGCATCTTCAGAAAGAACTGTCAAAACCCTGCCCATGTTAAAAGGGGTTCTCAAACCTGCTAAAGACATTTTCAAGGACACCACAAGAGCCCGGGTGTTAAATCCCAGGATTGAAAAAAAATACAAGCCTTCACCCGGTGACCCTAAATACATTAGGGGTCAATTGCCATTAGACTCAATGGTGGGTGCCAATGCTCGCAAGAGAGCCCACTCACAAACGACTGGTGATGCTCCTCCCACAGACAAGGAGTCAAAAGTACTAGAAACATCGAGCAAACGCATTGCAGCGCAAGCAGCGAACATCCTGCGCATTGCCAATACACAGGCACTCCTGGCACGTTATGACAGGTCACATTACGACACGCTGGAGTCACTGCTCCAACATCTACCAGATGAGTATAAAGAGTCAGCGGAGCTACTCATTAGAGAAAGACAACTCCTCACTAATGCATCCATAAAATGCGCCCTTGACGCAGCTGACACAGCGGCTAGGGCAATAAACACAAGCGTCATGCTACGACACCATGCCTGGTTACGAATCTCAGGCTTCAAACCCGAGATCCAAAACAATATTCTGAACTTACCAGTTAACACAGAATTCTTATTTGGCCCAGACGTTGACACTACCCTAGAAAAAATAAAGAAAGACACTGACACTGCAAAATCAATGGGGGCTCTGCAAACGCAGCAATTTCGTAGTGGCTCCTTTCGTCGCACTGGAAATAGAGGTCACAACAGCAGTATACTAAAAGTGGCGCACAAAGCACCTATGACAAAAACAACAGGGGTGGATATCGTGGATCCAGCACCAAAGGCAGGGGACGTGGCTATGGCAACACCAGGTCCTCTCCAAAAAAACAAACAGTGACGCCCTCTCCTTACCCCCTGACCACATAACACCTGTCGGGGGACGACTCCAGCTGTTCCTGTCCGCATGGAAGAACATCACCACGGACAGGTGGGTCAGGGACATCATCCAGCACGGGTACTGTCTAGAACTAACTTCCACTCCACCCAACATACCACCAAAGCACCGTCCTATGTCAGCCGAACACTTAGTTCTCATCCAGGGGATACTCATCAATAGTCATAATCTATGAATAATCCCCGCCCATGTGCGGGATCCCGGAGCATATAGAAAATACATATATATAAATATATATATATATATACATATGTGAAAACATATAAATGCAGCCTAATAATGTTCAAAACATGGCAATGCTGTAAATTACATATTTTTGCATAGTAGTGCCCCCGTAACCCGTAAGGAAAAAAGGAAGCATCAGGCAAATTATAACACAGCACTGCTTTATTGCCATAAAGCAACATGTAATTGTAGGCATTCGCCAGTAGGCTGCAGTAGAGTATCAAGAATCCAAGAAAACTGACACCTTGCCTTTAAGGCATTAGAGTAGGGGGACCGTGCCTTTAAGGCCTGCCCGTGACCCCCTGCTCCCATGATGCACTACAGGTGACAGTTGGGCCAGTTCTTTTTTTCCGGCTCCTTCTGTGAGGATCCTGGAGCTTGAGCTCTTCAGTTTTTTGACTGAAATTTTGAATTACAGCTTTTTCTAGCTTTTTTCGACGTTTTCTGGCTTATAAGGGCTAATTCTGCTGGTTCCAGTGAATTTTCCAATTTTTTTCCAGTCAGAATGTCTCCTTTATTTAGGAAATGCCCTTCTTGTGGTAATAAAATGGCACTGGTGGATCCACACTCGGTGTGTATTGTGTGTTTACCATCAAAACACGATCCTGACCAGTGTCCCCACTGCCAGAAGTTCTCAAAGCGCACTCTGAGGGACAGAGAGCGCATTAAACTGCATGCAAGACTGGAGAAGGAACGAAGCCGTCGTGAAGGCGAGCATTCCTCATCAAGACCACCTTCTTCAGCTACGCAAGTACAGAAACGGCGACATACCAGCTCCCCGGGCTCCAAGAAGACCAGGAGTCCAAGAGGTTCGCCGTCGACGTCGAGGATGCCGGCGAAGAGGCAGAGAACTTCGGCGTCAAGGGATTCATCCCACCATCAAGAGTCTCCGCCGCGCAAAAGTAAGTCGGCGTCGAGAGGCGGCCCTTCGGGCTCGAAGGCTGCTAGTCTGGTGACATCTGAACTGTCTCCGTCGACGTCGAGGCTTCCGTCGACGTCGAGACACTCTCCGCCACCCTCGAGGGGGTCGACGTCGAGAGATGCGGCGACGTACATTCCGCCGCGAGTGGGCCGGTCGCCGTCGATGGTTACCCCCACTCGGCGACATAGAAGGTCGACGTCGAGAGGAAGATCGACGTCAAGAAGTCGACGTCGAGAGAGGTCGCCGTCAAGATCACCACGTCGACGTCGAGAGAGGTCGACGTCGAAGTCGCCCAGTCGACGTCGAGAGAGGTCGACGTCGAAGAGTCGACGTCGAGAGAGGTCGACGTCGAAGTCGCCCAGTCGACGTCGAGAGAGGTCGACGTCGAAGACACGGCCGACGTCGAGGTCATCTAGCCGACGTCAGGTGCCAGAGAAGAGGAGATCGACATCGAGGTCTCCACGACCGGCGTCGAGACCAGAACGGCATACCTCACACTTGCCGATGGTGACGCAGACGTCGTCGACGTCAAGGGATTCGACGTCGAGGGCGAAGACTGGACCGCCCGCGGAGAGGTCCCCAGGAGAACAGTCATCATCTCCGGGACTGCACATCGTGCAAATATCTCCAGAAAGATCACCCGAGGCTCCAGAGCGGTTTGGACTGTCACCGCGCTGGTTACGAGATGTGGGCGCTGCCGCATGTCGGAGTCCGGGATCGGACTACTCCCGCATGTATTCCCCACCGCGCAGGAGTAAATCGCCTCCGAGGGATCCACGGCCAATTTCACCACGCCGGTCTCGTTCCAGGGACCGTCGCACCGCGCCAAAACGTCCAAGATCTCCGTCCAAGCGCAGATCAGGATCAAGGGCTCACCAAAGCGAACGCTCCCACAAGAGGCGACGCACCAGGTCGTCCACTGGGACTGCATCCACAAGATCCTCAGTCCGGGACTACTCTCCTACTTTTTCATCCACGCCTCCATCGCGAGTGTCCCCGGTGGATGACATTATAACTTTCTCGGACGTCCTGGGTAGAGGGGCGCAAAAGTTGAACATCGCACTGCACGCCCCTCAGGCACCCACTTCTGTGATCTTTGACACTTTACACCATCGGTCAGCTCCCAGACCTCTGCTCCCGTTGGTGCCAGGATTGTTAGAACCAGCGATGGCCACGTTCCTTACACCGGCTACAGCGGGCTCGATCCCCTCGAGAATAGCAAAGAAGTACAAGGCTCCGGCCGAGGACCCTTTATTCTTGAGGGCGGACCCGCCAGCGGATTCGGTGATAGTGGCGGCGGCCATGAAGTCTCACTCAGCCTCAATATCTGCTTCTGTCCCCCCTGAGAAGGACAGCAAGCTGATGGACTCCTACGGCAGGAGAATGTGCAACACATCTGCCGCGCACATGAAGGTCGCTAGCGCTTCAGCCCTGCTAGGGAGGTATGATCGTTCCCTATGGGATTCCCTGGCCAGATTCGTGGAGAGATTGCCTAGGGAGGACAGGCAGGACTTCACGGAGATCCTACATGAAGGCGGACTGGTGGCAAACCAAGTAATAAGCGCAGCGGCGGATGCATCAGACCTAGCCGCGCATGGCTACTCCCATGGCATCTGCTCCCGCCGTTCGGCCTGGCTCAGATTAACAGCCCTCAAACCAGATGCGCAGAAAAGGATTCTTAACCTGCCGTTTAATGGATCATCGCTATTTGGAGCTCATGCGGACGACCAAATGAGCAAGATGAAAACGGAATTGGACACTGTAAAGGCTGTGGGACTGGAAAAACGCAAAGAGTTCCGCAAGCGCTTTCGCCAGGGCGACAAACGTGCCTTTCACCAGCGCGTTCAAACGCCCCAATGGTCCTCTCAAAACCAACAGAGGTCCCAGTTTCAGCAAAGGGGCCGGGGCAGAGGAAGAGGAAATGCTAAACAGCAGCAGTCCTCTAACAAGCAACCTCCCAAGCAGTGAAAACTTACTTCCTCCGCACTCGTTCGCCACTCCGGTGGGAGGAAGTGTCACCGCTCACCTGGCAGAGTGGAATACAATTACAAACGACAAATGGGTGCTGAGTATTGTAGAGCGTGGCTACTTGCTGAGGTTCAAATCTCCCCCTCCGCAGGTACCCCCACGGAAACAGCCACTCCCTCTCAGCCAAAACAAGCTTTTAAAGGACGAAGTTGCCACTCTCCTCTCCAAAAACGCCATAGAGGAAGTTCCAAACAGGCAGAGAAATCGGGGAGTGTACTCCCGGTATTTTCTTGTTCAGAAAAGAGGAGCGATCGGAGACTACAGACCCATCCTCGATCTCCGCCTACTCAACAGATTTCTCAGAAGGGAAAAATTCAGGATGCTAGCACTGCACCAGATCTTCCCACATCTACACCAAGGGGACTGGATGTGTGCCATCGATTTACAGGATGCATACTTCCACATTCCTGTCTCAGCGAAACATCGGAAGTTTCTCAGATTTCGCATCTTTCACCAACATTATCAATACAAGGTCCTGCCATTCGGCCTCAAGTCCGCGCCACGAACGTTCTCAAAGTGCATGGCGGTGGTGGCTGCATTTCTCCGCAAACGGAAGATATTCGTCTACCCATATCTAGACGACTGGCTCTTAAAAAGTTCCACCCCGGTTCAACTCCAGAGTCATCTCTCGTTCTGCCTAAACCTTCTACACTCGTTGGGCCTTCAGGTCAACTACCGGAAGTCGATCCTCAATCCAACTCAGCGGATCCACTACCTGGGCGCCTCTCTAGACTCCTCAAGCGCAAGCGTGTGTCCTTCGGAGGAGAGGTTATCCTCCATGCTGCAAAAAAGCTGCACGCTTCTCAGCACGGAATATCCCACAGCCAGACAAGTGTCATCTCTCCTGGGATCCATGGCCTCGTGCATCTACATCGTGCCCAACGCACGTCTGCACATGCGTCCTCTGCAACAAGACCTAGAGGATCAGTGGTCGCAGAGGACCGGCCGCTGGGAAGATCACATTACCCTTCATCAAGCCGCCAAAGATTCCATCCGGTGGTGGATGAAGCGCTCCCATCTGCTTCACGGCGTCCCATTCCATCAGGCGCCTCCTACACAGACGGTGGTCACAGACGCCTCCATGCAGGGCTGGGGGGCTCATATGGGCCGGCTTCAAGTACAAGGTCTCTGGTCCGCTACCGAGCAGAGCTATCACATCAACTTCTTGGAGCTACGAGCAGTCCATCTCGCTCTCAAGTCCCTGTACCCATCCCTGCAGACCGACTATGTTCAGGTTCAGACGGACAACACCACAACTATGTTCTATCTGAACAAGCAAGGAGGGACCAGATCACGGGTCCTGTCTCTGGAGGCCCAGTCAATCTGGAAATGGCTTCTGGCGAGAAACCTGACGATCGTCGCTGTTCACCTGCCAGGGACCCTGAACGTGCAGGCGGACGGCCTCAGCAGAGACTTCGTCGAAGCGCACGACTGGGTGCTCAACGAAGGCGTCGCTCAAGACATCTTCCGCTTGTGGGGCATACCAGACATCGATCTGTTCGCAGACGCGGACAACAAAAAATGCCCCGTCTTCGCCTCCAGGTTCCCTCAACGGGGGTCGCAGGGGAACGCGCTTTTGATCAGCTGGTCGAGGACATTGCTTTACGCTTTTCCTCCTCTCCCTCTCATCCCGGCTGTGATTCAGAAGTTCTACAGGGCCAGAACTCGGATGATCCTAATAGCACCGGAGTGGCCCCGGCAGTGGTGGTATCCGGATCTACTCCAGCTGTCGGAGGTACCACAGAGGAGGTTGCCATGCCTGCCGAACTTGCTGACCAAGGACAAGGGGAGAGTGTTCCACCCCAATCTCCCCTCCCTCCGCTTGACGGCATGGCTCCTGAATTCATCCAGTACGGACATCTAGATCTTCCACCGGACTGTATGAGCATTCTTCGGGAGGCGAAGAGGCCCTCCACGAGGAAGTCGTATGGCTTTAAATGGAAAAGATTCTGCTTCTGGTGTAGAGATAACACCCTTGATCCGATCCGGGGTCAAGAACAGGTTATTCTCCCCTACTTACTGTACTTGGCGAAGTCTGGGTTAAAGTACTCTTCCATCAGAGTACACTTAGCTGCTATTACAGCCTATAGGAAGTCTCCTACCCAGACCTCATTCTTTCAGATGCCAGTGGTAAAGGATTTCTTAGAAGGGCTTAAGAAAGTTTACCCACCTGTGAGGTCTCCTTCCCCTTCCTGGGAACTGAACATCGTTCTCTCTAAACTGATGGGAGGTCCTTTTGAGCCGATTCATAAGGCCTCCTTGCAACATCTGACCTGGAAGGCTGCCTTCTTAGTAGCCATCACTTCGGCCCGTAGGGTTAGTGAAATTCAGGCCCTCTGCTGCAAGGAACCTTACACGGTGTTTCATGCTAATAGGGTGGTGCTCCGTACTCATCCGAGCTTCCTGCCCAAGGTGGTTTCGGACTTCCATATTAATCAGGTGATCACGTTGCCCACCTTCTTTCCTCAGCCGACCACACCCCCGGAGAGAGCTCTACACTCTCTTGACCTCCGGAGGGTTTTGAAATTCTATCTAGCTAAGACCCTTACTCTTAGAAAGTCAGACAGGCTCTTTGTTAACTATGGACCCACTAATACCGGGCTGGCTGCGGCCAAGAGATCTATCTCTAGATGGATTGTCTCTTGTATAGCTTTGGCTTACCAACTGTCCCACAAAGTTCTGCAGGGTAAACCTAGAGCACACTCTACTCGGGGGAAGGCTTCTACGGTAGCACTCCTTCGCAACGTTCCCATGTCTGAGATCTGTAAAGCGGCTACATGGCGCTCAGTCCATACTTTCACGCGCCATTATTGCCTAGATTCAGACGCACAGGCCGACGCCCAGGTGGGGCAGGCCTCTTTGAGGAACCTATTCGCATAACTGTAATGCAAGATGTGTCTTTTAATGTATGTTTTAACTGCTTTGTTGCTCGTCCGCGAGACTTTGGGTATGGGCTTGCTACTCTATTCATAGATTATGACTATTGATGAGTATCCCCTGGATGAGAAGGATTAGTTACTTACCTGTAATCCTAGTTCTCATCCAGGGGTATACTCATCAAAGTCATAAGCGACCCACCCACCTCCCCGGACGAGCAATGTTTTCTCTTTAAATAAGTGATGTATGGAAGGCAGATCTACTCAGGTGCGGAGGCACCGCCAAAAAGAACTGGCCCAACTGTCACCTGTAGTGCATCATGGGAGCAGGGGGTCACGGGCAGGCCTTAAAGGCACGGTCCCCCTACTCTAATGCCTTAAAGGCAAGGTGTCAGTTTTCTTGGATTCTTGATACTCTACTGCAGCCTACTGGCGAATGCCTACAATTACATGTTGCTTTATGGCAATAAAGCAGTGCTGTGTTATAATTTGCCTGATGCTTCCTTTTTTCCTTACGGGTTACGGGGGCACTACTATGCAAAAATATGTAATTTACAGCATTGCCATGTTTTGAACATTATTAGGCTGCATTTATATGTTTTCACATATGTATATATATATATATTTATATATATGTATTTTCTATATGCTCCGGGATCCCGCACATGGGCGGGGATTATTCATAGATTATGACTTTGATGAGTATACCCCTGGATGAGAACTAGGATTACAGGTAAGTAACTAATCCATTTACTCCAGCAGGAAGTGCTTGCTATGCTCGCAAAAGGGGCAATAGAAGTAGTGCCCATCGACCAGCAGGGCACAGGGGTGTATTCTCTGTACTTCTTAATCCCCAAAAAGGACGGCTCGCTCAGACCTATTCTAGACCTTCGACCCCTAAACCTATATTCTGTCAGTGCATTTCCATATGCTCACCCTCCAGCAGGTTCTCCCACTACTCAGTCAGGGGGATTTCCTAGCTACGCTAGACCTGAAGGATGCATACTTCCACATACCCATACACCCTTCACACAGGAAATACCTCAGATTCACTATTCAAGGGAATCACTATCAGTTCAAAGTTCTCCCCTTCGGAGTAACAACAGCACCCAGGGTCTTTACCAAGTGCCTGGCAACAGTGGCCGCGCATCTGCGAAGACAAAACATTCACGTCTTCCCTTATCTGGACGACTGGCTAGTTCAGGCCAAGTCAGCACAACAATGTGCCACCCACATGTCCCACACCATTCACCTTCTTCACGGTCTGGGATTCTCACTAAATTACCCAAAATCAAGTCTCCAACCTGCGCACGTACAACAGTACTTAGGCGCAACGATAAACACTCTGGCTGCCACAGCTCAGCCAACTTTAGTGAGAATCAACAGCATGCAACTGCTGATCTCCAAATTCCAACCTCAGCACTCCCTTCCTGCGCGAGTATTCATGCAGTTGATAGGCATGATGGCCTCCTGCATTTTCATAGTCCCACACGCGAGACTACATATGCGCCCGCTTCAGGAGTGCTTAGCACGTCAGTGGAATCAGGCTCACGGACAATTAAAAGACCTAGTGTTGGTGAGCGGTCGGGCATACAACTCTCTGCATTGGTGGAGTCCACAAAACCTTTGCAAGGGCCGACCGTTCCAAGAGCCTGTTCCACAAATCATACTAACAGCGGACGCGTCTCTCCAGGGATGGGGAGCTCATGTACTCAATTACACAGTGCAGGTACTATGGACACTACAACAAAAGAAGATGCACATCAACCTTCTGGAACTGATGGCAATCTTCCTAGCCATGAAGGCATTCAAAGTACACTTGTGCAACAAAGTCGTGTTGATCCGGACGGACAACATGACTGCCATGTACTACATACAGAAGCAGGGAGGAACACACTCTCCACAGTTGTCTCATCTGGCTCAGAGCATGTGGAAGTGGGCCATTCAGAGGAACATATTCCTCATGGCAGAACACCTCCCGGGCAAAAACAACCAGATGTCGGATCTGCTCAGCAGACACAGCCACCAGATGCACGAGTGGGAGCTACACCCATCAGTTCTCCAACCGTACTTCCAGCAGTGGGGTCATCCAGAGATAGACCTATTCGTCACAAAATAAAACGCAAAATGCCAAAGCTTTGCCGCCAGGTTCCCACACCCACAGTCGCAGGGCAATGCGATATGGATGAACTGGTCCGGCAGATTTGCGTACGCTTTTCCCCCAGCACCATTAATACCGCTGGTGGCGCTCAAACTAAGGCAACACTCACTGACCCTTATCCTAGTTGCTCCAACGTGGGCACGCCAGCCATGGTACACCACCTTTCTGGAACTTTCCGTAGTGCCTCATCGACTGCGGATAAAACCAGCCCTTTTAATGCAGAACCATGGCGAAATTCAACACCCAGATCCGCAGCAACTGAACCTGGCGATCTGGCTCCTGAGGTCTTAGAATTTGGCTACCTAAACTTACCACCTGACTGTATGACTATCATCAAAGAAGCCAGGAGACCCACTACTAGAGCCTGCTATGCAGCCAAATGGAAAAGGTTTGTCATTTACTGCAACAACAATAACATTAACCCACTGGACGCATCTATTCAAAACATCATATGCTACCTCTTACACCTATACCGCTGTAATCTGGCATACAACTCAATACGCATCCATTTGACCGCGATAGCAGCCTACCTCCAAAACAGGCAGCACCTCTCCTTATTCAAGGTACCTGCCATCAAAGCTTTCTTGGAGGGACTCAAACGAGTAATTCCCCCAAGACACCCACCAGCACCAGTGTGGAACCTCAACTTGGTCCTCACCAGACTGATGGGTCCGCCCTTTGAACCTCTCCATTCATGTGAGATTCAATTCCTCACCTGGAAAGTGGCTTTCCTGGTGGCCATCACTTCCTTAAGGAGAGTTAGTGAACTCCAGGCACTAACCATTCAGGAGCCATTCATTCAGGTCCACGCAAACAGGGTTGTCCTACGCACCAACCCCAAGTTCATGCCCAAAGTCATATCACAGTTCCACATTAATCAAACTATCGAACTGCCCGTTTTCTTCCAAAATCCGCAAAATGTCGCGGAAAGAATGCTCCATACACTAGATGTAAAGCGGGCTCTCATGTACTATATTGAGGACAAAGGATATTAGAAAAACTAAACTCTTCGTTGCCTTCTCTCCACAACACAAAGGCAACGCCATTTCCAAAGCAGGAATAGCCAGATGGATCGTTAAATGCATTCAGATTTGCTATCACAAAGCTAAACGCACATTAACGGTTCCCCCACGAGCCCACTCAACACGAAAGTTAGGGGCATCCATGGATTTCCGAGGAAAATCACTTACTATATCTACTCCATCACTGCCACAATGGCGAAAAACAATCTAAGGATGGAGAGGATGCCCATGCGCACTGTAGTCCAAGGGAGGAGCCACCTATCTCGTGATACTTCGAAGACTCTTCCAGCACAACAATGTGCAATCATCCGGACCCAACACTAGGCGGCGATCTATGCACAGATATGAATGTCAGCAGCCCTACATGCCAAGAACAGATGCATACTGGTAAGTAGCATAATCAATCTATGGTTTTGTGAATGGACGTCTGAAATTTTGATTGAGTAGATCAAAGGGTGTGAGAAGATGCACTAATTTATCACATGGATGACGTCATCAGTGATGTAATTTCAGATGTCATCAGTGATGTCACGAGTGATGTCACTGACCATGTCATGAGTGATGTAATATGTGACGTCATCAGCAGTGCATTGCGGGGGTGCGAGTTATAGTTAGCTGAACTAACTATAACGGGGGAATTTCTAGGGTTTTGTACGATGGAAATGTCCCGCTAACTAGAACGCCCCTGAAACCTATGTTTTGTCAGTGAATTTCAAAGGTTTTTTTAAATGCTAATTCTGTAGTAGGGGAGCTGTGTATAGTCATAATCTAGTGAATAGACCCCGGAGCAATAAAAATAATCTCTTAAGTTGTCAAGCCATGCAGACCTGCATCTACACGTAAGAGAGAATTCAAAGACAGATAATGCAGCCTATATCCACAGGCTACACTGTCCAGTACTTCAATTGGAACATTCCACCAACATCCACAAACAGCACTGCCTGTCCAGCTTTTTCCACAGAGAAAAACCTGCCTCGTCCAGCAAAAGCCTCTGGAATGATAGAGAGTGAGGAATGGACAGACAAGCCTCATAGGCTGCCATTATGTGGCTCAGAACAGGATACTGTGCCTTTAAGAAAACTCTCCAGAACTTTTCCAGTATCCCAGAATGCACAGCAGGTCCCTTTTACTTTCAGTTTTTTTTCCGGCTCCTGCTAGCAGGACCCTGGAACATTGAGCTCTCCCTTTTCAAGGGTTTATTTGGATATTGTTCACTTTTCAAGTGCTTATTAAGTACCTTGTTGCCTTCCTTCTTGTGTTTGCTCTGTGTGGTCAACATGCCTGACTTGTTTGACAAGTGCCCAGAGTGCGAGAGAAAGAAGGCCAAGTCGAACCCACACAGGGTGTGCATCGTCTGCCTTCCCCAGTCCCATGTTCCAGAGGAGTGTGACATTTGCCATTCTTTCTCAGCCAGGACCCTGAAGGAAAGGATGACAATCAGGCTCCTGGGCATGGAGGACAGAAGGCTGAGGGCACAAGGTGGGTCAGGACGGGCTGAATCTGCCCATGCTGAGGCCCCTGGGGGGCTCCCCAGGGGCAGGAAGCCCAGCAAACGTCCCCATTCTCCGTCGACTACGGCGTCGAGGGGGATGGCTGCAGTCTGCTCACAATCTCCCCAGGGCTCTGGGGAGAAACGGCGTCTACGTTCGCCGTCGAGGGAGCTGAGCAGTCCGCCGTCGACTACGACAGCATCTTCGTCGTCGCCGTCGCCTCATCCGTCATCGACGTCGAGACCAGTCCCACCGTCGAGGGGATCCCCGACCTGTCCCAGGCGTTCGCCGTCGAGGAGGCGTTCGCTGTCGAGGAGGCGTTCGCCGTCTGAGGCAGCGCAAGAGGAGTCCTGACGCCAGGAGTTCCTCGGGGTCACAAAGGAAGAGAACTGAGTCACCGGGCTCGGTGTACTCAGTGGTGTATACACCTCCTAAGCCTAGGTTGCCACCCTTTCCTCCTTTGCCAAGGGAGCCCTCACCACGGACCCCCCCCCCCCCAACCTGCCTTTCTCAGGGGAAACCCTGTTCGGCAAGCATGCGGACGACGAAATGGCCCGCACGAAGACTGGAGGCAGAGACCCTGACGGCTGTTGGGTTAGAGACTCCCGAGAATAAATAGCGCCCGTTCCAGAGACGGTTCGGGGCTGCAGGCAGGGGGCGTGGGCTGGCCGTGGGACAGCAGCAACAGCAGCAGCAGTTCCGGAAACCCTTCCAGAAGCACCAGAAGGGTATAGGAGGCCAGCAGTCCACTACAGCGACCAAGGGCCTGGCTGGGTCTCGGCCCTGAGCGATTACTTCCCCTGCAACCGTTACCCACTCCAGTGGGGGGGGGGGAGGGGGGGAAGCGTTCAATCTTTTCTGGCAGAGTGGAGAAAAATTACTCAGAACAAGTGGGTGCTGAATATTGTTTGCAATGCATAGTCTTCGGTTCATCAGCCCACCTCCAGCAATTCCGCCGGTAAGCTCACAGTATCAACTGCGAGAGCTCCAGGTGGAGGCAGACATCCTGTTGAGGAAAAAGGCGGTGGAAGACGTACCTCTGTCTCAAAGGGGAAGAGGTCTGTACTCTCGGTTCTTCCTGGTTCGCAAGAAGGACAAGAACGAGTTCAGGCCCATTCTGCATTTGCGGCAAGCAAACAAATGGATTTGCAGAGAGCAATTCCGCATGCTATCGTTGCACCAGATGTACCCTCAGCTGCAACGAGGAGACTGGCTCTGTGCCATAGGCCTACAAGATGCGTACTTCCATGTGCCCATTGCACAGAGTTCCTGCGATTCCAAGTTGGCGCCAATCATTATCAATACACAGTACTGCCATTTGGGCTAAAGTCTGCGCCCAGGACCTTCTCGAAGTGCATGGCGGTGGTAGCTGCACACCTGCGGAGGAACAAGGCGTTTGTCTACCTGTACCTGGACGATTGGTTGATCAAGGCCTTCTCCTTCTCGGAAACACAAGCGCACTTCCAGAAGACGTGCGTTCTCTTGAACAAGCTGGGGTTGCACGTCAACATGCCCAAGTCTGTCCCGACTCTGGTCCAGTGCATACAGTACTTGGGGGCCTCCATCAACACGCTGTCAGCAAACGTGTCTCCTTCGGAGGAGAGACGGTTCTCTTCCAGGGGATCCTCATCAATAGTCATAAGCATTAGAATATTCCCGCCCATGTGCGGGATCCCGGAAACAGTATATTATATGTGCCCCACATATACATATCCATACATATATACCTATATGTATACACAAGCAAATGCAGCCCCTAACACCCTAGAGCTGAATCATGCTGTAAGGAATTTCCACTACACATTAGAAAAATAGCATTATAAACATGAGAAACAACATTATAACTTGTTTGGAAACTGTTTTAATGCTTAGAAAACAGCAGAAATTCTTAGAAAAACACTGAAAGCATAGGAAGCTCCCAGGCTGCATTGCAAATACCCAGTCTAAAAAGACTGAAAAGCTAACTCATAGCTGTATAGTAAAAAACTGACACCGTGCCTTTAAGGCACACCTGACCCCCACCTTCCCATCATGCCTCAGGGGTGACAGTTAGGTCAGTTGTTCTTTCCGGCTCCTTCTAGAAGGATCCTGGCAACAGAGCTCCACTTTTTTCTGAGTTTGTCAGAAAATATTGTCTATTTTTTCAATTCTTTTTCCCTTACTTCGACGTTTCACAGCTAAGTCAGTAAGAGGCTGCCTTTTTTTTAGGCTTTTTTGGGCATTTTTTCCACTTAAAATGCCTTCTCTTTTCGATCCTTGCCCTGCCTGTGGCAAGAAAAAGGCCGCGACTGACTCTCACAGGGTCTGTATCCTGTGTCTGCCGGAGGACCATGATTCCAGCACGTCCTCACTGCCAGGGCCTGTCCAAAAGAACTTTGAAGGACAGAGAGCGAAGTCGCGCTTATGGCCTGGCACAACCATCTAGAGGCCGATCTCCGGTGAGGAAGGGCTCCAAGAGGCATAAAAAATCATCTAGAAGCAAGTCCTCTCGTCCTTCCGCCTCAGCGTCGGGCTCGGCGCTGGGAAAAGATGTTCCGGTAGGTCATATTTCGAAAAAGAAGTTCTCGACAGCGGGCTCGCCGTCGAGAGCAGGTTCGACGTCGAAGTCCAGACCGCCATCGTCAACTCGGCGACGATCGGCGTCGAGATCCAGAGCGGCGTCGAGATCCAGATCCTCTCCGCCGTCGTCAACCCGGCGACGTTCGGCGTCGAGGGACACCCCCCCTCCGCCGTCGTCAACCCGGCGACGATCGGCGTCGAGAAGCAGGGAACCTCCGCCGTCGTCAACCAGGCGACGATCGGCGTCGAGGAGCAGAGAGCCTCCGCCGTCGTCAACCCGGCGACGATCGGCGTCGAGGAGCAGAGAGCCTCCGCCGTCGCCAACCCAGCGGCGTTCGGCGTCGAGGAGCAGGGACCCTCCGCCGTCGACATCTCGACGTCGATCGGCGTCGAGGAGCAGGGACCCTCCGCCGTCGTCAACCAGGCGACGACCGGCGTCGAGGAGTGTCACCCCTCCGTCGTCGAGGGCACCATCCCCACCGTCGTCGAGGCTTCATCGACGTTCGACGTCGAAGCAGCAGGATCCTCCGCCGTCGTCCTCCAAGCGGCGTTCGGCGTCGAGGTTGGCATCGGTATCGACGTCGAGAGTGGCATCTCCGCCGGCGTCCGGCGTCGAGGGAGAGAGAGCCTCCGTCGTCGGCTTCTCATCGCCGCTTGACGTCGAGGCGGCAGGCTTCGCCCACGGAACATGGCCGCCGGTCCACGTCGAGACGGCGTTCGACGTCGAGAGAGTCCCAGCGAGACAGGAGAGGACACCACGGATCGTCGTCAAGACCGCGCTCGACGTCGAGACAGGCCTCAGACAAGTCGGTGGTCCTGGTTACGGAGTCGGCTTCTCGCCACTCCTCCTCCCACTCAGAGGCCTCTCCACGACCAGCAAAGCCACGAGAACCTGCAGCTCAACCCCGTAGGTCTTCTCCTCAGACTCAGACCGTTACTCTGTCGCCCAGATGGCTACTACCAGCACATCATTGGCTAGACTCAGGGCCTACAAGGAGGATGCGGGAATACATCAGCCCAGTGCATGATTCTCCGCTGCAACGCCTGGTGGCGGCTGTGGACAGAGCTAGTCCCCCCAGGCCAGCACGTCCGAGATCTCCGGACTACAGGCGACGCAGATCGCGCTCCCCCAGACGGGAGGAGCGTTCACCTGGGTCAAGGGCGCGTGATCATCACCGGAAGCGCAAAAGGACTCCATCATCGTCCTCTTCCTCGTCCTCCAAGTCCTCCATCAGAAACTATTCTCCCACGCTCACGGACAGCCCAGTGTCCAGGGTCTCTCCCGTAGACGACATCAACACCTACCAGGAAGTGTTGCAGCGGGGAGCACTGAAGCTGGGGATTGAGATGTCAGTCCCCCAAGTCACAACCTCGGTGATTTTTGAAACACTTCACCAAAAGTCTGCCTCTCGTCCGCTGCTGCCTTTGGTCCCAGGAATCATGGAACCAGTCATGGACACTTTTCTCACCCCGGCGACTGTCAAAGCCGTTCCGGCTCGTATCCTAAAAAAATACAAGCCAGCTACCTCTGACCCCGTCTTTGTAAAGACAGACCCACCTGCGGACTCCGTCATAGTGGCAGCTGCCAGGAAGGGTCAGACGGCGTCGGCCTCCTCCTCCGTCCCTCCAGACAAGGAGAGCAGAACCCAGGACTCATGGGGACGCAGGACCTGCTCTTCGGCGGCGGCAGCCCTCAAGATCTCCAGCGCGGCGGCGCTTCTGGGCAGGTACGATAGGGCCCTCTGGGATTCGATGGAACGTTTCAAATCCAAGCTGCCCAAGGAGGACCAAAAGGACTTTGAGGAGATTGTTACTGAAGGGGCACTGGTGGCTAATCAGTCGATTAGCACAGCGGCGGATGGTGCGCTAATCTCAGCCCACTCTTATACACACGGCGTCTGCGCCAGGAGGTCGTCCTGGTTGCGTCTGACAGGGCTCAAGCCAGACGCACAGCAACGGATTTTAAACCTCCCGTTCTCTGGCAACTCCCTCTTCGGCACTCACACGGATGAGGAGATGGGGCGCATGAAAACTGAGCTGGACACTCTCAAAGCCGTGGGCTTGGAGAAGAAAAAGGAGTTCAAGCGCCGTTTTCGACCCACCCAACGCAAGGGGCCTCAACAGAGGGTTCAAACCCCTCAGTGGTCTCAGAGCAAACCCCAAGGGAAAACCCAGTTTCGAGGCGGAAAGTCTGGCAGAGGCAGAGGTGGACACCAACAACAGTCCTCGACTGCCACAAGAGGAGGAAAGTCATGAGCTGTGGCTTCCTCTACGACCGTTGCCCACTCCAGTGGGAGGAAGTGCGTCGCAACATCTAGCAGAGTGGGTCAGCATCACAAAAGATCGCTGGGTGCTGAATATACTGCGTCATGGATATGCGCTACGTTTTCGAGCGCTTCCCAGAGACATCCCGCCAAAGAGGTCCCGTCCTCACCACCTAAACCTACTCAAGCAGGAAGTGAGGTCCCTTCTGCAAAAGCATGCCATAGAAAGGGTTCCTCCTTCACAGGTCGGAAAAGGAGTGTACTCCCGGTACTTCCTGGTGCCCAAGAAAGATCAAGAGCACAAGTTTCGGCCGATTCTGGACCTTCGTCTCCTAAACAAAGTCATCGTCAAGGAGAAGTTCCGTATGTTGGCGCTTCACCAAATATGTCCACATCTACAAGTCGGAGATTGGATGTGTTCGGTGGACCTCCAAGATGCGTATTTTCACATTCCAATAGCAAAGCATCACCGCAGGTACCTGCGGTTTGTGGTTGGAGACAAGTACTACCAGTACAAAGTGCTTCCATTCGGACTCAAGTCGGCCCCGCGAGTCTTCACCAAATGTATGGCAGTGGTGGCGGCCTGCCTACACAAGCAGGGTCTCTTCGTCTACCCATACCTGGACGACTGGTTACTGAAGGCTCCAACCCAGCAACAGGTGAAGAAAGACTTCCAAATCTGTCTAAGGCAGTTGCACGCTCTCGGCCTTCACGTCAACATGGCGAAGTCCGTGCAGCGGCCTACTCAGTCCATCCACTACCTTGGCTCCGTTCTGGACACAAGCGTGGGAAGAGCGTATCCTTCGGAGGAGAGACTGTCTTCAATGAAGAAAAAATGCAGGCTTATGCAGCAGATGCGGAGGCCGTCAGTTCGGCAGGTAGCATCTCTGCTGGGTTCCATGGCGTCCTGCATTTTTCTGATTCCCCACGCCAGGCTGCGGATGAGACCTTTGCAGCAAGCTCTGGAGGATCAATGGGATCAGTCCACAGGTCGTTGGGGAGATCGGATCTCTCTCCCCCAGGTAGCGAAATCTTCCCTAACATGGTGGACTCGTCAGAACAATCTGTTAGTGGGAGTCCCGTTTCACCAGCCACTTCCGGTGCAATCAGTGGTGACAGACGCGTCGCTACAAGGATGGGGAGCCCACATGGGGTGCCTCCAGATACAAGGTCAGTGGTCTGCAAAAGAACAGGGCTACCACATAAATATGCTAGAGCTTCGGGCAGTCCACCTTGCTCTAAAAGCGTTCCTCCCAGCAATCGAGACCAACTCAATCCTGGTGCAGACCGACAACACCACGACCATGTTTTACCTGAACAAACAGGGCGGGACTCGGTCACGGCCCCTCTCCCTGGAGGCGCAGGCGATCTGGCACTGGCTGCTTGCCCGGAACCTCTCGGTGGTGGCAGTACACCTTCCAGGGGAATTGAATATCAAGGCAGACGCACTCAGCAGGCATTTCGAAGATCAGCCCGACTGGGTGCTGCACGACGACGTGGTGGCGGACCTGTTCCGTTGGTGGGGTCGTCCAGACATCGATCTGTTTGCAGACGACGAAAATTCAAAATGCCACGCCTTCGCGTCCAGATTCCACCGTCCAGGGACCAGGGGGAATGCTCTTTTGATGGACTGGTCAGGGACATTTGCCTACGCCTTTCCGCCCCTGCCTCTGATTCCGAAGGTGGTATCCAAGCTGCTCAGATCCGACATGAAGATGATCCTCATAGCTCCGGACTGGCCGCGCCAGTGGTGGTACCCGGACCTTCTTCATCTCTCGGTTCGACCTCACAGGCGGCTGCCTTGCAGGCCGGACTTGCTGTCCAAGATGGGCGGGAGGATTCTGCATCCCAACCTTCCCTCACTGAACTTAACGGCATGGCTCCTGAGGTCCTGCAATACGGACATTTAGGTCTACCTCCTGACTGCATGCATATTCTCAAGGAAGCGAAGCGACCCTCCACAAGAGCGTCTTATGCGTTTAAGTGGAAGAGGTTCTTCATTTGGTGTAGGGAGAATCACCATGATCCTACAAAGGGGCAGGAGGACGTCATCCTTCCGTACCTCCTTCACTTAGCTAGATCAGGCTTGAAGTATGCATCCATCAGGGTCCATTTGTCTGCCATTACAGCTTACAGGAGGTCTCCCAGTCAACCTTCTTTTTTCCAGATGCAGGTGGTCAAGGACTTCTTGCAGGGGTTGAAAAAAGTTTACCCCCCTGTTCGAAACCCTTCACCTCCGTGGGAGTTGAACTTAGTGTTATCCAAGTTGATGGGCCCACCTTTTGAGCCGATTCACAAAGCTTCTTTACAGCATCTGTCGTGGAAGGCGGCATTTCTGGTAGCCATTACATCGGCACGCAGAGTAAGCGAAATCCAGGCTCTGTGTACTAAAGAGCCGTACACAGTTTTTCACCAGCACAAAGTGGTCTTAAGGGCACATCCATCCTTTCTCCCTAAGGTAGTGTCTGATTTTCATATTAATCAGTCCATTTCTCTGCCATCCTTCTTCCCGAATCCAGCGACCCCGGCTGAGCGGTCGCTCCACTCCTTAGACCTCAAAAGGGTACTTAAATTCTACCTGGCAAGTACCAGAGGCATTAGGAAGACGGACCAGCTGTTTGTCAACTATGGCGCCATGAGAACAGGCTTCCCAGCAGCTAAGCGATCCATTTCCAGATGGATTGTTTCTTGCATTACCCTAGCCTACCAGCTGGCGAAAAGGCCCTTACCTTTGGCCCCTAAGGCCCATTCTACTAGGGGGAAAGCGGCCACAGTAGCTTTCCTGCATGACGTTCCTATGGCAGAGATCTGCAAGGCGGCCACTTGGAAATCGGTCCATACTTTTACCAGGCACTACTGCCTCGAATCCGATTCCAGGGCGGATGCCCAAGTAGGCCAAGCCTCCTTGAGGAACCTGTTTGGGTAGCTGAGCTATCTGAGCATACTGTCCCTTCTCTGTTTTTTCTTTCCTTTGCCCGCAGGGAGATGAGGTGAGGCTCGCTATTCTATTCTAATGCTTATGACTATTGATGAGGATCCGCTGGAAGAGAAGGATTAGTTACTTACCTGTAATCCTAGTTCTCTTCCAGGGGTATCCTCATCAAAGTCATAAGCAACCCTCCCGCCTCCCCGGGCAAAGGTATGATAGTTTTCAGAGATTATTATTTTCTTTGTGCCATGACTTTTCAGTCTCCGCAAAGAACAACTGACCTAACTGTCACCCCTGAGGCATGATGGGAAGGTGGGGGTCAGGTGTGCCTTAAAGGCACGGTGTCAGTTTTTTACTATACAGCTATGAGTTAGCTTTTCAGTCTTTTTAGACTGGGTATTTGCAATGCAGCCTGGGAGCTTCCTATGCTTTCAGTGTTTTTCTAAGAATTTCTGCTGTTTTCTAAGCATTAAAACAGTTTCCAAACAAGTTATAATGTTGTTTCTCATGTTTATAATGCTATTTTTCTAATGTGTAGTGGAAATTCCTTACAGCATGATTCAGCTCTAGGGTGTTAGGGGCTGCATTTGCTTGTGTATACATATAGGTATATATGTATGGATATGTATATGTGGGGCACATATAATATACTGTTTCCGGGATCCCGCACATGGGCGGGAATATTCTAATGCTTATGACTTTGATGAGGATACCCCTGGAAGAGAACTAGGATTACAGGTAAGTAACTAATCCTTATCACTCCTTCGAAAGGCTCAGGCTCTTATGACCGCTCCATCGACGACAGTGCGGAAGGTGTCTTCGCTGCTGGGATTGATGGCCTCATGTATCTTCCTCACGCATGGCTGCACATGAGACCACTGCAGGAGTGCTTGGAGGATCAGTGGGATCAGAGGACAGGTTCTTGGGACGACAAGATACGGCTGTCTCTGCAGGCTCTTCAATCGCTGAAGTGGTGGTGTTCGGTGGACAATCTCCTCAGGGGGGTTCCCTTCCACAAGGACATTCCCACGCAGAGTTTCGTGACGGATGCGTCTCTCCACGGCTGGGGAGCGCATTCCGGAGACTTACAGATAAAAGGAAAGTGGTCCCCGTTGGAGTCGACGTACCACATCAATTTCCTGGAACTCAGAGCCGTTTACTTGGCACTGAAGGCCTTCCTTCCGTCCTTCCAGACCAACTCGCTGCTGATACAGACGGACAATACAACCACGATGTATTACCTGAACAAGCAGGGGGGGTCGAGGTCGCGCACTGTCGCAGGCGATCTGGCACTGGCTTCTGGCCCGAGGACTGACTATTACGGCCACGCATCTGCCAGGGGTGCAGAATGCTCAGGCGGACGCCTTGAGCAGGCTGATTCAGGAAAACCACGAATGGGTCATAAACGACGAAGTACTAGGAGAAGTCTTCGCAAGGTGGGGGACTCCAGACGTAGATCTGTTCGCCACCGCCGAAAACAGCAAATGCCGAGACTTCGCATCCAGGTACTATCAGCGGGGGACGCTGGGGAATGCGCTATGGATCGACTGGTCTAACAGCTTTCTGTACGCTTTTCCACCCATTCCCCTGATTCCGGCGGTGCTCATCAAGCTGTCCCAGTCCGGGGCGCGGATGATCCTGATTGCCCCAGAATGGCCCAGACAGTGGTGGTTCACGGACCTGCTTCACCGGTCTCTCCTTCCTCACATACGGCTGCCGTGCAGGCCGGACTTTCTCACGAAGTTCGGGGCGCAGTTGGTGCACCCCAACCTGTCGTCTTTGAGTTTGGCGGCATGGCTCCTGAGATAGTGCAATATGGCCATTTTAATCTGCCAGCAGATTGTATGGGCATACTGAAGGAGGCTAAGCGACCTTCCACTAGGACGTCCTATGCTTACAAGTGGAAGAGATTCTGCATCTGGTGCAAGTCCAAGCACTTTGACCAGACGACATGTAAGGAATATGTCATCCTTCCGTACCTTTTGCATTTGGCGCAGTCTGGCCTTAATTTCCATTCCATTAAGGTCCATCTCGCTGCTTTGACTGCTTACAGGAAATGCCCTTCACAGACTTCCTTCTTTCAGATCCCTGTGATCAAGGATTTTTTGGAAGGCTTGATAAAAGTGTTCCCTCCTGTCAGACTTCCCTCGCCTTCATGGGAATTGAATGTGGTGCTGTCCAGATTGATGAAGGAGCCTTTTGAACCTATTCACAAGGCTTCGTTGCAGCACCTGTCTTGGAAGGCGGCGTTCCTAGTGGCCATTACATCGGCCCGCAGGGTGAGAACTTCAGGCGTTTTGTTGCCAAGAACCTTATACGGTATTTCATGCTGCTAAGGTTGTTGTGCGTACTCACCCTAAATTTCTTCCTAAGGTTATATCTGATTTTCATGTCAACCAGACCATAACTTTACCTACGTTTTTTTCAGAATCCCTCTTCTCCAGCGGAAAGGTCTCTACATTCCCTGGACGTTAGGAGGGTGTTGAAGTTTTATCTTGATAAGACCAAAGATATTCGTAGGTATGACCAATTGTTTATCAATTATGGATCAGTCAGGACTGGTCTTGCGACCTCCAAACAGTCCATCTCTCGGTGGATAGTGTCCTGTATACAATTGTGTTACCAAAAGGCTAATAAGACCTTAGGGGGTAAACCTAAGGCTCATTCCACCAGGGGCAAAGCTGCCACGACTGCTTTGCTGCGTAATGTTCCGATTGCAGGAATCTGCAAGGCGGCCACTTGGAGGTCGGTCCATACCTTTGCTGAGCATTACTGTCTGGACACGGATGCCAAGGCAGATGCTCAGGTTGGGCAGGCTTCGCTGTCTAATCCACCTCAATGGAAGGAGTTCTGTAAAAATTAAGCAGACTGTAATATCGGACATCTTCCATTGTGGAATCAAGACAACGTTTCACTGTTGGGACCGAGTTGGTTGCAGCTGGTCAAAGGGAGTACCTCCCATCTCCACTCGCAGATGCAGTTCTAACATAGTCCAGTGTGGGCTCAACACACCGTTCCACTGTTCGGACCTAGACTTGGTTGTACCTGATCAGAGGGGGTACACCGAAATCATCAGACTTTAACTTACATCCTCCATCATAAAATTAAGACCCCGTTTCACTGTTCCTGTCAGAAGTTGGCCTGATGTATGATGTCGCTAGTTCTAGTGTACACCTTATATCAGTCCTAACAACCCTTATGGTGATTGGTTGTAAAGTCAACCTTATAGACCAGCTATCCTAGTGGTAGCATGGACAAGAGCAGTCTTAGGCTAAACTCTGAATGGCATGTGAAGCCAACTGTTATACCATTTGTAACCCCTTGAATACCAAATGAAAGGACACCACAACAGATATATATATAAAATACAGTGTATTTATTCTAGTCAAACCCTCAGCACTCTTTATGAGATTCGAGGTAAGTACAACACAGTCTTATTTAAGCATACATTAAGTCACACAGGTAAGTAATACAGTTAGGCCCTAGGGGCCACGCAATCCATATACTAAGTAAGTGGTATAAGGATCACTGTCACGGAAATAGGATAGGCCTAGGCCATGGGAATCGCTGGGGCTACCCTATACTACCCAAGGTTAGGAAGTGGGAGGCCCACGGGATTCAGGTGCAGAGTCGAAACACTCGCGCGTAATGTGTATAATCGATAGAAATAGTACAGTTTAGAATTAATAAGATTTAGGACACTTCTGGAGTAGCTAGGAAGTCGAGACTTGAGAACTAGACGCTAGGATAGTCAATACCCTGATGAGCACCAAAGTACCCAAGTTACCTAGCCCACGGGCTGCGGGTGCACAGGTGTGAACTTGCGTTGGGTTTCGTCGTCGACTCCTATGGATGCCTGAAGGAAAGATGCTGACAGGCAGTCAGTGCAGAGTGTCCGGTGGATCCCAAGCCCGGGATCAAGAAGGAAGGGTACCTGCAAGCAGAAGGGACAGAGTCTGGGTCACTAGCCAGTGACCACGTGGAACCAGGCGATGTCGTGAAGATGCATCTGAAGAGGTGAAGCTTGTCGCAGCAGCCACGGGTACCAGGAGATGTCGAGGACGACCAGGACCAGGAGGCGAGCTGTCCCACGAAGGCTCGTGCTGTAGCAGTAGAAAATCGAAGGTGTCGTCGCAAAAGGTTACTAGCCAACGGGCAAGCAACCGGACAGACGCGGCAAGCAGGGAAATGCAGAAGGGCCCCACGCAGGACTCGTGGAGTGTTGGGGGCTGATCTTCGGTGCAGATGGTGCTTGGGATTGGGGCTTCTCAATCCCCGGTGCACAACCTCGAGGGTGCCTCAGAAGCTGCGCTGGAAGATACTCGCCACTTTTCCCAGGTAGCTGGTCCCACATCTCTCGTCGCCTCCACGGGTCTCAGCTCGGCCGTGGATGTGTTTCAGGGTCGGAGAAGTCTGGAAGTCAAGGCTCTGGTTAGGCTCTGCAGTCGGTCCCTCGTAGAACTTCAGCAAAGCAAAGGGTAAGTCTCTTGATGGTGCCTGTTCGCACAGGGTGACCACTCCTTGGCCACAAGGGAGATTCTTCAGTCTTCTTCTTTCGTCGAATGTCAAAGGTCCAGAGTTTCTGTTCAAGTTGCAGGTTCAGGATAATCTAATCTCCTGGGGCCCAGCTACCACACTTATACTAATCTGGGGGGCTGGATTGCCTGCTAGGTCACGCCTTATGGGTGGGACCTGGGAGGGGGGGTGGTTACACCCCCTTCCCTTTGTCCAGTTTCGCGCCAGGACTGGGGCTGGAGTGCCCCAGCACCGGTTTGAACTGGACTATGCATGGGACACCTTGTGTGCCCCAGGCAGTGTCTCGTTTCTTTCATCCCTCCCTGCCCCAATACACTAAGGCCTGTCTGGGGTGGTGCTTGCACCTCCCAAGGCAGGAAACCTATTGTCCAAGCCTCCCGTGCCGGGATCTCTCCCAGCAGCAGGAGGTCAGACTTGTGTCGTGGCAGCAGCATCTATTTTGTGATGCTGGGGCTCTGGTTAACTTTAACCGGTTAAGTAGGTTTCAACATGTCTTCTCCCTCTAGAAGGGAGGGATAATATCCTCATCACCAGAAATGGTATGGGGGTATTATTCCAAAGTGTAGACACCTTACACGACATGTTTTGATAAAGCCAAACCATAGTTACCATAACCGTTTAAGGTTATAAGGCACTTTAAGAGTATATGGTAGGCTATATCGTAGAACAGCTATAAGGACATGGTTCCGAAAGCTGCAGACAGGCTCAGCTCATGCTAGAGCACTGTCTCACATGTTACCAAGCACTCTGCCTCCAGGATTGTTAAGGGCTGCCATAGGAGTGGCTGATAGGTACACATGTGTCTATTATAAGGTAGGTATAGGAATACTACACCTAAGCAAGGGGTGATTACACAACATTGCCCCAGCTGAGTGATCAGCCAGTTGTGTCATAATGGTAGCCCCTGGTAGGCCTAGGGTACACTTATGCCCTGTGTACCTAAGGTACACTGTACATGGGCCAATAAGGTGATCCTATCCGATTGGGTTATGCACCTATAGTACATAGTATTAATTGAGAGAGAACAGCAGGGCTGTGGGTCTGATTAGCAGGCCCACAGCCACATCTAAGTAAAAAACCAGTAAAGCAAAAAGTGGGGGTGAACATAGAAAGCAGACCCTACTCTCCTACAGTTCCGACCTGCTGTACCACGATGTACTCCACCGACTGCAGTCAACCATGCCCAATAATCATGTGCAGCAATTGGCTACGGAAGCACAGAGTCTGAATGTGAGAAAGTGCCAGATTTTTTGCATGGTATGCCCCCACTTTTTGCTGAATGTACTTTGACTGAGTGTGCCAATCCGGTGCCCAGGGCCTATGTTCCTTCGCTAAAACACACAAAACCCAAATTGGCAAACCCTGGCCACATGTCAGCCCCTGGTAAATGGTACCCTAGGTAGCCAGGGCCTTGTGACCAGGGAAGGCCTCTAAGGGCTGCCGCACATTTTGTGCCACCGTTAAAGGCACTGCACACCCACACACCACACACACCACACACACCCCCACCCCCACCCACCCTTTGCAGGCTGGGTGTCTGGGTGCAAAACAAAGTCGACATGGCACACATCCCTGTGTGCCATGCCCATCACCTAAACTGCCATGGCATACATCAGCCACCCCTCTAGCTGGGTGCCTTATGTCAATGGTGTGGGCACAGGAGGAGGAGCCCTGTGCCCCTACACTACCCAGGTCCATTCCGGAGCACTGTGTGCAGTGCTGCCATTTAAGAGTACATGGTGCTGAGAGCTCGTCAAACACGAACTCCACAGCACCATAATGGCAACACTGAAGACTGAGAAGTTTGGTATCAAACTTCTCAGCACATTAAACCCACACTGATGCCAGTGTGGGATTTAATGTACCAAGCACCCCAGAAGGCATCTTAGAGATGCCCCCTTAAACCTACCCTACAATCCACGTCTGCTCTGAGGCTGCCTAGGCTGCCACACAGCACACATGTTGCTGGACCCCTGGGTGGGAGAGCCCCTGCTCTCCTGGGCCTGCAACAATGCACATCCTGGGTGAGGTGCTAAATCTCCTCCCCCAGGATGGGCAGGGGGAAGCTTCAAAGGCATGCCGCCTCTGTGAGCTTCCCCAGGCCACTGCAACCCCCCACTCTGGCGGGAAGTTTGGCCGGAAACCCCAAATAAGGACAGGGGATGTGCCAGCCTGCCAACCCCACCCCTCAGGTGGGGGAGGCGAGGTGAGGCACATCTCCGGGCTCTTGCCATCTTGAAGGTGGGAAGCCCTACCCTATCAGGACTAGGCTACTGCCCCCCTCCCACAGGAGAGAGGCAGGATAGGGGGTGTACCCATCCCAGGACAGGGACCGATTGGTCCCTGCACTTCACCTACCTGTAACGCCCCTAAATCTAGTATTTAGGGGCACCCTGAACCTTCCTTCCCCAGATTCCAAAATACAAAGAGCAAGAAGAAAGAAGACCTGCCCTGCAGCTGCTAAGAAGAGTAAGACACCAACTGCTTTGGTCCCAGCCCTACCGGCCTGTCGACCCTCGAACCTGCTCCTGCTCCAACCCGGCATCTCTTGTGGCCAGCAACCTCACAAACCCCGGAGGACCTGGCTACCTTTTGGCTCTAAGCCCCTGGGACTCCCATGAGTTCCGGGGTGAACCAGTTGGCTCTCTTGCTGGTGTCTTTGAGGGTTTGCTTTTTCAGCGGGGCTAGGGTGTTGGCGCAGTCATCCATCCATCCAAGCCCCTGGGACTCCCATGAGTAGAGGCTCTACTCAAAACCTACCTCTAATCCCTGGCAGCAGCCCGGAACCGCGAACCCAGCACACTCTGCACCAGCCAAGCCTGGCCAGTGCCGGAGTAAACAAAGACCACGAGGACGACCCCACGGCGACTGTGACCCCGAGTCCGGCACCCAAGGACCTCCCTCGACACTCTTGAAGCCTGCCGCCTCAGAACAAGGTGCCCCCCTACCGCGATCAACAGAGGGTAAGATTTCCCGACACCAAAAGGCACCCATGCACGCGGCGCCCCGCGGCGGCCTGTGCCCAAACCCGGGGTACCTACCTATCCTCCAACTACCCAACTTACCTCTCGAAGTGGTGGTGGCACCTGAAGAATCCTCGTCCCCGAGCTTGCAGTCTTTTTCTAAACCGGAGATTTCCCATTGAAATTGAGCGCCCGAAGGCTCAAAAGCATCCTGCACCCAGCCGCCCGAGTGGCCCTGGCAGTGCAACCTCTACATCTACCTACTTCCCCACTTGCCCTGAGTAAGTGACCAGGAGCCCAGCTCCCACAGCCACGTGGCTTGCTAGTAAGCAGCCACCAACCAAGACCCCCCCTATCCCTCATAGGATATAATTGGGCCTAACTCTCTGCACCCGGCCGCCCTAGAGTCGCTGAGTGTCAACCAACTGTACCTACCTGACCCTGGGGGGGGCCCTGAGTCTATGCCCAGAACCTCAACTCTGCCAGTCGAGTACTTACCTTTAAACCGATAACTCTATTTTCTTAGGGTAACATTGACTGGCTTTTTCCTGAAATTTCTTCTAAGTGTAGACTTTTCAAATCTTAAAATATTCACCAAAAATCAGGCGAGTAACAAACTAAAATACTCACCTGCTATTAGGTGAGCTCCCAGTGCTGGATCTTGGTGCCCAGCACTGACTCTGAAAAATACTTACAACTGTACTTACCAGTAACCCAATTTTCTCCCATAGGAAATCATTGACTGTTTTTCTGTGAAATTTCTGCTAAGTGTCAATTTCTGCAAACTTTAAATATTCTTTAAAAATCGTATAATATCTGAAAACGTAATTACTTACCTGTTTTGGATAAAGGTCCCAGTACTGAGTCTAGGTACCCAGTACTGGATTACAAAAGTAACGAGAACATACTGTACCTGCAACTTGAATTTTCTTCCATAGGGAATCATTGACTGTTTTCTTTGAAATATTTTCTCTGTGTCAACTTTTAAAATAGCTAAATATTGTTTAAAAATCATCACATATATTTTTTTTATATATAAACCATTGGCCTAGAGTTTAGTTATTGATTGTGTGAGACCATTTGCTGACTGTGTACAACAAATACTTTACACTGTCCTCTGATACTGCCTTACTGCTCGACCAAGCTACCACTTTAGAGAGTAAGGTTATATCTAACTTTAGCCTCTGTCAAACCCTTGGGGACTGGACTCTGTACACCCTGTACCTATTAAGGAACAGTATATACAGAGCCACTTTCTCACACTGATGCACCTCAACAGAGGGAGTTCTCCGAAAACTCAGCAGCAGGTAATATCGGACATCATCCATTATGGGATCAAGACACCGTTCCACTGTTGGGACCCAGAGTTGGTTGCAGCTCGTCGAAGGGAGTACCTTCATCTTCACTCAGATACAGTTCTAACATCGTCCACTATGGTATCAAAACACCGTTCCACTGTCGGTACCTGTCGGACTACTGTGTTACTATTGTACAGAGCACTCTACTCTCCTTGGCCTCAGGCTGGGCTCTGTGTGCCTGTGTCGCGGTAGCCAGCGTTTATCTCAGGAGCCTTCCGAGCTCGCAGACCTCAGCCCAGGACCTTCCGCCGGCACGTGGTCGGCCCTCTTTCACATACAGCTGTGTCAAAGTGAACTGTGGGACATATGAGTCACAGCGGCCATGATGGTTTGAGTGCCAGCAGGCTGAGAGCATCATTCACGCTCTCACCTTCTCTCACAGCGTCAGCCTCATGGCGGTGTAATCTGCGCAGACCTGGCAGACACGTTCGCCAATCCGGAAGAGAACCACACCCAAAGAAACGTGCCTTTTATTCATATCACTACGCTAGCTTTGCGTACAGCGAGCCAACCCACTTCCCTAAACATTTGGGGAAGGGGGAGGCACGTATGCGCTACCATTCCGTAATCTTCCCTACTGACTGTACTATCGTGTTTGAGTCCACTGTCCACTTCACTCAATAGACCATCAGTGTATGTTGACATGTACATGTCTGTACTCTGCATACTTTAGTCTGTCCGGCACATCCCCTCAAGACTTTCATTGTATACTTTTATAATCGAGAATTATCATCCAGGGGATACTCATCAAAGTCATAATCTATGAATAATCCCCGCCCATGTGCGGGATCCCGGAGCATATAGAAAATACATATATATTGTGAGAAGTTGGCCTGATGTATGATGTCACTAGTTCTAGTGTACACCTTATATCAGTCCAAATACCCTTATGGTGATTGGTTGTAAAGTCAACCTTATAGACCAGCTATCCTAGTGGTAGCATGGACAAGAGCAGTCTTAGGCTAAACTCTGAATGGCATGTGAAGCCAGCTGTGATACCATATATAATCCCTTGAATACCAAATGAAAGGACACCACAACAGATATATATATAAAATAAAGTGTATTTATTCTAGTCAAACCCTCAGCACTCTTTATGAGATTAGAGGTAAGTACAACACAGTCTTATTTAAGCATACATTAAGTCACACAGGTAAGTAATACAGTTAGGCCCTAGGGGCCACGCAAACCATATACTAAGTAAGTGGTATAAGAACCACTGTCACGGAAATAGAATAGGCCTAGGCCTAGGGAATCGCTGGGGCTACACTACACTAGCGTTAGTTAGGAAGTGGGAGGCCCACGGGATTCGTGTGCAGAGTGGAAACACTCACGCGTAATGCGTAAAAGTCAATAGCAATAGTACAGTTTAGAAAACGGTAGATTTAGGACACTTCCGGAGTAGCTAGGAAGTTGAGACTTGAAAACTAGACACTAGGATAGTCACTATCCTGATGAGCACCGGAGTACCCAAGTTACCTAGCCCACAGGCTGCGGGTGCATAGGGGTGAAGATGCGTAGTTTTCGTCGTCGACTCCTATGGATGCCTGAAGAAAGATGCTGACAGGCAGTCAGTGAAGAGTGTCCGGTGGATCCCAAGGCTGGGATCAAGAAGAGAAGAAACCTGCAAGCAGAAGGGACAGAGTCAAGGTCACTAGCCAGTGACCACGTGGAACCAGGAAGGAACCAGGCGATGTCGTGAAGATTGCAGGTGAAGGTGAAGCTTGTCGCTGCAGCCAGGAGGACCAGGAAGCGTCGAGGACGACCAGGACCAGGAGGCGAGCTGTCCCACGAAGGCTCTTGCTGTCGGCGGCGTCGAAGTTGGACTAGGACTCACCAAGCCTTGGCAAGCGGAACCCACGAAGAACGGAGGACTTGCTTCTGGTGCAGACCAGGAAGGTCTGGGGTGCTTCTTCTTTGCAGAGAAGCGGGAGCCAGTCTGGAGGAGCCAAACCAGCGCAGAAGATTTCAGGGTGCGTCGTCACAAAGGCCACTAGCCAGCGGGCAAGCAACCGGACAGACGCGGCAAGCAGGAAAATGCTGAAGGGCCCCACGCAGGACTCGTGGAGTGTGGGGGGCTGATCTTCGGTGCAGATGGTGCTTGGGGTTGGGGCTTCTCAATCCCCGGTGCACAACTTCGAGGGTACCTCAGAAGCTGCGCTGTAAGTTACTAGCCACTTTTTCCAGGTAGCCGGTCCCACGTCGCTCGCCGCCTCCACGGATCTCAGCTTTGCTGTCGATGTGGATCAGGGTCGGAGAAGTCTGGAAGTCAAGGCTCTGGTCAGGCTCTGCAGTCGGTTCCTCGTAGAACGTGGGCAAAGCAAAGGGTAGTCTCTTGATGGTGCCTGTTTGCACAGGGTAGCCACTCCTTGGCTACAAGGGAGATTCTTCAGTCTTCTTCTTTCGTCGAATGTCGAAGGTCCAGAGTTTCTGTTCAGTTTTGCAGGTTCAGGATAATCTAAAGTCTTGAGGCCCAACTCCCACTCTTATACTAATCTGGGGGGCTGGGATACCTGCTAGGTCACGCCTTATGGGTGGGACCTGGGAGGGGGTGGTTACACCCACTTCCCTTTGTCCAGTTTCGCGCCAGAGCTGGGGCTGGAGTGCCCCAGCGCCGGTTTGAACTGGACTATGCAAGGAACACCTTGTGTGCCCCAGGCATGTCTCGTTCCTTTCAGCCCACCCTGCCCCAATACACTAAAGGCTGTCTGGGGAGGTGCTAGCACCTCCCCAAGCAGGAAACCTATTGTCCAGGCCTCCCTGGCTGGGATCACTCCCAGCTGCAGGAGGTCAGACTTGTGTCGTGGCAGCAGCATCCATTTTGTGATGCTGAGGCTTTGGTCTGAGGCTAACAGTTGAAGTATGATTTTAACATGTCTTTCCCTCTAGAAGGGGGGAATAATATTCTCATGTCCAGAAATGGCATGGGGGTATTATTCCACAGTGTTAGACACCTTACACGACATGTTTTGATAAAGCCAAACCATAGTTACCATAACCGTTTAAGATTATAAGGCACTTTAAGAGTATATGGTAGGCTATATCATAGAACAGCTATAAGGACTTGGTTCCGAAAGCTGCAGACAGGCTCAGCTCATGCTAGAGCACCATCTCACATGTTACCAAGCACTCTGCCTCCAGGATTGTCAAGGCCTGCCATAGGAGTGACTGATAGGTACACATGTGTCTATATGTAAGTTAGGTATAGGAATACTACACCTAAGCAAGGGGTGATTACACGACCTTGCCCCAGCTGAGTGATCAGCCAGTTGTGTCAAAATGGAAGGCCAGGCCAGGGGTGGCATAATACATGCTGCAGCCCCTGGTAGGCCTAGGGTACACCTATGCCCTGGGTACCTAGGGTACACTGTACAGGGGCCAATAAGGTGATCCTATCCAAATGGGTTATGCACCTAAAGTACATAGTATTAATTTAGAGAGAGAACAGCAGGGCTGTGGGTCTGATTAGCAGGCCCACAGCCACATCTAAGTCGAAAACCAGTAAAGCAAAAGCAAAAAGTGGGGGTGAACATAAAGAAGCAGACCCTACTCTCCTACAGGGGCACAGCAGGAGCAGGGTGTGCTACCACTTTAGGGGAGCGACCTGGCCTGAAAACAAAAAGTATATTTTGATACCTATTGTTGGTTCTAAAATAAAACAAACATATTTTTTATATATAAACCATTGGCCTAGAGTTCAGTTCTTGAGTGTGAGACCATTTTCTGGATGAGTGTGTACAACAAATGCTTTACACTGTCCTCTGATACTGCCTTACTGCTCGACCAAGCTACCACTTTAAAGAGAAGGGTTATATCTAACTATAGCCTCTGCCGAACCTCTTGGGACTGTGGACTCTGTAAACACTGTACCTATTTGGGAACAGAGCTACTTTATCACATATATATCATTTTTTTGTTGTATTCCGGGGTCCCCGTATATTAGCGGAAATATTCAGTGCTTATGACTTTGAGGATTCCCCTGGAAGAGAACCAGGATTACAGGTAACTGATCCTTACAGGAGTTACAGTGAGGTTCTCAGACGCACAGTGCCAGTTTTCTCAATCCTTTGAATGGCATTCTATTGGCTAACAGTCTCATTCCCTTTTAAAAAAAGTTTGTGAAAAGTTTCTATGGTCATTTTGTTTTTATTGTTGACTCATCTATGTAATTGGTTCCTTTCTAAAATGAAAATTCAATGTAATCTGGCCATTTAACCATTATTTAGGCTGCAGGCATATATGTAAGATAGGTACACAGTTTGTTATACATTTCTGAAATTACTTTTAAGTGCTCCAGCATCCCCGCACATGCGCGGGGCTATTCAGTGCTTATGACTGAATCGTTTTCTTCGATTAAAGTTGAGGTGAAATTTTTTTTTCTTCTACTCTTACTGGCTCAACGAAGACACCCTTGACCGACACAGTTGATCCTAAGCCGCTACAAAGCTCCCTGCCACAGCTTGAATCATTTGCTCCAGTTAGGGTCACATACTTTTAAGCTTCGTATGACAGCAAAATCAGGCTCACTATCGGATTCATGCCCACTCAATACTAAAACTAGCACCCGAGCCAGTCACACTAACTCTGACTTCCATCATCAATGCTATGTTTGAGGAAGGGTATTTCCCTAAAACATGGAAAAGTGAATCCATACTTCCCCTGCTGAAAAACCGTGTCTGGATCCTAAAGACTCCAATAATTTGGGACCTATTTCCAGACTCCCACTCCCTGCAAAATTTACAGAAAAATGATGAATGCACAACTTAGTCTGTTCTTGGAAGAATCCCAGTTGCTAGATCCCACCCAGTATGGCTTTTGGGGGGTCCACGCTTCTTAAATCCACTGAAGAAATCAGGACTATACTGGACCAGGGAGGAAAAGCTGCAATGATTATGCTGGACCTCTCTGCGGCCTTTGATACGGTCCATCATGTCTCATTAATGGACCGACTGCAAGTGATTGGAGTGAAGGGCACTGCCTGAAGGTTACTTAAATCCTTCCTATCTAATAGTCTGAACTCTATGTCCCTCGGCATAAACACAAACTCAGTTTTAAGGACCAAGTGAATGCAGTGGTCTCAGCTACAACGTGTACACTGAGATCCTGCAAGAAAATTATGCATTTCCTACCCAAAGAAAGCCAACAAACAGTCATTACTGCCTTAGCTATGTCCAGACTGGATTATTGTAAGTCTTTATTTCAATATTCAGGAAGGTCTTATGAAAAAACTACAATTACTGCAGAATGCAGCTGCCTGACTACTCACCGGCATATCAAAATGTGCTTCAATCTCAGCTGAGATTAAAAAGCTCCACTGGTTGCCTGTCAAACGCGTTCTGTTTAAAGCTCTTTGTGTGGTCCACAAAACCCTTCAAGGAAATGGACCCCTCCACCTAAACGGCAGTTCCAGTGGTATGTACCTAGAAGACCTCTGCACTCTTCAGAAGCAAAACTGGTATTAGTGCCCTTTGTAAAGAAGTCCAACTGGGGAGGCAGAAGTTTTGGGGTCGGTGCAGCTAAGGCATGGTACGACCTCCCGCTGCATCTCGGGTGCAAGACAAACCATCTGGAGTTCAGGAAGGCCCGGAAGACGTGGCTGTTTTCTGTCTAACTGATTCCCTTCTCAAAACCCTGTTTTAGGCCTCTGTATGACGTCGGGTTCAGCGCCAGGACACCCTCGGGTAACAGTTTGCGCTTTAGAAATATCAATAACATTAAAATGACTTTGAAGATTCTCCTGGAAGAGAACTAGGATCACAGGTGAGTAAATGTTCCTTCTTGTAGTGCAGATATGTATAACCCACGATTCTTCAGGGTACTAGATGTACAAGAGTGACAAAAGTGATCAACTTGTACTTTTTCATATTTTATCTATACCGTGTTGCTACTTAGCTTGTTTTTTCCCTGTGGCATGTTATGCATGACAATGTTTTTTTATGGGATTCCTTGCATGTTCTGCTCTCAGACTTTTTAAGTACCTTGTTTCTCATGGTTTCCAATTTTCTTTGTTACTATGCAGGTCCTGAGGACAACGACCTAGATGATGTGATTGAAGAGGTGACAGAAAAGCAAGACAGTGGCAAAGATTCCAAAGGAGACAAAGACAAGCTAAGTGAGGAGAAAGTCCTGTTGGAAGACAAAGAATCTTCAGAGGAACAGCCACAACAGGACAGTGGAGAGCTTGATGAGGAAGAGGACGAGGATGGTTAAAAGTGTAAACGAAATGCACGCCTTCTCCCTTCCATTCCGGAGCGTACAGGCATTGCAGTAATATGGTGGCATGGTGCGGAAGCGAGACAGCCAGCTGGATTGCTTATGGGCAATGTTCCACTTCCCATTTGTGGTCGTCCGGATCCTGACCTCTAGAAACAAGCTTGGGACCTTGGAACTGCAGTGCGACTTGTCAGCTTAAAGCACCCTCCCAATCAGTTGCACTCTTCAGAGACCAGTTGATTTACACGGGTTTTAAAGTTTATTTTTATGGTTTAAATCTAGTTTTATAAGAGTTATTTAAAAGGAGTTGAAACTCATTGCAAAGTGGCTCTCTGCCTTAGTGAGTGTCCCGGTTGGAAGGAGCATGTAAATATCTATAAATACGTTTTTAAACGGTGTTTAGCATCTAGATTCAACCAGAGGGACGTTTATCATGGGGTACCAAGAAGACTCAGACTCTGGGTAGTTAAGTCATTTTTAGCTCAGGGTATGTTCTATTATTTCTTTAATTTATTCATTCTGGTCATCGCTAGTCTTCGATCCTTGTCAACTGCTTCTTTGACCACCTGCTTGGCTGGAGGTACCAGCACCATTCTCCCTAAAATACGCCCTTGATTCTACATTTGAAAATCCAACATTAAATTTGGGCAGGAGCGGACACAAACCTATATCTGATTAACTTTGGGATTTGGTGCAGATGTTCATTGGAGGCCAAATGAAGTGAAGTCTGCCTGTCATTTGAAGTGTCAGGGTGTCAGCTGGGACTCTTCTAGTAGAGATGGAAGAAGGCTGTATCCCACCTTGAGCGTCTTCCCCAGGGCAGTCTTAGCAGGTGTTGATTTTTTTCTTTTTTTTCTAGTTATTTTGTTCAGCCACTCTTCGCTTTACTTGAGGATACAAGAATGTGCTCAAGGATAATTTACACTCCTGAGTGCTTTAGTTCGCAGTGACTTGAAACGTTTTCCTGAGTTTCCTACCTGTTTATAAAATGTTTTCTGCTCACCATGATCTGCAGGTCACATGCATGTCTGCTACAGAAGCTCTGCTGTCACATCCTTGGCTCAGATGTCCTCTATTATCACTGTCAATTGGACTGACCAGTGTTCTAAACCAATGTTAACTATGCAATTGCTTTCTGTTTTTATTTTACCAAATCATTGCCTTTTGATTTGACTATCATTATGCTAAGAAACATGCATGCCTAACAAGCCCTCCTTGTGCATTCATGGTGCATGTGCGACAAATTCAGGCAGAAGCTCTGATCTCTCTTCAACCCAGCCACGAGTAAAGACTTCCGTCAAAAACAGCAATTATTCCACATCCCCTTCAAGCGAGTCAGAAGCGTCATGACTAGGTATGTTCTAGGTAGGCCTTTGGTTCAATATTCTTATCTCGTGGGCACGCATTTACTTTTGATTTTCCAGGATCTAACTTGCTGGTCACTTCATGATTACTGTGCTGGAATGAGCAGTCCTTTGCCCTGGTTCTAGTCTTTTGGTTAATTGTCTGATTCATTAGTTGATGGAATGATTAGAGTCCTGGTAGCGGTACAAGGACTCTTCCAGGGCACAAGTCGTTCACCCTACCCTCATTGCTAATTTTAGTGAACACCTTGACACTGCTCCTGCCCCTCTTTAATGTTCCTTGCTATCAATACATTTATTTAGTAGGACCTCTGTCCGGTGTAGGATACAATTTAGTAAGTGCTATAGATTTGGCAATATTAGTTCTTTAAAATATTTAAGTCCTTTTTGATAACCCTTTTATCGTCCTCAGGGTGATTGTTTAATGTTTAAAATGACACATGCCCTTGAAGGTTCTGTGTAGCAGAAGATTTAAAAAAGCTATTTTGAAATGTCTTGGTAACTTTTACAAGCTCTTCTAGACTGATTTTCAGCAGAAAAGATGATCTCCTTATTTGTAATTCTTTAAGCGCCCCAAACCATTGTAAATCCATCCCATGGGCATGTTGTGGCAGGGACCACTTAGGTAGCATTGATGCGCCCCCCTGCTCTGAAGCAGTCTTTACCTGAGAGAATACGCTTTGCCTCCACACCCCCCACACCCTCCCCAATTTTAATTCCATTTTCTAAAAGTATACTGGTGACTTCATGCAACTCAGGCTAAAGAATAACAGGCATTGAGATTTCTCTTCAGAGGTCTTGTTTTGCAACACTGCTTAAATGTTTCTACAGTTTCAGCATTACTACTTTAAAATGTCGGTGCAACAGCAAGGCTTGATAAAATATTTTTCATTATTGGGCAAAGTGCTACAGTTTCTTTTAATGTGAAGGAAGTGGATAGCTCTGCATCATTTGAGTGTCCAAATGTCACAAATGCAAGTTTCCTGACTTCTAGGCTAAAGTGTATCCTCACTCTCTTCCGACCACACTGCTGTTTGGTTGTGCAGATAAATGATAATGTACACCTTGCAGATGAACTAGTCTGTTTTTAGTTTACAAGATGGGTACTGCATTATAGGATCCGGTTGCCTGTTGCTGATGCTTTTAGCGCCGAAGGTAAACCTTCCATGATGGCTCGTTCATGTGAAAATGACGTTCCCATTTTCCAGTTTAATTTGCCCAACCGTTTCCTTTTATCCTTGATGCAGCAGAACCATACCCTTTCATTTGTTCTATGCAACGATATTAGGGATTTGAAGCTTGTCTGTGTACTACTAGTTTCATAAGAGGATTTAAACGTCATTTTTAAATGTCCTGCACCTTTAATCTTTTGTAGTAGTTTTCTGCATCAAGTAAAGCACTTAATACTATGATCAAGTTGATTATTGTACTTTTTTCACTATTGGAAATTGACTGGAAGAATAGATTCATTTGTATGCTTTTTTGTTTGCACTTGAGCTGATTCGCACATACAACTGAAGTCATTCAATAGGATGGTTTGGGGTACAGTTGCCACAGCACAAGCGGTAGCTGAAAGGACTGGGCTGTGTCACCCTGTTGGCTGCTTCTGTTATCCCACTGTTTTTGAGGACCAAATGGAGATTAGGAAAAAGACTTCACTTTGAACTCTTGAAGGGGTGGAAGGCAGAGATGTCACTGCTGTGAATAACCTTTTCTTTGGGAGAGTCCAGACAGTAATTTCTTCTTCATAGGATCCTTGCTGATGTCCATGAACACAGTATAGCGCCCCCTCTCTGAGGGATCCTGTAACACTTTTGTAAGAATCTTTTTGGGGCAGACTACTTAAAAATGCACTTAAATTATCCAGTATTGGGGTATCTTTCATAGATTCACATGCCTGAATCATTCCCCGTCGCCGAGGCGGGAGTCTCGGTAGATAAAAAAGTAGTGCCAAAAAATAATTAGTAGTAGTAGTAGTAGGCCCAAAGAAAAAAGGCCCTAAGGCCTATATCTTAGAAGCCTATCTACCTTGTTATGTAAAATAACCCAAGAATTGGTAGCAACCAATCAGACATCAGCACCCTTCTAGAACCCTCTCAGCAGAGCCAGCTCTCCTCAGATTTTCACCGCACGTCGTGTGGAAGGGAGTCTCCCTGAGTGCCTACTCAGTTTCTTCTTTTCTTCAGTCATGTCTGACAAAAAAGCTTTGTTTAGACCCTGCAGGACCTGTGATAAGAAGAGGGTCCATGTAGACGACCAGCATGAGGAGTGTATTTATTGTCTACATCCTAAGCATGTTGCTAAGGACTGTAGAATTTGCCGGACTTTCCCTCCTAAGACCTTAAGGGACAGAGAGGCAAGAGTTTTGTTATGGTTAAAATCTTCCTCGGCTGAGGAGGATGACAGGGCCTCGACATCTAGCAAGAGAGCTAGATCAATTGATAGTTCTTCCAGTGAAGGGAGAAAACATCATAAGGCCTCTCATGTAACTTCTGACCATTCACAGAAGTCACAAGCCTCTGACAGATCCAAGAAGTCTTCAACTACAAAAACCGTGAGTAAATCTCAGGTTAAAACTTTGTCAGTGGGATCATCTTATACTATCTCTGTGACTTCTGCGGCTCCTCTGTCGACGGCTACAGTCTCCACTACTTCGATATCGTCACCTATCATGTCTCCTAGGGCGTCTAAGACTCCGTCGACAATTGCGTCGACGTCGAGCTTAAAGGAAGTTCTGTCAGCATCGTCTGACAACATCGACGACGAAAACCCCGTCGACGACGACAAACCCCGTCGAGGACGAAAACCCCGTCGAGGACGGCGAAAACCCCGTCGAGGACGGCGAAAACCCCGTCGAGGACGGCGAAAACCCCGTCGAGGACGGCGAAAATCACGTCGAGGACGGCGAAAATCACGTCGGACGGCGAAAATCACGTCGGACGGCGAAAATCACGTCGAGGACGGCGAAAATCACGTCGAGGACGGCGAAAATCACGTCGAGGACGGCGAAAATCACGTCGGACGGCGAAAATCACGTCGAGGACGGCGAAAATCACGTCGAGGACGGCGAAGACCCCGTCGAGGGCGATGGCGAAGACCCCGTCGAGGGCGATGGCGAAGACCCCGTCGAGGGCGATGGCGAAGACCCCGTCGAGGGCGATGGCGAAGACCCCGTCGAGGGCGATGGCGAAGACCCCGTCGAGGGCGATGGCGAAGACCCCGTCGAGGGCGATGGCGAAGACCCCGTCGAGGGCGATGGCGAAGACCCCGTCGAGGGCGATGGCGAAGACCCCGTCGAGGGCGATGGCGAAGACCCCGTCGAGGGCGACGGCGAAGACCCCGTCGAGGGCGACGGCGAAGACCCCGTCGAGGGCGACGGCGAAGACCCCGTCGAGGGCGACGGCGAAGACCCCGTCGAGGGCGACGGCGAAGACCCCGTCGAGGGCGACGGCGAAGACCCCGTCGAGGGCGACGGCGAAGACCCCGTCGAGGGCGACGGCGAAGACCCCGTCGAGGGCGACGGCGAAGACCCCGTCGAGGGCGACGGCGAAGACCCCGTCGAGGGCGACGGCGAAGACCCCGTCGAGGGCGACGGCGAAGGCCCCGTCGAGGGCGACCCCGGCGACGGCCCCGTCGAGGGCGACCCCGGCGACGGCGGCGACTATCCCGGCGACGGCTCAAAAGACAGCAAGTCCGTCTATGAGGGGAAGCCCGTCGACGAGAGGTTTCCTTAAAGCGATTCCAACTACCCATGTTACGCCTATTGCGTACACGCATATTCAGCTAAAAACTTTTCATAAACAGGATTACAGCAATATTTCTCCTTTGCTGCCTTCGCATATCCTGGACTCATATACGGAAGGGGATGATTATGAAGAGGAGGATGATGAGGGTCCTTTCGGGATAGCTAGGCACCCCTCGGAGTTGCATATTGAGTGTCAGGAGATGGATGAGGAGGATGACTACCATGAGCATGCTTACCAGGAAGGCCTTGCTGCACCAGTTTACAGGCATCCCTCAAGGGATTGGGATCGTAGAGAATCAAGTCATCTCCCGCCTACACTGATTCAGGACCTTCAGGCCATGCTGGCGGATTACCGCCAACGCTTTCCTCCACAACAACCTCTTCCTAATATACAACCGACGGAAGAGTCGCACACGGACATGCCGAATTCGCCGATTCACCCTGCTGGTTCGGGTACACAATCACACCATGATACCATTTCCACTGATGAGGAAGATATCGAAGAGGGTGAAGTACCGGATAAAGACACCAATCTGGATCCTTGGGATGATTACATTATTCCCATGCCTTCTCCACCTATTCCACAACCATCGGATTCTCCTCCAGAGGATATAGGTGGCTTTCACAATTTTAATGCAGCGTGCAGCAGTCAGGTTTCAATTACCAGTCACTGTGGAGCATACGGATTGTTTCCTCCATGACTTTAAAGAGGAGCAAAGGAAAATTACCAGAGCAATTCCCATCATCGATTTTATTTGGAATGAGGGGTTAAAGATTATGAAAACACCTGCTTCTGTACCTGCGGTCCTCCCTCGTATTGATAAGAAATATCGTGCTCCTCCAGAGACGCCCTCCTGTCTCATCGGTCATCCCCGACCAGATTCCGTTATATCACAGGCTGCTCAACAAAAGTCCAAAAATCCGGCTATGCCGATATCGACGCCGCCGGATAGAGAAGGGCGAAGATTGGATCTGATCGGCAAGAAGTTCTCTACGATGGCGGCAACTTCTATCAAAGCTGCAAACTCCTTGGCCATTCTTGGTCGCTATGACCGCCAGATGTGGTCAGAATTCTCTGAATTTATAGACCTCATTCCTGAGGATCGTCAACAAGAGGCAAGGAAAATACTTCAAGAGGGAGAACGAGCCGCATCAGAGATCATAGACTGTGCTCTTGATATTGCAAATACCAACTTTAGGCAGCTTGCAGGGGCTGCAGTTCTTAGGCGTCAAGGATGGCTTAAAGCAACATCTTTTAGGCCAGAGGTTCAAGCCAAGATCATTGATATGGCATATGATGGAGAATCCTTGTTTGGGAAACATATAGACGAGGCCCTCCTAGCAATCAAGACTGATACGGATACAGCTAAGTCACTAGCTGCTCTCCAATACAAACGGGGATCTTTCCGTGGTGCAAGAGGTCGAGGCTTTGTTTCAAGGGGAAATTATCAAAGTCAGCAAAATAGACAATATCAGTCTCAATATAGACAGCCTTATGGACGATCATCTTACAGGCAATCTTCCTCGAATAGTTTCTCTCGTCAGGGAGGAAGAAGGCGATCGAACAATCAGGGTCGCGACGCCAACAAGAAGCAATGAGTTACGCTGGACGCCAGTCATCCCTCCTTCCCTCCCAGTAGGAGCAAAGATAACAGCTTTTGCACACAATTGGGAGGAGATCACCTCGGATCGTTGGGTCATCGACTTAGTCAGAAACGGTCACACCCTGGAGTTCTCAAAACAACCCCCTACTGCCCCGCCCAGGGGTCCCCCTCGTCTTCACTTATTGTTCAAAGAAGCTTTAATAATGCTCCGCAAGAACGCAATAGAGAAAGTTCCTTCGCCCCAAAAGGGAACCGGGTTCTATTCTCGATTTTTCCTCATAAAGAAAAAGTCAGGGGAGTGGCGCCCGATTCTGGATCTCCGCAAGCTCAACAAATTTCTAAAGAAGCAGAGTTTTCGGATGGTTACACTGGCCGAAGTGTTGAGCTGCCTAAACAAGGGGGATTTTATGGCTTCTCTGGACATGGAGGACGCGTACTTCCACATTCCTATCCTTCCCAAGCATCGCAAGTACCTGCGGTTTGTAGTGGCTGGCGTCCACTATCAGTTCAAAGTCCTTCCGTTCGGGCTGAAATCTGCTCCAAGAATTTTTTTCAAAGTGTCTTGCACCAGTAGCAGCGACTCTAAGGTCACAGGGAATACAGGTATTTCCGTACCTGGACGACTGGCTGCTCAAAGGCCCTTCGAAGCAGACTACCGTAGAGGCAGTTTCAGCATGCCTAAGTCTATTCTCAAACTTAGGCCTCACTCTCAACAACAGCAAATCTCAACTGCTCCCTCTACAAAGAATTCAGTTTCTGGGAGCAATGCTGGACACCAAACAATGCAAGGCATTCTTGTCAGAGGAACGTCAACTTCGTTTACAAAAGCTAGCACTTTCAATCGCAAGAAGAAAGTCAGTTTCTGTCCGGAGGTTTGCGTCTCTGCTGGGGATGTGTTCATCAACTATAAATCTTGTACCTTTAGCAAGGCTCCGAATGAGACCTCTGCAGGAACAGTTACATCTACAATGGAAACAGGCCTTGGGGTCGTTCAACGACTCCATCAGGATAACACCTCACATGAGAGTCTCTCTGCATTGGTGGTCACGGATGGAAAACCTGACTTTGGGCCTTTCTTTTCTAACATCTCCTCCAGAATTCGTGGTAACAACAGACGCCTCCATGGAGGGGTGGGGAGGACATCTCCAAGATCTACAGATTCAGGGACGATGGTCCCAGGAATACCGCCAACAACATATCAACAGACTGGAGCTTCGTGCCATTTTTCTCACTCTGCAGGCATTCCTCCCGAGGATTGCAGGGGCCTCAGTGCTGGTCCGAACGGACAACACTACCAGCATGTATTACGTCAACAAACAGGGAGGAACGAGGTCACTGTCCCTTTCGCAGGAAGCTCAGGAACTATGGGAATGGCTTACAACACACAAGATATCCTTACGAGCGGAGCACGTCAGGGGCCTTCACAACACGTTGGCCGACAACCTAAGCAGATCCCTGGCAGGCTGTCACGAATGGGAAATAGAGCAGAAGCAACTAGACGAAATTTTTCAGTCATGGGGCAAACCGGCACTAGATTTGTTTGCTACAAGGGAAAACAAGAAATGCCGCTATTACGCAAGCAGATTCCCTCAACAGGGATCAAGAGGAAATGCCCTGTCCATGAGATGGTCAGGGCTTTGTGCGTACGCTTTTCCCCCGATACCACTAATTGCGAAAGTGATCCGCAAAGTGAAGATGGAACATTGCCGCCTCATCCTGATTGCACCCCGTTGGCCAAGGCAATATTGGTTCCAGGAGCTGCTTCTTCTAGCTCACAGCTCCATCCGTCTAATACCAACAATGACGATGTTGACAAGGGAAAGGGGTCAAATACTTCATCCAGATCCACAGTCGCTGCACTTGCACGCATGGCTCCTGATTTCCTAGAATACAAAGATCTAACCATTTCACAGGAATGCCGTGAGATTCTATCTAAGTCACGCGCACAAAGTACTTTAAAAACTTATCGTTTGAAGTGGAAACGATTTTGTCATTGGTGCGAGGGGAAGGATGTCCATCCTTTACAAGCTCCAGTAGAGCAAATCCTTCCTTATTTGTTATCCCTAGCCAAATCGGGACTTGCATTCTCTTCAATTAAAGTTCATCTTGCGGCTCTATCAAGATTCAGGAAGAGTACCTCTAAGCCTTCGCTCTGTTCCTCTTCATTAATAAAACAATTTATGAAGGGGCTATTCCGCGTCTTTCCACCAATTCGAGCACCTCCCCCAGAGTGGGAGTTGAACACAGTTCTAGCTCAATTGATGAAAAGGCCTTTTGAACCTATCCACAAGGCTGAGCTAAAATTTTTAACATGGAAGGTAGCTATTCTTTTGGCTCTTACATCGGCTCGAAGAGTCAGTGAGATTCAAGCGTTCACCATCTCAGAACCCTTTTTGCAGTTCTCCAAAGACTTTGTTACTCTCAGGACAAATCCACGATTCATCCCTAAAGTTCCGACTCAGTTCCACTTAAATGAGCCAGTGAAACTAAAGGTTTTCTTCCCAAATCCAGCCACTCCAGCTGAGCGAGCGTTGCATTCACTGGATATAAAACGCTGTCTGAAATTTTACTTGCAAAGGACGAAGGACATCAGGCGGTCCAATCAATTGCTTGTAGCTTATGGTCAAGCTACACTTGGGTCTGCTGTGACTAAAGCGACTATAGCCAGATGGTTGGCTTCTACAATTCATTTTTGTCATGATAAAGCCAATAGACCATTACAAAGAAAGGTCAAGGCACATTCTACTAGAACTATGGCAGCATCTACTGCATTGTTCGCAGGAGTATCCTTGGAGAATATTTGTCGTGCTGCAACGTGGAGGAATGTTCACACATTCACGAAGCACTACTGTCTGCAATCTACTCTGCAGGAGGATACAGCGGTAGGACAAGCCGTCCTTCAGCATCTGTTAAACTAAGGTCAGATATTTATATATGTTTCTTCAATTTACTGTTTATAATTGCTATATTTTAAGCTACATTGTCTTTTCTTTATGTAAGATACATGTTTGAATTTTAACAGAAAACATCTTATGCCTTCTACTTATCAAGTTGCGGGTGTAATTGGGAGTGTATCAGCAATAGTCTCCCACCATCCACAAACGACTGTATGCTTGGCATACTGCTTGCTACTCTGATTCAGGCATGTGAATCTATGAAAGATACCCCAATACTGGATAAGAAAACAAGTTACTTACCTGTAACTACAGTTATCCAGTATTGGTATCTTTCATAGATTCACATGCACCCACCCTCCTCCCCGCAGAGTTAGTTCTCTATGTTTGGGATATAAGCTTCCCACTCGTGCTAGGAAAATCTGAGGAGAGCTGGCTCTGCTGAGAGGGTTCTAGAAGGGTGCTGATGTCTGATTGGTTGCTACCAATTCTTGGGTTATTTTACATAACAAGGTAGATAGGCTTCTAAGATATAGGCCTTAGGGCCTTTTTTCTTTGGGCCTACTACTACTACTACTACTACTACTACTAATTATTTTTTGGCACTACTTTTTTATCTACCGAGACTCCCGCCTCGGCGACGGGGAATGATTCAGGCATGTGAATCTATGAAAGATACCCCAATACTGGATAACTGTAGTTACAGGTAAGTAACTTGTTTTCTTACATATGCATTGGTTATCTGGATGCTTCCAACCGCAGATGCCATCACTATTCGAATATCCCCAAGCACCGGACTGGATCCAGAGGATGTTAACATGACACAAGGAGTGTGCCTTGATGAATCCCAAGGTGATCCGACAATGCGTAGCTGTACATCTCCAAACACCAAAAGATGTCATGAAAATCCTCTTGTCTCTTGAAGGGTCGGGTCCTTCCTGCAACAGATCCTTGTTGCGGTTCAAGCCTTCTGGTAAGTCGAACCGGAAGCACAAGAAGACCTAGTAGGATTTGTCCCATTTGTCCCAGTCACTTTCCACCTGAGAAGTTGCAGAGAGTCTCAGTCCTGGTCCCCCACAGAGGAGCAGATTCTGCAATTGATCCAGGTGCACCCTGTGCTTCCATGGCCATCGGTTATGTTGCAACAGATTGAGGCCTTCAGAGAGTCTGTTATGAATCTTTGACACTGTTCCGGCACCCTCTAGTGCACCTTCAGGCCCCAAGGATCTGTGGAGGTCTTCAGCCGGGTTACCACTGACAAGTTTACCCTCTGTGCCAGCCTTGCCTCCTGATTCTGTCCTGGGTTCTGCGTCTATGTCGGAGCTAACTTGCAACCCAGCACCAAAATCGACAATCGTTCCTTTAGTGCCAGCACAGGACTAAGACCATATCTCAGTGATCCTTTCAAAGCTGTACTGAGCCCCCCCATCCTCCTCCCCCCCCCCTCCCCTATCCATTGACTCATCTGATCGGCACCCCAGTTCTCAAACTGACGAGTCAGACAACTTTTAGGGACAACAGTGAAGATGGATGGGGATTATTTTACACCACAATATGATGGCTACCTGTAAACGGATTTACAGGGGGCCAGTGCTGTGGACACTGGGGTATTCTCCAAGTCCACCAATAGAGTGCCTCGTATTCTGTGTTCTAATCTTCTACTGTTCATTGAGGCCCTGATTGGCACCTTAATGGGCACCTGTCCAAGCAATGATCCTCCCCACCAGAGAACAGCCAGGTTGTCAGACACCACAATCTGGTGGCATGTGATCTGATTACTTGGCGCAATTCCCTTCACCAGAAGGTTTGGTTTTTCAGGCTTCCACCAGCAGGGTGGACCCCAGTTCGTGCCTGAACTCTACTAGCTAGAGTTGAAAAGAATCAAATTGTTTGACCAATGGATTATCTGATAGACATTTAGCCGCAGATTCCTTATGTTCGAGGCATATGAGCTGCAGATTACATACTGTGCATAGATCGCCATCTGGTGTTGGGCCCGGATGTTGCAGTTGTTTTTCTCTTGGAAAGTCTTTGGAAGGCACGAGGTATGCGACTCCTCCTTTGGATCGTATTGCGCATGGGCTTCGGCTCCATCCTCAGATTGTTTTTTTCCGCCATTGGGCTCGGATGTGTTCTTCGCGCTCTGGTTCCGAACAGTTTCCAGTTACAGTTCTCATCGGCACGCAATCCTTCCCTTCCGCTGTATTGTTCTCAATCGCGATCTCCCCACTCGACGCGACTCATCGAGAAACTTCGATTCCAGGTGTAGACGCAGGCCTTTGGGCCTACCTCAGCTCCGGTCCTGGCTCATGGAAAGGACTCCATTTAAGAAGTGTCCTCAATGTGGGTCCAAATTTCCCCAAACCGATCTCCAGTAGGTGTGCAACCTCTGCCTTTCCCCAGAGCACGAGGCTCGAGACTGTCCGGCGTGCAAATCCTTCCGGTCCAAGAAGAATCTTCAAGACCGAAGAGCGAGGAGAACCATGGCACACGCGTCGACTGCAATTCCCGACATCTGCGAAGAAAGCGTCGATGTTCCGAAGAGGGCCTAGTCAGCGCCTCCGAAGCAGACGACTCAGATGTCGAGGACATCACTCTGGCACAGAGGGGCGTGAGTACTACTATTGATCCCCCACCCCCTCACCCTCAACGGCATCGAAAAAGGCTTTGGTCACGCCTTGGCCCTAGGCACGACCAAAGACACTGCTTCACATACCTCGCTTTCGGGCCCGGTTAAGAAGCCCATCAAGCCTTCTGGCAGCTCAGGCTCGAGCCAGCCTGCTGCCGATGCCGAGAAACACTCTGCACCGAAAAAGAAAATGGCTTCCTCCGCGCTGAGCTCCACACCGAAACACTCGGCGCCGAAGACACCCACTAGCTCCTTGGTACCGACGCCGTCTTCGGAACCGAGCAAAACAGCCAAAACCATCGACACCCACACCTCGAAGCCGTTAGCCATCTCGGAACCGAGGAAACAACCGGACATGTCTAAACCACACAGTTCAAAACAACAAACTGATGATTCCAAGACTAAAAAACCACCGGCTCCGACCCCTATGGTGCCGACGGATCGACTGCTCACAGAGTAACTGTTTCGGCCCGATCCACTCCAAAAACTCTTACTAAAGACCCTAAAACTGGACCTGGTGCCCTCACAGCGCAACCTGTTCATAGGGGCAGTACTGGATACCTGTGTGTGTCGAGCATTCCCTCCACCTGAAAGGATTCTCAACATACAGGAAATGGAGCGGTTGTTCCAGTTTTGAAGGTCCTTCGCCTGCTCGGTCTGTTTGCTTCCTGCATCCTGTTGGTCAACCATGCACGCTGGCACATGAGGGCGCTCCAGTGGTGTCTCCACAGGCAGTGGTATCAGCACAACAGAGATCTCAGGGAGTCTGTGAGTATCTCCAGAGAAGCTGCAGCGGATCTGTCTTGGTGGAGCGTAGAGGGCAATCTGTCTCAAGTAAAGCCTTTCCATATTCCTCCATCGGTGGCCACAGTGATAACAGATGCTTTCCCTAGGGTGGAGAGCACATCTGGGGGATCTGGAGATCAAGGGTCTTTGGTCTCCAGGCAGGATTGCGGGCGATACCTTTGGCGCTCAAGGCCTTTCTCCCTTCTCTTTGCGGTCAGTCGGTTCAAGTCCTGACGGACAACACTGCTGCGATGTGGTTTGTCAACAAGCAGGGAGGAGTAGGGTCGTTTCGTCTCTGAAGAGGCGCGTTGCGACTCTGGCCCTGAGCTCAGAACCATCGATTTTGTTTGATGGCAAATCATCTGGCTAGGGTTCTGAACGTGCGTGCGGACAGTCTGTCGGCAGTTCTCCGCCGACCACGAGTGGAGGCTTCATCCAGAGGTAGTCAGACACATCTTCCGGACGTGGGGGACTCCTCGGGTGGACCTGTTTGCCACTCACGAATGCGCACTGCATGTCATTCTGCAGTCTCCAGTTTCCGGGGCAGGGAGTGTTGGGGGATGCGTTTCAGTTGAATTAAGACTCGCAACTCCTTTATGCGTTTCCTCCCATACCCTTAATTCCTCTGGTTCTGAGGAAGATTTGCCAAGATCGGGCTCAAGTTATATTGATCGCCCTGGATTGGCCAAGAAGGGTGTGGTACACGGACCTTCTTCACCTCTTGTTGCACCCTCCGCTCTGTCTCCCTCTCAGGGCAGATCTCCTTTCTCAGATTGAGGGGCAAGTTCTACACCCCCACCTCCAGAGCCTGAACCTTCATGCCTGGAGATTGAACGGGCAACTTGAATTCTTTTTCTCTCCCGCCGGCCGTGGTGAACGTTATATTATCAGCCAGGCGACACTCCGCTAAGTCTGTAATTCATAAAAGTGGTCTAAGTTTGTTGTGGGGCGGAGAAAAATCTATTGATCCCTTAAAAGCTCATCTATCTGATGTTCTTTGTTTTTCTCTTCATTTGGCCCAGCAGGGTTTTGCTGTGGCCACTGTTAAAGGGTGTTTGTCGGCATTTTTGTGTTTACCTGATCAGCCTTCTTTAAGTCTCCTATAGTCTTAAGATTTATTAAGGGGCTGACAAACATGTTTCCTCCCACTCCTTTCATTATGCCCCAGTGGGACTTGAATTTGGTGTTAACATTTTTAATGGGTTCGTCATTCGAACCGATGCATAGTTGTCCTTTAAGACTTTTAACTTTTAAAACGGTCTTCCTGGTAGCTATCACCTCGGCCAGGAGGGTGAGTGAACTCCAGGCTTTGAGTTCAAAGCCGCCTTTTCTGACCATATATGCTGAAAGGATGGTACTCAGGACCAGGGATGCTTTGCTGCCTAAGGTGGTGACTCCCTTCCACCTAGGTCAGTCCATTACCCTGCCTACTTTCTATCCTCCCCCCTCACCCTTACAAGGAGGAGGAGAGACTTCATCATTTAGATCCAAAGAGGGTGATTAGCTTCTATTTGGACAGAGCAAAGGACTTTCGTCAGGATGACCAGCTCTTTGTTGGATATGCTGGTCGTAGGAAGGGCAAGGCATTGTCTAGAGGTGTAGCTGTTTTGGACATCTGTAAGGCCGCAACTTGGGCTTCCCTCCATACTTTCGCGAAGCATTACTACTTAGATTCCGAAGTGAGGAGGGACGGCTGTTATGCACGTTCTGTTTTGCAGGACATTTTGGTATAGAAGGGTGGACACCCACCTCCGGGAGAGGTACTGCTGTGGGATTCTATTCATGAGGTGAGGAAACCACAGGCAGATGTATCCATCAGAAGAAAAAGTTACGTGCCTTCAGTAACGCTTTTTCTGGTGGATACAGTAGCTGCCTGTTGATTCCTCACAGACCCACCCACCTCCCCGTTGTCCACCCTTTTATACCATAAAAGCTGAGGTTTAGTTTTTTTGACGTATTATGTGTACTCAAGACTTAGTTACCTCTGTTTATTTACTATTGTCTTGTTTGAAGTGCAAGCTTTCTTTCTTTATACACAGAGTGTATTTGTGTGAATTCTGTATACTATGTATACGTTGTCTCTGTCGGTCCGCCCGTCTTGCCTCTGTGGCACGAAAAAAAAAATGGGTGGAACTGACGTCATCACGCCGACGTGGTCTTCTTATGGCTCCAGTGAGCCATGATGCTGTGACAACCTTGTCGGCGCAGAGAGCTGTGAAAAGTTTCCGGAATGCTGGCACAGAGGGGATATTCATAAGGTGAGGAATTCACAGGCAGATAATGTATCCACCAGAAAAAGTGTTACCGAAGGTAAGTAACTTGTTCTTCAGGCAGTGCAAGAGTGAGGGGCATAGGACGCATGTCAAGGTGCTGCAGGAGAAATAGGAATGGTAGGTAAGAAGGGCAGAGGTGAAATGGACGGAAGGGGCAGGGATTGTTGAATGGTGAGTGGGCACCATAGGTACGTCACTAACATCTGAGATCAAACAGCGTGAAGGAGGAACCGATGCTGTAGAGCCTCAAAGAGAGTGGAGGAGCTGATGCTGTAGAGTCTCAAAGAGCAGAGGGTAAGTACCAGGTTGCCTTGATCCCTTATTTCTTGGTCAGCCCCTTGCTTTCGACAGGACGGTGTTGTTATGAGCCCTGCTAGTAGCTTTTCATTCACCTCCACTTCTTTCCAACACTGCGCCCTGTGCCTGGCCCTGCTTTCCTCATGAAAAGAGCGTGGTGTTCTGTATTCTCCTTGTTGCGTGCCCTTTCTCTTTCGAACATCAGTTTATGCCTTTCTTCCTTGTGCCGTTTTGCTAGTCTCCTTTGCTCCGAGCTGTGGACTGCTTTAATTTACCTGGCTTTCCTTTCAAATTTGCTCTCCATTGCCTCCTCGGCAATCCCTGTAGCCCCCACACTCTTCATCACTTCCCTGGGGACTGGATTTCCTTTCATCTCCTGAACTTGCCGAGTTTCTATTGAGGATCACCACAAACTTTCCTGACACTTGTTTATGCTCGCCTAAACCAGTGGGAATATGTGCCCTATTTGCCTTTGAGGTGTCACGCACTGAGCATTGTGGGCACAGTTGAGCTTTTGTAGACCTGCCCTTGGAAGTTAGGTTGTGCTGGAGGCGTCTGGGCTTGCTTTTGGGAAGCTTAGACCTGCCTGTCTTTATTTCGGTCGGGGGGCTCATCGGCCTCTACTATTATACGGTTTGAATATCCTAATGCAGGGGGAGCTGATGTGAGTGCAATTTATTTATACCTGCATATGATGGGCGAGGGGCTGACGCTCTGCTCGTATCTGCATTGTAGGGCTATCAGTTTTAGCTTCTCCAAAGATGGTCCATAAGTCTAATATTGTATCCCTCTTTTGACCTACATATTTAGTCTTTGTGTTTTAGTGTGTTCAATTACATTTTCCTTAGGCCAGGGAAATGTGTGTGCTTCGAGTGTAAATGCCACTCTTGGCAAAATGTATTAATCTTTTTCATCAGTTTGGGTAGCCAAATTTCCATATGCTTCAATGAGGAATCCATGACAATTTTAGTAGTTTATAGACAAATGCAATTCAAATATTTTAGGAGTCTGGGTTGTCTAATGGTAGGGGCAATCGCACGTGGTGCATGCACTCTTTCAAATTATATATTAGGAGCTCTGCGCTTTTACAATAATGTATCAAACAATTTGACAGAATAATAAAACGATAAAAATGCATATACAAGATAAAAATGCATATACAGTATTGCAACGTAGGACGAACATGCATTATGTCAAAATAGCTTCTGCATAATCTCAGCTTTGGCACATAATACAGTGTGCAATTAATAATCAGCACATCACATACACAATATAATTCAATAATAGTTGACAGAAAAAATTAGTTTGTCAAACATTTTGCACGCTCCTAGCACAAGTTATCCTCTAAACAGGGACAGTTTTTGTTGTACACGTTACTAAGTGAGCTGGATAGTCTGCTATTATCTGCTCCTAGACAAAGGTGGTAATCGCAGATACCGTAACGTAATAACTCGGGAATCTTGGCCACACACAAATTACGTCCAGTTTCCTGGGTCCAAGCTTTTCCTATTCCTAATTCCACTACCTGTGTAACGCCCAGGGTCCTAGCGCCATGCACCTCCCACACTCCTTTCAGATACTAATAGTGTTAAACTTGATAAGCAAACAGAAATTCTTGAGTTACGAAACTGAGACTTAGGTGAGCACTGTGCCCAAACAGGATAGCTGTATCACAAGTAGCGTCCTGAGAGTTCGAAAGGGCTATATAAATATTAACGTTCACCCTAGTGTGCTATCGAAAAAAAGTGACTTCCTCGGGATCGCCTCTGAGACCGCCTCACAACTAATTCAGTTGGGCCATGTAAAATAGGTATATACAGTTGCAGGGAGGTCAGGTTATCTTTTTACAGTTCTCCCTAGGTTGACATACGCCAAATGCTTTAGACTGTTTAGGTTCTGATATAGTCTCTTACCTGCTGTAATGGCTGCTTCAGGACGGACCTCCACCCTGCAGATTCAGCAGAACTTCCAATCAATTGTGGTGTCTATCCACCTTACCTGTTGGGCAACGTGAATCTGTCTGGGTGGGGTCTCCTTCTTTCGGCTGCAGTCAGGTTCGAGGTCCCAATCTGCTCCTATCTGGCATGCCAAAATGTTGCTTCAGCTTAAAATCCTTTTTTTTTTTTTAATAAACAGATGACGAGGCGTTTGGCAAAACGAGAACAGTGTTTTAATTAAACAATACGGCCAGAAGAACAGTTACATGCATAGGGTCCGAGGACTGTTTCAATGTACATTCTGTTGGTATCTTCTATACAAAATTGAGCAGGTTGCAAAAGTTTTCGGCGTACCATATTTGGTGAGGAATGTAGGTTGCTACCTTTGGAGTCCTAAATGAATTGTCTAATGGTTACCCCAGGTGTGTCTACCTTCTGATGTTTATGGGAACGTGCGTACCCCCTTTAGCCATGTGCGCTTTATTGGGGCAACCTACTTAGACCCTTGTAATGTCTCTGTGCTTATCTGTGGGATTGATCAAGAGGTTCCTGCCTTAGCATTGGCCTTTACAGATACTCACCCTCCCACCTCTGGCTTATCAATCTGCAATCCTGAGCCTTGGTCTGAGGCCCTGTTTGACTACATATTTGCGAGTCAAGGTTGATGTAGAGTTCACAATGGACAAATCTAGTAATAAGGAGACTATATCATTTTAGTAGACAAATGCATCCAATTCCATATTAGCATTAGCTCTGTATATTAACATTCCTCCCACACTCTATCACCTGGAGAACGTTACACTGGTTCCTCCTCCTAGAGAGCAGCAGCTTATTGTTAGTTATATGGAGAATCAAGCAGAGGATGAAGATCTGGAACATTTAGAACAAGATAACTTTCACCTTTGTCTGGTACTGGCCCTAGATTTACTACCATCCCTCAGGCTTCTGAAAGAGTTTCTCAAGGGGACGACTTCTCATGAAAAATAGTCCGGATGTGCTTTCGAACTAATCAGACTGTATGGGACTCCGCAGAATAGCTCCTCCGCTCCCTTTGAGACTCTACAGCATAGACTGTTCTGTTCTCTGAGGCTCTACAGCATCGACTCCTCCGCTCTCTGAGACTCTACTGCATAGGCTTCTTCACTCTCTTTGAGACTACAGCATCGGCTCCTCTTCTCGCGGAGTCTCTACAGCATAGATTCCTCTGCTCTCTGAGACTTCAGTGTAAACAAGCAATGCTTGGGCCCTAAACCACCTGGACTGGGCCACTGTACTATTGGAAACCAACAAAATGTCCAGGAAGGCTATTCCACTCACATTCAAAAGGGACCCCAGACAAAAAATTCTAAGGTTCCAAGCTTTTATTTGGAATATTTTCATACATACGATAGTTAACTTTATTTATACATGTCTTGAAATGGAACACACGTATTTAGAGAACACAATATAATACAAAACTCATTTAGTGCAGTGCCAAATAAAGCTTATCGTGACATAAAGCACAACTTATTTGTGAAAAAAACATAGGCATTTGTGTTGAAAATCACATATGCAAACATGAAACCGCTCAACCAGTCATAGATTTCAGAGTGAACACTCGGCGGACACTATCTCGTAACCAGGCTGCTGCCTGCCTGTTATTTGAGTAGAGGAGGTTACAAAATATCAAGGTGTTGCCTGGAAGGGGGAAACACAATTTGGCTCATTCCTTGTTGCACACCCCATTAGAAATGCCCCGTGCTCAAAGGTCCACGCGTTTCGAATCCCTAGTTATTTTGGGATTCTCCTCAGGACTCTGACATGGTTGCAAACACTACAAAAAACAAATAAAAATGTTACTCCAGTATTGGAGCCTTTCATAGATTCACATGCCTGAATCATTCCCCGTCGTCGAGACGGGAGTCTCCGGTACATGAAAAATGCATTGCATAGTATCATAGCAAACAGAAAAAAGGCCTAGGCCCATTTTCCTTTGCAACCCATAACCTTTGTTATGTAAAAAAGGACTAAACTTGTCCCTGAGGCAATCAGAGCCTCTCACCCTCTAGAACACTCCTGAGAGAACCTTCTGCCCTCAGATTTTCTACCGCACGTTGTGGTAGGGAGTCTCCTTTGAGCTCTGCTCAAATTCTACAGTTGGTTTTTGATTGAGGAGATTTTTTTTCTACTGAAATTTCTACATCATCTTGGAGAATGGCTGATAAAGAAAAAGGCTTATTTAGGGCCTGTGCCACCTGCTCAAAGAAGAGATTATATACTGATGATCCTCATAAGGACTGTATATACTGCCTTTACCCACACCACCAGGCAAAGGAGTGTAAGGTATGTCGCACCTTTTCTAATAAGACTTTAAGGGATCGTGAAGGCAAACTGCTAATTTAGCTCCAAAAGCTTAAAACCAGGAAGGACGTCGTGTCTAGTGACAGTGATGAGGCGTCAACTGTTTCAAGGAGATCTCAGAAGAGAGGCAGATCTCCTCAGGCTCATGCCTCAGGGGAGAAACCTGAGAAGGCTCTTAAAAAGACCATTTCTGGGTCTTCAGAGCGCAGTCCCTCAAAATCTCCTAAAACTAAAGAAAAGGAGAGCAAGGGTCATGCATCAGGGGTGAAACGGCCAAAGAAAACAAGTTCTGAGCCTTCAAAATCACCCCTTAAAATTAAACATGCGCTTAAAAAGCCAGCGTCTACTTCACCTGAGGAGAAATTAGAAAAATCTACATCGTCGACGGGATCGTCGACGAAGAAGGTAGCGTCGTCGACGAAGAAGAGTGAAGTAAAAGTCATTATTAAACCTGTACTCTCGTCGACGATGGCATCGTCGACGGCGACGACAATGACGACCACCACAACTACATCGTCGACAGCACCGTCGATGACGGCGGCAACGGCGATGATGTCTACAGCGTCGACGACGGCATCGACGACGACTGTGTCGTCGGCAGTTATTATGGCAATCTCGTCGACGAGGGAAAAAACCCCAGAAAAGCGGGATTTTGCCAGGAAAAGAAGGATTACCCCGGATATTACGTCTCCTAGTAAGGTAACGCCTCTGGTTCCATCCCATTTATTGGAGGAGGAAGATTCGCAGGAAGATGATAATGAGGGTCCGTTTGGCTATGCTAGTAGCCCCTCTCAGTTGCATGTTAAATGTCAGGAGGATGACTGGGAGGATGACTATGGGGGTTATCCGGACCGCCCCCGACAACATGATCAGGAAGAGATGGTGAGTGTTCCAGTTTCTCTTCTGACGGATTTGCAGTTCATGTTGGATGATTACAAGAAGAGGCATACTTTGCCTCAGTCTACCCAAAGGATACCAGTGGCTCCGGCGCACTCTGTTCCATGTACACCAGTGCGAAGACAGGAGATACCGGTTCCGCGGCCACTAACACCTTTGCCACAGCCAGTTCTGGACACTTCTGAGGATGAAGAGCAGGAGGAAGGGGAGATAACAGATCCTAGTAAGGAATGGGATGAGTATTTGATTCCGTCCCCTTCATCTCCGTCACCAAGACCTGTGGATTCCCCTCCAGAGGACATTGGAGGGTTCCATAATCTGATGGAAAGAGCCGCGCAGAGATTTGCGCTCAATATGTCATCAGATAAAGCAGAATGTTTTTTATATGATTTCAAAGAACCGTTTCGCAAGACGGTTAGATCTCTTCCAATTGAGTCATCTATGGGAGGAAGGTCTCAAATTGATGGAGACGCCGGCAACGGTTACTCCAGTGCTGGCTAGGCTGGTCATAAAATACAAAGCGCCTTCCGATGCTCCGGCTTGTTTATTAGGTCACCCCAAACCGGACTCGGTTATAACTCAAGCGGCGCAGCAAAAATCGAGGAATCCGTCTGCTCCAATTTCGACGCCACCGGACAGAGAGGGTAGGCGCTTGGATAATGCAGGGAAGAGGTTTTCGTCCATGTCTGCTCTTCTGGTCAAGGCAGCAAATGCACTAGCCATCCTGGGCAGGTATGATAGGTCACACCACATCTGCCTATCACCATACATTGATAGCATACCTGAAGCGGACAGACAAGAGGCTAGAAAAATCCTCCAGGAAGGTGAAAGGACTTCGGCTGAAGTCCTAGATTGTGCAATGGACATTGCGACCACGGCCTTCAGATCTCTGGGAGGAGCGGCTGTTTTGCGCAGACAAGGATGGTTGAGAGCAACATCTTTTAGGCCTGAAGTCCAGAATAAGATCTTGGATCTTCCGTTCAATGGGGAAGATCTGTTCGGAAAGCATGTGGACGAGGCCTTACAGAGTATCAAGAAGGATACGGAAACAGAGAAATCTCTGGGAACATTGCAGTATAGAAAAGTTCCTTTTCGTGGCTCACGAGGTAGGGGCCACCCCTCTTATAGAGGAGGTTATCAACCAGGCCGCTATTCTTCCTACTCCACATCATCTCAACCATATAGTCAACAACAATATTCACAGAGGGGAGGTTTCACAAAATCTACTCCTAGAGGTCGAGGAGGTCGCCAAGGGAAAGACACCACCCGAAGACAATGACATTCTAGTGAGACTTACTCCTCATATGGCACATATTCCACTGGGTGGAAGAATTTCCTAACATCATCAAAATTGGCAGCAGATAACGGCGGACCAATGGGTCCTCCACATAATACAATTCGGTCATACTCTAGTGTTTCTGGAAATCCCCCCTTGTTCACCTCCAAGATTTCAAGAGGTCAAGTATTTACATCAGATGCGTCAAGAAATTCGGACAATGCTCCGAAAGGGAGCAATAGAACCGGTACCGAATTCCCAGAAAGGAAGGGGATTTTATTCCCGGTTTTTTCTGATCAAGAAAAACATTCTTCAATGGCGCCCCATTTTGGATCTCAGATCCCTAAATACTTACTACAAGGATCAGACCTTCAGAATGATCTCCCTCCAGGATATTCTGCTGCTGTTAAACCCAGGGGAATATATGACCAAACTGGACTTACGGGATGCGTATTTCCATATCCCAATCCATCCTTCACACCGGCAGTACCTTCGGTTCGTGGTGGCCGAAGATCATTACCAATTCAGGGTGCTTCCTTTTGGTCTGAAATCGGCCCCGAGGATTTTTACAAAATGCCTGGCTCCAGTGGCAGCGGTTCTAAGGAGACAGAAACACCAAGTGTTTCCTTACCTCGACGACTGGCTAGTCAAGGCTCCATCAAAAGCGTCAGCCCAGTTGTCAACAGAGGCTTGCATAGAACTATTTGCCAGTTTAGGCCTCACTCTAAACGAGGAGAAGTCGACTCTACAACCGTCAAGAAATATAACTTTCTTGGGAGCGATTCTGGATACGGAGATAAACAGAGCGTTCCCCTCCGAGGAGAGACAGCGGGGAATAATATCTCTATCCCAGGTGTTTATAAAAAGAAAGTCTATTTCAGTACGCAGGTACAAGTCTTTGCTGGGAACGATGTCATCTTGCTGCAGGCTACGGATGCGTCCGTTACAAGAGCAATTGGCTCTTCAGTGGCATCAAGCGACAAGATCCTTCGAGGATATAATCAAAGTGACGCCGATCATGATCCATGCGGCGACATGGTGGACCCGAAAACGAAACATCTCGCAGGGTCTTTCTTTCCTGACTCAGCCAGCTCCATTGGTCATTACGACAGATGCGTCCTTGGAAGGATGGGGAGCATTCCTTAAGGATCTGCAGGTCAGCGGTCGTTGGAAAGCGGACGAACAACAATTGCATATCAACCTTTTGGAGCTCAGAGCCGTCCGCTTAGCATTGTTGGCGTTCCTGCCAAGGATTCAAGGTGCAGCCGTGTTGGTAAGAACAGACAACACAACAGCAATGCACTACTTGAACAAACAGGGAGGAACAAGATCACTCCCCCTGTCTCGGGAAGCCCAGTGGATATGGGAATGGGCTCTACGACACGAAGTTTCCATTACAGCGGAACATCTTCCAGGGGACCAGAACACCAAAGCGGATACTTTAAGCAGACTAAAGTCTGTCTGTCACGATTGGAAAATCGACAACGGGATTTTGAACAACATCTTCCAGAAATGGGGAACTCCAATAGTAGATCTTTTTTCGACGAGGGAGAACAGAAAATGCCGGTTCTTCGCAAGCTGGCTTCCACAACGGGGATCTTGGGGGAATGCGTTTTTGATGGCATGGTCAGGCATCTTTGCCTACGCCTTTCCTCCAACTCCCCTCCTGCCGCGGGTTCTTATGAAGTTCAAGAAAGAACCATGCAGGTTAATCCTGATAGCTCCGTGGTGGCCCAGACAGCATTGGTTTGCGGAGCTTCTTCTACTGTCAGAGGAGCGCCCGATTTGCCTGCAGCCGATACCGTCTCTGCTGACAATGTTCCAGGGGGAAGTGCTGCATCCGGACCCGAAATCTCTGCAGTTAGCAGCCTGGCTCCTGAATACCGTGAATTTCAGCATCTGAATATCCCTACGGAGTGCAGAGAGATTCTATCTAGAGCCAGAGCGGATAGTACAAACAAGACTTATCGGATGAAGTGGAAAAGGTTCTGTTTATGGTGCAAAAGTTCTAACATTCATCCACTGCTTTCAGAAGCTCACGAGATTATTCCATACCTCTTGAGTTTGGCTAAGTCAGGTTTGGCTCATGCATCTATAAAAGTACACCTAGCTGCAATTTCACGCTTTAGAAGAACGGCCTCTGGTCCATCTCTGTGGTCTGCTAGAGTCATCAAGCAATTTATAAAGGGTCTGTTACGAGTTTTCCCTCCAATAAAACCGCCACCACCTCGTTGGCAATTTAACGTCGTTCTTTCCCAGTTGATGAAACAGCCCTTTGAGCCAATTCACAGGGCGGAACTGAAATTTCTTTCCTGGAAAGTTGCGCTTCTCATTGCGCTCACTTCAGCCAGGAGAGTGGGAGAAATTCAGGCTCTCACGATCCAAGAGCCTTTCATGCAGTTCAAGGAGGACAGGATAATACTCAGGACTAATCCAGGATTCATCCCTAAGGTTCCAACTGACTCATTTGAACGAAACTTTAATTCTCAAAAGATTTTTTCCACAACCAGCAACAGCGGCGGAAAGAGCTCTCCACTCGCCCAGTGTTGTTTGAAATTCTATTTGCAGAAAACTAAGCCTTTCCGCAAGTCCTCACAGCTTTTTGTGGCCTACAGCGCACCCAGAAAGGGTTTCCCTTTGTCAAAGAGAGGAATTGCCAGATGGATATCAAGTGCCATAGGGTATTGTCAGCAGGCAGCTGGCTGACCTTTGAGTGCACGAGTCCATGCACATTCTACAAGAGCAGTCTCCACCTCTACTGCTCTATTTTCAGGAGTACCGATCCAGGATATCTGCAGGGCGGCGACCTGGACGAGTACGCACACCTTCACCAGGCATTACTGCTTGGATGCAGCCACAGAGAGAGATGTGGCGGTGGGAGAAGCGGTGCTGAGGAACCTTATCCAGTAAAGGTGAGCCTTCTTTACCATCCCTCCTTCCTTGGTTATGTACGTTGGCACATTTTATTGTTCATTGTATTACCATTTGCAAAGAATTTTGAGATGTGGAATTTGGTTTACAGATACCAGTTTTATCATACTGTATATGTTTCCTGGATTCACTTTCTAGGTAACAAAAAATGTGCATTTATTTACTGCTCGCTATTCTGATTCAGGCATGTGAATCTATGAAAGGCTCCAATACTGGAGTAAGAAAACAAGTTACTTACCTGTAACTGTAGTTCTCCAGTATTGGACCTTTCATGGATTCACATGCAACCCACCCTCCTCCCCTGAGAGGCTCACCTCGGATTTAGCACAAAGAGTGTTATTGTACAAGTGCACGAAAATCTGAGGGCAGAAGGTTCTCTCAGGAGTGTTTCTAGAGGGTGAAAGGCTCTGATTGGCTCCGGGACAAGTTTAGTCCTTTTTTACATAACGAAGGTTATGGGTTGCAAAGGAAAATGGGCCTAGGCCTTTTTTCTGTTTGCTATGATATTAAGCAATGCTTTTTTATGTACCGGAGACTCCCGTCTTGACGACGGGGAATGATTCAGGCATGTGAATCTATGAAAGGTCCAATACTGGAGAACTACAGTTACAGGTAAGTAACTTGTTTTCTCATCTAATATACCATAGAGAAATTTCTTTTTTCCTTACGTGAGGATCCTGAAATAGATGCTCCATATCCCAATTCTCTTTGATTTCTGCTCACTTCTGCTTCATGCCATGATCTTAACTGAAGGTATTTGAACCTCGAAAGGGTGGGGCCAATCTTGGCCTCTAACAGCTCCCATGGGAGTACCCCCTCTGAGTCTATGAGCTCGGACCATCTCTCCAGACCTGCTTTTCTTATGGGAATAGCAAGACCGTCCTTCAGACACTCTGGGGTCCCCGGTGAATCCCATATTGGGGCAAAGTGGGAGAAATAGCCTATACCTAGAGTTCGCCTTATTTTGTACCAATTTAATAAAGCAGTTTTAAGAACTTTGAGGCTTACACGTTTAAAGAATCTGGGGGCCCCAAATTTATACAGAAACCCACTTTGTCCAAAGTCTCCCTCAGCTGAGATCATTTCCCCCAACAGCCTGCCCCATCTGGATTCCGCCGGGGTTGTTAATAGCATCCTAGTGCCCTTAAACTGGAATGCCATTAGATACCAATTGATATCTGGTAGTGCCAGGCCGCCCTTCAGGAGCTTTTTTCTTAGTTTTTTCCACGAAAGTCTTGCACTCTTCTGCGCCCAAATAAAACTTCCAATTTTGCCCTGAATTTTACTTATAATTTTTGGTGGAAAAGTAAGGGGGATCGTGTTGAAGAGATATGTCAATTTTGGAAGAACTGACATCTTTACTAGGTTTACTCTACCATATATATCGTCATAGGAAGATTCTTCCACCTAGCAAAGAGATAATCTATGTCTTTTTCGATTTTGGCTATATTTAGGAGAGGTATTTTCTTCAGGTCTTTCACTATTTTTATTCCGAGGTAATTAAACTCCCCACTCTCAGAACCTAAGCTATATAAAGTGTTCCAACACATAATTTCTGTTTTATCCGGATTTGCTAGGTATCCTGACAGAGCACCGAACTCTTTTAGCAATATCTCAATCCGGGGAATCGCTATATTGGGGGCACTGGTGTAGATGATAATATCATCGGCGTAAAGTGCGATTTTACTTTCATAGTCCTGTGAAAGAAATTGACTTATTTCTTTATCTAGCCTGATCATTTGCGCTAAAGGCTCAATATATATATTGAACAAGAGAGGGGACAAAGGACATCCCTGCCTTGTTCCTTTTCCAGGCAAGGAAAGTAGTTTCCTACCTTCCAAGCCTTAGTGCAAGCAGGATATATTTCAATTAATGTAGATCCTCTGTTCCTTACAATTGTAGAATCACAGATACAACAAGCACTACAAATGCAACAGATCTCGTCTTTGTCCAAGTTAGAGCATTTTTTTTTTTTTTAGCAAATGGTGTTTCTTGTTAGAAGTGTTTTTATTATTGTGTTAGCAGTTTTCAATGTACATAATATGCATATTTATGCATGCATTTAGAGGTTTCGTTATTTAGATATGCAGATGTATTGTATGTGTATATATGTGCATATACATGTTGGTCTATATAGGTATATAATAGCATAGTGTGCATACATATACAGATCTATACATGTATAAAAGCATATTTTAGTGATATTGGGATGGATATATGTATATATAGTGATATCTTTAATAAAATTGCTTCAACTTTCACAAATGCGAGACTTGTTGCATTTGTAATGTTTGTTATTTAGTGTATATATATATATGTGCAAAGATATATGCGTATATATTGACATATGTATATATGTATGTGCATATATATGTGGAAAGATATATGCATATATAGTGACATATGTATTTATATGTATGCATGTATATAGGTAAGTGTGTAGGCCTCCTTTTGTTCGAGTCTCTTGGTTGGGAGCAGTCAGGAGCCTCACACTTGATGCAAATGCAGCAGGGAAAACAAAGGCTCACACTTTGTTAGCACTTCACACATACTTAAGATAGGCAGCTTGTTGACAATGACAGAAGCCAATGAAAAATATGGGCAGAGAGTGGGCGGAGCTTCAAGTCCATACCTGAATACAGCATGCCTCGCAGAGCAGCGCATGTACTGCCCAGACTCGACCTAAAAACAGTATTTGATGCCCAAATGCCTCAGCTAAGAGGCTTATAGGAGTAATTGGCTCGCCACTTGCTTACAATTGACCATACCGATTATAAACTTTAAAGAGGTTTATCTTACACAGAGGCACCACATAAGAAATGACCCATCACTAATCTCCTCAGCAAGCAACATTACTGGCATCCCACCAAAACCATCTTGAAAAAGAGAAGCCAACAAGAGGAGATCACTTCACTTCCCATCATTCATCTGCATAGGAAGTGACATCACTTCCTGCCTTCTCCTTAATTAAGTCAACTCCCCTGTGCACCCCAGCAAAGCGCGGACTCCGACAAAAGCACTGACTGCCAGAAACCCCTGTGCGTCACCCAGCCCCGCATACCATCAACCTCCACACCGAGATACAGACAAGCCAGACACTCTCATAGCATTGGCGCTACACATACACAACCTTGTACACGCCCCACTAACTACTGCAAACACCGCTTTAACTACAGAACACACATTCCAAATCATGCTCATTAACGCTCTCAGCATACTCCATGCACCAGCTGTCACAGATCGCATCAGCTATGACAAGCTTGACACCCTCCTCATCACAAAAACATGGTTCCTAGGATGTGTGAAGATGTGGGTGTGTGCCATCACACAGGCTACAGCAGCCCTCGTGTGGACTGTGCACAAAAGAAGGGAGGAGGCTTCGCTATTTTCCGTAATTCATCCTGGTCCTGCACCTTATGCAAGTAACGCAATGCCAAAGCCTCCTTGGGCGTATAAGATCATAATTGATGAATTCTCGGGTGGTCTCAGCACCTCATCTTTCAGACACACCCACACCACCCTCTTGGGTAACTTCACCTTCCCAGAAATCCAAAGCTCAAAAACACAAGAGACACCCTCACCTACCTCATCGACACAGTCAACACGATACAACACATCGCTCAACCAACACACTTCAAACTCCACAACTATGACCTCGTCTTATCAACAGCACCAACAATCTAACGCAAACTACACATGCTCCGGACCAGACCACCTCACCATCTCTATCTCCCTTCTCAGCATCTATCAACTACAGACTGCCTGGTCTGCAGTAGTTTCAACATCCTGGTGCAAGAGAGCGCCTCGTGGCAGCAGAGTTCAGCCGCACAGGCACCTGGGGAGGATGTGGCCTAACACCCAGAGCGGACGACTTCGGAGCGGAGGATCGGGTAGGTTCGAGCCTCGGCAATGATTCTAAACATCCTGAGATTCTGGCCAAATCACCTATTTTCTCCCCCAATCCTCCCCCCCCCCCCCCCCCCCGCCGAGCAAAGATGAATGTGTCCTCGTGTAACACAACTGGTGCTCATGTAAAGCGCTCCGATACCCTCGGGTCGAGGTCACGCTACAGAAAACTGCAAATGTAGAGCCAAGAAGCAGGAGCAGACAGCGCTTGTCCTGCCAGCTGCATAGACATGCCCTCTGTCCAGTTTGTAACGTGTCCCAGCAGGAGGCGCTCTGCAGCCCTGACCTCTGCCCTCCATCACCAGGGACCGTCACCAGGGGGGCACTCACTCTAGTCTTCAAGGGTGGGCAGTGGCAGGGGCGCCGGACAGTGCTCTCATGCCCACAGCCCCTGTTCTTGCCCTCACCGCTTGGTTAACGCCTGGTCTGCAGTCGATTCTACATCCTGGTGCAAGAGAGCACCTCGTGGCAGCAGAGTTCAACCGCACAGGCACCTGGGGAGGATGTGGCCTAACACCCAAAGCAGACGACTTCGGAGTGGAGGATCTGGTAGGTTCGAGTCTCGGCAATGACTAAACATCCTGCGATTCTGGCCAAATCACCTATTCCCCCCCCCCCTTTCGAGCCAAGATGAATGTTTCCTCGTGTAACACAACTGGTGCTCATGAAAAGCGTTCCGATACCCTCGGGTCAAGGTCGCGCTATAGGTAACTGCAAATGTAGCGCCAAGAAGCAGGTGCAGACAGCGCTTGTCCTGCCAGCCTCATTGACGTGCGCTCTGTCCAGTGTGAGGACAGGGGCACACATGTGCCCCTACAGCTCTCACTCAGTTATGCGCCCTTAAAATCACAAATGTATCAAGCATTGACAAACCCAACAGGCGGGGCTTTCGTTGCTTCTCTTTGTGTAATGCAGGCAGATGCCACAAAATTAAATCAAATGCAGGTGTCTAAACTTGGCTGCCGCATTTATGCAATAAACATGTTTACATTATAAAACATTCAGTGAGGCGGCTGCTTTACTAGTGTTTTTTTTTTTTTTTTTTAATAGCAAGCCCTTCGGTTGCACGGGACATTGTATGAATATTTGAGAAGGAGACTAGAATAAATCAACGCCAAACCCTCCGATCACAAGCGCTCTGATCACAGGGATCTCTGACGCGTCACTCACGGGACTTACTACAACAGCTTTAAAACAGGCGCTCACCATGACGTAGACTTTTGGCTTTTTCGCACGTCCCACTTAGACGGCCTCGCCTGCTTTCCTTCTGAAGTGAAAGGTTTCTTATCTTTATGGGGCCATGTGTTTAGCCCCATAAAGATAAGAAACCTTTTACTTCAGAAGGAAAGCAGGGAGGCCGTCCAAGTGGGACGGCAAAAAAAGCTGAACGAAAATGTCACAACAAGCTCTTTTCCAATGCTGGCCACCGTTTAGCATAACCAGTGACGCCTGCCAATGGAAAAGAAAGGTGGGGCTTAAAGCCCCTTACAGAAAATACCTAAAAACATTAAATCTCGCCAGCGAGACTGCGCATGTGCGCAGCCCACGCTAGCCGAGACCTAAAAAGTAGAAATGTGCTAACTCGGGCTTGTGAATATTATTCATTCTGCATAATACAGTGCCACGTGGCGAGATATGAGAATCCAAGTTTTTAAACTCCTCATTACCTTGAAGCTGTTTGAAAGCCACTGATTTCCGTTGGTACGGCTTCGCTGACCTCAATGGAATGGAGTAATCAGTCTCCCTGCAAACAGTGAAAACAGCGGCTATAACGACAATTGTATCACCCAGCCTTAGACAATGTGGCAAGATGTAAAATCAAAAACGTGCAGCCCACTCGTTACCTTAAAGTTGTTTGATAGTCACTGGATTTTGTTGGTACGGCTTTGCTGACCTTAATGGCACAGATTAATTAATCCTCCCTACAAACAATAAACGGAATGCTGTTACATCAATTGTCACCCGACCTCAAAGTTGAGACGGCGGGATGCACGGACGCGAGGTCACTTGCCTGGATTTTAATCGGTGGAACGAAGGAACACGTTTGAATCCATCACACTAGGAATCTTTGCAACAGGCAGCGAGGGGCCGGTCTTAAAAACAGCTGACCACCTCACCCGGCAGAGAAATACTGGAGATATCAATCCCAATGCATTATGGACCATGTAGTTACAATAGCTGGAAGTGGGTTTTCTTCCACGACAGTTTTGCTATCTCTGAAAGCTCATTAGGTCCTTTCAAGGCTGTATCAAATTTCATAATAAGAAAAGCCTCGCTCTGGGCAAACAGGACTTCAGGGTCACCACCTCTTTGATTGTTTTTCTTTAGAGACAGAAAACCGTCCAAGTGAAATCATTGTATGTTTCAGAGACACAAAGAGTGCGACCATAGGAGCAGTCAGAATCTTATTTTTGAGGCGAGAGCGATGTTGCACGATACGCTGGCGTACCTCTTGGCTGGTTTTACCAATGTAGGTCTTTCTACACTGATGTGATGGCATACACCACATTCTTAGATTTACAACTTGTAAATTCATTATGGCGCCAATGTCTCTGCCCGTCAGTGAACAGCGTCCCTTCTTCAGTGGGGTTGCAGACCGAACACATTCCACACTTATGATGGCCTTGTATTGGCTGAAGATTCAACATTGTACATAAGGTAACTGGTTTCTAGGGAAATCCCGCTGAGCTAGTCACTTGTTGCCCAATGTTCCGATTCTTTTTTTTTTTTTTTTTTTTTTTTGAAACCGTTTATTACAATCTCAAATATATACAGGTATGGGCCTACAACCTTCCGGCCGGCCGCTAAAGTGACAGAAATAAATGACATATATACAATAAGGCACTTGGCGTTACAGAGACGCTAAAGCAGGAGGTATCAACAACGTGGGCCACATGACTCTGAGCCCACAATACGGTTTCGTTTTATACAACACAACAACATAAAACCACACCCGCAAGGCAACCCGAGAGCGAAAGTGACAACATATGCTCCTCAAATGGGGGGACCCCAACCATACACTAAAATCGAAGGAGGGGAAGGGGAATAGGTCCGGGACTGGGAAAACACTGTGCCCGGGATTGAGGGAGGGGGTCATCTAGGGGGACGGAGCTGGAGAAGCGGGAGGCAACAATGGCGGCTCGCAAATACCCCCGCGGTAGGCGTTCCAGGGGCCCCACACCTTCAGCCACGCCCCAGGCTTACCCCGCGCCACATACACCACCTTCTCTCGGAACATGCACCAATCCATGTGTTCTTTCCAGGCCGACACTGCCGGGGGCCTCTGGGATCCCCACAGTTGAGCGATGTCACGTTTAGCAATCATATAACCCAGCGTCACCCATCGCGTCTGCGGAACCGAGTAGTCGGTCGGTTCCCACACATTCAGCAGGCATCTCCTCGCTTCAGGCACCAGCACGACATGCGTAACCGCTCGCAGGACCTCATGCACACCACGCCAGAATCGCTCCACCCTCGGACATTCCCACAGAATATGTAAAAAAAGTCGCCAATGCACCGCACCCACGCTTACACAGTCCATCCTCGGCATAGCCCATACGCAGAAGCCCTGGCCCCGTCATGTACACCCGGTGAAGTATCTTAAGCTGGACGAAGCGAAGGCGAGCCGGGATGGCCACCTCCTTCGGGGAGGCCACCGCGGAAATCCAGTCCTCGTCGTCCAGCTCCAACCCATCGGCAACCCAAGCCTCGCGGAGCCCGGTCAGTAAGCCCGAGCGGTCATTAATCAACTTCTTGTAGATGAAGGAGATCGTGCTGTCCGGAACGTGGCCATCTAGCACTCTATCCTCCAGTGGGGAGGACTCCGGGATGGCGGCCACGTCTGGGAAGACAGAACCCAGTGCGTGACGGACCTGCAGGTATCGAAAGTATTCGCTGCCCTGCAGCTGAAACTCCGCCTGCAGTGTCTCGAATGTTTTGAATCCTCCCCTCGTCCAGAGGTCCCCCACTGTACTAATGCCTATCGTGTCCCACCTATCGAAGCCCTTCGAGGTCCATAGGGAGCCCAACCTCTCAGACGCATACAACGGTGACGCCCGGGTCAAACGGTCCTTCCATCCCATAGCTGCATTGGCCGCGTGCCATACTCGCACCATGACACGCGTGGGTCCCGTCAGGCGGGAATCGGGCACGCTAGTGTAGAGCGCTCGATTGTAATCGCCACCGGGCAGGAGCATCTTGTCCATTTCAAATGCCGGGTTTAAGGCGGGCCCGTAAAGGCCGTGATTAATTGCAGCTAATTGGGAGGCCCAGTAATACCGCTTAATATCCGGGAGGGCAATCCCTCCGTCATACCACGGGAGCGTCAACTTTGCCAGGGCTATACGCGGCCTCCCGTCCCAGAACAGGCGGCGCTTCAAACTCTCCACCTCACGGAAGTAACGCGCCGGGACCAGGTCCATCGAGTTCTGGAGAGCGTACAGAAAGCGCGGTAATGACATCATCTTGAACAATGCCGCCCGGCCGAGCGGCGAAAGCGGCAAGCGCCGCCAGCGCGCGACGTCCTCCTTCAAGCGCTGGAGGGGGGGAAGCAAATTCCGCTCGTAGCGGGCCACCGGGTCCAGCGTAATATAGACGCCCAGGTAACGAAACCCCTGCGAGGCAATCTGGATCGAGCAGCCCCGCGGGAGAACAGGAGCCTCCCCGGAAAGCACATAGACACAGGATTTAGCCCAGTTGATGACAAGACCTGAGTTACGGCCGAAGGAGCGCAGAACATCGACCAGGACAATCAGTGATTTACGCGGGGAGGCTAAGTACAACAGGATGTCGTCGGCGTAGAGGGACACAGGGTCCTCATACTCAGGGGTCCAACGGAGACCACGGATAGAAGGGTGCCACCGCAGCCACTCCGCCAGGGGTTCCAAGGCCAGTGCAAACAGGAGCGGCGACAGGGGGCAACCCTGTCGCGTGCCCCGTCCCAGCACGAATGGGGCCGAGACTCGACCATTCACCACCACCTGCGCCAATGGGTCAGAGTACAACAATTTGACCCAGCTGATGAATCCCGGGCCAAATCCAAATTTCGCCAACATCGCCCAAATGTACGGCCACTCGAGCGTGTCAAACGCCATGGTGGCGTCCAAGGACGCCAAGATGGCCGGCTCCCGCACGAATGGAACACGCGCGAGCACCCCGTGCAAGCGCCGCAGGTTAAGGGCCGTGTTGCGATGGGGAATAAAGCCGGACTGGTCTTGGTGGACCAGATCGCCCACCACGCCGACCAGCCGGTTGGCAAGCACCTTGGCGAGGATTTTAGGCTCCGCATTTAAGAGCGAGATCGGCCGATAGGATGTAACCCGGTCTCGCGGTCTCCCCTCCTTGTGGATAACCACGATGGTAGCTAGACGCTGGTCCGGCGGGAGGGAGCCCCGCGAGTGGGCCGCAAGGAACATCGCGCGGAGGTGAGGTGCCAGTACATCCGGTCGCAGCTTATACAATTCGATAGGAAGGCCATTCGGGCCCATGGCCTTGCCCGAGGCGACCGAGCGTATGGCGAGGGCGATTTCATCCGAGGTGGGAGCGGCATCCAACGAATCCCTGTCCTCCACTGAAAGCGAGGGCAGCGCGATGTCCCGCAGCAGGGCATGGGAATCCTCCTCCGAGCAGGGAGAGACCGGAGAATATACCTCGCGGAAATAATCCGCGAAGCAAGAAACAATGCCTTCCGGCTCAGTAATTCGTACACCATCCATCCTCTCAATCAGCGGGACCACACGACTAGCTCTCTCCTTATCCAACCACGCAATCAGTTTGCCAGCCTTATCACCCACATCGTACAGTCGCCCCTGTTGCTCTCTGCTAAGGCCCCTGGCCGCCTCCGTGACGAGGGCCCTATAGGCCGCCTGTTTAAGGTGTAGAACATGCAGCGCCGCGTCAGTCACCCCACTCCCCAGACCACCCTCCAATTCAGTAATTTCGGCCTCCACCCGGGTCACCTCCTCCTGTGCGCGTCTGCGGGCATGGGAGATAAAGGAGAGGGCCTCCCCTCTGAGAACTGTTTTGAAGGCTTCCCACAGGGAGATAGCCGACGGAACGGACCCCACATTCTCCTCAAAATACCGTTGCAATGATTTAATCAGGTCAGCACGAATAGTGGGGTCACGCAGGTACCAAGCATTGATTGGGGCTACCCTGCCCTCTCCCCTCGGGAAGACACCCAAGTGCAACAGGAGCGGGGAATGATCTGAAATACCCCGCGCCAGATGGCGCACCTCTCCCACCCTCCCAGCATAGGCCGCAGGGACAAGGACATAATCAAGCCGCGAGAGGCTACCATGGGCACCCGAATGGAAGGTGTACTGCAGCTGGGTGGGATGCTTTAAACGCCAGCAGTCCACCAATCCCAGTGTGTCCAAAAGGCCCGCTAACCACGCCTGTGCCCGGGGGAGGTCCCTAGGGGGATGACGATCCATAGTCCCAGAAGCCACCGCATTGAAATCCCCCCCAACCACCAGAAGCCCCCCCGGGAGGTCAAGGAGGAGGCGTCCCAGATCTGCAAAGGTGGTGGACTGTAGCCCCGGTGGGACGTACACAGAGACAAAGACAACTACCTTGCCCTCCATCCTCTCCACCAAGACAGTGTAGCGTCCCCTCTCATCATGGCGCACCTCGTCTATTTCTAGCGGGAGCGAGGTCTTGACCATGATGCCCACCCCCCGCGAGCCTGATGTGAAGCCCGAGTGGGCCACCAAGCGAAAGCCACGGCGATTCATGGCACAAAAGGAGTTACCAATAAGGTGTGTCTCCTGCAGAAAGACCACATCAGGCGAAATCCGTTTCAGATACTGCAGGACCACACCCCGCTTGATCCTATCACCCAGTCCGTTAACATTCCAGGACAACAAAGTCAAATCCCTACCCCCCATCACATAACGAAGCCATCATTTGTCCCCCCCAGAGCGTCTCAAAAACAACAATACAATAACGGGTTTGCCTTGCGGTAGAAACGAACCACACCCCACCCCAACCCAACAGAACTCCCCCCACCCTGCACCCCTGCATGAGCCCAAACAGCCCCCCCAAAGTGCAGTGTGCCTGTCGCCCCATAGATAAGAAAACTAACTAGTCCCCCAGAGGAGGAGGGAGATCCCCCAAGAGACCCCACACGACCTCCACAGGAGGGGAACTTACCCTAACAGTCAATAGTGACAACAACGCAGTCCAGAGCAAGGCCTACCATTAGTCCCTCAGTCCTGATCCGGCGGGCCCTCCCCACCAACGGCACCCCCCCCACACCCCCCCGTCCCCGATCTCCGGGCAAAGTGTCTAGCCAGTCCCCGGCCACCTCGGGTCGATCAAAAAAGTGCGTGTGGCCATCCACCTCCACTCTCAGCTTAGCTGGAAAAAGCATCGCATATTTGAGATTCAGGTCCCTTAGGCGACGTTTAACACCAAGAAAGCTCAGTCTCTGCTTTTGGACTGCCGGAGTGAAGTCAGGATAGAAATTGATGTCCATATTGTCAAGTTTGACCGGCCCTTGTAGCCTGGAAGTCTGTAGGATAGCGTCTCTGTCCCGAAAATTGAAGATCCGGGCGATGAGAGGCCTCGGAGGGGCTCCAACCTTAGGCCTACCCCCGGGGACCCTGTGGGCACGCTCCACCGCAAAGAATTTACTCAGCCCTCGAGGCTGGAGATGGGTGAGAACCAGGTCCTCAACAAATAGATCCGCCGCCTCCGCCTCGCGTCCCTCCGGCACCCCGATAATGCGGACGTTGTTCCTCCGGGCCCGACCCTCGGAATCCTCCAGCCGACGATTCATCAGGGCGCTCGCCTGGCCAAGCCTGCGCACCTCCTGTTGGAGGGCCGCCACGTCCGTTGTGAGGCCCGTGGTAGAGTGGGCCAAAGAGTCGATCCGGTCATTGGTTTTGGACAAATCAGCCCTCACGAGGCCCACGTCCACGAGGACCGAGTCAATCTTCTGCGCCAGAGTGTCGAAGCGCTGGTCCACCGAGGCCTTCATCTCGGCGATGGCGCCCATGACGTCTCGGAGGGTCAGGTCCGTGGGCAGAGCGGAAGCATCAGTCGGGCCCGTAGGGGACCTACGCGGCGCCTCTGGGGATCCCTTCTGGATTGTGTAGCGGTCCATACTGTTGGATTGCTGGGCCGCGCCACGGCGGGTCGATTTTATCTTAGCCCGATCGCCATCTTGTTTTGTGGACATGGTTTCAATCCCCAAGACGAGTCAGTCTCCTCAAGAAAGGGGGGGGCCGACAATCCAGTTCAAGGGGTCCAGGGGGGAGCGACCACCGCTCCGCAGGACGGACCGCAGCTGGCGGACCGGCAGGGCACCCCAGCGAGACCACACCACCGCACACCGCCCCGCAACCCAACCTCGCCTGGCAGCAAGGAGGGCGCAAAAGCGAAAGTGAAAGTGCGGGGTACGCGAGTCACCCAGCCTTGCCCGCCGCTGTTGTTCACTTTGTGTCCGGATCGCCCCACATCTCCAGTACGGGGGGCCGGTGTGGAGAAGGCCGCAAACCTCAATCGATGCTCCTGCCGGTGTCCGAGGTCCGATTGAAAAACGGAAAACGGGCGTCACCTCTGCTCGGGCTCACAAATACAGTCCCCTCATCTGGGACAGGATTCTGTCAGGATTTATGCAGGAGGTCGCGGAGGTCCTCGGGAGCCTCGCACCTACGCGGCCATCTTGGTTGCGCGCTAGGCTCCTCCCCTCCGATTCTTTTTTAAGGCAAACAGTGGAAGCCCTATGTCAGGTATAGTATCCTCAATTAAATGCCAATTACTGCGTATGATCTTTTTCACAGGGTGTGTCTGGGGTCCAAAAGTGGACACACACAATGCAATCAGTTGACCTCTTGGTTTTCTTCGTCAGCAGATGTTCCAGAGGGGTGAACCAAGCTCTTTTCAAAGAGTGTTTTAGCAATTTGTTAGGGTATCCTCTGCCCCTGAGTTTGTTAACCAGTACCTCAGCATGTAACTCAAAGTCCTCTCGTCTAAAACAATTATGACTGATGCGTAAAAACTGCCCATAGGGCAAATTATTCTTGAGATTCACCGGATGGTAACTTTGGTAATGCAAAGCATTGATTTTATCCGTAGGTTTTGTATGTAGTGTGGTAATCAGCCCGCTTTGAGAGGTTTCCACATTTACATCCAAAAATGGGAAACACTTGTTGCTGTGCGCCAGACTAAATTTTATATCCGGGCTACGGTAGTTGAGCCATACGTGACTTTCTTTTAGGGTTGCTTCAGACCCCTCCCAGAGGCACCACACGTCATCAAAATACCTTTACCATTGTTTGATATAGGTAATGTAAGGGTTATTCTGATGTACAAACATTTGTTCATATTTGGCCATATACAGCACAGCCATTTCCGGCGCAAAGGGACAGCCCACGACGGTCCCTTTGATTTGAACAAAAACATTTTCATCAATTTTGAAAAAATTGCGCCGTAGAGATATTGCTGCCAATCTCGAGATAAAATCTGTGGGCACCTGGTATGGTCTGGATTTCAGGTATGCCTCCATGGCATCAAGTCCGTCCTGCTGAGGGATTTGAGTATATAAGGATGATACATATATATGTACTTGTGGATCAAAGGGGAACCCTTCAATTTTGTTTATAAAATCCATGGTGTCACACAGATACGAGGAAACCTCATGAAGATATGGCTTTAAAAACAAATCCACGTATTTGGACACTGGTTCCAAGATGGAATCACACCCGGACACGATGGGGCGGCCGGGCGGATTAGTTGCATCCTTGTGCACCTTAGGAAGAAAATATAATACTGCAGTCCTTGGGTGCTTCTTTATCAAGTACTCTGCTTCTCTGGGTCCTAAAATACCCTGGTCAGTGCCATCCGTGACTGCATTAAAAATTTCATGGGCAATCTCATTGGTGGGGACTGTGGAATACATCGATACCATACTGCATTCTCGACATGGCTTCTTCCCTCAGTTAAATAAGCCTGCTGGGACCAGATGACCACTGCCCTGCCCTTGTCGGCTGGCTTAATGACTGCTACTTGTTGATCCTTCTGTGACATAATGGCTTTTCTGTGGTCCTGTCAAGAATTCCTGTCATGCGAGGGGAGGAAAACGGTAACCAGCGAAAACGGACTACATCTCCCAGGATGCTTAGCGGTTGAGAGCTTATGTAAACAGGAGAGCTGTTACATAACTCAAGGAAAACACGCCCTATAAAGGGAGGAACCGGGAGGTACAACGCTGTCGGATATTGTGTTTACACCGACGTACCTGCTTCGTGAAGAGCAGTGTTCCGGAGTGGTGCTCCAGTAAGGCAAGAACGGAGGTAGGTCGAGTCGTTACTCCCTGGGCCGTGTCTTGCCCCATCGTCACCTGTGAAGGACCCGGAAGCTCTACCGGATAACCATTGAGCTTCGCCTTTTGACTCGGCTGAGTCAAAGCGCAGTGGCGCTTTTGCTGGTTGGAGTCGTAACTCCCAGCCCGACCAGAGATACAGGGACTGCCAGCTGTAACGCACACCAGGAGGTGTTTGCCGCGTTACAGACTCGGAAGTCCACAGGATCGATCGAGCCGCTGCTCTCGGTTCAGTCTTCTTTGCTTGTGATTGGGGTATCGGTGACGCATCACCAGGAGGTGACTCCGCGTCCCGGTGCAGTCTGAGGAAGAGGTTGAGCGGCTGCTCCCTTCAGGTAGAGACCCCGGCTGGGTGTTTCCCTGACTCCTCGATCCTTCCCAACACTCTTCGTGCCCCTCACAGCCTACCGATTGGCATTGTCGGCCATTTCATTTCTGCCCTCTGTTGGCATACGCCGGGATCGGCGTATATGCAGAGGACGGCTAGGACCATCCGTGCTGTGGGCTGGTAACGTACTTAGCCTGGAGGATTCCAGTGACTATAACCTTTGTTTATTCCTTGTATTATTTTTGCCTTCATTAAAATAACTAAACCTTCACAAGTGGTTGCGTTCTCATTATCGTGTCTGTTAAACGATCCTGAGACGTTCAGGGCGTTACAAAATATCCGACCTTAATAACACTAACTGTCTCCCGGTCGATAACAGACATGGCAACACTTGATGATGTGCTGGCTGCTTTAGCGACCGTGCAAATTGAATTGGCTGCCTCCAGGCAAGAAACAGCCGATGTAAAAGCCAGACTGGATGCTATCCAATTGGACCCGCTCACGCCCAGCACCTCCCTCACGAACCAGACCCCTGCGGTAGTAGTGGAAATGCCGGTAGCCGTCCCCTTGGCAACACCAGAGAGGTACAGTGGGGATCCTAACACAGTGCAGGTATTCCTCACACAAGTGGCGCTACATTTATCGTGCAAACCAAGGGCGTTCCCCACGAGTCAGGCTTGTGTGGCTTTCCTTATATCCTATTTGGCTGGAAACGCGGCACAATGGCCCGTACCTCTGGTGAGCAGGGACGACCCCATCTTATGTGATTGGGGTGCTTTTCGCGAGGAATTCCTGAAAGTCTTCGACAGAAGGGCTGACTCGTACACGGCGGACCGTGAAATGCTTGAGTTGAGACAGGGATCCAACGACCTGGTGCAGTATCTCAACGCGTTCCGAAGGCTGGTTGCGGAAACCAAGTGGCCTGTTGCTAAACAGACGGCGCTCTTCCATCACGGGCTGTGCGATGAGCTCAAGGACGCCGTGGCTCATATTGACCCACAACCCAAGACATGTGAGGGCCTTATCAACCTGGTATTACGGCTGGAACATAGGCTAAGTGAAAGAAAGGGGGATCATGGGAGAAAAGAAAACTCCCTTCCATCCTATGTAACAGTGGGAAGTCCTGAAACTTCCACCGCATCCAAGGGAGAACCCATGGACATCGGCGCAATACGAGCGAGCCTCACAGCCACGGAGAAAGAGTCACGCCGTAAACAAGGATTGTGCCTATATTGTGGCAAAAAAGGCCACTACGTACGTGAATGCCCTGCCAAACCGAAGACGTCACGTTATCGGGCCAACCGGTCGGTAACAGCCGTGGTGGACGTACCGGCGGAAAACTAGAGGACTCCCAGACCAAAGAAGGGGCATCCCGGAGTCACTCATCCATCCCTTCACTTTCCAACTCGGTCACTAAAGGACAACGACACCTGTTTCTCACGGTGCACGTGGGAGTGCATGACCAGTGGATACCCGTTGTGGCCATGGTGGATTCAGGGGCCACTGGCATGTTTATGGACCACAACGAGGCATGCAGGCTAGGGCTAGTGCTTCTTCCCAAAGCTGTACCCGAAGACGTCTATGCTGTAGACGGAAGGCGATTGGTGACGGGGCCCATCGGGCAGCACACGGGGGTCCTTCCGATGAGATGTGGGAGGAACCATTTGGAACAAATCGATTTTAACATCATCCGAGCGCCCCAATATGGCGTCATATTGGGATTGCCGTGGCTACAGAAACACAACCCCTCTGTGGATTGGCCAACACATCGCATCGAACTGACGTCACCGTATTGCATCCTGCATTGTGGAATAAGAACGGAATCCCTTGACGCAGATGAGAGCGGGAGTCAGACGGTGGCTACAGCGGCAGAAAAAGATGTGGCTCTCCCCCAGGCTTATCACAGTTTTGAGGATGTATTTGATGAGGTGAAGGCGGAAGTGCTACCACCACATAGACAGTTTGACTGCCAGATCGACCTGGGGCCAGAGTTCCCAGCGGCAGGCTGTATGCCCTGACGGAGCCTGAAAACGTGCATCTCCGGGGGTACCTGGATAAACTCCTCAAGCTAGGATTCATCCGCCCGTCCAAGTCTCCGGCCGCCTCGCCACTCTTCTTCATCCCGAAGGCTAATGGGGAGCTGAGAGCCTGTGTGGACTTTAGGGCATTGAATGCGATAACCGTAAAGAATCGGTACCCCTTGCCTTTCATCAGTGTACTTCTGGAACAGGTCAAGAAAGCTCGTATCTACACCAAGTTGGATTTGAAAGGGGCATACCATCTGGTGCGCATGAGGGACGGAGACGAGTGGAAGACCGCCTTTAAGACCAGGTTCGGCCTTTTTGAGTACCTCGTCATGCCGTTCGGTCTGTGCAACGCCCCGGCAGCCTTTCAGTACTTTTTGAATGAGGTATTCAGAGAGGAGTTGGATATCTACGTGGTCGTATATATCGACGACATCCTCATCTATTCGTCCAGTGTGGAGGAGCACGTACACCACGTCAAAGCTGTGCTCCAAAAGCTGAGGGAAAACATGCTGTTTTGTAAACTCAGCAAGTGTGACTTCCACGTCACATCCGTGGAATTCCTCGGAGTGATGCTGAGTCCAGAGGGACAGGAGATGGCAGAACGAAAGATCAAGGCGGTGAAAGAATGGCCGGTGCCCCAAAGCGTGAAGGACGTCCAAAGTTTCATTGGCTTCGCCAACTTTTACAGGCGGTTTATAGATGGATTTTCAGGATTGGTGGCCCCAATCACACAGCTACTGAGAAAGTCCAAGGAGTTTGTCTGGTCCCCTGAAGCGAACAAAGCCTTTGAGGCCCTGAAAAGCGCCTTTGGTAAGGCGCCGGTGTTGGCTCACCCCGATCCGGATCTCCCCTACGTGGTGGAAGCGGACGCATCGGATGTAGCGCTGGGGGCTATCTTGTCCCAACGCAACCACGACACGGGTGCTTCATCCCGTTGCGTACATGTCCCGCAAACTCAACGACGCCAAACGCAACTACCATATTGCGGAGAAGGAGCTTCTCGCTATCAAGGACGCCTTCACCGAATGGAGGCATTGGTTGATGGGGGCAAGACATGTGGTATCGGTGTACACGGACCATCGGAACCTACAGTTCATGACGGCCACAAGACACCTTTCTCCCAGACAGCTGCGGTGGATGATCTTCTTTGCGGGGTTCAACTTCCGCATCACATATCGGCCGGGGACGGAAAACCGGAAGGCGGACGCCCTGTCCCGTCAATCTGCAGTTAAGGAACCATTGCCTGCGACCGAGCATTCCATCATTTCCCCGAGGATGGTATTGGGGGTTATCCAACTGGATACTTTCCTGAGGGGAATAAAGAGGGATCAGGTCATTCGCATGGCGGAGGTGGCTCCTCAGTCACAGAGAATGGCAGCTGAAGGACGGGATACCCCTGAAGGGTAGGTGCCTATTGATACCCACGCCTAGGCTAAGGAAACAAGCATTCATCTGGTGCCATGACTCTCCATGCGCAGGTCATTTGGGCTTTGAAAAAACGGTGGCTAGCATGGGACGGCATTTCTGGTGGCCAACCATGAGAGTGGATGTCAGGAGGTGGGGACAGGAGTGTCCTACGTGTGCTACCATGAAGGCCGACCATGGCCGAACCCAAGGGCTCTTACATCCACTTCCGACCCCGGATAGACCATGGGATAGCATATCACTGGACTTCGTGGTGGGCCTACCGGTAGACCAGGGGATGACGGCAATACTGGTGGTGGTGGATTACTTGACGAAAATGGGGCACTTCATCCCCTGCAAGAGAGTCCCTACGGCCGGGGAATTGGCGTCACTACTCCTAAAGAATGTGGTACGACTGCATGGATTACCTGGGGTGATCGTGTCGGACCGGGGGTCGCAGTTTACTGCGCAATTCTGGAAGACTTGGTGCACTGCGCTGCATGTTAAGACCGCCCTGTCCACCAGCTACCACCCTCAAACGGACGGCCAAACCGAGCGCCTGAACCAAACGCTCAAACAGTATCTGCGATGTTTTGTGGACCAGGGCAGGGAAGAATGGGTCGACTTGCTATGGGTTGCAGAGATAGCCTATAACAACGCCACTCACAGCTCCACACAGGCATCTCCGTTCTATAGCAACTATGGCCAACATCCCAGGTTCTTGCCATTTCTACATCCGTTCAGAGAGGACAGGATTCCCGCCACAGCGGACAGGGTGGCACACATAAAAGACACGTTGATGCGCTCAAGGGCTGTCCTAATAGAGGCCAAGAGAAGATACAAGGCTGCGGCAGACAGGAAGAGAAGGCCCGGGCCACTGTACCGCACTGGAGACTACGTCTGGATATCCACAAGAAACATGAGGTTTCGAAAGAACAGTGTGTTCCATCCCAAGTACATGGGCCCCTATCGAATTACCAAGTGTATGGGTCCCGTGAACGTGAAGGTGTGATAGCCCCAGTCATTGCGGATACACCCTGTCTTTCATGTATCATTGCTCAAACCAGCGCCCTCCAAGCCGTCTGGGACACCTAGGCCGGTATGCGTGGAGTCGGAGGTGGAGTATGAAGTGTCGGGCATACGGGCGTCCAAATGGCGCAGGGGGAAGCTGTGGTACCTGGTTGCATGGAAAGGCTATGGCCCGGAGGAGCAGTCATGGGAACCGGCTGAAGGGGTTCATGCTCCGCGCTTGGTCTCCTTGTTCCATCGGCGTTTTCCTGCCAGCGCTGGAGCCGCTGAGAGGGAGGATGTACTGTCAAGAATTCCTGTCATGCGAGGGGAGGAAAACGGTAACCAGCGAAAACGGACTACATCTCCCAGGATGCTTAGCGGTTGAGAACTTATGTAAACAGGAGAGCTGATACATAACTCAAGGAAAACACGCCCTTATGTAAACAGGAGAGCTGTTACATAACTCAAGGAAAACACGCCCTTATGTAAACAGGAGAGCTGTTACATAACTCAAGGAAAACACGCCCTTATGTAAACAGGAGAGCTGTTACATAACTCAAGGAAAACACGCCCTATAAAGGGAGGAACCGGGAGGTACAACGCTGTCGGATATTGTGTTTACACCGACGTACCTGCTTAGTGAAGAGCATTGTTCCGGAGTGGTGCTCCAGTAAGGCAAGAACGGAGGTAGGTCGAGTCGTTACTCCCTGGGCCATGTCTTGCCCCATCGTCACCTGTGAAGGACCCGGAAGCTCTACCGGATAACCATTGAGCTTCGCCTTTTGACTCGGCTGAGTCAAAGCGCAGTGGCGCTTTTGCTGGTTGGAGTCGTAACTCCCAGCCCGACCAGAGATACAGGGACTGCCAGCTGTAACGCACACCAGGAGGTGTTTGCCGCGTTACAGACTCGGAAGTCCACAGGATCGATCGAGCCGCTGCTCTCGGTTCAGTCTTCTTTGCTTGTGATTGGGGTATCGGTGACGCATCACCAGGAGGTGACTCCGCGTCCCGGTGCAGTCTGAGGAAGAGGTTGAGCGGCTGCTCCCTTCAGGTAGAGACCCCGGCTGGGTGTTTCCCTGACTCCTCGATTCTTCCCAACACTCTTCGTGCCCCTCACAGCCTACCGATTGGCATTGTCGGCCATTTCATTTCTGCCCTCTGTTGGCATACGCCGGGATCGGCGTATATGCAGAGGACGGCTAGGACCATCCGTGCTGTGGGCTGGTAACGTACTTAGCCTGGAGGATTCCAGTGACTATAACCTTTGTTTATTCCTTGTATTATTTTTGCCTTCATTAAAATAACTAAACCTTCACAAGTGGTTGCGTTCTCATTATCGTGTCTGTTAAACGATCCTGAGACGTTCAGGGCGTTACAGGTCCAGCTAAATATTTCTCTTGATATATACCCGCTTTCTTTCAAGTACATTAAGCGAGGACAATACAGCATGTTCAAATGCTATGATATTTTTTGGTACACTGTGTGTCCGGGGGGCAAAAGGTGGATTTATTGCGTAGCCTAGACACTTCAGTTGTCATCGTATCTTCCTTGTCCATAAAGAATGCTCTCAGGCGTATCTTTCGAAACAGTTCCAAGATTTCCATCTTAACCTTTGTAAAGTCCATGGGCACCCCAAGCACAAAGGTGAGCCCCATTTCCAAAACGTCGGTTTGTGCCTTAGTCAAGATCATATTAGACAAGTTGATGATCGACGAAGTGTTCATGACTTGAAATATTGTCTCCGGGTTCTTTTGAATGTGAGTGGAATAGTCTTCCTGGACACTCTGAGACTCTACATCATCGGCTCCTCCGCTCTCTTTGAGGCTCTACAGCATCGGCTCTTCCGCTCTCTGAGGCTCTACAGCATCTGCTCCTCCGCTTTCTTTGAGACTGCAGCATCGGCTACTCCGCTCTCTCTGAGGCTCCACAGCATCGGCTCCTCCGCTCTCTGAGGCTCCACCGCATCGGCTCCTCCGTTCTCTTTGAGTCCCTACAGCATTGGCTCCTCCGCTCTCTGAGACTCTACAGCACACGCTCCACCACTCTCTTTGAGTCTCCACAGCATCGGCTCCTCCGCTCTCTTTGAGGCTCCACCGCATCGGCTCCTCTGTTCTCTTTGAGAATCTACAGCATCGGCTCCTCCGCTCTCTGAAACTCTACAGCACAGGCTCCACCACTCTCTTTGAGACTCTACAGCATAGACTCCTCCGCTGTCTTTGAGACTCTGCAGCATCGGCTCCTCCGCTCTCTTTGAGACACTACAGCATCGGCTCCTCCGCTCTCTTTGAGACTACAGCATAGGCTCCTCCGCTCTCTTTGAGACTCTGCAGCATAGGCCCCTCCTCTCATTTTGAGACTCTACAGCACAGGCTCCTCCACTCTCTTTGAGACTCTACAGCATAGACTCCTCTGCTGTCTTTGAGACTCTGCAGCATCAGCTCCTCCGCTCTCTTTGAGACTCTACAGCATCTGCTCCTCCGCTCTTTTTGAGATTACAGCATAGGCTCCTCCTCTCTCTTTGAGACTCTGCAGCATAGGCCCCTCCTCTCTTTTAGACTCTGCAGCATAGGCTCCTCCGCTCTAGTTGAGACTCTACAGCATAGGCTCCTCCACTCTCTGAGACTCTACAGCATCGGCTCCTCCACTCTCTTTGAGACTACAGCATAGGCTCCTCCTCTCTCTTTGAGACTCTGCAGCATAGGCCCCTCCTCTCTCTTTGAGACTCTACAGCACAGGCTCCTCCGCTCTCTTTGAGACTCTACAGCATAGACTCCTCTGCTGTCTTTGAGATTCTGCAGCATCGGCTCCTCCGCTCTCTTTGAGACTCTACAGCATCGGCTCCTCCGCTCTCTTTGAGATTACAGCATAGGCTCCTCCTCTCTCTTTGAGACTCTGCAGCATAGGCCCCTCCTCTCTTTCAGACTCTGCAGCATAGGCTCCTCCGCTCTATTTGAGACTCTACAGCATAGGCTCCTCCACTCTCTTTGAGACTCTACAGCATCGGCTCCGCCGCTCTCTTTGAGACTACAGCATCGGCTCCTCTGCTCTCTTTGAGGCTCTGCAGCATCGGCTCCTCTGCTCTTTGAGACTCTACAGCATCGGCTCCTCCGCTCTCTGAGACTGCAGCATTGGCTCCTCCGCTCTCTTTGAGGCTCTACAGCATCGGCTCCTCCGCTCTCATTGAGACTCTACTGTATCAGCTCCACCGCTCTCTTTGAGACTATACAGCATCGGCTCCTCCAATCTCTTTGAGACTGCAGCATAGGCTCCTCCGCTCTCTTTGAGACTCTACAGCATAGCCTCCTCCGCTCTCAATTGGCTCCTCCGCTCTCTTTGAGACTCTACAGCATTGGCTCCTCCGCTCTCTTTGAGACTGCAGCATAGGCTCCTCCTCTCTCTTTGAGACTCTGCAGAATAGCCCCCTCCTCTCTCTTTGAGACTCTGCAGCATAGGCTCCTCCGCTCTCATTGAGACTCTGCAGCATAGGCCCCTCCGCTCTCTTTGAGACTCTACAGCATAGCCTCCTCCGCTCTCTTTGAGACTCTACAGCATTGGCTCCTCCGCTCTCTTTGAGGCTCTACAGCATAGGCTCCTACGCTCTCTTTGAGACTCTTCAGCATAGGCTTCTCCACTCTCTTTGTGGCTCTACAGCATAGGCTCCTCCGCTCTCAAAGGCTCCTCTGCTCTCTTTGAGACTCTACAGCACAGGCTCCTCCGCTCTCTTTGAGACTCTACAGCACAGGCTCCTCCGCTCTCTTTGAGACTCTACAGCATAGTCTCCTCCGCTCTCTTTGACACTCTTCATCTTAGTCTCCTCCCCTCTCTTTCAGACTGCAGCATAGGCTCCTCCGCTCTCTTTGAGGCTCTACAGCATAGGCTCCTACGCTCTCTTTGAGGCTCTACAGCATAGGCTCCTCCGCTCTCGAAGGATCCTCCGCTCTCTGAGACTCTACAGCACAGGCTCCTCCACTCACTTTGAGACTCTTCAGCATAGGCTCCTCCGCTGTCTTTGAGGCTCTACAGCATAGGCTCCTCCGCTCTCAATGCTCCTCCGCTCTCTGAGACTACAGCACAGGCTCCTCCGCTCACTTCGAGACTCTACAGCATAGGCTCCTCCGCTCTCTTTGCAACTCTACAGCACAGGCCCCTCCGCTCTCTTTGAGACTCTACAGCACAGGCTCCTCCGCTCTGTTTGAGTCTCTACAGCATAGACTCCTCCAAGGCTGTTAATGCCTTTTCTCTTCCAGGCCTCATCGAGACGCCATTAAATGGTCCACGTGCCCATGAACCTCAAAGGCAGCCGTGCAAAGGTTACTGGAAAACTATAAACCCCCCCCGAGCAAAGCAGATTCTTCCACGTATCATATCAGCATCAGACTGTCAGAGATAAGAAGAGATACCTAAATATGTGGTCTGCTTTAATTCTGCCTGATGAGGATGGAGACCAAGGGGGAAAAAAGATTTGTAGAATCCCAGTAGACAACTCTTAACCATTGCACGTCCCTCTGCATTGTGCAGCAGATGACCGCATTCATGGTGGGATACCAGATCAGGTTTGCTTTCACCTGAAGCTTCCCTGGAGCACAGACACCTCTCCCTTGAGGGGGGGGAAGGAGAGGGGGGGGAGGAAGCTGGTTTCCAGCCAGACTGCCAGTGCTGCGGTTGATGTTGCTGGTCCTGTGCCAGTAAGGGTGCTGCCAGGGATTGCATGAGGCATTGTTCCTGGGTGAGAGTTAGGCCTGCAACCAGATCAATCACCTTCAGCTCGCTAGATATCCCTCGTTCGATGCCACTCCAATAAAGATTCACAGAATGAAAGCGGAGACTGCTGGCCCAGCCAGCGGGGGCTAGAAAGGAAGAATAAAATATTTGCTAGCATTCGCGCCAAGAATTTTCTTAATCTATTAAGGACACGGAGGCGAAGATTATGCTTTCTCTTTCTTTTACTGCAACAAACAGCAGCCAATAAGACATGAAAATATACATTCCCAGAATGCTTAGTGTCATCATAACACAACCATAGAGACGAGCCCTATAAATGACTTTACACAGAAACACTTCCTCTTTCATTGCCCAACGAGTCCAACTTGAACATAATAGAGTCCAACATCAGCAAAAGTATTCACATCATGGCAGCGTGATGACAAAAGCGGAACCGTAGAACTTGTACATGAAGGCCGAAGACCACACCTTCCCAGGATAACCACACAATAGTTCATTCACCTTTCTGATCAGCGCCTGCAACAGAAAAAGTACTCGTAACAACTGATAAATGTTGTCATCCAGGGTGGACAATTATGCAACACAATCGGCATCATGGCCGGGATAATCTTCGCCTCCGTGTCCTTGATAGAATTGAAAATTCTTGGCGCGAATGCTAGCACATTTTTTATTCTATTACAGGACCGGAGGCTTCAGATTATGCTAGTTTTAACGCTTATCTAAAACAACAGAAGCAACATCGCCCACAGGTTTGTAATTGGAACTGGGAGACCAATCGGCAGCTTTCAAGATATCGTGTATACTGGTACCTAGCATAAAGGATTTTGAGGCCATCACGCCCCTGACAGAATGAGCTCCAAATACATCAGTGTCAATAGCAGTTTCTATTATTATATATCTAAGCCATCTGGCAGAGGTAGCTGGCTTGAAAGGTTTATGTAGGGCAATTAACAACCTTGAACACCCCGACGACCTAAAGGGCGGTGTGCACTCTTCATATGCTTTAAGAAATTTCACCACACAGAGTTTATCATTTGATAGAAAAGCATTATAATCAAAAGATCGGGAGAAAGTCTTGGTGCGAGCTGTAATCACAAATGAAACACTTTCAGGGGAGAAAATTCTACCCTCCAAGTCTAGTACTCTAATATCAGAAACCCTGCGGCATGCAGATAAACATAGTAACCTGGCTAATTTGGCAGATAACTGTTTCCTGGACAATAAGTCGTTATTAGGCCAGTTGTCAAACAAATTCAGTACCTTAGAAACATCCCATAAAAAGGTATACTTAGCCTTAGGAGGGTTCGCTATACGTATCCCTTTTAGGAGTTTGCACACAACCGGATGCATCCCAATTGGCCTGCCATCCAGATGCTCATGGCCTGCGGAAATGGCTGAACGGCAATTATTCACCGACCTATAGGATAAACCATCCGGGGCTTTTTGGGAGAGAAAATTGACAACGTGAGAGACATCTGCCTCCACGGGATTCAGGTGTTTCTCCAAGCACCAACCCAACCAAGCCTTTCATGCGGAACCATTTCGCTTCCTAGTGGAAGGGGCCCAGGCTTGTTGGATAAAACTGGAAGCCTACTCCGAAATTCCTGGCAACGACCATTGTTGCCGGAAAGCCTCCAAGCCATTCGGGATAGTTGCTCCGCGAGTACGAGCGGGTGGAACTCTCCCTGAGGGCCCTAGAGCATCGTCGGAAAACTCTGGATAGGGATTGTAAAGTCGCACGCCCTCTCCAGCAGAACCGGGAACCATGGTTGAGACTTCCAGATGGTGGTGATCAACACAATCTCCGCTTCCTGTCTCGTCACCGGATTCGCTACTCTGGGGATCAAGACAAATGGTGGGAATGCATACTGGAGATTCTGTGACCAGTCCTGTGTGAACGCGTCATTCGCGAGGGGATCTGGTCTCCAGCTGAAGAAGGACTCCAGTTGGTGGTTCAGCCTGGAGGCAAACAGGTCTATGTAGAACGGACCCCACAGTGAGTGAAGCTGGCAAAACAAGGAGTGGTGAAGCTTCCAGTCGCTGTAATCTTTCAGATGGCGCGATTGCCAGTCCGCTACCACATTGTCTCGACCCAAAAGGTATTCCGCAATGACTGTGATCTGATGTGCTAGGCAGTAATGCCAGAAGTCTTTTGCAATCTCTGCCAACATCGGGGATCTGGTTCCCCCCAACTTGTTTATATACCTCACAGCGGAGATATTGTCCATCCTTAACAGAATGCAACACAATACCTTCCTGGGTGAGAGAGTGCGAATCGCAAATGACACTGCCAGGAGTTTGAGACGATTGGATTCTATGATCAGCTCTGTGCGAGATCTGAATATCGCCCGACCATTCCATGCATCCACGTGTGTTAACCACCATTGGGTCTCTGCACAGACTTCGTCCGTAAGAGGGACTTGATCTGAATAAGATAGGCCCTTCTGGAGGTGTCTGATCTTGAGGCGTTGTAGGGCTCGGTAATGCAACGGCCCCAGGAAGATCGCCTGAATGGACGAGGCTAACCGGCCCACCAGCCGTGCGATCGCCCGCAAGGACATTAACTGCGTGTCCAGAGTTCTCAACTCTCTTCAGATCCCTCAGCTTCTGTTTAGGCAACTGGAGCTGAGTCGTTGGCACCAGAATGTCGTCGAGGTAGACTATTAAGCGTATACCTCGTTCTCTCAGATGTGCAATCACTGGCTTCAACAGTTTGGTGAAACCCCAAGGAGCTGAGGAAAGACCGGACCAAATATTCTAGACGCCTGCCGCGCCATTTGAACTGTAGGAACCTGCGGTGAGGAGGGAAATGGGAATCATTAGCTAAGCGTCTTTGAGATCGAGGCGGACCAACCAATCCACTTGTCTCAGAATGTCTGCTAGGAGATGGATCCCTTCCATCTTGAAATGACGGTAGAGTACAAAGTAGTTGAATCCTTTGAGGTTGAGCACCAGCCTGAAACTGCCGCCCCTCTTTTGGACCAGAAAGACGTTGCTGCAGAACCCCGCAGGGCCTTCCTCGCAAAAGGCCACCGCGTGCTTCCCCAGCAAGTCCTCTATTTCGTGAACTATAAAAAGCTCGTCTTGTTGGGAAAAATACAGAGGGAGTGGTGCGACCTCTTGCCTGGGAGTCTGAAAGAGATCTATTTGACAACCCTGCACTGTCTGTAGGACCCAGGCGACCTGCTGTAATCTGAGGCTGGGCGTTCCCCCTCTGACCTCCTCGGTGATAGCGGTGATGGGTGAAGCGCCTTGTGGGCTAAAATGTGCCCCCTCTGGGGGAGTCTTGACCGCCTCCTCGCCCTTGGCAGAAACCCCCTCTGGAAGGGCCTTATTGGTATTGACGGCCTCCCTGCCTCGCCCGGCCCGTCCAAAAAGGCCTGTGTAGAATACCCTCTTGATGTTTGCCTGAGCCTTGTTTAGGGAGGTGAATGTCCCCACATACTTGGATACATCCTTGACAAAACATTACCCGAACAACAAACCATCCGCTAAGGGGCCTGGTTCCGCCGACGCCAGTTCGGTTAAATTATTATCCATACACATCAAGAGTGATTTTCTGCGCTCGACTGAGATGGCGTAATTAGTGTTGCCCAGAAAACAGATGGCACGTTGCATCCACACAGCCAGAATGTCTGGATCAATGGGTGTTCCAGACTCCTTGGCCAGTAGAGCCAGCTCCAGAATTTTTGACAGCGGGCTGATTGTGTCCAGTTATTTGTCCTGACACCCCCGCCAGGCCCGATCTATGCCTTTCTTGGGATCCTTTTGGAACTTCTTCAGTAAAGCCAGCATATTTAGATCTATATCGGGGGTCTCTGCAACCTTATCAGGTACATCCGGACGAGGGCATTACGACCGCAGCCGGTTCCTGACATCTCTGTTAAAGCTGCGCCTCAAATTCTGGTGGATGTAATCCGCCACCTCCGGAGGAGGGGACCAATCCGATGACCTCAGATGCACTATATCCTGTGGATTTAAATCGAACGGGGTTGTGGTTTGATAAATCAATCAATCAATCATTTGTAAAGCGCACATCTGAAAGAAACACGTTAGTTAGATTCCTCACCTTAGAATATCCCCAGGCGTCAGACTGGATCCGGAAGATTTTTCGTCAGCAATACCCCCTGCGCGTCGCTAGGCGTCGTCTGCGGCTCCGCGTCCATCGTTGGCGTCGTGCGCCGGAATGACGTCGTCGGAGTACTTAGACGCCGCCCTCGCGTGCTGACGTCAGTTCTTCTTTTTTCCGCGCCAGTAATCGCAGATCCGGGAGAGCTACCCCTTTTAGTCTTTTTTGACTAAGTTTTTTGATCCTTTTTGATCTTGTCTCGACTCCGGTGCCGGTAGGATGCCTGGTTTCAAAGCCTGTGCTGACTGTAACCGCTTGATGTCGGTTACGGATAATCACCGCCGGTGCCTTTACTGTTTGGGCCTCGACCACGACACGGAGTCGTGTTCGGACTGCAAGGCCCTGACCTCGAAGGCTAGACGGGAGCGGTCCCGTAAGCTCCTTGAGATTCGCCACTCTGCTCCGTGCCCCTCTCGATCCCGGTCCAGGAGGAGGTCCAAGGATCGGTCGTGGAGCCGCAGCCGACGTCATCATCGCTCGTCTGGCTCCAAGTCTTCGGGTAAGTCGAAGCACTCCAAGAAGTCCAAGAGGCGACACCGCTCTTCGGACTCCCCTCGCCGGTCGCGCGACTCGGCCGAGGGTCAGGGTGGTTCCACCCCCGCGGCTCTGGCGGAGCCGCAGGCGTCGCGCACGTCCCCATACCCGCCGGTCCCTGGGACTGACGCGACGCCGGCGGAAGTCAGTGCCTTCCTCTCGGCCATGAGGAACCTGGCTCCGCCGTCGACGCCCGCTGGCGCGCCTTCGGGCCATGCGGACCCGACTGGGCGACCTTGCACGCCGGCGGCCCTGGCGCCGGCTCCGGCCATGACGCCGCAGGTCCCCGAGGGACTCGTCCCCGTCGACGCCGGTCAACCTCGTCACGCCTCCTCCGCCGGCGTCGACACCGGTTCCACCTCCGGCTCCGCTCGGCGTCGATCCCCAGTTCAGCCCCGCTCCGGATCCGGATCCGGCGCCGGTGCGGCGTCGATGGACGCCGCGTTCGGCGCCGTTAGAGACACATTATGTCTACCATCCGGCTCTGCTCCTTCCTCCTGTTTACCAGGAATCGGATGACGGGGGCGACTGGGAGGGGTCCGATGACCCTATGGCCATTCAGGCCCAGCTGTCACAGGACTGGGCAGGTGAACTGGGGGAGGCCAGTGGTCTGGATACGTCACCAGACACTGGATTCATCTCTCCTCCGACTGTGGCTTCGGAGGAGGGTGCTGCTTTCTCTGTGGTGCTGCGCAAGGCGGCCGCAGCCCTTGGGCTCGAGCTGCCTGCCGTGGCTGTGAGGACTAACGTCCTCACTGAGGTGCTTCAGTCTGCAGCAAGCTCCACTGAGCCTCTGCTGCAATTCAATGAGGCCCTCATTGATGTTCTGCAGGGCACCTGGTCTAAGCCCTCCACAGTTCCTCCTGTGGACAGGAACGTCGCCAGGCGCCACCGCCCTGCTCCGGGCGACCCCAGTTTTCTGTCCCAACACCCCACCCCCGAGAGCCTGGTTATCCAGGCTTCTACCTCCCAATCCTCCTTCCCGACCGCTCCGCCGGACCGGGATTCTAAGAGACTGGAACAGTTTGGCAAAAAGCTGTTCTCCTCCCTTAGTTTGGGCCTGCGGTCCTTGAACACCGCCTGTCTTTTGGACCGTTATTCCCACTCTCTGTGGGATACGGTGGAGGACGTGCTGCCCCTGTGCCCGGAGGAGGCCCAGACACGACTTACCCAGGCTCTGGCCGATGGGAGGGATGCAGCACGACATGCAATCCGATGTGGGCTTGACACTACGGACTCGCTGGGTAGGGCGATTTCTACCACGGTGGCGCTTAGACGTCACGTCTGGCTGCGGTCCATGTCCTTTTCGGGGGATGTCCAGAGCACTCTCATGGACATGCCCTTTGATGGCACTCGCCTTTTTGGTGAGAAAGCGGACAGTGCGCTGAATTGCTTTAAGGACTCCCGGGCTACGGCCAAGTCCTTGGGCCTCTCGGCCCCGCGGTCAAAACTTCCGCCTTTCGCCCCTTTCGTGGCCAAGGAAGGGGTGCCTCCTCACGTCCGCCTAGCCACCAGCCGCAGAACCAACCTGCGCGCGGACGTGGTTTCCGCCGAGGCGGTTCTGGAGGACGACGCGGTCAGCCCACATCCACCCCGGCAGCATCCACCTTCAAGCCTTCCTAGTCCGAGCTTTCCGGCCCATTCCTCGCCAGTGGGCGGCAGAGTTCGCCATCACCTGCTCCACTGGCGTACTATCACTTCGGACAGGTGGGTGCTGCAAATCGTCCGAAGGGGCTACTCCCTCCCCTTCGAGACGACCCCTCCAGCCATGCCACCGCAGCACCACCGTATCTCGGAGGATCATTTGAATCTTCTGCGAGAGGAAGTTTCGGCCCTCTTGGCCAAAGAGGCCGTCGAGCGCGTTCCGAGCCCAGACTGTAGGTCGTGGTTGCTATTCCCACTACTTTCTGGTTCCCAAGAAGGGCAAGGGGGGCCTACGCCCTATCTTGGACCTCCGGAACGTCAATGCCTTCCTTCGGAAGGAACGGTTCAAAATGTTGACTTTGGCTCAGGTTCTAGCTGCCCTAGACCCTGGAGACTGGATGGTAGCGTTGGACTTGCAGGACGCTTATTTCCACATCCCCGTCCTGCCGGCCACCCGGCATTACCTGCGGTTCGCGGTGGGCCAGGAGCACTTTCAGTTCACCGTGCTCCCCTTCGGCCTCACCAGTGCCCCTCGGGTGTTCACGAAAGTGATGGCGGTGGTCGCAGCTCATCTGCGCAGATCAGGGGTTCCAGTCTTCCCTATCTCGACGACTGGTTGTTGAAGGCGGGCTCGCCCCAGGCAGTCGTCTCCCACCTCCAGACTACGGCGGATCTCCTGCATTTGCTGGGGTTTTCCATCAACGTGCCGAAGTCACACCTGAGTCCCTCTCAGAAGCTCCTCTTCATCGGAGCGGTTCTCGATTCGGCACAGTTCCAGGTCTATCCACCGGAACAGCGGGTCCGGGATATTCAGGCCCTGATTCCCATCTTTCGGCCTCTATCCTGGGTTTCGGTCAGGCTAGTGTTGTGGCTTCTGGGGCTGATGGCCTCCTGCATCCTACTAGTGCATCACGCCAGGCGGCGCATGCGGGCTCTGCAGTGGGACCTGAAGTTTCAGTGGGCCCAGCATCACGGCAACCTGTCCGACCATGTCTTGATCTCGGAGGGCACTGCGAAGCAGTTGCAGTGTTGGCTCACGGACCGCGATTGGGTCACGGGCAAGAGCCTCTCCCTTCCCCAACCGGAGCATGTTGTAGTGACGGATGCGTCCCTCCTGGGATGGGGTGGCCATATGGGAGAGGCGGAGATCAGAGGCCTCTGGTGTCCCGGGAGTCTCGTCTCCACATCAACCTGTTGGAGTTGAGAGCGATCCGACTTGCACTGAAAGCCTTCCTTCCCTCTGTCAGGGGAAGTGTCGTGCAGGTGTTCACGGACAACACCACCGGCATGTGGTATTGCAACAAACAGGGCGGGGTGGGTTCGTGGACCCTTTGTCAAGAGGCTCTGCGCCTCTGGACATGGCTGGAACACCAGGGTGTCACCCTAGTGGTTCAACATCTGGCGGGCTCTCTGAACGCCAGAGCAGACGAACTCAGCCGCCGGTGCATGATGGATCACGAATGGCGTCTGAACTCCGAAGTGGCGCAAGGTCTCTTTCAGCAGTGGGGAGAGCCTTGGTTAGATCTATTCGCCACCGAAGAGAACGCGCAATGTCAGCGGTTCTGCGCGTTGGAATTTCCAAGGCGGCACTCGCTCGGCGACGCGTTTCGTTACGAGTGGAGTTGCGGTCTGTTGTACGCCTTTCCACCTATACCACTTCTGCCCAGAGTGCTGAAGAAGATCAGGCGCGACCGGGCCCAAGTCATCTTGGTGGCTCCGGACTGGGCTCGAAGGTACTGGTATCCCGAGCTACTCAGTATGTTGACCGATCCTCTGATACGTCTGCCCCTTGGGGAGGATCTTCTGTCGTAGCAGCAGGGGACGGTCCTCCACCCGAACCTGTCCAGCCTCCACCTCCATGCGTGGAGATTGAGCGGCGGCAGTTGATGCCATTTGACTTGCCTCCTGAAGTCTGTGATATCATTCTGGCAGCCAGGCGTCCCTCCACAAAGACGGTATACGCCTGCCGGTGAAACAAATTTGTGGCATGGTGCACAGCAAAGGCTGTGGATCCCCTTTCCGCCCCTCTTTCTGAGGTTCTCCTCTTTCTTCGGCCCAGCAGGGCTCTGCCTTGGGCACCTTGAAAGGTTATCTTGCTGCCATCTCTGCCTTCTTACGGCTTCCTGATCAGCCTTCTCTTTTCAAGTCCCCTGTAGTTACACGCTTTCTAAAAGGCATTACTCACACGTTCCCTCCTGTCCCTTTTGTAATGCCTCAGTGGGACTTGAATCTTCTTCTCACATTTCTAATGTGCGCTCCCTTTGAGCCTCTTCATAATTGTCCTCTTCGTCTGCTGACGCTTAAGACTGGTAGCCATCACCTCGGCTAGATGGGTGAGTGAGCTCCAGGCTTTATCATCAAAGCCTTCTTTTCTCTCTGTTCATCCGGACAAGGTTGTCCTTCGGCCTCGTCCCTCCTTTCTTCCGAAAGTGGTGACCCCCTTTCATCTTGGGCAGTCTGTCACCTTGCCCACCTTCTTCCCGCCTCCGCATCCTTCCAAAGAGGAAGAGAGGCTCCACGGTCTGGACCCAAAACGTGCGCTCTCCTTTTATCTGGACCGCACAAAGCAGTTCCGGGTGGACGACCAACTTTTCGTTGGATACGTGGGTGCTAAGAAGGGGAAAGCTGTGCACAAACGGACCATCTCTCGGTGGGTCGTTTTGTGCATCAAAATTTGTTATTCCTTGGCAAAAAAAGGACCCTCCTGTTGGGCTGCGCGCCCATTCTACTCGGGCCACAGCGGCTACTACTGCTTTGGGACGGGGTGTCCCTTTGCAGGACATCTGTCAGGCAGCAACGTGGGCTTAGCTACACACGTTTGCCAGGCATTATTGCCTCGACAGCCAAGTCCGGAGGGATGGCTTCTTTGGCCATTCTGTCCTCCAGGACTTTCTGGTGTGATCTTGGTTCGCAGACCCACCACCGGGGATGGTATTGCTTGGGTATCTATTCTAAGGTGAGGAATCTAACTAACGTGTTTCTTTCAGATGAACAAGTTACTTACCTTCGGTAACGATGTATCTGTAAGAAACATTAGTTAGTTAGATTCCTCAACGACCCACCCATCCTCCCCGTTCTGCGAACTGACATCTAGGGTTAGGGTTATCCTTTTCAGGCCCCTAGATTTTATTTTTGGCACCAGTGTCGGTCTCTTGCATGGCTCTGCGTTCCTGGCGCGGAATGCTATGTACAAGAACTGACGTCAGCGCGCGAGGGCGGCGTCTAAGTACTCCGACGTCATTCCGGCGCACGACGCCGACGACGGACGCGGAGCCGCAGACGACGCCTAGCGACGCGCAAGGGGTATTGCTGACGAAAAATCTTCCGGATCCAGTCTGACGCCTGGGGATATTCTAAGGTGAGGAATCTAACTAACTAATGTTTCTTACAGATACATCGTTACCGAAGGTAAGTAACTTGTTCTACATACCCGCGAGGGTCTCAAGACGCTGGGGGAGGGGTGCCGCTACTGATCGAACAGCGCGGTCTTGAGTATCCTCCTGAAGGTCAGCAGGTCTTGGGTCTGTTGTAGGCTCGTTGGGAGGGTGTTCCATGTCTTGGCGGCGAGGTGGGAGAAGGATCTCCCGCCGGTGGTTGTTCTTCGGATGCGTAGGACGGTGGCGAGTTAGAGGTCGGCGGAGCGTAGCTGGTGGTTGGGGATGTAGAAGGAGAGCAGTCTGTTGAGGTAGGCTGGGCCGGTCTTGTGGAGTGCTTTGTGTGCGTGGATGAGGAGCTTGAAGGATATCCTCTTGTTGACGGGTAGCCAGTGCAGGTTTCTCAAGTGGGGGGTGATGTGGCTGAGTAGTGGTACGTTGAGGATCAGTCGCGCTGAGGCGTTTTGGATACGTTGTAGTCGTTTGATGAGCTTGGTCGGGGCTCCCGCGTAGAGGGCATTTCCGTAGTCGAGTCTGCTGCTGACGAGGGCCTGGGTGACTGGTTTCTTGTATCTGTCGGGATCCATCTGTAGATCTTGCGGAGCATGTGGAGGGCGTTGAAGCAGGAGGAGGAGACGGCGTTGACTTGCTTGGTCATGGAGAGTGTTGAGTCGAGGATGATTCCCAGGTTGCGTGCGTGGTCGGTGGGTGTCGGGGCTGCCCCCAGTGCCGTCGGCCACCAGGAGTCATGCCAGGCTGAGGGGTTGGAGCCGAGGATGAGGACCTCCGTCTTATTTAAGGGGATAGGGATCGGATAGAGGCCCTTTTAGCCTTCTTCTTCTTAGGAGACATGGTATGACCAGAGGAATCAATGTAGGTAGTAATGTCGGTATCCGTAACCACCTTAGAAGCTGAGGGAAGGGTAGAAGCTCCAGAGTACGGGTGGTCCCTGTAGGAAGGTGGATATCTGACTATGGTTACCCCCAACTTTTTGCCTAGTGTCTAGCTGGTTTTTCGACTTAGTTGGCCTGAGATCCTGCCATTCAGGGTCTCAGGCTGTCTGCTCTCTCTGTAAAATGGACTCCATGTACCCTAGGTACATACACAATTGGTAAGGATCACCTTATTGGACCCTGTACAGTGTACCCTAGGTACCCAGGGCATAGGTGTACCCTAGGCCTCCCAGGGGCTGCAGCATGTATTATGCCACCCCTGGTCTGGCCTTCCAATCAGACACAACTGGCTGATCACTCAGCTGGGGCAAGGTCGTGTAATCACCCCTTGCTTAGGTATAGTATGCCTATATCTACCCTTATATATAGACACATGTGTACCTATCAGTCACTCCTATGGCAGGCCTTAACAATCCTGGAGGCAGAGTGCTTGGTAACATGTGAGATGGTGCTCTAGCATGAGCTGAGCCTGTCTGCAGCTTTCGGAACCAAGTCCTTATAGCTGTTCTATGATATAGCCTACCATATACTCTTAAAGTGCCTTATAATCTTAAACGGTTATGGTAACTATGGTTTGGCTTTATCAAAACATGTCGTGTAAGGTGTCTAACACTTTGGAATAATACCCCCATTCCATTTCTGGTGATGAGGATATTATCCCTCCCTTCTAGAGGGAGAGACATGTTAAAATCCTACTTTGCTGTTTAACTCTAACCAAAGCCTCAGCATCACAAAATGGATGCTGCTGCCACAGACACAAGTCTGACCTCCTGCTGCTGGGAGTGATCCCAACCAGGGAGGCCTGGACAATAGGTTTCCTGCTTGGGGAGGTGCTAGCACCTCCCCAGACAGCCTGTAGTGTATTGGGGCAGGGTGGGCTGAAAGGAATGAGACATGCCTGGGGCACACAAGGTGTTCCTTGCATAGTCCAGTTCAAACCGGCGCTGGGGCACTCCAGCCCCAGCTCTGGCGCGAAACTGGACAAAGGGAAGTGGGTGTAACCACCCCCTCCCAGGTCCCACCCATAAGGCGTGACCTAGCAGGTATCCCAGCCCCCCAGATAAGTATAAGAGTGGGAGTTGGGCCTCAAGACTTTAGATTATCCTGAACCTGCAAAACTGAACAGAAACTCTGGACCTTCGACATTCGACGAAAGAAGAAGACTGAAGAATCTCCCTTGTAGCCAAGGAGTGGCTACCCTGTGCAAACAGGCACCATCAAGAGACTACCCTTTGCTTTGCGACCGTTCTACGAGGAACCGACTGCAGAGCCCGACCAGAGCCTTGACTTCCAGACTTTTCCGACCCTCATCCACATCTGCAGCAGAGCTGAGATCCGTGGAGGCGACGAGCGACGTGGGACCGGCTACCTGGGAAAAGTGGCTAGTAACTTACAGCGCAGCTTCTGAGGTACCCTCGAAGTTGTGCACCGGGGATTGAGAAGCCCCAACCCCAAGCACCATCTGCACCGAAGATCAGCCCCCCACACTCCACGAGTCCTGCGTGGGGCCCTTCAGCATTTTCCTGCTTGCCGCGTCTGTCCGGTTGCTTGCCCGCTGGCTAGTGGCCTCTGTGACGACGCACCCTGAAATCTTCTGCGCTGGTTTGGCTCCTCCAGACTGGCTCCCGCTTCTCTGCAAAGAAGAAGCACCCCAGACCTTCCTGGTCTGCACCAGAAGCAAGTCCTTCGTTCTTCGTGGGTTCTGCTTGCCAAGGCTTGGTGAGTCCTAGTCCAACTTCGACGCCGCCGACAGCAAGAGCCTTCGTGGGACAGCTCGCCTCCTGGTCCTGGTCGTCCTCGACGCTTCCTGGTCCTCCTGGCTGCAGCGACAAGCTTCACCTTCACCTGCAACACTTCACGACCTCGCCTGGTTCCTTCCTGGTTCCACGTGGTCACTGGCTAGTGACCTTGACTCTGTCCCTTCTGCTTGCAGGTTTCTTCTCTTCTTGATCCCAGCCTTGGGATCCACCGGACACTCTTCACTGACTGCCTGTCAGCATCTTTCTTCAGGCATCCATAGGAGTCGACGACGAAAACGACGCATCTTCACCCCTATGCACCCGCAGCCTGTGGGCTAGGTAACTTGGGTACTCCGGTGCTCATCAGGATAGTGACTATCCTAGTGTCTAGTTTTCAAGTCTCAACTTCCTAGCTACTCCGGAAGTGTCCTAAATCTACCGTTTTCTAAACTGTACTATTGCTATTGACTTTTACGCATTACGCGTGAGTGTTTCCACTCTGCACACGAATCCCGTGGGCCTCCCACTTCCTAACTAACGCTAGTGTAGTGTAGCCCCAGCGATTCCCTAGGCCTAGGCCTATTCTATTTCCGTGACAGTGGTTCTTATACCACTTACTTAGTATATGGTTTGCGTGGCCCCTAGGGCCTAACTGTATTACTTACCTGTGTGACTTACTGTATGCATTAATAAGACTGTGTTGTACTTACCTCTAATCTCATAAAGAGTGCTGAGGGTTTGCTTAGAATAAATACACTTTATTTTATATATATATCTGTTGTGGTGTCCTTTCATTTGGTATTCAAGGGATTATATATGGTATCACAGCTGGCTTCACATGCCATTCAGAGTTTAGCCTAAGACTGCTCTTGTCCATGCTACCACTAGGATAGCTGGTCTATAAGGTTGACTTTACAACCAATCACCATAAGGGTATTTGGACTGATATAAGGTGTACACTATAACTAGTGACATCATACATCAGGCCAACTTCTCACAGTCCCGAGTGGAGGGGGGTGGCAACTTAGGGAGCACTTGCGTGTGTGGCCAATTGTGCGCCTTAGAAGAAGTAGATTTACCACCAGAAGAAGATGTGGAAGGATGAGCAGTGTCCTGCTGAAGTATCTTATGACGTTTTGCGAAATTCTCTAACTGCGCCGTCAGAGGTTTCAAAGCGGCCGCCAGCGCTTTATTTACTGTCTTCGGAACCGCTACCGCCTTATTGACGGAGTCTTGCACTGAGGCATCGAGAGCATTCACAAGGATGTCCTCCAGGAGGGGCCCATACTCCTCCTCATAGTACCCATAGTCATCCTCCTCAAAGTAGGCCCAGTCTTCCATTGCAAGAGAGTCGAGGGAGACACTTGTGAAAAGTAATCCAGATCCCAGAGGAATCGGTCAAGGGGGAGCAGCCATGGTGCACCACACACAAACAACTAAGAACGCTCCTCAGCAAAACTGTAGTTCAACAAATCAGCCCAAAGGGCGTCAAGAGCCAAGTTCTCCTATTCGGAAAGGCCTGCACACAGCTTGGGGCCTGCCGTGTTGTACAGCCCAGGGTAGGCGTCACGGGGGCACAGAAGGACAACCTCCACTCCGAAACGCGTTTGAAATACGCGTGGAGCGAGGAGGATCGAAATCAAAACGTTGCGAAGCCCAAAAGTAGCCAAAACGAGCCCAATTGGGCTACGTGAGGCTCCTGAGAAAATACACGGGCCCGTATAAGGGAAGGCGCCGCAGACCGCTTAGGTTTGAAGCGGTTCGTAAGGGAGTCTGACAAAGGCAGTCGGAAGGTGGGGAACGCGTGCGACCGCACCCGCCGCCTTCCGAGTGCCCGATAAAGCAGCAGCGCAACGCGCTAAAGAAAAATTTCGCACAACAGCGCAAAGTGCGAGGTAAAGACAAAACAAGCTTTTCTCCCTATATATCTCGTAACAGTACAGCAATAAAAAATACCTTAACAAATCAGGAAATAATAGAAAAGCATGAGTTATGGCAAGAGAAAAGTTCCAGCACTTAACTTATTGGCGAGCAGCAAAGAAAGAAGTGTTTCTGTGTAAAGAGTCATTCATAGGGCTAGTCTCTACGGTTGGGTTATGACGCTAAGCATTCTGGGAATGTATTATTTCCTGTCTTGTAAAAAAATGTCTTATTGGCTGCTGATTGTTGCAGTAAAAGAAAGAGAAAGCATAATCTGAAGCCTCCGGTCCTGTAATAGAATTGTATCCTTATTAGACATGTGGACAGGTGGTGTGACGGCTTCAAACCTCAAATGTTCCTGCCTGACACCAGAGCCAAGACCAAGAAAGTGATTGGATGAGCATAGAGAAAAAAATACAAGAAGTAGAAATAAGCAACCTCAACCAACAAAGAGGAAGCCCCATTGAATGTAGGGTACTGACTTCCTACTCCACTCTTGGAGACTGGAGCATAATTTGACCCTTGGTAGGGTCTACAGCATCACAAATGATGCCTGGGAACTCTGAAATGTGAAGGATGCCCCCCTCTCCCTCCTAGACTCAGTCCATGTCTACTTGTAACAAAGCCTGCGAGGCTGAACCATCAGTACAGGACACACCGCAGCATGAAAGTAAGGTCTCTCCAGGCAAAGGTTGTAGAAAGGGCACCAAGTATCTATGAGGAACAATCTAGGTAGCTTATTGATAAGGAAAAGGAGTAAAACAGGAATTTAGACACATCCTAGGTTCAAGAATCACAAGACAATGAACAAAGAAAGGGTTAACAAAGCACATTAGATCTTTCGTCTAACAAACCAAGACAGCTGGATGTGTTCCATGGACATCAGTGATACGGACTGCCATTTCCCAGTAGTTCAGAGGAACAGAAAAGTTTAGATTTGTGGTCCAGTGCAAGCATTTCTTTTATGTTTTTTCAAGGTAAATCTTTCTTTGTATTTTAGGGTATTTTTAGCGTACAACGATGTGTACTTTGATAGTATACAAACAGAAGTACAGTACATATAAGACTTAGAATAATCCTGCCAATGGTCATAGTGATACAAGAAATGTCCGTCTGTCCATTGGTGATACGTACAATGGTCCGCTCCAGAAAACAACTATATGTGGGACTTCCCTGTGGCGAATAAAATGTGTACTGTACTCTAAAGATCATTCAGGTAAAAAGAGTGGGGGGAGGAGCATTTGAGGGATAGGGGAGAAAGAGTGAGGCAGGGCTGGGGCCCCCAGCATAGGATGAAGGTTCCAGTGCTTGTTCCATTGGGATACAACAAAGCATAAAACCACCATATACCTTGATGTATGGTCTGTCCTAGTCCATCCTACCCTTGTGCCACAGCTCCTTTCCCGATAATCGATGCCGAATGTGTCCGCTCCTACAAGCGGAATTAACCCTTAGAAATATGCCCATCCGATATAGACAGTGCACCTTCAGGATTGGACGGACAGTAAGCCTCAGAAAAGGGATGTTAAACTCCCTCACCAGGGCTATGACCGAGCGCAGGCTGGGTGGACTCTGGTTATGGATCTGGGATGAAGACGGCTCCTGAACAGCCTCGAGCACATCCACCTTATGGTGGAGACCATATATTTCCAATCTGTTGCTGTTGGTCGATTGTCGGTCACAGCGGTGATCTCCAATTTGCATGGCAGAGGTTGGGGTTCATCTCGGAACGAAAAGAATCGATTCATATGTAGACAACTAAATTCTGAAGGCAACTCACAAGAGAGACTTCTTCAGGATTACAAAGTGACACTGGAAATGTAAAAGGGCAAGAACTTCAAGCCAGCTTTGTGAGTTCCAAGCAGTTCCAATTCCAGTGATTTAATATCTAGGAGTAAATAATGAACTTGAGTCTGGCGAAAGTATAATTTGGAGGAGAATTGAGGATCCATTCCAATGAAGTGCACAATGTCGCCCTTCAGGAAGAATCTGACCGCAAAGAAAATATTGTTGGTTCTTTCTTCAGGGGTCTGGTGTTTCAGTAATTTTACACGCGAGGCTGCACACTGCACGAGCTCCTTCCAGGAATGTCTAACGCATCAATAGAGTCTGCGCTCATGGACTGGGGTGACAAATTGATGCGATCAGATGAATCATTGCAACACTCCCATGATGGACAACCAGAATAATCTCATGAGGTGTTCCCTTTCAGCAGCCTCTTCATAAGAGCTCTACCTCCTTGATGCCGCCCTCCTGGGCTTCAGTGCTCGTCTTGTGGGCTTCCAAGCTCACGGGAGCATGGCCTCAAGTAGAAAGGTCCTAACGGATAAACATGTCGGACGTCAATGAGGCGCTGGTTTTGAAACCTTTCCTTATAGTTCTCGAGGACCACAAAGTTTCCATAAAAGCGTACCCTTCTGCAGTGACATACTTCATCAATATCCAGGGAGACGATCACGGGCACTGTCCAAGGACGGCCGGAGGGTTTGGCACTTCTTGATCATCAAGAATCTCAAGAAGGTATTAGGAATTTCAGGTGTATGAAGTCTACAGGCAGAGGCGTGTCAGAAGGGAATGAGTGGGTCATCAAAAATCACTTCTTCTTCACTGGTTTGGTGGACTTCGAGTCCACCAACCACTGCCGCCTCAGCCATTGCAGACCGTACCGAATACCACAAGTCTGCTTCGTGGCTCGCAAAGCACCGGTGCTTGCTAAATGAGTTTTGGATGAGTTGGTCTGGGGTATTCCTCCACACTCATCTTCTGATATCCTTAATTCCATGGATTATGTTTCATATCGACACGTGGGTCAGACAGGTTTAGTGAGTATGAACTCCTCTTTATCTGCTGGTCCTCCAGAACAGGGTTATCTAGTAGCCTTCGATGCCCCTGCATTACCCCATATAACACCACGTACCCTTCGATGGCCCTACATTACCCCATCTAACGTCAACTACCCTTCGATGCCCCTGCGTTACCCCATCCAACGTCATGTACCCTTCGATGCCCTTGCATAACCCCATCTAACGTCACATACCCTTCGATGCCCTTGCATTACCCATCTAACGTCACATACCCTTCAATGCCCCTGCATTACACATCTAACGTCATGTACCCATTGATGCCCCTACATTACCCCATCTAATGTCACATACCTTTCAATGCCTGTACATTACCCCATATAACGTCCTGTACCCTTCGATGCCCCTGCATTACCCCATCTAACGTCATGTACCCTTCGATGAACTGCATTATCCTATCTTAACGTCATGTACCCTTCAATGCCCCTGCATTACCCCATCTAACGTCAAGTACCCTTCGATGCACCTGCATTGCCCCATCTTACATCACATACCTTTCAATGCCTGTACATTACCCCATATAACGTCCTGTACCCTTCGATGCCCCTGCATTACCCCATCTAACGTCATGTACCCTTCGATGAACTGCAATACCCCATCTAACGTTAAGTACCCTTCGATGCCCCTGCATTGCCCCATCTTACATCACGTACCTTTCGATGCCTATACATTAACCCATCTAACGTCACCTACCCTTAGATGCCCCTGCATTCTCCATCTAACTTACCCTTCAGTGCCCCTGCGTTACCCCATCTAATTTACCCTTTGATGCCCCTGCTTTACCCCATCTAGCGTACCCTTCGATGTCCCTGCCTCAACCCATCTAGACTAGCGTAACCTTCGATGATCCAGCATTACCCCATCTAAGGTCACGTACCCATAGATGCCCCTGCATTACCCCATCTAACGTCACATACCCTTCGATCCCCTGCGTTAACCCATCAAAAGTTCTTTACCCTTCGATACCCCTGTTACCCATCTAATGCTGATTACATATAATGTGTTCCAGATTTTAGGGGCAATTGTGGAGAAGGAATGTTTGTAGGTTTTCTTTTTGTTAAATTTTCAGGGCTTCAGTAGAGTCTGCTTCATAGATATCTATTCTCTAGTACCCTTCGATGCCCCTGCATTACCCATCTAACGTCACGTACCCGTCGATGCCCCTGCATTACCCCATCTAGCATCACATACTCTTCAATGCCCCTACATTACCCCATCTAACGTCACATACCCTTCGATGCCCCTGCATTACCCCATCTAACGTCACGTACCCTTCGGTCCCCTGCGTTACCCCATCTAAAGTTCTGAACCCTTCGATCCCCCTGTTACCCATCTGACGTCACATACACTTTGCCACGTGCCCTTCGATGCCCCTGCATTAACCCATCTGACGTCACATACCCTTCGATGCCCCTGCATTACTCCATCTAGTATCATGTACCCTTCGATACCCCTGCATTACCCTCTGCCCTACCCTGAATTTCCAACCCCAGGTATGAATCAGGCTTCTTTTTTTCTCAACGCTAGATTCAAAAGGCTTCAGCTGGCGGCAGTCCCCTCTGGAGCACCTCCAGGCCCCAGAGGTCCTTTTGGGATGCTGTATAGGCTCATGCTGGTGGGTCCCTCCCTGATGCCTCCCCAGAGTGGTCTAACGCTGGACATGGTGACTCAGGCCCCTCTGGATCAGCCTCCTTCAAAATTATAGGAGCAGTCCTTCGGTCCCAGAGGGAAACTCAAAGCTGGTGGAAGAGCTGCAACTGGAATAAAACCTGTACAAGAGGCAATATAGTATGCATGACCTCTGGAGTCAGAATGACATCCTTTGGACATACCTCAAGTGGCTCCACATGACATGGAGGACAGTAGTGAGGCAACACACCTGCTTGCTCCCCTCCCTCTACGGTGGATTGCTCTTTCATTAAGGAATGCAAATACACTCAGATCTCCAGAGGCAGAGCTCCCTTCTGACCCTCTTCGTCCTGAGGTGGTTTAAGTTCACCGCGATTCGTCAGGCGGTAAAGGTTCTGCCTTTGCCAAGGCCGGACTTCAGCTGAGGTGTTGCAACCTTCAGTGCAAACTTCCCATGAGGCTCCCTCGCAGCCTTCAGTGTAAACTTCCCATGAAGCTCCCTTGCAGCCTTCAGGGCAAGCTTCCCATCAGGCCCTCTCGCAGCCTGAGAGACTCCCACTTCTGCATCGGCAGTCATCAGGCTAGTTGTGAATCGGTAGAAGCTGCCTTCGAGGGGTGGTCTTTCTCTCCATCCATCCCTGAGAGCTTGGTGGTCGAACTGTCATGCTGCTGATTTCAGGCAGGTTTCAGACCCTTTGTTTTTAACAGGTGATAATTGTACTTCCCTACGGTGCCGCATATCTCCAGATAAGCAGGTACTTGTGTAGGTTGTATCGTTCCTTTTATATTCACTTTTCACAGTCTTTCACATTGCAGTAGTGTTATGTCATGGTCCTGAAGAAAGCCGCTGTCATTTTGTTGAGACGCTAGTTGGCTGAAACATGTAGACCTAAGAGGTCGTGTTCCTACATCATTTGTGTACACGTTTTCCTCCAATATTCCTGCTTTTTTATTCTTGATACCACTGGATATTGAATAAAAATATTTTTCTATTGGTAATCAATTTTAAACCACTTTCCACACACTGCACTTATTCTCACCACACTTTTGGCAGCTTTTTTCATTCTGAGATTTATATCCTCCTAGTTACATCAATTATAAACATCCTTGAGCTCCTCCTTTTTACAGTAACTAAAGGAGTTGTAGCTCTTTAACCGCACCAGGTGCGGTTAAGGGAGGTCCCAGATGATGAAGCATGCCACTTCGGTGGGTGATGGGACTTGGTCCCTTATAAAAGGACTTCTGCATATCTGTATGTAGCTGGTACGCTGTGCTTGTGTTTAAGGTAGACTGCTGTAGATCCGCGGACTTCTATGTTGTTGTAGTTTCAGTCATTTGGGGATCTGTCCGCGCAGGTCTTTAAACTCCCTCAGACCCTCCTAATAATTGTGTATTTCTTTATCTTGTGCAGCCACGGCTGCGGGTCACTTCACGTTTGACACACAGCAGTGCTGTTGTGTATTAGTCTTATGCTATAGTTCTCATTTCATATCAGGTGCGGTATTCTGACACTGTTAACATGGCTGAACTCACAGGTTTAGCCTTTGACGATGACATGGCTAGACTCATTCTGACTACCACCCCCAGTATTCTTGATAATGTGGTTAACCCTGGAGGAGGATCAGGTGATGATTGGGTCAAATTCCTTATTTTGAAAAAATCCCATACCCGGACTGGTATCCACGGGGCAATTATGACGGAGTATTTGCGTAGCAATTTTGCACCGACTGGCTTAATTGTCACCAACACACCGCGCCTCTTTTTGCAAGACAAGATCTTCCTTAAAGACTGGTCACTGATAGCCTGGCGATGCACTCGCGACTGGTTGATTTTGATCATCAGTACCGCAAAGCGCATCGCCGATGCCATCATGATCGAGATTCAATTGTTAGAGGGACAAATCAAGACCACGCTGTCCAATTCCATCTACAAGAAAAATCTCGATGAGAACAATAAATCTAATAAAGATTTCAAGGATGGCATTCTCTCCTCTAAAATTGATAAGTTCAAAAAAGATCTAGCCAAGTTCGCCATGGAGAAAGTGTATCTTTACACACAAGAGAACTTTGTTCCACCAGAGTTCAACAGGAAAGGCAGACGTTATGGCTCAAATTATTCCTCATCTGGGTCAGAGGATCTGTCTAGTGACTCTGATTCCACCACCCATGAACCATCTCGGTTTAGAGGTAGAGGGAACAACTCTAGACGTAATTGGCGAGGCAGCCAACAACCGCAATGGTGGCAGCCAGCACCATGGCAATATCCCAACCCACCCTCCCTTCCTCCCCAACATGATGCCCTTCAATTCGCCACCACAGTTTTTCCATAATCAGCCTTTTTTAGGCCAGGGCTGGGGCCGTTCGAGGGGGCGGAGAAGAGGCCAACAAACTCAAAATCAAACCCACAACCAGACACGGGTACATTGGAGCCCACCGACTTCACCCCGCAACCTCCGCAGCACGGCGAGAGGTCCAGCAGGGACAGGATCGAGCAGCAGCTAGTGGTGAATCTCAGCTCTTACACCTTGACGGACATGGAAGACAAAGTCCTCAATAGAGGTCTGGGCTTTGTTCCGACCAGTCCAGGGGACCCTTTCACCTTACAATGGGAAGTAGCCAACTTTTTTCGAAAAATCAGACTACATTTCTTTTTCAAAGATAAAGATCATGACATTAAGGATGTAGAAGACTGTGTGAGTGATAGCGGTTTGAGAAATAAATCCACTTTCAATCCACCTGCTCAGTCTTTACCTGCACATGTTCTTGCATATGAGACAGCGGTGACCAAAGACATCGTGGCTCTCATGAGTGAACCCACGACACATTATCATAACTTACCTAATCCAGAAAAACAGGCTCTCACTGCTCTTTCCAAGAATTCTACTATCATCATCAAGCCCGCCGATAAGGGTGGAGCTATTGTGATCCTTAATGCACAAGATTACAGGATCGAGTGTTTAAGACAACTAAGCGATGATAGATTTTACCAACTCCTGGAAAGAAATCCTACACCCCGCATTCAAAAAGAAATCTTTGAGCTGGTCACTGAGGCCAAGCTGGAGGGATGGATTTCAGCACGGGAAGCAGAATATTTGGTGACTGAACATCCGGTCACTCCCTATTTCTACGTTCTACCCAAAATACACAAGGCACAACGTCCCCCACTGGGTAGACCTATCATTTCTGGTCTGGGTTCACTCCTTGAACCATTGTCCACCTTTGTGGACATCTTTCTGAGGCCTTTAGTGAAAACCATGCCTACTTACTTGCAGGACACTAAAGACGTATTACAGCTGCTCCCTTGTCTGGATTTTAACACTGACACCGATTTCCTCGTCTGTTTTGACGTGGAATCACTATTTACCTGCATTCCCCAGACTGAGACCCTTGAAGCCATTAGAGGGCTCCTTGAAGTGAACACAACTGGGTTGAGTTCGCCAGTGACATTCATTATGGATTGTGCCAGGCTGGCCATGACCGAGAACTTTTTTAAGTTCGAGAGTCAATTCTACCTCCAAACATCGGGTACTTCGATGGGCAGCGTTTTTGCCCCCAGCCTGGCCAATCTCTATGTACATCTGTTTGAACAAAACTCTGTTCTGAATTCCAACAACCCTTTCCGCGACTGTATAGTCGAATGGAAGCGCTATATTGACGATATTTTCGTCATTTGGCGGGGTGAGCTTGCCACTTTAGAGACCTTTCACTTGTGGCTTAATGATCAGAACACCTTCCTAAATTTTACCATGGAAGCTAGCAAACTCAGCTTGCCATTTCTGGACCTCCGCATCTTTCCTTTTGACAATGGTTTGGCCAGTGAGCTATACACCAAACCAATGGCAAGAAATTCCCTTTTGTCCTACGAAAGTTTCCATCCCAAGTCACTCCGGGCAGGTTTACCTTTTGGGCAATTCCTCAGACTAAGGCAGAACTGTTCTACTGTGGACAGTTTCAAGGAGCATGCTGATGTCCTTTCTAGGAATTTGAAAGCTCGCAAGTATCCCTCTAAGTTGATTCGCCAATCATACAAACGAGCTGGCAATAACAACCAAGAGGCCTTACTTGAGCCATCTACACCTAAGACCCCTCTGGATAGACTGACATGCGTACAAACGTTCAGTACTCATTCGAACCAACTACAGAAAATCATACGCAAACACTGGCGCATTTTGAATGTAGGACAGGTACATCTAGCTCCTCCACTATTCTCATTTAAGAGAAGCACCAATTTGCGTGATACTTTGGTTCACACACGCCCGAGAAACACGATGGCCTCTACGACCAACACTCTCTGGAATTTGCCACCTGTTCAGGGTCATTATGCTTGTGGTAATTGTGTGGTATGTATACACACGCAACATACCACCGAAATTGACATTGGAACAAACCAACCTTGGAGACAGTTGAAACACACAAACTGCAATAGCGAGAGAGTAATTTATTTGATTACCTGCCCCTGCGACAAGAAATATGTGGGGATGACCACCAAGAAGGTTAAAATGCGGATAATGGAACGCAAAAGCACCATTAGATGTCAGAGACAGGCGACCCGTCTAACCAGACATTTTTGGGATTTAAAGCACAGGCCTGAAGACATAAAGTGGACGATACTCGAACAACCTTTCATTCCGTCCCATGTCACTGATATTTCCAAATTTCTGTTTAGAAAAGAACAACGTTGGGTTTTCAAACTGAGTAGTGACCAAGTGGGGTTGAACGAGGCCATTCCCTGGACCTCACTGTGATAGAGTTGTGTCCCATTTGCCCTGTGGCCATGCGGTCTCTAGCAGCTATTTGTTGTCTGTAACAATGGTTTTACGCTAATTTCAACATTTTGACCGTTTGTTGTCATCACCGGTTCCCTGTACATCCGTGGACCATATATCTAGGGCTTGCTGCTGATGTTAGGCTACATGTGACGAGAATGTATTCGTTCTACTCGGGTAATACTTCTGTCTCTGTATACCATATAGCCTCTTCAGCTTTTTACATTTGCTCCCAGCCCCTTGCATCTTACTACAACGGATCCTTTGCCCTTTTTTACACTCGATATGCATAGGACGTTGTCCCTCGAGTGTCTACTCCATTTATTCTGGCAATAGTAATTATATCCAGCACTGTGTGGCATCACGGGCAGATTAACTCACACCTTATATTCGTTCTCTCTCGATATAGAACTCAACGTTGTTTATAACAATATGACCCTTTTAAGCACCTTTTAAGTTGTGCACATGGAGACAACAAGTGGGTTTAGGGCTTACTCTCACCCTAGCTAGATCCTGTGTGTTTTCATATTCACCTATTTGAAGTGCCCGTAGGCAATCGTCACTTGGCTGTTAAACTACATTACCCGCCATGCTCTACTACCGGCATGTTTCACATCGCGTACGTTACCTTGTCTCCTGAATCACGTGATGAGGGTCACGTACATCATTGGTCTACGCGATGCGGACGAATCACTGGTAGGCTTCAAGTTTGGTGTGCTTACACTGTTCCGGTTACCACTCGGAACAACCAGGAAGAAGGTCGGGGTAACGACGGACAGGTAAGCACACCTTAGATCGTTCGTTGTAATTCACATTCCTGAGGTTGTATCCCAATACCGGTTACTCCTCGTGAGGTCTGTTATCTAGACCCTGTCGGCCCGGGTCTTCACCCCCGTTTAAATATTGGACACTAGATTTATTTTGTCACAGCACTGGGCTATCCCCCCTTGGACGCTTTGTTTGGCGTTTTTCGTGGGCTGTAGTAAGGGCACTGAGAAAGGTCACTATATCCAGTGCTCCGGTGTTGTCTTGCTACTTCCAGTTCTAGTATCTGGAATCAACCTGGTCATGCTCGAGAGGAACACGCTTGCTGTGGCGTTGTTCTAGCGTGTCTGGTATTTGCATTCAGAACCCTTGCATTTTGTCAACTGATACCTGGGAGAGTGTCAGTACTCCCAGCGAGGGGTCTACTGTAGCATTAATTTTACATTCATGTTTTGGATAGTCAATCTACCGCCTTGTCATGTTGTGTGTGTATATAGCTAACTTTGTTCGTATTGACTTTAGTGAATAGACAACACTATGCTTGAGTAGTTTTTGTCTGCTCCTTCTGTCTTTTAGAGCGTTGCCTCACGCCCTGAGTTGTTACCAGGAGTGTAGGACGTTCCCCGATCATTGACGGGTAAGAAGGCATTCTATATCCCTTCACGGCATATGTTTACTTTTGAAATGTTTGCATTTGTCTACCTACACTTGCCATCCTGACCAGCTTAGTTCAATTATGTATGTCTGTCCCCGTTGACATCTTAAAATTACCCTTTGTTTTTAACAGGTGATAATTGTACTTCCCTACGGTGCCGCATATCTCCAGATAAGCAGGTACTTGTGTAGGTTGTATCGTTCCTTTTATACTCACTTTTCACAGTCTTTCACATTGCAGTAGTGTTATGTCATGGTCCTGAAGAAAGCCACTGTCATTTTGTTGAGACGCTAGTTGGCTGAAACATGTAGACCTAAGAGGTCGTGTTCCTACATCATTTGTGTACACGTTTTCCTCCAATATTCCTGCTTTTTTATTCTTGATACCACTGGATATTGAATAAAAATATTTTTCTATTGGTAATCAATTTTAAACCACTTTCCACACACTGCACTTATTCTCACCACACTTTTGGCAGCTTTTTTCATTCTGAGATTTATGTCCTCCTAGTTACATCAATTATAAACATCCTTGAGCTCCTCCTTTTTACAGTAACTAAAGGAGTTGTAGCTCTTTAACCGCACCAGGTGCGGTTAAGGGAGGTCCCAGATGATGAAGCATGCCACTTCGGTGGGTGATGGGATTTGGTCCCTTATAAAAGGACTTCTGCATATCTGTATGTAGCTGGTACGCTGTGCTTGTGTTTAAGGTAGACTGCTGTAGACCCACGGACTTCTATGTTGTTGAGGTTTCAGACATCACCAGCAGACAAATTCCAAAAAACTCAAGGCTTTTGGGAGAAATATTCTGTCCGTTGTAGTTTAGCCTAGAAATCCTTGGATGCCCTATGTCTGCTGTGTAGATACTCTGACGCCTTGCGGGATATGGCTCATATGGTGTTCCCCCAATTTCCAGATCGCCTTGAGGAACGTTTGTTTGAGGCAGCGAAGGAAGGTCCAGGCATGTCATCAAGGCCGATCTGGACACAGCCGACTGTCGCACGGACAATGAGGTCTTCAATACCCCTGTATCTCCAGGCACGGTTGAGGTCTTTGGGTTCTTCAAGCTACAGACCGGCGACCTTGACGTGCCTCCCTTCTGATACTGCCAGTTATTTGGAGACAAGGCTAACTCTGCTTTAGAGATTCAAGGCAAACAGAGCTACAGCTCTTTGTCCTGGTCTACAGTTGCCCAAGAAGGGCTACCGGCGATCCTGGAGGGATTCAACCCCAGCAGCCACTGCAGAATCCCCTGTTCGGGTAGGGCAGGGGCAAGTGTTGGAACACACAGCAGGCCGCTTTAATTTGCACTTGTTGGAGCATGTTAGGCCCATGGGAAGACTAGTGTCCTCCTTTCTACAGGCCCGAAGGCTGTCATTTCAGGCATTGGTCCTTCCAATTGAAGAAGATGCCATGACCAGTGCTTGCCACGAACCCCATGCCCAGATCCCGCCCCACCAGTTCCTTCTGGCATTTGTGTTCCGTAGCAAAGCAGTGCCAATGCTGGTACAGAAAGTAGCAGTGGAGTTAGTACCAGAGTAGGTGCTGCTCTCAGAACGTAGTCCCGAAGAAGGATGGTGGTCTGTGTCTGATTCTGGACTTGCGGGTCTTGAACCTCTGCTTCCGCAAGTAAAAGATCTGAATTCTGTCTCCGGCTCATGTTCTTTTGATTCTGGAATCAAGCTAGTCTGGCTGAAGAGGGGTGAAACCTCGAAACCGGTCCTAGGATGCTTGTTTCCTGTCCAGGGAGGACCTGGCCTGGTAGCTCGGGCTGGACTGTTCCCATGAGGCACAGGGTCAAGACTGATTTGCATATGGCTAGGTCTAAACTTGGGTGGCATGGTGAGCAAAAGAATGATGGATTTAACCCAGATCTCTTGACTGGGGGTGAATGTTTTGATTTGTTCTACATTCTGTCCATTAATTGTGTGTCTTTTGGGGCCGTGAGCGGGAGACTCGATGCTGTCGCTCAACAAGACGCATTTCCCCCTTCCGGTCCTGGCGTCATGAGGTGCCTGCGGTTTGTGGTAGGGTCCACCCACTACCAGCTTGTGGTTCTCCTGTTTCGATTGACGTGGTGCGTCCCTTCATATAAAAGGATCACGCCTGTATCTTGAACATGTTCAGTGCCTGTGTGCCATGGATAGAAGTCACCAGGCAGGTTTGGATAAACTGAACTGCTTTTAGTTGAGACAGGAACTAGGGAAGATTATGAGTTACTGAATAGGCCATAGACAGTGGATTCCAGAAACACTGTTCTGTGTTGCCTGGTGCGCTCTGCAGATGGTGCTGTTCAGCAAAAGCAGGTGCATGGACCTCTTCTGAACCTGCACATCTCAGGTGATCCAGCCCCAGGAGCACCACCTTAAATGTCCTTCCCATTGCTTGCATGTCAGTATGAAACTCTGACCTTATGGTGCTGAAGCGAGGCCTGGTGCGTGGCAAACTGGCACATGTGCCAAGTATGGAAACTGTATTTAATGGAAACATATTGAGCTGTGCTTGTTTTTTACCCCAATATGGAAAACGTGCTGGACCTGTGACCTCAGCAAAGAACACAAAGGTAAGGTTCCTCTCGGACAGACTTCACAGAGCCTAACAGACACACAACCCCTGCACGACTTTCAAAAACACAAAGTGCTGCCCACATGCTTGTTCAAAATCAGTGCTTAGAGGTCCTTGTGCTGGCTCCAAATATTCACAAAATCGCAGACACAGTTCAACAATGTAAAATAGACTTCAGAGATTTGATGAACTGCACATGTTAATGACCCAAGTGTGAGAAGCCGGGTTTCTGTTGCAGTAACCCCCCTACTTTTTGCCAGACTACTGATGCAATTTTTCTTGGTGTGCCCCGGTCCCTGCCAATCAGGTTCCCAGGGCCTGTGCTCTTTCCCCAAACCTGTACCCAATTGGCATCTCTGGCCACAGGTCAGCCCCTGGTAAATGGGACCACAGGTACCCAGGGCCCTGTGACCAGAGAAGGCCCCTAAGGGCTGCGGCACTTATTGTGCCACCCTTAGAGGCCCTGTACCCTGACACACACACACTGCCTTTGCAGGTTGCGTGTTTTGGTGCAGAACAAAGTGAAGAGTTGACATGGCACACATCCCTGTGTGCCATGCCTACAACCCACTGCCCTGGCATAGGTCAGTCACCCCTCTAGCTCAGTGCCCTATGCCAGTGGTGAGGGTACAGGTGCATGAGCCCTGTACACTTAGTGTCTAAGTCCATTCTTAGACATTGTAAGTGCAGTGCTGCCATTAAGAATATATGGTGCTGGGAGTTTGTCATTAAGAACTCCACAGCACCATAATGGCTGCACTGACGACTGGGAAGTTTGGTATCAAACTTCTCATCACATTAAACCCACACTAATGCCAGTGTGGGATTTAATGAAAAATGCTGCCTTTGTGAGCTTCCCCAGGCCAATTGCTGCTTTCATCAACTTGTCCCCATTGGTTCTGACCCCCACTTTGGGCGAGAGAACCGGCGGGAAAACAAGTAAGGAAGAGAGGTGTGCCCACCTCTGCCAACTTCACCCCTCAGGTGGGGGAGGCGAGGTGAAGCACAACTCTCAGTCCCTGTCATCTTGCAGATTTGGGGGCCCAGCCAACCAGGGAAAGGCTTATGCCTCCCTCCCACTGGAGGGTGGTATAATAGGGGGGTGTACCCATCGCAGGAAAGGGACCCATTGGTCCCAACCTTTTTCCTCCCTGTAACGCCCCTAAATCTAGTATTTAAGGGCAGCCCTGAACCTTCCTACCTCAGACCAGAACCAACTACAAGAAAAGAAGAAGGACCAAATAGCGGTGCCGAAGCTAACAAGAGGATGACGCCCACTGACTTGGCCCCAGCCCTACTGGCCTGTCTCCACCTCGAACCTGCTCCTGCGAAATAATGGTGTGTCCTGCAGCTAGCAACCTCAAAAACGCCAGAGGACCTGCCTGCCTTCAACCCAAAAGACAGTGTCTCCCGTGAACACCTGATTTGTTCATCTGCAACCTCTAGCTCCTGCCGGACACCGCGAATCCGCACCACTCTGCAACCCCTGTCCACGGCCTGAGCTCGAGTGGGCAAACACCACGAGGAGGTCCTCCCGGCGATTCTGACCCTAGACCTGGTGACCCCGGACCTGCCACAAGCCTCCAGGCGACGCCTGCAGCCTAAATCCGGAGGGTGCCCACAACCGCGAACAGGAGCTGGTAAGAAGATCCGACCCTAAAAGGCACCCCTGCACCCGATGCCCCACTGCCTCGGGTGGCCAAACCGACAATGCCTAACCAACCCTAAACTTCCCAACGTACCTCTTGAAGTGGTGGTCGCACCCAGAAGACCTTCGTCCCCAAGCCTGCAGTGCCTTTGCAAACCGGAGGTTCCCCATTGCAAACAACAAGGTCGCCCGACGTCGAAACAGCACCCTGCACCCGGCCGCCCTAGTGTCGCTAAGGGTGCACCTTTGGTGCTACTTTCTTTCCCCATTTGCCCTGAGCTAAAGTCTAGGAGCTTTGCTCCCACAACCAAGTGGCCTGCTCGTCAGCAGCCACTGACCGGAGGCTCCTTATCCCCCATTGGATAACATTGGGCCTCAGCACTCTGCACCTGACCACCTTAGTGTAACAAGAGTGCATCCCTGACCCGGGGGGGACCCCTGAGGCTACCCCCAGAACCTCAACTCCCACTACCAGATACTGACCTTAAAACCAATTACACAATTTTCCTCCATTGGATAACATTGACTGTTTTTCTTGGAAAAGTTTCGAAGTGTGGAGTTTGAAAACCTAAAGAAATTCTTTAAAATTACAATGTTTAATGTTAGAATTGGGAATCTCTGGTTGACACAGGTAGGGACTTGTGTCAAACAGGGATCCCTTCTTCCAGTCAGGATGCGGGGATTACCATCTTCAAATAACCCCTGCTCACCATCTAGGTAGCTTGGCGCGAGCAGACAAGGCGTTATCTCAGAGCGTCATAGGTTAAACATTGGTGAACCCATACAGTGACCCAGTGACCCACCACAAATAGACTCCACACAAGGATTATCAAAAATAAGTATTTTTATATATATCAGGCTTAGCACAAGACCAAATAACGTTTACGGCCCACAATACTATTAGCACAAAGAAAAGAAAAGAGTTCTTGAGTTTAGCGTGATGTTAATGTTCTGTGCGCGTCGTGCCTCTCCGTACCCGGTGGAAATATGCTCAGGCACGGGTCTCACACACACTGCAGGTGCTTCGAGGTGAAGCGTACACCTTACGGTGCGAACGTACACAGTACCTTTATCTTGAGGAGTTTGTCACGGACGATGCTTTAAAAACCAGCGCGTTGTACGTCGTGTTGTCCTCCTGTCGCGGCGCGTACTACGGCACGTTGGGCCTTGGGTCGCGTTGCTCGAGGGGACCGTGCGGATGTACGGTGCTCTTGAGTTTTGTGGCGGCATACGCGCCGTACCGTGAGATCAGTACCCTTCTTTGAAGCACGATGAGGAAGCGAACCATACGCTCCGTTTGGGAGAGACGTACGCAGCTACTCTACGCACCGCAGCCTTTCCGAAGCAGGGGAAAGGAGCGTACGCTGAGTAGTACGGTTCATAGGAACTGAAAGCAAGTACGGTGCGAAGTCCTTCCTTTACGTTGTGAGCTACGGCTCGCAGGGGCCTCTTAGTTGCGTTGCTCGGGCCGGACAGGTCCTTCCTTTGCGTTGCGAGCTACGGCTCGTTGGGGGCCTCTAGTCACGTTGTGCGGGCCGGACAGCGGGGTATAGGGTTTTGAGGGTACGCTTCGATTGTCGAGGCGTACACAGCAGTTCGCTTCCACGTTACGGGGAAAACGGCGGTTTTCCGGCGCTCTTTTCATGGCGGTGAAGTCCACTGGTCCTGGGACTTCGTTCAGGGGGCAAGCTCCAGCACAAGCCCTTGGAGACCTTAAACAGCACAAGTTGAAGCAAAATTTATCAGCAATCTTTCTCCTCTCCTTCAGCAGCAGGGCAACCACTGCAGGCCTATCCCCCAGGTCAGGGACAGTACTCCTCCTACAACTTTCCCGGTTCCTTCCCCTCAGGCAGAGGTTCGTCTTGTAGCAGGATCTGATTTCTTAGGAGCAGGGCTCCTATACTGATACTACATTTGTTTTGTTCTTGCAGGCCAGGGGGGCCCTTGCCTAGTTCGGTCTGGTTTCTGAGCACTTTGTTGACATGATGCAGGCTTCTTCATTCAGGGTGCAGGGCAGAGTCATCAGACGCTCCACAGGGGGTGGAGCCAGCAATGTGGTGGCAGAGAACAGCCCTATTCAGAGTCCAGGTGTACTCCTCCCACCCATCTATATGTCAATCTCTCCAATCACCACCAGGCTACCTAGCCCTGCCCCTCTGGGTTTCCCCAGCCCTGTCACTCACACAAGCCAGACAGCAGATACACATCAGCGCAGAGGGGGGCTGAAATGGTTAGGCAAGCAAAGGCCATCTTTCTAAAAGTGGCGTTTGCAAACACAGAACATTAAAATAAACTGTGCTAAAAGATGTATTTTATTATTCTGAGTTCAGGCATACTAAATTCGATTTTCTACCATGTTCCCTGGGTCTGTTAGGATCATAGGATGTAACATTTCTAACAGCCCATTCTGGCCTATGAGAACAGGGTAGCCTTACAATAGTGAAAAACAAAAATGGCTGTAATTCACTATTAGGACATGCCACACACATCAGGGCTTGTCCTACCTTATGCTTACAATGCACCCTGCCCTTGGGCCTACCATAGCGGTGACTAACATGAAGTTAAGGGAAGGTTTAGGGACTGGCAAGTGGGTGCACTTGCCAGTCAGCATGTCAGTACCAGTCTGCACGCAGGTTCTGCAATGGCAGACCTAGACACATTTTACCAGGCCGCTTCTATGGGTGGCACAACCAGTGCTGCAAGCCCACCAGCAGCATTTGTATTTACAAGCCCTGGGCACACCTGGTGCACTTTACTGGGGTCTGACAGTAAACCAAATAAGCCAATCATGGAATCCAACCAACATATACATTTTATACAGGGAGCACTTGCACTGTGGCACTGGTTGGTAGTGGCACAGCGCTCTGAGCGGCCAACACCAGCAAAACACATAAGGCACAGCAACAAAAAGTGGAAGGGAGACTCACGCCAAGGTGCCAGGTCTAACATTTAACAAAAACGATTTTACTTACCTGTTTGCAGGACATGTCCCAGAGTAGTATCCAGGTATACTACTCTGAGTAAGAAAAGTAATCTTAATAGGAACATTGCCTGGTATTTTACTGAAAAGCCCATTTAAGTCTATGTACTGTATTTACAAAGCATTGCATTTCTCTGAAACAATACTGTAAGTCAGAGCAAAGGGGCAGTATTCTCAAGAATGTGTGATAATCATCGCAAAAGTAACAACGCAACCTACAACATCTCAGTCTATCAGGGGAAATTTATGCCGTGTTAACCAAGTATTCACAACACGGCGGTGCCATGCGATAGTCACTAGATAACGTGTGAAATGGGCATGTTAAAATCAACGCCACGCCGCAAAAATGCGAAACACGAATGCAAAAAAAGCTGCGATGAGGCCAAGTGCGATATAAAAAGCTGTGAAAACCAGCCACAGGCCTGCAAATCCCACCCATTTGGTGGGAAAATGCACTATAAAAGCAGAACAAGAAAAAAACATCAGAAACAATCCAAAGTGCGCAGCACAACGGATGCAACCTGACCGAGCGCAGAGGCCAACGCAAACCCAACAAGCCTCACAGATCACCAGCAAGGTACAACGGGGTCGGGGAAGGCCAGGGAGAAGAGGGAGAGGAAGACGGGGTGCAGTCCACAGCAACACACGACCAGCGTCACAGAGGTGACAGAACACTACCAGCAACTGTCCCACAATCAGACTACCTGGAATGCAGTTGGAGTGTCGAGGAGGACAATGGATGAGGCCAAGAGGCGCTGGCATGACCTGAAAACCTAAACCAGGCACAATCCCACTGCCAACAGGAAGGCAGCAACGGAGACAGAAGGTGGGAGTCCTGCGCCACAGGAGGAGCAGGAGGAAATGGAGGCCAGTCATCAGTGTAGAGACTGTGCAAGGAGGTGGGAGTACGGACACAGCTCGAGAGGACCCGACACTTCAACAACAGGGTGAATGACGACCAGGGACTGGGGGGACGGGAGGAGATGGGCACAATGGCACACATGCACAATCAAGTATAGCACACTGCACACCCACAATGATCCAGGATCATGTCCCTCATCCCCGTGGCACACTGCAGCACACACACATAGCAATCACAACACATCCCATGACAATGTGGCACAAAGTGCAACACTGACACTGCAGACCAGGGAACACAACTCGGTCGGCTCATGCTCAGAAATAGGCCAATCACATTGGACAGAGCAGGGAACTGTGAGATGCAAATGCACGGGTACAACCTCACATCCGTCATGTAGTCCCAATGTCCACTCTCCCCCCCCCAAATTGCCAGCACTGCCCAGTCACAATATACATTGTCACACAGTCTGCATGTAAACAAGAACAATCCGCAAACATAAATGTCAGCACACTGTCAATATGCATCTTTCCGTCATATTGCAGAGGGACAAAAAACACCTCCAGCAGGTCAGACCATACAACCCATCAGTGATGCCGGAGGAGACCACCACACCTTCAACACTGACGCCCTACAACAGCTCATGGACTTCTCAGGCAACCCACCCCCAGGAGCAGGGCAGCCAAGCTACATAGAGAAGACCCCAGCCCCTGCACAGACCACACAGCAGGAAGCACCCGCCACCACGGCTGGCTCCCAACACTTCACCCAGGCACAAATCGCAGTCCAATGCCAGGTGTCAGAATGCCAAAAGGAGGTGGCCGAACAGGTGCGGTGGGCTCAGAGCTCATGGAAGCCAAAGTAGATCACATACGTGGGTGTTCAAGTCCCATCAGGGACCACCTACACCCCACAAAGGAGACCCACGTGCGACCGATACACATGCATGTGCACATGTTCTGCAATGAACCACGTCCAGAACCACGGAATCATCATTCACACCCCAACGCTGGTTCTCTGTACGAAAACCCAGTCCACTCCTCTTACGTATTGAGTGTGTGACGACAAAGCTACATGTCCAAGGTCTTACCCGCTGCCTGCGGTGACATGTCTGTGTCTGCTGTACACAGCACAATGTAATGTCGTAGGGCCCAGGGCCCTCATGCATACAACGGGACCACAGGGACACACGCATATATCATGTTGAACTGGCCACGGGCACGTGCATCCGGCCCCTTTACTGGCAGGGCCACATGTACAGTGACGCCTGTGCTGGATGTGTGTGGGGTGAGTATAAGCCAGCCCGCACAGAGTGCTTGGTGCTGGCAACAACTTGAACAGTAGACACCAGTGCAATGGAAACAGAAAACACCTGCATAACAGAGTCAACTTCTGAGCAACATGGAGGGAGCCGGAGCAAGGACAGCGATCATCCAACATTCAGAAGTGTCCGTGAGTTGCAGTGCACTGAGGTTGGGGCACTTGAGATGAGCGCGCTCATGTGAAGAAACTGCTAGGATTGTGGCCCTTCGAGATATTTCTGAGGCAGCTGCAGTGGGGTGTGTTACACCTGCATCAACTTCCTCATCAACGAGGTGACATAGCTGCGCAACCTCTCCACAGCACAAAACTCAATCAGTGCTGGAGTGCTGAGCAGGGTATCAGGCCGATGATGGCATCCACGACAGGTCTGAGCAACTCCGTTAGTCTGGCAGTACCACTGTTTCGACTCTGGCAGATGGTGGACGGAGTTGGCCCTTGCGGTGGTGGCGTGTGCCTCCTGCAGTGATGCAACGTCCTGCCCGGTCAGGACTCTATTTGATGTGTGAGCCCTGGTGGTCCGCAGTTGAGGCCAGAGGCAGCGGACAGCGCAGGGCCATATGCACATGGCGTTGATGACCCCAGGACCACCCTCACAGAGGTCATCCAATATTTATTCAGACAGGGTCCCTGACGTGAGCTGCACAGAGTTAGTGGCCCCGGATGCACAGCAGTCAGCGCAGGCACACCGCCATGGGACGGTGACTTGCGGTCCACTGAGGTAGGGCCACGTGGACTGGGCGGGTCCTCATCGATGTCCGAGGTGAATGTGGCGGAGAGTTTCGGGGGACAGTGGAAGGTGTCCTCCAGGGCATGATGCAGAGATCTGATGTTATCTGGAAGCAGCAAATGGAGGAGTGGAAAGCGACAGCCTCGTTGCCACCACCAATTCGGTGACAGCCACATGCGGATGAAAACTAACCCCTAGTCCATAGACTCAGACTGCACCAATGTACAACCAAAGAGTGTCCATGAATGTCGGGGAACAGACTTAGTGGCACCGGGGCTAGGAGGGGGTGCAGTCTGCGATGATGCCGGTACACTGATCTGAACTCCGCCATTGCTAAATCAAAACTCTGTGACCTACTGGACCGCAGTGTAGGCCGGAGGCAGCAGTCAGCAGTGGCCCACAGCCACGTGTCGTAGGCTCGCGCGGCACAGAGTTAGTGACACCAGGGCAGTTGTCGGTAGTGTCCGATCACCTCCGTAACGATGATCCTATTCCCTCCGGACTGCAACGTGTCATCCTCTTACGCCTCTCCTTGCGTGCAATGATATGTATTCTGCCTTTGAATAATCGATGTTCAGTTCCAATTCTGTGACCTACTTGTGCGCAGCGTAGGCCGAGGGCAGTAGTCCACGTAGGCCCACAGACACATGTGGTTGTAATGCTATGCACAGACTTGGTGGCACCACATTGAAGGGAGTATAGTGACAAACTCTGCCATAAATAATGTTCACTGCCATCGTGTAATCAAGACTCAGTTCCAAATGTGTGACCTACTTGACCGTAGTGTAGACCGGATGCAGCAGTAGAGTACGTCAACGAGAAAGGAGTAAAGCGGGCCTGTCTTGTGGAGGCCGTGATGGTCTGAGGAGGCTGCTAAGGTCGCGGGCCTCAGGCTTGGAGCTTACGCCGGCACGTGGTGGGCCCTCAGTGACAAACGCCCATGTCAACAGGTGATCAGTGTGGCCTGGCTGCGCAGGGTCGGGCCTGACGGGTTCGGGGTCCAGCGGGCCGGGGTACGGCAGGAGCATAGGATCGTAGGCAACTCCATTTACGAGGATGGCGTCGGCATCGTGGCTGGGTGAGAGGCGCCGCCCTGGCAGAGATGTTGGGTATTCCGGAAAAGGACCGCGCCCAGGGCTACGTGCTTTTTATTCACACCCCTACGCTGACCTGGCGTACGCCGGGCCATCCCACTCCGTTCACGCTTACGGGGGGGGGGGGATGTAACAGACAACATTTCTGCGAACTCCCCCACTGGCTGGGGTGACATGGTTGCATCCACTGTCCACTAAACTCCATACACCAGCGGTGTATGTCGCAATGGATATGGGTGTGTTATGCATACTGTGGTCTGTCCAGCACATCGCCGCTACTCTTGGCATTGTGTACTTTCCCAATCATGGTTCTCCTGCATCCTTCACACATGCCTGGTTCCCACCTCTCCCCACATTCGGCTATTGTGTAGCTGAGGTGCCATGCCATTGATGGCTCATGTTCACGGCTTGCCCAGGTTACCATTGTAAGTTGTTCTGTTGTGTCTGGTGGGTGGGCATGTTGTTTTGAATGTTATATGTGATTTTGTGAAGTGTGCAATGCCAGAGTTGTGAGTTGCATGGTTGTGGAGTTGAGGAGTGTGGGATGTTCATTTGGTACGTACCAACGGGCAGTGCGTTCCCATTGGTGCCATCCTGGATGTGCTGGTTGATGATGGACTGTCAGAGGATGACGGACTCATGCACACTGGCTGGGTATTTGGTGACGACGTTGGTGGAGATTCAATGGTGTTCGAATGTTGCCTGCACATTGATGTGAGACGTGTGCTATATGTTGCGGTGACTGTGTGCTGTGTCGTCGGGGGGCACGGGTATGACGTGTGCTGTGGATTGCCCCCAACACGTGCATGCATCAAGCTATGGCGTGTGGTCCTTGCTTGGTGTCCAGCTGATCTTGCGCATTGTGTTGGATGTATAAGGACTGGGGTACCAGGCTGATGATGGCATCCAGAACAGGTGTGAGGGACTTGGATGCTGCTGGCTGTGAGACTCCTCCGACTCTGGCGGGTTTTGGTTAGGGGGGTACCAGAGGCTAACAGGTGCAGCAAAGCCAGCAGCTTGATGTGGCGTGGGATGTTGGTTGTCCGCTGTGTTGGTGCCATCGGCCTGTTGGGCGATGTTGGTCAGGATGCGTAGGATGGTTGTCCTTTTGAGCCTGTAATGGGCAATGACATTCTCTGGTGTTAAGTCTTAGAGGCTGGTGCGTTTCCTGTGGGTCCGCTGTCTCTGTCCGTGCTGCCTCTGTGATGGTCCGGGGGCGGGGGGGGGGTGGGGGGGGGGGTTGTGGTCCTGGGTGTGGTGGCGGTGGATGTTGTTGCCCTATTGAGGCTCCGGGCTGCATGTTCAGTTGCTCGGGGGCATCAGTTGTTCTTCATGTTTGGCTATGGGCTGTGCTCCCTTGGCTGCTGCCGGTTGTCGTCCGACTTTACACCAGGTCAGAGCAGGTGTTATTTTCCTGCAGCTAATGCGCATTATCGCATTTTTCGTGGTCTTTTCGCAGATGTGGCTGGTCGTTGAGAATGTTGCGGAGTGGTGTTGTTGCGGCTTTTTGCACGGGAACGCCTACTCTGCATCTCATTAGCGATAGTTGCTGGGGCCATCTGTGGCGATGTTTTTTTCCGGCTGCTATCGCGGATAAACTGGTTTTATGGGCTATTGACACCAGCATGTGAATAGGGTGATAAATTTATTGCAACTTTGGCTGCGATAAAGTGCAGTTAACTCGGCGATAGCTCCTTAAGAATATGGCCTAAAGTGCATATACAATTACCAATTCAAACTATTACAACTGTAAATTTACTGCAAAGTATTTATCACTTACCTGTGCCAGGCTTGCTTGGTTCTAGGAAATAGAACAACTAAAAGAATATTTTTATATTAAAACAATTGGTCTGAAGTTCAGTCTTTGTGTGTGAATTCATTTGCTTACTGAGTGTGTACAACAAATGCTTAACACTGTCCTCTGATACTGCCTTACTGCTCGACCACACTACCACAAATAGAGAGTGAGGTGCTATCTACTTTATCTCTGACTACCTTTGGGGTTCCACTGGACTCTGTGCACACTCCGCCTCACTTTGGTATAGTATATACAGAGCCAGCAACCTACACCAAGGCATCCTGCAGGCGATGAAGTGTCTTCACTGCCTCAGCTACAGGGGCTTTGGTGACAGCAAACTGTGCTGATGTATGAAGAAGCAACAGACAGTGTGCATGTGAACTTCTGAGCAAGCTTTCCACCTGTGACCAGTTAGAGCAGACACAAAGGAGACAGGAAAAGTACATTTGTTAGCACAATTCTTTTTTGGTATCTGAAGACAAAGAACAAGACAGGGTGAAACTGGCTTGCAATAAGAGAGAACAGAGCACCCAGCTACTGTTCTTGTGTCCTAAGCAACAACAAATGTGCAGCAAATCTTTGCCACTTGTCTAAAGAACAGAGGAGCAGGAAGGTGTGTTAAATGTCCACAACTAACCTTGTATCTGCTACAATCAAATCTTAACATGGTATAGATATTGGTATATGGTATATGGTATTGTTCATGCACACCCTTGACATGGGGTGGAGCTCAACAGCTAGAAAAAGGGATTTGAGTTCTAGGAAATTACAGGCAGGAAATTCAGAGAAATATTGAAACGGTACTTGCAAGCGCAAACTCAGTGAAAGGATTCAAAGACGGGAGTTAGAGGCAGGAAGGATGGTAGGAAAAATTGACAACGGGGATGAATGAGGAAAAGCAGAAAACAAAAGCACATTTCTTATCAAGCACTGGAAAAGAACATCCCTCGTAATCGTGTATGAAGCAAACAAGAATAAACAATAATAACCATTAATTTTTATAATTTTTAGCTGAAAAGAGTGTGGTGTGCAGAGCTTCTGATAGAGACTTCTACCCATAGATTCCTCACATTTTGAATACTCCCCGGGCGCCAGACTGGATCTGGAAAGCTTTTCAGCAGTACCTCTGTGTGCCAGTAGGTGGTGCAGTGCGGCTCTGCACTGATGCTGCTCCACTCCGGAAATGACTGACACTCCTTCGCGCTGTCAGTTCCTTTGTTTCCGTGCTGACACGTGGATCCGGAGCAATCTCTGTTCTCTTTTAGACCCCTTTTATCTCAAAATGTACAGTATGCACAGAAAATATCACCTCCCAACAGAACAGGTTTTAAACCTTGTAAGGACTGTTGCAAGCAAATGTCTGTGACAGGTCCTTATCTGGTTTGTCCGTGCTATCTGGGGTCAAGTCACGACTCCTAGGCCTGCAGCGAATGCATGTGGAATCTGAAGGCCATATGGGACTGTGAGGCGAAACTCAGCATCACCAAGCACTAGAAAACCCCTTGTCGAGATCGGTCCAAGTCTGAGGATCGATCTTGGTCCCATTCCTGGTCCAGAAGTCACAGGAGTCGTATCCGAGGTCGCTCGTCATCATGCTCCAAATCTTCAAGTAAGTTGAAGAAAAAATCTAAACAGCGCTCAGCCCCTTCCCGCCATTCTTGTATTCCTAGAAGAGGTGAGGGCATCACCATATCTGTTGATCTTGCTCTTGCTCCTGAAGCTGGCTGACTTCGGAGCCAATCCCGCAACTTGTCATGGCACAACCAGCATTTTCAGGGCCGTCTCCAATATTGAGACCGATCAAAGAGTTCTGCGAGGCCATGCTCCCGACTCTTTGGATCCCTTCCGACTCTCTCTTGTGCGCCTGCATGCACCAGGCAGCTGAGAGTCCCTTCATCAAGGCTATCACTGACTGGTTCACCCTTGTGCAAGTTAGAACCCCCGAAACATCCATCGGACCTCCCCCAGTTTCTTACTGATTCTGCCTCTGGCTCCACGATCAACCAGGTTCCAAGAACATTGTCCCCGTTCCCAACTAGAGTGCGAGGTGGACTGTCAGTGCCAGTACAACCTCGACTGAGGCCGTGCTCTGTTTCCATTGAACCACAACCAGCACCGCTTGATTTCCCACCTCCACAAGGAAGATCTCATACACTGCATCCCTTTTCTGATAGAGACTTCTTGCCGTAGATTCCTCATCTTTGAATATTCCCCAAGCGTGAGACTGGACCCGAAAACTCTTCAGAAGGACCTCTGCATGCTTGTCCATGGCACTGTGCAGCTCCTCACCGACTCCGTTCTGGAAGTCTATCTATGCGCCACTCCCTCACACTGTTGTCAATTCCTTTCTTTTTGTGCCACCAGACATTGATCCAGAGCTCCCGTCTCTCAGACACTTGACCTCAATATTTCATCAAATTTTCCACAGAGTAAACTGATAGGTCTTAAGCGCTGCAGGGACTGTTGCTAACAAATGCTTGTGACAGATCCCCATTAGGTATGCCTGTGGTGTCTGAGGTCGAGACACGACCCCAACGCCTGCAGTGAGATAGGTTTTAAGCACTGCAGGGACTGTTGCTAGCAAATGTTTGTGACAGATCCCCATTAGGTGTGCCTTATTTCCCCGAATCAGAACAGGGCAGGGCCAATAATTGTCAGTGCGTTGGAAGGGGACTTTTGGGGCAGGCTTGAAACTATGTTGACTACCTTATTAGACCCCATCTTTCAAAAAATAAGCTTAGTAGAAGACAGGCTATCTAAATTAGAAAGGACGATGGTTCATACTCCGTCGGTTGTTCCAACAGTAAGTACAAATATGCCCAAAGCTCAAATAGTCAAGGAAGGGGAAAGAGCTGGGCAGAAAGGAGCAGGGGTAGCCCTGAGCGTGAGGCAAACAGCAAATAGTGAGGCGCTAGATAAGAATAGTTCTAATGGTTTAAGGCCCACCAATGTAGATATGTCTGCTTCTACACAGCAGCCGTCTTTAAGAATAGAGTCCCCTACGCCTCAGAGGGATAAGAGATCTGAGGGTAGGGCCCTCCAGATGCGGTCTCTTCCAACTATTGATCTCCCACCGAATCCACTCCATATGTTGTGATCCTGGGGAGTGTTCCTTCTCTCTCCAATGGGAAGAGTGAGGATTACGGGCAGCTGTTAAATAAAATAAATCATTGGTTCACATATAATACCACCTTGGGCAATCATGTATCCAAAAACATACTTATGGCACGCAGGGTTAGCTGGATTGGGAGCTCATGTAAACAGGGGACAGGCGACTGTATTATCATAAATTTTGACAACCCTTTCACCGCAGGCCGTATTTTTTCTAGGGACTATAGTCTCACCCCTTTAGTGGGTGCCGTCATTAAGGCTTTACCCTTGGGCTATTTTTACAGGCCACTTTCCTATGGGAATAACAAAAAGGTGTTCCTATAGTTCCTCAGAAATAGAGTAGTGTCAACGTGAAGGCTAGAGCAAGTTACATACACCGTGTAGACCTGGCTGTAAATCCATATGTTGGATTTAAATGCCTTCACACACCCTTGCAGGTGTCATGCTTCATCATTTGGGCTGCTCCTCGTCGGGCCGGTGCAATGCCCGACGGGCTCCCTAAAAAGGGGCACTTTAGCGGAGATCTTTAATCCAACTGCCGTATTTGGTGAAGTGCGGGTGTGGGGCCTGGTTAATGTAGATATGTGATAGTGTGGTTAAAATAAGGTCAGGAGTGCCTGGTGAAAATGAATTTTATTCTGATGGCCTCCTACCCTAAATTAAAAGCGTGTATACATGGCACTCATTTGAGTATAATGTCTCTTATTAAGGTGGCATGTAATTATAAGGAGTCGGTCAACATTTTTCTCGCCTTGAGTAACTCTACTCGCGATTCGTCAGGACCTTTTTAGAAAAACTATCTACATTCAACAACCTAATCAAGTTAAGGTTATCAACAATCTAAGTGTTGTGTTCAAACACGGTACCTGTTAGTGTCAGGAGCGACCTGAAAAAAAGAAAAGGTACGGTCAAACATCTATCCAGGTGCTTTTTATATAAAACAATTGGTCGAAAAGCCTTCAATGTGACTCACACTCTGTAACTTAATTAAAAGTGGTTCGATGTCGCAGCATCCATCAAAATTTATAAAACAAAGAAGTGGTGGATCCCACGGTGAGCTAAAGTGACTACTCACCGGTGTGGAACATCTATTAACAGCAGCAAAAATCCGTACATTTATGACTCACCCTAATCAGTCATCGTCCTGGCATCAACAGTACTTGGTGGACTGTACATGAGTGTGACTTCCTCAATGTTTAGGACTGAATTAGACGAGATTTACATCAATCATATGATCTGATATGGTTGTTTTATTTAAAGCAATAAAAGATTGGACAAACGAAAGTGGTATCTCAGCTCAAAAGTCTAGTATTATTAAGACTTTCATTAGTAAACTTAAAACTGTCACTGATACAAAACGTCTACTGGTTGCTTAACCTTGACCTGACTAGTCGTATGTGCGTTTTTTATGCTCCATAGAGATGTGTCATGTGATCAAGGCAGGAAGAATAGAGATTCTATATAGTATGTTGTAGGGTAACCATCTTGATTTTAAGAAATAATTCCCTTCGGTCTGGTATAGCATTGTCAACAAAAATTTAGTATTAGTAAAATATACTAAGAGTTGTAAAACATACAGCGTTTGGTTAATAGCTCAGGGTAGAGTCTGTGGATGGTTGCCTTCTATTGCATTGTCGAGGGATTTGGTCAGACTAATACCATAATGCATTGTATTATTGTCAATGTTAGTCGTGACTGCTCAGTTTGTCGATCTCTCCTCAAGCATATTAAAGCGTCGTGATCGTCGTGGCAAGCGCGTATTATCAAAAGAGTAAAGTACTAAAACTGTTCATTACTCACATTTCTTCTCCTCACGTAGTGTGCGTGGACCTACCCTCTCCGCAGAGTCCGGGAGGTGGCGTGGTAGAGAGAGGAGTAGGACTTATGTGTGGAGTTTTGTCATGTGACTGGCTGACGGGTCTCGTGATTACGCCCATTGCCAGAAAGGAGTTAATATGGCAGACATTTTAAAGTGGGATTTGTAGTAGCTGATTCAATGCCAAAGTATAGAGGACCAGCATCGAATGCGTGCCTCAATGAACTCGCGGCGTATTATTCTCATGTAAACCTAGTAGAATAAAGCGTTCTCAGGAAAACTTAGAAGATGAGAAGTATTCAAGGAGTTAGGCAGAAATATTGGAGTGGGGTGTTCGAAGTATTGGTTCACGAAATGCAGGGGAATTGGTCAATAGTTAAAGGCCTAAGTCATGTTGGTGTAATAAAGAAATCTCAACATGTAGATATTTGTTGCTTATACTTCATCCTGCCACTGCCATTGTTTAATCCAGGAGTTTGGCAGACATATTGGAGTGAAGTGTACAACGTGTTGGTTCACGAAATGCAGGAGGATTTGGGCAATAATTAGAGGCCAATATCCTGTTAGTATAATGAAGGAATCTCAACATATAGAAATTCGTTACTCATACTTTATCCTACCACACGATAATAGATGATTGAGTGTCGTAATCAAATCACCATGCATAGTGTGGGGAGAAGACTTAATGTCTGTTGATAGGCGTTTTTTTTTTTTAAAAACCCGACTAGTACAATACAGTGTGGGTAATATCAGATGATCTTCATACAACGGTCAGATTAGACCTTGATTGCGCCCCAGGGGATATCATCGTTGAGACCATTGGTATCTGTAGATAAGCGATGTATCCACCGCTGTTCTTTCGCAAACAGACTCTGTTTAGTTATATTCGGATTAGCTTCCAAAATCAACCATCTAACTGAGTCTGGTGAATGTTTGTGTTCAAGGAAGTGGGTACTTATTTTGGTGTTGTTCTTCAGACAGCGGAAATTACTGCGGTGTTCCGTAATGCGTAATTTAATAGGGCGAGTTGTCATCCCTATGTAATAGAGGTTGCAGGGGCAAATTATGAGGTAGATGCAATTTGCAGTATTACAGTTGGTATGTATTCTCATTTCCCAAGTGAAGGTGTTGTTAAGGGTTATAGTCTTATGTATAGAAGTGAAGGCGCATATACTACATCCTCCACATGGGTAGTGCCCTTTAACCATTGGAAGGTGCCACAATGTTCGCTGTGAGTTTTTTATTTGGGGTTTTGGTCTGGTTTTGATAAGCATATCCTTGATATTTCTCGAACGTCTGTATGCGAATCAGGGTGGAGCAATATTCATAGAGCCTGTATTGAGTATGTTCCAGTGTTTTTTCAACACCTTGGTCACCTGGTTGGATGCTGGTGTGAACATGGTGATGCACGTCAGTACCTCTGGTTTGTTTTTAGTTTTATGTTCCAACAGGGCCTCTCTGTGATTGTTCCGTGCCCGTTTTTTTGAAAGTGCAATACTCCTCTGAGGGTATGCTCTTTCAGTCAAGTTATGGTCTAGGATGGCTGCCTCACTTTTGTATTCATCAAGTGTACTACAGTTCCTCCTAGCTCTCAAGAATTGGCCGAAGGGCAGGTTTTCCTTGAGAGATTTAGGTTTTTTTGCTGCTGTTAATAGATGTTCCACACCGGTGAGTAGTCACTTTAGCTCACCGTGGGATCCACCACTTCTTTGTTTTATAAATTTTGATGGATGCTGCGACATCGAACCACTTTTAATTAAGTTACAGAGTGTGAGTCACACTGAAGGCTTTTCCACCAATTGTTTTATATAAAAAGCACCTGGATATATGTTTGACCGTACCTTTTCTGTTTTTCAGGTAGCTCCTGACACTAACAGGTACCGTGTTTGAACACAACACTTAGATTGTTGATAACCTTAACTTGATTAGGTTGTTGAATGTAGATAGTTTTTCTAAAAAGGTCCTGACGAATCGCGAGTTGAGTTACTCAAGGCGAGAAACATGTTGACCGACTCCTTATAATTACATGCCACCTTAATAAGAGACATTATACTCAAATGAGTGCCATGTATACACACTTTTAATTTAGGGTAGGAGGCCATCAGAATAAAATTCATTTTCACCAGGCACTCCTGACCTTATTTTAACCACACTATCACATATCTACATTAACCAGGCCCCACACCCGCACTTCACCAAATACGGCAGTTGGATTAAAGATCTCCGCTAAAGTGCCCCTTTTTAGGGAGCCCGTCGGGCATTGCACCGCCGGCCCGACGAGGAGCAGCCCAAATGATGAAGCATGACACCTGCAAGGGTGTGTGAGGGCATTTAAATCCAACATATGGATTTCCAACCAGGTCTACACGGTGTATGTAACTTGCTCTAGCCTTCACATTGACACTACTCTATTTCTGAGGAACTATAGGAACACCTTTTTGTTATTACTGTACTAGGGGCCCCTGTTCCTACTGGACCTCCCATTCCCTTGTGAATGGAAAAGGCCTCTTTTGTCCCCCTTTTTGTATTCTACTTCTCACTTTCCTATGGGGACACGACTGTAGATGGCCATGGGGTACCCTATCGTGGTGGCTGTTCAACAAGAATACTCCCTAGACACCAGTCCATTCCTTTGGTCCAACCACTGCCAGAATTAGATAGGCAATTTGGTACTGGCCATATAGTGGCATCAAATAATAGATTTGCTGCCTTAACAGGCATGGAGGAATGCGATTGACTGCGGGATCCCGTACTCATTGGGCCTCGGCCGGTCGCACCTCTTCTGGCTCTAGGGGAGGTAGTTGTGGGGCTCCCAGTGTTGAGTTCGAATAACTTCCTATCCTGGAATATAGCAGGGCTGGCAACTAAGCTTCAGGATCCACGGTGGGTGTCTTATGTCAAGAAATGTATGGTAATTAGCCACCAGGAAACGTGGTCGGTGGATTGCGACCTGTTCCTGGAGGGCTACAAGGCCTTTTTCGTTCCAGCTAGACCCTCTGTGAGTGGGAGACCAAAGGGCGGACTAGTCACATACATTTCTGTGGCTATTGATTACAAGCTGCAGGTGTTGTCCACCACGCATCCAGGAATATTGGCATTATCGGCCCGAAGGGGGGACATCAGTTGGGGAATTGTTAACTTTTACAATTCTTTTTCTTCCCCGCATGAGGGTAGTAACATAGTTGGCCTGGGAGTAACCATAAAACAATCCCTGGGCCCAAGTCCTCATAACCTTTTGGTCTCTGGCGATTTTAATATACATCCCTGTGGTGAGCCAACAACATCGTGTATTTCTGAGCTGGGTTGTCACCGTATGAAGGGTTTTCACTTTGAGCATACCGCCCAAGGAGAATTGTTGAATACTATGTTAAATGAACTAGATTTGGTGGCTACAATGATTTTAACTGACCCGCGCACTAATTTTACTGTGCCCACCTTCAAAGGACACGGTAGGGGATCTTTTATTGATTTTATTTTAATTTCGTCCTCCTTACAATTTTTTATTAATAATTTTAATATTGCAGAAAGTGATTTTAGTGATCATAACCCTTTCACTCTTCACATGACAGGTCCACTTTCAGCAAAATGTGGGGATGCTCCAAGTAAGGGCGTACTGAGACCAACAGATGGGAAGCGCAGACTAAAATGGTCACAGGTATCCCCAGAATTATTTTATAACAAGGTTAAAATAGCATGTGCTGATGAACTGTCCTTATGCACAAGGGAGTGGTCTCTTCCAAAAGTGATCCTTGGTGCATTCGAGTCTATTTCACAAAAAGTGGCGGAACTGTTATGCGCCCCAGCCAGAGGTCAAACCTTGTCTGGTCCTAGATGGTTTGATTCCCATTGCTCTAAAGCAGCGAAGAGGTTGAGGGAAGTCCTGTCATCAAAACCTAGAATTCAATCGGAAGTCTCCAACTGTCTCAGGGAATACAAGGTAGCCCTTGCCAAGAGGAGAGGAGCATTGAAGGAAGAAGCGTGGAAGAAATTGATCGATTCCAGCACTCTCAGAAATAGTTCGAGGTTCTGGAGTGTTGTGAACAGGCCCCTGTTTGACCATGAAGGGGGGGGGGGCCTCGGCTCACACATTACTGAGGAGGAGTGGGTACTTCATTTTAAAACTATGTTTGATTGCCGTCTGAACTTAGCTGCAGGAACTCCAAGGACAGGAAGGACCCAGAATTAATATTTGAGAAGGGTGAAATCCTGGAAGGTATCATAGGATTATCTGTTGGTAAAGCGCCTGGTCCTGACAGGATCCCCCCAGACTTATTTAAGTCAGATCCCTCCTTTTGGGCGCCGATACTGGTGGCAGTTTTTAATGCTGCAGCAAAGAATGGTTGTCCCCAGTCTTGGGCAACCTCTACCATAGGTCATGTTTTTAAAAAGGGCGATAGAAATAGTACCCACTGTTATAGACCAATTTCGCTCATTGACTCTGTGATTAAAGTGGTGGGACGGGTCCACTTACAGAGATTATCAACTTGGGCGGAGGACAATAAGATTTTGTCGGAAGTCCAGTATGGTTTTCGATCGGGACGTTCCACCGTCGCTCATTGTCTTAATTTATTTATGATACAAGCTATGGCAGTCCAAGAGGACAATGGGAGTGGAGAACAGTATTGTCAATTTTCTGGAGGACCTGCACATGTCAACTAAAGCTAATGTCAGTTTCTGTCAGGATTTGCAGGTCACGAGGGATTTTAATATCAAAAGGGGAGTCCGGCAGGGCTGTATTTTGGCCCTTTTTTTTTTAATTAAATTTTAAATTAAATTTTTATATTAATGAACTGGACAGTGTACTTAGGGCAATGGGAGTTGATTACTCAAGTGTAGGACGCCGAGGGATTCCAGTCCTGTCATATGCGGACGACGCCGTCCTCATCCAGGACTGAATTGGGTCTGCAATCGCTTTTAACTGTCTTCTCCAGATTCATGACTGACCGGGATTTGGCAATTAACAATTCCAAGTCGTATGCCATGCAAGTGGGGCAATTGGGGAAAAAGAACTTCCAGTTTAGTGTAGGTGATTCCAAGATCCCCCGCACAAATGTATTTTCCTATTTAGGGGTCCTCTTTGATGACCAGCTCAAATGGGGCCCCCTATTACAGAAGAAAAAAGGGGATCTGGCCAGGGTTAATTCAGCAATTTTTAATTTTGCATCCAAAATAGGGAAGAAACCAACAGGAGCTATGCTGCAAGTGTATCAGGCCAAAAGTCTGGCCATAGCTTCTTATGGCAGTGAAATTTGGGGATACACTATTGCAGAAACCTTACAGATAGCGGAGAATGATTTTTTGAAACGTTTACTATGTGTCCCCCGTGGCACATCTAATTTAGTGGTCCACGAGGAACTGGGGGTTCCCTATTTAAGTGACACACTTGCCTTGCGACCCCTGATTTTCTGGCTAAAATGTTGGTTAAATAAAGATCTTCCTCTCACCCACCTGATCCTAAGAGCATGCATGACACTGGACAACTCGGCTCGTATTTCGTGGCTGAGATATATTAAAAAACGTCTTGATGGGTTAGGGTGGGGGACTTATTTGCCAACCCTGATGTTATTACCAAGAAAGATGTGGATTCAACCAAATTAGCCTTTTTGTCATTGAGGAAAATGTAAAGGGAAGCTAAGGAGGTGTTGAAACCTAGTGTGCGGACGTATATAATGCTTAAAACAACCCCCATGACGGAACCCTACCTCATGGGGTCTCTGTCCACACACGAGAACTTTTTGTTAACCAGGTTGCGGTTGAACCTTTTTCATCTTTTGCTCGCCAGACCCAAGGGTTTTAATAGAGGTCAAGATATAGCGCCCTGCGGCTGCGACGGACAGTCTCCGCAGGATACGTTGCATTTTCTGTTTTTATGTAAAATATATGAAATTCCTCGTAAACGCTTTCTGGTTCCTATTTTAAAAGGAATGAATTTTAGACAGGCTCGACCGGCACTTGTGTACCTTCAATTATTGAAAGAAGACTGTATATTTTTTATAGTAGGGTTTTTAAAAGCCTCTGTTAAATCTAGGAGTTATATGGATGTGTAAAGAGTATTTCCTCAGGCTTTTTTTTTCATTTATTCCATGTAATTTTAATTTGGTTGTTATCTTAATTTATGTATTTTTATTGAAACTGTTTGATGTCAATGCAACTTTTATGGTTTGAAAGCATAAACCGAATAAAGTTTTTCTGACTAAAGGTGTGCCTGAGGTTGAGTCACGACCCCAACGCCTGCAGTGACTGCTCGTTGATGACCCCAAGGGCCATTCGAGACCACAGGTTGAAACTTTACATCACCAGGCATAAGAAGACCCCTTGCCTGCGACCACTCTAAGTCACGATCCAAGTCCAAGGTTCTGTCCCAGTCCCTGTCCAGCTAGAGGAGACCCCGAAGCCACTTGCAAGGTCGGTCTATGTTGTAAAGCAAAACATCTGGTAAGTCTACAAGGAAACATCAGAAATTCAAGCGGCACTCTGCCCCCTCTGGCCATTCATTGCCTGAGTAGACATGGGGGTATCGCTATGGATCTCAATCTCGCTCCCAGAGTCAGCTGACTTCTGAGCCGATCCCGCAATTGGTTCTGGTACAACCTGTGTTTCAGGGCTGTCTGCCACTCCACAACAAATCAAAGAGTTCCGCACAGCCATGGGACTTTGGCACCAGTACTGAATCCATCAATAACGGATGACGTGTTACCCATAGTACTGTCCGACTCAGACGGTGCCTGTCTGACCTTGACAGCTGGCTTGTGTAATATGTTGGTAGGTGGGGTGGTTTTGGAAAAGAGAGAGGAGGACGGAGGCAAGGGATTAGGAGAAGGAAAATGATACATGTGGGTGTGAAATGTTGACAGCAAGCAGGGAATGGTGATTGGGTGGCAAGGATAGAGGGAAAGCAAAATATTGGTCTGTTTAGTAGAAGGAGGGTGATCATTCATGGCATTATGTATACTATGTTTCATTGAGGGGACAGACGAGCTAAATGTGATGCAAAGTGGAACAGTGATTAATTGTACATCAACCTGTAAGGATGAATAGCGTAAGATGCAAAATCACAAGACACAAATCGATTATTGTTTTTCTGTTTTATTGTTACTTACAGTGACCCCCGACGAAGGGCGCTTGTAGCCCGAAATGCATTGGGTATTTTCTGAATAAACACTGCCTTTTACGAACTTCTGCTTCAGTCGTGTTCATGTAAAGAGGTCCGGAGGGACACATCGTGGACATTAGAAATTTGGAAAATGGCATAAAATCCCACGTGTGGATGAGAATATAAATGTAACAAAAATGAAAAAAGATGATGGAATATAAGGTACAATTTTGATGAATATAAAGGAGTAAAGTGCCAAAAAGGTGTAACCGAGCTGTGCGATTGGTTTGGGGCGAGAGGACGCCCCTCCCCATGAAGTTGACCTTGTCCAATGGCACGCTCGCGACATTTGATGTGCTGCTTCCTCCACTTGCTTTGCTGCCTCCACAGTGAAGACAACACACCCTACATTCACTTTTCGGCACAGACTCGGATAATGATAATGACGCATGTGATGAGTACACTCAGACTTACCAAGACGACAATTGGTATGACGATTTGTAGGAGGCTAGTCATCTCAGTACCTTCCGTGAAGCAAGCCTTCTCTCACCCCTCAAACAGCCACAGAGGAGTCTGCTTTCGTTGTCATTGTAATGCGTAGGGTGAAAGAAGTCTTTAACCTCCAGTTCCTCATCTTGAAGGTAAAAACTAACATTTTGACCGACATCCTCCAACCAGGACATAATCTTCTCAGCCCCTTCTGCCATTTCATAAAGCCATAAAAGACACCTTATTGGGGACATGGGCCAAAATTTGATCTGGTCCACTGATCAACTGCCAAATTGTGTGACGCCATCGCCCTGCCCCAAGCGAACCTGCATTTTTACCTCAGCACTCTTACCCGAAAGCTTGGTGGTACAAGCATCAGCAAGCAAAACTAACCCCAACACATTCCCAACTACTCCCAGACAGAGAGTCAAACATGTTTAAACCTTTGGCAAACAAGTATTTTCATCCACAAGCTTGAGTGCCAGCTGCCTCCTGGGATGCTATTCCCACACCCTGTGGGGCACCGTGGCTCAAATTCTCCCAAGTGTCACAGAAGATCTCTGACCTGCCTAGGCCATTTAGGATAGCGCAGATGCTGCCAAGTTCATAATTCGTTGTGGCTCGAACACCACCACATCCTTGAATGCAAGCGCGGCTTGAAATGCGTCAGCAGCACAATAAAGAAAAGGATCCTTGAGCACATAAAGACTTGAAAACAAGGATGCCACCTATGCAGAAATCCATGGTTTTTAATGGAATGGTACATGTGGCAAAATCCGAGAGGGGAGGAGACAGAGTGTGCATCGTGTGACAGGAAGAATCAAGATATAAAATCAAGCACTGGGTCCTCGACCACCAGTTGGCGCTACCCCCAGACCCATCTTGACCAAGATCCTGAATTATCAAGATCGAGACACTGTCCTGCGTCTTGCCCGGGGTAAAGGGATGATCACCTATGGGGGAAATACCATCTCCTTCTAACCATACTTCACCCCCACTGTGCAGGCGGCGCGACGGGAGTTCCTCCAGGCCAAACGTCTCCTGTTGCAAGCCCAGATTCCATATGCACTTCTTTATCCCCCCAAACTTAAAGTAACCTATGATGGGTCTGCCCATTTCTTTACGGATGCTAAATCTGCCCTCAAATTCGCAAAACATATCGGGGGAAGATATCCAAACAGCGCTCTAAAGAATTGGCTACTGAAGAGAACGGTTTAAGCAACAATGACTGATACGGGTCTTAATCCTGAGGCCCCCTTGGACTATTCTACGACGACTCCTACTGACATGGTTTTGTTTTTAATTGTTGTCAATGGGAAGAGCGATCTACTTGTATATTTCTTATAACTGGTTTTTGATATACAACACTGTCGTGATTGATTGCTGGTTCGGTGGGCTCCACGTCTGCCTCTAAAGTTTGATGGGGCTAGCGGAAGCTTATTAAATTAGTATAAATTGGGGACTGTCGGGGCAAATACACACTTATTACAAGCACTCCCGTGGGTTTGGGTAATTGGTTTTTAATGTTACGAGAAGATAGGTATGGCTCATCGTAATGTTCTTGGCCACCCTGAGTAATCGGGGGAGTATGCCGGTGACGCTGCGCCCCTGTGGGAGAGCTCCCACTAGTAGTTGTAGGTTTTGCGTTGTTTGGGATGGGTATTTTGCAACCTGTTTGGGGGGGTTGGAGTGGGTGGTAGGTCGGGGATGGGGTTGTTTTATTGTTCGCCAGATCTATGCTTTTCTATTTTTATGCTGCTTGTCATGTGAAAATGTATACGACACTGCTCGGCCCCTAACGATTCTTTGCATTATATTGCTGTAGACACCTAACGCCCTCTTTCAATTTTCTTACCTGGAGCATTCAATGATGGTTGGAAGGCCAGGTTAGTGCATTTGTATGTACTTAGACATAATATTGATGTTTGCCTGCTGCAGGAGACACAGTTAAGTATTCCCACCTCACCTAGATTGCGCCACAGCAGATGGGGTGTGGTTTACTCCTCTGTATATTCCAACTACGCTAGAGGAGTCACTGTGCTGATAAGACGCAGGGTGGATTGGAAGGCAGGCGAACAACAACTAGACCCTGAAGGTAGATATGTAATTATACAAAGTACCCTAGCTGGCATTCCAATTGTGATATTTGCGGTATATGGCCCCAATGCTGACACACATGAATTTTTCCAAACTGTATGGGCTAAAGTGAAAGCGACAAATTGTGACACTATTATCTGGGGAGAGGACTTTAATGCCGTTCTCGATGATGTACTGGATAGGAAGGGGATATTTCGCGCACTACTTCCTCTAGCTAGCACTACGCTGCAAGCCATTCTATCAAACGGTGACTTGGTGGACATCTGGAGGAGGGTGCATCCGTCGATTAGGGAGGGCACATGCATTTCAGAATATCATACGGCATGGTCGCGGCTTGATTATTGTTTGGTTTCCCGAGATGTAGCTACATGGACGAGGGAGGTCCTGCATCTTCCCCAATCCCTATCAGATCATGCATCCTGTCTATTGAGCTTGGAATTACCACATCCCATACCAAGGATGTATACCTGGAGATTGCCCCAAGACGCCCTTTTCGACGACGCTTTTAAAGAAGAAATTAGAGGGGACATAAACTGTTGGACCAGTAGCCTTAGGGTAGTCTCCCCATCTATTTTTGATCGTGCCTCATTTTTTCCACCCTCATTTTTGATGTTGGACTTAGGTCTCCGGGCGCCTTTTCATTGCCAACCAGTGTTAAGGTGCAGGTGCTCCCTTCTCCCAAGATGGCTGCCACAGACCCCTGCTACTGCAGAGTGGTCTTTCATAGTAGCACCCTAGCTGCCAGGAGCTGGCTGGAACCCCACAACAATGTTGCAACACCAGCCGCCTTTTTTGTCCCTTAGGTAGAATGGGGAAGCTCCTGGAATGTGCTGGAACCTTCTAGAAGGGAGGTGTGGTTTTTACTTTTGCCGCCTTGGCTAGAGGTCACCTGACCTAGGGATACATAAGTGAGGGAGGGAACTTTTTGTAGTTAGTTGGCCAGTTGGGGTGAAGCAGAGCTGGAGAATCCACGCAGGAGTGTAGGCGGTAGGGCCTAGCCAGGGACTTATGCCTCTGAGAGTGACAGGGCTTAGGTGCTGCCTCTTAAGTGAGTGAGGGATCCTGTGAAACCCACTGATCTTGCCCAGCAGTAGGAGGACCCAGGGAACCTCTGCCCAGCCTGACTAGGAAGGACCTAGTCGCCAACTCATCCCCTACCCCCCAAGGAACAGAACCCCAAGGGCGCCAGTATCATCTGCGCCACAAAGACTGAATATTGAAACTGCAGAAGTGACATCCTGAAACTTCATGCCAAGCTGAATATTGTAACTTCATGAAACGACTGATTGCCTGACTGCTGGGGATCGACCAGGTACTGGCGCTGTGTTTACTGCGCTGACAGACCTGACCTGTGACCCCCTGTGCAGATCTGCTGTCGAGCGCGGAGCTGGCCGAGCTCCCGCTTAATTTGTGACCCCCCCCCCCGGGTGCCAGGACCCACAACGCGATCACCGCCGCGGCCCGTAGGCCTCAGGGAAGTGTCAGCCTGCGGAGAAGCCCGGGGACCCGCCGCTGCCGTCGCAGCGTCAGAAGGAAGAGCGAGTGTCCGGGAGTGTCCCGCGCCGTTGCGCGCATCGGAAGGAGGACCCGGAGCGGAACCGAGCGATGAGACCAAGGTAACCCCCGGGGGCTGGGAGGTAGCGCGGCCGTGTGGCGGCCTGAGACTCGCCCCGCTCCCCGGGAGTCGTGGGAAGGCCCGGTGCGCCCCCTGCCAAGCGGGAACGACACCGCATGCAGTGACTGTGACTTTCCCCCCTCCGTGGGATTTCCCGCCGTAATTGTGAGTCTCCCCTCCGTGGGATTAACCTCTCCTGGGGACTGCCGTTCGCAGGACTCACCCGTGCTCAATGCGTTCTGTGTCCCAGTAACGCCGATCATTCCATTGTATTTCCCAGTGCTCAATGCGTTCTAGGTTGGAGTAGCGCTGATCGTTCAATTGTATTTAACAGTGCTCAATGTGTTCTATGACCCCGTAGCGCTGATTATTCCATTGTATTTACCAGGGCTCAATGCGTTCTAAGTTGGAGTAGCGCTGATCATTCAATTGTAGTTACCAGTGCTCAATGCGTTCTAGGTTGGAGTAGCGCTGATCGTTCCATTGTATTCAACAGTGCCCAATGTGTGCTATGACCCAGTAGCGCTGATTATTCCATTGTATTTACCCGTGCTCAATGCGTTCTATGTCGCAGTAGCGCTGATCATTCCTGTGTATTCACCAGCCCTCAATGCGCTCTAAGTCTAAGGAGCGCTGACCCCATGTGTTGCATCCACAAGCGCTCCTCTCGCCAGTGAAGGTCCCAAGTGCAAGGCGCTTATGGTACCCACCCCGCTTATGCTCAGGGTGCTAGGCAGGCATTATACGACCGCAAGTTATGCTCATGGGCCTTTGTTTCTCCGTAGACACCAGTAGCGCCACGTGTGCAGGCCCCGGCCCGCAGCACTAGGGAAGTTCATACTGCAGGGATTGCTGAGGTAACAGTACTGAGATGCTGTAATGCACATGTTAAAGTGTACAGGTAATGAGTAACTGTAATGCAAATGTGAATGTGTATAAGCTAAGATACATTGCCCTCCAAGATCACCGTGTGTGCTCCTTTGATTAGATAAAAACTGATTAATTTGCATTCACCTTATTGTGTGGCGTCCATTATTGTGTGCGTTTACTTCTTCAGAGGATGCGTGTGTTGTATGGTCGCTTAACACACAGGCCTTTGGGTGCCCAGCCGCTCATGTCACGTTACCCCCTTAGGGCCTGGAGATCCCAGGTCTTACATAAACGATTATTTTTCCCTCAACACGGGCTCTGTGAACACTGTGACAACGTTCTGGGAAGCCTTCAAAGCTGTGATAAGGGGGAACTGTATAGCAAGACAGGCCGGGGTATTGAAAGCCATTTGGGGGACTCTGAACTCACTCGTGAAACAGATTATGGACTTGGAACAAAAATTCTATGCCACCGGCGAGCCCACTAAAATGCCCTCGCTGAAAGAAAAACGACTGGAATTTGAAGAAGAGGCGCACAGAGAAGTCAAATTCCTAGATAAACACGCTCAGGCTAGGAGGTATGGAGAGGGTGATAGGCCCGGGAGGACGCTGGCGGCAATGCTACGACCCCCACGATCCTCTACATTTGTCACTGAGTTGAAGGCTGTGGACCACTCTATAATCAGAGGACAGAAAGCTATACTTGATGAGTTCTCTAGTTATATTCTCAGCTCTACACCACCACACAGAGCTCCAGCCCCGAAGGCCTGCTGCCATTCCTGGACTCTCTCGAGTTGCTTTGGCTGAGTAATAGGTACAGGGAATATTTGGATTTCCCATTTACAGCAGACGACGTGGCGCAAGTTATAAAAAGCCTACCGAAGCTCCCGGTTCAGACGGTCTAACAACTGTCTTTTATAAAGCCTATGTTGGGGAACTAGCACTATTCAAGCTTTTTGAGGAAGCCCGCGAAACGGGTGTCCTGCCACCGTCAATGCGGGAGGCAATTATAATTACCCTTTTAAAACCTGGGAAGCCTGAAGATGAACTAGACTCCTATAGGCCACTCTCCCTGATAAATGTGGATGTTAAAATCTTGGCGAAGCTCATGCTAACAGGCGGCAGCCCTTGCTCCCATTGGTGGCCCGTCCGGACCAATCGGGGTTTATCCCCGGGAGATCAACATCCCAAAATCTTAGGACTTTATTCTCGGTATTACATTATTTGCACCCAGAATTACAGGCAGCCGCTGTATTTTTAGATGCCACAAAAGCATTCGATACTTTAGAATGGCAATACTTATTTGCAATCCTTGGTCGTATGGGTTTCAGTCCGTTATTTATAAATGTAATACGTCTGCTCTACATGCAACCACTAGCACGTGTGAGAGTGAATGGGCTCCTCTCGGCACCCTTTAATATTTCGTGTGGAACAAGACAGGGATGCCTGCTATCCCCCCTACTCTTCGCGATCGCGATGGAACCACTCGCGGCGCATATCCGGCAACATCATACTGCCAAAGGGATCGGATTTAGTGCCCCGAAGTCTTCTAATTTCACTCTACGCAGACGACGTCACCCTGTGCGTCTCTGTTCCAGAAGCAAATCTAGATCCGTTATTGAGGGAATTTATTAAATTCCGTGGCCTCTCCGGTATATTGATTAATTGGGCTAAATCTGTTATTTTCCCTTTGACTGACACTACTGTCCAATATCAATCTGAGTTCCCCCTTACATGGACGATGGAACCCGTGAAATATTTAGGTATATGGGTTAGCAGGGATATCCAGGTCTTGTGGAACATGAACTATGGACGTGCTATAAACTGGTTGGAGGAGAAGGTTGCTGCCTGGGCTGGGCTCCCACTCTCATTGGCCGGGAGGATAGCATTGGCCAAGATGGTGGTACTTCCTAAATTCCTTTATTTATTTGTAAATATTCCACTTCCCCTCACGCAGGCCTTTTTTGAAACCCTAAGGTCCCTGTTGATTTCCCTGATATGGGCGGGTGGACAAGCTAGAATTTCCTGGGAACTTTTAAAACTTCATTTGCGACAGGGTGGTCTTGGAGCTCCGGACATGCAATTATAGGTGTGGAGAGCACAAGCGCAGTTCTTACATTACTGGGCACATCCTACTCCTTTTCACCCCATGTGGCAGTGGAAACAGCTGTTGCAGTGCCTCTCCCCATACAGGTTGCCCTATAAAAAGGATACACAAGCCCTAGGGAGGATATAGATACAGTCGAGACTATGCGCTGGGCCTGGAACGAGTTGCGGAAGAGAGCCGGCGCTCCCATCCTATATGCCCCAGTAATGCCTATAGCACATAACCCGATGCTGTTCCCCATGGGGGAGGGTATTGGAAAAGACCTGGCACATACCATGAACCTACACACATTCACTGACCTCTACCCAGAAGGGTCTTTCCGACCACCCCCCTCGGCCACGGAAAAGCGGCAGGTGTTTTTTTCTGAATTGTTTGCATATCACACATATCAACCTAGAGCTGCGTGTCGGTCCCTTCATGACACTTTTCCGGAAGCCCCGCCTACCCTCAGCGCCTTAGAAAATGTTCCTAAGTCGGCTTCCCCTCGCCGACTAATCACCAGAATATACAACCACATGCAGAATTCGGCCCCTTTGACAAAACCACAAGCACTACCGGCATGGAATGAAGACTTACAACCGCCGCTCACAGAAAACCAATGGCTTTATTGTTGTAGCCAACTCACAGCACTCTCCCCTAATTATAAGCTCTGCTTAGTCCATTTTAAATTCCTACACAGGTTTTATAGAACACCTATTAATCTGCATCATGTAGGTCTCAAAGAGGATGAAAGTTGCTGGAAATGTGGGAGAGCCCCTGCTGGCTTTTTACATGTTGCGTGGGATTGCCAGAGGTTAGAAAAATACTGGCTTGATGTAATTCATATAATTCACCAAATAATTGGGCTGGCTGGAGAGCCTAATCCTATACAGGGGCTGCTAGGGTATGTTAAGGACACTCCTACTAAGCTTAAGAAGCTCCATGCATTGTTGCTCCTTTTCGCAAAACGGCAGATCCCAAATCCCACCTGTCCCCCCTGAAGTCTATTCTCCATTCAGCAGCTCGCTTCATATATGGGGCCAAAAGAAGCGACCACATCACACCCATTTTATCCACCCTCCGTTGGCTTCCCATAGAGGCAAGATCTATCTACAAGACTGCCTGTATCACCCACAAAGCCTTGCACTCATCCTCCCCTCGCTACCTGGCGGATAAACTGAAACTCTCTGGTGGCTCCAGACCATCACGGAATGCAAAAAATGTATTGCTTGAACCTCCCACTTTCAAGAAGGAAAGATCGATGGCCTAATCCTTTTCAGGCAACGCGGTGAGAATTTGGAACTCACTTCCGCCTCAGCTCCGGACCACCACCTCTTCCCAGGCCTTCAAAACTGACCTCAAATCTCTCCTCCTTCAAAGACACTTCCAAATTTAATTCACGCCCTATATTTTCTGAAGGAAGTCCTTCCATTATAGGAAATTCTGTTCTCCATGCCTATAGAAGTGCCTTCTCAGTGTGTTTTGAGTGTCTGCCATATATTGCAGTATTATACTTTCACTTGTATTTTGATCGCTTTTTGTAACTTGCACACTTGTCACTTTCTCCTTTTGTAACGTATCGTTTGCTACCTCTTGTATTTTGTTTGCTTTTGATACATGCACTACGGCCACCACTGACTCATGTAACGTAACTTTTGTTTTAGTGTTCTGAGTGTCGGCCATTTATTGCAATTTTTTTTTTCTTTTTATCTCTACGTGTACTTTGTATGCTCTTGTAACACGGCACTTTTTCCGTTTGTAACGTATCGTTTGCTACCTCTTGTATTTTGTTTGCCCTTGATACTTGCACAATTGTCACTATTGCCTCATGTAACGTACCATTTGATTTTGTAACATGCTCACTTGTATTTTTGCTCCGTATGTATCATTACTGCTGCTATTGTGAAGCGCTCTGACACCTTCGGGTAAAGTCCGCGCTATGTAAAAACGCATTAAATAAATAAAAAATAAATAAATAAATTGGGGAAGTAAGCGGGTCCCGTCCAAAACTGACTGGATAGCAGACATAACGTTTGGTCACTCACAATTGACCACCTTCTGGGGACTGATGCCCTCCACATCCAGACCCAAAGTCATATGGGAACCATTTGTGGTGCCTCAGGAGTAACCTCGTGGGAGATATGGGAGGGCTGTGGAATACAGTTTGGGGATATAGCATATATGCAAATGTGTCTGATTATGTTATACGCCTTTCAAATGTTATGGTTTTTTTTATGTGATCTGTCCTGCTATGATTTATTGTGTTGATGATACTGCTGCATCCTTTCTAATGGAAATTCCTACCGTGTTATTGGGACTATATGTCGGAGCGATCAGGTATACACATGTAGTATTAACTCACATGACTCTGTTACGGAACGATAATCCTGTATTGTATAAGCAACTGACTGGCTGTTTTTGTAACTGGTTGTCTTGTTGTTTTCTTGAAAATGCCAAAAAAAAAAAAAAAAAAAGATATAAAATCGCGCTCCGAACAAAAATCCCCTATGGCCTCAATAATGATGAGGAACTGTTTGTACATCTAAAGTAATTTGTATACAGACTGTGTCAACCCATGGATAATGACCAAGACACTCCTGTCTCGAGATTATACATGTATGTGTATGATCATATATTAGGAGTAGATAACTTCACTTAGAGGTGACATTTTCAAAGTTTTAAAACCATTAATTCTAACACTGAGCAAAGAAATATGCAATAAGTTGTCATGATTTATATGTGTAATTGAGCGGCTTTTCATATGAAATTGTCACCTCAGTTAGAGAATCAATTGCTCTGAACTGACAAAAATGTAGTCGCATTATGTCACAACAATTAGCCGATTCCATATTGAGAGGTTTGTGTCATATGAGAAACTACACTTACCATAATGCAGCAGAAAGGGATGGGCTGCAAGGATTTAAAAGTAAAGCAAATGTAGGACCACCAGCCGAGATCATGACCAAATAGTTGAAACGCGCTGGCCTGGTATCCGTGTGAACAGTGAATAAATAACTGTTACAAAACCACTTAGGAGTTCCTAAACAAAAAGACCCATAGAAATTCAGCAGTTATAGTTACCTGAGCTAACTATATCTTACGTCCCGCAATGCACTGCTGATGACCTCACATATTACATCACTCATGACATGGTCAATTACATCATTGATGACATCATCCAGTTAGTGTAAGTGTTTTGTAAACATTAATGAGACTTAAAGATACATATTAAGCTAATGCATGAGTTAAATTACTATTCTTTCTGTACTACATATGATTGATACTATTTCTAACATATGCCATCCGAGTGACTGTCTGTATCGGTGTGTGAGTGGGTGTCTCAGGGGCTGTATGGGTGTGTGAGTGGGCATGTGAGTGGCTGTATGGATGTGTGAGTGGGTGGGTGTGTGAGTGGCTGTATAGGTCTGTCAGTGGGTATGTGAGTGGCTATATGGATTTGTGAATGGGTTTCAGTGGTTTTCTGGATGTGTGACTGGCTGTGTGAGTGGTTGTATGGGTATGTAAGTGGTTGTATAGGTGTGCAAGTGGTTTTCTGGGTATATGAGTGGGTGTGTGAGTAACTGTGGATGTATGTGAGTGGTTGTATGGGTGTAATAATGGGTGTGTGAGTGGTTGTATCAATCTGTGAGTGTGTGTGTGTGGGGGTGTGTGAGTGGTTCTGTGGATGATGTCATCAGTGATTTTATCAGTGATGCCATTTTAGATGTTATCAGTGATGTCACTGACTGTGTCTTGAGTGATGTAATATGTAAGGTCATAAGCAGTGTATTTTGGGGGGCATAAGTTATAGTTAGCTCAGATAACTTTAACTGCTGAATTTCTTTGGTTTTGTGCATGTGAAATTGGAGCCTAACTATGACTTCCCAGTAATGTTTGTTTTCCCAGTGAATTTCTAAGCTGTTTTTAATTCTATTTCCTAACTTTGGTTTTTATAGTAAATTTTTATGGTGTTAAATTGTATTTCCTTACTGTAACCTGTAACCTTTGAGAGTGAGTGTGTAAATGGCAGTATAGGTTGGTGAGTGGGTGTGTAAATGGCAGTAAAGGTTGGTGAGTGGGTGTGTGAGTGGCTGTATGAGTCTGTGAGGGGGTAATGACTGGCTGTATTGTTCTGTGAGTGGGTGTGTGAGTGGCTATATGAGTTGGTGAGTGGGTGTGTGAGTGGTTGTTTGGGTCTGTGAGTGGGTATGTATGTGGGTGTATAAGTAGCTGTATGGGTCAGTGACTGGGTGTGTGAGTGCCTGTATGGGTGTGTGAGTGAGTGGGTATGTGAGTGTCTGTATGTATGCATGAGTGGGTGTGTGGGTAGTTTTGAGGCCACATGAATGGTTTTGTGGATCAGTGAGTGGGGGTGTGAGTGGCTGTATGGGTCTGTGAACTGATGTGTGCGTAGCTGTGTGGGTGTTTGAGTGAGTTTGTGATTAACTCAATGGGACTAGCAGTAGGTGTGTGAGTGGCAGTATGGGTGTGTGAGTGGCTTTATGGGTATGTGAGTGGTTGTGTGGGTATGTGAGTGGATGTTTGGGTGGTTGCATGGGTCTGTGAGTGGGTGTGTGAGTGGCTATATGGGTCTGTAAGTGGGAGTGTGAGTAGGTGTATGGGTTGGTGAGGCAGTATGGTTTTGTGAGTGGGTGTGTGAGTGGTAGTATGGGTGTGTGAGTGGTTCTATGGGTATGTGAGTGGTTGTGTGGGTGTATGAGTAAATGTGTGAGTGATTGAATGGGTATGTGAGTGGATGTGTTTTGACCGAGGCCCGGTGGAGCTACCTGTTAGCTGAAGAGGAAATGGGCTGTGGATTCCCCCTCGGCCGTCACCTACCCAGCCGGACTTTGGGCAGGCTTTTCTTTGTCTCTGTCGTATCCCCCTCCTCCCCATTCACCCTACCCCCTTCCCCCTCTACGCTCCTTTCTTCTCATCTTCTATCCCTTATATGTTTTTCTGTTGAGACCTAGCTATTTGACCGTTGCCCAATGGAGCTATGTGATAGCTGAAGAGGAGATGGGCTGTGGATTCCCTCCCGGCCGTCACCTACCCAGCCGGACCTTGGGCAGACTTTCCCTTCATCTCTCCGTCGCATCTATACCCTACCCATTTTTACCCTACCCCCTTTCCCTTCCTCACTCTATTTTCCTTTTCTTCCATTCTCCTTAAAAGTTTTTACTGGTATCTTTGGTAACTTGTAACTGATGTATGTTTGCAACTATGTGGAACCTTATGTAAAGCGCTCTGATACCTTCGGGTCTAGCCAGAGCTATATAAAACTCTTTAAATTAAATAAATAAATGTGGTAGTACCTATATGGGTCTGTAAGTGGGTGTATGGGTTGGTGAGTGGGTGTGTGAGTGGCTGTATGGGTCTTTATGAGATTGTGGTGTGTGAGTGGTTTTGTGGGTTTGTGAATGGATGTGTGAGTGACTATGGATATGTGGGTCTGGCAGTGGATGCGAGAGTGGCTGTTTAGGTGTGTGAGTAGGTGTCTGAATGGCTGTGTCAATAGCTGTGTGAGTGACTAGGCTAGAACAGAACTTCACCTGCCCATTTATCCAACAGGAGTCCACAGTTTTGCAGAAAATGTCTACCCAACTGCAGTACTTTCTATTGGTTAATTAGCAAGTGCTAACTTGTTGGGAAAATGTCTAGTCTGTATTCTACACGACAGCTGCCTAATGGAACCATGAGGTAATGTCTCCAGTGGCCTTCTGTATATTTAATTTCGGCAATGTGATTGTTCCTTGGGCGTCTTCTCCCAGAAAATTGTGATAACATGAATCCTCATATAGAGAGGACGAAGGCACTACAAAGAGGTGAATCTCCACCAAACAAGGGTCCTTCCTGTTAACTATATGGCGTAAGTGATTCTTTGTTTGGTGGCGATGTCCTCAATGCATTACCAAAACCTGCGGGAAACGCACTGGGGGTCCTTTTGGTACAAAGGGCATCAACCTGGGAAAAGACGGGAAGACCTTTCCATACTACTGTGGTGAACGGGGCAGGGCCAAACGGGCAGAACTTCCTGGTGATTTTGCACATGTGCATACCCGTAGTAAATTAAACAGAGAACTATGGACTCTTCTCTCACCAAGACAAGGAAGAACTCACTCATCACAGTCACTACGGATTGCGCTCCGATAGATCAATGATGCATTTATGTCCATCAAGGATTTCAGATAGTTTTCCAGTAGCTGAGAAAACACACTTCCTTTGCCAAGTCCCAGAAGTTAGGATCATTTATCCTTTACAGAGGCGGAGGGGGGCAGGTGGCCCCCTCCACAGGCCGATTTTGTCCCCAGAGACCCCATCCCCAGGGGCCCATCCAAGAATTAATAGGGGTGGGGGGACGGCAAATTGTTGGGGCTCTGGGTGGGAGCCCGAATGCCTCCGCTGTCCCTGCCAACTCCCTGCCTCCATTGGGAGCTGGCATTGCTCCCACACGCAAGAAGTAGCAAAAAATGTTTTATCTGTTTCCCTGACCACTTCACACCCCTTCGTTTTATTTACATTATGGCCTAAATTTACTAACATTTTGCGTTGTAGTTGTGCCTCATTTTTGGTGCAGCAAATTAGGATTTACATGGCTTTATGTCGCATTTTCCCCCAAAAGTCACACAACACCGTGCATCAGGCTGCCTTGTTTCCTTGTCTCAGGAAGACATTCCATGGGTGGGGCATGGGTGTTCCTGTGCATCCACCCATGGATTGCGACACAAACCCTGATTTAGTAAGGTCAGTAAACCTGGATTGTGGTAAAATGCTGCACCTGCCTGAGGCTGGTCTAATGGTGAGAAAGATCTTTATTTCTCTTGTCTTTTTTTCCTTCTCATGTCTGCTGCGTTCTGCGCCTCTAAGGACTGTTTTTGAGCAGGTGCAGGAGTAACCCTTTCTGCTCAAAAGCAATCCTGACACAATCCAAGCACCCTTGCCCTATGGCGCGATGGGGCTTGCGTTGGCGCACGGAAAGAGCAGGAGGGCGTCATATTCGAATACAAGTGGTGCCTCGTAACGCAACGTCAAAGATTAGCAAATTTGGTCCTACATGTTAATTTTGCGATAATTAACTTGAAACAATATTCTCTGCAAAGTGCATCTTACAATCAGCATTGACTGGAATGATAATTGTTAGGGGTTTGTTACCTTCATGAATCAATGGTGTGTTCTGGTGAAACGCAGGGTGAAGGGAGAGAGGGAAACAGGCAGAAAAATCAGAGGAGCCGGACTCAAATGTAATATGGGAAAGGAGAAGCGAAACCCCCATGAGACAAAACTTAGAAGAGATGAGTAGGCCGTGTGACGTCATATCCCAGCTGCAGGCCAGAAGTGTTCTTGATGTATTTCGATGCAGGCCGGAGGCTCTGACTGTCATTGGGTGAACGGCCGCTAGGTGGCAGCCTCGCTCCATGCCTGGGCCGGTGCCCTCCAGAACAGGACTCAGTCCGGGCACTGAGGCTGGGTGTGAGGGCAGCCCTGAGGTCAGTGCAAAAGCGGCGCCTTGGACCCTTTCCAAAACACCCGCGGACCAGTTCACACTCCCCACAAAATGACAAAACTACCGTTAGAATAATAAATGCCCCCAGGACTACTGGTGGGGAAAGCTGCAGTTTTCTCAAAATAAGTATTTCTTTATTTATATACCACGGTCGTTACCCAAAGGTCCGATGGCTTGACTCAGCAGAGATATTTTTTTATTTATGTTTTTTGCATTTTCATATAGCGCGAACTCGACCCGCGGGTATTGGAGCGCCTTCCACGAGCACCGGTTACGGTGCACAAGGACACACTCCTCTGTGAGGTGCCGGGAGATTGAGTGCTCTGCCCAGAATCACAGGGGGCTGAGCCGGCGCCGAGACTCGAACCAGGTGTCCCGCTCCAAAGTCGGCAGCTCGGGCCCTCATACCAGACTCTCTGTCGTGACGTAGAAGTTACAGATGGTTCAAGATGGACGGACGACGCAGCTACAAGAAATTGCACAGGTTGAAAGTACAGCAGGTAAATCATTACATAAAAGAACGCCATAAAAAAGTTGAGGTAGCAGGGCTTTAAGTGGAAGCTTTTTCAATATTATATACAGGCCATAGTTGCTGCCTATTTATCTTATGCAACTAACAACGAGTGACAAAGCCAATAGTCCTGACTTGTTTATCTATGATGATGTTACTTGTTGTATCATATATCTAGATGCAGTGACAGAAACAGCAAAATACAAGTCGGGCGGCGCACTATGCTGAGCACAGATTTTTAGCTTACCTGTTTTTAAGCCACGACCTTAATGACATTGGCCACGCCCCTTTGAGAAACATTACACAAGGTCACATTCCTTTTTAAAAATTTTTAGGCACTGGGAGATTGCCACAGGCTGTTCAACCGACGCTGTTGTGATCCATCAGGAAGTGAAGACACTAAGGGGTATATTCACAAGAACGTGTGCTAAACATCACCAAAAAACGCGAATGCAACTTTACACATCGCAGCCTATCACGGGAAAATTACCCTGTGTCAGCGTGGCATTCACAACAAGACGGTACCATGCGATAGTCTGCCAAAACTGCAGACAATGTCTGCGATACAACCACCCCGATGGAGATAAAAGCACAAACCACAACACCAAAAAACCTGCGATGGGCCAAAGCGCGATGAGGAAATCAGCGATAAGCAGCGCCGGGCCTGCAACACACACCTGGCCGGCGGGAGAAATCACCATAAAAGTAGAAAAAACACCCAAACACAAACGACCAACACCCAAGTACCATGGAGGCAGCCAGAGCAGGCGCAGAGGACGGGCGCAACCCCACAAGCACCTCGGACGACCAGCCCGGGACCTCGGGGACAGGGAAGGGCAAGGACAAGAAGAAGAGGAAGACGCGGTTCAGTCCGCAGGCGAACGGGATCATAGTCTCGGAGGTGATGGAACACCATCAACAACTGTTCATCACCTCCAACGTGTCATTGGGCACCAAAACTGGAATATTGCGGGACATCGTGGACAAGGTGAATGCCGTCGGAGAGCACAAGAGGACAATGGACGAGGTCAAGAGGCGATGGAATGACATCAAGCGGAAGACCAAGGAGAAACTCGCAGCCAACCAGAAGGCAGCAATGTAGACGGGAGCACAGGCCCCAGCGCCACAGCTGGTGCTGGATGACATGGAGGAGCTGGTGTCGACAGTCATCAGTGTGGATACTGTGGCCGGAATCAGGGGACCGGACACTGCTCAACAGGACACAACCGCAACAGGGTGAGTGACCACCAGGTACTGGGGGGACGGGTGGAGATGGTCATGATGGCACACATGCACAATCAAGCAGAGCACAGTGCACACCCTCAACGACTCTGGGTCATTGCCCAGATCCATAGACTGTCAAAATGTACAATGCCATGCTGTCTGTCAACATGTCCCATGCGGCTACATACATGTGGACACATTGCAATACACCATCTCCCCTTTACATTGCAGGGCCACCGTCAACACCCCCTACAGAGCAGTCCCAGTCACTCTTCACGGATGACGAGGAGGACAAGCCCAGCATCGACACCCAAGCCCTCCTAGACATCATTGCCATCATCCGCGACTCCCCTTCAGGATCAGGGCTGACCAGCTTCATCGAGGAGACCTCACCCACCACCCAAACCACCCAGCAGGAGGCACCCACGGCTCGCCAGTCTCCCAAGACCCCCAGGAACAACACATGGCCTTCCAATGCCGTGTGCTGGAGGCCCAGAGGGAGAAGGCTGAGCAGGTGCAGGTGGAGTTCGACCTCATGGCTACCAAACTGGACGCCATCCATGGGTGTCTAGACCCACTCCATGGCCTCCAACAGGCCCTGACTGACATCGCTGGAGTCCTGACGTGGAGAGAAGAACACCTGTCCACTCAGAGGGGCTCCAGCGATAGCAGCCGTGAGCTGGCACACATGCAGAGGCACCATGGAGGACATGGTGCGTATGGAGGCGGAAATGATGGCAGCCACCGCTGCACACCAGCGAAATGTAGCTGGGATCTACCATGCCCTGCAGATCATCATCATGGCATTGCTGCCACAAGGCGTGGCGCAGATGAATGCTGCTGACCCCACACCATCCACATCTCCGCCCCCTGGTGTGTCAGTGCCCCACAGTGCAGCAGGTGTATCCACTCCTGCACCTGATGTGTCACTGCCACACAGTGCGGCCAACAACCCTCCTCCGGCCACTGATGTGTCAGTGGCACACAGTGCCCCAGCCGGTACTGTAACACCCACAGGGCGGGCAGAGCACACATCCGGGGACAAGGACGTGGATGGGTTTGTGATCAGGAGGCACTAGCTTTCATTTCCGCCACCTGGCCTGTTCCTGCTTGGTGCCTCACATGGCCCCATGACCTTCCACTGACCCCCGATACACTCCGATGCACTCACCTTGGACAGCGACATGGACTGCCATATCCTGTTTGATGACCAATGACACGGCGACCTGACTGCGGACTGTACCCTTCCTCTTCCGCAGTACTTGTCATCCCCGGATGGACTCTGACTGGCACTCCATGGGCCCATATTATGTAGTGTGCTCGGCATTGCCCTGTACCACTCCAGCTGCAGAACTGCACTGGATGTGCAATAAACATCCAGTGACGCACTGCTGTGTCATTTCTGTCAGCATTCATGTATGAATGTGTGGGTGAATGTAGGGACAGTGATGTCCCTTGCGTCAATGATGCCCATCCTGTGGGATGCCAGTCAGAGGGTGCTACATTGTATAATGTGTACCGGGTCCCATGAACACTACAACAGGGGCACACGCATCGGTCACTTCCATGTCCGGACATGGACTGAACCACGCCCAGATCCCACGAGTCATAGTTGCAAGCCCTGCGCTGGTCCGGTGTACGGCAGGCCAGACCACTCCTCTTACGCTCCGAGGGGGGGGCCCTCATTGCTACCCGTCGCAGGCGTACTCGCTGGTGGTGTGCAGGTCACTGGTCTAGTTGTCAGCATGTCACAGCCCCTCCCTGAGGGCAGGTTTGCACGCACACCACACCCATCCGACACAGGCCATGTGACTCTGCCAACATAAGGAGCCGACAATGTCACATTCCCCTCTGCTCATGGTGACTGGATGACAGACGCTCCACGGTTCTCAATCATAAAGGGCGCATGGGTTGTTGCGCACAGGGTTAGTGGCACCCGAGGCCTTGCGGCCGTCACAGGCCTGCCACCACGTGGCGCTGACTGGGGTTGCACAGGGCTAGTGGCACCCCATGCCTTGCGGCCGTCACGGGCCTGCCACCACGTGGCGCTGACTGGGGTTGCACAGGGTTAGTGGCTCCTGGAGCATTGCAGCCGGCACAGGCACCCTGCCACGGGATGGTGACTTTGGGTGCACTGAGTTAGGGGCACCTTGAGCTGCTGAGTGGGTGTGCAGTCTGTGATGATGCCCCGTCCCGGCGTTCCGGACAGCTCAGGTTTTGTGTGCCCTGCTGGACCGCAGTGTAGGCCAGAGCTGGCGGGCAGCGCGGGCCTACCGCCACATGGCGCCGCTTCTGGATTCACAGAGTTGGTGGCACCTATTGGGCTGAGCGGGTGTGCAACCCGAGATGAGGCCGGGTGCACTGGTATGTCTTCTGCCATGGAGTAATCAAGACCCAGCACCAAACGTGGGACCTGGTGGCCTGCGGAGCGGGGCGGCATGTTGTGGAGTTTGCCATGTCGGCGGGCCCCGGGCTTGTGGCTTGCAGCGGTATGTGGTGGGACCTCCTGTCTGCACACCGGTGGCAGAAGTTGAGCAGTGCAGCCTGGATGTGCATGGGCAGGCATGCTTCGATGGGGGGTGGGAGGGGCTGGGGTGCCTCTGTCTGGCTGTGCATGGGCAGGCAGGCGATGTCTTGTGCAATTGTGTGTACTGTGCCAATCATGTTTCTGGACTCTGTTTCATATGACGGGTCTGTTTCCGATGTGTGACCTAATGGACTGCACTACATGCCGGCAAGTGGTTGGAGACACACCGGTGGCAGCAGGTGAGCAGTGTGGCCTGGGTGCGCAGGGGTGGCGCTCTCTCTCTCTCCCCCTCTCTCCCCCTTTCTTCTTCTCTGTCTCCCCTCCTCTCTTCTTCTCTCTCTCTCCCTCTCTTCTTCTCTCTCTCTCTCTCCCTCTCTCTTCCTCTCTCTACCCTTCGCTCTCTCTCTGTCCTTTGATGTGCGCAGGACACACCTTCTCATCATGATTTTTGCCTTGCAGGCTGTGACCTACGGATTGGCCCGAGGGGAGCCGCAATATGTCTTCATTTCATTTCAATGTTCATTTTAATAAAGTTTGATTTGTTGCTTCGGAAATGAATGTGTGATGCTCATTTTTGTGACGACACATGCATGTCACCAGTTGTGATTCTGCGACATCATGCGGATAATTTTGTACGTGATTCAGTGTAGCTGATGTGGCATGTCTTTGGTCAGGGGGGTGCCGGGGAGGGGGGGTCCTGGGGGTGGTTGGGGCGGGTGTTGTTTTCCTTTCAGCCCTCCGGGCTGCATGTACAGTTGCCCGGGTGCATCTGTTGTTCTTCAGGTGTGGCTCTGGGCTGGTCTCCCATTTGTGGTCTAGGCTGTGGTCCGACTTAGCACCAGGTCGGAGAAGGTGTTATTTTCCTGGTGCTAACGCGCCTTATCGCCTGTTTCGTGTTCTTATCGCAGTTCTGGCTGTTCGTTGTGAATGTTGTGGAGTGCTGTTGTCGTGGCTTTTGGCACGGGAACGCCTACTCTGCATCTCATTAGCAATAGTTGCGGGGGTCATCCACGGCGATGTTTTTTGCGGCTGCTATCGCGGGTAAATTGGTGCTGTGGGCTCTTAACACCAGCTTGTGATTGGGGCGATAAGTTTATCGCAACTTTGGCTGCAATAAAGTGCCGTTGACTCTGTGATAGATCCTTGTGAATATGGCCCTAAAAACACATGCTCGGGGTCAGGATTTGTGTACAGGACTCAAATGTAGGAGAGTGAATCCATCTGAGAAAAAATAGAAAAAATGGGTTGATTGATGCAGGGGGAAAGAATGGCGAACAAAATGCGCTTGAGTTAAATGTATAATATGTGACCAGTGAACTCTAATGGACTCGATATGCTGCATCTGAAATCTAATAAAAGTGTTTTTTTTATTTTTTATTTTATCAGCGTTATGTAAATCGTAATTTTTCCTAAATAATGCATGGTCATGTTACTTGTTGTGAGTACGCAACTGTAATGAGTTTATTCACTCGCACCGTAGGTGATGTAGAGAAGCCTTCCTGCACTACCACGAGGAGGCACCAAAGTGTCCCATATCGCAACGGGAAGCGGCAAATATGGTCATTTTGAGGAGTCCACAGCCAAAGACACGTTTGCCAATGTCACCAATAATCCTTGCACCATTCCGATCTCTTAGTGTAAATTTTGGGGTGTATTTATGAGCCCCTTGCACCAGTTTTGCACCGCCGTTGCATCACAGTGGCATAAATAATGCGCCATATTTACGAAGTGATGCATCTAGGCCACGGGTACTCATAGTACGGCCCGCGGGCCGTCAGCGGCCCGGCAAGCCTTCCTTGGCGGCCCGCGGACCTTGCAGACAGTGCCTGTGCCCTGTGCTTGTCAGCGAACACCGCTGCTACAGCAGCGCAGAGCTGTGAGGCCGGGCGATTCTTTTAAAGGCCATTTACTTGTTAATGAGGCTTTGTTGTATTTCACCTCTTCTTAGCGCCCCTGCATCTCCACTCTGATTGAGTGGAGATGCAGGGGCGCTAAGAAGAGATGAAATACAACAAAGCCTCATTAAAAAGTGAATGGTCTTTAAAAGACCTGTGAAGTACTTGGGTGCGGCGGCCGTGTGCGTTCCCTGGAAGCCCTCTCAGCGCAGGGTGAGGTGACAGAGGACAGCAGGGTGAGGTGATGGAGGGCAGCAGGGAGTGAGAGCAGGGGGTGAGGTGACAGCAGGAGGAAGTCAGAGTGCGACAGAGGGAGGAAGAGGGAGGGAGAGAGAGGGAGAGGAGGAAGACAGGGAGAGGAGGAAGACAGGCAGAGGAGGAAGACAGGGAGAGGGGGGAAGACAGGGTGAGAGAGAGGGAGACAGAGGGAGGGGAGGGAGGGAGAGGGAGGGAGACGGAGGGAGAACGGAGGAGGGAGGGAGGGAGGGAGACAGAGTGAGGGAGACAGAGGGAGGGGACAGAGTGAAAGGGAGACAAACAGTGAGTGAGACAAAGGGAGCGAGAGGGAGACAAACAGGGAGGGAGATAGAGAGAAAGGGAGACAAACAGTGATGGACGGAGAGAGAGACAGAGAGAAAGGGAGATAAACAGTGATGGACGGAGAGAGAGACAGAGAGAAAGGTAGACAAACAGTGATGGACGGAGAGAGAGACAGAGAGAAAGGGAGACAAACAGAGTGATGGACGGAGAGAGAGACAGAGAGAAAGGGAGACAGAGTGATGGACGGAGAGATAGATAGATCGAGAGGGCGGGAGACAGAGTGAGAGATACATAGATAGAGAGGGCGGGAGACAGAGTGAGAGATAGATAGATAGATAGATCGAGAGGGCGGGAGACAGAGTGAGAGATAGATAGATAGATAGATAGATAGATAGATAGATAGATAGATAGATAGAGCGGGAGACAGAGTGAGAGATAGATAGATAGATAGATAGATAGATAGATAGATAGATAGATAGAGAGGGCGGGAGACAGAGTGATAGATAGATAGATAGATAGATAGATAGATAGATAGATAGATAGATAGAGAGGGCGGGAGACAGAGTGAGAGACAGAGTGAGAGACAGAGTGAGAGACAGAGTGAGAGACAGATAGATAGATAGATAGATAGATAGATAGATAGATAGATAGATAGATAGATAGATAGATAGATAGATAGATAGATAGATAGATAGATAAATAAATAGATATGTGTGCATACCGGGTCTGGTGGCTCAGTGGATGAAGGCGTCCGCTGCAATGGCCTGTGTTCAACCTCATGGTCATAGTTTTTTTTGCTCTAGCCCCGCCCCCTCCCCCACTGGCCCCGCCCCCACCGGTGCGGCCCTCAGCCAGAAACCACACTGTAAATTTGGCCCCTGAGAGAAAGTTTGTGAGTACCCATGATCTAGGCAGATGCGTCACTTCGTAAGCCCCTGCGCTACATTATACCTGCGTCAGGTATAATGTATGCAGGGTGGGCGTTCCCCCACAAGAAAGGGTCATAGGAGTGGCGCAGCGAAATTATGAGATTTTGCGGCGCCACTTCTAGGACGCTAATGCGTCACAACCTTACGCCTGCCTCATGGCAGGCGTAAGAGTGACGCAGGCCCTTTCACATGGGGCTTGCCCCATGTGAAAGGAACATTGCTGGAGTTGCGTTGGGCTTCCGACACAACTCCGGCAATGCGCCACTTTTTGGGCTGACAGATACGTCAGTTATACTGATGTATCTGTCCTTCCTTACGACATGATGCGTCATATTGTAAATATGATGCATCATTGGTGTCGCAAGGAGGGCGCATTGAGAAGTGGCACATCGCTGCTTTCACGCAGCGATGCGCCACTTCTCGTAAATGAGGCCCTTTGTTTTTAGTGAATGATGGTGCTAAAGTGAAATAGTGCACAATGCGGAGACGTCCAGTCCCACAGTGTGCTTTTCCATGTTGGTTTTCCAGAGATCAGGGGAAGATGTAAGAAAATGTGACACAGTGCAATGCAGCAAGACAATTTGCTGCGCTGTGTCTCATGGAGAGCGCAGGAATGTGCTGTATCTATGAAAATATGGCACGTTCCTCCTCACTCCCTGCACTGGCACACACAGTGCAGCCTAGTGCCGATGCAGGGACCCTTGCACTATGGTGAAAGGGTGCTTGTGTTGCAGGCAGGATTGTTTTTCTGCAGGAACAGACACGTTCCTGCACAACAACAATCTTTAGAGGCTTTTTCCTCTTTTTATGTGTGTTGTAGCATGCAGCACATGTAGAAAGAGGAAAAACGAGGACAAATGAAGTTATTTCTCCTTGTTGTGCCCCCTTTGGAAAGGCGTACCCTTTTGGTTCATTCCCAGGTTCACTACTAGTACTAAATCTGGCAATGCAGCAAAATCCATGGGTGGATGCGTGGAACACCCACGCTCCACCCGTGGAACACCAACGCTCCACCCATGGAACACCCACGCTCCACCCATGGAACACCCACCCTCCACCCATGGAACACCCACGCTGCACCCATGGAACACCCACGCTCCACCCATGGAACACCCACGCTCCACCCATGGAACAACCACACTGCACCCATGAAACACCCACGCTCCACCCGTGGAACACCCATGCTCCACCCTTGGAACACCCACGCTCAACCCATGGAACACTCATGCTTCACCCATGGAACTCCCACACTCCACCCGTGGAACTCCCACTTTTCACCCATGGAACACCCACGCTCCACACATGGAACACCCACGCTCCATCAATGGAAATCCCACGCTCCACCCATGGAACACTCACGCTTCACCCATGGAATGCCTTCCCAGAGCAAAGTAACTCACTGCAGAGGCTTGTGTGCGTTGCATTACTCCAGACTTACTATGACACGCAGCGTCACGCAAAGTGGCTCTGTGTCACATAGTGAATCTCACTTAAGGCTTGCGCTGCCCTTGTGTCACCTTGTGTGATGCAAGGGCAACACAATCCTTTTGTAAATCTTGCCCCAGGTGCATTCTGTTTTGTGTTTTTCTTGAGTGAATGTGGCATCAATTACGGTCAGTCCAGTCCAGACACTTTTACTTGACTCCTGTAAGTGTTGTGTGTATCCTATATAAATGTAGACTGGAGTCTGTGAATGTACATTCATTGCTATGAACTCTTTGCAGCCCTCGTACAATAAGAGAGTTAAAAGTACTGTCTTGGTTTGAATGTGTTTTGGTTGGAAAGAATCTACCTTGGTTTGTCGAGTGTCCGCTCATAGGGTCCATCTGATGAGACTCAGTTCCTATTGCCAGATTGCGTCGGTCCCACAGCACTCCTCAGAGAGCTCCAGGGGCTTCCTATCCAGAACTTCTCACATACGCATTCAGGTCGCTGCACAACAAGGAGCCCACATAGCTCAGTCACCGACTTTACTCCCATCAATGCACCAGACAACCTTGTCCAGCATCACTCTCACTCGCGCACACACACCCCGCATCCACAGAAGTAGAACGGGAGGTCAATCATTCTCCTGCCAAGCTGCCAAATCCTGGAACGACCTCCCCCAGCACATCAGAGCCTCCTCCTCACTTCTCAAATTGCACAAGAAGCTGAAGACCTGGCTCTTCGACAAGTCTTCTTGTGGGACCAACAAGACTCCCTGCACTCAGACCCAGCCTCACCACTCGCCTACACTCACCTGCTCAACACCTGGATACCCTCACGGGTGGCAAGCAGCACTCTACAAATCCACCCATTCTTGCATGGATCTATAGGATACCCCCAGGGTCAGAGATGGTATGACCCAGGAAGGTAAAGAGATCCCATTCATACATGAATTTATGGGATCCACCCCGGGTCTGAGATGGTACGGCCTCGGAAGATGAACAGACACTTTTCCTATAGGAGCCTCAGTTTCACAGAACAGATTGGATCTGCAGCAACTCTAAGAAATCAGGATCTGTTGGGTCCAGGTAGGAGCTAAAGAGGCTGCAGCTCTGCACAGTCAAGCAACACCACCTTTACCAAAGAATCTGAGGTCCACATGAGAATACAATATGGCGCCCGTCGGGCATTCTGCACTAAGAAGCGTCACGAAATGCAGCAGACACAAATAGTGAGCAGCTACTCGTGAAATGGGCTCTGATGGGGGAATTTTACACCTAAATTATCCGTAATTATGTGAGCAGTAGTAATTGCGTAATTATTAGTAATTCTGCTTTATAGAGTAATGCGGAATGACAGAAATTACTCCAAATACTCCAGCGTAATTGAAATACTGCCCGGAAAGAATGATAATGGAAACCATGACCACAAGTAGAGATTGACCACGGGTTCAAGCAGCAGAAAGAGAGGTTCTTGACATGGAACCTGCCAGGAGCAGGGGTTTATTGATTTGCAGGGCTTGATTCCTGCTCAGAAGGGCCGGTGCTGTCCCTCTGGTATTCAGATGAGCATAGGGTGAAGATTTCCGCGTTTATAAACTCTTCTCACTTCCCTGCTTGTGTAGTGTAGTCCTAATAGTACCCTGCCATGCAGGACCTACGCTGTTTACGGATAACATATACTGTGAGTCTGGTGGCAGACTGACTCCGTGCACCCCGCCGCATATGTTAGCCTATGGTTTGCATTAGCTAGCTCGCAGTTGTTGGAGAGTAGGATCTGCTTCTTATAGTTACCCCCACTTTTTGCTGATGTTTCACTGTTTTTCGACTTTAGTCTGGCTGGGGCCCTGCTAACAAGAACCACAACCTAGCTGCTTCCTCTCTAAATTAATTAACAGTACTTTAGGTACACTCTAGATTGGATTCTGGGGTACCCTTATAAGCCCCTAGTATATGGTATACTATGTACCCAGGGCATAGGTACCCCAGAGGCCTACCAGGGGCTGCAGCATGTATTATACCACCCCTGGGAAGCACTCCAAAATGACACCACAGGTCTGCTACTGCAGCCTGGGTAAGGGTGTGCTTGCACCTCTTACAGTGGTATGGGCTACCTATATCACTACCATTGCACACACATATAAGACCTATAAGTCACTCCTATGGCAGGCCATAACAATCCTGAAGGCAGAGTGCTTGGTCTTTATGTGAGAGGGTGCCCCTGCATGAGCAGAGCCCCTCTGCAGCATTCAGAGTACCTCCTCTGATGCTGTTTGTGGTGCAGCCTGACCATATACTCTTAAGTGCATTATAACCTCGCGGTAAATGCTAACTTCGGGATGGCTGCACGGAAACATGTTGTGTTTGGTGTCAAACGCTTTGGAATACTACCCCCCCCCCCCCACCAGTTCTGGCGGCGGGGGTAGCATTCCACCCTTCTAGAGGGAGAGACATGTTCACACTGGTCTGACCCGGTAGGACTTTCTACAGCCCTGGCATCACAAAATGGATGCCTCTGCCACAGACACGGGACTGGCCTCCTGCTGCTGACCGAAACTCTGGCAGGGGAGGCCTGGACAACAGGTTTCCTGTCCCAGGGAGGTGTAACCACCTCCCCAGACAGGCAGATGTGTATTGGGGCTGGGCGGGAGCACTCTCTAGTGCTTTGAAGTCCTGCACTGGGGGCACGTTTGCTGTCCCTGTGTATAGTCCAGTTCAAACCGGTTGCAGGGGCTACCTGCCCCTGCTGTGGCGCTAAACTGGACAAACGAAATGGGTGTAACCACTCCTCTTTCCAAACCCTCCCATAGGTGGATCCCTAGAGTATGTCCAACCCCCAAACTTTGTATAAGTATGGGAACCCAGTCCTTGCGACTTTAGATAACCCTGGACGAAACTCTGCAATATATATCCTGGACCTTCGACGTTCTACTTTGCTTAGAAGACTGAAGAAATCTCCCTTGGGGTCAAGGAGTGACACCCTTGCTTGGCAGGCACCAAAGAAGCAACTGACTGGTCTGCATCGCTGAAGCTCCCGCCGGACGCCGAAGTCTTTGCATCACCAGAGGTGGATTTCCAGACTTCCCTGAGGCTACCCTGAGTCCACAGCAAAGCTGAGACCCGTGGCTATGATGGGTGACGTGGAACTGTGACCCCCTCAAAGTTGTGCTTTGGGCTCCGAGTAGCCCCAGCCTTGAGCACATCCTGCACCGAAGATTGCTGGCCTCCACTCCACGAGTGACCCGTGGGCCAGTTTCCAGTGCGACCACTCGAGGCTCCTTCGCGATCACTAGCCCGTCGGCTAGTAGGTCCCCACGAAGGAAACTCCTCTTCTGATTGGGCTTTCCTGGTTGCTCCAGACGTGCCCCGACTTACCCTCACTGGGTGAGTCCCTCAGACCTTGCTGGTCTGCACCGACGTCCCTTCTCTGATTCCAAGTGACTTGCCGTTGCCAAGGCTTGTTGGGTCCATTCTGGTCGCCAACACTGCAGCACTCGACAGATTTCATGGGACAGCTCGAATCTGGCTCGCGGACTTCGTCGACGCCTCCTGGACCTTGTGGCTGAAGAGTCAAGACACCCCTCAACTCACCTGAAGCACCCGACATTTGTGGGCATTGGTCCATCCTGCCCTAGGTCACTGGCAAGTGACCCAGACTCTGTCCCCTCTGCTTTCAGGTTCCTTACATCCTAGATCCAGGCTTGGATCTCTTCGGACACTTCTCCTCTTCACGGCAGCAGCAGTTCTTTGCAGGCTTCCATTGAAATCGACGACGCGACCCGACCCGATACCAAGAGACACCTATGCACCCGGCTTCCCTGGGTGAGGTAACTCGAGTACTCTGGTGCTCTCGTGGGTGCTAGCCCTAAAACATCTTAAGTCCAAAAGGGTTTGGTCCAGACTTGATTAGAAGTGTCCCTAATCTTTAAATTTCCAACCGCGACATTGCCCATAGAAGATAATAGGAACCCGCGGTTGTGTTCACACACTGCATACAGTCCCCGTGGGTCCCCTGTGTCACTACCTTGGGTGGTTCCTTGGGGTCCCAGTGATTCTAGAGGGAATAGGCCTAGTGCCTGTTCCAGTTGTGGTTCTTATACCACTTTTTTGGTATATGGTTTGGTACCCCTAGGGCCCAAACGTGTATTTGTGCTTTTACTGATGATTGCTAACTTGTATCTTAAGTACTTCGAACTCCAGCCTCATAAAGAGACTAGAGGGGTGTGTGTTAACCTAAATACATATATTTTAAATATATACCTGGTGTGGTTCTCCTTTCATTTAGTAATTCAAGAGATTATAATCTGGTAAACCAAGCAGCTTTACACTCCTTCAAGACTTCGCCTGAAGGCTGCTCTCCATAGCTCCCACTAGGATAGCTTGCAATAAAGTTTGTCTTCAAACCTATTCATCAATAAGGGTTGATTGGACTGGTACAAGGTGCTCACTATAAATAGTGGACAGCATATACCAGGCCAACGTCTCACATTGGTGTGCAGCGGTTGGATTCAAGCTTGCTATTGGTTTACCAGATAATCTCTTTGAGTGACTAACTGAAAACCACTATAGATACATATAAATCAAGTCTAGAATACTCAAGAGAGTCTAGTAGCTCCCACTAGGTTAGGTAGGTGCTAATACTGTATTTAGACACTTATTTACCCTTGTCATCCAAGTATGACCATCTCGCATGCGTGGAATTGAGAAATATGTGTACAGTTAGGAAGTTGAAGACAGGGAGGAGTGCAAACACTCAACGCCTCATGGAGGCTCTCTTGTTAGATGATCTCAAACAGACCCCAGGGTCTGATAGGGCAGGCAGGTTGGGTCGGGCAGCAGAAGAGGAAACGGCCAAAAGGTGACAACACCTATGACCAGGACTCTGAAGCTGACCAGTAGGATCAAGATGATTCTAACCTGGAAACTCCAATCCATCCTGAAGGTGAGGAAGGCGGCCTCAGTGGTCTGCTCTATACCCCACCTGGAAGGATCTATGTCTGGGTGGCCCCATGTAGGAGAGTAGGATCTGCTTCTTATAGTTACCCCCACTTTTTGCTGATGTTTCACTGTTTTTCGACTTTAGTCTGGCTGGGGCCCTGCTAACCAGGACCCCAGCCTAGCTGCTTTCTCTCTAAATTGATTACCAGTACTTTAGGTACACTCCAGATTGGATTCCGGGGTACCCTTATAAGTCCCTAGTATATGGTATACTATGTACCCAGGGCATAGGTACCCTAGAGGCCTACCGGGGCTGTAGCATGTATTATGCCGGCCCTGGGAAGCCTTCCAAAATGACACCACAGGTCTGCTACTGCAGCCTGGGTAAGGTGGTGCATGCACCCCTTACTGAGATATAGGTTCACTATATCTCTCCATATCACTGCACATGTAAACCTACCAGTCACCCCTTAACAATCCTGAAGGCAGGGGCTGGGTTTCATGTGAGAGGGTGCCCATGCATGAGCAGAGCCCCTCTGCAGCTTTCGGAACCTTTATTCCGGGGTTGTTTGTGATGCAGCCAGACCATATATTCTTAAGTGCATTATAACCAAACGCTAACTTTGGAATGGCTGCATGGAAACATATCATGTTTGGTGTCAAACACCTTGGAATCATAGCCCCACACCAGTAACTGGTGTGGGAGTATGATCCCACCCTTCTAGAGGGAGAGACATGACAGCACCGGTATACCCGGTACCAGCTAACAGAGCCCTGGCATCATAAAATGGATGCTGCCAGCCACAGACACGAGTCTGCCCTCCTGCTGCTGGACGAAACTCCGACAGGCGAGGCCTGGACAATAGGTTTCCTGTCACAGGGAGGTGTCACCACCTCCCAGACTGGCTTTAGTGTATTGGGGCTGTGTGGGTACAATCCAAGAGTTCTTTGAAGTCTGCACTGGGGGCACATTTGGTGTCCCTGTGCATAATTCAGCTCAAACCGGTTGCAGGGGCTACCAGCCCCTGCTCTGACACGAAACTGGACAAAGGAAATGGGTGTAGCCACCCCTCTTTCCTGACCCTCCCATAGGTGGGTCCCTAGGGTTTGTTCCACCCCTTCCTTGGGTATAAGATAGGAACCCCTGGCTACAGGACTTTAGATTACACCTGGCCGAAATTCTGATACAGAATCCTGGAACTTCGACAATCTACAAGGCGCTAGATGACTGAAGAATCTCCCTTGGAGTAAAGGAGTTACTCCCCTGCAAGGCAGACACCTAAGACGCATCTGACTGGTTTGCATCTCCGAAGCTCCTGCCGGACTCCGAAGAACTTTGCAACACAGGAGGTGGGTTCCCTGACTTCCCAGAGGCCAACCCGAGCTCCCAGCAAAGCTGAGACCCGTAGCCCTCGTGGGGACCGTGGAACCGGAACCCCTGGACACCGTGCACATTTGCAAGTGCATATGCTTCTCATCGATTCTTGAGGCTGTGCTTTGGGCTACTTGTAGTCCACACCCCGAGCAGTGTCTCCACCGAAGATTACTAGCCTACACTCACCGAGTGTCCTGTGGGCTGGTATTGTGTGATTCCTCTTGAGGTCCCTTTGCGATCCCTGGCCTGTCGACTGGTGGGTCCCTGTAAAGGCAACTCTAACTTTAGTTGGGCTTACCTGGTTGCACCAGACGTGCCCTGACTCTCCAATGCTTGGGGAGTCCCCAGGACCTTGCTGGTCCGCACGGAAGCATCTTTTCTCTTTCTGCGTGGGTTGCTGTTGCCAAGGCTTGTTGGGTTCAATCCGAGCACCGACACCGCAGCACTTGACATCCTTTGTGGCACAGCTCTAATCCAGCTCCTGGTTGTCGTCAACACCTCCTGGGCCTCGTGGCAGAGTCAAGCTTCACCTCTTCGCACCTGAAACACCCGACATCGGTGGGCATTCGTCTATAGTGTCCCTGGTCACTGGCAAGTGACCCAGACTCTGTCCCCTCTGCTTTCAGGTTCTTCTGATCTTTGATCCAGGCTTGGATCACACCGGTACTTTTCTCCTTCCTGGCAGCACCACTTTGCAGCAGGTCGCCATTGAAATCAACAATGATTCCCAAAACCATTTGACACCTATGCACCCGACTTCCCTGGGTGAGGTAACTCGAGTACGTTGGTGCTCCTGTGGGTGTTGGTCCTAGAACCCCCTAAGTCTAAAGGGGTTTGCTCAAAGACCTCTCCTAAGTGACCTACTCCTTTAAAATTCCAACCGCAACTTTCCCATAGATAGTACGGGGCTTGCCGCTGTGTTCCCACACTGCTCACGTCCCCCATGGGTCCCCTGTGTCACTACCTTGGGTGGTTCCTTGGGGTCCCAGCGATTCTACGTGCTCTAGGCACTGTGTCTAATCAAGTCGTGGTTCTTATACCACTTTCTTAATATATGGTTTGGTCTCCCCCTGGGGCCATTGTATATTGTGCTATTTACTGTCGTTTTAGAACTGTATTACTGTGTATCTTGGACTCTAATCTCATAAAGAGATTAGTAGTGAGTGTTTAGAAATAAATACATATATTTTATATATATCTTGTGTGATTCTCCTTTCATTTAGTAATTCAAGAGGTTATAATCTGGTAAACCAAGCTGCTTTACACTACTTCAAGACTTAGCCTGAAGGCTGCTCTCCATAACTACCACTAGGATAGCTTTCAATAAAGGTTGTCTTTAAACCTATTCATCAATAAGGGTTGTTTGGACTGGTACAGGGTGCCCACTATAAATAGTGGACAGCATATACCAGGCCAACTTCTCACAGCAGTGCCACTAGAATCGCCTGCTATCAGAGAGATTCGTTTTTGGCAACCTCAGAACACAATAACCTCAGACTCGTGGAAACAATATACTACTTTTCACACAGTCACTCGTGCATGCTTGTTTTTGCTCTCGGAGAGATACAGAGAAGAAACAGTAAAGCGAATTTATTGTACCATAGTTCTTCTCATGTGGAATAAGTGCGCTGTTAACACAGTAGCAGAGATATAGAACCAACAGTACAGCGAATAAAAAGGAATAGTATTGTTCTACCATTTTGCAATAGTCACGAACATACACATAAATATGAAATGCATTTATAATAATAAAGTGCGTACTCCTAAGATGCCTGACTAGATGTACCTAAGTGTACCTAGCATGTAAGTAGGTGTGAAACAGCTAATGAGCCTAAAAGCCTAATAGTCTAGAGTCTAACAGCCAAGAATCCCGCTAGGATTGAGTCGAACTCCCATACCTGGATAATGAGAATGTGGGGCTTCGTCCTGGACTTGAGCTGGACACCCCGCAAGGGATAGTTAGACCACTGTCAGCTGAAGCGATGTCATGCCGAAGCTGCAGCGTCTCTGGTCAGTGTGTCGGCCTTGAAGTCTCGGGTCCCTCCTGCCTTCTGATAGCAAGAGGTGCTGTATTTATACAGTCTATGTACGTGTGTTACCCATTGTTCAGTATGAGGATGACATTGGTGTGAGAAAGTGCCATCTTTCTTGCATGGTATGCCCCCACTTTTTGCTAAATTGCTGAATGTACTTCGATTGAGTGTACCCTGGGTTCCTGCCAATCAGGTGCCCAGGGCCTATGTTCCTTCCTTAAACCACACAAACTCCAAATTGGCAAACCCTAGCCACATGTCAGCCCCTAGTAAATGGTACCCTAGGTACCCAGGGCCTTGTGACCAGGGAAGGCCTCTAAGGGCTGCAGCACTCATTGTGCCACCCTCAGAGGCCCTGTACCCTTACACACACACTGCCCTTGCAGGCTGAGTGTCTGGGTGCAGGACAAAACAAAGAGTCGACATGGCACACATCACTGTGTACCATGCCCATCACCTACACTGCCAAGGCATATGTCAGCCACCCCTCTAGCTGGGTGCATTACGCCTATGGTGTGGGCACAGGAGCAGGAGCCCTGTGCCCCTACAGTACCCGGGTCCATTCCTGGGCACTGTAAGTGCAGTGCTGTCATTTAAGAGTACATGGTGCTGAGAGCTTGTCAAACACGAGCTCCACAGTACCATATTGGCAACACTGAAGCCTGGGAAGTTTGGTATCAAACTTCTCAGCACATTGAACCCACACTGATGCCAGTGTAGGATTTAATGTACTAAGCACCCCAGAGGGCATCTTAGAGATGCCCCCTTACAGCTAACTTACAATCCACGTCTGCTCTGAGGCTGCCATTTGGAGTTTCCCCAGGCCACTGCAACCCCCCACTCTGGCGGGAAGCTTGGCCGGAAACCCCATACAAGGACAGGGGATGTGCCAGCCTGCCCACCCCACCCCTCAGGTGGGGGAGGCGAGGTGAAGCACATCTCCGGGCTCTCGCCATCTTGAAGATGGGAGGCCCTACCCTATCAGGATTAGGCTACTGCCCCCCTCCCACAGGAGAGAGGCAGGATAGGGGGTGTACCCACCCCAGGACAAGGATCCATTGGTCCCTGGCCTTCACCTACCTGTAACGCCCCTAAATCTAGTATTTAGGGGCACCCTGAACCTTCCTTCCTTAGATTCCAGATAGAAAACGACAAGAAGAGCAAGAAGAACAAAGACCTGCCCTGCAGCTGCTAAAAAGAGAAGAAGACACCAACTGCTTTGGCCCCAGCTCTACCGGCCTGTCGACTCTCGAACCTGCACCAGCGCGGCATCCCTCGTGGCCAGCAACCTCACCAACCCCGGAGGACCTGGCTACCTTTTAGCTCTAAGCCCCTGGGACTCCCACGAGTAGAGGCTCTACTCAAGAAACCTATTTGCTATCCCTGGCACCAGCCCGGGACCGCGGACCCAACACACTCTGCACCAGCCAAGCCTGGCCAGTGCCGGAGTGGACAAAGACCCAGAGGACGACCCCACGGCGACTGTGACCCAGAGTCCGGCACCCAAGGACCCCCCTCGACATCCCGGAAGAAGCCTGCAGCCTCAGAACCAAGTGCCACCCCAGCCGCGATCAACCAGAGGGTAAGATTCCCGACGTCAAAAGACACCCCTGCACCCGGCGCCCTGCGACCCCCTGTGCCCAATCCCGGGGTACCCACCTAACCTACAACTACCCAACTTACCTCTCGAAGTGGTGGTGGCACCTGAAACATCCTCGTCCCCGAGCCTGCAGCCTTTTTCCAAACCGGAACATTCCCATTGATTTCCATTGAGCGCCCTAAGGCTCAAAAGCACCCTGCACCCAGCCGCCCGAGTGGCCCTGGCAGTGCCCTCTCTACACTAACCTACTTCCCCACTTGCCCTGAGTAAGTGACCAGGAGCCCAGCTCCCACAGCCGCGTGGCTTGCCAGACAGCAGCCACCAACCAAGGCCCCCCTATCCCTCATAGGATAACATTGGGCCTAACTCTCTCTGCACCCGGCCGTCCTGAAACCGCTGAGGGTGAACCAACTGTACCTACCTGACACTGGGGGACCCCTGAGTCCATGTCCGGAATTTCAACTCTGCCAGTCGAGTACTTACCCTTAAACCGCTAACTTCATTTTCCTCATAGGGTAACATTGACTGGCTTTTTCTTCAAAAATCTTCTAAGTGTGAACTTTTCAAAACTGCAAAAATTCACCAAAAATCAGCCAAGTGACAAAAACGAATTTACTCACCTGCTCCTAGGTGAGCTCCCAGTGCTGGATCTTGGTGCCCAGCCCTGACCCTGAAAAGTGTTCACAACTATACTTACCTCTAACTCATTTTTCTCCCATAGGAAACCATTGTCTGCTTTTCTGTGAAATTTCTTCTAAGTGTCTATTTTTGCAAATTTGAAATATTCTTTTAAAATCGTACCATTTCTGCAAACGAAATTACTTACCTGCTTTTGATAAGGACCCCAGTCCTGGGTCTAGGTACCCAGTCCTGGATTACTAAAGTAACGATAAAGTACTCTACCTGCAATTTGAATTTCTTGCCATAGAGATCCATTGAATGTTTTCTTTGAAATATTTTCTAAGTGCTAACTTTTGAAATAGCTAAATATTATTTAAAAATCATTACAGTTATTAAGTCGACTTTCATCACTTGATTCTGAATACTGACCCCAGGCTGGTTCTAGGAGCCAGACCTGGAATTCCAAAAGTAATCTGAAAAGTAATTTATTACAAATAACCTGAATTTACCATTGAGCTCAATGCATTGTTATGTTTAGGAAATAGGATTGTTTATTGCAACCAACTGTGACTGTTTACACAAATTTATTGCTTAAGACAAAAGTATTTATATTCAACCTCTCATTCTGAGAAAGTATATTTTTACCCCCTTTGTGGTTCTAAAAATAAAACAAGCATATATTTTATATATATAAACCATTGGCCTAGAGTTCAGGTATTGAGTGTGTGAAACCATTTGCTGACTGAGTGTGTACAATAAATGCTTTACACTGTCCTCTGGTACTGCCTTACTGCTCGACCAAGCTACCACTTTTGAGAGTAAGGTCATACCTAACTTTGACCTCTATCAGCCTCTGGGGGACTGTGGACTCTGTACACCCTGTACCTATTAGGGAACAGTATATACAGAGCCACTTTCTCACAATTGGGGATTAAACCTTGTGCGTCGATGGGAGAGGTGAAGTATACCACCTGGAGAGTGTACTCATCAATTATTCAAATTTGCCAAGGATGACGTCTTAGCAATATTGATTGGGAAAAACCCACCCTCGGTATTGGAAGTAGGTGAAAGGTTTAGTCCACAAAAGGCTACAGTCCTTATAAGGCGTGATGTCCCTATAAGGCATTCTGTCTTTATTTGGAGTTATGTCCTTATAATGCTTGTTCATATGAAATAACGGGAGCTGATGTAGGGAAAGTGTACGATGTTCCTTGGACCTATATTAGGGCATGATATGAAATATAAAACTTGCTGCCAGGCAATAGAAACTAGCACATATGGCACTGACCTTCCCCTACACTATGAATACTCTTGGGGGTCCTGAACCTTTTCAGTTCCATTTCTGATTGAACCCCCCCACTCTTACCTGTTTCATGTACGTATCACTGTGGCTTCCACTAGGCCTGCATTGAGACCATGACTCTTACACCTTGTTAGAAATGCGTGTCTCTAGTTGGCAGTGACTTACATGCTGTCCAAGTAGGGACCCTTCCTTTGAGTCAGGGTAAGGGGATTACCCAGGTAAGATAACCTCTGCTCACCCCCTTGGTAGCTTGGTACGAGCAGTCAGGCTTATCTCAGAAGCAATGTGTAAAGCAGTTGTACAAAACACACACAGCAACACAGTGAAAACACTACAAAATGTACACCACACCAGTTTAGAACAAGCATTGAAAATGCAATAGATCTCGCCCTTGATTAAGTTAAAGTCATTTGCTTTGCTAATGGTATTGTATAGCAAACCAAATGCCTTTAACTTAATCAAAGGCGAGACCTATTGCATTTTCAATGCTTGTTATTTACAGAGGGGGTGCTGTTCAATAATGTCACCTTACGAAAGGCAAAGGGCTTAATTAACCATGTTTCTTTGAAGAGAGAAAAATGCTGCAGAAAAAAAAGCCTTTCAATCCCACCTTGATGCCCATTCTCCATCTAAACTATTTCAGGTTTTTTGGAAGTGCAGTAGTAACACCTCCCGCACCCCTTGTTCCAGCGCCAGTGGATGGTAGTGATAGTGGGGGGTGGAGGTCCTCGGACCCAGTGTCAGCTAAGGCACTGCTGTCGTATAACAGTAATTAGCTTTTTTCCTGCAAACAAAATAAGTGGTAATGCCCCAGAGTCGTTCTAGAGCAATAAATCTATAAGGCACTGAAAGATCGATAATCAGCATTTTAGTGTGTTTTGTTGAAACCACTTAGTGTCACAACTATGGAACCGATAGGACGAAAAACTTTCCTCTGTTGTTACCAATTTTTCAGTGCGGCGTACAGCAAAACAATACCTCTATCTGAGAAATGACCTTTACTGATTGCGATAATCCATGTTATTCCGCTTCTGTGCTAGTATTTTTCGAATCCACGAAAACGTACAGTTTCGGAATCCCCCATGCCCCTAGCAACATTCACTTTTTAGCGCCCGTATGTTGGTTGTTGTGAGAAGGTGGCCTGATATATGCTGTCCACTAATTATAGTGGGCACCTTGTATCAGTCCAAGCCTGGATCTAGGATGGAAGGACCCTGCAAGCAGAGGGGACAGAGTATGGGTCACTTCCCAGTGACCGAGCGCAGGATGGACCAATGCCCACAGATGTCGGGTGCTTCAGGTGAGTTGACGGGTGTCTTGACTCTTCAGCCACGAGGTCTAGGAGGCGTCGGCGAAGTCCACGAGCCGGATTCGAGCTGTCCCACGAAGTCTGTCGAGGGCTGCGGTGTCGGCAACCAGATTGGACCCAACAAACCTTGACAATGGCAACTCTCGTGAAAAGAGAAGAAGGACATCGGTGCAGACCAGCAAGGTCTGAGGGACTCACCCAGCGAGGGTAAGTCAGGGCACGTCTGGAGCAACCAGGGAAGCCCAAGTAGAAGAGGAGTTGCCTTCGTGGGGACCCACTAGCCAACGGGCTAGCGATCGTGAAGGAGCCTCGAGCGGTCGCACTGGAACCCGGCCCATGGATCACACGTGGAGTGGATGCCGGAGATCTTTGGTGCAGTCAGTGCTCAAGTCTGGGGCTACTGGGAGCCCAAAGCAGAACTTTGATAAACAGGAAGTCGATGTAATATAGGATTGGGTGTAAGAGAAAGACCTAACGCTCCAACAAGATTCCACAATATGATAACTGACTCCACATTAAGTTTCTGCAGTGCTATCAGACTAGGGGAATACCACCCCAATCACCTAAAGGCTCAATCAAGGATTGATTCAACTATTTACTTATGTCGTTGCACACGCTTTTTTTAAAGACAATATAACAGTAGTTAGAAAAGAACAATATTCATTCGGGCTTCAAATCTTCTTTAATTTTCAATAAGATCTTCCACTCCCCAAATCTTCTTTAATTTTCAATAAGATCTTCCACTCCCAACGCGTTTCGTCGCAGTAGGGATTAACCCAGGCAACTTCCTCAGAGCTTATTCTTTGGTCCAAAATGTCTTTTCTCGAAAAATTCTCATTTAACTTCCCTCAGAGTCCAAATTTTCGTATCAGTCACCAATTTTTTCACATATTTTGAGATAAGATCCCTTTATCAGCGCGTAAAACCTGAATCTCACAATTCCATGTTGTCCAATATAATTAAATTATGGTATTAGCGTCCGAATTTGAACGTCTGTAATCCACAACGATCCCAATCAAAGATAGTATTCCGCCACGAATAATTATTGCTCCAAACGAGTTCCCTGCAGTACCGGGACCCCAATCAAAGATAGTATTCCGCTACGAATAATTAGTGCTCCAAACGAGTTCCCTGAAGTTCCGGAACCTCTCGAAAATGCCGCCAACCCGAATACCTGTATGTAAGTAATTAGGAAGTTGATGTACCAGTAATAGTACGCGGTGCCCAGGGGTCACGGTTCCTCGCCACCCACGATAGCCACGGGCCTCAGCTTTGCTGTGGATTCAGGTTAGCCTCGGGGAAGTTAGGAAATCCACCTCTGGTGATGCAGAGACTTCGGCGTCCAACGGGAGCTTCGGAATTACACACCGGACAGTTGCTTCTTTGGTGACTGCCAAGCAGGGAAGTCACTCCTTGACCCTAAGGGAGATTTCTTCAGTCTTCTAGTCAGGATAGAACGTCGAACGTCCAGGATATATGTTGCAGAGTTTCGTCCAGGGTAATCTAAAGTCTCAAGGACTGGGTTCCCATACTTATACTAAGTTTGGGGGTTGGACATACTCTAGGGACCCACCTATGGGAGGGTTTGGAAAGAGGGGTGGTTACACCCATTTCCTTTGTCCAGTTTCGCGCCAGAGCAGGGGCAGGTAGCCCCTGCAACCGGTTTGAACTGGGCTATGCACATGGACACCAAGTGTGCCCCCAGTGCAGGACTTCAAAGCACCAGAGAGTGCTCCCACCCAGCCCCAATACACATCTGCCTGTCTGGGATGTGGTTACACCTCCCTGCAACAGGAAACCTATTGTCCAGGTCTCCTCTGCCAGAGTTTCGGTCAGCAGCAGGAGGCCAGACACGTGTCTGTGGCAGAGGCATCCATTTTGTGATGCCAGGGCTTTAGAAAGTCCTACAGGGTTAGACCAGTGTGAACATGTCTCTCCCTCTAGAACGGTGGAATGCTATCCCCGCCACCAGAACTGGCGGGGGGGGGGGGGGTAGTATTCCAAAGCGTTTGACACCAAAACATGACATGTTTCCGTGCAGCCATCCCAAAGTTAGCATTTACCGCAAGGTTATAATGCACTTAAGAGTATATGGTCAGGCTGCACCACAAACAGCATCAGAGGAGGTACTCCGAACGCTGCAGAGGTGCTCTGCTCATGCAGGGGCACCCTCTCACTCTGCCTTCAGGATTGTTAAGGCCTGCCATAGGAGTGACTTATAGGTTTTATATGTGTGTGCAATGGTAGTGATAAAGGTAGCCTATACCATAGTAAGGGGTGCAAGCACACCCTTACCCAGGCTGCAGTAGCAGACCTGTGGTGCCATTTTGGAGTGCTTCCGAGGGGTGGCATAATACATGCTTCAGCCCCTGGTAGGCCTCTGAGGTACCTATGCCCTAGGTACATAGTATACCATATACTAAGGGCTTATAAGGCACTCCAGAATCCAATTAGATTTGTACCTAATGTACATGCAAACCATTTTAAAGAGGAAGCAGCTAGGCTGGGGTCCTGATTAGCAGGGCCACAACCAGACTAAGGTCGAAAAACAGTGAAACACCAGCAAAAAGTAGGGGTACCCATGTGAAGCAGATCCTACTCTCCTACACACACACCCCCACACACACCCCCAAATGCAGGGACATTAAACTAACCTTGACCAGTTGAGTCTTAATGTTCTAAGTGGAAATACCTAGAGAGTCCATCTGCATTGGCATGGTTACTCCCAGGTCTATGTTCCGCTGTAAAGTCCATCCCCTGTAGGGAAATGGACCAACTAAGCAGTTTGGGGTTTCCACCCTTAATTCGTTTTAGCCATAAGAGGGGCTTATGGTCTGTCTGAACTATGAAGTGAGTACCAAACAAGTATGGCCTCAACTTCTTCAGAGCCCAAACCACAGCAAAGGCCTCCCTCTCAATGGCTGACCAACGTTTCTCTCTAGGGGTCAGCCTTCTGCTTATGAAAGCTACTGGTTGATCCTGCCCTTCATCATTCAATTGTGACAGTACAGCCCCTATCATCTGTCATCAAATGCCTTTTGACAGCTAGCCGTCCACTGAACCTTTTCTTAGAAGTTACGTCATTCAAGGGTGTCACTATTGATCCATATCCCTTGACAAATCTCCTATAGTACCCAGTCAGGCCTAAGAAGGCTCTCACCTGAGTCTGGGTTTTGCTCTGTAGTGGCTGAACTTGGCCTCCACCTACAAGGTGGCCCAGGTACACAACCTGACTCTGCCCTATCTGGCACTTGGTGGCCTTGATAGTGAGGCCTGCCTTTTGCAGGGCTTCCAAAACATTCCTCAGATGGAGCAGGTGATCCTCCCAGATGGAGCTAAATACAGCAATCTCATCTAGATATGCTGCACTAAAGTCTTCCAGGCCTGTAAGGACTTGATTCACCAACCTTTGGAAAGTGGCAGGTGCATTCTTCAAACCAAAGGGCATTACCACAAACCGATAGTGCCCACTAGGGGTAGAAAATGCTGTCTTTGGCTTTTCATCATCAGCTAGTCTGATCTGCCAGTAGCCAGCTGTCAGGTCAAATGTGCTTAGAAACTTGGCTGAGGCCACTGTATCTATTAGCTCATCTGCCCTGGGGATGGGATAGGCATCAGTCCTAGTGACTGCATTGAGACACCTGTAGTCTACACAAAACCTAATTTCTCTCTTGCCATCTGTGGTGTGAGGTTTAGGTACCAGGACTACTGGACTAGCCCAAGGGCTAACTGAGGGTTCAATCACTCCCAAATCCAACATATTTTGGACTTCTGTCCTTATACAGTCCCTGACATGGTCAGGTTGCCTGTAGATCTTATTCTTCACAGGCAGGCTGTCCCCAGTGTCCACTTCATGAATGCACCAGGTGGTCTGACATAGGGGCATATTAGCAAGGGCCATATCGCCGCTTTAGCGGCACTTTTTGCCGCTAAAGCGGCGATATTTCTATCGCCCTATCAGCAAGCTGTCGCTAACAGCAGTTAGCGACAGCTTTTAGGCGATAGCGACCGGTTTGGGGGGTATCAGCGATACAGTGGGCGTACCCAAACTGTTAGCGACTGGAAGCAGTCGCTAACACAGCCATCTCCTATTAGCAAGGTAGGCGAAGCGATGAAAAAAATCACGCTAGGCGCGATTATCGCTATAACCTAACGCCTGCTAAAAACATGACTTACCTGTTAATCCAATGGCAGGTGGATCTTCAGGTTAAGTCCCCATTGGTGTTAATGGGTGAATATCGCTGGATTTCCAGCGATATTCACGCATTTCGCCGCTATCGCTGAATACTTTAGCACAATGGAGAAAAACATTGCTAATAGAATGTATTCCCCGCTAAAATATCCAGTGATAGGCAGCGATAAAAATGAACGCGCTAGGCACGTTTTGCGATAAATATCGCAACTTCTTGCTAATAGACCCCTTGGAGTCAGAGAAAACATATGTCTGAACTGGCTGAGAAGTTTTCTGCAGTCAGTTTGCTTCTGGGCAGTGAGGCTGCCTGCCAAGGCTACACCATCAACTGACCCATCATCAGGGTTCTGAGAAAGCAGGTCAGGGAGTGGGTCACTCTCTTCCTCCTGTCCTTCATCAGTAGCCATGATCAAGCCCATGTCTGCCCTGTCAACATATGGTTTAAAGCTGTTGACATGAAGTACCCTGTGGGGACTCCTATGGTTTCCAAGGTCTACCAAGTATGTAACCTCCCCTTTCTGCTCAACAATTGTATGGGGGCCATTTGTCCTGGAGGGCTGCTGGGGCCACAGGCTCCAACACCCACACTTTCTGTCCTGGCTGGTCAACAGTCAGTACAGCCTTTTGGTCATGCCAGGCTTTTTGTAATTCCTGGCTAGCTTCAAGGTTTTTGTTTGCCTTTTTCATATACTCAGCCATCCTGGAGCAGAGACCAAGTACATAGTCCACTATGTCCTGTTTGGGGGGCTTGAGAGGTAACTCCCATCCTTCCTTATCCAGACACAATGGACCCCTGACAGGGTGACCAAACAAAAGTTCAAAAGGGCTGTAACCAACCCCCTTTTGAGGCACCTCCCTGTATGCAAATAAAAGGCAGGGCAAGAGTATGTCCCATCTTCGCCTAAGCTTTTCTGGGAGTCCTTTAATCATGCCCTTTAAGGGTTTGTTGAACCTTTCAACTAAACCATTGCATTGTGGGTGATAGGGTGAGGTGAACTTGTAGTTCACTCCACACTTCTTCCACATAGCAGTCAAGTAACTAGACATGAAGTTTGCACCCCTGTCAGATACTACCTCCTTTGGAAAGCCTACTCTTGAGAATACACCCAAGAGAGCTCTTGCCACTACAGGTGCTGTAGTGGTCCTTAGGGGAATTGCCTCTGGGTACCTGGTGGCATAATCCACCACCACCAGTATAAATCTGTGCCCAGATGCTGTCTGAGGATCCATGGGACCAACAATGTCAATCCCCACCCTTTCAAAGGGAAACCCCACCGCAGGTAGTGGTATCAGGGGGGCCTTTGTGGTTCCACCTGCCTTGCCACTGGCTTGGCAGGTCACACAGGAGTGACAAAACTCCTTAGTGTCTTCAGACATGTGGGCCCAGTGAAAGTGAGGAACAATTCTGTCCCATGTCTTGTTCTGGCCTAGGTGTCCTAATAGGGGAATATCATGGGCTAGTGTCAATAGGAAGCCGTTAAACTTCAGAGGTATAACCAACCTCCTGGATGCACCAGGCTTGGGGTCTCTACTCTCTGAGTGAAGGAGTCCATCATCACAATAAACTTTATGGGTGCCACTAGCATTCCCAGCAGCCTCATCAGCAGCTTGCTTTCTGAGGGGTTCAAGAGAGGGGCAGGTTTTCTGCTCCTGGCTCAGATCAGACCTGGAAGGGCCCCCTGTCCCCAAGAACTCAACCTGGTCAGGTTCAAGCTCCTCTGGGACAGTTCCTTCTTCAGGCTCAAGATAATCTCCCTGAGTAGACGGATCAGCATTCTGAGTCAAGTGGGAAGGCTCTGCCTTAACCCTACTGCTCCTCCCCTTGGTAGGCACCTGGTCCATTTTTCCATAATCCAGTGCCTGTCCAGCTTTAGACAGTTTGCCCTGTGACCTAGTCACAGCAAAGACAGGAGCAGGGATTCCTAACATTTCTGCATGTGTCCTGAGCTCCACTTCAGCCCAAGCCGAAGTCTCTAGATCATTGCCAAGCAAGCACTGTACTGGTAGGTCTGCACTTACCACAACCTTCTTAAGGCCAGTTACCCCTCCCCAGGAGAAGTTAACAACTGCCAGAGAATGGTCTGTTCTGACATTGCTAGCATTGGTCACTTGGTGCATTTCATCAAGTATAATCTGCCCAGGATCCACAAGATCTTTTGTCACCATTGTGACACTTGCTCCTGTGTCCCTGAATGCCCAAGCTTCTACTCCATTAATTAATGGCTGCTGTCTGTATTTGCCCAGATTACTGGGACTCACAAAGGGGGATATATCCATGCCCCCATCACAGACAAGCGCAGCCTGAGTTGGAACTCTGACTAGGCCAGAGTCCATCTCAAAACCCAGGGTCAACCCTACTACACCCAGCGGCGGTGCGTCCATTGGGGCGTTGCCCCACCACTAAGCCACATGGACAGATGGACATGGACCCATTCATCATCACCGCTGATATAATTTAAAAGTTTAAAACTTAAAGTCTGTCTCTCTGTCTCGCTACCGCTGGCTGATTCGAGGCTGTGGCGGCTGGCGGCTGCGCTACCCGAATGCGGATGGCGCTGAAGGGGGTGGACTGGGGGCGGGGCTGCGGCAGCTTGAGTGACAGTTCACTCAGTGCGGCAGTACTGTAGTGAAGTAGTGTGCGCTTGTCCATTTTTGGGCAATGACCAGCCCTAACATGCGCACAGTAGCTTGAAGGCTTCCCCACAGAGCTGCTGCTGGTGAGGGAGGGAGCTGGGAGGGACTCGAGGGTACAGCAGCCCCCTGGGTCTCACATCTATGGGCGAGGAGCAACCATGACCCCCTAGCCAATCCTGGCACATTGTTGCTGGCTATTAGCGCCAGGATTGGCTGAGACACTGCGCAGCGCAGCAGTCCGTCACGTGACTCAGTCACGTCACGTCACGTCACCGCGCTGCACATGACGACACACACCGCCATCACCACACCTCAGACCTCGTGGTGGCTCGTCGTGCCGGTGTGCTAGCTTGTGGCTGAGTGGCTCGCGTCGCGTCACGAGTTGTGCACTAGTAGCCCTCTGTGCTGGCTGAAGTAAGTTCGCTTATGCTGCTTCAGATTCTTTGACTCAGGTCATTTATGGTGGTCTAAATAATATGTATATTTAAGTGCACGTGATGGGACTGCATTTGGGAGCCAATGTCGCGTTACTTACGTTTTCAAACTCGATACTCCTTTCATCTGCTGTGTTCTGAGTACACTCTTAAAAACATCCGGGAGGGAGCGCAGGGGAAGGGTGGCGACATCACAGATTTCTGCTTTGCAAGACTTGTTGACCGAACCCCTGCGTGTTGACCACGGAAAGGTTATTTGAGATTTAGCAGAAAGCTCACAGCCTGTGTTTTTGCTAATCTAACGTATGGCAGGAAGAGAACAGACACTAATCAAATTAAACTTGGAATGAGATTTTCAGCACCAGTGTCGAGGCAATTAAATTATTAACATCCCAGGGCATCCTCACACATTCAGTGTGATGACAGTAAATTGTTTTCTGCCCAGAACTGTTTGCTCAGATACTGCATATGGATGTAACATTAACAAATGCTGGTTTTGTTTTATGTTGAAGCACCATGCCAACTAACGTTTCATTGCTTGACACTCAACACAAATATTCCGAGGCTTCTGGGAGCAGAGATGGGACTCCATTTGAAATCTTCCTTCACAGAGCAGTACCGTGTGCTTTTGGTGATCATAAAGACAGTAAAATCAGGCAGTAAGATGGCTTTCCGGCAGCACGACCATGTCGTTCAGACTAGAAATAAATAATTTAAGTTTGAAGGCTACACTAATATATGCTGCCATTTATAGGCAGCCGCCATTATCTGCCATGTTGCGATTATGCCACAAAAGCAGGCAAGACCTGTTTTTATAATGTATACATTTGAAGCAGCAAGAAGGGCCTTGTAAAGTACAGTCCCAAATCAAAAGCCTCTACTGTCTGGCGGCCCTGTGTAAAATTCATGCTGTCTCTTTAAATAAGTGTGCCCTTTACTATTATGTGTTTCTATTAGATGTTATCTCTGATTTGAGGCTGGCGCTTCCCTAACGGTAGCTAAGGTATCCGTTTTAGGGTGCCGCAAAAAGCAACAAACGTTACACAAAATTGCTATTTTCTAAAGCAGGGGTCCAGGAGAGCCGGATCCATCATCACAGATTCAAAATATCTAATTAGTATGTAAATGAGTGGCATTTAGATTACTTCTACCGACATTTATTTCATCCTGAAAATCTGGCGTGGATTTGGCCCTCCTGGAACTATGTTGGACACATCTCCAATATGGCGAGATGCACTGCTGACTTCTGACTCCCAGCCGGTTCTGTGCTCCAGCCTCCCAGGTACAGGCCTGGGGCTGTGAGCGACGGGCTCTGCCTCCAGGAAGGATTTCTTTCCCTCTGTTGCACTGACCTCTAAAGGGAATCCCTCTCTCCTCACACTACCCCCTGAAGACATGGGTCGGTCTCCTCACACTACCCCCTGAAGACATGGGTCGGTCTCCTCACACTGCACTCAGCTGGGTGGGTTGGTCTCCTTAAAATGCCACCAGGAGGCGCAGGCAAGTCGTTTATGTCACGTGCGGCACGTTTCAAGCGGGACACTATATTGCGGAAGTTAAAGTTTTGCTTTCCCCAATTATAAGTGCAGCTTTACAAATCACAGCACACAAGGCGGAAAGTGGCCTTGGCTGTGAATCCTGGACTAGCTGAAGAGGTCTCGTGACGGGGGGCACTATGGGTGGGCCACTCTTTCTGCAGAAGAGTTGGTCTCTGACACCCTCGCCTTGCATTGCAGCCCCCGTAAGGGAGTCAGCTGACGACACATGCTTGGCACCAGGTCCGTCCACTGCATACCACTGATGCCAGCCTTTTCATAGCCAACCTGTGGCAAGGGATTGTCACTTCCCTTGTTTGTGCCAAGGCCCACGGCACCCATGCCACACCACTGCCTTCGGTCAGTCAAGACATTCTCGGCCTTACAATTTTGCTTTTTCAATGATAAATATTGGTTTAATATCCAGCACCATGAACAGTGTGGCTAGCTATAAATTCAGGGCTGGATTGGGGGGTCGCACATACCTCGAGGTCACTGGCAGCTTCTACTGCCCCCTCTTTCACTTCCAGCCTCTCTATACACCCCCCCCCCCCCCCTCCCCATAGACGGGCCATTATCTTTGCATTGCCACCAAGATGTGTGGGGCCCTCTCGAAATAATTTCTCCCCAAGCAGGGACATAAAACAGAGGGGCTCCCACCCTTCAGGGACCCCTTCATTAAAATATATATATATATATGTTTATTGGCATTTATAATCATACATTCTTATATTGACATAATTTAAATCCAGAGATAGTAGTTATCGGTCACATAATTATTCTTCTGTTTGTCTGGGCAATGGGTATATAGACAGTAGTAGTTTAGGCGTACAATATACTTCAGCATACACAGTTTATTCCATTTCTAAGTACAATTAACTGCAAAGTCTAGTGTATTCTGTGTATGAACAAAGTTCCTCTTGGATCCATCCCTTTTGTGTCTTATACCCTTAATTATTCACTCTCTGGGCCAATCATGAACCCTTGAGGGACCCCTTCGACCCTTGACCATATAAATACCTGAGATATATAGGGGACTAACGGGCCCCTCATCACATTCTGCAGGGGCCCCAAAAACATGAAATAACCGCACTTTGAAAAATAACCCTAATGGCACTGTGCGAGTGGGCGAGGCCGGCGAACCCCGCACTTTTTCGGTTGCTTCCCCGAGGAAATCTTAAAAACAGCACCATTTACACCTACTTTCTCTGTAGTTTTTAAGCATAAAAAATGGGAACAGCCTGACTAACCCCTCTGAAACCCAGTCATGAGGAACATATCTTAATAATGGTAAATAAACCCTGGAATAAATAAACGTTTCGGATTCTTCGAGCAATAATCATTTGATCCTTCCTGGACTGAGTGTCCGACCGAGTGTGCTTGTGTTAGTTGTGAAGAGGACACATAATTGGCCGGTGCACGTCGACATTTCCTCATAGGAGACAATTTGATTAAATATGGACTAATTAATGAATTGTTTGTATAATGGAATTTGGACACCAAAAAGCAATATTCAGGTACTGGAGTGACCTGCGGCGCAGACTGCGACAGTAAGACTCGCGCTTCGCCTTTATTTTTCGTTTTGTAAGAGAAGAGCAGCTGGACTAATATCATTGTATTGAAATAATCAATTATGTAGACAGAGACAGTGGCTTTGCTACACCTATGACAACAGCAGAGTCACAACGATGATTTTCAACCTTAAAGAGGATTAAGACTTTCCTGAGAAGCACCATGCTTGAGGAAAGACTGAACGCTTCGGCAGTGCTCTCTATAGAGAGCGAGCGAGTAAAAAAAACCAGACTTTTAACATTAAAATTATTGAAAAGTTTGCTGCACTCAAAGAAAGTAAACAGCTACTTTGTGACTGGTTTAGTTGTTTTGTATCTCGAAGTCTGTTATGAAGCTCTGTGGTTATACTGAATAAGCAGCTACCTATGTTATATGACATCTCTTTATTAATGTAATAACTGCACTTTCACAATTGCTTTATTAACCTTCCTGCTTTCTCAAATTTGCTTGAAAATGCACAATTTTTCCGCATTTGTTCCCCAAAATGTTCAAAAATTTTCAAAACCCCCCTACGCTTGCTCGCTACAGTGCAGTATGCCAATCATTTTACGCCTTACCACTTTCAAATGTCACTAGCCGCCCCTGACTACACACTTATTCTGGACATTGCAACCACCTATTGTAACTGCAGTAGGGGGGAGCAGGTGCCTTAGGGGCATTGGTGGGGGCTGGAGTATTTTCTTTGGCCTTGGTGCAGTCACTGGTCCAGTGAGTTTTCTGTTTACAGATTTTGCACCAAGGTTTCTTTTGGCCTTTTCCCTTGTTAGACTGTGACTCCCCATTGGAAGAAGATTTTTGTGGCCCTTGAGAAGACTTCTGGTCTTTACCCTTGTCCCCACCCTTGTCAGAGTTCTTAGCATCTTTCTTCTTTGGGTCACCACCTTGGTTCTGTACCTTCTGCCTCACCCTGGTTCTGACCCATTTGTCTGCCTTCTTACCCAATTCTTGGGGAGAGGTCAGATCAGAGTCTACCAGGTACTGGTGCAACAACTGATTTTGACAGTTATTAAGAATCTGCTCCCTCATTATCAGACTGTACAATCCTTTGAAGTCACACACTTTACTGCCCAATAACCAACCTTCCAGAGCCTTAGCAGCACAGTCAACAAAGTCAACCCAGTCCTGATTTTGTGCTTTTTGGGTGTCTCTGAACATTAACCTGTATTGCTCAGTGGTTAGGCCAAACCCATCTATCAGTGCACTTTTCAAGACTTTGTAGTCATCAGCATCCTCTTCTCTTACAGTGAGGAGCTTGTCTCTACCTTTGTCTGCAATGGAGAGCCATAAGATTGCTGCCCACTGACCTTGAGGGAGGGACCTTCTGTACTTTACAGGCCCTCTCCAAGGCAGTTATCCATTTGTGGATGTCATCCCCACTCTGGTAGGGAGGGATAATCTTACTTAGGTTTCTATGGTCATAAGACCTCTCCCTATCTCTAGGGAAATTGTTGCCACCAAGGGACTCTAGTCCCTCCTTTTTACTGGCTCTGTAGAGCTCTAGGGCTTCCCTATCTAAGGCCATCTGCTGCTTTCTGAGGTTGAACTTGTCTTGCTCATACTTCAGCAGTCTCTCTCTCCTCTCCTGGGAGGATTCCCTCCCTCTGTGAGAAGAGACAGAGGTCCCTACAGATGAGGTAGACTGAACAGACTCCGCTGAGAGAGATCTATCTGTTCTAACCCTATTTTCAACTCTTCCTGGAGGAACAAAGAGGGGAGCATTGTTGTCATCCTCCTCATCCTCATCCAGGGGAGCTGGGTTCACCAGATCCTGATAATTGTCATCAGTCTGGTCAGCAGCAGAGGTTGGGCCAGGGGGAGTTCCACCCCTAGGTCCACCTTCAACTGCTGCCCCACCAACTCTGCCTATCCCTTCAGGTCCACTAGGCCCTGAGAGATCATCCAGCTTGAGAATCTTTATGAGATGCTGGGTGGTTGGGCTTTTGCCTGTCTTCAGCTTCCCAATGGAACATAAGGCCCTAAGCTGTGCAAAGGAGAGATCCTCATATTTATAGGGGAGAAGCTCACTGGCTTCTGGCAGGGACCCACTGGTTCCTGGCTGATTAGAAATTACTAATGTGGTGTGGTGTATTGCACTACCTACATTAGTGTGGCCTACTAAACTCTCTTGTGTTGTAGAAAGGGTGTGCTATCCCTTAACACACAACTCTAAGTTCAGTAGAACTTACTGTATACTAAACTTGATATTATATGAACCTTAGCTACCTTTAGTGGTTTTCAGTAGATCAATTCAATTGAGATTATCTGGTAAAACAATAGCAAGCTGGAATCCCACACGCTGCACACCAATGTGAGAAGGTGGCCTTATATATGCTGTCCACTAGTTATAGTGGGCACCTTGTATCAGTCCAAACAACCCCTTATGGTGAATTGTTTAAAGACAACCTTTATTGAAAGCTATCCTAGTGGTAGCTGTGGAGAGCAGCCTTCAGGCTAAGTCTTGAAGGAATGTAAAGCAGCTTGTTTTACCAGTCTATATTCTCTTGAATGACCAAATGAAAGGACAACCACACCAGGTATATATTTAAAATATATGTATTTAAGATAAAACACACCCCTTTAGTCTCTTTATGAGACTGGAGTTTGAAGTACTTAAGTTACAAGTTAGCAATCAACAGTAATAGCACAAATACACGTTTGGGCCCTAGGGGCGTACCAAACCATATACCAATAAAGTGGTATAAGAACCACGACTGAACTAACCACAAGGCCTAGAGCCTGTAGAAGTGCTTGGACCACAAGGAATCACCCAAGGTAGTGACACAGGGGACCCACGGGGGATGCGTGCAGTGTGAGAACACAGCCGCGAATCGCCGTTTACTTCTATGGGGAATGTCTTCCAGCCTGCCCAGCCCAACTCTCAACCTTTTTCCAGAATCTTTGCAAATGTCACAGTTTTCCACCCAATCTTTCACTTGATTGTCCATGAGTGGCGATGACACGTGTTCCCTAGCTCTCTTGATTGTTAATGTCTGACCCAGAAGCCCGTCATGTGCTAATCTCACTAGCCTTGGACTAATGGCAGTAGGCGCGAGAGACTGGGGGAACTTCTATTCGCTGGAGACTGGAGGCTTTGGGATTGTGGCCAATAAACCGACTCTTCTACAATCAACTGCTTTCGGTGTCATTTGTGCTTTTATCACCACACACTCTTGGTACAACACTATACAGACCCCGGACCCAACTGAGCATGGAAGACATGGAACCACAAACGTCCAACGGAATACAATAGACGCAGGAGTAAAACAGGACTGGATGACTTCCGTCTTTCACATATTGATTCTGAAAATAAGCCTAAAAGCAAAAGATCAAATAAAGATCATTGGATGAATGAAGAGCTAAAGATCAAAGGACTCATCTCAGGACTATAGAGAACTTGGTATAAATCAGACACAATAGAATGTACAAATATTACACTCAAGGCCAACAATCCTCTACTCAAATGTAACCCATCTTGCAGAATGGCCACCAAGGCAGCTCATAAACTTCTATCTGCATTCGGCGACCCAGGAAGCAGTCAAGTGTCCGCTCCCGTCTCCCAAGATTTCTGGAGCAAGCAACAACTCGTTACAGCACCAAGGCGGGCTTGGTGGACTTATACCAAGAAACCAAGACATCCATCTCCCTCTCGCCTAGACCACCACAACAATTGAGGCAGAACCCACAGCTCCACTGCTCCATCTTGTCATGAATTCACAATGGCAGATATTGTCACAGGAAGCGGTCTCGCTGACGGGTCCTCAGATCCTTGTCCTCCACAAATTTCAAGAAGATTCTTCTATTGGCAGCCGTCCCAGGCGGAAGCATAATAGGTCCCTATGCAATGGGCGATTTCCAGATGACTTATGCAAACATACACACAACCATCACTCAAGGAGAACTGCTTGGACCCGAAGAACCTACAACTACAGACTGAGGACCTATGAAACCATACACACAGCCATCACTCCAGGAGAACAGCTTGGAACCGAAGAACCTACAACTACAGACTGAGGACCTATGAAAACATACACACAGCCATCACTCAAGGAGAACAGCTTGGACCCGTAGAACCTACAACTACAGACTGAGGACCTATGAAAACCATACACACAGCCATCACTCCAGGCGAACAGCTTGGACCCGTAGAACCGACAACTACACTCTGAGGACCTATGAAAACATACACGCAGCCATCACTCAAGGAGAACAGCTTGGACCTCAAGAACCTACAACTAGAGACTGAGGACTTATGAAAACATTCACACAGCCATCACTCAAGGAGAGCAGATTGGACCCGAAGAACCTACAACTACATACTGAGGACCTATGAAACCTTACACGCAGCCATCACTCAAGGAGAACAGCTTGGACCCGTAGAACCTACAACTACACACTGAGGACCTATGAAACCATACACGCAGCCATCACTCCAGGAGAACAGCTTGGACCTGAAGAACCTACAACTGCACACTGAGGACCTATGAAACCTTACACGCAGCCATCACTCCAGGAGAACAGCTTGGACTTCAAGAACCTACAACTACAGACTGAGGACCTAAGAAAACCATACACACAGCCATCACTCAAGGAGAGCAGCTTGGACCCGAAGAACCTACAACTACATACTAATGACCTATGAAACCTTACACGCAGCCATCACTCAAGGAGAACAGCTTGGACCCGTAGAACTTACAGCTACACTCTGAGGACCTATGAAAACATACACACAGCCATCACTCAAGGAGAACAGCTTGGACCCGAAGAACCTACAACTACAGACTGAGGACCTATGAAACCATACACACAGCCATCACTCAAGGAGAACAGCTTGGACCCAAAGAACCTACAACTACAGACTGAGGACTTATGAAAACATACACAAAGACATCACTCAACGAGAACAGCTTGGACCCGTAGAACCTACAGCTACACTCTGAGGACCTATGAAAACATACACACAGCCATCACTCAAGGAGAACAGCTTGGACCCAAAGAACCTACAGCTACAGACTGAGGACCTATGAAACCATACACACAGCCATCACTCATAAGAACAGCTTGGACCCGTAGAACCGACAGCTACAGACTGAGGACCTATGAAACCATACACGCAGCCATCACTCAAGGAGAACAGCTTGGACCTGAAGAACCTACAACTACACACTGAGGACCTATGAAACCATACACACAGCCATCACTCATAAGAACAGCTTGGACCCGTAGAACCGACAACTACAGACTGAGGACTTATGAAAACATACACAAAGACATCACTCAACGAGAACAGCTTGGACCCGTAGAACCTACAGCTACACTCTGAGGACCTATGAAAACATACACACAGCCATCACTCAAGGAGAACAGCTTGCACAGCCATCACTCAAGGAGAACAGCTTGGACCCAAAGAACCTACAGCTACAGACTGAGGACCTATGAAACCATACACACAGCCATCACTCATAAGAACAGCTTGGACCCGTAGAACCGACAGCTACAGACTGAGGACCTATGAAACCATACACGCAGCCATCACTCAAGGAGAACAGCTTGGACCTGAAGAACCTACAACTAAACACTGAGGACCTATGAAACCATACACACAGCCATCACTCATAAGAACAGCTTGGACCCGTAGAACCGACAACTACAGACTGAGGACTTATGAAAACATACACAAAGACATCACTCAAGGAGAACAGCTTGGACCTGTAGAACCTACAACTACAGACTGAGGACTTATGAAAACATACACACAGCCATCACTCATAAGAACAGCTTGGACCCGTAGAACCTGCAACTACACACTGAGGACCTATTAAACCATACACACAGCCATCACTCAAGGAGAACAGCTTGGACCCGAAGAACCTACAGCTACAGACTGAGGACCTATGAGAACATACACGCAGCCATCACTCAAGGAGAACAGCTTGGACCTCAAGAACCTACAGCTACACTCTGAGTACCTATGAAAACATACACAAAGACATCACTCAAGGAGAACAGCTTGGACCCGAAGAACCTACAGCTACAGACTGAGGACCTATTAAACCATACACACAGCCATCACTCAAGGAGAACAGCTTGGACCCGAAGAACCGACAACTACAGACTGAGGACTTATGAAAACATACACGCAGCCATCACTCAAGGAGAACAGCTTGGACCTGTAGAACCTACAACTACACACTGAGGACCTATTAAACCATACACACAGCCATCACTCAAGGAGAACAGCTTGGACCTGTAGAACCGACAACTACAGACTGAGGACTTATGAAAACATACACACAGCCATCACTCATAAGAACAGCTTGGACCCGTAGAACCTACAACTACACACTGAGGACCTATTAAACCATACACACAGCCATCACTCAAGGAGAACAGCTTGGACCTGTAGAACCGACAACTACAGACTGAGGACTTATGAAAACATACACACAGCCATCACTCAAAAGAACAGCTTGGACCCGTAGAACCTACAACTACATACTGAGGACTTATGAAAACATACACGCAGCCATCACTCAAGGAGAACAGCTTGGACCTGTAGAACCTACAGCTAAACACTGAGGACCTATGAAAACATACACGAAGCCATCACTCAAGGAGAACTGCTTGGACCCGAAGAACCGACAACTACAGACTGAGAAGCTATGAAACCATACACACAGCCATCACTCAAGGAGAACAGCTTGGACCCGAAGAACCTACAACTACATACTGAGGACCTATGAAACCTTACACGCAGCCATCACTCAAGGAGAACAGCTTGGACCCGAAGAACCTACAGCTACAGACCAATCTCTCTCCCTTCCTTGGTGAACCAGTGCAAAGAGCCGCATCCCCCAGGTCTGGAAATTCAAAGAAGAGAAGCATATCCACTCTTACGTTCACACTGAATGGCACCTGGGAAGAGGCACTGGACACTTCTAGTCATGATCTGCGATGAGCTAAGAAACACAGTGACACTAATGGGGTGCCCTCTTACTACTAGTAAGCAACGTTTGACACGGTTCACTACAACCCTCATGAAACCGAGGAGTATGAACATATCTTCATTACAGTGTATATCAGAGGACGCGGCTCAGCTCCACTGGTGGCCAAGAATACTGCCCAAGATGATGGACTATTCAGCGCCTCGCGAATGGGAGGAGCACTGGCGCTTCAAGTCCACGCATTGATGACAGGACTTCCATCTTGTATGGCTTTTATGTCCCTATCAACCAGGGGTCGAAGTGGAGGGGGGGTTCGGATGGGCACGCCCTGCCCATACTTTTTTAGTTTAATTAAAACAGTTCCCCTACTTTTTGTGAAAAGGCAACCATCCGAGGACAGTTGATTCGGAGAGCTGAAATGCTTCAGCTGCAGTGTAAGGCAGGGAGTCTCCGGTGCTGTGAAACTGAGGGAGTGCCATACAGCTAAACAAACCTTCCTGCCAGGGTGTTGCTTACCTGAAAGAAATGTAAATGTGCACAGCGGGTCAATCTGCAAATGTAAAGGGTGCCTGGAAGCCGGCATTGGCTTTAATTGATGGAGTCACTTGAAGCTTCCTGATGACACCAGATGCTCTTCGGGAAGCTTACCCTTTTGATGAATAGCCTCTATTTGATTTCATGCAGTATTATCTTAATGCACGGTTATTGTAGATCCTAATCAGTAGAAGAGGTATTAGATCTGTGGCATACTGAATAATGGTGGGGAGTAGCATTGGTAACCTTCCTCACCTAAAAATACAGCATACGAATACTATTTAAACAATGGGGTCAGTGACCCTACTCACCATTTACAGCGTGGTGAATGAGTAAATCAATTACTGTTGGTGCAGCCGCCACGGGTCTGCAAGTGATAGTGACAGTCTAAGTTTAGGAATGTTGAAAAAGTACCGAAACATAAGGCACAATTAGGTTAATCTCCAACGTTTGGCTTACCGGAGTAACCGACGGCAATCCGCTCTCGCTGGCACTAATCGGGAAAGACGCGATCCTCTGGCGGGTTGAAATACCAGTCGCCAATGCGCGTGTGTGCAAAAGCTTAGCCGAGCGGCGCAGGCTCTGTACGCTCGCAGAAGTAGCCGCATCTAATCTGCGTTCAAAAGCGTCGGCCATTAGGGAATGGGTGCCGCTGGAGGAAAATAAGGCACTCTCGTAGGAGAGTGATATTATGCCACCTCACAGGTTTGAAGAATAAGGGAAGGGTCACAATTTCTAACAATATTGGTCAAACTTTGTGACAGTATTATACATACAACATAGCAGGTAATACACAGTATGCACATTAATGTGCATTGGGCACTGGTGCCAATAAATTATTAGCGCAGTCATCACTCATTTAAACATCTCATGATCATGTCTGGAAAACTACTGTAGTCCTAAGTTCGAATAAAGGACAGACACCCTCTCAGGTTAGAACCTCCTTGAATTGGCGGGTAACCCTTTAGTAATCATTGTCTACTGCCCTTTTAAGATGTACAATTTACTCCTTCAGAATGTGGCAAACAGTTAATGAGTGTGGCAGGCAAACTCTGTTGTATTGGCCTCATTATACCGGCTGGTACAGGATAATTAAATATAACAATATATACAGTACATCGATGAATACATTGATAATGGTATTGTATATCCATGCTATGTCGCGGGCGTTTTTTGGGAGTTGTAGTCAAAAATTGTCCGGGACGCCTTGATGTTCATTGCTAATCGCACAAACAAGACCCACACGTCCCAGGAGTCTGTTGTGATGGAGTGCTGGCCCGGCGTTTCCGGGAAAATCCTTCCGTGCTGGGGAGAAACTGGGGACATGTCATACTGGTGAGTGCCTTGGGGTGAGGAGATTATCATGTTTGACTGTTCAGAGGACTGCTGGAAGTTGGCAGGGTGACATGCTTATTATGTGGCGTGTGTGGGGCGATTAAAAGAGCATGCATGATGATCGCTGTGGTTAGCAGTGAGGCATGTCTAAGACAAACGCGCGAGCCGCGCAAGTGGTACGTGCACGCGCGCGACGAGTAGGATGGTGAGTGGGCAGGAAAGGAATTTTAACAAGCGCGGGCACCGCGCAATTGGTGCGCGCTGCGCGAGTGGTGCACGCGCGATGGCAAAAGTAGGCTGGCGGATGCGCGTGTGCATGCTCGCGTGAACGCAAGCACTAGTCCAGCCAGCAGCACTTTGGAAACTCACCTACCGAATGTCTCTCCGTGCAGCGCATGAGCGCTGACTCAGCGAGACCTAAAAAAGGGCTGTGGGTCTTTCACTGTCTCATCATTTTAAAACTGACGCATTTTCAATGTAATATTCAAAGCCATGGTTGCTGCTTTTTTATTTTATGCAAATAGCGACCATTGAAAAAGCCAATAGTTCTGGCTTGTAGGTGTAACACTACTTGTTGTGTTATATATCTGGATGCAATGCCAGAAGCAGTGAATTACCAGTCGGCGGAACACTATGCTTAGCACAGATTTTTAGCTTGTATATTTTTAAGCCATGCCCTTAATTACATCAAACGCCCCCTTTGGAGGGACAATTCCCCCCCACCCAGTTTTTTCATCCCACTTAAAGCCCTGGAAACAACACCATGTCACAGTGGCATTGTGCATCATGCATGACTCATGACTTACACTTTTTCGGATTGCCTATGTACAGGGGGATAGTGAGCCCTCCTCCGCCCCACCCCTTGCTTTAGGAACAACAGCAGGGGTGGAGTCCTTGATGGGCCTCTTCTGTCTGCAACTCAGCAGACAAAGGCTCAGCTCATAATTAATGTGAAAAGGTGTGTAAGTGAAGGGATGAGTGGATGGCTGGATGGATTAGTGAAAGGGTGAATGGATGAATGAAAGGGTGAAAGGATGGCTAATGAGAGAAAGGATGGATGAGAGAAAAGGTAAATACATGGATGTATGGGTGGAAGGGTAGATGAGGGGAAAAAGGGTGGATGGATGAGTGAAAGGATGGATGAGTGAAAGGGTGGATGACAGGGAGTGAATGGGTGGGTGGATGGATGAGTGAACTGATGGATGGATTCATGAATTGACAATTGAAAGGGTGAATGGATGGATGGATGAGTGAAAGGGTGGATGTAAGGCTGGATGAGTGAGTAAAATGGAGGGTGGATGGACAGAAGGGTGGATAGATGAGTGAAGGAGTAAAAGGGTGGATGGATGAGAGAAAGGATGGATGGGTGAATGAAGGAGTGAAAGGGTGGATGGATGAGAGAAAGGATGGCTGGATGAGTGAAGGAGTGTAAGGGTCAGTGGATGAGAGAAAGGATGGATGGATGAGTGAAAGGATGGTTGAGTGATAGGGTCAATGAATGGATTCATGAATAGATGAGTAGATAGATGGGTGGATTGAAGGATGGATGGCTAAATGAAAGAGGGATGGAGAGAGAAAGGGACGATGGATGACTGAAAGGATGGATGGGTGAAAGGATGAGTGACTGGGTGGATGAATGAGGAGGTGATAGGATGGCTGGATGCGTGAAAGGGTAGATGGCTGTATGGATGAGTGAATGAATGGATGGATGAGTGGAAGAGTGGATGGATGAGTGTACGGATGGATAAGGTGAAAGGATGAATGGAGGGATGGATGAGTGAAAGGGAGGATAGATGGATGACTGAAAGGTTGTAAGGATGAGTGACTGGGTGGATTAATGAGGAGGTGAAAGGTTGGCTGGATGCGTGAAAGGGTAGATGGCTGGATGGATGAGTGAATGGATGGATGAGTGGAAGAGTGGATGGATGAGTGTACGGATGGATAAGGTGAAAGGATGAATGGAGGGATGGATGAGTGAAAGGGTGTATGGAGGGATAGATGAGTGAAATGATGGATGGATGGAAGTGTAGATGATGGATAGTTTAGCAAATGGTTGAATATTGCTATGGATGGGTACACAGATGGAAGGACAGAATGAATGGTGAAAGATTGAATGATGGATGAAAGAATGATTACACCTTGTTTGAATGATGGATGAAAGAATGATTACACCTTGTAACCCCCATTATCTTAAGTACATTTCCTATACATTGACTTTCACATTTAAATGAGTCATTGTCTCTATATAATATGTGTAGACCCTGATTTCAGGTCAGGCCGCTCCCCCACCGCGCTAGCTCACCCTGCTAGTGTCGTGTCCATTGCCCCGCTACTGCCGCGAGTTCGAGGCCCTCCTCCACCCGCAGGCTCCCGCCTGCGCCTCATCCCTGGTGGCCCAGTGGTGGGCTTGTAAGTATCCTTGTCTGCCCCTGACTTTGGGCCCGATTCACAGAACTAACTTAAGACAAAATCCTAAACTTACTACCATTTTGGTATTCACAGAAGGCACTTACTCATTTTGGTATTCACAGAAGGCACTTACTCATTCCGGTATTCACAGAAGTTAGGACTCCTAACTTTAGGACTCCTAAATGCCTTCTGCGAATACCGAAAGTCTTAAAATTAGGATTTTTCTCAGTTTAGTAGTAGTATAGTTAGGACTCCTAACTTTAGGACTCCTAAATGCCTTCTGTGAATACCGAAAGTCTTAAAATCAGGATTTTTCTTAATTTAGTAGTAGTAAAGTTAGGACTCCTAAATTTAGGACTCCTAAATGCCTTCTGTGAATACCGAAAGCCTTAAAATTAGGACTTTTCTCAGTTTAGTAGTAGTATAGTTAGGACTCCTAACTTTAGGACTCCTAAATGCCTTCTATGAATACCGAAAGTCTTAAAATTAGGATTTTTCTCAATTTAGTAGTAGTAAAGTTAGGAGTCCTAACTTTAGGACTCCTAAATGCCTTCTGTGAATACCGAAAGCCTTAAAATTAGGATTTTTCTCAGTTTAGTAATAGTAAAGTTAGGAGTCCTAACTTTAGGACTCCTAAACTGAGAAAAATCCAAATTTTAAGACTTTCGGTATTCACAGAAGGCATTTAGGAGTCCTAAAGTTAGGACTCCTAACTTCTGTGAATACCGAAGTGAGTAAGTGTCTTCTGTGAATACCAAAATGAGTAAGTGCCTTCTGTGAATACGAAAATGGTAGTAAGTTTAGGATTTTGTCTTAAGTTAGTTCTGTGAATCGGGCCCTGTGTGTCTGATTGTGCTCCGTGCGTTTTTTTTGTTTTTCCACTTGTTCTAGTTTTTATCCCTTTTTGTTGTTACTGTTGCTAACTGTACCCCCTCTGTTGTCCCTTGCGCCCCCTTTGCTCTGTTAGCCTGTTTGTTGCTCCCCTCTGTGCCCCGTCCGCTTGTTCCTCCACACCCCCTCCCGCCGCCCCTCGTTTCCCGCCGCTGTCTCCCCTGCGGCCCCGCCCCCCCAGTGTCCTGATTCGTCCCACTCCCCCTTCCCAGCTGCTCCTCCCTCCCTCGACCCCCTCATAATGCAGGCCGCTGCGTGGCCGCGCGCAGCTGGCACGCCGCTGGCACGCCGGATGCGTGCCAGAAGCGAGCCCGTCTGCGCCCGTCCGCGTCTGGCCCGCGCCAAGCGCCAGAACCCCTGGACCCCATGAACGCCACTACGCCAGACACCGCTACGACGCTGCCGCCCTCCATGCACTCAATACCGGCCGAAACCACAGCTGCTTCCAGGCCACCCCGAAGCGCACCCACGGACCTTTCTCCTGCCGCAGCTGCAGCTTCACCTGCGACAGAGCCAGCAAACCTCCAAAGACCAGACCCAACCACCTCTGCTGCATACTCAACACCCGCTCCGCACGCAGACATGCCGTCGAGCTCTGGGACCTGCTCGACACCGCCGCCCCCGACGTGGCCTACCTGACCGAGACCTGGTGGAACGACTCCTCGGCGCCCGACATCGCAATAGCCATCCCTCACGGCTACAAGATCACCCGCAGAGACCGCACCAACGGAATCGGAGGAGGAATAGCCATCGTCCACAAGTCCACCCTCAACACCCTCAAGACCGCCGAACACCTGCACTTCCAAATCCACACCGACCCAACACCACCCTCAGAGGAACGCTCATCTACAGACCCCCGGGACCCAGGGCGCCGTTCAGCGACTCCATCACTGACCTCGCCAGCACCCACGCTCTCGCCTCCACGGACTACATCCTCCTCAGGGACCTGAACTTCCACCTCGAGAACAACAACAATGCCAACTCCACCACCCTGATCGACAACCTGGCAAACCTCTGCCTCAGACAGCTCGTCACCACACCCACCCACGCTGCCGGCCACACGCTGGACCCCATCTTCTCCACAGGCACCCACGTCGCCTTCGACCACACCACCGAACTCTACTGGACTGACCACCGCTGCATCCACTTCACCTTCAAGAAGCCAACCACGCACCACCGCACCCAACAACTCCCATGTCGCTGCTGGAGCAATGTCACCAAAGACCAACTAACCTCCACCCTCGCCCAGAACCCACCTGCGGCCTCCACCAACCCAGACACGGCAGCCAGCAACCTCAGACAGTGGATTGAAGACTGCGCCAACACCCTCGCACCACTCAGGAAACCCCCCATCAACCACACCAGCAAGAAAGCCACCTGGTTCACCGACAAGCTACAGAATTCCAAACGCACCTGCCGGAAACTGGAGAAGAAATGGCTCCACGATCGCACACCTGACAGCCACGCAGCCCACAAGGACGCCACTCGTAGACACCACCACCTCATCAGAATGGCCAAAAGATCCTCCTTCAAAAACAGACTGGACAACAACGCACACAACAGCAAAGAGCTCTTCAGCATCGTGAAGGAACTCTCCAACCCCAACGCCAACACCAACGACGTCTCGCCTTCACAAGAACTGTGCAACACTCTGGCAACCTTCTTCCACCAGAAGATAGCAGACATCCACAACAGCTTCAACATCCCGATCAACCCGACCGCGCCAGACTCCTCCCCCGCGAACACCACCTGGACCAACCAATTGACCTCCTGGACCAACGTCAACGACGAAGAAACACGCAAGGTCATGAACTTCATCCACTCTGGATCACCGTCAGACCCTTGCCCTCACCACGTGTTCAACAAAGCCGACGCAACCATCGCACCCCAACTACGGAAGGTCATCAACGCCTCCTTCGAGACAGCCACATTCCCGGACAGCTGGAAGCACGCCGAAATCAACGCCCTCCTCAAGAAGCCCAAGGCGGACCCCAAGGACCTCAAGAACTTCTGACCCATCTCCCTCCTCCCGTTCCCGACGAAGGTCATCGAGAAAATCGTCAATGCGCAACTAACCCGCCACCTCGAAGACAACAACATCCTGGACCCGTCCCAGTCTGGGTTCAGACGAAACCACAGCACTGAAACAGCCCTCATCGCCGCCACAGATGACATCAGGTGACAACTCGACAACAGCGAATCTTCAGCCCTCAGCCCTCAGCCTCCTGGACCTTTCGGCCGCCTTCGATGCGGTCTGCCATCGCACCCTAAAAACACGCCTTCAAGAAGCCGGGATCCATGAGAAAGCCCTCAGCTGGACCACATCCTTCCTCTCCGGCAGAACCCAGAGAGTCCGACTCCCACCCTTCCTATTCAAAGCCACTGACATCATCTGCGGCGTACCCCAGGGATCATCACTCAGCCCGACGCTATTCAACATCTACATGGCCCCCTCGCACATGTAGCCCGTCAGCACAACCTCAACATCATCTGCTACGCCGACGACATCCAGCTCATCCTCTCGCTCACCAAGGACCCGCACACCACCAAAACGAACCTCCACGAGGGAATGAAGGCCGTCGCCGAATGGATGCAGAGCAGCCGTCTGAAACTGAACTCGGACAAGACGGAGGTCCTCATCCTCGGATCCACCCCCTCGGCCTGGGACGACTCGTGGTGGCCTACAACGGATGTATGACGTTACAACGCATACATTTACATCGCGGTACATTACATCGCGTTTTTTACAACGCAAGTCGTTACAACGACTTGCGTTGGAGGGCGCTGGACTTAGGAGTAGTATAATTTACTATTCCAACTCCAGTCTACGTACAGTAGGGAAGGTGTTGGATAGTAAATTATACTATTCCTTGTCCTAGAGCGCCATCTAGCGCAAGTCGTTGTAATGACTTGCGTTGTAAAAACCGCGATGTAATGGCATCGCGATGTAATCCCCGTGTTGGAAACGATGATTCCCCCTACAATGCTGGGAACGGCACCCACACCTACCGACCACGCACGCAACCTCGGATTTGTCCCCGACTCCTCCCTCTCCATGTCGAAGCAGATCAACGCCATCTCCTCCTCCTGCTACAACACCCTCCGCATGCTCCGCAGGATCTACAAGTGGATCCCATCCGAAACAAGGAGAACTGTTACACAGGCCCTCCTCAGCAGCAGGCTGGACTACGGCAACACACTCTACGCAGGAATCCCAGCCAAACACCTGCATCGACTACAACGCATCCAAAACGCAGCCACATCACCCCCCACCTGAAAGATCTGCACTGGCTCCCCGTCGACAAGAGGATCACCTTCAAACCCCTCACCCATGCACACAAAGCACTCCACAGCACCGAACCAGCCTACCTGAATGACAGACTCAACTTCTACACCCCCACCCGCCAGCTCCGCTCAGCAAACCTTGCCCTCGCGGCTGTCCCCGCATCCAACGAAAGACCACCGGCGGCAGATCATTCTCCTACCACGCCGCCAAGACTTGGAACACCCTCCCCACCCACCTACGGCAGACCCAGGACCTGCTCACCTTCAGAAGACATCTTAAGACCTGGCTCTTCGAGCAGTAGCGGTTCCCCCCTCCCTTCAGCGCCTTGAGACCCTCACGGGTAAGTAGTGCGCTTTACAAATTCCTTGATTGATTGATTGATTGATTGTGTGTGATGTAACGCACTCCGACACCCTGTCCTACTTACGTGGGATGAGTAGCACTATAAAAGAAATGTAATACCCATGAGAGAGGGTCTATGTGAAGAGGAGGGTCACCATTGGGGGGTGGTAGCAAGGCTGGACTAGCTGGACTGGCCAGATCGGGCATAGGGCGTTTTCCTGGGATGCTGGAAAGGTGAGGGGGGGGGGGGGTGTTATCACGAAATGAATTGCACATTTGCTCAAAGCTGCGCATACTGAAAAACCCTGAAGTGCACAATTGTCTCAACCTAATATAAAGTTCTTTTCACTTGTACTTAAGTGGTTGTCTACTTACTTATATACTATTGTGCGACCTCTTCTGATGTGTCTGTAAAACTTACCCTTTTATCCTGCATTTTGACCTCCTGTCCTGAATTTTTACACTCACCGTCCTGAATTTGCGCCCATGCCAGTTGGTCACCCTAGGCTACTGCCTCCGGTCTTAAGGTGCCCTCTTCCCACGCCCCCTCCAATGTACCACTCTCTGGACGCCCTTCGTAACGCGCCTGCGCAGCTCACGACTCATCTGCATCCAAGCGCTAATCTCTTACCACCAACCACTTCCAAACTCCCTTAAAGTAATCCATGAACTCATTAACAGCTTTAGGTAACACTAACTTATCCATTAATTACCCAACCAATCCAAAGGAATTAACTTTAATCACAAGAATCTTAGACGCAATGCACGACGTCATCTTGAGCACAAGACCAACGCCAATAGCTTCAAGCACAAGAATTCTAAATTAATGCATGAAATGGTTTTCATCTGAAGAATTAAACAAACAGTGGACTCACAGCTAACCTTGGGTTTCCAAGAGTAGCGTGCTACCCACCTAAACTGTGGCGAGGCGCCTCGCCAGGGTAGTAAGCGCTATACAAGTAGAATTACAGCATGCTCTTAATTCCTGCTATCTCCCCCCCCCCCCATTCATACATTGACGTGTCTGTCTTGGGCTCAGTCGAGCGCTCCTCCGCTTTTCATCTAGCTTCGCGCTATATTAATACCACTTACATTCATACATGTGAAAAAAAACCTCAGACATTCACTGACAAAGCACAGTTCAAGTGACACTAGGGCTCCACATCACAGCCAAAAAAACATGAAATTCACCAGTTTTAGTCTGGCACGCGAACCATGGGGTTGATTTACAAGCCCCTGCGCCACCAGTACGTCACTTTTTTGTGATGTACGGGACGCACATTCCACTTCTCCATATTTACAAGGAGACTTTTCCTCTCCTTGTAAATACGGCCCCTTTACACGCAGCACTTTGAGTTGAAGGGGCGTTCCATGGGTGTTACTGTGGGTGTTCCCACGCAACACACATGGAACGAGACAGGTGACCAGATTTACGAGGAATCGTAAATCTGGAAATGCGTGTCATTGCTACGCCTCCCCAGGGGACGCGTAGTAAGGCCAACGAGGGGAAATGTTTTAATTTCTACTCGTTTTTTCCTCTTTCAATGCAAGCTGCATTCTACAGCACGCATTGAAAGAGGAAAATGCCTGTAGTGATTGTTTCTGTGCAGGAAGGTGCCCCTTACTGCACAAAAACAATCTCCCCACGACCCAGGCCCCCTTGCACCATGGTGCAAGGGTGCCTGCGCCGGCGCATGGCTGCAGTTTGTGCACCAGCGCAGGGGGAAGCACACAGATGCCACATATCATTGTAAATATGTCGCATCCCTGTGCTTCGTGCCCCAGCGTGGCGCAGCCAAAGGGCTTGCGTTCCCGAGCTGCGGCACTTCCTTGTAGATCTGCCCCCATAACATCTGCCCACCCTGAGAGCCATACGCAGGGGCATGGTGACCCCCGCCCCCTCCTTTAGCAGCCACAGCAGGGGGTTGGGGGGGGTCGATTTATGGGCCTCTTCTGTCTGCAAACCTGCAGACAAACTCATAATTAAGACTGTGAGGAACCAGCAGCCTCAGTATAACGAGAATAAAGATTCATCTTAAAACATGGGGGAAGGTCAAAGACAATGAAAGAGAAAAGCAAGTGGAAGCGAGGAAGAAGAAAGATGGGTAGATAGGAAAGGGAGGGAGGGATAGATGGATGATGGATGTAAGGTTGAAGGATAGATGGATGATGGAAGGAAGGATGGATGGATGGATGGGTGGAGGACTGCGCCAACACCCTCGCCCTGCTGAAGAAACCCCCCGATAGAGACACCAGCAAGAGGGCCAGCTGGTTCACCCCAGAACTCCTAGCCTCCAAGCAAGCCTGCCGGAAACTAGAGAAGGAATGGCACAGTGAACAAACTCCGGACAGCCACGCAGCAACCACCACCACCTCATCAGGGTGGCCAAGAGGACCTCCTTCAAAGACTACCTCGACAACAACGCACACAATAGCAAGGAGCTCTTCAACATCGTGAAGGAACTCTCCAACCCCAGCTCCAACACCAACGACATCCCGCCGTCGCAAGCCCTGTGCGAATCCCTCGTCACCTTCTTCCACTGCAAGATAGCAGACATCCACGACAGCTTCAACACCCAGACTGCCCCAACAGACAGCAATACAACAGACCCTCCGCACACCATCGACCACGACCCGCTGCAAGCCTGGGCCAGCGTGAGCGTCGATGACACGATCAAGACCATGAGCACAATCCACTCCGGGTCTCCGTCAGACACATTCCCGCACCACGTCTTCAACAAAGCAAGCAGCTCCATCGCACCCCACCTACGCAGCATCATCAACCTCTCCCTCGAGACCGCGAACTTCCCAGAGAGCTGGAAACACGCCGAGATCAACGCCCTGCTCAAAAAACCCAAGGCAGACCCTAGAGACCTCAAGAACTTCCGGCCCATCTCTCTGCTCCCCTTCCCGGCCAAGGTCATCGAGAAAATCGTCAACAGACAGCTAACCCAATACCTCGAAGAAAACAGAATCCTGGACCCTTCCCAGTCAGGGTTCCGCAGCAACCACAGCACCGAGACTGCCCTCATCGCCGCCACCGACGACATCAGCACCCTGCTGGACAACAGTGAGACCGCAGCACTCATCCTCCTAGACCTCTTTGCCGCCATCAACACCGTCTGCCACCGCACACTATGTGCATGCCTCCACGCTGCAGGGATCCGAGACAAGGCTCTGGAATGGACCACCTCCTTCCTCTCCGGCAGAACCCAAAGCGTCCGCCTCCCCAATTCCGTTCCAAAGCCTCCGAGATCATCTGCGGCGTACCCCAGGGATCCTCCCTCAGTCCGACACTTCTCAACATTTACATGGCCCCGCTCGCACACGTCGCCCGACAGCACGATCTCAACATAATCTCCTATGCCGACGACACTCAACTGATCCTCTCCCTCACCAAAGGCCCCATCATTGCCAAAGCCAACCTCCACGAAGGAATGAAGGCCGTCGCCGACTGGATAAAGATCAGCCGTCCGAAGCTGAACTCTGACAAGACGGAGGTCCTCATCCTCGGCTCTAACCCTAAAGCCTGGGACAACTCCTGGTAGCCGACGGCACTGAGGGCAGCCCCGACACCCACCGACCACGCACGCAACCTGGGAATCATCCTCGACTCAACGCTCTCAATGACCAAGCAAGTCGAGGCCGTCTCCTCCTCCTGCTTCAACACCCTCCGCATGCTCCGCAAGATCTACAGATGGATCCCGACAGATACAAGAAAGACAATCACCCTGGCCCTCGTCAGCAGCAGACTCGACTACGGAAACACCCTCAAGCTAATCAAACGACTACAACACATCCAAAACGGCTCGGCACGACTGATCCTCGACGTACCACGACATGGCCACATCACCCCCCACTTCAGAAACCTGCACTGGCTCCCCGTCAACAAGAGGATATCCTTCAAGCTCCTCATCCACGCACACAAATCACTCCACAAGACTGGCCCAGCCTACCTCAACAGACGGCTCTCCTTCTACATCCCCAACCGCCAGCTATGCTCCGCCGACCTCTCACTCGCCACCGTCCCACGCATGTGAAGAACAACCACCGGCGGGAGATCCTTCTCCCACCTCCCCGCCAAGACATGGAACACCCTCCCACTGAGCCTACGGCAGATCCAAGACCTGCTGACCTTCAGGAGGATACTCAAGACCTGGCTGTTCGATCAGTAGCGCCCCCCCCCCCCGCGCCTTGAGACCCTTGCGGGTATGTAGTGTGCTTTACAAATGATTGATTGATTGATTGATTGATGGATGGATGGATGGATGGATGGGTGGGTGGGTGGGAGGATGGATAGTTGGATGGATGGGAGGTGAAAGGATGAATGGATGGATGGAAAGTGAAAGCATAGATGGATGGATGGGAGGTGAAAGGATACATTTATGGATGGATGGATGGATGGGAGGTGAAAGGATAGATGGATAGAAGGTTGAAAAATAAATGGATGGAAAGGGTGAATAGAAATGTAAGAGTGTGAAAAGATGGATGGGCAAAGGGTTCAATGATGATGAGATGCATTTATCGATGGATGGCTACGCCATAGGATGGATGGATGAGCGGATATTTGCATGGATGCATGTGTAGATGATGGGTGTGTGAAGGGATGCCTGAATGGAATGGCCCAGTTATTGATGGAATAGTAAACGATTGAATGATGGTTGAAAGAATGAATGGATGACAGAACAGAAAGATTAAATGGTAGAAGCAGGTCAATGAAAGAGTGAGAAGGTGAAGGGAGAGATGCTTGGATTGCAGAGTCAAGGGAGCCCTTCTGGGGAGAGTCAGGCTCGCCTGCTTCGCTTGCATGGTGGCAACAGCGCTTTGATTCAACATGGGGGTATGTTAATGTTCTGTCTCCTCCCTGGCCCATACCTCTTCCCCTCCACACATCACTGATGACATTACACATCATCTTACCTGTGTCACGGACACAGTGCACGCTCTCTGTTGTAATATGCTTTGTTATTTAAGGAATTCCAGTTGTTTATTACTTTAAATATTGTGAGTTCACAGGTAGACCATTTGGGGGCGAGTTCTGAGTTTCATGGCAGGGATTTTCCATGGCAAATATATGCAGCTCTGTCAGTTCTCTGTCTATCGCATCTCTCTCTCTCTCTCTGTCTGTCTGTCAGTTCTCTGTCTATTGCGTGTCTCTCTCTCTCTCTGTCTGTCAGTTCTCTGTCTATTGCGTGTCTCTCTCTCTCTCTCTGTCTGTCAGTTCTCTGTCTATCGCATCTCTCTCTCTCTCTCTGTCTGTCAGTTCTCTGTCTATTGCGTGTCTCTCTCTCTTTCTGTCTGTCAGTTCTCTGTCTATTGCGTGTCTCTCTCTCTCTCTCTCTGTCGGTCAGTTCTCTGTCTATCGCATCTCTCTCTCTTTCTGTCTGTCAGTTCTCTGTCTATCGCATCTCTCTCTCTCTCTCTCTCAATGTCTGTCAGTTCTCTGTCTATCGCATCTCTCTCTCTTTCTGTCTGTCAGTTCTCTGTCTATCGCATCTCTCTCTCTCTCTCTCTCAATGTCTGTCAGTTCTCTGTCTATTGCGTCTCTCTCTCTCTCTGTCTGTCAGTTCTCTGTCTATTGCGTGTCTCTCTCTCTGTCTGTCAGTTCTCTGTCTATTGCGTCTCTCTCTCTGTCTGTCAGTTCTCTGTCTATTGCGTGTCTCTCTCTCTCTCTGTCTGTCAGTTCTCTGTCTATTGCGTCTCTCTCTCTCTCTGTCTGTCAGTTCTCTGTCTATTGCGTCGCTCTGTCTGTCAGTTCTCTGTCTATTGCGTGTCTCTCTCTCTCTGTCTGTCAGTTCTCTGTCTATTGCGTCTCTCTCTCTGTCTGTCAGTTCTCTGTCTATTGCGTGTCTCTCTCTCTTTCTGTCTGTCAGTTCTCTGTCTATTGCGTCTCTCTCTCTCTCTCTCTCTGTCTGTCAGTTCTCTGTCTATTGCGTGTCTCTCTCTCTCTCTCTGTCTGTCAGTTCTCTGTCTATTGCGTCGCTCTGTCTGTCAGTTCTCTGTCTATTGCGTGTCTCTCTCTCTCTCTGTCTGTCAGTTCTCTGTCTATTGCGTCTCTCTCTCTGTCTGTCAGTTCTCTGTCTATTGCGTGTCTCTCTCTCTCTCTGTCTGTCAGTTCTCTGTCTATTGCGTCTCTCTCTCTCTCTGTCTGTCAGTTCTCTGTCTATTGCGTCGCTCTGTCTGTCAGTTCTCTGTCTATTGCGTGTCTCTCTCTCTCTGTCTGTCAGTTCTCTGTCTATTGCGTCTCTCTCTCTGTCTGTCAGTTCTCTGTCTATTGCGTGTCTCTCTCTCTTTCTGTCTGTCAGTTCTCTGTCTATTGCGTCTCTCTCTCTCTCTCTCTCTGTCTGTCAGTTCTCTGTCTATTGCGTGTCTCTCTCTCTCTCTGTCTGTCAGTTCTCTGTCTATTGCGTCGCTCTGTCTGTCAGTTCTCTGTCTATTGCGTGTCTCTCTCTCTCTCTGTCTGTCAGTTCTCTGTCTATTGCGTCTCTCTCTCTCTGTCTGTCAGTTCTCTGTCTATTGCCTCTCTCTCTCTCTGTCTGTCAGTTCTCTGTCTATTGCGTCTCTCTCTCTCTCTCGCTGTCGGTCAGTTCTCTGTCTATTGCATCTCTCTCTCTGTCTGTCAGTTCTCTGTCTATTGCGTGTCTCTCTCTCTCTCTCTGTCTGTCAGTTCTCTGTCTATTGCGTGTCTCTCTCTCTCTCTGTCTGTCAGTTCTCTGTCTATTGCGTCTCTCTCTCTCTCTCTGTCTGCCAATGCTTAATTTTTAAAATAATAAATGTTAGGGCCCTGGCCAGGAGGCCTCTGCAGCTTGCACCACCCATCACCCCTCATCGCTGTCAAAGACTTTACTGAAACAACTTTTTTGCCTGTAAGTGCGACAGTTCAGATTATTCGAGGTCACCAAAACTAAAGGAATGGCTGGAGAGGTATGAATTAGTCATTGTTATTGTTTATTGTATTCATAAACAACCGTTGTTCTGTACATCTCTAAATTAGATGAGCAGCGCCTCCATGTGGCAGACTGTCATACGCGTTTTGTTGACAATTAGGTGCAGGTGCTGAGCACAGGAAACCACCGGCTCAAATTAGGCACTGCCGTCTGTCCCGGTGGTGTCTCTCTCTATCCCTGGGCTCTTGCTCGCTCCCAGTCTATCCCTGTGGTGTCTCTCTCTATCTCTGGGGTCTCCCTCTCCATCTGTCCCTGTGATGTCTCTCTCTATCTCTGGGGTCTCCCTCTCACTCTCCATCTGTCTCTGTGGTGTCTTTCGCTATCTCTGGGGTCTCTCTCTCTCCGTCTCTCCCTGTGGTCTCTCTCTGCCCTGGGGTCTCTCTGTCTATATCTGGGGTCTCAATCTCTTCCTCGCATCTCTCTATCTATCCCTGGGGTCTCTCTATCTATCCATGGTGTCTCTCTCTCTCTATCCATGGGGTCTCTCTATCTATCCCTGTGGTCTCCTTCTGTCCCTGGCGTCTCTTTCTATCACTGGGGTCTCTCTCTATCCCTGGACTCGCTCTCTCTGTGTCTGTCCCTGTGGTGTCTCTCTCTATCCCTGGGTTCTTGCTCTCTCTCCCTCTGTCCCTGTGGTGTCTCTCTCTATCTCTGGGGTCTCTCTCTCGGTCTATCCCTGGTGTCTCTTTCTCTCCCTGGCATCTCTCTTTCTATCCCTGGGGTCTCTCTCTCTGCCCCTGGATCTCTTTCTATCCCTGGGATCTCTCTCTCTCTGCCCTGGGATCTCTTTCTATCCCTAGTGTCTCTCTCTGCCCTGGGGTCTCTTTTTCTATCCCTGGGTTCTCTCTCTCTGCCCTGTGATCTCTTTCTATCCCTGGTGTCTCTTTCTGTTCCTGAGAACTCTTTCACTCTGTCTCTTGGGTCTCTTTCTGTCCCAGGGGTCCCTTTCAGTCCCAGGGGTCTCACTGTCCTGGGGTCTCTTCTCTCTCCTGTGGTCTCGCTACCTGGTGTCTCTTGGTCCTAGGGCAGCTACTCTCTCCCTTGGGCTCACATCCTGGTATCTCTCTCTGTCTCAGGGGAGGTCTCTTCTCTCCCTGGGAGCTGACTGCTTGGTGTGTCTCTGTCCCTTGGGCCTCGGCCCCTGGGGTCTTTCTCTGTCCCAGGTGTCCCTCTCTCCCTCGGGCTCACACCCTGGTCTCTCTCTGCCTCAGGGGAAGTCTTTTCTCTCCCTGGGAGCTGTGTGCCTGGTGTGTCTCTGTCCTTCGGCCCCTGGCGTCTCTCTCAGTCCCAGGTGTCCATCCCTTTCCCGGGAGTTCTACTCTCTGCCTGCCTCTGGATGTCAGCTCTCTCTTGGGGGTCTCTCTGTCCCAGAGGGGTCTCCTCTCTCCCTGGTGCCTCTGCCACTGTGTATATCTCTCTCTTTCCCTCTCTCTCCCTCCTTCCCCTCTCTCTCCCTCCCCTCTATCTACCCCTGCCTCTCTCACTCTCTTATTTTTTTGGCAGTTTATCTCTCTTTCCCTCTCCTTCCTCTCTTTCTCTCTCTTCCCCTCTCTCTCCCTCCCCTCTATCTCTACCCCTCCCTCTCCCACTCTCTTTTGCAGTTTTATATAGCACAAACTCATCCTGAAGGTTTTGCGAGTCGAGTCAGTAACCTATTACGAACTCGCAAAATACTACTCACTATTAGGAAGGGGCGTGCCAAGGACGTCCCTTGTTAATTAGGGGTGGGTGGCAAATTCCGTTCCGCCCGCGGAATTTGCAAAATTTCAGCAATTCCGCGTTCTGCGCGGAATGCGGAATTGACGAAAAGTCCGTGATCCGTGGCCGAATCGAACTTGTGGGCAAATATGCAGGGCAGGATTCATTCTGGCACGATGCTCCTGTCACAAAAATTAGACTTCAACAGGAAGCACTTACAGATATAAATAATGCAGGTGCCCGAGTTGCAGCTTAAATACGGTAACCCATTAATCAGCCCAAAAAAGGTGTGCTTTCTCCCCATATCTACCGTCAAACATTAGCTGTGATGCATGATGGAGGTCTTTGCATCCATGACTTTCTCGAGCGCAATCCCCGTGTAGTTCCTGTGACCAGGAGGTTCTTTCTCCTCATCTGCGGCTCTGATCGGTCTCTGACCTTTTATTAACAGGAGGCATGTGAACTCGCATAGAAGGCCTGCCCGTTTGGCCCCCCCACACACACTAGCGGTGTGCAAGTCTTCCCGCCCTTTACCCACTATGATGGACAGCTCACTCAAGGGACCCCGGCACCTTTCAGCGTGGTGGCAAAGTTACAAGGGGAGAAGATAAGAAATCTCCGCGAGCACGCGGGATAACGCGTGCTCGTGGAGATATTTGCAGTTTCACAGAACTTTGCGTAGCACAGCTACGCAAATTCCGTCCACCCCTATTATTAATAGCAAGTCACAGGGGCATGCACTATTGCTTTGCGACCGGAATACGGTCGCAAAACAATCCCAGTTACCACATACTTCTAGTAGGTGGTAAGCCACTTGATAACGAGAAGGGGTCCCCAGGGGACACCTTCCCCTTTGTGACTAGCAGCGAAAATGTGTTTTTTAGGAGCAGGCAGTGGTCCCAGGGGCCGCTGCCTACTCTTAAACAAGCATTTACAATGCAATGGTCTCGGCATTGTTAAAGTTAGAGCTATTGGCATTGCTCATGACATTATTTTTGTTTATGTTTTTGTTTTTAAAACATTTAAAGAAACGGCATTGTTATTTACAATGTCAATAGCTTAATCACTCTCAAATGCGAGACCTATTGCATTTGCACCCACACACAGAGCCACACACACAAAGCCACACACACACACAGAGCCACTCACACAGAGCCACTCACATAGAGCAACCCTCACACAAATAGAGCCACCCACAGAGCCACCTACACACACACACACGCTGTAGCCCCACTGACCTATTTACATTATGTGCACTTAATACAATACAATTAGTAGTTGATGTTAGGGGCGTTCCGGTGCGCAGTCACGGAGGTGAGAGAGAGGGAGTACAGCCACCGCTCTGTACCTTTGCACTCCTGTCTGCCGAGGATAAAAAAGTCTACTTATTCCCGGGGCCTCCTGAGCAAGTCACACCTGCCTGCAAGTGCCTACGGTCTCGGGAGGAATCTTACCCTGAATGCAAATATGTTGTAATGCACACTTCGCCGAGGTATTTCACTGCGGGTGTTAAACAGAAGGGTAAACAAAACACTCATGCGGGAGCGCAGAACGTCTTCACACAACTGCTGTGTCCTTCACATGTTACAGAACGGGCGTGCGCTAAATGATTTAGAGCCCCTAAGCAAGTCAGCGTGATCGGTGCATTCTAGACTAATAACACCACTCGAAAACACGCCTAGAAGATAAGCTTCACGGCGCGATGTTAGTAAGTAGCTCCAGACACTGCACAATGGGAATGGTGGAAGTGCCCATCGGCGGTGAGTGCTCTGCAGTTCTCCAGCGGCGCTTTAAAACTTTGCTCACTCCACGCCTGTGTGACACAGTCATAACAGCGAGACCTCCCACAACATTGGCATCTCACGCTTACCTCTTTACACGTGTCCGGACGGCGTCCACTTCCATTCCTTTAAACCCATACACATACATCTGGAAAGTGAAGTAAAATAAAAGCAGCGCGTGCCCCGTGCACTTCCGGCGCTTTGTGCCCCCTCGGACTGGTTCAGCAGACCCCTAGGTGCAGCCGCGGCCTCCCTGCTCGGCCCTCCCCCTGCTGACACCAGCTGACATCACGGGCTGCACCCCTGCCCCTCCCCGCCCTCTTCTGGAGATAAGGCTCCTGGCACAGCAGGGCTCTTGCTCGGGATGTGTCACGAATCAAAGGGTGAGCTCGTGAGTGCGCCGAGCTCGCCTGAAGTGAAGCCACTTTCACGTCACTTAAGTGAGCTCTCGGCTGCTGGCAGCTCAGTCTCTGCTCCACCATGCTGAGACATCTCAACAAATGAGGAGGAACCGGTTACATGGGAAGTGTAACCGTACACCGTCCGTGCCCTCACCTTCAGCACACTGCACTGCGAGGGCGAGCAAGGCCACTGTGCAGCGCCGATCCATAATTTACAAGTCACAGAGGAGTTAGCTTACAATGTGGGCATTGACACGTGCGCTGACAGGCAGTCTGTCACTTGACACGGTCACTTCAGAGATCCCCGTACGGGGGCAGGCAACGCCGGCAGTCAAGCGCGCCCACTAGTAGGCGCTAGCATGGGGACACGTAAGGACGAAAATGCGAGCCGGGGTGCCGCGACACCTCGACAAGGGAAGCCCCACTTTACAGCCATAACAATTAGTATTTGATGTTAGGGCCGTTCCAGTGCGCAGTCACGGAGGTGAGAGAGAGGGAGTACAGCCACCGCTCTGTACCTTTGCAGACTCCTGTCTGCCGAGGATAAAAAAAATGCTCCGTTCCCAGTCCCACCGGGCACGAAATGGCCGAACCTTCGGATGTAAAAAAAAAACACGCCCACCACGTGTGAAAGGGGCAGGGAGTACAAAAAAGAGAAATAATTGAAAAAACACGCCCCCGAATCCGAAAAGGACAGGGCTTGTTTGGAGAGACAAACCTCTTCTCCAATGGCTGACCAGTATTTCAGAGGCCAGCCAATGGAGAAGAGGAGAGAAGAGAGGCGGGTTCAAGCCCCTCTTCTCCAAGTGATTAAATCTCGCGAGCGAGACTGCGCAAGCGCAGCCTTCGCTAGCCGAGACCTAAAAAGGAAACAGAAATATTTTGCTTTTTTCCTTTAAGTTGCTTTATTTAAAAGCAATCACAGACACGGTGGTCTGCTGTCCCCAGCAGGCCACCATCCCTGTGTTGTTGGCCATTCCCAATGGGTCGCAAATTGCGACCTGCCTCATGAATATTGGTGAGGCAGGCACCTTGCAGCCCATTTGGAAATCGCAATTGTATCTGAGACACATTAGTTCATTTCATTTAGCAAGTCTCTAATTGCGAGTCGCAAAAAATCGTACTTAGAGACTCTCAAAATGAAATGTTAGTACATGTGCCCTAAGTGATCAGCCCAGAATCACAGGATGTTGAGACAACGCCGAGGCTCGAACCCGGGTCCCCAGCTCCAAAGTCGGCAGCTCTGTGCGTTACGCTGCATCCTTTCCCTCCCTCTCTCGCCCCACACTGATGGTTGCCATGACCCTGGGGGCTGTTTTTGTGTGCTTGTGTTTTTTTTTGGAGGGGGGGGGCACTTCACGGGCCCCCATTGTAGAGTGATGCATCACCCCCCAGTGCAGGGTGAAGCAGGCAGCTCTCACATTCCTGTCTCTGCCTCTGTTTATCTTTCTCACTGTGCTGAAAAGACCCCCAGGATTGGCTGTGGGGCTGTTTCATTGGGGAGGGGGGTGCACTGACTGGAGCTCACCGACAGATTCCTGTATGCTGCCTGTACACTATACGTACACTGCACTGTACAGACTAGCCGCTGTGCACTGCCTGTGAGTTCAAAGACAGGCGGCTTCTGTACCCATACCTGCACACTGCCTGTACACAGACCTCTACACTGTCTTACCACAGACCTGCACACTGCCTGTAATCAGACATGTACAGTGCCTTTGCATGCACCTTTACACTGCCTGTACACTACCTATACGTTGCCTGTACACAGACTTGTACGCTGCCTTACCACAGACCTGTACACTGCCTGTAGACAGACCTGTATGCTGCCTGTGTACCTGTACACTGCCTGTACACTACCTGTACAGTGGCTCTACACACATGTACACGGTCTGTACACTGTACACTGTGGAGAAGTGTGGCTCACTGGTTAGAGTAGGCAGACCTGGAAGCAGAGGTCAGCCCAGGACCAGGGTTCAATTCCCGACTCGGCTGGGTCTTGAGTCCATAAATTGTCTATGGACTCGATAATTCTCGCTCCAGTGCATACTCCATTCATGGGTTCACACTCTGCGACTCTGGGCAATAGCTTGCTTAATCTCCACAATGGCCCCTCGCGGCGGGATGCCTGGCTTTCACCTTGTGGATGCCCTGCTGGGTTATCTCACAGGGGAATACCAGGACGGGTTCCCTAAGCAAGCGCTTAGAGACCGGTTGGTGATTTGCGCTATATAAATATCTGCACATTTACACTACCTGTAGAGTGCCTGTACACAGACCTGTACTCTGACTGTACACTGCATATACACACTGCCCTGTACACCGCCTGCACACAGACTTGTACGGGTTGGCGGGGGGGGGGGTGGAGGGTACGGGGGGGGAAGAGTCCAGACAGGATTGCTGCCCTCCAGATTTGGATATGGGCTATTTCTAAGGGAATTCCGTCAGGAATCCCTCCTAGCACCAGTCAGCTGGAAGGAGGAAAAGGGTTGCAAACTCACCTTTTCCAGGGGTACGAGATGCAATTTCGTCCTCTTTGTCGTCGTCTAGGTCCTCCCTGTCCTGCTGCCCGTGACCACGACAGACTCGCACCCTGTTTTGACCGTCTCGAAGGTAGGTGTTCGTGGTGTGTGCGGGTATACAATTCTTGGTGTGTGAATGTTGGTTGTGTACCCTGCGGTATGCACAAAGGTCACTACACATATCCTACCAACATATGTACACGTACACTACATTATGTTTACATTTAAAAAAATGTCACTTACCTGTCGCCCCACCACCCCGGTCGCCCCATCAGGACTCTACCAACAGGACACCGCCAGCCCAACTGGAACATCTAAATGGGCTCTGTGGGATCCCACAGTCAAGATGGCGACGGTTGGAGGTTTCCCAGCACAGAAGTCCACCACCACAACGGTCTTCTGTGTATCGCGTATGCATCTAAATACAGCGGGTGGAACACCGTCAGCTTGACGGAGCCCTTCGGCGCGCCACCATGGCAGAGCAGCAGGATGACCGCCAAGATCTGAATCACACTCAGAGTGCTGTACACTGCCCGGGACTCGCAGACACGTTGCTCTTAAAAGAGACCTCCGCAGGACACGAGGAGACCTCCGCAGGATGTGAGGAGACCACCGCAGGGCACGAGGAGACTGATGCAGAGAACGCAGAGACCTCCACAGGGTGTGAGGAGACCGCCGTAGGGTGCAAGGAGTCCTCCGCAGGTTGTGAGGAGACCTCCGCAGGGTGTGAGGAGAGCTCCGCAGGGCGTGAGGAGATCGCCGCAGGGCTCGAGGAGACCTCTGCAACGCGTGAGGAAACCTCTGCAGGGTGTGAGGAGACCGTCGCAGGGCACGAGTAGATCCCCCCAGGGCGAGAGGAGACCTCCGCAGGGCAAGAGGAGACCTCCGCAGGGCATGAGGAGACCTCCGCAGGGCGTGAGCAGACCGTCGCAGTGCGTGAGGAGATCTCTGCGGGGCATGAGGAGACCTCCGCAGGGTGCGAGGAGACCTCCACAGGGCACGAGGTGACCTCCGCAGGGCGCGAGGAGACCTCCGCAGGGCATGAGGAGACCTCCGCAGTGTGCGAGGAGAGTTCCGCAGGGCATGAGGAGAGCTCCGCAGGGCATGAGGAGAGTTCCGCAAGCATGAGGAGATCTCCGCAGGGCGTGAGGAGAGTTCCCTCCGCACGGCGCGAGGAGAGCTCTGCAGGGCGTGTGGAGAGCTCCACAGGGCGTGTGGAGAGCTCCGCATGGCGTGAGGAGAGCTCCGCAGGGAGTGAGGAGAGCTCCCTCCGCACGGTGCGAGGAGAGCTCTGCAAGGCGTGAGGAGACCTCCGCAGGGTGTGAGGAGAGCTCCGCAGAGCATGAGGAGAACTCTGCAGGGCACGGGGAGAGCTCAGCAGGGCGTGAGGAGACCTCCGCAGGGTGTGAGGAGAGCTTCGCAGGGCACGAGGTGAGCTCCGCAAGGCACGAGGAGAGCATCGCAGGGCATGAGGAGACCTCCGCAGGGCACATGGTGACCTCCGCAGGGCACGAGGAGAGCTCTGCAGGGTGTGAGGAGAGCTCCGCAGGGCATGTGGAGAGCTCCGCAGGGCGTGAGGAGAGCTCTGCAGGGCATGAGGAAACCGTCGCAGGGTGCGAGGAGATCTCGTCAGGGCATGAGGAGACCTCTGCAGGGCCCATGGAGACCTCCGCAGGGTGAGAGGAGACCTCGGCAGGGCGTGAGGAGAGCTCTGCAGGGTGTGAGGAGAGCTCCGCAGGGCGTGAGGAGAGCTCCGCAGGGCAAGAAGAGACCGTCGCAAGGAGAGCTTTGCAGGGCGTGAGGAGAGCTCCGCAGGCCATGACGAGACCGTCGCAGGGCGCAAGGAGATCTCGTCGGGGCATGAGGAGACCTCCGCAGGGCCTATGGAGACCTCTGCAGGGCATGAAGACAGCTCCGCAGGGCGTGAGGGGACCTCCGCAGGGCGTGAGGGGACCTCCGCAGGGCATGAGGAGACCTCCGCAGGGCATGAGGAGAGCTCCGCAGGGCGCGAGGAGACCGCTGCAGGGCATGAGGAAACCACCGCGGGGCACGAGGAGAGCTCCGCAGGGCGTGAGGAGATCGCCGCAGGGCTCGAGGAGACCTCCGCAACGCGTGAGGAAACCTCTGCAGGGTGTGAGGAGACCGTCGCAGGGCACGAGTAGATCCCCCCAGGGCGAGAGGAGACCTCCGCAGGGCAAGAGGAGACCTCCGCAGGGCATGAGGAGACCTCTGCAGGGCGTGAGCAGACCGTCGCAGTGCGTGAGGAGATCTCTGCGGGGCATGAGGAGACCTCCGCATGGTGCGAGGAGACCTCCACAGGGCACGAGGAGACCTCCGCAGGGCGCGAGGAGACCTCCGCAGGGCATGAGGAGACCTCCGCAGTGTGCGAGGAGAGTTCCGCAGGGCATGAGGAGAGCTCCGCAAGCATGAGGAGATCTCCGCAGGGCGTGAGGAGAGCTCCCTCCGCACGGCGCGAGGAGAGCTCTGCAGGGCGTGTGGAGAGCTCCGCAGGGCGTGTGGAGAGCTCCGCATGGCGTGAGGAGAGCACCGCAGGGAGTGAGGAGAGCTCCCTCCGCACGGTGCGAGGAGAGCTCGGCAAGGCGTGAGGAGACCTCCGCAGGGTGTGAGGAGAGCTCCGCAGAGCATGAGGAGAACTCTGCAGGGCACGAGGAGAGCTCAGCAGGGCGTGAGGAGACCTCCGCAGGTTGGGATGAGAGCTTCGCAGGGCACGAGGTGAGCTCCGCAAGGCGCGAGGAGAGCATCGCAGGGCATGAGGAGACCTCCGCAGGGCACATGGTGACCTCCGCAGGGCACGAGGAGAGCTCTGCAGGGTGTGAGGAGAGTTCCGCAGGGCATGTGGAGAGCTCCGCAGGGCGTGAGGAGAGCTCTGCAGGGCATGAGGAAACCGTCGCAGGGTGCGAGGAGATCTCGTCAGGGCATGAGCAGACCTCTGCAGGGCCCATGGAGACCTCCGCAGGGCGAGAGGAGACCTCGGCAGGGCGTGAGGAGAGCTCTGCAGGGTGTGAGGAGAGCTCCGCAGGGCGTGAGGAGAGCTCCGCAGGGCAAGAAGAGACCGTCGCAAGGAGAGCTTTGCAGGGCGTGAGGAGAGCTCCGCAGGCCTTGACGAGACCGTCGCAGGGCGCAAGGAGATCTCATCGGGGCATGAGGAGACCTCTGCAGGGCCTATGGAGACCTCTGCAGGGCATGAAGACAGCTCCGCAGGGCGTGAGGGGACCTCCGCAGGGCGTGAGGGGACCTCTGCAGGGTGTGAGGAGAGCTCCGCAGGGCGCGAGGACACCGCTGCAGGGCATGAGGAAATCACCGCGGGGCACGAGGAGAGCTCCGCAGGGCGCGAGGAGACCGCTGCAGGGCGTGAGGAGACTGCTGCAGGGCGGGAGGAGAGTTCTGCAGGGCGCGAGGAGACCACTGCAGGGCGGGAGGAGAGCTCTGCAGGGCACGAGGAGATCACCGCAGGGCGTGAGGAGAGCTCCGCAGGGCACAAGGAGACCACTGCAGGGCGTGAGGAAATCACCGCAGGGCACGAGGAGAACTCCGCAGGGCGCGAGGAGACCGCTGCAGGGTGTGAGGAGAGCTCTGCAGGGCGCGAGATCACCGCAGGGCATGAGGAGAGCTCCGCAGGGCGCGAGGAGACCGCTGCAGGGCGCGAGGAGACTGCTGCAGGGCATGAGGAAATCACCGCAGGGCACGAGGAGAGCTCCGCAGGGCACGAGGAGACCGCTGCAGGGCGTGAGGAGACCGCTGCAGGGCGTGAGGAAACTGCTGCAGGGCTAGAGGAGAGTTCTGCAGGGCGCGAGGAGACCACTGCAGGGCGGGAGGAGAGCTCCGCAGGGCGCGAGGAAATCACCGCATGGTGTGAGGAGAGCTCCGCAAGGCGCGAGATCACCGCAGGGCATGAGGAGAGCTCCGCAGGGCGCGAGGAGACCGCTGCAGGGTGTGAGGAAATCACCGCAGGGCACGAGGAGAGCTCCGCAGGGCGTGAGGAGACCGCTGCAGGGTGTGAGGAGACTGCTGCAGGGCGGGAGGAGAGTTCTGCAGGGCGCGAGGAAACCACTGCAGGGCGGGAGGAGAGCTCCGCAGGGTGCGAGGAAATCACCGCATGGTGTGAGGAGAGCTCCGAAGGGCGCGAGGAGACCGCTGCAGGGCATGAGGAAATCACCGCAGGGCACAAGGAGAGCTCTGCAGTGCGCGAGGAGACCGCTGCAGGGCGTGAGGAGACCGCTGCAGGGCGTGAGGAGACCGCTGCAGGGCGGGAGGAGAGTACTGCAGGGCGCGAGGAGACCACTGCAGGGCGGAAGGAGATCACCGCAGGGCGTGAGGAGAGTTCTGCAGGGCGCGAGGAGACCACTGCAGGGTGCGAGGAGAGCTCCGCAGGGCATGAGGAGATCGCCGCAGGGTGCGAGGAGACGACTGCAGGGCATGAGGAGATCGCCGCAGGGCGTGAGGAGACCACTGCAGGGCACGAGAAGAACTCCGCAGGGCGTGAGGAGACCTCCGCAGGGCGCAAGGAGAGCTCCGCAGGGCACGAGGAGACCGCCGCAGGGCGGGAGAAGAGCTCCGCAGGGCGGGAGGAGAGCTCCGCAGGGCGGAAGGAGAGCCCCGCAGGGCGTGAGGAGACCGCTGCAGGGCGTGAGGAGACCGCTGCAGGGCGGGAGGAGAACTCCACAGGGCGCGAGGAGAGCTCCGCAGGGCATGAGGAGAGCTCCGCAGGGGATGAGGAGACCTGCCGCCTGAGATGAGACGAGCTGCCGTGGAGGTGGGGGGTAGAGAACGGTAAAGATTTTAGCAAAAATAATAATAATAAAAACTCGTTCTTTTATATATATATAGCGCTTCATCCCATAAGTTACTGTCACTCGCGGAGACTGCTGTATCACAGACACACCTGCATCTCACAGATCCTGTACCCGCTGCCTGCTCTTTCCTCACAGACCCTGAATCTGCTGTCTGCTCTTTACTCACAGACCCTGGACCCGCCACCTGCTCTTTACTCACAGACCCTGAATCCGCTGTCTGCTCTTTACTTACAGACCCTGGATCCTATGCCTGCTCTTTACTCACAGACCCTGTACCTGCTGCCTGTTCTTTACTTACAGACCCTGGACCCTCTGCCTGCTCTTTACTCTCAGACCCTGTACCTGCTGCCTGCTATTTACTCACAGACCCTGAATCCGCTGTCTGCTCTTTACTCACAGACCCTGAATCCGCTGTCTGCTCTTTACTTACAGACCCTGGACCTATGCCTGCTCTTTACTCACAGACCCTGTACCTGATGCCTGTTCTTTACTTACAGACCCTGGACCCTCTGCCTGCTATTTACTCACAGACCCTGTACCTGCTGCCTGTTCTTTACTTACAGACCCTGGACCCTCTGCCTGCTCTTTACTCACAGACACTGTACCTGCTGCCTGTTCTTTACTCACAGACCCTGTACCCGCTGCCTGCTCTTTACTCACAGACCCTGAATCAGCTGTCTGCTCTTTACTTACAGACCATGGACCCTCTGCCTGCACTTTACTCACAGACCCTGTACCTGCTGCCTGTTCTTTACTTACAGACCCTGGACCCTCTGCCTGCTATTTACTCACAGACCCTGTACCTGCTACCTGTTCTTTACTTACAGACCCTGGACCCTCTGCCTGCTCTTTACTCACAGACCCTGTACCCGCTGTCTGCTCTTTACTCACAGACCCTGAATCCGCTGTCTGCTCTTTACTAACAGACCCTGGACCCTCTGCTTGCTCTTTACTCACGGACCCTGTACCTGCTGCCTGTTCTTTACTCACAGACCCTGGACCCTCTGCCTGCTCCTTACTCACAGACCCTGTACCTGCTGCCTGTTCTTTACTCACAGACCCTGTACCCGTCGCCTGCTTTTTACTCACAGGCCCTGTATCTGTAGCCTGCTTTTTACTCACAGGTCCTGTATCCGCTGCCTGCTCTTTAATCATAGACCCTGTATTTGCTGCCTGTTCTTTACTCACAGACCCTGTACCCGCTGCCTGCTCTTTACTCACAGACCCTGAATCAGCTGTCTGCTCTTTACTTACAGACCCTGGACCCTCTGCCTGCACTTTACTCACAGACCCTGTACCTGCTGCCTGTTCTTTACTCACAGACCCTGGACCCTCTGCCTGCTCTTTACTCACAGACCGTGGACCCTCTGCCTGCTCTTTACTCACAGACCCTGGATCCTCTGCCTGCTCTTTACTCACAGGCCCTGTACCTGCTGCCTGTTCTTTACTTACAGACCCTGGACCCTCTGCCTACTATTTACTCACAGACCCTGTACCTGCTACCTGTTCTTTACTTACAAACCCTGGACCCTCTGCCTGCTCTTTACTCACAGACCCTGTACCTGCTGCCTGCTCTTTACTCACAGACCCTGAATCCGCTGTCTGCTCTTTACTAACAGACCCTGGACCCTCTGCTTGCTCTTTACTCACGGACCCTGTACCTGCTGCCTGTTCTTTACTCACAGACCCTGGACCCTCTGCCTGCTCTTTACTCACAGACCCTGTACCTGCTGCCTGTTCTTTACTCACAGACCCTGTACCCGTCGCCTGCTTTTTACTCACAGGCCCTGTATCTGTAGCCTGCTTTTTACTCACAGGTCCTGTATCCGCTGCCTGCTCTTTAATCATAGACCCTGTATTTGCTGCCTGTTCTTTACTCACAGACCCTGTACCCACCGCCTGCTCATTACTCACAGACCCTGGACCCCCAGCTGCTCTTTACTCACAGACCCTGTAATAGCTGCCTGCTCTTTACTCACAGGCACTGGACCCTCTGCCTGCTCTTTACTCACAGACCGTGGACCTGCCGCCTGCTCTTTACTCACAGGCCCTGAAGCTGCAGCCTGCTCTTTACTCACAGGTCCTGTATCCGCTGCCTGCTCTTTACTCACAGACCCTGTATTCGCTGCCTGCTCTTTACTCACAGACCCTGTATTCGCTGCCTGCTCTTTAGTCACAGACCCTGTACACGCCACCTGCTCTTTACTCACAGACCCTGTACCCGCTGCCTGCTCTAAGCTCACAGACCATGGAGCCGCGGCCTGCTCTTTACTCACAGACCCTTTATCTGCCACCTCTTTACTCACAGACCCTGTACCCGCCGCCTGCTCTTAGCTCATAGACCCTGGACACGCTGCCTGCTCTTTACTCACAGACCCTGTGCCTGCTGCCTGTTCTTTACTTACAGACCTGGACCCTCTGCCTGCTCTTTACTCACAGACCCTGGACCCGCTACCTGCTCTTTACTCTCAGACCCTGTACCCGCTGCCTGCTCTTTACTCACAGACCCTGAATCCGCTGTCTGCTCTTTACTTACAGACCCTGGACCCTCTGCCTGTCCTTTACTCACAGACCCTGTACCTGCTGCCTGTTCTTTACTTACAGACCCTGGACCCTCTGCCTGCTATTTCCTTTCAGACCCTGCACCTGCTGCCTGTTCTTTACTTAAAGACGCTGGACCCTCTGCCTGCTCTTTACTCACAGACCCTGTACCTGCTGCCTGTTCTTTACTCACAGACCCTGTACCTGCTGCCTTCTCTTTACTCACAGACCCTGAATCCCCTGCCTGCTCTTTACTTACAGACCCTGGACCCTCTGCCTGCTCTTTACTCACATACCATGTACCTGCTGCCTGTTCTTTACTCACAGACCCTGGACCCTCTGCCTGCTCTTTACTCACAGACCCTGTACCTGTAATACTACCCCTGAGGCGGAAGCCGGGGGCTTTAGCTTTCTCTCTTGTTAAATCGATTGAAATAGTGAATTGGTGGTGCAGCTAATTTTAAATATTTGTATATATTTTAACTTGCCTTTTTTAAAAGCGACCGGATATTCAGGTGCGAGATACCAGCTGAGACGAGGCTTCTGCGCTCGACTCCTTACTCCCGCCTCAGCAGATTGGTGCTGACGCTGTGGGGTCAAAGGGCGCTAGCCGCCACCTTACTGGGATTAAATGGGTTGCGGTCCAGCTCTAGGACGCTTCCCGCCCTCCTCTGCACAGTATAAATTTCCATGTCTTCCCGACCGCGCAGCTGGCGCGCCTAAGGCAAGCCCGTCTGCGCCCGTCCGCGCCAGGATCGGGCCGTGGGCCAGAACCCCTGGTCCAAGCTTGCAAGGGACCCAGATCACTTATTCCTCGGACTCCTTGCACCAGCTTAGAACCGGATATACTAACGGGTGTCCTCTTTACGATCCCGAGTTCGTGATTGGAGATGCCACCATTAGATGTCCAGTATGTAAGTGCATCCCACCATTCAGAGGTAATGTAAGACATGGAGGGGCTGGAAAAGAAACTAAAAATATTGTCGTGGCATTAATTAATGCACGATCAGCTTGTAGGCATAGACAAGAAATAGCAGAATTAATACAGGATAATAGTATAGATATTTTATTCATGACAGAAACTTGGTTGGACGATACTTCTGACCCGGACTTAGTGATTGCTGTCCCACCGGATTACTCCATCCAGAGAATGGACAGGCGGGGAAAGAAAGGTGGTGGCGTAGCCATAATAGCCCGGTCTGAGTTTCCCATAAGAACTAATCCCATTCTCTCCTCATCCTGTGAAGCTCTACATTTTAATATCCTGCTCACACCTACATTCAATCTTAAAGGCATACTTCTATACCGGCCACCGGGCCCCCGCAATGACTTTCTGTCCAATCTTAGCTCATTGTTGGAAACCCTGGCTGTGGAAGATTCCTGTATGATATTAGGGGATTGAAATTTTCATTTAGACAAAATTGACGAAATAGACACGCAAACACTACTGGCAAACCTGGATGTTTTTGGCCTTTCTCGGGAGATCACCACATCTACACATGAGGCTGGGCACATTCTGGATGCTATTTTCTCTAATATCAATGGGCTAAGAGTTTATGATATTTTGCCACTTACGTGGTCCGACCATCATGCTATTTTGGCCAGGATTAGCGTTAATTCTGTACATGGCAGGAAGCAAGTGCCAAGAAATCAAGAGTATTTTAAAATTTGGAAGGATCTAGACAATGTCGCTTTTAAAGAGCATTTAGAAATTTCATGCCCTAAGATTTCCCAAGATGCCAATACTGCTGCCAATCAGTACACCCTTTGGATTGGAAATGCGATTGACACCCTTGTACCTACAAAATCTATATCAAAAAATAGAAAAACACCTTCTGCCCCATGGTTTAATGAGGAATTAAGAATAAAAAAGCAGCAATGGGGGGCGTGGTCTCGCCGGGAATGGAGTAGGACGCAGGTCGTGGCCGCTCCGGACCGCCGCTGTTCTCAACTGCCACTTACAGCGGTGTGACGGCGACACTTGGACCGGGGGCACAGCCCGGGGAGAGCGGAGCACTGGGGGCATCAGTCTAGGCGGTCGGCGGTGGCCGCTGAGGCTGACACACACCGCACAGACGAGGAGCCGGGTGCCGGCCGGGCAGGCCGCCATTTTCTTTTCACCCGATCTGCGCGCCCGGAGCTGGGCGAGTCCGGAGCAGAGAAGGCGTCGCGCTGGTGGCTGCTACAGACTCCTTGCCGGAGGGCGCCGATAGCAGAGGACCCCGGACTGCGTGAGCTGTGGGAGTGACGACTTCGGGGCCCGAGCAGAGGCGGTGATCTTCGGCGTCAGGACCTGGTAGGCCGGGACGCTCCCGGGTGCGCTGGGGGCTCGCTGCGGGCCCGGCGGAGGCTGCCGACGGCGCTGGGTGAACGGAGCGACCCGAACTTGAGGAGGGCGAGTGGCGGCTTCCTGGGGGGGACGCCTGGCTGGCTGGTGCGACTGGGGGCACAGTGCGGTGGCTGAAGAGCGCCCGCCGCCATTTTGTCTGCTACGTGGATGCGGCCTGGTGGAGAGGTTGGCGTACGAGGCGGCCTGGAGTGGATGGCAGCTGGGGGAAAGCACCGCCCCTGGTGAGCCGGGCTCCGGTGAAATTTAGCTGGCTGTCTGCTGGGCCCCTACCCTGGGGGTGTCCGGTGTCCGGTGCCCTTCCTCACTGCACCCCGGTTGGCGCCTGCTGCACTGCGCCCTGGAGACCTGCGAATACCGGTGCTCGGGGGAGAGCTGAGAAGCGAGAGCAAGCTGCCGGAGAGAGCTCACGGAGCCCCGCGCTGTCCCTGGGGGTTGCCCTGGGACCCCCGACCGGCTCGACTTGAGGCCTAATTGAGGACGGCGAGAGTACGCCTCTGCCTGGGGAGCGGTGGCTTGGATCTGCTTGGAGCCTGCGGGGGCTGTCAGGGGCGAGGAGAGAGGCTAGCTTCCGCACGAAGGCGCCCCCCAGGCCCGGCTGATGGACTGATCGGGGCCTCACCTGGTGGACCGGGACTAGAGCGGCGAGCCGTCGGGTGCTGTAGCACCCCACTGCACCTCCCCTGTTCGACTGAGTTGGTGGGACATCTCTTGGGGGGCAGGTTGACTGTCCGACAGCCATGCACCACGTAGTGGCTTGAGAACCGGACGCTCCCCTTTCCCGGCTGCGCAGCATCTGGAGGGCCATTTGGAACGGAGCCCCACTGCCTTTAATGGACCGCGTAGCCCTGTGGCCTGCGCTTCACGCTGAGTGTGCGTTCGGGGGTCCCGGGGTCCCTGCTCTTCCCCGTTGGGACGCTGCCCTCTGACACTCTTGCAGCATGACACGCACGAAGCCAGGGAAGGAGCCGCCCGCGGCCCCCAAAGACGCCTCGGTCAGGGACTTGTGGAATAAGCCGAATGCGCCGTCGACGAGTACAGCATTGTCAGACCCTGGGGCCTCTGCAGTGCCAGTCACACAATCCTTCATGGCGTCGTTCATGCAGGAGCTCAAAACGGAAATTGGGTCACTTCGCACGGACGTCCAGGCCTGTGTCAAGGAGCTGCGGAGAGATGTGGGGGAGCTCGGTGGCCGGGTCGATGACTTGGAGAAAACCTTGGACGCACGTACGGAAGACCAAGAACGCCTATGGCAGCGGCTCGCCACTCTCGAAGAACAACATGTCGAGCTACAAATCAAGCAAGAAGATTTGGAAAATAGGGGGCGCCGAAACAACATACGCATACGGGGGGTGCCAACTGGAGCAGAAGGAGCGGACATCATGTCATTTGTGGCGGACCTGCTCCAGGATATTCGAGGTGACGATGACACTTCGCCGCCCACCTTGGACCGTGCGCATAGGGTCTCCGGACCGTCTGGAAGGCCAGGACTCATCCCTGACATCTTGACACGGGTCCACTTCTTCGTCGAGAAAGAAGCCATTCTCAAAGCGGCTAGAAGCAAACCTGAAATCCTCTGTGGGGGCAAGCCCATCCAGCTGTTTCAAGACCTGGCCCCTACTACCCTCCGGCGCCGGCGGGACTTCCGGCCCATCACGGACAAGCTGAGGGAGCTCAACATTCGATATCAATGGGCCCATCCCTTTGCCCTCATGTTCCAGTGGGAATCTAAGCGTCGTGTGCTGCGCTCCTATCGAGAGGCGGCCCAGCTGCTTCAGATCCCAGACTCCCCGCCGGCTAGCCCCTCGCATCAACCTGCTGGCCTCCGCGTCCCTCTGAAGCCGCAGTGGTCCATGGTGCGCCGCCCTAGGCACCCCTCCTCGCCGGATGGCAGCCGATCCTCCCGAGACAAGCAAGACATCATAGAACACATCAAATCCCTGGAGGGCGGCCCGTCCCCATCTGGATCGCAAGCACTCGCCTCCAAATGAATGATCTCTTGGTGGAACCTCCTCTCTGGTGGCAGCTTGGGCACTGAGATGGCTGTGGGCATGGACTACTTGTGGCGGCCCTGGCCCTACCTCTCACGCCGCCCGGGAAATCCCCCTGGGGGGCACACACCTGCCTGGTCTCTGGCGTGACACCTGTACGGCTGCGGCGGTGGTCCGGAGCGGACCCTCGACATCATGGATCTACAGATAAGCGATGATCAACCCCCACTCCTATTTCTGGGAGAGTGACATCTCCGGGACAGCCTGTGCCATTGTGCCTGGCTACTCCCTAGACTGGAATAGGTCTTGCTGGCCCTGTTGGCCGATTAAGTGTTCTGGTTGTTTTTCTTACAATGTTCCCCTTCCCTCCTTTCCCTCTCCTTCCGTATCCTTTTGGTGGGGGGGACTCACGACTGAGGGGAACGGCAGCATGAAAGATGCCTTGCTAGTGGTTCTGCGTCAATGACTGACTCGCCTTCTTGGAAGATTGTCTCCCTCAATGTGAAAGGGCTTAATTCACCCAATAAGAGACGCCAAATATGGCGCTATTTGCTTCTGCAGAGCCCCGACGTCATTTTCCTCCAAGAAACCCACCTTCTCAAATCGGATGTGGTGCGAATGGCACACCCCCGCTTCCCCCACCAGTTCTGGTCCTCGGCCAACACTAAGTCAGCGGGAGTAGCCATCCTTTGTAGGGCAGGGTTCCTCCGGGGAGACACTAGGGTCAGCAGAGATACCGAGGGTCGGTTTTTGCGGGTGGAGCTCCGGAGAGGGAATCACCCACTCACTTTGTGCAATATTTACTCCCCCAACCAGGGTCAGGATGCCTTTCTACGCTGGATCATTAGGGAACACCTTGAGCCAGTAGACACCGACCTCATAGTTGGAGGTGACTTCAATTTGGTGTGGGACGCGGAGATGGATCGCTGTGGGGGGGCATTCCACGGGACGGGGGCTATGTCTGCGGCGGTGAAGAGCTCCCTCACTTCCTTAAACTTGGTGGACACCTGGCGGTACTACTCTCCGGGACTGCGGGACTACACCTTCTACTCCCATGTACACCGCTCATACTCTCGCATCGACCTTCTCTTTGCGTCGCATTCCTTGCTTAAAGACATCATATCGGTGTCCCACTCCAACATTTCGATCTCAGATCACGCTCACGTGGAATTGCTTATACGGGAGTGTTCCACTCGCCCGACGCGATTGAGCCGCTGGAGATTCCCGGATCACGTCCTTCGCGACCCGGTGGATAGGGAGGAGGTCCAGGCGGCCATCCTGGCGTATTTCGCGGACAACGACGTGCCGGGGACTCCCCTCCCTCTCATCTGGGATGCCTTTAAGGCTACGATACGGGGTACCCTTACGGCAATAGCTGCCGCCAGGGCGCGTGAAGCCCGGCTCTATGAAACCAAAATCGAGCGTGAAGTTAAGACCTTAGAGAAGCTGGACCAAGAGCGCCCGATGGCGTCGCGTAAGAGACGCTTGGCCGTCCTGCGCGGGCAGCTCTGCGCGCACCAGACCAACAAGGCTGAACGCGCCCTGCTTTCACTCAAGCAGCGGTACTACGAGGGCGGAGATAAGGTGGGTGCTGTTTTGGCGCGGCGCCTGCGAACACGAGCGGCTCGAGCCCATATTGCCAAGCTGCAAAAGACGGACGGGATATGGGCCATTGCAGAACCGGCAAAGCTCCAAACGTTCCGCGACTACTACGCGGCTCTCTATGCGAGTGACCCGCCGGCGACGGAACTGATACCGGAAACCGTTGACGCCTGTGGATGGGAGCCGCTGAGCAAGCGTCAATCTGAGACCCTGGAAGACTCTATCACCCGGACGGAAGTGGCAGAAGCCCTGATGGATCTTCCGCTCGGCAAAACGCCAGGCCCGGATGGGCTGCCGGTGTCTTTCTTTCGGGCCTTTTTGCCGCAATTACAGCCGTATCTCCTGCGCCTCTTCAACTCGTTCGCGGAATCAGTGGGGCCCTCGTCGGACATGGCAATGCCTGAAATAGCCCTCATTCCGAAGCCCGGGAAGGATCATACTCTTTGCTCCTCTTACCGGCCTATTGCACTATTAAACACAGACTTGAAATTGTACACCAAAGTCCTGGCTAAACGACTTAGTGCCCACCTCCCGAACCTCATTGAGCCCGACCAGGTGGGGTTTATCCACCAACGCCAGGGAGCAGACATTGTGCGCCGCATAGCGCACATAGTGGGGAAGGCCAAACACTGGAAGATCCCAGCATGCTTACTATCACTCGATGCGGAAAAGGCCTTCGACCGAGTGGACTGGAATTTCCTCAGGGCGGTCCTGCAGAAGGTGGGGTTGGGCCCTAAGATGGTGGCACGTATCATGGCTCCCTATATCTCACCAATGGCCAGAGAGCGGGTCAACGGCCAACTCACGCAGCCCTTCCCCATTTGCAGAGGTACTCGACAGGGTTGCCCCTTGTCGCCCCTGCTGTTCGCCCTTGTGGTGGAACCCCTGGCCATTAAGATACGCCAGTCGCCCGATATAGGTGGCATATCTCTTCGGGGGGTTGAGCACAAAATCGCTCTATTTGCGGACGACCTCCTCCTTACTCTCTCTCTGACCCCCCGCGCTCGCTGCCAGCGGTCCACTCGTTACTCCGAACCTTTGAAAGTGCCTCTGGGCTGAAAATCAATCACACGAAGTCCTGGGCCCTTAACCTTACGATTCCGGACGGGGAACTTGCGGCGATCCAGGCCTCTGTTCCGTACCAATGGGCGAGCAAGTCGGTACGGTACCTGGGTCTTAACCTAACTCCGGACCTGGATACTTGGACGCAGGCCAACTGGCAGGAATACAAACTCTCAGTCTTGGCCGACCTCCGAACATGGAAGGCCCTGCCCCTCTCCTGGCTTGGCAGGCTGAACACGGTTAAAATGTCTATCTTGCCGAAGATACTATACCTCTTCCAAACCTTGCCGACTCCTATTCCGGAACACCACATCCAGGGGCTGCAGCGTGACCTCACCACATTCATGTGGGGGGGGAAGAAGCCCCGCTTTTCCAATAGGATCCTGAAACTCCCTCGGGATCGGGGAGGGCTGGCTTGCCCCAACCTTTTAGATTACTACTGGGCGTCCCACCTCCGCTATGTATTGGAATGGGGAGCGTGGGAGAGTGAAAAGGTGTGGTTCCACATGGATCGGGCAGTCACTTGTCGTCCACTCTGGGATCATGCCTGGTTACCCCGGGAGGCTCGTCACCGTAGTGCTTACATGGCGGTTCCTACCAAAACGGTCCTTGAAATCTGGGACAAGGTGGCAGTTCGTCGGGGCCTGACCACTTTCCCGTCTCCCCACACCCCGCTAGCACGTAATCCGCAGTTCCCGCCGGCGGATCGCCCTCCCTATTTCGCGAATTGGACGGAAACCGGCTGCAGGACGATCCGTGACCTGTTCATTGGGGACTGTCTCAAAACCTTCGCTCAATGCAAGCTGGAGTTTGGGCTTACGGAGAGGGACAAATTCCAGTATATACAACTACGCCATTGGATACAGGGCTTTTCCTTGGCGCAGGCGGCCACGACATCCCCCCTATGCTGGCGCTGCACTCAGGCGACGGGAGATTTCATCCACGTTTGGTGGACATGCCCTCTCCTGATCACCTTTTGGAAGGAAGTCCTCAGCCACATAAAAAAGGTTTTAGGGTATCCTCTCCCGGAGGACCCGCTGGTGGTACTCTTGGGTCTTCGGCCGACGACTCTACAGGCCATGACGGGCCGTGACCGACACCTTAGCTTCCACATGCTGGGTGCTGCGAAACAAACAGTGGCTCTCTATTGGAAGAAACCCGACACACCCTCAATCAATGTATGGTTTACCCGCCTGTGGCATGTGGTGGCGATGGAGTTCCTCGCGGCAGGTCTTCACCTCCGCGATACCAAGTATCGCCAGCGTTGGCAGCCCTTGATCGACCATTTAGGGAGACTAGAGCATACAAGACTGCAGCCTCCACGGCTCCGAGCCCTGAAGCTCTTCGATGATGTAGTGGACCCTACCGAGCCAGGGAATTTATGGAGACAGGCAAACAATTAGGGGTCTCCGACTCTTCCAGACACCCCCGGGTTAGGGGAGAACCCGCCCCTAGGTGGCCTTGACCTCCGGCCTATGCCCTGTGGTACTGATGGGACCCGCACTCCCCCCCCCCCATGCTGAACCTCCGCCCCTAGACTCCACACCCCCTCCTTCTTACCCCTTTGTTCTGTCTCCCTTCCCCATTAGTTGGTTGGTTGCCTCTTTTCTATCTATTTGATGCAGGTGCGGTGGTGGATAGCTTTAGCACGAACACAGCACGGGGAAGACGGAGTGGTTCCTAATCTGTTGTTACTGTGCCATGACTTGCATGCTGGTTGCTGCCCTATGCAATACCCGATACGACCCTGTTGGATACTACCGGGCCTATGCCACAAAGAGCTTGGCGGTTGCCAGCCCTCTCATGCTATACTCACTGCAGGCTATAAATGGGGAATCATGGAGGACATGATGGAGGGTATCCCTACACGCTGTCCGTTTGACGGGCGCGATACGTAAAGATGCACTGCTTGCCGTGATCAAACTGTATAATATACGAGACAAACTGCATGTGAATACAGATGCGCTCACAGGGAAATGCATGGCAATGGTGCCAAGTGAAGTCTCTAAAATGATAGGACCATTGGCCCCTAAGGGTGAGCTTGGTGCTGTTCGACTAGGTTGCCTTAGCTTGGCGAATATTGTAATGTTATACACTCTCTTGTCCGATGGAGGGCCCGCGCAGGGTATAGGGCCTCTACGGGGAATCCTGGCTAGGAACCGCCTGCTCATAGAACTGCCTCCGGGGCATCATTGGGTCCCCCAGGCTTCCCTGACTCTGAACTTGCTCTCTGCTGTGTGTAAACTGTTCGCTGCCGTCCTATAAGGTTGTAGGCGCATAAGCTGTGTATTGCCTCTTGCACGACCTGTTAAAAAATTAATAAACGTTTGATAACAAAAAAAGCAGCAATGTAGAACTCAGGAACGTCGCTGGCGTAGATCCTATGACAACGAGAGCAGAAGGAAATATACAGACATTCTACACTGTTATAAAAAAAATGATTAACGAGGCGAAAAAAAAGTTCTATGCTCAACAAATAGAGAATGCCAAGAACTCCAGCAAACAATTGTTTGGAGTAGTACAGCAGTTGGCAGGTAAAGCAGTAGTTCTAGTCCCCCCCTCTTCGCAGAGTTTTTGCGACTCTTTAGCTAAATTCTTTTTTACTAAAGTAAATGATATCTACGCGGAGTTCACGTCCAAGGATAAGGTAGATATTAATTTTTGTAATCATGATCGGTTGAACTGTTCCTTGGACCAATTCAAGGATATAGATACTGCACTCATGAGGATCATCATACAACAAATAAAATCAGGATCGGCATTGGATCCTTGTCCCCCAAAAATTCTTCTCCCAGGCCTGGAAACAATTATAGAGACTGTTACCTTAGTTTGTAACACTGTATTCAGAACAGGGATTTATCCAGACAGCTTAAAAAACACAATAATTAAACCTCTTCTTAAGAAACCTTCGCTAGATAAAGAGGAGTTGAAAAACTACAGACCAATTGCTGGGCTTCCATTTCTCGCAAAAATTTTGGAGAAAGCTATAAACTACCAGCTGGCAGAATACATTGAACAACATAAATTGCTCGATAATACACAATTTGGTTTCCGTAAGTTTCATGGCACGGAGACGGCCTTAATTAAAGCCGCTGATGACATCAGAGTCATTAAAGATCAAGGTGGGACAGCAGTATTAATACTGCTGGACCTCTCGGCGGCCTTCGACACGGTCAATCATTCTATTTTGATTGACCGTGTGGGAAATCTAGGCATTCAAGAAAAAGCCAAGAATCTGCTTGCATCCTTTCTATCAGGCAGAACACAGGTGGTGACGCTAGGCCCTTTTAAATCTGCTAGTCTGGCATTACCTTGTGGGGTTCCACAGGGCTCATCACTAAGTCCGACACTCTTTAATATCTATGTGTCGGACTTAGCGAGGGTTATTAAACAACACCAGATGAGCCTGACCTCTTATGCGGACGATACCCAGCTTGTTCTTGCCATTAAGAACGATGGGGAGGAGGTACCGGCAAGGTTCCAGGTCGGTATGTTGGCAGTTAGAGATTGGATGGCCGAGAATTGTCTAAAATTAAACTCTGAGAAGACTGAGGTGATCATCTTTGGGAAATTGTTCCCTGAGTGGTCATCCGTCTGGTGGCCTCCATCCATGGGAGCGTTGCCGACTCCGGCATCTAAAGTCAGGAACTTAGGCATTGTCTTTGATGACAAACTTAATTTCGCCTCTCATGCAAATCGGATGGCCTCAACTGCATTTCAGAAATTAAGGATTGTCAAAAAGGTCATCCCGTTCCTACCTGAAAATGCTGCTAAAACGGTGGTAAGTACTTTAGTTCTATCTTCTCTGGACTATTGTAATGGCCTCTTTGCAAATGCTCAAGCATGGGTGATAGCAAAAATGCAGTCAATCCAAAATGCGGCGAGATTGCTTTCCAACACTCCTAAATTTGCTTCTATTAGCCAAACCATCAGGGATTATCATTGGCTTACTGTTAAGAATAGGATCAAATTCAAGACTTTATGTCTCACTTTCAAAGCACTAAATAAACAAGGCCCACAAGTTTTTCAAGATCAACTAATTTTATATCAACCTACCAGATCTTTAAGATCCGCGACCAGTTTACAAATTACTGTCCCACGCACAAAAACGGTGTCTTGGGGAGACAGACGTTTTGTGGTATCAGCAGCTAAAATGTGGAATACGCTCCCACCACATATCAAATTAAGTCAATCTCTTTTTCAGTTTAGAAAATTATTAAAAACCTGGTTGTTTAACCAATATCATGCCTTCTGTATTTGTTATACTCTCACCTTTTTATTACTGAAAGTTATAGCGCCAAGACGCCCATGGGCAATCGCTGCGCTTAATAAATTGCAAAAATAAAAAGATAAATAAATACCTGCTGCCTGTTCTTTACTTACAGACCCTGTACCCGTCACCTGCTCTTTACTCACAGGCCCTGTATCTGCAGCCTGCTCTTTACTCACAGGTCCTGTATCCGCTGCCTGCTCTTTACTCACAGACCCTGTATTCGCTGCCTGTTCTTTACTTACAGACCCCGTACCCACCACCTGCTCATTACTCACAGACCCTGGACACGCCGGCCGCTCTTTACACACAGACCCTGTATTAGCTGCCTGCTCTTTACTCACAGGCACTGGACCCTCTGCCTGCTCTTTACTCACAGACCTTTGACCCGCCACCTGCTCTTTGCTCACAGACCCTGTACCTGCTGCCTGTTCTTTACTTACAGACCCTGGACCCTCTGCCTGCTCTTTACTCACAGACCCTGTACCTGCTACCTGTTCTTTACTCACAGACCCTGTACCCGCTGCCTGCTCTGTACTCACAGACCCTGAATCCGCTGTCTGCTCTTTACTTACAGACCCTGGACCCTCTGCCTGCTCTTTACTCACAGACCCTGTACCTGCTGCCTGTTCTTTACTCACAGACCCTGGACCCTCTGCCTGCTCTTTACTCACAGACCCTGGACCCGCCGCCTGCTCTTTACTCAAAGGCCCTGTAGATGCAGCCTGCTCTTTACTCACAGGTCCTGTACCCGCTGCTTGCTATTTACTCACAGACCCTGAATCCGCTGTCTGGTTTTTACTTACAGACCCTGGATCCTCTGCCTGCTCTTTACTCACAGGCCCTGTACCTGCTGCTTGTTCTTTACTTACAGACCCTGGACCCTCTGCCTGCTATTTACTCACAGACCCTGTACCTGCTGCCTGTTCTTTACTTACAGACCCTGTACCCCCACCTGCTCTTAGCTCACAGACCCTGGACCCGCTGCCTGCTCTTTACTCACAGACCCTGGACCCGCCACCTGCTCTTTACTCACTGACTTCAGACCCGCTGCCTGCTCTTCACTCACAGACTCTGTACCCGCCGCTTGCTCTTAGCTCACAGACCCTGGACCCGCTGCCTGCTCTTTCCTCACAGACTCTGTACCCGCCGCTTGCTCTTAGCTCACAGACCCTGGACCCGCTGCCTGCTCTTTCCTCACAGACCCTGGACCCGCCACCTGCTCTTTACTCACAGACCCCAGACCCGCTGCCTGCTCTTTACTCACAGACTCTGTACCCGCCGACTGCTCTTAGCTCACAGACCCTGGACTCGCTGCCTGCTCTTTACTCACAGACCCTGTACCCACCGCCTGCTCTTAGCTCACAGACCCTGTTCCTGCTGCCTGTTCTTTACTCACAGACCCTGCACCTGCTGCCTGTTCTTTACTTACAGACCCTGGACCCGAGGCCTGCTCTTTACTCACAGACCCTGTTCCTGCTGCCTGTTCTTTACTCACAGACCCTGAATCCGCTGTCTGCTCTTTACTCAGAGACCCTGAATCCGCTGTCTGCTCTTTACTTACAGACCCTGGATCCTATGCCTGCTCTTTACTCACAGACCCTGTACCTGCTGCCTGTTCTTTACTCACAGGCCCTGAAGCTGCAGCCTGCTCTTTACTCACAGGCACTGGACCCTCTGCCTGCTCTTTACTCACAGACCCTGGACCTGCCGCCTGCTCTTTACTCACAGGCCCTGAAGCTGCAGCCTGCTCTTTACTCACAGGTCCTGTATCCGCTGCCTGCTCTTTACTCACAGACCCTGTATTCGCTGCCTGCTCTTTACTCACAGACCCTGTATTCGCTGCCTGCTCTTTACTCACAGACCCTGTACACGCCACCTGCTCTTTACTCACAGACCCTGTACCCGCTGCCTGGTCTAAGCTCACAGACCATGGAACCGCGGCCTGCTCTTTACTCACAGACCCTTTATCTGCCACCTGCTCTTTACTCACAGACCCTGTACCCGCCGCCTGCTCTTAGCTCACAGAACCTGGACACGCTGCCTGCTCTTTACTCACAGACCCTGTGCCTGCTGCCTGTTCTTTACTTACAGACCCTGGACCCTCTGCCTGCTCTTTACTCACAGACCCTGGACCCGCCACCTGCTCTTTACTCTCAGACCCTGTACCCGCTGCCTGCTCTTTACTCACAGACCCTGAATCCGCTGTCTGCTCTTTACTCACAGACCCTGTTCCTGCTGCCTGTTCTTTACTCACAGACCCTGAATCCGCTGTCTGCTCTTTACTCAGAGACCCTGAATCCGCTGTCTGCTCTTTACTTACAGACCCTGGATCCTATGCCTGCTCTTTACTCACAGACCCTGTACCTGCTGCCTGTTCTTTACTCACAGGCCCTGAAGCTGCAGCCTGCTCTTTACTCACAGGCACTGGACCCTCTGCCTGCTCTTTACTCACAGACCCTGGACCTGCCGCCTGCTCTTTACTCACAGGCCCTGAAGCTGCAGCCTGCTCTTTACTCACAGGTCCTGTATCCGCTGCCTGCTCTTTACTCACAGACCCTGTATTCGCTGCCTGCTCTTTACTCACAGACCCTGTATTCGCTGCCTGCTCTTTACTCACAGACCCTGTACACGCCACCTGCTCTTTACTCACAGACCCTGTACCCGCTGCCTGGTCTAAGCTCACAGACCATGGAACCGCGGCCTGCTCTTTACTCACAGACCCTTTATCTGCCACCTGCTCTTTACTCACAGACCCTGTACCCGCCGCCTGCTCTTAGCTCACAGAACCTGGACACGCTGCCTGCTCTTTACTCACAGACCCTGTGCCTGCTGCCTGTTCTTTACTTACAGACCCTGGACCCTCTGCCTGCTCTTTACTCACAGACCCTGGACCCGCCACCTGCTCTTTACTCTCAGACCCTGTACCCGCTGCCTGCTCTTTACTCACAGACCCTGAATCCGCTGTCTGCTCTTTACTTACAGACCCTGGACCCTCTGCCTGCCCTTTACTCACAGACCCTGTACCTGCTGCCTGTTCTTTACTTACAGACCCTGGACCCTCTACCTGCTATTTCCTTACAGACCCTGCACCTGCTGCCTGTTCTTTACTTACAGACGCTGGACCCTCTGCCTGCTCTTTACTCACAGACCCTGTACCTGCTGCCTGTTCTTTACTCACAGACCCTGTACCTGCTGCCTTCTCTTTACTCACAGACCCTGAATCCCCTGCCTGCTCTTTACTTACAGACCCTGGACCCTCTGCCTGCTCTTTACTCACATACCCTGTACCTGCTGCCTGTTCTTTACTCACAGACCCTGGACCCTCTGCCTGCTCTTTACTCACAGACCCTGTACCTGCTGCCTGTTCTTTACTCACAGACCCTGTACCCGTCGCCTGCTCTTTACTCACAGGCCCTGTATCTGCAGCCTGCTCTTTACTCACAGGTCCTGTATCCGCTGCCTGCTCTTTACTCAAAGACCCTGTATTCGCTGCCTGTTCTTTACTTACAGACCCCGTACCCACCACCTGCTCATTACTCACAGACCCTGGACACGCCGGCCGCTCTTTACACACAGGCCCTGTATTAGCTGCCTGCTCTTTAATCACAGGCACTGGACCCTCTGCCTGCTCTTTACTCACAGACCTTTGACCCGCCACCTGCTCTTTGCTCACAGACCCTGTACCTGCTGCCTGTTCTTTACTTACAGACCCTGGACCCTCTGCCTGCTCTTTACTCACAGACCCTGTACCTGCTACCTGTTCTTTACTCACAGACCCTGTACCCGCTGCCTGCTCTTTACTCACAGACCCTGAATCCGCTGTCTGCTCTTTACTTACAGACCCTGGACCCTCTGCCTGCTCTTTACTCACAGACCCTGGACCTGCTGCCTGTTCTTTACTCACAGACCCTGGACCCTCTGCCTGCTCTTTACTCACAGACCCTGGACCCGCCGCCTGCTCTTTACTCAAAGGCCCTGTAGATGCAGCCTGCTCTTTACTCACAGGTCCTGTACCCGTTGCTTGCTATTTACTCACAGACCCTGAATCTGCTGTCTGCTCTTTACTTACAGACCCTGGATCCTCTGCCTGGTCTTTACTCACAGGCCCTGTACCTGCTGCTTGTTCTTTACTTACAGACCCTGGACCCTCTGCCTGCTATTTACTCACAGACCCTGTACCTGCTGCCTGTTCTTTACTTACAGACCCTGGAACCTCTGCCTGCTCTTTACTCACAGACCCTGTACCTGCTGCCTGTTCTTTACTCACAGACCCTGTACCCGCTGCCTGCTCTTTACTCACAGACCCTGTACCCCCACCTGCTCTTAGCTCACAGACCCTGGACCCGCTGCCTGCTCTTTACTCACAGACCCTGGACCCGCCACCTGCTCTTTACTCACTGACTGCAGACCCGCTGCCTGCTCTTCACTCACAGACTCTGTACCTGCCGCCTGCTCTTAGCTCACAGACCCTGGACCCGCTGCCTGCTCTTTCCTCACAGACCCTGGACCCGCCACCTGCTCTTTACTCACAGACCCCAGACCCGCTGCCTGCTCTTTACTCACAGACTCTGTACCCGCCGACTGCTCTTAGCTCACAGACCCTGGACTCGCTGCCTGCTCTTTACTCACAGACCCTGTACCCACCGCCTGCTCTTAGCTCACAGACCCTGTTCCTGCTGCCTGTTCTTTACTCACAGACCCTGTACCTGCTGTCTGTTCTTTACTTACAGACCCTGGACTCTCTGCCTTCTATTTACTTACAGACCCTGCACCTGCTGCCTGTTCTTTACTTACAGACAAGGACCCTCTGCCTGCTCTTTACTCACAGATCCTGAATCCCCTGCCTGCTCTTTACGTACAGACCCTGGACCCTCTGCCAGCTCTTTACTCACATACCCTGTACCTGCTGCCTGTTCTTTACTCACAGACCCTGGACCCTCTGCCTGCTCTTTACTCACAGACCCTGTACCTGCTGCCTGTTCTTTACTCACAGACCCTGTACCCGTCGCCTGCTCTTTACTCACAGGCCCTGTATCTGCAGCCTGCTCTTTACTCACAGACCCTGGACCCTCTGCCTGCTCTTTACTCACAGACCCTGGACCCGCCGCCTGCTCTTTACTCAAAGGCCCTGTAGATGCAGCCTGCTCTTTACTCACAGGTCCTGTACCCGCTGCTTGCTATTTACTCACAGACCCTGAATCCGCTGTCTGCTCTTTACTTACAGACCCTGGATCCTCTGCCTGCTCTTTACTCACAGGCCCTGTACCTGCTGCTTGTTCTTTACTTACAGACCCTGGACCCTGTTCCTGCTATTTACTCACAGACCCTGTACCTGCTGCCTGTTCTTTACTCACAGACCCTGTACCCGCTGCCTGCTCTTTACTCACAGACCCTGTACCCCCACCTGCTCTTAGCTCACAGACCCTGGACCCGCTGCCTGCTCTTTACTCACAGACCCTGGACCCGCCACCTGCTCTTTACTCACTGACTTCAGACCCGCTGCCTGCTCTTCACTCACAGACTCTGTACCCGCCGCCTGCTCTTAGCTCACAGACCCTGGACCCGCTGCCTGCTCTTTCCTCACAGACCCTGGACCCGCCACCTGCTCTTTACTCACAGACCCCAGACCCGCTGCCTGCTCTTTACTCACAGACTCTGTACCCGCCGACTGCTCTTAGCTCACAGACCCTGGACTCGCTGCCTGCTCTTTACTCACAGACCCTGTTCCCACCGCCTGCTCTTAGCTCACAGACCCTGTTCCTGCTGCCTGTTCTTTACTCACAGACCTTGTACCTGCTGCCTGTTCTTTACTTACAGACCCTGGACTCTCTGCCTGCTATTTACTTACAGACCCTGCACCTGCTGCCTGTTCTTTACTTACAGACCCTGGACCCGAGGCCTGCTCTTTACTCACAGACCCTGTTCCTGCTGCCTGTTCTTTACTCACAGACCCTGAATCCGCTGTCTGCTCTTTACTCACAGACCCTGAATCCGCTGTCTGCTCTTTACTTACAGACCCTGGATCCTATGCCTGCTCTTTACTCACAGACCCTGTACCTGCTGCCTGTTCTTTACTCACAGGCCCTGAAGCTGCAGCCTGCTCTTTACTCACAGGCACTGGACCCTCTGCCTGCTCTTTACTCACAGACCCTGGACCTGCCGCCTGCTCTTTACTCACAGGCCCTGAAGCTGCAGCCTGCTCTTTACTCACAGGTCCTGTATCCGCTGCCTGCTCTTTACTCACAGACCCTGTATTCGCTGCCTGCTCTTTACTCACAGACCCTGTATTCGCTGCTTGCTCTTTACTCACAGACCCTGTACACGCCACCTGCTCTTTACTCACAGACCCTGTACCCGCTGCCTGGTCTAAGCTCACAGACCATGGAACCGCGGCCTGCTCTTTACTCACAGACCCTTTATCTGCCACCTGCTCTTTACTCACAGACCCTGTACCCGCCGCCTGCTCTTAGCTCACAGAACCTGGACACGCTGCCTGCTCTTTACTCACAGACCCTGTGCCTGCTGCCTGTTCTTTACTTACAGACCCTGGACCCTCTGCCTGCTCTTTACTCACAGACCCTGGACCCGCCACCTGCTCTTTACTCTCAGACCCTGTACCCGCTGCCTGCTCTTTACTCACAGACCCTGAATCCGCTGTCTGCTCTTTACTTACAGACCCTGGACCCTCTGCCTGCCCTTTACTCACAGACCCTGTACCTGCTGCCTGTTCTTTACTTACAGACCCTGGACCCTCTACCTGCTATTTCCTTACAGACCCTGCACCTGCTGCCTGTTCTTTACTTACAGACGCTGGACCCTCTGCCTGCTCTTTACTCACAGACCCTGTACCTGCTGCCTGTTCTTTACTCACAGACCCTGTACCTGCTGCCTTCTCTTTACTCACAGACCCTGAATCCCCTGCCTGCTCTTTACTTACAGACCCTGGACCCTCTGCCTGCTCTTTACTCACATACCCTGTACCTGCTGCCTGTTCTTTACTCACAGACCCTGGACCCTCTGCCTGCTCTTTACTCACAGACCCTGTACCTGCTGCCTGTTCTTTACTCACAGACCCTGTACCCGTCGCCTGCTCTTTACTCACAGGCCCTGTATCTGCAGCCTGCTCTTTACTCACAGGTCCTGTATCGGCTGCCTGCTCTTTACTCAAAGACCCTGTATTCGCTGCCTGTTCTTTACTTACAGACCCCGTACCCACCACCTGCTCATTACTCACAGACCCTGGACACGCCGGCCGCTCTTTACACACAGACCCTGTATTAGCTGCCTGCTCTTTAATCACAGGCACTGGACCCTCTGCCTGCTCTTTACTCACAGACCTTTGACCCGCCACCTGCTCTTTGCTCACAGACCCTGTACCTGCTGCCTGTTCTTTACTTACAGACCCTGGACCCTCTGCCTGCTCTTTACTCACAGACCCTGTACCTGCTACCTGTTCTTTACTCACAGACCCTGTACCCGCTGCCTGCTCTTTACTCACAGACCCTGAATCCGCTGTCTGCTCTTTACTTACAGACCCTGGACCCTCTGCCTGCTCTTTACTCACAGACCCTGGACCTGCTGCCTGTTCTTTACTCACAGACCCTGGACCCTCTGCCAGCTCTTTACTCACATACCCTGTACCTGCTGCCTGTTCTTTACTCACAGACCCTGGACCCTCTGCCTGCTCTTTGCTCACAGACCCTGTACCTGCTGCCTGTTCTTTACTTACAGACCCTGGACCCTCTGCCTGCTCTTTACTCACAGACCCTGTACCTGCTACCTGTTCTTTACTCACAGACCCTGTACCCGCTGCCTGCTCTTTACTCACAGACCCTGAATCCCCTGCCTGCTCTTTACGTACAGACCCTGGACCCTCTACCAGCTCTTTACTCACATACCCTGTACCTGCTGCCTGTTCTTTACTCACAGACCCTGGACCCTCTGCCTGCTCTTTACTCACAGACCCTGTACCTGCTGCCTGTTCTTTACTCACAGACCCTGTACCCGTCGCCTGCTCTTTACTCACAGACCCTGGACCTGCTGCCTGTTCTTTACTCACAGACCCTGGACCCTCTGCCTGCTCTTTACTCACAGACCCTGGACCCGCCGCCTGCTCTTTACTCAAAGGCCCTGTAGATGCAGCCTGCTCTTTACTCACAGGTCCTGTACCCGCTGCTTGCTATTTACTCACAGACCCTGAATCTGCTGTCTGCTCTTTACTTACAGACCCTGGATCCTCTGCCTGCTCTTTACTCACAGGCCCTGTACCTGCTGCTTGTTCTTTACTTACAGACCCTGGACCCTCTGCCTGCTATTTACTCACAGACCCTGTACCTGCTGCCTGTTCTTTACTTACAGACCCTGGAACCTCTGCCTGCTCTTTACTCACAGACCCTGTACCTGCTGCCTGTTCTTTACTCACAGACCCTGTACCCGCTGCCTGCTCTTTACTCACAGACCCTGTACCCCCACCTGCTCTTAGCTCACAGACCCTGGACCCGCTGCCTGCTCTTTACTCACAGACCCTGGACCCGCCACCTGCTCTTTACTCACTGACTTCAGACCCGCTGCCTGCTCTTCACTCACAGACTCTGTACCTGCCGCCTGCTCTTAGCTCACAGACCCTGGACCCGCTGCCTGCTCTTTCCTCACAGACCCTGGACCCGCCACCTGCTCTTTACTCACAGACCCCAGACCCGCTGCCTGCTCTTTACTCACAGACTCTGTACCCGCCGACTGCTCTTAGCTCACAGACCCTGGACTCGCTGCCTGCTCTTTACTCACAGACCCTGTACCCACCGCCTGCTCTTAGCTCACAGACCCTGTTCCTGCTGCCTGTTCTTTACTCACAGACCCTGTACCTGCTGTCTGTTCTTTACTTACAGACCCTGGACTCTCTGCCTTCTATTTACTTACAGACCCTGCACCTGCTGCCTGTTCTTTACTTACAGACAAGGACCCTCTGCCTGCTCTTTACTCACAGATCCTGAATCCCCTGCCTGCTCTTTACGTACAGACCCTGGACCCTCTGCCAGCTCTTTACTCACATACCCTGTACCTGCTGCCTGTTCTTTACTCACAGACCCTGGACCCTCTGCCTGCTCTTTACTCACAGACCCTGTACCTGCTGCCTGTTCTTTACTCACAGACCCTGTACCCGTCGCCTGCTCTTTACTCACAGGCCCTGTATCTGCAGCCTGCTCTTTACTCACAGACCCTGGACCCTCTGCCTGCTCTTTACTCACAGACCCTGGACCCGCCGCCTGCTCTTTACTCAAAGGCCCTGTAGATGCAGCCTGCTCTTTACTCACAGGTCCTGTACCCGCTGCTTGCTATTTACTCACAGACCCTGAATCCGCTGTCTGCTCTTTACTTACAGACCCTGGATCCTCTGCCTGCTCTTTACTCACAGGCCCTGTACCTGCTGCGTGTTCTTTACTTACAGACCCTGGACCCGCCACCTGCTCTTTACTCACTGACTTCAGACCCGCTGCCTGCTCTTCACTCACAGACTCTGTACCTGCCGCCTGCTCTTAGCTCACAGACCCTGGACCCGCTGCCTGCTCTTTCCTCACAGACCCTGGACCCGCCACCTGCTCTTTACTCACAGACCCCAGACCCGCTGCCTGCTCTTTACTCACAGACTCTGTACCCGCCGACTGCTCTTAGCTCACAGACCCTGGACTCGCTGCCTGCTCTTTACTCACAGACCCTGTACCCACCGCCTGCTCTTAGCTCACAGACCCTGTTCCTGCTGCCTGTTCTTTACTCACAGACCCTGTACCTGCTGTCTGTTCTTTACTTACAGACCCTGGACTCTCTGCCTTCTATTTACTTACAGACCCTGCACCTGCTGCCTGTTCTTTACTTACAGACAAGGACCCTCTGCCTGCTCTTTACTCACAGATCCTGAATCCCCTGCCTGCTCTTTACGTACAGACCCTGGACCCTCTGCCAGCTCTTTACTCACATACCCTGTACCTGCTGCCTGTTCTTTACTCACAGACCCTGGACCCTCTGCCTGCTCTTTACTCACAGACCCTGTACCTGCTGCCTGTTCTTTACTCACAGACCCTGTACCCGTCGCCTGCTCTTTACTCACAGGCCCTGTATCTGCAGCCTGCTCTTTACTCACAGACCCTGGACCCTCTGCCTGCTCTTTACTCACAGACCCTGGACCCGCCGCCTGCTCTTTACTCAAAGGCCCTGTAGATGCAGCCTGCTCTTTACTCACAGGTCCTGTACCCGCTGCTTGCTATTTACTCACAGACCCTGAATCCGCTGTCTGCTCTTTACTTACAGACCCTGGATCCTCTGCCTGCTCTTTACTCACAGGCCCTGTACCTGCTGCTTGTTCTTTACTTACAGACCCTGGACCCTCTGCCTGCTATTTACTCACAGACCCTGTACCTGCTGCCTGTTCTTTACTCACAGACCCTGTACCCGCTGCCTGCTCTTTACTCACAGACCCTGTACCCCCACCTGCTCTTAGCTCACAGACCCTGGACCCGCTGCCTGCTCTTTACTCACAGACCCTGGACCCGCCACCTGCTCTTTACTCACTGACTTCAGACCCGCTGCCTGCTCTTCACTCACAGACTCTGTACCCGCCGCCTGCTCTTAGCTCACAGACCCTGGACCCGCTGCCTGCTCTTTCCTCACAGACCCTGGACCCGCCACCTGCTCTTTACTCACAGACCCCAGACCCGCTGCCTGCTCTTTACTCACAGACTCTGTACCCGCCGACTGCTCTTAGCTCACAGACCCTGGACTCGCTGCCTGCTCTTTACTCACAGACCCTGTACCCACCGCCTGCTCTTAGCTCACAGACCCTGTTCCTGCTGCCTGTTCTTTACTCACAGACCTTGTACCTGCTGCCTGTTCTTTACTTACAGACCCTGGACTCTCTGCCTGCTATTTACTTACAGACCCTGCACCTGCTGCCTGTTCTTTACTTACAGACCCTGGACCCTCTGCCTGCTCTTTACTCACAGACCCTGTTCCTGCTGCCTGTTCTTTACTCACAGACCCTGAATCCGCTGTCTGCTCTTTACTCACAGACCCTGAATCCGCTGTCTGCTCTTTACTTACAGACCCTGGATCCTATGCCTGCTCTTTACTCACAGACCCTGTACCTGCTGCCTGTTCTTTACTCACAGGCCCTGAAGCTGCAGCCTGCTCTTTACTCACAGGCACTGGACCCTCTGCCTGCTCTTTACTCACAGACCCTGGACCTGCCGCCTGCTCTTTGCTCACAGACCCTGTACCTGCTGCCTGTTCTTTACTTACAGACCCTGGACCCTCTGCCTGCTCTTTACTCACAGACCCTGTACCTGCTACCTGTTCTTTACTCACAGACCCTGTACCCGCTGCCTGCTCTTTACTCACAGACCCTGAATCCACTGTCTGCTCTTTACTTACAGACCCTGGACCCTCTGCCTGCTCTTTACTCACAGACCCTGTACCTGCTGCCTGTTCTTTACTCACAGACCCTGGACCCTCTGCCTGCTCTTTACTCACAGACCCTGGACCCGCCGCCTGCTCTTTACTCAAAGGCCCTGTAGATGCAGCCTGCTCTTTACTCACAGGTCCTGTACCCGCTGCTTGCTATTTACTCACAGACCCTGAATCCGCTGTCTGCTCTTTACTTACAGACCCTGGATCCTCTGCCTGCTCTTTACTCACAGGCCCTGTACCTGCTGCTTGTTCTTTACTTACAGACCCTGGACCCTCTGCCTGCTATTTACTCACAGACCCTGTACCTGCTGCCTGTTCTTTACTTACAGACCCTGGACCCTCTGCCTGCTCTTTACTCACAGACCCTGTACCTGCTGCCTGTTCTTTACTCACAGACCCTGTACCCGCTGCCTGCTCTTTACTCACAGACCCTGTACCCCCACCTGCTCTTAGCTCACAGACCCTGGACCCGCTGCCTGCTCTTTACTCACAGACCCTGGACCCGCCACCTGCTCTTTACTCACTGACTTCAGACCCGCTGCCTGCTCTTCACTCACAGACTCTGTACCCGCCGCTTGCTCTTAGCTCACAGACCCTGGACCCGCTGCCTGCTCTTTCCTCACAGACCCTGGACCCGCCACCTGCTCTTTACTCACAGACCCCAGACCCGCTGCCTGCTCTTTACTCACAGACTCTGTACCCGCCGACTGCTCTTAGCTCACAGACCCTGGACTCGCTGCCTGCTCTTTACTCACAGACCCTGTACCCACCGCCTGCTCTTAGCTCACAGACCCTGTTCCTGCTGCCTGTTCTTTACTCACAGACCCTGTACCTGCTGCCAGTTCTTTACTTACAGACCCTGGACTCTCTGCCTGCTATTTACTTACAGACCCTGCACCTGCTGCCTGTTCTTTACTTACAGACCCTGGACCCGAGGCCTGCTCTTTACTCACAGACCCTGTTCCTGCTGCCTGTTCTTTACTCACAGACCCTGAATCCGCTGTCTGCTCTTTACTCACAGACCCTGAATCCGCTGTCTGCTCTTTACTTACAGACCCTGGATCCTATGCCTGCTCTTTACTCACAGACCCTGTACCTGCTGCCTGTTCTTTACTCACAGGCCCTGAAGCTGCAGCCTGCTCTTTACTCACAGGCACTGGACCCTCTGCCTGCTCTTTACTCACAGACCCTGGACCTGCCGCCTGCTCTTTACTCACAGGCCCTGAAGCTGCAGCCTGCTCTTTACTCACAGGTCCTGTATCCGCTGCCTGCTCTTTACTCACAGACCCTGTATTCGCTGCCTGCTCTTTACTCACAGACCCTGTATTCGCTGCCTGCTCTTTACTCACAGACCCTGTACACGCCACCTGCTCTTTACTCACAGACCTTGTACCCGCTGCCTGGTCTAAGCTCACAGACCATGGAACCGCGGCCTGCTCTTTACTCACAGACCCTTTATCTGCCACCTGCTCTTTACTCACAGACCCTGTACCCGCCGCCTGCTCTTAGCTCACAGAACCTGGACACGCTGCCTGCTCTTTACTCACAGACCCTGTGCCTGCTGCCTGTTCTTTACTTACAGACCCTGGACCCTCTGCCTGCTCTTTACTCACAGACCCTGGACCCGCCACCTGCTCTTTACTCTCAGACCCTGTACCCGCTGCCTGCTCTTTACTCACAGACCCTGAATCCGCTGTCTGCTCTTTACTTACAGACCCTGGACCCTCTGCCTGCCCTTTACTCACAGACCCTGTACCTGCTGCCTGTTCTTTACTTACAGACCCTGGACCCTCTACCTGCTATTTCCTTACAGACCCTGCACCTGCTGCCTGTTCTTTACTTATAGACGCTGGACCCTCTGCCTGCTCTTTACTCACAGACCCTGTACCTGCTGCCTGTTCTTTACTCACAGACCCTGTACCTGCTGCCTTCTCTTTACTCACAGACCCTGAATCCCCTGCCTGCTCTTTACTTACAGACCCTGGACCCTCTGCCTGCTCTTTACTCACATACTCTGTACCTGCTGCCTGTTCTTTACTCACAGACCCTGGACCCTCTGCCTGCTCTTTACTCACAGACCCTGTACCTGCTGCCTGTTCTTTACTCACAGACCCTGTACCCGTCGCCTGCTCTTTACTCACAGGCCCTGTATCTGCAGCCTGCTCTTTACTCACAGGTCCTGTATCCGCTGCCTGCTCTTTACTCAAAGACCCTGTATTCGCTGCCTGTTCTTTACTTACAGACCCCGTACCCACCACCTGCTCATTACTCACAGACCCTGGACACGCCGGCCGCTCTTTGCACACAGACCCTGTATTAGCTGCCTGCTCTTTAATCACAGGCACTGGACCCTCTGCCTGCTCTTTACTCACAGACCTTTGACCCGCCACCTGCTCTTTGCTCACAGACCCTGTACCTGCTGCCTGTTCTTTACTTACAGACCCTGGACCCTCTGCCTGCTCTTTACTCACAGACCCTGTACCTGCTACCTGTTCTTTACTCACAGACCCTGTACCCGCTGCCTGCTCTTTACTCACAGACCCTGAATCCGCTGTCTGCTCTTTACTTACAGACCCTGGACCCTCTGCCTGCTCTTTACTCACAGACCCTGGACCTGCTGCCTGTTCTTTACTCACAGACCCTGGACCCTCTGCCTGCTCTTTACTCACAGACCCTGGACCCGCCGCCTGCTCTTTACTCAAAGGCCCTGTAGATGCAGCCTGCTCTTTACTCACAGGTCCTGTACCCGCTGCTTGCTATTTACTCACAGACCCTGAATCTGCTGTCTGCTCTTTACTTACAGACCCTGGATCCTCTGCCTGCTCTTTACTCACAGGCCCTGTACCTGCTGCTTGTTCTTTACTTACAGACCCTGGACCCTCTGCCTGCTATTTACTCACAGACCCTGTACCTGCTGCCTGTTCTTTACTTACAGACCCTGGAACCTTTGCCTGCTCTTTACTCACAGACCCTGTACCTGCTGCCTGTTCTTTACTCACAGACCCTGTACCCGCTGCCTGCTCTTTACTCACAGACCCTGTACCCCCACCTGCTCTTAGCTCACAGAGCCTGTACCCGCTGCCTGCTCTTTCCTCACAGACCCTGGACCCGCCACCTGCTCTTTACTCACAGACCCCAGACCCGCTGCCTGCTCTTTACTCACAGACTCTGTACCCGCCGACTGCTCTTAGCTCACAGACCCTGGACTCGCTGCCTGCTCTTTACTCACAGACCCTGTACCCACCGCCTGCTCTTAGCTCACAGACCCTGTTCCTGCTGCCTGTTCTTTACTCACAGACCCTGTACCTGCTGTCTGTTCTTTACTTACAGACCCTGGACTCTCTGCCTTCTATTTACTTACAGACCTTGCACCTGCTGCCTGTTCTTTACTTACAGACAAGGACCCTCTGCCTGCTCTTTACTCACAGATCCTGAATCCCCTGCCTGCTCTTTACGTACAGACCCTGGACCCTCTACCAGCTCTTTACTCACATACCCTGTACCTGCTGCCTGTTCTTTACTCACAGACCCTGGACCCTCTGCCTGCTCTTTACTCACAGACCCTGTACCTGCTGCCTGTTCTTTACTCACAGACCCTGTACCCGTCGCCTGCTCTTTACTCACAGGCCCTGTAGCTGCAGCCTGCTCTTTACTCACAGACCCTGGACCCTCTGCCTGCTCTTTACTCACAGACCCTGGACCCGCCGCCTGCTCTTTATTCAAAGGCCCTGTAGATGCAGCCTGCTCTTTACTCACAGGTCCTGTACCCGCTGCTTGCTATTTACTCACAGACCCTGAATCCGCTGTCTGCTCTTTACTTACAGACCCTGGATCCTCTGCCTGCTCTTTACTCACAGGCCCTGTACCTGCTGCTTGTTCTTTACTTACAGACCCTGGACCCTCTGCCTGCTATTTACTCACAGACCCTGTACCTGCTGCCTGTTCTTTACTCACAGACCCTGTACCCGCTGCCTGCTCTTTACTCACAGACCCTGTACCCCCACCTGCTCTTAGCTCACAGACCCTGGACCCGCTGCCTGCTCTTTACTCACAGACCCTGGACCCGCCACCTGCTCTTTACTCACTGACTTCAGACCCGCTGCCTGCTCTTCACTCACAGACTCTGTACCCGCCGCCTGCTCTTAGCTCACAGACCCTGGACCCGCTGCCTGCTCTTTCCTCACAGACCCTGGACCCGCCACCTGCTCTTTACTCACAGACCCCAGACCCGCTGCCTGCTCTTTACTCACAGACTCTGTACCCGCCGACTGCTCTTAGCTCACAGACCCTGGACTCGCTGCCTGCTCTTTACTCACAGACCCTGTACCCACCGCCTGCTCTTAGCTCACAGACCCTGTTCCTGCTGCCTGTTCTTTACTCACAGACCTTGTACCTGCTGCCTGTTCTTTACTTACAGACCCTGGACTCTCTGCCTGCTATTTACTTACAGACCCTGCACCTGCTGCCTGTTCTTTACTTACAGACCCTGGACCCTCTGCCTGCTCTTTACTCACAGACCCTGTTCCTGCTGCCTGTTCTTTACTCACAGACCCTGAATCCGCTGTCTGCTCTTTACTCACAGACCCTGAATCCGCTGTCTGCTCTTTACTTACAGACCCTGGATCCTATGCCTGCTCTTTACTCACAGACCCTGTACCTGCTGCCTGTTCTTTACTCACAGGCCCTGAAGCTGCAGCCTGCTCTTTACTCACAGGCATTGGACCCTCTGCCTGCTCTTTACTCACAGACCCTGGACCTGCCGCCTGCTCTTTACTCACAGGCCCTGAAGCTGCAGCCTGCTCTTTACTCACAGGTCCTGTATCCGCTGCCTGCTCTTTACTCACAGACCCTGTATTCGCTGCCTGCTCTTTACTCACAGACCCTGTATTCGCTGCCTGCTCTTTACTCACAGACCCTGTACACGCCACCTGCTCTTTACTCACAGACCCTGTACCCGCTGCCTGGTCTAAGCTCACAGACCATGGAACCGCGGCCTGCTCTTTACTCACAGACCTTTTATCTGCCACCTGCTCTTTACTCACAGACCCTGTACCCGCCGCCTGCTCTTAGCTCACAGACCCTGGACACGCTGCCTGCTCTTTACTCACAGACCCTGTGCCTGCTGCCTGTTCTTTACTTACAGACCTGGACCCTCTGCCTGCTCTTTACTCACAGACCCTGGACCCGCCACCTGCTCTTTACTCTCAGACCCTGTACCCGCTGCCTGCTCTTTACTCACAGACCCTGAATCCGCTGTCTGCTCTTTACTTACAGACCCTGGACCCTCTGCCTGCCCTTTACTCACAGACCCTGTACCTGCTGCCTGTTCTTTACTTACAGACCCTGGACCCTCTACCTGCTATTTCCTTACAGACCCTGCACCTGCTGCCTGTTCTTTACTTACAGACGCTGGACCCTCTGCCTGCTCTTTACTCACAGACCCTGTACCTGCTGCCTGTTCTTTACTCACAGACCCTGTACCTGCTGCCTTCTCTTTACTCACAGACCCTGAATCCCCTGCCTGCTCTTTACTTACAGACCCTGGACCCTCTGCCTGCTCTTTACTCACATACCCTGTACCTGCTGCCTGTTCTTTACTCACAGACCCTGGACCCTCTGCCTGCTCTTTACTCACAGACCCTGTACCTGCTGCCTGTTCTTTACTCACAGACCCTGTACCCGTCGCCTGCTCTTTACTCACAGGCCCTGTATCTGCAGCCTGCTCTTTACTCACAGGTCCTGTATCCGCTGCCTGCTCTTTACTCAAAGACCCTGTATTCGCTGCCTGTTCTTTACTTACAGACCCCGTACCCACCACCTGCTCATTACTCACAGACCCTGGACACGCCGGCCGCTCTTTACACACAGACCCTGTATTAGCTGCCTGCTCTTTAATCACAGGCACTGGACCCTCTGCCTGCTCTTTACTCACAGACCTTTGACCCGCCACCTGCTCTTTGCTCACAGACCCTGTACCTGCTGCCTGTTCTTTACTTACAGACCCTGGACCCTCTGCCTGCTCTTTACTCACAGACCCTGTACCTGCTACCTGTTCTTTACTCACAGACCCTGTACCCGCTGCCTGCTCTTTACTCACAGACCCTGAATCCGCTGTCTGCTCTTTACTCACAGACCCTGGATCCTCTGCCTGCTCTTTACTCACAGGCCCTGTACCTGCTGCTTGTTCTTTACTTACAGACCCTGGACCCTCTGCCTGCTATTTACTCACAGACCCTGTACCTGCTGCCTGTTCTTTACTTACAGACCCTGGACCCTCTGCCTGCTCTTTACTCACAGACCCTGTACCTGCTGCCTGTTCTTTACTCACAGACCCTGTACCCGCTGCCTGCTCTTTACTCACAGACCCTGTACCCCCACCTGCTCTTAGCTCACAGACCCTGGACCCGCTGCCTGCTCTTTACTCACAGACCCTGGACCCGCCACCTGCTCTTTACTCACTGACTTCAGACCCGCTGCCTGCTCTTCACTCACAGACTCTGTACCTGCCGCCTGCTCTTAGCTCACAGACCCTGGACCCGCTGCCTGCTCTTTCCTCACAGACCCTGGACCCGCCACCTGCTCTTTACTCACAGACCCCAGACCCGCTGCCTGCTCTTTACTCACAGACTCTGTACCCGCCGACTGCTCTTAGCTCACAGACCCTGGACTCGCTGCCTGCTCTTTACTCACAGACCCTGTACCCACCGCCTGCTCTTAGCTCAAAGACCCTGTTCCTGCTGCCTGTTCTTTACTCACAGACCCTGTACCTGCTGTCTGTTCTTTACTTACAGACCCTGGACTCTCTGCCTGCTATTTACTTACAGACCCTGCACCTGCTGCCTGTTCTTTACTTACAGACAAGGACCCTCTGCCTGCTCTTTACTCACAGACCCTGTTCCTGCTGCCTGTTCTTTACTCACAGACCCTGTACCTGCTGCCTGCTCTTTACTCACAGATCCTGAATCCCCTGCCTGCTCTTTACGTACAGACCCTGGACCCTCTGCCAGCTCTTTACTCACATACCCTGTACCTGCTGCCTGTTCTTTACTCACAGACCCTGGACCCTCTGCCTGCTCTTTACTCACAGACCCTGGACCCTCTGCCTGCTCTTTACTCACAGACCCTGGACCCGCCGCCTGCTCTTTACTCAAAGGCCCTATAGATGCAGCCTGCTCTTTACTCACAGGTCCTGTACCCGCTGCTTGCTATTTACTCACAGACCCTGAATCCGCTGTCTGCTCTTTACTTACAGACCCTGGATCCTCTGCCTGCTCTTTACTCACAGGCCCTGTACCTGCTGCTTGTTCTTTACTTACAGACCCTGGACCCTCTGCCTGCTATTTACTCACAGACCCTGTACCTGCTGCCTGTTCTTTACTTACAGACCCTGGACCCTCTGCCTGCTCTTTACTCACAGACCCTGTACCTGCTGCCTGTTCTTTACTCACAGACCCTGTACCCGCTGCCTGCTCTTTACTCACAGACCCTGTACCCCCACCTGCTCTTAGCTCACAGACCCTGGACCCGCTGCCTGCTCTTTACTCACAGACCCTGGACCCGCCACCTGCTCTTTACTCACTGACTTCAGACCCGCTGCCTGCTCTTCACTCACAGACTCTGTACCCGCCGCCTGCTCTTAGCTCACAGACCCTGGACCCGCTGCCTGCTCTTTCCTCACAGACCCTGGACCCGCCACCTGCTCTTTACTCACAGACCCCAGACCCGCTGCCTGCTCTTTACTCACAGACTCTGTACCCGCCGACTTCTCTTAGCTCACAGACCCTGGACTCGCTGCCTGCTCTTTACTCACAGACCCTGTACCCACCGCCTGCTCTTAGCTCACAGACCCTGTTCCTGCTGCCTGTTCTTTACTCACAACCCTGTACCTGCTGCCTGTTCTTTACTTACAGACCCTGGACTCTCTGCCTGCTATTTACTTACAGACCCTGCACCTGCTGCCTGTTCTTTACTTACAGACCCTGGACCCTCTGCCTGCTCTTTACTCACAGACCCTGTTCCTGCTGCCTGCTCTTTACTCACAGACCCTGAATCCGCTGTCTGCTCTTTACTCACAGACCCTGAATCCGCTGTCTGCTCTTTACTTACAGACCCTGGATCCTATGCCTGCTCTTTACTCACAGACCCTGTACCTGCTGCCTGTTCTTTACTCACAGGCCCTGAAGCTGCAGCCTGCTCTTTACTCACAGGCACTGGACCCTCTGCCTGCTCTTTACTCACAGACCCTGGACCTGCCGCCTGCTCTTTACTCACAGGCCCTGAAGCTGCAGCCTGCTCTTTACTCACAGGTCCTGTATCCGCTGCCTGCTCTTTACTCACAGACCCTGTATTCGCTGCCTGCTCTTTACTCACAGACCCTGTATACGCTGCCTGCTCTTTACTCACAGACCCTGTACACGCCACCTGCTCTTTACTCACAGACCCTGTACCCGCTGCCTGCTCTAAGCTCACAGACCATGGAACCGCGGCCTGCTCTTTACTCACAGACCCTTTATCTGCCACCTGCTCTTTACTCACAGACCCTGTACCCGCCGCCTGCTCTTAGCTCACAGACCCTGGACACGCTGCCTGCTCTTTACTCACAGACCCTGTGCCTGCTGCCTGTTCTTTACTTACAGACCTGGACCCTCTGCCTGCTCTTTACTCACAGACCCTGAATCCGCTGTCTGCTCTTTACTTACAGACCCTGGACCCTCTGCCTGCCCTTTACTCACAGACCCTGTACCTGCTGCCTGTTCTTTACTTACAGACCCTGGACCCTCTACCTGCTATTTCCTTACAGACCCTGCACCTGCTGCCTGTTCTTTACTTACAGACGCTGGACCCTCTGCCTGCTCTTTACTCACAGACCCTGTACCTGCTGCCTGTTCTTTACTCACAGACCCTGTACCTGCTGCCTTCTCTTTACTCACAGACCCTGAATCCCCTGCCTGCTCTTTACTTACAGACCCTGGACCCTCTGCCTGCTCTTTACTCACATACCCTGTACCTGCTGCCTGTTCTTTACTCACAGACCCTGGACCCTCTGCCTGCTCTTTACTCACAGACCCTGTACCTGCTGCCTATTCTTTACTCACAGACCCTGTACCCGTCGCCTGCTCTTTACTCACAGGCCCTGTATCTGCAGCCTGCTCTTTACTCACAGGTCCTGTATCCGCTGCCTGCTCTTTACTCAAAGACCCTGTATTCGCTGCCTGTTCTTTACTTACAGACCCCGTACCCACCACCTGCTCATTACTCACAGACCCTGGACACGCCGGCCGCTCTTTACACACAGACCCTGTATTAGCTGCCTGCTCTTTAATCACAGGCACTGGACCCTCTGCCTGCTCTTTACTCACAGACCTTTGACCCACCACCTGCTCTTTGCTCACAGACCCTGTACCTGCTGCCTGTTCTTTACTTACAGACCCTGGACCCTCTGCCTGCTCTTTACTCACAGACCCTGTACCTGCTACCTGTTCTTTACTCACAGACCCTGTACCCGCTGCCTGCTCTTTACTCACAGACCCTGAATCCACTGTCTGCTCTTTACTTACAGACCCTGGACCCTCTGCCTGCTCTTTACTCACAGACCCTGTACCCTCTGCCTGCTCTTTACTCACAGACCCTGTACCTGCTGCCTGTTCTTTACTCACAGACCCTGGACCCTCTGCCTGCTCTTTACTCACAGACCCTGGACCCGCCGCCTGCTCTTTACTCAAAGGCCCTGTAGATGCAGCCTGCTCTTTACTCACAGGTCCTGTACCCGCTGCTTGCTATTTGCTCACAGACCCTGAATCTGCTGTCTGCTCTTTACTTACAGACCCTGGATCCTCTGCCTGCTCTTTACTCACAGGCCCTGTACCTGCTGCTTGTTCTTTACTTACAGACCCTGGACCCTCTGCCTGCTATTTACTCACAGACCCTGTACCTGCTGCCTGTTCTTTACTTACAGACCCTGGACCCTCTGCCTGCTCTTTACTCACAGACCCTGTACCTGCTGCCTGTTCTTTACTCACAGACCCTGTACCCGCTGCCTGCTCTTTACTCACAGACCCTGTACCCCCACCTGCTCTTAGCTCACAGACCCTGGACCCGCTGCCTGCTCTTTACTCACAGACCCTGGACCCGCCACCTGCTCTTTACTCACTGACTTCAGACCCGCTCCCTGCTCTTCACTCACAGACTCTGTACCTGCCGCCTGCTATTAGCTCACAGACCCTGGACCCGCTGCCTGCTCTTTCCTCACAGACCCTGGACCCGCCACCTGCTCTTTACTCACAGAGCCCAGACCCGCTGCCTGCTCTTTACTCACAGACTCTGTACCCGCCGACTGCTCTTAGCTCACAGACCCTGGACTCGCTGCCTGCTCTTTACTCACAGACCCTGTACCCACCGCCTGCTCTTAGCTCACAGACCCTGTTCCTGCTGCCTGTTTTTTACTCACAGACCCTGTACCCGCTGTCTGTTCTTTACTTACAGACCCTGGACTCTCTGCCTGCTATTTACTTACAGACCCTGCACCTGCTGCCTGTTCTTTACTTACAGACAAGGACCCTCTGCCTGCTCTTTACTCACAGACCCTGTTCCTGCTGCCTGTTCTTTACTCACAGACCCTGTACCTGCTGCCTGCTCTTTACTCACAGATCCTGAATCCCCTGCCTGCTCTTTACGTACAGACCCTGGACCCTCTGCCTGCTCTTTGCTCACATACCCTGTACCTGCTGCCTGTTCTTTACTCACAGACCCTGGACCCTCTGCCTGCTCTTTACTCACAGACCCTGTACCTGCTGCCTGTTCTTTACTCACAGACCCTGTACCCGTCGCCTGCTCTTTACTCACAGGCCCTGTATCTGCAGCCTGCTCTTTACTCACAGGTCCTGTATCCGCTGCCTGCTCTTTACTCAAAGACCCTGTATTCGCTGCCTGTTCTTTACTTACAGACCCCGTACCCACCACCTGCTCATTACTCACAGACCCTGGACACGCCGGCCGCTCTTTACACACAGACCCTGTATTAGCTGCCTGCTCTTTAATCACAGGCACTGGACCCTCTGCCTGCTCTTTACTCACAGACCTTTGACCCGCCACCTGCTCTTTGCTCACAGACCCTGTACCTGCTGCCTGTTCTTTACTTACAGACCCTGGACCCTCTGCCTGCTCTTTACTCACAGACCCTGTACCTGCTACCTGTTCTTTACTCACAGACCCTGTACCCGCTGCCTGCTCTTTACTCACAGACCCTGAATCCGCTGTCTGCTCTTTACTTACAGACCCTGGACCCTCTGCCTGCTCTTTACTCACAGACCCTGTACCTGCTGCCTGTTCTTTACTCACAGACCCTGGACCCTCTGCCTGCTCTTTACTCACAGACCCTGGACCCGCCGCCTGCTCTTTACTCAAAGGCCCTGTAGATGCAGCCTGCTCTTTACTCACAGGTCCTGTACCCGCTGCTTGCTATTTACTCACAGACCCTGAATCTGCTGTCTGCTCTTTACTTACAGACCCTGGACCCTCTGCCTGCTGTTTACTCACAGAACCTGTACCTGCTGCCTGTTCTTTACTCACAGACCCTGAACCCTCTGCCTGTTCTTTACTCACAGACCCTGTACCCGCTGCCTGCTCTTTACTCACAGACCCTGAATCCGCTGTCTGCTCTTTACTTACAGACCCTGGACCCTCTGCCTGCTCTTTACTCACAGACCCTGTACCTGCTGCCTGCTCTTTACTCACAGATCCTGTATCCGCTGCCTGCTCTTTACTCACAGACCCTGTATTCGCTGCCTGCTCTTTACTCACAGACCCTGTATTCGCTGCCTGCTCTTTTACTCACAGACCCTGTACACGCCACCTGCTCTTTACTCACAGACCCTGTATCCACTGCCTGCTCTTTACTCACAGACCCTGTACATGCCACCTGCTTTTTACTCACAGACCCCGGACCCGCTGCCTGCTCTTTACTCACAGACCCTGTACCCCCACCTGCTCTTAGCTCACAGACCCTGGACCCGCTGCCTGCTCTTTACTCACAGACCCTGGACCCGCTGCCTGCTCTTTACTCACTGACCCTGGACCCGCCACCTGCTCTTTACTCACTGACCCCAGACCCGCTGCCTGCTCTTTACTCACAGACTCTGTACCCGCCGCCTGCTCTTAGCTCACAGACCCTGGACCCGCTGCCTGCTCTTTACTCACAGACCCTGGACCCGCCACCTGCTCTTTACTCACAGACCCCAGACCCGCTGTCTGCTCTTTACTCACAGACTCTGTACCCGCCGACTGCTCTTAGCTCACAGACCCTGGACTCGCTGCCTGCTCTTTACTCACGGACCCTGTACCCACCGCCTGCTCTTAGCTCACAAATCCTGTACCCGCTGCCTGCTCTTTACTCACAGACCCTGAATCCGCTCTCTACTCTTTACTTACAGACCCTGGACCCTCTGCCTGCTGTTTACTCACAGAACCTGTACCTGCTGCCTGTTCTTTACTCACAGACCCTGGACCCTCTGCCTGTTCTTTACTCACAGACCCTGTACCCGCTGCCTGCTCTTTACTCACAGACCCTGAATCCGCTGTCTGCTCTTTACTTACAGACCCTGGACCCTCTGCCTGCTCTTTACTCACAGACCCTGTACCTGCTGCCTGCTCTTTACTCACAGATCCTGTATCCGCTGCCTGCTCTTTACTCACAGACCCTGTATTCGCTGCCTGCTCTTTACTCACAGACCCTGTATTCGCTGCCTGCTCTTTTACTCACAGACCCTGTACACGCCACCTGCTCTTTACTCACAGACCCTGTATCCACTGCCTGCTCTTTACTCACAGACCCTGTACATGCCACCTGCTTTTTACTCACAGACCCCGGACCCGCTGCCTGCTCTTTACTCACAGACCCTGTACCCCCACCTGCTCTTAGCTCACAGACCCTGGACCCGCTGCCTGCTCTTTACTCACAGACCCTGGACCCACTGCCTGCTCTTTACTCACTGACCCTGGACCCGCCACCTGCTCTTTACTCACTGACCCCAGACCCGCTGCCTGCTCTTTACTCACAGACTCTGTACCCGCCGCCTGCTCTTAGCTCACAGACCCTGGACCCGCTGCCTGCTCTTTACTCACAGACCCTGGACCCGCTGCCTGCTCTTTACTCACTGACCCTGGACCCGCCACCTGCTCTTTACTCACTGACCCCAGACCCGCTGCCTGCTCTTTACTCACAGACTCTGTACCCGCTGCCTGCTCTTTACTCACAGACTGTGTACCCGCTGACTGCTCTTAGCTCACAGACCCTGGACTCGCTGCCTGCTCTTTACTCACGGACCCTGTACCCACCGCCTGCTCTTAGCTCACAGACCCTGTTCCTGCTGCCTGTTCTTTACTCACAGACCCTGTACCCACCGCATGCTCTCAGCTCACAGACCCTGGACCCGCTGTCTGCTCTTTACTCACAGACCCCAGACCCGCTGCCTGCTCTTTACTCACAGACCCCGGACCCGCTGCCTGCTCTTTACTCACAGACCCCGGACCCGCCGCCTGCTCTTTACTCACAGCCTCTGTACCCGCCGCCTGCTCTTAGCTCACAGACCCTGGACCCGCTGCCTGCTCTTTACTCACAGACCCCGGACCCGCCGCCTGCTCTTTACTCACAGATCCCGGACCCGCTGCCTGCTCTTTACTCACAGACCCCAGACCCGCTGCCTGCTCTTTACTCACAGACCCCGGACCCGCTGCCTGCTCTTTACTCACAGACCCCGGACCCGCTGCCTGCTCTTTACTCACAGACCCCGGACCCGCTGCCTGCTCTTTACTCACAGACCCCGGACCCGCTGCCTGCTCTTTACTCACAGACCCCGGACCCGCTGCCTGCTCTTTACTCACAGACCCCGGACCCGCTGCCTGCTCTTTACTCATAGACCCCGGACCCGCTGCCTGCTCTTTACTTACAGACCTTGTCAGTGCCCCACAAGTGCACAGGGGTCAGGGCCTCATGAGAGCACAGGGGTCAGGTCCCCAGGAGGGCACAGGGGTCAGGGCCCCATGAGAGCACAGGGGTCAAGGCCCCACGAGGGCACAGGTGTCTGGGCCCGACGAGGGCACAGGGGTCAGTGCATCACGAGTGCACAGGGGTCAGGGCCTCATGAGGGCGCAGGGTTCAGGGCCTCATGAGGGCACAGAGCTCAGGGCCCCACGAGGGCACAGGGGTCTGGGCTTCATGAGGGCACAGGGCTCAGGGCCCCACGATGGCACAGGGGTCAGGGCTTCATGAGGGCACAGGGCTTAGGGCCCCATGAGGGCACAGGGGTCAGGGCCCCACGAGGGCACAAGGGTCAGGGCCCCATGAGGGCACAGGGGTCAGATACCCACGAGGGCACAGGGGTCAGGTCCGCATGAGGGCACAGGGGTCAGGTCCCCAGGAGGCACAGGGGTTAGGGCCCCATGAGAGCACAGGGGTCAAGGCCCCACGAGGGCACAGGGTTCAGGGCCCCACGAGGGCACAGGGTTCAGGGCCCCACGAGGGCGCAGGGTTCAGGGCCTCATGAGTGCACAGGGTTCAGGGCCTCATGAGGGCACAGAGCTCAGGGCCTCATGAGGGCACAGGGGTCAGGGCCCCATGAGGGCACAGGGGTCAGTGCATCACAAGTGCACAGGGGTCAGGGCCTCATGAGGGCACAGGGTTCAGGGCCTCATGAGGGCACAGAACTCAGGGCCCCATGAGGGCACAGGGGTCAGGGCCCCATGAGGGCACAGGGGTCAGGGCCTCATGAGGGCACAGAACTCAGGGCCCCATGAGGGCACAGGGGTCAGGGCCCCACGATGGCACAGGGGTCAGGGCTTCATGCAGGCTCAGGGCCCCACGATGGCACAGGGTCAGTGCATCACAAGAGTACAGGGGTCAGGGTGAGACATCCTCGAAGGTATAGCGCCTGAGTGGATCCCATTCCCAGCCTTCGGGGTGGATGGTGAGGTTACTCTGTGACTCTTCTGAGTGAGAAGAGATCTGATGCCTTGTCCGACCCCTCAGCTTCCTAGCGCTCAGGGGAGGGTGCCCGCTAGTGGATGGTTCTAGCACCGGATACTCATGGCCGGTGATAGGGCATGGACACATGTGGGCGCGCGTCAGGGCGTGCTCACCGCATGCTCCTCAGATGCTTTGCCAAGGGCTGAGGAGCCCAAGCCATGTTTACAGACTGCAGTATAGAGGTCCCGAGTGCCTCCACGAGGCTTCCCTCCCTGAAACATTCACCCTCACAGTTCTCCTCACCCGCATCTCACTCAGAAGGCCCGGACTCCGCCGTTGCAAGCCGCAGAGAGTGGGGCACCTTGGGGCAGATGTATCAAGGGTTTTACCCATTCTGTGTCTATGGGAACATGTGTTCATACATATGGTCCTCAACGCTGTTGAGGGCTGTACATGGGGAAGGGATAGGATGATTGGGCAGCGACTCATACAAAGAGTTATGGGAAACGTAGCTGTTTCCAAAGTTACTGCTGATTGGCTGCTGTGAATTCAACAGTAAAGAAAGAGACACTTAATCAGAGCCTCCTGTCCTACCATAGAGTCCGGAGAACCCTCGGCAGCCATGTCTGGTGATCAGTGCTGAGCCCATAGGGTCCTCTGACTCCGTAAACATTGCAGACGAGGATGTCTGTCCACAGTGATGTCCGTTCCCTCAAAGACCTCTCCGCAACACCTGCTCACTCTTGCACACTCCCTAGAAGATTGCTTGGGTGAGTGCCAGCAAGAAGTAGAACCTCGTCAGGCCACGGGGTCCTACGGACGGGGTCCTTCTCTTCTGTTGGATAATGTAAGCCAGGACCTGAGTCCGCACTAGAAGGTTTCCACACAAACCGCAAAAGGCCGTCTGTCCTGATCTCAAGAGCTTGGCTCCGGCGAGTCCACACGTAGGTACACCACCTCATTCTTCTCAGGACCTCCAAGAGAGGTGTGCGGCCCACAGCGCTGTGTGAAGACCACTTGCAACCGATCTAAGGGACACCCTGAAAACTAAAGACACAGTCAGCGTGTGACAGGAGAGGAAGCCGGGCTCTGGGAAGAGAAGTTTACTTCATCGTAATGTGATGTTCTTTAAAGAGGAGCAGCTTTCGATAACACCTGCTGTCTTGTTTTTAGGTCGAAGCCTACCAGACAGCACAGCTGTCTTGTTGCAAAGACATATTGGGGACATGCTGAACCTTCCCTGGGAGTGCATTGCTCCTATTGTTTCCCACTGGCTTGGTGTTTTGTAACTCACACTTGCTTGCTTTCTATTTGCTGGTTTTATTTGTTTTGAGCTGTCCAGCTTGAGTTTTCAACACTGAGGGGAGCGCAAATCATGGACTGCAGGTACTATGATGCAAAGGAGCAAACTTTTCTGGGATATGATGTTGTGTCCGACCACACCCCTTTCCTTGCCCAAACTGATTTTCATGACCTCCTCTGCCAGTTATCACACTTTCCTAATGTTACTTTTTGTAAAAATGTAATTCTGCCCTACTTGTTACATTTCATCTGGCCTGAGCCGGAGAGTACGGCTTGAGTGGGAGAGTACAGCACGGGTGCAGAGAGTACGGCCCAAGCCAGAGATTCCGTCCCGACTGCAGACGTAAAGATACGACTCGTAAATGACCTCTGTGACTACCAAGCGTTGTAAAGTTGGACTTTTGTCTCAGATTGCCTTTGTGAATCGGGCTCTCAGAGCTTGCCATGACTCGCTTCCTAAAGGTTCATTGTGCATTCCAATGCATTGATGGATGACAGGGAAAAATCAATATAGGGACAGTTCTAATCATCAGGTACTAGTTTTATTATTTTGTAGTGCTTTAACCGAAATATTGGTTTGCAGGATTTTAGTTTGGCTAAATTTCTATAGAAGGTTTGGACTAGCAGTTATAATTATTTATTTATATAGTTTGGCATTGAGAGTCATATATATGAATGTAATTGTTAATTAGTGAGTTGGTGATCCAATTCCTGATCCTCGTTGGAAATCCAGATGTTAAATCTCTGATTTTCATCCCCTCTGGGGCACAATAACAGATCCACTGGAGGATCAAGTGATGTGAGAAAGTGGCTCTGTATATACTGTTCCCTAATAGGTACAGGGTGTACAGAGTCCACAGTCCCCCAGAGGCTGATAGAGGTCAAAGTTAGGTATGACCTTACTCTCAAAAGTGGTAGCTTGGTCGAGCAGTAAGGCAGTACCAGAGGACAGTGTAAAGCATTTATTGTACACACTCAGTCAGCAAATGGTTTCACACACTCAATAACTGAACTCTAGGCCAATGGTTTATATATATAAAATATATGCTTGTTTTATTTTTAGAACCACAAAGGGGGTAAAAATATACTTTCTCAGAATGAGAGGTTGAATATAAATACTTTTGTCTTAAGCAATAAATTTGTGTAAACAGTCACAGTTGGTTGCAATAAACAATCCTATTTCCTAAACATAACAATGCATTGAGCTCAATGGTAAATTCAGGTTATTTGTAATAAATTACTTTTCAGATTACTTTTGGAATTCCAGGTCTGGCTCCTAGAACCAGCCTGGGGTCAGTATTCAGAATCAAGTGATGAAAGTCGACTTAATAACTGTAATGATTTTTAAATAATATTTAGCTATTTCAAAAGTTAGCACTTAGAAAATATTTCAAAGAAAACATTCAATGGATCTCTATGGCAAGAAATTCAAATTGCAGGTAGAGTACTTTATCGTTACTTTAGTAATCCAGGACTGGGTACCTAGACCCAGGACTGGGGTCCTTATCAAAAGCAGGTAAGTAATTTCGTTTGCAGAAATGGTACGATTTTAAAAGAATATTTCAAATTTGCAAAAATAGACACTTAGAAGAAATTTCACAGAAAAGCAGACAATGGTTTCCTACGGGAGAAAAATGAGTTAGAGGTAAGTATAGTTGTGAACACTTTTCAGGGTTAGGGCTGGGCACCAAGATCCAGCACTGGGAGCTCACCTAGGAGCAGGTGAGTAAATTCGTTTTTGTCACTTGGCTGATTTTTGGTGAATTTTTGCAGTTTTGAAAAGTTCACACTTAGAAGATTTTTGAAGAAAAAGCCAGTCAATGTTACCCTATGAGGAAAATGAAGTTAGCGGTTTAAGGGTAAGTATTCGACTGGCAGAGTTGAAATTCCGGGCATGGACTCAGGGGTCCCCCAGTGTTAGGTAGGTACAGTTGGTTCACCCTCAGCGGTTTCAGGACGGCCGGGTGCAGAGAGAGTTAGGCCCAATGTTATCCTATGAGGGATAGGGGGGCCTTGGTTGGTGGCTGCTGTCTGGCAAACCACGCGGCTGTGGGAGCTGGGCTCCTGGTCACTTACTCAGGGCAAGTGGGGAAGTAGGTTAGTGTAGAGAGGGCACTGCCAGGGCCACTCGGGCGGCTGGGTGCAGGGTGCTTTTGAGCCTTCGGGCGCTCAATGGAAATCAATGGGAATGTTCCGGTTTGGAAAAAGGCTGCAGGCTCGGGGACGAGGATGTTTCAGGTGCCACCACCACTTCGAGAGGTAAGTTGGGTAGTTGTAGGTTAGGTGGGTACCCCGGGATTGGGCACAGGGGGCCGCAGGGCGCCGGGTGCAGGGGTGCCTTTTGACGTCGGGAATCTTACCCTCTGGTTGATCGCGGTTGGGGTGGCACTTGGTTCTGAGGCTGCAGGCTTCCTCCGGGATGTCGAGGGGGGTCCTTGGGTGCCGGACTCGGGGTCACAGTCGCCGTGGGGTCGTCCTCAGGGTCTTTGTCCACTCCGGCACTGGCCAGGCTTGGCTGGTGCAGAGTGTGTTGGGTCCGCGGTTCCGGGCTGCTGCCAGGGGTTAAAAATAGGTTTCTTGAGTAGAGCCTCTACTCATGGGAGTCCCAGGGGCTTAGAGCCAAAAGGTAGCCAGGTCCTCCGGGGTTGGTGAGGTTGCTGGCCACGAGAGATGCCGCGCTGGTGCAGGTTCGAGAGTCGACAGGCCGGTAGGGCTGGGGCCTAAGCAGTTGGTGTCTTCTTCTCTTTTTAGCAGCTGCAGGGCAGGTCTTTGTTCTTCTTGCTCTTCTTGTAATTTTCTATCTGGAATCTAAGGAAGGAAGGTTCAGGGGGCCCCTAAATACTAGATTTAGGGGCGTTACAGGTAGGTGAAGGCCAGGGACCAATGGGTCCTTGTCCTGGGGTGGGTACACCCCCTATCCTGCCTCTCTCCTGTGGGAGGGGGGCAGTAGCCTAATCCTGATAGGGTAGGGCCTCCCATCTTCAAGATGGCGAGAGCCCGGAGATGTGCTTCACGTCGCCTCCCCCACCTGAGGGGTGGGGTGGGCAGGCTGGCACATCTCCTGTCCTTGTATGGGGTTTCCGGACTTGTCTGCCAGATAAGTGGCGGTGCCAAGAACCACCAGCGATGGTGAGCTTGTCTGCCAGAAAAGCGGCGGTGCCGAGAACCACCAGCGATGGTGAGCTTGTCTGCCAGATAAGCGGGGGTGCGGAGAACCACCAGGGATGGTGAGCTTGTCTGCCAGATAAGTGGCAGTGCCAATAACCACCAGCGATGGTGAACTTGTCTGCCAGATAAGCGGCAGTGCCGAGAACCACCAGCGATGGTGAGCTTGTCTGTCAGATAAGTGGAGTGCGGAGAACAACAAGCTATGGTGAGCTTGTCTGCGAGATAAGCGGCGGTGCTGACAACCACCAGAGATGGTGAGCTTGTCTGCCAGATAAGCGGCGGTGCCAAGAACCACAAGTGATGGCTAGTACAGTTTAGAGAAGCGCAGAGTGGGCAGGACAGTGTGTGCAGCGCAGAGTGGGCAGGACAGTGTAGTGCAGCACAGAGTGGGCAGTACAGTTTAGAGCAGTGCAGAGTGGGCAGGACAGTGTAGTGCAGCGCAGAGAGGGCAGTACAGTTTAGAGCAGCGCAGAGTGGGCAGGACAGTGTGCGCAGCGCAGAGTGGGCAGTACAGTTTAGAGCAGCGCAGAGTGGGCAGGACAGTGTAGTGCAGCGCAGAGTGGGCAGTACAGTTTAGAGCAGTGCAGAGTGGGCAGGACAGTGTGCACAGTGCAGAGTGGGCAGTACAGTTTAGAGCAGCGCAGAGTGGGCAGTACAGTTTAGAGCAGCGCAGAGTGGGCAGGACAGTGTAGTGCAGCGCAGAGTGGGCAGTACAGTTTAGAGCAGTGCAGAGTGGGCAGGACAGTGTAGTGCAGCGCAGAGTGGGCAGTACAGTTTAGAGCAGCGCAGAGTGGGCCGGACACTGTAGTGCAGCGCAGAGTGGGCAGTACAGTTTAGAGCAGCGCAGAGTGGGCAGGACAGTGTAGTGCAGCGCAGAGTGGGCAGGACAGTGTAGTGCAGCGCAGAGTGGGCAGTACAGTTTAGAGCAGCGCAGAGTGGGCAGGACAGTGTGTGCAGCGCTGAGTGGGCAGTACAGTTTAGAGCAGCGCAGAGTGGGCAGGACAGTGTAGTGCAACGCAGAGTGGGCAGTACAGTTTAGAGCAGCGCAGAGTGGGCAGGACAGTGTGCACAGCGCAGAGTGGGCAGTACAGTTTAGAGCAGCGCAGAGTGGGCAGGACAGTGTAGTGCAGCGCAGAGTGGGCAGTACAGTTTAGAGCAGCGCAGAGTGGGACGGACACTGTAGTGCAGCGCAGAGTGGGAAGTACAGTTTAGAGCAGCGCAGAGTGGGCAGGACAGTGTAGTGCAGCGCAGAGAGGGCAGTACAGTTTAGAGCAGCACAGAGTGGGCAGGACAGTGTGTGCAGCGCTGAGTGGGCAGTACAGTTTAGAGCAGTGCAGAGTGAGCAGGACAGTGTGTGCAGCGCAGAGTGGGCAGTACAGTTTAGAGCAGCGCAGAGTGGGCAGTACAGTTTAGAGCAGTGCAGAGTGGGCAGGGCAGTGTAGTGCAGCGCAGAGTGAGCAGTACTGTTTAGAGCAGTGCAGAGTGGGCAGGACAGTGTAGTGCAGCGCAGAGTGGGCAGTACAGTTTAGAGCAGCGCAGAGTGGGCAGGACAATGTGCGCAGCGCAGAGTGGGCAGTACAGTTTAGAGCAGTGCAGAGGGGGCAGGACAGTGTGCACAGTGCAGAGTGGGCAGTACAGTTTAGAGCATCGCAGAGTGGGCAGGACAGTGTGCACAGCGCAGAGTGGGCAGTACAGTTTAGAGCAGCACAGAGTGGGCAGGACAGTGTAGTGCAGCGCAGAGTGGCCAGTACAGTTTAGAGCAGTGCAGAGTGAGCAGGACAGTGTGCACAGCGCAGAGTGGGCAGTACAGTTTAGAGCAGCGCAGAGTGGGCAGGACAGTGTAGTGCAGCGCAGAGTGGGCAGTACAGTTTAGAGCAGCGCAGAGTGGGCCGGACACTGTAGTGCAGCGCAGAGTGGGCAGTACAGTTTAGAGCAGCGCAGAGTGGGCAGGACAGTGTAGTGCAACGCAGAGTGGGCAGTACAGTTTAGAGCAGCGCAGAGTGGGCAGGACAGTGTGCACAGCGCAGAGTGGGCAGTACAGTTTAGAGCAGCGCAGAGTGGGCAGGACAGTGTAGTGCAGCGCAGAGTGGGCAGTACAGTTTAGAGCAGCGCAGAGTGGGACGGACACTGTAGTGCAGCGCAGAGTGGGAAGTACAGTTTAGAGCAGCGCAGAGTGGGCAGGACAGTGTAGTGCAGCGCAGAGAGGGCAGTACAGTTTAGAGCAGCACAGAGTGGGCAGGACAGTGTGTGCAGCGCTGAGTGGGCAGTACAGTTTAGAGCAGCGCAGAGTGAGCAGGACAGTGTGTGCAGCGCAGAGTGGGCAGTACAGTTTAGAGCAGCGCAGAGTGGGCAGTACAGTTTAGAGCAGTGCAGAGTGGGCAGGGCAGTGTAGTGCAGCGCAGAGTGAGCAGTACTGTTTAGAGCAGTGCAGAGTGGGCAGGACAGTGTAGTGCAGCGCAGAGTGGGCAGTACAGTTTAGAGCAGCGCAGAGTGGGCAGGACAATGTGCGCAGCGCAGAGTGGGCAGTACAGTTTAGAGCAGTGCAGAGGGGGCAGGACAGTGTGCACAGTGCAGAGTGGGCAGTACAGTTTAGAGCATCGCAGAGTGGGCAGGACAGTGTGCACAGCGCAGAGTGGGCAGTACAGTTTAGAGCAGCACAGAGTGGGCAGGACAGTGTAGTGCAGCGCAGAGTGGCCAGTACAGTTTAGAGCAGTGCAGAGTGGGCAGGACAGTGTGCACAGCGCAGAGTGGGCAGTACAGTTTAGAGCAGCGCAGAGTGGGCAGGACAGTGTAGTGCAGCGCAGAGTGGGCAGTACAGTTTAGAGCAGCGCAGAGTGGGCCGGACACTGTAGTGCAGCGCAGAGTGGGCAGTACAGTTTAGAGCAGCGCAGAGTGGGCAGGATAGTGTAGTGCAGCGCAGAGTGGGCAGTACAGTTTAGAGCAGCGCAGAGTGGGCAGGACAGTGTGTGCAGCGCTGAGTGGGCAGTACAGTTTAGAGCAGCGCAGAGTGGGCAGGACAGTGTGTGCAGCGCTGAGTGGGCAGTACAGTTTAGAGCAGCGCAGAGTGGGCAGGACAGTGTAGTGCAGCGCAGAGTGGGCAGTACAGTTTAGAGCAGCGCAGAGTGGGCAGGACAGTGTGCACAGCGCAGAGTGGGCCAGACACTGTAGTGCAGCACAGAGTGGGCAGTACAGTTTAGAGCAGCGCAGAGTGGGCAGGACAGTGTGCGCAGCGCAGAGTGGGCAGTACAGTTTAGAGCAGCGCAGAGTGGGCAGGACAGTGTGCGCAGCGCAGAGTGGCTAGTACAGTTTAGAGCAGCGCAGAGTGGGCAGGACAGTGTGCGCAGCGCAGAGTGGGCAGGACAGTGTAGCTCATCGCAGAGTGGGCAGGACAGTGTAGCGCAGAGTGGGCAGGACAGTGTAGCGCAGAGTGGGCAGGACAGTGTAGCTCATCGCAGAGTGGGCAGGACAGTGTAGCGCAGAGTGGGCAGTACAGTTTAGAGCAGCGCAGAGTGGGCAGGACAGTGTAGTGCAGCGCAGAGTGGGCAGTACAGTTTAGAGCAGCGCAGAGTGGGCAGAACAGTGTGCGCAGCGCAGAGTGGGCAGGACAGTGTAGCTCATCGCAGAGTGGGCAGGACAGTGTAGCGCAGAGTGGGCAGGACAGTGTAGCGCATAGTGGGTGGTCTGGGCTGGGTAAGGTGATGCTGGGCACGGCATAGTAAGACTTCCTTGGCACGGCTTGCTCCAGACCCTTATTCTCCACGTGCTGATGTCTGCCACCACCCCTCACAGCACCCGTGGAGCCCTCCTTGTTACAGACCTGCTCCCCTTGGCACCCCCCGCTGACATGTGCCCTCCCAGAACCCCTGAAGCCCCTCCTTACTATAGACTTGCCTCCCTTGGCCACCACCCCCCACTGACATCTGCCACCCCCCGCACCCCTGGATCCCCTCCTTGTTATACACATGCCTTGCTGGCACTGCCCCCCACCCCCTCTCGTCAGCCGCGCCTGGCAGTGGGCACTATCTTATCCTGGTGGCGCCGCCTCGTGCCCGCGCCCCTGGTGCGCGCCTTTGCCTCTGTTGTCTGGGCCCCGCCGCCCCCCGCATACCTCACATGCCTCTGGGGGCGCACAATGAGACGCTTATAGCGCCCTGGACACATGCTGGGGGGGGGGGCGGTGGGGGCCGCGCAGAGCCCATTTACTTCATACATTTGTTGTGATCACAGAGGGTGCTTTGCCCCAGGGGCAGTCATTCGTGCCCCCAGTGAGGGATGTGTTTGGTACTCATTCGACCACGTGCTCTGGTTCTGTCACTCCGCGCAGAGTCCAATCTTTGAATCTTTGCTCTTTCCTTTTTAATATGTCTTGTTGGTTGGGGGGGGGGGGGGTCCTGTACAGCTGCCTCATAATCCCCTTTTATACTGGGGTACCTCGGGTCGGCCGGCTCTCACTCTTTGAGGGGCTTGGGGAGCTCTCACTCAAGGCCCCTGCCGCGCGGATGGTTACATTGCCCCGTTTGTTTCCCCAGGAGGGTTTGAGGTTGTGAAATAAAGTATTCTTTTATTAGTTGAGGACTCACAGGGCCTCATTTATGAGGCTCTGCCGTGCGCCCACGCAGGCTCCTTTGCGCCATGGTGCGAGGGTGTCTGCGGTGAGGGGAGGGTTCATTTTGTGCAGGAGACACCTTCCTGCACAATCTCAAGCGGCGTCTTCCTCTTTCTATGGGTGCTGCGCTGCAGCACATGTACAACAAGGAGGAAGGAAGCTGTTTCTCCTCGTTGTGCCTCCCTTACGCCTCCCCTGCGTACGGTTTTGGTGCTGGCTACGAGTAGCCCTTCGCGCAATAATCAGTCCACGCAAGGTACTTTGCGTAAAAGGCCATTTTATTAGGACAGGGTTGGACAACCATAACCAGAAACATAACACAAATCCCCAACAATCCCCAACAACAACATTCCTCACTACCCATACTCTCCAGGACTCCAACTACTCCATACCCACTTCACACCGCAACCTTCTCACTTCCTTTCGCTTCCTCACTTCTCTTCCAAAACTCCACCACCATCTCCATTCGTCGTCCACTGCTCTGACGCACCCCCACGTTCTCCCCAGTATCCCCCTCCCCGGAAGGGTGAGTATGCCCGTCATGGACTCCTCCCCCCTCCCCAATCCGCCAACCAGGGAACCCCCGGAGGGCGGTTACCTGCCCCACCCCACACAAGTGCACCTTTCGCCCTCACCTCCTCCTACACCAGATCGACTCATTCCACAGCCCACTGATAAAATCCCTCATCTCCATCATATAGTAGGCGTTTCCCATGTGCGAAAGGTGCACGCCATCAGCCCTAAAAAGCAAGGGCTCTTCAAGCCGCAGACCAGGATGCGCCAGCACCTTGATCCCACAGTCCTCACAAAAAACTCCCATTGCCCTATTTAATTTTCTGCGGGCGCGTTCCACCGCAGCGGGCTTCAGCGCCCCCCTCCAAAACTTTCTGGGAATGAACTCTGTCCACACAATACAAGCGCCAGCCAGATTGCGTTTGATCGCTGCCAAGTCCCGCTGCATTAAGTAGATCAAGGACACCGCCGACTGCCGCACCAGATCGTTCTCTCCCAGGTGAATGACAAGCAGATCCGGACAGCCCTGCTGCGAGACCTTCTTCGTGAGCCAAGGCAAAAGTTCTCCCCATCGCATCCCACTCCTACCCCACCAGAAAACCTCATGACTGCAGCTTCTCAGGCCCAGGCTACGCCCATACACCTGCCTGTCAGCAAACTTGGCAGCCCAATGCACAAATGAATGTCCCACTATCCAGGTAACCGTCTTGGCTCCAGGACCCCCAACACAACCTACGAAGAGAAAAGGAGCATTAGAAACGAGAAAGGGCACACAAAACGCTCACACAGCCGCCGCGTACCCCTCCGCCCTACTTCCTCACGTACCGCTCGCAGCAGCGCGAACGCCATCTACCAATCCTCCTGATCTTATCCCAGGACCAACCCAGCCGTGCCGCCGCCGTCGCCGCGCCGATCCGGAAGGAGTGAGTCCCAAACCCCGCCGGGTCTCTCCCTAAGCGCCGCAACGCCATGCGCAGTACCGCCAAGAGCTGGTAAGCCGTGACCCGTTTCCCAGAAGCATGACAGAAAATTTCCCCCGCCAAACGGCCACACTGCCCGCAAAAACTGCTCCACTCCCGCACAGGGCACGCTGCCAACTCCCCCGACTCATTCAGCCACACCCACGTGCCTTTGCCAACCTGATCCGTCTTGGAACGCCCCAGCCATATCCCCAGGCGCCCCCCATCCACACGTACATCCTCGAACCTCAACCCCATCCCCCCCCTACCCCCCAGCAACTCCGAAACCCGAAAGGCCCCAAAGAACATCCACGTCATACACAGGCGGAACAACGCCAACTCATACCGATCGTAACACAAAACCCCCAACTCCCCCAACACATCCACCAACAGGCCAAAAGTGATCGCCTGGCGCAACGGCGCTCCCTCCCGCCCCCCCCGCTCCCTTGTCCAGCCCTTCAGCATCCTGCTCAGCACCTCACCCTTGGCCGGATCAAAACCCAGATAGATCTTCCCATAGAAAGAAATCCCTGCCAATTTTCCTGCAATTGTCACTGACGACAAACCCCTGTCCATGCAGTGCAAAACATAGCGCACGACACCCGCTTCACACTCACCCTGAGACATCCGCCAGTCCTCCCGCGACCAACCCAAAAACGCCCCCAACTCCACCCATGCCACACGATAAGTCCGCCGCGTGGACTCGGCAACAGACTGCTCCACCAGATTCACCACTCTCACTCCCCCCAGCTCCAGATACCCTCCGGCACCTTGGTCTTGGCAAAGTCCGCTCCGGGCGCCAACCTTCGGAAACGCTGCCACTGCGAACGAGACAATGCATCCGCGATGTCATTGCTAACGCCCGGCACATGTTTCGCGCGAAACAGCACATTCAAGCGCAAGCACAGCAGCATAAAACTTCGCAGCAAGCGCAGCACCCGCAAGTCCCTCGCCCTCTGATGGTTCACCAGCTCCACCACCGTCATGTTGTCCACATGAAAAAGCACCGATCGGTTCCGGAATTCCTGCCCCCACACCTGCAGCGCCACCAACAGCGGAAAGAACTCCAGAAACGCAATGCTCCTGCCCTGTGCCAACCAGTGCGCCGGCCACTGCTCCGCACACCACCGACCGTCCCAGAACACACCAAAGCCCCAGCCGCATCCGAAAAAATCTGCACCTGCCACACCATGTTGTCATCTGCAAAGTCCAAGGAGACCCCATTGAAGTCACTCAGGAACCCCTGCCACACTCGCAGATCCGCCCGGACACCCACCGAAATCCGCACCCTGTGATGGGGCAACACTGCCCCTGACATGGCCAACCCGAGCCGCCTGCAAAACGTCCTGCCCGCCCGCACCACTCGGCACGCAAAGTTCAGCAAGCCCAACAAACGCTGGACGGACCTCAGATCAATCTTCCGTTGCACCATCACTTGGCTCAGACAGTCCTGTATCTCCAAAACCTTCTGCTGGGGGAGGTGCGCCATCCAGTCCACAGAATCCAATTCAATCCCCAGAAACGCCAGACAACAACTGGGCCCGGCCGTTTTTCCCGGCGCCAACGGCACACCAAACTCCCCCGCCATCCTCTGAAACTGGCCCAAAGCCGCCCCACATTCCCCCGTCTGACCACGGCCTACAAACAAGAAATCATCCAAATAGTGGGACACCAGCCGGTGCCCCGCCCTGTCAGTGAAGGCCCATTGCAAAAAGGAACTGAAAGTCTCGAACAGAGCACAGGAGATCGCGCACCCCATGGGCAACACCTTATCCACAAAAATGGCCCCACCGAACTGCATGCCCAGCAACGAGAAATCCTCCGGGTGAATCGGCAGAAGGCGAAACGCCGACTTGATGTCACACTTGGCCAATTCCGCCCCCCGCCCACACAGCCGCACCAATCCAATCGCATCATCCACCGACGCATACAACACCCGGGAATCCTCCTCCGCGATGAAATCATTCACTGACCGCCCCTCAGGCCAAGACAAATGGTGAATCAAGCGAAACTCGCCAGGTTCCTTTTTTGGAACCACCCCCAACGGGGATATGATGAGTTCGGGCAGCGGCCACGTGTCAAACGGGCCGGCCACGCGACCTTCCAATACCTCTTTGCGCAATTTAGCCTCCACGACTTCCGGCAACTCCTTTGCTGACCGCAAATTCTCTGCCCACCTGCACTCCCGTGGCCCCTGGTACCCCACTCGAAAACCTTCCGTGAATCCCCAAAACAGCCGCAGCGCCGCCACCTGATCAGGGTAGCGGGAGAGCCACGGACCCATGGCCTCCACACTAACCGGTGTAGGAGCCCTTTGGCCCAGCCTGCCCCCTTCCTTTCGTGACCCGCCATTGCTCGGACGGGGTGGCCAAGGTGAAACACTGCGTGACCGGGTGCTTGCCACCACACTTAGAACACTCATGTTTAAATTTGCAGGGGTGGCGGGTGCAGAATCCCTTGTTGAAATTCCAACAAGCCCCAGTGGTGGCTCCCCCATTCTTCGCAGGCTGTCCGGTTGCGCCGGCAGCGGCAGCCTGCCCACCCGCACCCCCAGCTCCACTTGCGCCCCCTCCCGCCCCCCCCGAGGCGGGACGGGACTGAAAAGACCGATAAGCCACCGGAAGGCCACTCGCAGTGTGTGTAGCCGCAGAGGACTGCGTGGAGGCCATCCACTGCACCCACAGCTCCTGATCTACCTCTCCCCAGGGCTTGTCCGGGTTGACGCTGACCCTTGCCCGAAATTCCTCATCATAACTTAGCCAGGCAAAACCCCCAAAGTGCATCTGCGCTTTTCTGATGATATCCATGTATTTGAACAACGCAATCGCCCTATCCGGATGCTTCTCGCAATAAATACTGGCATAAATCAGGAAGGCCGACGTCCAATTCTCCATAGTTATCGGCACCCGTGGCCGCCGTGTCAATTCCCACTCCTCCTCTTTAGACCCCTCTTTCGCCTGAATCTCCCGATGCAACAATTTAAAGACATCCACATATTCGTGTTTCCAAATCCTGCCCCTTGTCTTTTCAGACAGATGGGACCCCAGGGGCATCGCCAACCCCATATAAGGCAGCTTCTTCTTATGTTTCTCACCCCCTTCCTCCTTCCCATCTGTCACCTTCTCCGTCTGAACACCAGCTCCCACCATTCACTTCACATCCCCCTCTGGGGCCGCCGCCTTAGCCGGCACCTGCGGCTGCGCCGCCTCTCCCACCTCCCTCACCGACCCATCCCCCACCCCCACAGACCTACAAGACTTCTTACGCCCCCGCCCAAGCCCCTCATCCCACGCCCCCCACCATGTACTCTCACCTGTCAAAGTGCGTGGCACCTCCTGCGCCCGTCCGCCGGGACCCGGGGCCGACACCCTCGCCGCTGGCGCCTTGCTGCAGCTGGCTTTGCTGTCCTGGAAAACACCAAACTTCCTCGTTGCCACCGGCCCCGTCACCTCACGCACCTCGCCTTCTTCCAACTCCTCACTTTCCGACTCGTAATCCAGCTCTTCGACCACCACAGGCTCACTAGGCTCCATGCGCACCTCACGCACTACACGCTTCATTCCTTTTCCTTTCTCTCCAAGGACAAACTCATACTCCGGCGCCGATGATGCGCGCTCCCTCGATGGAGGGCAGGCCGCCGCGGACCCCCCTACTGCTTCGTCCCGGCGTCTGGAGGCCGTAGTGCGCCCCGCCGGCCCACCCCGTCCTCTACCAGCAATCAGCGCTGGCGTGGATCCCACCCCCCCCTCGTGACCGGCATAGTCCGAGGGGGCCCCAGCGCCACCAGGTCTCTGAGACGTCAAGTCCGTCCCTGCCTCATCCAGCCACACCCAGCGCCCGCGCCCCCGAGCCGGCCCTGCCCCTCCCCCGCGCGCCACCACCCGGTCCGCCGCGCGCTCCCCCTCCCTCTCCCTAGCCGCGCACATCTCCTCCCAGCGCCGCTCCATATCTTCAATCAGCCGCCGCTGCTCCCGGATACGCTCCTCTAAAGACATCTCGGCCCAACGGTCGTCCCACCGGCCCTCCCCCGCGGCCCGCGCCCCACGACCGCGGCCTGCGCCCCCAGAGGGGCCAGGCGTCACAAGCCCCGTCCCCCGGCCCCCCACAGCCTTCGCCGGGCCCTTGCCTTTACCCCCCCGCCCCCCACCCTTCCCCTTGCCCCCACCCCCCACGTCCGGCCCCTGGTCCCCCCACCCACCGCCCTCGCCCCCCGCGGACTCACTCCCCGAAAGATACAGGGAGAAATCATCCCCAACCCGCTCCTCTGCGTCCTCCGCCAAGTCGCTGTCCTCACTATAGTCAACCAGGAACGAGGCCCCCCCGCTGCCCCCAGCCCCCGCCCCCCCCCGGACCAACCGCGCCTCCGCAGCCCCACCCCTGCCCTCAACAGCCCCCCCGCCCCCCCCACAGGCACCTCAGCGGACGAACCCAGCGCCGGGAGGCTCAGACGCCTATCCCCTGGCTTCCCCCCAGGCCCCGCCTTCTTGCCCCCCCCTCGCGCGCCCACCGCGTGTTTCTTGGGAGGCGGTTCCTCCATGCAGGCAACAACGGCCGCTGCAACCCCCGCGGACGCCGAACGCGGAGTCCTGGACATCCCCACCCACGCCTGCTCCAACACACCCGGCCGCAGAAGGTCCGCCCTCCCCGCACGCCCCAACAGCTGTAGCGCCGCCCGCACCGCCGCCTCATCCGGCGCCTGACCCCCTCCCGAGTCCATCGCGCTCGCTCCCCGCGCTAACCGCCGCTCCGCCCCCGCCGACTCCACCCGACACCCACAGGCCGCCAAACGTCGCCAAACGAGGCCGCCCGGAGACCCGCTCGTCAACTCACCACACGCACCGCTCCCGACGCGAGAACACGCCCCCGCCGATCCTCCAACGCTCCACAGCCCCGCTCCACGCACCAACGGTCCACTAACTATCCCTCCCTGAGGCGCTGGGGAATGGAAGAGGAAGGACTTCCTCTTCCTGCCCCTTTTAACCCTACCTGCGACCCCACCCCTTATCCCACCCCTTCCTCCCCTGTCCTTCCTTTTGCGCGAACTCCCCGGGGGAAGACTAGACCGCTGGTATTACTTCCCCCGGGGGCCTCCTTCTCATATATCTGGGGCAGTGTCAAAAAGCCGTGGAGGTTGTGGGGACGACCCAGCAACACCCACTGCTCACCTCTGTAATGCACAAAACTGCATCAAAGGAAATGATATTTGTCAGGCAGCATTGAGCCAAAAAACATAGCTTTATTCTGTCTCGTAAAAATGGAGCAGGCCCTGCTCCACCGGAGCGTCACAAACAGTGACATTCTGGCGGTGCGCGGGGCCTCATACATGCGGATGGGGATGTGTAACATATCATTCAATACCAGCAGGTGCTCTATTCATGACTTTAAAATGTATTCCCTTTTCCGACAACATTTAATTGCTGAGTTATGGCTTTTATGTTTAGGGAATGTATCCTGTTTGTATGCCTTAGCCTGTTGTAGAGACACAATGCTTCACAAATCACGCCTGCACATTCATTTCTTACACTTTTATGTCATAATGACATTGTAGGATTTCCAGTTTTTTTTTCATTACAAAGCAGGTGTGCGCTTCATAGTGTCTCTTAGAGATGCATGAACATGGCTGCCCTTTGTCACGAGGCTCTACGATGCCGCATGGACTCCCACCCTGCCAGGCTCTGAGGCTTGAGGGGGGGGGGGGGGGGGGTCTGAATAAAAGCAGTGATGCCGCATGGACTCCCACCCTGCCCGGCTCTGAGGCTTGAGGTGGGATAAAAGCAGTGTAAAGTTACAGAGTTGAGAGTTTCGGTCCTACACTGAATCCCTTACCCTACTGCAAGGCGGTGGAAGCGAGGACGAGGCCAGGCATGGCCCACACCACCAGTGGTGACCCCTGGAAGGCCAAGACGCGGGGAAGGCTGCAGCAAGATGGCTGACAAGCAACAAACACATAACAACAGACACACAACCCCCTGGACCTGGCAGAGTCGGACCCAAAGGGGCACTGGGAAGGGAGAAAACAAGAAAAGTGATGGGCGCGAGGCTGCCACATGAGCCAAGGGCGAGCGGAGAGCCAGCACATCTCCAGAAGTTGCCATGCACACCTCCATGACCGCTGTGCAGTTCCATGTGCTCTGCTCCTGTGGACATAGGAAGATCCCACCTCCCAGGGGTTAGCGGTCTAGTTGCTCTCAGATGCCTCTGTCCCGTCTTCCAGGGTTTCCAGATCATTCTATGATTCCTGGAGAGTGGCAGATGCGATCAGATCTCTCCTCACAGGAGCATCTCTGCCGCGCTCGCTTCTGTGCTCGAGTCCAGAGAGCAGCTCAACGCGTGTGATGCCGCCTGTTCCGCCACGGGCCGACACCTCGCACGTCTGGGTGACTACTACGCGGTCTCTATACGTGGGGGGTCTTATTTACAAGCCCCTTGCGCCGCCGGTGCCTCACTTCTTAAGCCGCTCCGGCGGGGCAGAGTGCAGACCCATATCTACTACGCGTGGCTTTTCATGGCCTTGTAAATATGGCCCAGATTCTCCACGGTTTAGCGTCGGGTTAGCGTTACTTTTGTAATGCACACCCAATGCTAAACCTGTTTTGGGATTTACAAAACGACGCTAATTGGTATTAGTGTTGGTTTGTAGGGAGAAAGCTGCAAAGCACCACAAAACGCGGCTTTGCATCACTTTACATCGAGGGGGGGTTACATGGGCGGTACACGGGGGTTTCCATGCATCACTTTACATCGAGGGGGGTTACATGGGCGGTACACGGGGGTTTCCATGCATCACTTTACATCGAGGGGGGTTACATGGGCGGTACACGGGGGTTTCCATGCATCACTTTACATCGAGGGGGGGTTACATGGGCGGTACACGGGGGTTTCCATGCATCACTTTACATCGAGGGGGGTTACATGGGCGGTACACGGGGGTTTCCATGCATCACTTTACATCGAGGGGGGTTACATGGGCGGTACACGGGGGTTTCCATGCATCACTTTACATCGAGGGGGGTTACATGGGCGGTACACGGGGGTTTCCATGCATCACTTTACATCGAGGGGGGGTTACATGGGCGGTACACGGGGGTTTCCATGCATCACTTTACATCGAGGGGGGGTTACATGGGCGGTACACGGGGGTTTCCATGCATCACTTTACATCGAGGGGGGTTACATGGGCGGTACACGGGGGTTTCCATGCGACCACTCTTGCTTTGAGACACTAAACCCTGTTCACTCACATTAGTAGAAAGGGGTGAGCACCAAAAATGAACGCTGCCAAAAAGCAGGCGTTAGACGGAGAAATGTTTTCATTTCTGCTTGCGTTTCCGACTTTGCATATGCGCTGCACTGTACAGCATGCATGTAAAGTAGGAACAGCTTTTATACTTGTCTGTGCATAGTATTTTGTACTGGATTGGTACACTTCCTGTACAAAACCTATGCTAGACTTAGTTACACACTATGGCGCTAAGGTGTGTGCCTGGCACACGGCAGCTGAAATCTGCCCCAGCGCTAGGGAGCGAGGAGGAGAGAGCCTTATATCTGTAAATATGGCGCTGTCCTGCTCTCTCCCTGTCACGCAACGCAGGGCAGCCTGTTTGGGGGCTGCACTGCGTTGCCTGACAGCTACGAGAATCTGGACCACGGAGTACAGCACAGTAGCACAAGTCGCTACGTTGCCATACTCTGCGTCAAAGAGGCATTCCATGGGCGGTGCGGTGATTGTTCCCACGCAACATCCATGGATTTTGGCGCTGCCCCAGATTTACAAGGACTTGTAAACCTGGGATTGCGTCAAAAGCCTACGCCTTCCCAGGGAGGCCAAACAAGGAGGAACAACTTTATTTCTCCTATTTTTTTCTTCTTTGTTTGTGGGCTGCATTCTGAGGAAAGCGTCTCCATTGTAAGTGTCCCTTACCGCACAAAAACAATCAATGTTATAATGCATACACGCTTGCAGCATGGTGCAAAGGTGCCTGCGTTGCCGCAAGGTACTTCATTGTGAGCCAGTGCAGTGGAAGAAGAGAGGAATGCGCTGTATCGCACAGATACGGCGCATTGCTGCCCTTTTCTTCTGATGGAAGGCAGCGCAGCAAAGTGACTTGCTGCGCTTCCCTGCATCGAAAACTAGTAAATGAGCCCTAGTACGCTTTGGGTCCGCCCCCTTCAACCAGTGGCACCAATCACATGCTAGCTCCGCCCACAGGAGTATTTCTCTCACATCTCATGCTACTGGCTGTTAGGTGTGTCATCGTGCACCCAAGGTGGGCTGGCATTGCAACGCAGAGGGACTATTTGCATCTGAACAGTACACTCGAACGTCACACTTTTTGTCCCATTCATTGATTCATCTCACACATTCTTTATGTACAGAAAACAATTGTTACCGCAGCAGACATCTTTTCAAGTTTGAGCCTGACTCACACATGGCGTCCTCTCTGCTTATTATTGCATTGTAAGTTTTATATCGAGTTTACTTCCCCAGATGGTGCGCTGAAGCACTTGCCCTACACTGTGTAGGTGTGTGACTGGAAGGGTGCGGTCTCTATAGTGATCGTACATGGGTAGTCTTTCCCGGTCGCGTGCGATCACCGCTGAAGCGTGGTTATCATGTTATAGGGTGTAAGGTTATGTTTCTTCAGGAAGCTGGCAGATGTGGTCAGCTCTTCAAGCCCTTTTATGGTCACAGTCCAGTAGGCTGGTCATCGCATAGGGTTGAACGTTTTCAGAGTGTTAGCCGACATGCGGCGGGCGTGCCGGCCAGGGGCTCCATATCTGTGCACGGTGGATGGTACCTGAGGGAGCATCCCTTGATATGGGTTCTGACAGCCATGTTGTTCCCTCTCTTCTGAGCAGTAAATGCCCCTGGGTGCTGCTTCTAATGTTGTCCGGCAGCGAGCTCCAGAGTTTGGCGGCTTGTACTGAGAGAGCAGTGCCTCCTACAGATTGTGCGAGGATTTGCGGTGTGAGCCTGGAGCACAGTCTTCTGTTTGGTTTGTACTGCTTCAATTTAGCGTGTATTATAGGGTCCTCCTCTTCAGAGGCTCTGTGGACAATGCAGAGCGCCTTGAACATTGACCTTCTAGGCAGCCAGTGAGTGATTGCGGGACTGGAGTCAGGCGTTCTCTTGGGTGAAGGAGAAGACGAGTCCTGCGGCAGAGGTTGGTAAGAGTTGTACTTTGCGTTTACGTATGATGACACTGGGCACACCGGGGTGCAGGCTGGTGGCACAGTCGCATTTAGAGAATACAAACATGTGAAGACAAACATGGACACTGCTCATATCCGAGACAAACGGAGATGAAGGAAGAAGTGTTGCACAGGGGGCACTGAAAACCCGTCAAGACACACGGATACGAACCTGTCCTTCGGGTCACTGGCCCTTCTCTCTCTGGAAAATACACAGCCCCTCTACTCACACTCATTCGGGTCACTACACCCAAAGATACAGACGCAGACATCCCAACCTTTGAACCCCTTTTAGAGCATTGTTCTCTGATATTTGTGCATAAACGTATAGGTGATATGCGGCAAAAACTGAACTTACCAAATGTTAGTAGTACGTCCCAGAACTGACTACTCCAAGCTCTACGTATCCAAGCTCTACATATCTAAGCTCTACGTATCCAAGCTCTACGTATCTAAGCTCTACGTAATCAAGCTCTACATATCTAAGCTCTACGTATCCAAGCTCTACGTATCTAAGCTCTACGTATCCAAGCTCTACGTATCCAAGCTCTAGCACCCAATGTAGGAAATCGGCTTATTACATCTTGCGCAGCCCCTCCACAGCCAGCAAGAAAGATAGCCCCACCACACTCCTCAGGCCCCCCTGGCTTCTTGAAGGGCACTTGTGAGTGATCAAAGCCCTGGACCAGTCCACAGAAGCCTCCAGTTGAACCATCCAGAATACCCCAGAAGGTCTATCCCACCGACTGATCCTCAGGGTGCATAAGGGGGCCAGTGCCACTGGCCTTCAAGAGGCCCGTTCTAGTCCTGGGGGTCAGTTGGAGTCAAAGTCCCACAGTCCATCCCTGCCGGGCATCAGGTGGCTTCTCCTTCCAGCTGGACATCATTTCGTCATTGTTGCTCCCTGGTCTCCTCAACTGGCTCTCCTTTGTGCAGGGGCCTTTTAAGTGGGGTGGTGCAAACCTAGGATCCTACATAATCACTTCACCCATCACTCCACCCTCCAGCACAGCATCAAGGCACAATCCAATATGGAGATTGCAAGCTGCCTGTGGAACGAGCTCCCCTGAGAGCCTCAGCTGCACCTGGTCCCACCAGAACTAGAAAGGCGAATCCCTCATGTGTTGGTTCCAGAGGTCTGACCTTCTCCTTTGTTCCACTGGGCCTGGGCTATCCCAGCCCAGTTTCAGTTGGTTCTCTGCAGTCTTGGACCTTGGTCTTGGGCTCTCTGCAGCCCTTCACCTTGGTCTTAGGCTCCCTATAGTCTTACGTCTTGGTTTTGGGTTCTCTGTAGTCTTGCACCTTGGTCTTGGGTTATCTGAAGTCTTGAACCTTGGTCTTGGTCTCTCTGTAGTCTTGCATCTTGGGTTCTCTGAAGTCTTGCAACTTGGTGTTGGAGTCTCTGAAGTCTTGCAACTTGGTGTTGGAGTCTCTGAAGTCTTGCACCTTGGTCTTGGGTTCTCTGAAGTCTTCACCTTGGTGTTGGAGTCTCTGAAGTCTTGCACCTTGGTGTTGGAGTCTCTGAAGTCTTGCACCTTGGTGTTGGAGTCTCTGAAGTCTTGCACCTTGGTCTTGGGTTCTCTGAAGTCTTGCACCTTTGACTTGGGTTCTCTGAAGTCTTGCACCTTTGACTTGGGTTCTCTGAAGTCTTGCACCTTGGTCTTGGGTTCTCTGAAGTCTTCACCTTGGCGTTGGAGTCTCTGACGTCTTGCACCTTGGTGTTGGAGTCTCTGACGTCTTGCACCTTGGTGTTGGAGTCCCTGTTTTCTTGCACCTTGGTCTTGGGTTCTGTGTAGTCTTGCACCTTGGTGTTGGAGTCTCTGTAGTTCTGCAGCTTGGTCTTGGATTCTCTGTAGTCTTGCACTTTGGTCTTGGGTTCTCTGAAGTCTTGCACCTTGGTGTTGGAGTCTCTGTAGTCCTGCATCTTGGGCTTGGGTTCTCTGTAGTCTTGCACTTTGGTCTAGGGTTCTCTGTAGTCTTGCACTTTGGTCTTGGGTTCTCTGTAGTCTTGCACTTTGGTCTTGGGCTCTCTGTAGCCTTGCACCTTGGTTTGGAGTCTCTGAAGTCTTGCACCTTCGTGTTGGAGTCTCTGTTGTCTTGGTCCTTGGTCTTGGGTTCTCTGTTGTCTTGCATCTTGGCCGTGGCTTCTCTGACGTCTTGCACCTTGGTGTTGGAGTCGCTGAAGTCTTGCACCTTGATATTGGAGTCTCTGAAGTCTTGAACCTTGGTGTTGGAGTCTCTGTAGTCTTGCACCTTTGTCTTGGGTTCTCTGTAGTCTTGCACCTTGGGCTTGGGTTCTCTGAAGTCTTGCATCTTGGTCTTGGGTTCTCTAAAGTCTTGCATCTTGGTCTTGGGTTCTCTGAAGTCTTGCACCTTGGTGTTGGAATCTCTGAAGTCTTGCACCTTGGTCTTAGGTTCTCTGTAGTCTTGCACTTTGGTCTTGGGTTCTCTGTAGTCTTGCACCTTGGTCTTGGGATCTCTGTAGTCTTGCACCTTGGTCTTGGGTTCTCTGTAGTCTTGCACTTTGGTCTTGGGTTCTCTGTAGTCTTGCACCTTGATGTTGGGTTCTCTGTAGTCTTGCACTTTGGTCTTGGGTTCTCTGTAGTCTTGCACCTTGGTGTTGGAGTCTCTGAAGGCTTGCACCTTGGTGTTGGAGTCTCTGAAGTCTTGCACCTTGGTGATGGGATCTCTGTAGTCTTGCACCTTGGTCTTGGGTTCTCTGTAGTCTTGCACTTTGGTCTTGGGTTCTCTGTAGTCTTGCACCTTGGTCTTGGTTTCTCTGTAGTCTTGCACTTTGGTCTTGGGTTCTCTGTAGTCTTGCACCTTGGTGTTGGAGTCTCTGAAGGCTTGCACCTTGGTGTTGGAGTCTCTGAAGTCTTGCACCTTGGTGATGGAGTCTCTGTTGTCTTGCACCTTGGTCTTGGGCTCTCTGTAGTCTTGCACCTTCGTCTTGGGTTCTCTGTAGTCTTGCACCTTGGGCTTGGGTTCTCTGAAGTCTTGCATCTTGGTCTTGGGTTTTCTGTAGTCTTGCACCTTGGTGTTGGAGTCTCTGAAGTCTTGCACCTTGGTGGTGGAGTCTCTGAAGTCTTGCACCTTGGTGTTGGAGTCTCTGTAGTCTTGCACCTTGGTGGTGGAGTTTCTGAAGTCTTGCACCTTGGTGATGGAGTCTCTGTTGTCTTGCATCTTTGTCATGGGTCCTCTGACGTTTTGCACCTTGGTCTTGGGTTCTCTGACGTCTTGCACCTTGGTCTTGGGTTCTCTGTAGTCTTGCACTTTGGTCTCGGGTTCTCTGTAGTCTTGCACCTTGGTGGTGGAGTCACTGAAGTCTTGCACCTTGGTGATGGAGTCTCTGTTGTCTTGCATCTTTGTCTTGGGTTCTCTGTAGTCTTGCACCTTGGGCTGGTTCACTGAAGTCTTGCATCTTGGTCTTGGGTTCTCTGAAGTCTTGCACCTTGGTCTTGGATTCTCTGTAGTCTTGCACCTTGGTCTTGGGTTCTCTGTAGTCTTGCACGTTGTTCTTGGGTTCTCTGTAGTCTTGCACATTGGTGTTGGAGTCTCTGTAGTCTTGCACCTTGGTGGTGGAGTCTCTGAAGTCTTGCACCTTGGTGATGGAGTCTCCGTTGTCTTGCATCGTTGGCTTGGATTCTCTGACGTCTTGCACCTTCTTCTTGGGTTCTCTGAAGTCTTGCACCTTGGTGGTGGAGTCTCTGAAGTCTTGCACCTTGGTGATGGTGTCTCTGTTGTCTTGCACCTTGGTGGTGGAGTCTCTGAAGTCTTGCACCTTGGTGATGGAGTCTCTGTTGTCTTGCACCTTGGTGGTGGAGTCTCTGAAGTCTTGCACCTTGGTGATGGAGTCTCTGTTATCTTGCACCTTGGTGATGGAGCCTCTGTTGTCCTGCACCTTGGTGGTGGAGTCTCTGAAGTCTTGCACCTTGGTGGTGGAGTCTCTGAAGTCTTGCACCTTGGTGTTGGAGTCTCTGTAGTCTTGCACCTTGGTGGTGGAGTCTCTGAAGTCTTGCACCTTGGTCTTGGGTTCTCTGTATGCTTGCACTTTTGTCTTGGGTTCTCTGAAGTCTTGCACTTTGGTTGTGAGCTCTCTGTAGTCTTGCACTTTGGTCTTGGGTTCTCTGAAGTCTTGCACTTTGGTCTTGGGCTCTCTGTAGTCTTGCTCTTTGGTCTTGGGTTCTCTGAAGTCTTGCACCTTGGTGTTGGAGTCTCTTTAGTCTTGCACCTTGGTCTTGGGTTCTCGGTAGTCTTGCACCTTGGTGTTGGAGTCTCTGTAGTCTTGGACTTTGGTCTTGGGTTCTCTGTAGTCTTGCACCGTGGGCTTGGGTTCTCTGAAGTCTTGCATCTTGGTGATGGAGTCTCTGTTGTCTTGCACCTTGGTCTAGGGCTCTCTGAAGTCTTGCACCTTGGTCTTGTGTTCTCTGTAGTCTTGCACCTTGGGCTTGGGTTCTCTGAAGTTTTGCATCTTGGTGATGGAGTCTCTGTTGTCTTGCACCCTGGTGGTGGAGTCTCTGAAGTCTTGCACCATGGTGGTGGATTCTCTGAAGTCTTGCACCTTGGTCTTGGGCTCTCTGTAGTCTTGCACTTTGGTCTTGGGCTCTCTGTAGTCTTGCACCTTGGTCTTGGTGTTCTCTGTAGTCTTGCACCTTAGTGTTGGAGTCTCTGTAGTCTTGCACCTTGGTCTTGGGTTCTCTGTAGTGTTACACTTTGGTCTTGGGTTCTCTGAAGTCTTGCACCTTGGTGGTGGAGTCTCTGAAGTCTTGCACTTTGGACTTGGGTTCGCTGAAGTCTTGCACCTTGGTGTTGGAGTCTCTGAAGGCTGGCCGCTTGGATTTGGCCTTCTGTTGTCTGTCAGTTTCTATGGGGGGCTGGCTTATACCACATTGCAACAGCCCAAAAATGCCAAGGTTTCTGAATGTGTAGGCTGCATGATGTGGCTTGTGTAGGAGAGTAAAAGTTTCCAGAATGAGGACAGATAGAGACTGGTTTGCCCTCTGCTGACTTGGAGGTGAAAGTTAGATACGATGTTGACTGCTACACAGTGCCTGGTTCACAACCCCGGGTGCTGTTGTACGCACTCTAGAATAACCAAGGGAAACCCTGGGGTCTTTGTGCTATTGTGGGACCACCATGAATGCTTAAGGCTGCTCCAAGTGTGACTGCCCTGCTCTGTGCTGCCTCTACATGACCAGGATGTCTCAGAACTTTTCGGTTGGTACCTTCCGCAGCAGCGAGCATGTCCCTGAAATAGAAGGGGGCACTTATTTTGTAATGAGAAGTGTAGAGAGTATTCGAGTGAAAGACGGATTAGAGAGAAGGTCCTTTGGAATAATCGTGCAGAATCTTTGGTACTGGTGTCCCAGAGCAGGGGCTCGCCCTCGGTGACGCACCTGCGTGAACTGTGCCCCCAATGATGAGACTTCACAGGCTACACATGCGCTCCAGTGGCACCGTGAACCCCCAATCTAGCAGCTAAAGATGGGGTTACCACTGGTCCAGATGGCTGAATCAACTGGGTGGCACTAAAACACTGAGTGATTCTTTATGGGCCTCTTATATCTGCAGCGAAAGGTCATGAACAACACCCCAAAGAAACATCATAAGAGGTGAGGAGGGGAGACCAGAGGTGCCTGGTACAGGATCAGCGAGAGGCCACGAATGAGCGGGGGAGATGTTGTGTTCTATGTTGTGGTTTGGGTTCTGGGAGGACCAGCATGCGGGTGGAATGCTAAGGGTGGATCACCAGGGCTAGACCTGTGGGGGAATTCTGTGGCAGTCAGTTGTAACAGTCAGCTAGGTGATGCCTGTTGCTGAGTGTGTTGGGGCTGCTCCTTTTTAGGGAATAAACCTTACTTCTTTACCTTCGTGGATGACCTCGGCATTACATATTTTGGCGACGACTGGGAGTTGGAGCAGGCGCGACATCACTGATATCCAGCTGGGTGCGGGACCCGGAGCGGTGAAGCCGTATTTGACCAGTATTTGCTTGTGTACTCCTTGGACGACGAGAGTGGGCCAGAGCATGAAGGTGTCTGACATGCGATGCAGTCCAGTTTACGGGCACTTTGGGAGGCCATCGCGAGCACTGGAGAGAGCCGTGGTTGTGCTCACATCTACTGCTGTTCAGGCTTGTGCGGGAGGCTGTCACAAGCAAAAGATCTGACTGACTGACGTCTACAGTGTGAACCTTCATCAACGTACGTGACCTCAATGCGCTCAATGTGAGGGGGGCATTTTTAGGTCTCGCCTGGCGTTATCATGCAAGGGCTTCTTGGAATCAATACGATTCCAGAAGCTCGCTTTCTGCTCCGCCCGTGTTTTGCATTGGTGCGCGTCTTTTTGCGTCACCAATTATGCAGAACCGGGTGTTACGATTGTCCAGGAGGCTTTTTAGTCCCTCCTGGTTACCACCCTGTCCACTTTTGGCCCCGCCCACCGGGACAGGATCTTATACTTGCGGCTGGAGACAATGTCTCTTAATTAGCCGCTAAGCACTTTTTTCTTTTCTTTGTGAGCCACTCTCACTGCAGGCACAACTTGTTTTTTTAAATTAACTGAGCATTGCGCTTTAATGCGCTTTAAATTTTTAATGCAGTACTGGGCTGTACAGAGCCCTCGTTGCTGTGCATGCGCTACATGAACGGATATTCGTTTGTTGTGTAGTGTGCGGTACTGGGCTGTACAGAGCCCTCATTGCTGTGTGCGCGCTACATGAACGGATATAATAGGCTCTTGCTCTACAAGGTCTGCTGGCTGTTTGTTTAGCAAATTCATACAGCGCAAACTGAACTCAAGAGTAGTAGAGACTTTTACAAGACACCCAGTTACATTACATGAGCCACTCTCACTGCAGGCACGACGTGTTTTTTTTTTTACTAACGGAGCATTGCACTTCAATGCTCTTTAAATTTTAAATGCAGTACTGGGCTGTACAGAGCCCTCATTGCTGTGCGTGCACTACATGAACGGATATAATAGGCTCTTGCTCTACAAGGTCTGCTGGCTGTTTGTTTTGCAAATTCATACAGCGCAAACTCAACTCAAGAGTAGTAGAGACCTTTACAAGACACCCAGTTACATTACACAAGAGCACATTCACACAGGAACACATTGCCTTTTAGAAGGCACAGGAGATTAACTAATTTGCCCAGAATCAACACCAGCTTCCGTACGCGATCATCATGCGTGATTACTCAATTAATCGCACGCGATCATCATGTGTGATTAATCAATTAATCTCCCCATGGTCCCCCTGTTTACTAAAAACGGTGTGCTAAGGAACATTTACATAAGCTATAAGAAGGGACCACCCCGTTAAATCTGTTTTGTGTTCTATCTACTCACCGTTTTTTGTTTCTAATATTTGGCCTCTTTCTGCTCTCTCATGTGCCCCCTTCGAGATCCTCCTCTCCTTCCGCATTCTGCAAGCACCCTCCTACCCAATAGTCATCCACCACCACCACGTGCACCACCACCACCAAGTCCACCACCTTCACAATGTCCACCACCACCACCATGTCCACCACCACCACCATGTCCACCACCACCACCATGTCCAACACATCCACCACCACCATGTCCACCACCACCACGTCCACCACCACATCCACCAACCACCACCTCGTCCACCACCACATCCACCACCATCACGTCCACCACCATCACGTCCATCACAACCACCACATACATACAGACACATGTATTAAGAATGCAGAAGACGATCAAACTAGAGAGAGGCAGGCTACAGAAGACCAGAAAATAAGCAGATTTCAACTTGCTAAAGCAACCCCAGGAGATTGTATTAGGGGTCCTGAATCAGCGACCACATTTCGTCCCTGTCATTAAGGCCTAGTGTCGCTGTATGGTACTTCTCTATAAGCCTTGCTTCTGATCTATTCAATTTCATTTGGAGAGTATCTTTGTTCGAATCTTGCAAAACCAACAGTACAGACCAATGCAAATCATTTTCTGTATGGTTGTGAGAGAGAAAATGTTGGACCAGGGGGGCTCCCTGTGTCCTGCATTTAATCCTTGACTTATGTTGCAAGATCCGTTTTTTAGCAGTCTGGGTCGTTTGTCCAATGTAGAACTTTTCACATGGGCAATTAACACAATATATGATGTTACTTGTGTTACAATTTGAAAAAACTCTCTGTTCATGATTGAATCCATTGATGACTATGTGTTTAGAATCACTAGTCATTGTATACTAACATCCCGCAAGACGAGGCGTTGGCAGTCATGAAATTCAAATTGGAGGAAAGAGAAAGGCCACATCAAGTACCAACTGACTTCATAATGTTTTCGTAATTTGCTTGACTGTTTTTCTTTCATTCGTCACATCTCCCTCCTTTTTTCTAATAATAGTTTTTTAATATTGCCCTGTTCCGAAATTATCGTTAACTAATATTTTCTGGGATAAGGAAATGATGTACCTTTTTTCTAAGTCCTTTTTTCTATGTCTATTGTGAGACACGTTAGACTACGTACGAGTCCGTTTTCCATTTTCAGTATTTATACTTCCGCGTTCTCCGGCTACGTGATTCCATTCAGGAACCGTGTGGAGAGTTGGACCGCCAGCGGGAGACTTCAAATAATTTAAGGTGCGACCTGTGACGGATTCTCGGGTCCTCTTTCATAACAAGGGTAGGTCCGTGTTTTACGCTCTGTCCCGTTTCTGATAACTTCTCTTTCCCTCCCCGGTAGATCTTATAAGAAGAACAGACGATATTGCGGGGTTAGGATTCATAAGCCCCCCGTGCATTTAACTGACCCTGAAGGTTATGGCCCAATAGGTAAGATATTGGTTTTCGCTTCTTTAGCGTGTCTCCACATTACTTGCAATAACAACGTTATAGAGACCTAATTAAGTCCCCCGTTGTTTCCATTTAGAACTATAATCTCGCCATGGATATATTGCCGCTTTAGAATGAGACAACTCGGAGCGCTGCGGAATTGGTAATTTCAGAGTGCTTCGTAGTCGGTGTCTACACGTATCTGGATATAGTTCACTACTTTCTTTGTTGGCTCTATTTATATTTTTTGTTGGTTTTATTAGTATCTTTTTCTGGCAGCCATGAGATTTCACTACACGGGTGTTAGAACTATCTTGGTGGTTTAGTCTCTTTACATATTATTTTGAGCTTTATAATTGGTGATATTTGGTTATTCTACGGTACTGCCACCCCCAGAGAGGTTCTGCATATCTTTGAGATTTTGTGTATAGTGAATGTACATATATAGATAGTTGTACATATTGTAAATGTTTGTTTATATTATAGATGTTGTTCCAGGAGATATATCCTTATATACCCTCGTCCTGATGAGGCCCGCAAGCAAGTTGGGCTGAAACGCGTCGACTACTGTTGTATATAAAGAGCCCCGGAAGAATTTAAATTATTGGTTGAATCGAGATATATATAGTACTAATAAATTGTGTAAAGGGGTGTAATTTTCACTACCTCCTAGTACTATTCAATGGGGCGACTTTAAACAATGGAATGCTCACGATAAAAGTGTCAAACATCCATTATTATTTTTAGGGGAATAAGGAATGGATTAAATGTCCTTTGTTGTGTGTTTTTGTTTTTCCCTTTCTCTTTTTTTGTGTAATGGACCGATGTTCATTTATTTAATTATGTGTGAAATGAATATTTGAAACTTTATTTATATGTTGATAAAAGGGATTTATCAAATGAAACTGTGTCCAGACAATGATATGATTAGCAGACGATTAATTTCAATATATAAATAACTCACTGTGAAGGAGTAATTTGTGGTATCCTTCATAATTTGAGAGAAACATCATTCGATCGGTTCCTTCGCATCATCATGCCGTACCATTGCATCATAATAAAACTCCGTTAACTCAAGAGAAAAAAAATATATTAGTCCATTTTGATGCGCCAAGTTGGAGTATAGTTCTGATGTAGATACTCATTAATAGTTCTATGTCTGGAGGGTACTCCCAGTGATATACACACACCTTGAATTGTTAACTTTACAGAACGTGTAAGGTGGGCTAGTGTATATTGTTGCTTGGAGTACTTGTTTCACATGATATTATTTATACTACATTGCTCTATTACTACTGGTCCAATTGTTCCTGTATTCTTTTGAGGGTAGTATTGTATTTTGCAACACCATGCCCAGTATTTCTCCACCACTGTCATTTTTGCAGTTTAAGAAAAGACCCCCCCCCCCCCCGCCCCAACGGAGTGGGAATTAAGGTTTCCTGTGTTTTTTGCTTATGTTGATGTGTTGGAAGGGGAGGATTGTATGCCTCAAAGGAAATTGGCTTTATTAAAACACACTTTAGTACGTGTGGGTCTTAAAGAATTTACAACATTGCTGGTGATTTGAAAGTGTTTGAGAGTATGGTAAAACAACAGTCGGGTAGATATGGAAGAAAAATCAACACTGTAATGGAAAGGTTTAAGTTTTATTCCAGAGCGCAAAAAGATGGTGAGGGTTTTGAAGAGTATGTGGCAGCCCTTAGAGCTTTAGCAGCATCATGTGCCTCTGAGACGATAATGTATGACCAGGTTTTAAGGGATCAGATAATGATGAAAACTAACAGTAAAAAGGTGCAAAAAAGACTTTGGGTGGGCACAGACATGACGTTGAATGCCACTATTAGTATTACCAAGAGCCTAGAGCAGTCGTAGAAATGTGTACATGAAATTAGAGGAAGCAGTATGAATGCCGTTTGGGGACGGGAAGAAACCAGAGTCCAGTACTAGTGTCAATGCCATTAAAACTGACAAGAGAAAAAAACGATTCCAAGGAGAAAAAACGCTGTTAAAGATGTAGCAGTAGTTTTCATCTTGGAAACGTCAAAGGTTGCCCTGCAATTGACAAAACTTGTAGCTGTTGTTGGAAAAGGGGACATTTCGGAAGGGTGTGTAAGAGTAAACCTGAAACAAATGTCAAATGAGGAGTATGAGAAGGAGTTAAATCCCACTGGCATACTATGTGTTCGGGATGGCAGCTAAATAGTTTTCCAAAGTGTGTGGTGCATATTAATGGGAAAAGTGTGCAGGTCTTGGTGGACTCATGTGCGTGGTAAAGTATTATTAGTAAAGCCCTGTAGGATTGAATTTGCAAAATGAGAATTTTTTGGGTACCGGATGTGCGTCCTGGTGGGTATACTGGACACAGGATTGATTTACTAGGTTATTTCTGGGCTAATATTTGTTTCAAGGAAAGGAAAACTCGAGACAAAATGTATGTGGCTGCTAGGTGTGACCCCATTTTGGATTGGCCTCATCAGCAAGAGTTGAACATGAAGTTAGACCCTAATGCAGTTCCACCTGTGTATGTGGTAAAAGATGTAAAAAATGATTCATGTGTTGTTGATGTAAAGACAGAATTTCCAGACGTTTTTTCTGATAATTTGGGTACATTTATCGGGTTCCAACACAAAATTGTTTTACTGGATAATGCAGTTCCAGTCAGGCATAAAGTCTGAAATGTTCCTCTGATGTACAGAGTGAAGTTAAAAGAGATGCTACAGGATTTATGTAGCAAAAATATAATTCAACCCATTGAATCTTCACCATGAGTGTCTCTGGTGGTTATTAATTTGAAGTATTCTGGAGATCTTAGGAGTCTTAATAGCAAAATATGGATTGAAAGACATCCTTTACCAATTGGCATGAGCTTGTTTCCACTCGGGCTGGGGCGACAGTTTTCTCCATGTTAGACTTGCTCAGTGCATATCATCAGATAGACTTACAGGAAGAATCACACCATTTGACTGAATTTGGTACCCCAGAAGGAATATATCAGGTCTGCAGAATTCAATTCAGGCTGGCCAGTGCAGCAGCCGGTTTTCATTTATGTTGTTTCAATACTTTATTCGATAGATATTTATCATAAAAGTACAAACATGCAAAATACATAAAAACAATCCATCCATAGTGCTACAATTACATCCAGAACAGCAAATAGCGAAAAAAGGGACAAAAAATAAAAACAGAATTTAAAACAATGCTTTCTTCATTCATGAGAATTTATATATTACCCAGCAGCCTAGAGCGGATTAACCAGGCACCCGCAAGGTATTTAGCAACCCCACAGATGGTATACATAGAAACAGTATTGGTTACAATAATACGCAGGGCTGATCTGTGATCCCTTACTCCCAGCTCCCTGCATACAGGTTTCAACCATTTAGCCCTAACGAACTTGTAGGCTGAACAAGCAAATAAAAAATGGCCAAGGGATTCCTCTGGACATTGGCAACCTGGGTAATTTAGATCAAGCCCCCCCTTGGCCTTCCACCTTTCCAAAAAAAAATTAAGGGGAAGAGTGCCATATCTTAGTTTCAAGAACAAAGTTCTATCTCTAGGTAGTTGGATAAAATCTAAAAAGGGTTCCAACTTCATAGATGGTTTATGGTCAAGAAAGTTCATCGTTAAAGTTCCCAGGTTTGAGTTATTGTTAACCTTGGCCTCAACCCAGTCCCAGTATAATTTCTTTACAATTTGTTTTACAGGGGGGACTTGTGTGGCCCAGGACTCCCCCAGGCCTATTGATACTACCAGTTTCTTAAGGTTGTTGAGCCACTTTATTTGGTGAGAAACATTTAAGGATATTAACTCGTCCAACACTCGAGCATATCCGGCTAATTCCTGGGTTCTTCTAAGGCGCACCCAAAATAACAGCGGCCTTAGTTGAACTTTGTCCGAGATTGATTTTTTACCCATATCAAAAAATAATGGTAACAGAGGGGTTGAAACTGGAAGTGAGACTAGATCTCTGATAAACTTATTTTCTGCAGTTGCCAGGACCTTAGTGTTTTCAGCACCCCATAATTCGGAGCCATAAACTGCCGAGGCTAAAGCCTTCCCTTCATCGACTACCAAGGCAGGGGCAACCGGTCTACTAATAGAGAGGCGCTGATTCTTTAGTATGGCACCGGAGACCCTTTTGAGGTTTAGTACCATTTTTGATATATGGGAATCCCAGCTCATGTTGTTGGACAACCGAACCCCTAGATAATCAAATTCATTCACCACCTCTAAAGGGGACCCATACAAAGTAAGACGAACCTTCCTAACCTTTCTATTTGGAGATAAAACCATTAACTTTGTCTTCGAAGTGTTGACCGTTAACCCACGGTCGTTACAGAAGAGGGAGAAGCGGTCAAGCAATTTTTGGAGACCCTTGGGGGTCTTGGACATCAGGAGGGTATCGTCCGCAAAAAGAAGTGTGGGGGTTTTCTCCCCGGCAAGGACGGGGGCATCCGCAGGGTCCTCCCTCAAATGGTCCACCACCCCATTTATAAAGAGGGAGAACAGTGTCGGAGCCATCACACATCCCTGCCGCCCCCCCCTGTTGACTGATACCCTCCCTGTCAATTGGCCCTGGCGCCCCCAACGTATCCTTGCGTAGTTATCCTCATGGATTGATAACAAATTGCAGCAGGGAACTAGGAAACCCCATGGCTAATAAAACCTCCCATAGCTTGGCGCGTGGGATAACATCAAACGCGGTTTTCAGGTCTATGAAAGCCAAGTAAAGACAACCCTTAATAATTGATACTGACTTCCAATAGACCGCGCAAAACCGGAAGACTTGATCCATTGCGCCAACATTCCGCCTAAACCCAGCCTGGAAATGGGTTAGAATATCATTATCCATTAGCCATGTCTCAACTCGATTTATAATGACCCTGCCAACTACCTTTTGAATGGTGTCAATTAAACTAATTGGTCTGTAGTTGGCAGGGTCCTCTCTATCACCTTTCTTATAAATCGTGATCACCTCCGCCCCGTTCCATGATTCCGGGACGGGCTGCCTCGCTGGATGAGATTCATTAGATTTGCTATATAGTCTGCCCAAATTTGGGGGTCATGGAGTAGAAGATCCCCGGGCAGGCCATCTGGACCAGCCATTTATTGATGAAGGAAATGCAGAAAGGTGCTCAAGGAGCCATAGCATTTCAAGACGGCATTTTCGTCTATGAAAAAATGAGGAAAAACATCTTACTAATTTAAGGGGTGTTCTTCAAAGATTGCGGAAAAAGGGTTTCACTTTAAAGGAAATTAATGTAGATTGAATTGTGATGAGGTGGAATACTAGGGGCATTGTATCTCTAAGATTGGAATTAAGCCCACACAAAATGATGTCAAAGGTGTTGAGGATGCCCCAGTTCCAAAGACAAAGGAACACATGTTATCTTTTTTGGGCCTTACAGAGTATCACTCTAGATTTATCGATGACTATGCTGCCAAAGTTGAGTGTTTACTGTGTAGGAAAGTAGGATCTGCTTTCGTGGCCGCCCCCACTTTTTGCTGGTGTCATTGTGTTTTTCTGACTTGTCTGACTGGGATCCTAGCAGGGCTAGAGCTGTGGGGGAATTCTATGGGAGTCAGTTGTAACAGCTAGGCGATTCCTGTTGCTGGATGAGTTGTGGTTACTCCTATTTGATGAAAAAAACGTACTTCTTTAACTTTGTGGGTCATTAATGGAGAAAAGGATAAAATTCAGAATTCAAGGGTGAAAAGAAAGAAGGAAGGGGCAATGGATGGAAGGGAGAAGGGACAGGTAGAAGGGTGAAGAATGGACAGATAGATGGAAGGGTGATGGAGAGATAGATGGAAGGGTGAGTGTAGGGGTGAAGAATAGACAGATGCAAGGGTGAAGGATGGAGAGAGATGCAAGGGTGAAGGATGGATAGAAAGATGGAAGGGTGAAGGATGGAGAGATAGATGGAAGTGTAAAGGATGTAAGGAAGGGTGAACCATATACAGATGGGTAGATAGATAGATGGATAGATAGATAGATAGATAGATAGATAGATAGATAGATAGATAGATAGATAGATAGATAGATAGATAGATAGATAGATAGATAGATGGATGGATGGATGGATGGATGGATGGATGGATGGATGGATAGATAGATAGATAGATAGATAGATAGATAGATAGATAGATAGATAGATAGATAGATAGATAGATAGATAGATAGATAGATAGATAGATAGATAGATAGATAGATAGATAGATAGATAGATAGATAGATAGATAGATAGATAGATAGATAGATAGATAGATAGATAGATAGATAGATAGATAGATAGATAGATAGATAGATAGATGGGTAAGGGATAGATGGAAGGGTGAAGATTGGATTAAAGGGTGAAGGATGGATAGATGAATAGAAGGGTGAAGGATAGATGGAAGGGTGTTGGATGGCTGGATGGCAGGGTGAAGGACAGATCATGGGAAGGATAAACAAATTATGGAGGAGAGAATAATCAATAGATGGAGGCAGAAAGGATGGATGGGAATGTAAAGCATAGATGAATGGAAGGATGAAGGCTGAATGGAAGGGTGTTGGAAGGATAGATAGATGGATGAAGGATGGCTAGAAGGGTGAAGGATGGATGGAAGGGTGAAGGATAGATGGATGGGCAAAGGATGGATGGAAGGGTGTTAGATGGATAGATAGAAGGATGAAAGATGAATGGATGGGTGAAGGATAGATAGATTGATAGGAGGGAGGGAGGGGGAAAGAATGGGTGGAAGGTGGAGGACAGGTGAAAGGTTGAAAGATGGGTGAAAGGGTGAAGGATGAAAACATAGTTGGAAGGGTGAAGAATACATAGGTTGATAGGAGGATGGATTGTTAGAGGGAAGGGTGAAGGACGGATAAATAGAGGGATGGGTGAAGGATGGATGGAGGGAGGGGTAAAGGGCATATAGACGGATAGTACGGATAGTTAGAGGGAAGGGGAAATATAGGATCCTGGTCCTTGTCTCATGCTATTCTTGTGTCACACTGTGTAGGACAGTAGGATCTGCTTCTTATGGTTACCCCCACTTTTTGTTTGATCGTACACTGTTTTTCTGACTATTCTGACTGGGATCCTGCTAATCAGGACCCCTGTCTATCTGCTTTCTCCCTAAATTGGACCACGGTGAATACTTATCTATCCCCCAGATTGGATACTGGTGTACCCTGATAAGTCCCTAGTACATGGCACTAAGGTAACCAGGGCATAGGTACAACAGGAGTCCCCCATGGGCTGAAGCATGTATAATGCCACCCCCATGAGAGACCACTCAAACTGTGACTCCAGGCCTGCCATTGCAGGCTGTGTGAGTTGGTGCTACCATTATTCACAACAGATATAAGTTTCCTTATATATGAGGTCCATGCAATTAAAACCTATAAGTCACCCCTAAAGCAGGCCTTTCAATTCTGAAGGCAGGGTGCTCAGTTCTAAGTGTGAGGGTGCCCCTGCATGAGCAGAACACCCCTACAACCTTCGGAGTCCATTCTCTTGGGTTGTAAGTGCATCAGCCATTACGATACATAGAGTGGCCATGAGTCATTACACGATGACCATCTCTAAACTGGCTGTAACAAACCCTGTCATGTTTGGTATCAAATATGTTACAATCATTACGGTGTTGGGGTGTGATTTCATGCACTGCAAAGCTCCTCCGGGAGGCCCTCTGTGCTCCCTGTCCCATTCTTCTAGAAGCAGACAGCAAACTACGGCTGCTGCCGACCAGAGACACGATTCTGCCCTCCTGCTGCTGAGCTAGGCTCGAGCAGAGGAAGGCAGAACAATAGGTGTCCTGTCACAGGGAGGTGAGACCACCTCCCAGACAGGACTTAGTGTATAGTGACAGGGTGGGGACGCTTGCGAGCACCACTGAGACTGCTTGAAGGGCACATTTGGTGCCTCCTTGCATACTCCAGTTGGAACCAGTTCAGGAGGCCGTTGGCTCCCACTCTGGCACAAAACTGGACAAAGAACATGGGAGTATCCTCCCCTCTGTCCAGCCCCTCCTGTGGGAAGGACCCCTGAATTGTCCCAACCCTTTCCTTAGGGCACTTAAGGGCTTACCTGTGGGTGGTTCCTTAGATTCGTCATGGTACAAGATTCAGATCCAAAACCACTTAATCTTCAACCGTCTGCGCACTTTGGACTTCGTTGGGCTTTGCTTTGGGAACCGAGACTGCAACTGGGAAGACTCCCGCTGCTCCTGGTCTCGCCGTCCTGCCAGTCTTCTGCGTCATCTGTGCTTGTGCTCCATACAAGTTCTTCTACAGGCCTGTGGGCATCCAAGACACCCAAAGGCATCTCCCCTGCATCTGCAGGCACCGCAACGAAGCTGACCGGTCTGCTGATCCTGGGCTCCCACGGACTCCGAAAGGTTCAGCAACACAGGTGGTGGTTCTGCAACTGCAAAAAGGACAATTGATGGGCAGAATGCAGAACAATGTCATACATTCACCCCAGTACAGAGATCTGGGCCTAAATCCATCGTTTTTTTGCTCACCATGCCATTCCAGTTTGGACCCAGCCATATGCAAATCAGTCTTGACCCTGTGCCCAATGGGAACAGTCCAGCTCAAACTGCCAGGCCAGGTTCTGCAACTCCCTTGAGGCCTGCACTGTCTTCAAGTTTGAAACCAGTATCCATCCTCTGAACCGCTGGAGCAGTACCCCTGTGCACTGCGTTGACTTGCTGTTGCCAAGGCTTGTTGACTCTGTTCTCCAGAGATCTTCAGAATCAAAGAAGCGCCAGCCTCAAGCAATTCTTGCTACCAAGATCTTCATCCTCACTATATCCTGTGCACTGTGGGCCTTCATCTTTGGTGAGCTGGTCGAGGCCCTCTAGCGACTCCTGTGCCTCCGGCCCATGGGTCCTATTGAGGGTCTTCTTTGGCTCCAGTGGGCTCCTCTGCTTGCTCGGGGCATGCTCTGACTTACCTGCTCGTGGTGAGTCCCTTGGACCTTGCTTGTCCTGACATTGCACCTTTTTGTCTACTATGTTTGTTGCCGTTGCCAAGGCTTTTTGGTGCTCCCGGCAGACACCGACCCCCTGGCTCTTGACATCCAACGTGGGACAGCTCATGAAGAGCCCCTGGTCTTCCACAGCGTCGCCTGGTCCACACAGCTGCAGCGCCACGGCCACTGTCAACTCTCATGCATCTTCCGACATCGGTGGGCGTTTGTCTTCCGTGCCTCCGGGTAACTTGCGAGTGGCATAGACTCCGTCCCCTCTGCTTGCAGGTCCCTCTCATCCTGAATCAACCCTTCGATTCCAGTGGACTCTTTTGTAATGATGCGGACACCTTTGGTTATCATTAAAGATGTAGATGTTTAATACACGGACACAGAGCAGTCCGCTTGCTTCGTAGCTATCAGCTTCCAGTACCTGACTAAACCCAGAACCCTTTCTACATTCCACGTGGCCATGGCTACATGGCCACAGTTCTATTTAGTGACATCACTACATCTTTCACCTTCTTTGGCAGCAGCATCTTCACTGAAGTCCTCCATTGTGGTCTACGGCGGTTTCCGATGTCACTTTGCACCTAAGCACCTGCCTTCCGTGGCGTAGGTGTCCAGGTTCCTGGGGTATCCACGGGTGGTGTGATTCTCCAACCTTCCATCTTCCATGGGGTTTCTTCAGGGTCCCCTGGGAAGGGTCCTTCTTAAAAACTGCACCCGCAACTTCCCCATTGACTTATATTCAGTACGTGGTCGTGTTCCCACTCTGCACACGGCCTCTGTGGGGCCCCTAGGTACTTAGCTTGGGTGGTTCCCCGGCTCTTCTATGTCTTCTGGGTCCAGTCTTGACTTAGGTCGTGGTTCGCATTCCACTTTATTAGTATATGGTTTGGTCTCCCCTGCAGACTACTGTGTAATTGTTCTACTTACCTGTTCTATTATTGAAGTATTGTGTGTATTGTGTTGATCTCTACGGGTAGGAGATATACCAATGTGTTAGTGAGTGTTTATAATAAATACATATTTCTATAACTACACTGTGTGGTTCTTTTTCACTTAACCTACACTATGTGATTAGTTCTGGTAAAACAAGCTGCTTTACACTCCTTCAGTATTAAGCATGAATGCTGCTCTCCACAGCTACCACTTAGAGGGCTTTCTGTGGTTGTGTAAGACCACTAAAATCACCATAAGGGTTGCCCGGATTAGTGCAGGGTGCCCACTTACATAAGTGAGCACCATATACTAAGCCAGCCTTCTACACGATTTTATACTGATTCATCTCTGTGCCTTCTTATCACTGTTTCTTTCTCGTTCGCACTATCTCCCTGTAGGAGGCTGGCTTAGTATATGGTGCTCACTTATGTAAGTGTAGCACCCTGGGATACTGGCCTCGGTGTGAAGACAGTGCAGGCCTCGAGGGATGTGAAGAACCACCACCTGTATTACTGAGCCTTTCGGAGTCTGTGGAGCCTAGACTAAGCAGACCGGTCAGCTGCGTTGCTGTGACTGCAGATGCAGGGAAGTGACTCCTTCACTCCAAGGGAGATTCCTTCTGGTGACTTGGATGTCCACAGGCCTTGGAAGGTTCCTGTATGAAGCACAGGCACAGACGTTGCAGCAGACCTACAGGCTGACGAGGCCAGTAGAAGCAGGAGTCTTCCCAGTTGCAATCTTGATACCCAGAGCGAAGTCCAGCGAAATCTAGAGTGCCCAGACGGTCAAAGAAGTGGTGTCTTGAAATGAATCTCATCCCACGACGAATCTAGGGAACCGCCCACAGGTAAGTCCTTAAGTACACTAAGGAAAGGGTTGGGATGATTCAGGGTTCCCTCCCAGGGGAGGGGTTGGACAGTGGGGAGAAAACTCCCATGTCCTTTGTCCAGTTTCACGCCAGAGCCAACGGCTCCCTGAACTGCTTTGAACTGGAGTATGGAAGGAGGGCACCAAATGTGCCCATCAAAGCAGTCTTGCCCGCTGGAAAGGGCCCCCACTGCAACCCAATACACTAAGTCTTGTCTAGGAGGTGGTCATGCCTCCCTGTGATAGGAAACCTACTGTCCTGCCTTTCCCTGCTCGAGCTTGACTCAGCAGCAGGAGGGCAGAAACGTGGCTCTGGTCGGCAGCAGCCATAGTTTGCTGTCCGAGTCTAGAAGACTTGTACCGTGAGCACCGAGGGCCTCCCAGAGGAGCTTTACAGTGCTTGGAATAATACCTCCCATACCTTTTATGGTGTGGGGGTATGATTCCAACATATATGATATCATACACAACAGGGTTCGTTCCAGCTAGTTTAGAGATGGTCATAGCGTAAGGACGCATGGACACACTATATATCGTAAAGGCTGATGCACTTACAGCCTGGGAGAATGGACTCTGTGGATTGTAGGGGTGTCCTGCTCATGCATGGGCACCCTCACACTTAGAAATGAGCACCCTGCCTTAAGGATTTAAAGGCCTGCCTTAATGGTGCCTTATAGGTTTTAAATGCAGTGACCTCAGATATAAGGAATCTTGTTGTAAGTGGTGCTAGTAGTTTGAGTAGTCTCCCATGGGTGACATAATACATGCTTCAGCCCAAGGGAGGCCCTGGTGTACCGATGCCCTGGAAACAACCATTACAACGCAACCATTACATCGCACTACATTTACAATGCAGTCATTACATCGCAACATCCTTTACAATGCGTCACTGCAATGCATCCATTACATTGCATGTCACTACAACGCATGACACTACACCGCATCTCACTACCACGCAGGCATTACATCGCATGTCATTACAACGCATACCATTACAACGCATAGTACCCCTACACTATCCAATGCTTACCCTAATGTTGCACCCCCTGGAGTTAGAATAGTAATTTTTATCCCTACACTATCCAACACTTACCCTACTGTTGCACCCCCTGGAGTTAGAATAGTAATTTTTACCCCTACACTATCCAACACTTACCTTAAATACAATGTAATGGTATGCATTGTAATGGTATGTGTTGTAAAGGTATGATGCGATGTAATGGAATGCGTTGTAAATGTAGTTTTAAAAAATGTGTTGTAGTGGTATGCAATGTAAATGTATGCGTTGTAAAGGATATTGCGATGTAAAAACTGTGTTGTGAAGGCATGCGTTGTAAATGTATGCATTGTAACGTCATACATTCCTATGCCCTGGGTACCTCAGTACCATATACTATGGACTTACAAGTGTACACTGTGAGAAGTTGGCCTGGTATATACTGTCCACTAGTTCTAGTGGGCACCTTGCACCAGTCCAAACAACCCCTTATTGATGATTAGGTTAAAGACAACCTTTATTGAAAGCTATCCTAGTGGTAGCTATGGAGAGCAACCTTCAGGCTAAGTCTTGGAGTGTGAAGCAGCTTGGTTTACCAGATTATAACCTCCTGAATGACCAAATGAAAGGAGAACCACACATGGTATATATAAAATATATGTATTTATTACTAAACACTCTCTATTAATCTCTTTATGAGATTAGAGTTCAAGATACACAATAATACAGTTCTAAAACGACAGTAAATAGCACAATATACAATGGGCCCCAGGGGGGGACCAGACCATATACTAAGAAAGTGGTATAAGAACCACGACTGAACTAGACACAGTGCCTAGAGCACGTAGAATCGCTGGGACCCCAAGGAACCACCCAAGGTAGTTACACAGGAGACCCACGGGGTAGCATGCAGTGTGAGAACACAGGGGCGAGCCCCGTACTATTCTATGGGAAGTCGCGTTTTTTTATTTTAGAAGATAAGGACACTTAGGAGAGGACTTGGAGCAAACTCTTTCAAACTTAGAAGGTTCTAAGGCCAGCACCCACGGGAGCACCGGAGTACTTGTGTTACCTAACCCAGGGAAGCCGGGTGCATAGGTGTCAAATGGTGTCGGGAATCTTCGTTGTTTTCAATGGAGAGTTGCTGCAAAGTGCTGCTGCCGTGAAGAGGTGAAGTGTCCATTATGATCCAAGCCTGGATCAGAGATGTGAAGAACCTGAAAGCAGAGAGGACAGAGTCTGGGTCACTTGCCAGTCACCAGGGGCACGGTAGACCAATGCCCACCAATGTTGGGTGTTTCAGGTGCAAAGAGGTGAAGCTTGACTCTGCAGCCACGGGGACCAGGAGACGTTGACGATGACCACAGTCCACAGGTGAGCAGTCCCATGAAGGATGTCGAGTGCTGGGGGGTCAGTGTCTGGATTGGAGACCAACAAGCCTTAGCAACGGCAACCCATGCGGTGAGAGTAAAACGGCTTTGGTGTGGACCAGCTAGGTCCTGTGGACTCCCCAGGCAATGGAGAGTCAGGGCACATCTGGAGCAATCAGGTAAGCCCATTGAAAGTTAAAGTACCCTTCTCAGGGACCCACAAGTCGACGGACGAGGGTTTGTGAAGGGACCTCGAGAGGAATTAGTAAATACCAGCCCACGCGACACTCGAGGAGTGTAGGCCAGTAATCTTCAGAGGAATCACTGCTCGGGGTCTGGACTACAAGTAGTTCAAAGCACAGCCTCAGGGAACGCCAAAAAGCATATGCTGCTGCAAATGTGCACGGTGTCCAGGGGTTCAGGTTCCACGGTTCCCACGAGGGCTTTGGATCTCAGGTTTGCTGAGAGCATGGATCGGCCTCGGGGAAGCTTGGAAACCCACCTCCTGTGTTGCAAAGTCTTTGGAGTCCTTCAGGAGCTGCGCAGTTGCAAACTGGACAGATGCGTCTTTGTTGCCTGCCTTGCCGGGGAGTAACTCCTTTACTCAAATGGAGATCCTTCGGTCATCCAACGTCGTGTAGATAGTAGAAGTTCTGGGATTCTGTAGCAGAGTTTCGTCCAGGTAAATCTAAAGTCCTGTAGCCAGGGGTTCCTACTTTATACCCAAGGAAGGGGTGGGACAAACTCTGGGGACCCACCTATGGGAGGGTCAGGACAGAGGGGCGGCTACACCCATGTCCTTTGTCCAGTTTCGCACCAGAGCAGGGGCTGGTAGGCCCTGCAACCGGTTTGAGCTGGACTATGCACAGGGACACCAAATGTGCCCCCAGTGCAGACATCATCAAAGCACTCTTGGAGTGCACCCACCCAGCCCCAATACACTAAATCCTGTCTGGGAGGTGGTCACACCTCCCTGTGACAGGAAGCCTATTGTCCAGCTATCCCCTGCAGGAGTGTTGTCCAGCAGCAGGAGGGCAGACTCGTGTCTGTGGCTGGCAGCATCCATTTTGTGATCCCAGGTTTCTGTTAAGCTGGTACCGGGTATAATGGTGGTGCCATGTTCCTCCCTCTAGTAGGGTGGAATCATACCTCCCCCACCACTTACTGGCGGGGAGGTATGATTCCAAGGTGTTTGACACCAAACACGACATGTTTCCATGCAGCCATCCCAAAGTTAGCATTTACAGCGAGGTTATAATGCACTTAAACATATATGGTTGGCTGCATCACAGACAACCCCGGAGAATAGTCTCTGAAGGCTGCAGAGGGGCTCTGCCCATGCATGGGCACCCTCTCACACAAAACCACCAAGCACCCTGCCTTCAGGATTGATAAGGCCTGCCATAGGGGTGACTGATAGGTTTATATGTGCAGTGACAGGTGAGCTATAGTGAACCTATATCTAAGTAAGGGGTGCATGCACCACCTTACACATGCTGCTGTAGCAGACCTGTGGTGTCATTTTGAATGCTCTCCCAGGGGTGGCATAATACATGCCGCAGCCCCTGAGAGGCCTCTGGGGTACCTATGCCCTGGGTACATAGGATACCATATACTAGGGACTTATAAGGGTACCCCAGAATCCAATCTGTGGTGTACCTAAAGTACATGAACAACCAATTTAGGGAGAAAGCAGATAGACTGGGGTCCTGATTAGCATGATCCCAGTCAAACTAAGTCGAAAACCAGCAAAACACAAGGCAAAAAGTGGGGGTAACCATGCAGTCGGATTTCACCTTCCTACATACACCAGTAGCCAATCTGGGATGTACCTAAGTACTCACCATATCCAATTTAGCGGAGACAGCACTCAGACTAGTCAGAAATAATAACAACACCAGGCAAAAAAGAGGGGGTAACCATGCAGAAGGATCCTACCTTCCTACACCCCGATCACTCTAGGCTACTCGCACCTCCCCTGCAAAGAAGGCTTCGCTTCACCCCTGTCCTGAGCCGGACAGAGGATGGTATTCTATGCAGCTGTCAGTGGCAGGAGAGTCGGCGGCCGTGCTGGCGATGGAGAAGCAGCTGTCTCAAGATATATTTGTACGCGTGTTACGGTGAGCGTCTGTTCCGTGAGACAATGCTTCAGAATTAGTTTGAGGCCAGTGGGAATAGCCCGAGGGAGACCTGGGCTTACATGTTTACCATAGAAACCCGCAAAGCAGCCACGCTCCCACCTCTCGGCGTGTCACTCCTGCCTGCCCAGCCGCTGACCACCTCTGGCTCCCCCAGCGCTCGTGCAGGAAGAGGAAGGTACTACAGGGACCCTGGGGAGTGAACAGGGCAGGTCACTGCTCGGAGCGCCCATCACCGCAGAGCCCCTGCCGGAGCCGTATTCTAATGTTTACAACCCCGATTCACAAAGGCAACCTGCACTTTTGAGTACCTTCACACTTGTGAGTAAATGTACTTCTTTTTGGTATTCACAAACTCTGAGTGTAAGCTACTAATCAAAGAAAAATAAAAACAGTAGCGACTCCAGACAGTGGCACTGCAACACCCTATCATCGAAAATTATTTTGGTCAGGACTTAAAATAAACCCCCTATGAGCAGGGTGACCAGGTGTCCTGGTTTTCCGGGACAGTCCCTGTTTTTTACCAGCTGTCCGTCAGTTTTCAGCAAAACTGGCTCATTTCACAGTTTTCAGAGAGGGTCGACTGAAAACAGTAAGACACACTTTTTTAGGTGTTACAAAGCAGGGATGGTTAGCAAGTGTAATAAGTGAACAATTTACTAAAAGGTATGATGCGGGTTAAAAAAAATATATTTGAGTTCTTTTGTTGTTGCTTCTTCCGCGTTGCTCTGCTGGTGAGGGCCACCATTCTTTGTCGCTGCGTTGATGTAAAATTGTAGTCCGCTTCTGTTTTTTGTGTGAAATGCCCCAGTTTTTGGTTCTCAAGATCTGGTCTCCCTACGTAGGAAATGATGGTAAAATAAATGTCATTATTTGAAATAATAATTTAAAAAAGTAATAGAAATTAATGTTAAATTCTATACAAATTATACATTTATTTAAAATATTGGTATATTTAAATATGAATGTAAATTCATTTTCTATATTTACTTCAAGTGTAGACCAAAATAACAAAATGCGACAGCGCTATTGAATTGATTTTGAATTAAAATGTTAAATAATGTAATTACATCAACTTAAATTACATTTATTTTTCTGAAGTTCACTTTGAAAAAGAAATTACCCCCTGAAGAAAAACAATGAATGTGTATTAATATTATTAAAAGAGATGTATAGAATTAATTAAGTTATTCAATTATTTTTTTAATAAAATGTATTGTTACTTTATGTTTTTAAATTCAAAATAGGTTATTAAAATGCATTATCACAAAGTATATGAGGGTGCGTGTATATATATCTACACACACACACACACTGTAATATATATATATATGTACTCATATATACTCATATATACTCCTCTACAGACCACCAGGACCATGCACCGATTTCACCGCCTCCATCACAGACTGCTTTGCATGGCACATCTTAGACACCAGCACCTTCATCATTCGTGGAGACCTGAACTTTCACCTGGAAGGCCACACTGACCCAAACACCACCGCACTCCCTGAAGTCCTCAGAAACCTCTGCCTCGCCAGGTGTGTGAAGGGACCAACTCACGCCGCCGGACACTTCCTGGGCCCCATCTTCACCTCCTTCGACAACATCTCAGTAGGCAGGCCCATGCCAATCAATACCTTCTCGTCATGTTCACTAGCCCCCTCCCTCACCACTACGGACCCACCTCGCCAGGACATCCCTGAGGAAGACTGGAAGGACGACTGACGGACACTGCTGCAGCCTACCTGACTCATCAACAACTTAAACAACTGGATCCCCGCTCGCGCCGACTCCCTGGCTCCCCTCAAGCACAGCAGGGCACTGGAGCCAGACCGCAAGGCAGCTGGCACATGGAAGGACTCAGGATGACAACTGGAACGCATGTGAAGAAGGGGCCAAGGTGACAAGGGCGGGATTACATACGAATCTGCCCGTAGGCGCTAACACCAGCAGATCCAGGCCATCACATGTGCCTCTCGCAGACCGCCGTGACACCAGCACCAACATCTTCACCATTGTGAAAGATTTTACCTCCCCAGCAACTGCCCCCAACAGCTTCACCCCCTCACAGGACCTCGGCAACCCGCTGCCGCAGTACTTCCGCAGCAGGATAACTTCCGTATACAACGAATTCAGCCTTCGACGGCACCCAAGAGGCCCTGCAGCAAGCTTCCCGGTCATGTCGAAGGAAACAATGATATGCACGTGCCCTAACATCACCACAGAAGAAACCACCACCACCATGCAGTCCATCCACTCTGGAGCTTCATTTGACCTTTGCCCCCGCCACGTCTTCACCACAGGGCTGCCACCCATCAGCACGGCTCTCACCCTGATCCTTAACGCTTCCAGTGCCTCTAAAAGCTTCCCGGACACATGGAAATAAGGTTACAGTTCCCTCCTTCCTGGAAATTACTTCTGCAGACCCTTGAGACGGTCCCAAACTCCAGACCCATCTCCTCGCTACTATATCTGGCCAACGCCCTAGAGAAGTTCATAAAAAACGCTTCACCAAACATCTGCACCAACTCCACCCCATCACACAGTCCAGCTTGAGTCCAAGCCCCAGCACAGAGGCGCCCTCATCACTGCCTCGGACGACCTCCCTAAGATCGTGGACAGAGGGGTCATGGCTGCCCTTAAGCTCCGGGACCTCCCCGCTCCGAATGTCTACACAAGATTGGAATCCAAGGACTCGCCCTCTGGTGTTTCTGCTCCTTCCAGATTGGATGGACCCAGACAGTCTGCCCGGCCCCATACGCCTCGATGCCAGTGACCTCATCTGGGGCACACCATAAGGACCCCCACTGATCCCAACCCTCTTCAATGTATGCATCATCCGCTCCCATAACATCAACGTCCTCTCCTACTCCGACAACACCCGCTCATACTCTGCCTCTTGGACACGTCCCCCAACACCTGGATCAAGGTGCTGCCTCTTGGACATGGGACCCAACACCTGGATCAAGGTGCTGCCTCTTGGACACGTCCCCCAACACCTGGATCAAGGTGCTGCCTCTTGGACACGTCCCCCAACACCTGGATCAAGGTGCTGCCTCTTGGACATGGGACCCAACACCTGGATCAAGGTGCTGCCTCTTGGACATGGGACCCAACACCTGGATCAAGGTGCTGCCTCTTGGACATGGGACCCAACACCTGGATCAAGGTGCTGCCTCTTGGACATGGGACCCAACACCTGGATCAAGGTGCTGCCTCTTGGACACGTCCCCCAACACCTGGATCAAGGTGCTGCCTCTTGGACATGGGACCCAACACCTGGATCAAGGTGCTGCCTCTTGGACACGTCCCCCAACACCTGGATCAAGGTGCTGCCTCTTGGACATGGGACCCAACACCTGGATCAAGGTTGCTGCCTCTTGGACATGGGACCCAACACCTGGATCAAGGTGCTGCCTCTTGGACATGGGACCCAACACCTGGATCAAGGTGCTGCCTCTTGGACACGTCCCCCAACACCTGGATCAAGGTGCTGCCTCTTGGACACGTCCCCCAACACCTGGATCAAGGTGCTGCCTCTTGGACATGGGACCCAACACCTGGATCAAGGTGCTGCCTCTTGGACATGGGACCCAACACCTGGATCAAGGTGCTGCCTCTTGGACACGTCCCCCAACACCTGGATCAAGGTGCTGCCTCTTGGACATGGGACCCAACACCTGGATCAAAGTGCTGCCTCTTGGACACGTCCCCCAACACCTGGATCAAGGTGCTGCCTCTTGGACATGGGACCCAACACCTGGATCAAGGTGCTGCCTCTTGGACACGTCCCCCAACACCTGGATCAAGGTGCTGCCTCTTGGACACGTCCCCCAACACCTGGATCAAGGTGCTGCCTCTTGGACATGGGACCCAACACCTGGATCAAGGTGCTGCCTCTTGGACACGTCCCCCAACACCTGGATCAAGGTGCTGCCTCTTGGACACGTCCCCCAACACCTGGATCAAGGTGCTGCCTCTTGGACATGGGACCCAACACCTGGATCAAGGTGCTGCCTCTTGGACATGGGACCCAACACCTGGATCAAGGTGCTGCCTCTTGGACATGGGACCCAACACCTGGATCAAGGTGCTGCCTCTTGGACATGGGACCCAACACCTGGATCAAGGTGCTGCCTCTTGGACATGGGACCCAACACCTGGATCAAGGTGCTGCCTCTTGGACATGGGACCCAACACCTGGATCAAGGTGCTGCCTCTTGGACACGTCCCCCAACACCTGGATCAAGGTGCTGCCTCTTGGACATGGGACCCAACACCTGGATCAAGGTGCTGCCTCTTGGACATGGGACCCAACACCTGGATCAAGGTGCTGCCTCTTGGACATGGGACCCAACACCTGGATCAAGGTGCTGCCTCTTGGACATGGGACCCAACACCTGGATCAAGGTGCTGCCTCTTGGACACGTCCCCCAACACCTGGATCAAGGTGCTGCCTCTTGGACATGGGACCCAACACCTGGATCAAGGTGCTGCCTCTTGGACATGGGACCCAACACCTGGATCAAGGTGCTGCCTCTTGGACATGGGACCCAACACCTGGATCAAGGTGCTGCCTCTTGGACATGGGACCCAACACCTGGATCAAGGTTGCTGCCTCTTGGACACGTCCCCCAACACCTGGATCAAGGTGCTGCCTCTTGGACATGGGACCCAACACCTGGATCAAGGTGCTGCCTCTTGGACATGGGACCCAACACCTGGATCAAGGTGCTGCCTCTTGGACACGTCCCCCAACACCTGGATCAAGGTGCTGCCTCTTGGACATGGGACCCAACACCTGGATCAAGGTGCTGCCTCTTGGACATGGGACCCAACACCTGGATCAAGGTGCTGCCTCTTGGACATGGGACCCAACACCTGGATCAAGGTGCTGCCTCTTGGACATGGGACCCAACACCTGGATCAAGGTGCTGCCTCTTGGACATGGGACCCAACACCTGGATCAAGGTGCTGCCTCTTGGACACGTCCCCCAACACCTGGATCAAGGTGCTGCCTCTTGGACATGGGACCCAACACCTGGATCAAGGTGCTGCCTCTTGGACATGGGACCCAACACCTGGATCAAGGTGCTGCCTCTTGGACATGGGACCCAACACCTGGATCAAGGTGCTGCCTCTTGGACACGTCCCCCAACACCTGGATCAAGGTGCTGCCTCTTGGACATGGGACCCAACACCTGGATCAAGGTGCTGCCTCTTGGACATGGGACCCAACACCTGGATCAAGGTGCTGCCTCTTGGACATGGGACCCAACACCTGGATCAAGGTGCTGCCTCTTGGACATGGGACCCAACACCTGGATCAAGGTGCTGCCTCTTGGACACGTCCCCCAACACCTGGATCAAGGTGCTGCCTCTTGGACACGTCCCCCAACACCTGGATCAAGGTGCTGCCTCTTGGACATGGGACCCAACACCTGGATCAAGGTGCTGCCTCTTGGACATGGGACCCAACACCTGGATCAAGGTGCTGCCTCTTGGACATGGGACCCAACACCTGGATCAAGGTGCTGCCTCTTGGACATGGGACCCAACACCTGGATCAAGGTGCTGCCTCTTGGACATGGGACCCAACACCTGGATCAAGGTGCTGCCTCTTGGACACGTCCCCCAACACCTGGATCAAGGTGCTGCCTCTTGGACATGGGACCCAACACCTGGATCAAGGTGCTGCCTCTTGGACATGGGACCCAACACCTGGATCAAGGTGCTGCCTCTTGGACATGGGACCCAACACCTGGATCAAGGTGCTGCCTCTTGGACATGGGACCCAACACCTGGATCAAGGTGCTGCCTCTTGGACACGTCCCCCAACACCTGGATCAAGGTGCTGCCTCTTGGACATGGGACCCAACACCTGGATCAAGGTGCTGCCTCTTGGACATGGGACCCAACACCTGGATCAAGGTGCTGCCTATTGGACATGGGACCCAACACCTGGATCAAGGTGCTGCCTCTTGGACATGGGACCCAACACCTGGATCAAGGTTGCTGCCTCTTGGACACGTCCCCCAACACCTGGATCAAGGTGCTGCCTCTTGGACATGGGACCCAACACCTGGATCAAGGTGCTGCCTCTTGGACATGGGACCCAACACCTGGATCAAGGTGCTGCCTCTTGGACACGTCCCCCAACACCTGGATCAAGGTGCTGCCTCTTGGACATGGGACCCAACACCTGGATCAAGGTGCTGCCTCTTGGACATGGGACCCAACACCTGGATCAAGGTGCTGCCTCTTGGACATGGGACCCAACACCTGGATCAAGGTGCTGCCTCTTGGACATGGGACTTAACACCTGGATCAAGGTGCTGCCTCTTGGACATGGGACCCAACACCTGGATCAAGGTGCTGCCTCTTGGACATGGGACCCAACACCTGGATCAAGGTGCTGCCTCTTGGACACGTCCCCCAACACCTGGATCAAGGTGCTGCCTCTTGGACATGGGACCCAACACCTGGATCAAGGTGCTGCCTCTTGGACATGGGACCCAACACCTGGATCAAGGTGCTGCCTCTTGGACATGGGACCCAACACCTGGATCAAGGTGCTGCCTCTTGGACACGTCCCCCAACACCTGGATCAAGGTGCTGCCTCTTGGACACGTCCCCCAACACCTGGATCAAGGTGCTGCCTCTTGGACATGGGACCCAACACCTGGATCAAGGTGCTGCCTCTTGGACATGGGACCCAACACCTGGATCAAGGTGCTGCCTCTTGGACATGGGACCCAACACCTGGATCAAGGTGCTGCCTCTTGGACATGGGACCCAACACCTGGATCAAGGTGCTGCCTCTTGGACACGTCCCCCAACACCTGGATCAAGGTGCTGCCTCTTGGACACGTCCCCCAACACCTGGATCAAGGTGCTGCCTCTTGGACATGGGACCCAACACCTGGATCAAGGTGCTGCCTCTAGGACATGGGACCCAACACCTGGATCAAGGTGCTGCCTCTTGGACATGGGACCCAACACCTGGATCAAGGTGCTGCCTCTTGGACACGTCCCCCAACACCTGGATCAAGGTGCTGCCTCTTGGACATGGGACCCAACACCTGGATCAAGGTGCTGCCTCTTGGACACGTCCCCCAACACCTGGATCAAGGTGCTGCCTCTTGGACACGTCCCCCAACACCTGGATCAAGGTGCTGCCTCTTGGACATGGGACCCAACACCTGGATCAAGGTGCTGCCTCTTGGACATGGGACCCAACACCTGGATCAAGGTGCTGCCTCTTGGACATGGGACCCAACACCTGGATCAAGGTGCTGCCTCTTGGACACGTCCCCCAACACCTGGATCAAGGTGCTGCCTCTTGGACATGGGACCCAACACCTGGATCAAGGTGCTGCCTCTTGGACACGTCCCCCAACACCTGGATCAAGGTGCTGCCTCTTGGACACGTCCCCCAACACCTGGATCAAGGTTGCTGCCTCTTGGACACGGGACCCAACACCTGGATCAAGGTTGCTGCCAGCATGACGGGATGCGGACCAACTGCCTCAAACTCAACACCTACTAGACAGGAAACAACCATTACAACACAGTCATTACAACGCAGCCATTACAATGCAACATCCTTTACATCGCATGCCATTACAACGCAGCCATTACAACACATGTCACTACAACGCATGCCATTACAACTCATGCCACTGCAACGCATGCCATTACAACGCATTATAAGGTAAGTAATGGGAAATAGTAATTTTTACCTCTACATTATCCAACAGTTTCACTACTGTTGCCCTAAAAGTTGTAAGCGTTGTAATGGTACGCGTTGTACTAGAATGCGTTGTAAGAGTAGTTTCTAAAAATGCGTTGGGTTGGCATGCGCTGTAAAATCATGCATTGTAATGGATGTTGCGATGTAAAAACCGCTTTGTAAAGGCATGCGTTGTAAAAGATTGCGTTCTAACGTGTCCTACTCAACTAGACAGATGTCATGATCGTCGGAAAGAAGCCGTCGCCATGGGACTCCAGCTGGTGGTCCGCTGAGCAGGGATCCACCCTCAGCCCCCCCTCATCAACACCAAGCTTGGCGTGACCGCCTAAGTCATCGCCGAGACAGCCTCACGCTTCCTCACCCTGAAGATGATGAGGACATTTTTCAACTACTCCCAACCAGCACACAGAGAACCATCACCCACGCCATTGTCACTAGCAAAGTAGACTACGGGAGCACCGTCTGCGCCAGGATCAGCAAACAACTCACCAGAGCACGACAAATCACCCAGAACTTGGCTGCAAGAATCACACATCACCTCCCACACATTGAACCGTACCTCAAGGAGCTCCACCGGTCCCCGATACACAAACGAGCACAGTTCAAACTCCTCAGACACCTACAAAGCACTACACGACACTGGCCCAGCCGAGGCTACCTCAATCGCCGTTCACAGACCATCGGACGCCTCCACTAGGCCAGACTCCCTCCTGCGCGTGCCAGACATACGCAGGACCAGACCATCCGGACGCCTCCACTAGGCCAGACTCCCTCCTGCGCGTCCCAGACATATGCAGGACCAGACCATCCGGACGCCTCCACTAGGCCAGACTCTCTCCTGCGCGTCCCAGACATACGCAGGACCAGACCATCCGGACGCCTCCACTAGGCCAGACTCTCTCCTGCGCGTCCCAGACATACGCAGGACCAGACCATCCGGACGCCTCCACTAGGCCAGACTCCCTCCTGCGTGTCCCAGACATACGCAGGACCAGACCATCCGGACGCCTCCACTAGGCCAGACTCCCTCCTGCGCGTCCCAGACATTCGCAGGACCAGACCATCGGACGCCTCCACTAGGCCAGACTCCCTCCTGCGCGTGCCAGACATACGCAGGACCAGACCATCCGGACGCCTCTACTAGGCCTGACTCCCTCCTGCGCGTCCCAGACATACGCAGGACCAGACCATCCGGACGCCTCCACTAGGCCAGACTCCCTCCTGCGTGTCCCAGACATACGCAGGACCAAACCATCCGGACGCCTCCACTAGGCCAGACTCCCTCCTGCGTGTCCCAGACATACACAGGACCAAACCATCCGGACGCCTTCACTAGGCCAGACTCCCTCCTGCGTGTCCCAGACATTCGCAGGACCAGACCATCGGACGCCTCCACTAGGCCTGACTCCCTCCTGCGCGTCCCAGACATACGCAGGACCAGACCATCCGGACGCCTCCACTAGGCCAGACTCTCTCCTGCGCGTCCCAGACATATGCAGGACCAGACCATCGGAGACCTCCACTAGGCCAGACTACCTCCTGCGCGTCCCAGACATACGCAGGACCAGACCATCGGACGCCTCCACTAGGCCAGACTCCCTCCTGCGCGTGCCAGACATACGCAGGACCAGACCATCCGGACGCCTCTACTAGGCCTGACTCCCTCCTGCGCGTCCCAGACATACGCAGGACCAGACCATCCGGACGCCTCCACTAGGCCAGACTCCCTCCTGCGTGTCCCAGACATACGCAGGACCAAACCATCCGGACGCCTCCACTAGGCCAGACTCCCTCCTGCGTGTCCCAGACATACACAGGACCAAACCATCCGGACGCCTTCACTAGGCCAGACTCCCTCCTGCGCGTCCCAGACATTCGCAGGACCAGACCATCGGACGCCTCCACTAGGCCTGACTCCCTCCTGCGCGTCCCAGACATACGCAGGACCAGACCATCCGGACGCCTCCACTAGGCCAGACTCTCTCCTGCGCGTCCCAGACATATGCAGGACCAGACCATCGGAGACCTCCACTAGGCCAGACTACCTCCTGCGCGTCCCAGACATACGCAGGACCAGACCATCCGGACGCCTCCACTAGGCCAGACTCCCTCCTGCGCGTCCCAGACATACGCAGGACCAGACCATCCGGACGCCTCCACTAGGCCAGACTCCCTCCTGCGCGTCCCAGACATACGCAGGACCAGACCATCCGGATGCCTCCACTAGGCCAGACTCCCTCCTGCGCGTCCCAGACATACGCAGGACCAAACCATCCGGACGCCTCCACTAGGCCTGACTTCCTCCTGCGCGTCCCAGACATACGCAGGACCAGACCATCCGGACGCCTCCACTAGGCCAGACTCTCTCCTGCGCGTCCCAGACATATGCAGGACCAGACCATCGGAGACCTCCACTAGGCCAGACTACCTCCTGCGCGTCCCAGACATACGCAGGACCAGACCATCCGGACGCCTCCACTAGGCCAGACTCCCTCCTGCGCGTCCCAGACATACGCAGGACCAGACCATCCGGACGCCTCCACTAGGCCAGACTCCCTCCTGCGCGTCCCAGACATACGCAGGACCAGACCATCCGGATGCCTCCACTAGGCCAGACTCCCTCCTGCGTGTCCCAGACATACGCAGGACCAAACCATCCGGACGCCTCCACTAGGCCAGACTCCCTCCTGCGCGTCCCAGACATTCGCAGGACCAGACCATCGGACGCCTCCACTAGGCCAGACTCCCTCCTGCGCGTGCCAGACATACGCAGGACCAGACCATCCGGACGCCTCCACTAGGCCAGACTCCCTCCTGCGCGTCCCAGACATACACAGGACCAGACCATCCGGACGCCTCCACTAGGCCAGACTCCCTCCTGCGCGTCCCAGACATACGCAGGACTAGACCATCCGGACGCCTCCACTAGGCCAGACTCCCTCCTGCGCGTCCCAGACATACGCAGGACCAGACCATCGGACGCCGGCACGATCTGTCGCTAAACATCAGAGCCTCGTCTTTAATTCTTGAATTCCGAAAGAAGCTGGAGACCTGGCTCTTTGATTAGGACCCCGGGCTCCCAGGAGAGGCTCGACTCACACCGGCTCTAGCCAGGACACCCTCCTGGGGGGCAGCGCACTCTTCCAATGCGCGTCACACCATGTATGTGCCTGGGCTATCTTATGATATGACGCACTCGTCCACGAACTGTCCACAGGGTCTCCCTCGCGACATCTTTCCTATAATGTCGGGAACAGACTGGTCGTACGCTGGAGCCTGCATGAAACTTTGCTGCAAGACAAACCATTCAGATGCAATTGCAACGATACGTGATTTTATCAATGCTTGTTCAAACTTTCTTCTGGTGCTTGTCAACTGGTGAGCCCTGGGCATCTTGGATGAAAAGCTGTTTGTATCTGTCCCTGTTTCTGAAGGTTGGCGTTTAATTCAGGATTGTTCATCACCACGAGGGCTGATAGAGCTGAAAATATGTCATAAATTCGAAGTTTTTCCGAGCAGGAGCCCCAAAAGTCGTGTCCGTGGCCCTAAAAGTCCTCAAGATGACAGAGGCAGGAGTGGTCGATATGAGAGCTGCAGGAGCCGTGTGCCGGGCCTGCCGGATGTGACGACAGCAGGAGCAGGACTCGGGTCACCTCAGCAGCACGTGCCCATACACCTCTGAAACCGGAAGAGAGGCACAGCCGGTGTACTGGCAGGGAACGACCCCTGAGTGAAAGGGGCAGCAGCCCTCACTCACAGTCACTCATTCTTGAGCCCATGTTTGTCTCAGGGGACTGTGTGTAACCCATCTGACACTGATGCGGCGTCTTGTATGATATCTCACCATGCACATACAACATAGGACATGTAAAGCGCACGGTCACCCAGAAGGGAGTCTAGGCGCTGAACAACAGATGATTATTGCTTCCCAACTCAATGGTACTCATTGTATCGGCCTCAGAAGGATGAAAGGCTGAGTGGACCTGCCGGATTTGGTCCTGTGACCACGATGTCAGACACAGGACTCCAGTGGGCCATCAGTCCACTGGCCCTCCAGACCCGGCTGATGCCACCCCCCCCCCCCCCCCCACCCCACCGGCCGCTTGTATACAGCAGCCTGGCGGTTCCAGTGAGCGGAGCCTTAGTGCCAATATCCGCACAATCCCCAGCCCTCCCACAGCAAAACATGGAATAACTCAGACACAACACAATTTTGGTGGAGAAACTTTCTGCAAGTTTATTAACATAACAATATGTCAACATGGTGGGTTAACTTACGGGCGATCCCAGGGCAGGCGGCCCCTCGCCGCCTGCCCACCTGATGAGCCATAAAACCCAGTGGCCGCGACCAACCGGTGTTTGACCATTTGGGGGAGGGGTTAGCCCCTCCCTCCGGCGGACCGCTAGTACGCCCCTTACTCATGCCCCTCCCTGCTACGGGGGGGCGGAGCGTTGCAGGCAACCCCCGGTTGCTCAGGTGCACAACTGCCCGTAGTACTAACGGGGCGCCGTCGCTCCTCCAGGATCCCCCGCGAGGATATCCCTGGGGATAATTGGCTTTAGCACCCTTACTGTGCTCCTGTAGAGGGTACCCGTCTGTTCCTTACAGCCTTTGGATCGCCCTGTAACTCTGCCACAGCCCTGGTGTGGCCCCCGTCACCCCAGTGCCCCCCATCATATAGCTCTACCTACTTACACCCTGCTGTTTCCAAGGCCTCCCCCAGGTCAAACAAGAATAAGTCCATGCCCACTCTGGACAGGTGAATCCCATCAGCCTCGAAGCACCCCGTGTACTTAGCGTGTAGCAGCCCATGGCGGATAAACCCAAAACCCCTTTGCTCGGTGAACTTCCGCATAGCGCTGTTCACCCTTCTGCGCGAGGTCTCCATGGCATCCCTGGAACGCGCGCCCCGCCAAACCTGCCGTGGTGTGATTTCGGACCACTATAATTCACAGATCCCCAGCTTGTTGCTCAGCTCGCACATGGTGGCCCTCATCACGTGAAGCAGGTCCCTTCTCCCCAGGCGAACCAGATCACTCCCCCCTAGGTGTATCACTAATAAATCGGGCAGTGGGCCAACCTCCCCTAAATTCCGAAGGACTCTCTTCATCAGGCTATTCCAACGCATGTCTGGTGTCCCAATCCATATCATCCTCGTGGCTGTGAGCCCGTGCCGCCATTTTCTGCTATCCGCCCACTGAGACACCCTCGGGACTCCCGAATGGCCCATCACCCAGACCGTCTTCCCTGGCGAATAAAGAGGAGGAAGTTTGAAAATAAATATATTAAACAGAGCACAGCAAACGCCATTACACTCGCACACAAGTACGCCAAAAGTGAAAACACCGACATACAGTCGCAACCTTATTTGACACAACTAACACCCTTCCTCGTTCCGTGTTTGCATGGGGCCCCTTATGGGCGAATGTATCTCTTATACGAATTGGACGCCCAACGCCCCACCAGTTTGATGCTTTCCTCCGGCAAACCCGCCTGGAAAGCCGTGGTTGCTGCCCTACTACGGAATGAGTGACTGCAGAATCGTGTGCCCTGGATCTTTTTGCCTGACAGCTCTAAACACACCGCCATTACGCGCTGTACCTGGTATTTGGTCATGGGAGAACTGTCAGCGTGCACTAGCAGGTAACCTTCTGTTGTGGGCCGCAACGCTAGGTAGGACGCGACTGGGCGCACCAGACAATACTTGGCGATCTCCAGTTTGTTGAGCACGATCACCCTCCCTACCCCTGCCTGGTCCGTTTTGGATCTACGTAGTCTAATGGTGAGGGAACCGCCTGCCAACGCCGTGTCCTGAAAGTTCAAAGCACCCATCGACGTGTCCTGTCTAGATCTCGCTACAAGTTCCCCCGTTCTAAAAGCCCCGAAGAAGGCCAGGCTAAAGGTAGCCGCGAAGACGGCCGCCTCAAAAGCAGAGTGGGTCGCCCTGCCCACCCAATCCAGCATCGCTTGCAGCGTCTCGAAGTCTATGGCTGCCCTGTCGTCAGGTGCTCGAGGCTCACTCCTGGCCCAGCCTGAGTGGTCCTGCCGGATTTGGTCCTGTGACCACGATGTCAGACATAGGCCCCTCCAGTGGGCCATCAGTCCACTGGCCCTCCAGACCCGGCTGATGCCCCCCCCCCCCCCCCCCCCGGCGCTTGTATACAGCAGGGTTAGCCTGGCGGTTCCAGTGAGCACAGCCTTAGTTTGAGATCACACGAGCCGGCGAGAAAGCAGGGATTGAGTGACGTCAGCTTGTTGCTGTGACCACTGGACCCGCCTCCCAGGCTCCTCACAACCTTGCGCCAGAGGAGCGCGGCCCAGCTTCGCGTCTACTTGACTTATTGTTCTATTTCCACTTGCTGCGTTATAGAAAATGTATAAATGAAAGAAGGTTAAAAAGTAGATTTAGCTCGATGGCACTCATTGTATCGCCCTCAGAGGATGAAAGGCTGAGTGGACTTGTGTTATAGAAAATGTATAAATAAAAGACGGTTAAACAGTTGATTGACCCTTTGATGCTCCAACGACTGTGATGGCGAACGGCTGCTCCGCTGATTTTCACACTTAGAATATCTTTGCATTGAACATGTGTTAGGCTTCTGTGGCCCTGTACAAGGGTTTCTTCACAAATACGATTTTTTTTTTGTTTTTTGCATATTTATATAGCGCGAACTCGACCCGAAGGTATTGGAGCGCTTTACATAGCACCGTATTTACATTACACATTCAGGCACGGGGAGATGAAGTGATTTGCCCAGAATCACAGGATGTGGACGCGACCTCGAGGCTCGAACCCTGGTTTCCAGCACCAAAGTCGGCAGTTCTGGCCACATTTGTTGTCCTTCATCAGTACCAGTTTAACACCCTAATATAGTAATAAGCGTGTTGACCTGTCAACCCATGCAAAGGGCCTTTCACTGCGCTGCAACACGCGTCGCTGCAGTTTTAGTAACTTTTCAACCAGTTGAGCTAGAAACTATTTTTTCTGTTAAAACCAGGAGATTATGTGGCAGATGGTGGATTGTGTGGCAAATGCGGCAAATCTCTAATTATGCGAATATTGCCGCAGGCGCACAATCGCATAATTCCAGTGGCCCTGGTGTGTCACACATGTCTTGGAGCCACTTGGCAGCAGCGTAATAAGAAAAACAAAATGGAATCTGTGATTTTCTTTTCTACACCCTCACCCCACAGCCGTAATTAGTACATGTTATTTGGGTAAACTGTTGGTTTTTAGGTCTGGCTTTAGCCAAGTCCTATGATTTCACTAAGATGATGTGTTTGGTATTATACTTACTTCATCCGAGCTTCCAGCCAGCCCTCTTCACCCATTCATTCATTGGTCTGTTGTTGTGTCATTCACATTTTTCTACCCCACTACAGGGCACAACTTGAGGCGGCGGCCCCGCCCACTTCAGCCATTGGAGACTTCCCTGTGAGTGACAGAATTCTTCTCCATACAGGACGAGTCGTGCAATTGTAGTCTACTCAAGTTGTGTAGGTCCAAGGATAGAGCAGCAGCGCTAGGACAGCGCCCCCTAGCATGCTGCCCCAAGGCTGCGGCACCTCACAGGTGTACCTGGAGCCTCACCAGTTCCAGACTCTATACTCGAGCCTTAGTTCTACCTTAAAGTGACCTTCCCGTCACTACATCACCCTTTCACAAGAAGCAAATCCGCACACAAAGTAGTTCCCTTGTGTGCCAGAGATGCCTGGGAGAGTCTTGTCTTCTAATCCTCCTTGACCTCTCTGCAGCCTTTGACACTGTTAATCACTACACCCTCCTCAACACTCTTCAACAGAGAATGGGCATGGAGGGCACTGTGCTTAATTGGTTTGCTTCCTTCCTCTCTGATAGATCCCAAATGATCAAAATAGCGAACAGTCTTTCATCCCCTTTGGCGGTCGGTCAAGGTGTCCCTCAAGGCTCTATACTTGCACCCACACTGTTCAATCTCTATTTAGAACCGTTGGGAAATCTCCTGAGCAAGTCCGGGATGCGCTATCATCTCTATGCGGACGACACCCAAATCTACCTGAAGGTGGCCTCCACTCACGATCTCTCCATCCTAAACTCTACTCTCGACTCCATTCAAAACTGGATGTTAACTCATCAACTGATTCTGAACCCCTCCAAAACTGAATTCCTCCTCCTCTCCTCCTCACTTTCTCCACCCCCAGTGCAATCATGGATGGATCAGATGAATCTACTGAACAATAAACCCATCATTGTCGACAGCGCAAAATCCCCTGGTGTCATTCTCGACAAGAAACTCAATCTACTCTCCCACATCAATTCCATTGCAAAGTCTACTCGATACCAACTGTGCCTTCTGTGGGGGATTCGTCGCTTCTTCCCGGAGCACGACCTTAAAACCCTGGTCCAATCGCTGGTTCTCTCCAGATTGGACTACTGCAATTCTCTTCTTACTGGCCTCCCCAAATCCCACCTGTCCCCCCTGAAGTCTGTTCTCCATTCAGCAGCTCGCTTCATATATGGGGCCAAAAGAAGCGACCACATCACACCCATTTTATCCACCCTCCGTTGGCTTCCCATAGAGGCAAGATCTATCTACAAGACTGCCTGTATCACCCACAAAGCCTCGCACTCCTCCTCCCCTCGCTACCTGGCGGATAAACTGAAACTCTCTGGAGGCTCCAGACCATCACGTAATGCGGAAAATGTATTGCTTGAACCTCCCACTTTCAAGAAGGAAAGATCGATGCCGCAATCCTTTTCAGGCAACGCGTGAGAATCTGGAACTCCCTTCCGCCTCAGCTCCGCACCACCACCTCCTCCCGGTCCTTCAAAACTGACCTCAAAGTTCTCCTCCTTCAAAGACACTTCCAAATCTAATTCACGCCCTCTATTTTCTGAAGGAAGTCCTTCCAGTATAGGAAATTCTGTTCTCCATGCCTATAGAAGTGCCTTCCCAGTGTGTTTTGTGTTTTGAGTGTCTGCCATTTAGTTCAGTATTATACCTCTACTTGTACTTTGTACTCTTTTGTAACATGCACACGTCACCTTTCCTTTTGTAACGTAGCGTTTGCTACCTCTTGCATTTTGTTTGCTTTTGATACATGCACAACGGCCACCACTGCCTCATGTAACGTAACTTTTGTTTTAGTGTCTGCCATTTATTGCAATTGTTTTCCTCTGTGTACTTTGTATGCTCTTGAAACCTGCACACGTCACTTTTTCCTTTTGTAAGTACCGTTTGCTACCTCTTGTATTTTGTTTGCTCCTGATACCTGCACAATTGTCACTATTGCATCATGTAACGTAACGTTTGATTTTGTAACATGCTCACTTGTAATTTTTCTCCTTATGTATCATTACTGCTCCTATTGTGAAGCGCTCTGACACCTTCGGGTAAAGTCCGCGCTATATAAAAACGCATTAAATAAAATACAAATAAAAAATAAAAAATAGATGCCACTGGTAATGTGTGCTTTTGGAGAGCCTGCAAATAGTTTTGCTTTTAGCAATGCTTTTTGTTTATACTGGCGAGGGCTCGGCAGCGTCAAAAAGAACAAAAAACGCAAAAATCATGACATAAGAAAACAGTCATTGGCAAAGCCAAAAGGCCTGCAGCCAGCTCCAGGACCGTTGGGTTTGCCAATGCTTGTTTTTATTTTATTTTATTTTTTTTAAATATATATGTTTGCGTATGATACTATTCGTGACGTCACACTGTGACTGCTCCAGAGGAAGGCAGAGTCGGAAGAGAGTGAAGCTACCTGTGATGAGGTCATTAGCCCTGATGACATCATGAACCCCTCACCCCACCATCAGCAGGGTCAGGAGGAGGCGGGGACAGCCAGGGGCCGGTGACACGTGCATTGAGGTGCACGTGGGGACGGCCCTCACTGCACTCTCACCACAGGGGGGCGCCACTTCCCTCGAGAGGCGGTTGCACTCTCAGCTCCGGTCTCTCTGCCCTCCTCTCTGTGTGACCCTCGTCCCTGGTCCTTCACTCTGGTGTCTGCCCTCTCTCCTCTCTCCCACTCTTTACTTCCCTCTCCTCTTGGCCTCTCAATCTTCCCCTCACTCACTCCGCCTCAAGTCTTTCCTCCCGGGTCTCTTTCTCCTCCCATCAACTTTCCCCAGTACAACCTAGCCTCTCTCCCTCCCACCTCACCCTCTCACCTCACCCCCTGCCCTCTCACCTCCCCCCGCTGTCCTCCCACCTCACCCCCTGTCCTCTCACCTCACCCCGCTGTCCTCTCACCTCCCCCTCTCACCTCACCCCCCCGTCCTCTCACTTCGGACTCTCCACTTCTAACTCTGCAAAAGACCCCACGGGCCTCACGCGTCAGCCAAGAGCTGCGAGTGACCCCGAGGGGAGTTTAGAGGGGCAAAGACCCCCAACGCCCCCGCCCCTCTCTGCATCTACCCCTTTCTTCCCCCACCCTCCGACCTGCACTCCTCCGTCTCTCCCCTGCTCTTCTACCCTCCCCCCTCTTGCCCCCCCCCTCCCTCTCCAGTGTCGTTACGAAGCTTGAGGGGCCCCTGTAAAGTACACAGTGGTGCCCCCTCCGGATCAGGTCAGGGTACTGTGCTGAGGGGCCCCTGGAGCTCGGGGCCCTCGCACTGCGGGGGCCTTTGTTATTCCACTGTCTCCCTCTCTCTCCTCATCTTTTGTGCCCTCTGCCTCCCTCTCCCCACCTCTGCCTCTCTTCCCTCCTCGAGCTCCGCCCCCTCGGACGCCCCTCCCCCGTCCATCCCTCCCTCCTCCCACTGACCTGCCCTCAGAGACGGGAAGGAGAGCCGAGGAAAGAGCTCAGAGCACCTGAGGGACCCGCAGGCGCCCTCGCACCCCTTCCGGTCCCACCTGTCCATGGATGCCTCCGGGGGACCCGGCTGGAGCTGCCCCAGCCCGTCCGGGCCGAGCCCCTAACTCTCACCGTCCTGGGACTGACCCTCTCGGAGGGTGTCACTCTTCTGCCCCAGCCGCAGCCCCCCCCCCCCCAGCGGACGGTCTCTTCTCTCCTTGGACTGTCTCTCCAACACTCCCCTCATTGCCTCTCTAACTCTCCTTGACTGTCACTCTCTCCAGCTGTCCTCTGACTGTCTCTCCAACTTTCCCGTCTCGACATCTCTCCCGACTGTTTCTCCAACTCTCCGCTACTATCTCTCCTCTCCCCTGAATTTCCAGCTCACTGCCTCTCCTAATCTGCAACTCTCCCCTGACTGTCCCTCCTGCTCACTCCTGACTGTCTCTCCTCTACACTGTCTGTCCAACTCTCCTCTACTGTCTCTCCTCTTCCCTGAATTTCTACCTCGCCTCTCACTGCCTCTCCTTCTCTGCAACTCTCCACTGACTGTCTCTCCAACACTCCATTGATTGTCACTTCCCTCCTCTGCCTCAAACTTTGCTCCACTTCGTGTTCACTTCGTGGGCTCCCACTTGGCCTTTGGCGGAGCTCCCTTTGGACCTCGGAACAGCTCCCTTTGACGTCATTGCAGTTCCCTTTGGACCTCGGAATAGCTCCCTTTGACGTCATTGCAGTTCCCTTTGGACCTCGGAATAGCTCCCTTTGGACGTCATTGCAGCTCTCGTTGGACCTCTCTGTAGCTCCCTTTGGACGTCATTGCAGTTCCCTTTGGACGTCATTGCAGCTCTCTTTGGACCTCTCTGTAGCTCCCTTTGGACGCCATTGCAGTTCCATTTGGACCTCGAAACAGCTCCATTTGGACCTCTTTGCAGCTCCCTTTGGACGTCATTGTAGCTCCCATTGGACCTCGGAACAGCTCCCTTTGGACCTCTTTGCAGCTCCCTTTGGACGTCATTGTAGCTCCATTTGGACCTCGGAACAGTTCCCTTTGGGCGTCGTTGCAGCTTACTTTGAACGTCATTTCAGCTCACTTTGGAGGTCGTTGCAAGTCACTTTGGGCGTCGTTGCAGCTCCCTTTGGGCGTCGTTGCAGCTCCCTTTGGGCGTCGTTGCAGCTCCCTTTGGACGTCATTGCCGCTCACTTTGGACGTCGTTGCAGGTCACTTTGGACGTCGTTGCAGGTCACTTTGGACGTCGTTGCAGCTCCCCTTCACTTTGAGGTACACATTATGATTATACATAGTTTAAGGCCCTTGACGTTGTCATGAGATGACGGGGTAATGCTGAACTATTGTAACTTTTTTGATTGGCGTCGAGGTTTGGGCTGTGGAGATGGTTTGGGCTGTGGAGATGGTTTGGGCTGTGGAGATGGTCTGGGCTGTTGAGATGGTCTGGGCTGTTGAGATGGTCTGGGCTGTGGAGATGGTCTGGGCTGTTGAGATGGTCTGGGCTGTGGAGATGGTCTGGGCTGTGGAGATGGTCTGGGCTGTTGAGATGGTCTGGGCTGTTGAGATGGTCTGGGCTGTGGAGATGGTTTGGGCTGTGGAGATGGAGATGGTTTGGGCTGTGGAGAGATGGGTTGGGCTGTGGAGAGATGGGTTGGGCTGTGGAGATGGTCTGGGCTGTGGAGATGAGTTGGGCTGTGGATATGGTTTGGGCTCTGGAGAGATGGTTTGGGCTGTGGAGATGGAGATGGTTTGGGCTGTGGAGAGATGGGTTGGGCTGTGGAGAGATGGGTTGGGCTGTGGAGATGGTCTGGGCTGTGGAGATGGTCTGGGCTGTGGAGATGAGTTGGGCTGTGGAGATGAGTTGGGCTGTGGATATGGTTTGGGCTCTGGAGAGATGGGTTGGGATGTGGAGATGGGTTGGGCTGTGGAGATGGGTTGGGCTGTGGAGATGGGTTGTGCTGGAGAGATGGGTTGTGCTGGAGAGATGGGTTGTGCTGGAGAGATGTGTTGGGCTGTGGAGATTGTTTGGGCTGGAGAGATGGTTTGGGCTGGAGAGATGGTTGGACTGCGGAGATGATTTGGGCTGCGGAGATGGCGTGGGCTCTGGAGAGATGGCTTGGGCTCTGGAGAGATGGCTTGGGCTCTGGAGAGATGGCTTGGGCTCTGGAGAGATGGCTTGGGCTCTGGAGAGATGGCTTGGGCTCTGGAGAGACGGTTTGCGCTCTGCGGAGATGGTTTGTGCTGGAGAGATGGTTTGGGGGTGCAGAGATGGTTTGGGCTCTAGAGAGATGGTTTGTGCTGGACAGATGGTTTGGGGAGATGGTATGGTCTGGGGGGATGGTATGGTCTGCTGAGGAGGTGGTTTGGGCTCTGGAGATGGTTTGGGCTGAGGAGGTGGTTTCGGCTGAGGAGGTGGTCTCGGCTGCTGAGGTGGTCTCGGCTGCTGAGGTGGTCTCGGCTGCTGAGATGGTTTGGGCTGTGGAGATGGTTTGGGCTGTGGAGATGGTTTGGGCTGTGGAGATGGTTTGGGCTGCGGAGATGGTTTGGGCTCTGGAGATGGTTTGGGCTGTGGAGATGGTTTGGGCTGTGGAGATGGTCTGCACTTGGGAGGTGGTCTGCACTGTGGAGGTTGTTTGGGCTGTGGAGATGGTTTAGGCTGTGTAGATGGTTTGGGCTGCGGAGATGGTTTGGGCTCTAGAGAGATGGTTTGTGCTCTAGAGAGATGGTTTGTGCTGGACAGATGGTGTGTGCTGGACAGATGGTTTAGGCTGGAGAGATGGTCTGGGGAGATGGTATGGTCTGGGGAGATGGCATGGTCTACGGAGAAGGTCTGGGCTGAGGAGGTGGTTTGGTCTGTGGAGATGGTTTGGTCTGTGGAGATGGTTTGGTCTGTGGAGATGGTTTGGGTTGTGGAGATGGTTTGGGTTGTGGAGATGGTTTGGGCTCTGGAGATGGTTTGGGCTCTGGAGATGGTTTGGGCTCTGGAGATGGTTTGGGCTCTGGAGATGGTTTGGGCTCTGGAGATGGTTTGGGCTCTGGAGATGGTTTGGGCTCTGGAGATGGTTTGGGCTCTGGAGATGGTTTGGGCTCTGGAGATGGTTTGGGCTCTGGAGATGGTTTGGGCTCTGGAGATGGTTTGGGCTCTGGAGATGGTTTGGGCTCTGGAGATGGTTTGGGCTCTGGAGATGGTTTGGGCTCTGGAGATGGTTTGGGCTCTGGAGATGGTTTGGGCTGTTTAGATGGTTTGGGCTGTTTAGATGGTTTGGGCTGTTTAGATGGTTTGGGCTGTTTAGAGGGTTTGGGTTGTTTAGAGGGTCTGGGCTGTGGCGATGGTCTGGGCTGTGGCGATGGTCTGGGCTGTGGCGATGGTCTGGGCTGTGGCGATGGTCTGGGCTGTGGCGATGGTCTGGGCTGTGGCGATGGTTTGGGCTGAGGAGATGGTTTGTGAGATGGTTTGGGCTGAGGAGATGGTTTGGGCTGTGGAGATGGTCTGGGCTGTGGAGATGGTCTGGGCTGAGGAGGTGGTTTGGGCTCTGGAGATGGTTTGGGCTCTGGAGATGGTTTGGGCTCTGGAGATGGTTTGGGCTCTGGAGATGGTTTGGGCTCTGGAGATGGCTTGGGCTCTGGAGATGGCTTGGGCTCTGGAGATGGTTTGGGCTCTGGAGATGGCTTGGGCTCTGGAGATGGCTTGGGCTCTGGAGATGGCTTGGGCTCTGGAGATGGCTTGGGCTCTGGAGATGGCTTGGGCTCTGGAGATGGTTTGGGCTCTGGAGATGGTTTGGGCTCTGGAGATGGTTTGGGCTCTGGAGATGGTTTGGGCTCTGGAGATGGTTTGGGCTCTGGAGATGGTTTGGGCTCTGGAGATGGTTTGGGCTCTGGAGATGGTTTGGGCTCTGGAGATGGTTTGGGCTCTGGAGATGGTTTGGGCTCTGGAGACGGTTTGGGCTCTGGAGACGGTCTGGGCTGTGGAGACGGTCTGGGCTGTGGAGACGGTCTGGGCTGTGGAGACGGTCTGGGCAGTGGAGACGGTCTGGGCAGTGGAGACGGTCTGGGCAGTGGAGACGGTCTGGGCTGTGGAGACGGTCTGGGCTGTGGAGACGGTCTGGGCTCTGGAGACGGTCTGGGCTGTGGAGACGGTCTGGGCTGTGGAGACGGTCTGGGCTGTGGAGACGGTCTGGGCTGTGGAGACGGTCTGGGCTGTGGAGACGGTCTGGGCTGTGGAGACGGTTTGGGCTGTGGAGATGGTCTGGGCTGAGGAGGTGGTTTGGATGTCTTGGGCTCTGGAGATGGTTTGGGCTGTGGAGACGGTTTGGGCTGTGGAGATGGTCTGGGCTGTGGAGATGGTCTGGGCTGAGGAGGTGGTTTGGATGGCTTGGGCTGTGGAGATGGTCTGGGCTGTGGAGATGGTCTGGGCTGTGGAGATGGTCTGGGCTGTGGAGATGGTCTGGGCAGTGGAGATGGTCTGGGCAGTGGAGATGGTCTGGGCAGTGGAGATGGTCTGGGCTGTGGAGATGGTCTGGGCTGTGGAGATGGTCTGGGCTGTGGAGATGGTCTGGGCTGTGGAGATGGTTTGGGCTGAGGAGGTGGTCTGGGCTGAGGAGGTGGTTTGGATGGCTTGGGCTCTGGAGATGGTCTGGGCTGTGGAGACGGTCTGTGCTGTGGAGATGGTTTGGGCTGTGGAGATGGTCTGGGCTGAGGAGGTGGTTTGGATGGCTTGGGCTGTGGAGATGGTCTGGGCTGTGGAGATGGTCTGTGCTCAGGAGCTGGTTTGGATGGTTTGGGCTCTGGAGGTGGTCTGTGCTGTCTGGAGGGCTGAGGGGATGGCACAAGCTAGATAGATGTTGTGATCTGAGGTGATGTCTTGAGGGCTTGAGGTGTGGAGGTAGTGGTGGGGGTGGAGTTGGAGGTGGAGATGTAAACAGTATATTTCCAGAGTGCGCCAGATCAGAGCTCTCCAGAGAGCTGCTCACAGCACCGAGGCCAGACATCGGTAGGTGCAAGTAATGGTGTCTGGGTGGTAACACAGACAGAGTGGGCACGCACTGGAGGGTGGTGGGCTAGGTAAAACAGGTGCCTCGGTGTGCCACAGGCAGCCCATGGCAGCGGGGCATGGGCTGGTTGTGGCCTCGGTGTCTGGTGGGGGTAGGGCAGGTGGGAAGGGAGGTGGGCACAGGGTTAAGCATTGATTGGTGAGTGGATTAGGGTGTCTGGGGAGGGGTGGGTACAGGTGGCATTGGCTGGTGGGTGGGTGGTGAGGTGGGCACAGGGTGGTGCATTGATTGGTCAGTGGATTAGGGTGTCTGGGGAGGGGTGGGTGCAGGTTGCATTGGCTGGTGGGTGGGTGGGGAGGTGGACACAGGGTGGTGCATTGATTGGTGAGTGGATTAAGGTGTTGAGGAGGGGGTACAGGTGGTATTTACTGGGTGGGGAGGGAGGTGGACACAGGGTGGTGCATTGATTGGTGAGTGGATTAGGGTGTCTGGGGAGGGGTGGGTACAGGTGGCATTGGCTGGTGGGTGGGTGGGGAGGGGGACACAGGGTGGTGCATTGATTGATGAGTGGATTAGGGTGTCTGGGGAGGGGTGGGTACAGGTGGCATTGGTGGGTGGGGAGGGAGGTGGGCACGGTGTTGCATTGATTGGTCAGTGGATTAGGGTGTCTGGGGAGGGGTGGGAACAGGTGGCATTGGTGGGTGGGGAGGGAGGTGGGCACAGGGTCGTGCATTGATTGGTGAGAGTATTAGGGTATCTGGGGAGGGGTGGCTAGAGGTGGCATTGGCTAGTGGGTGGGTGGTGAGGTGGGCACAGGGTGGTGCATTGATTGGTGAGTGGAGTAAGGTGTCTGGGGAGGAGTGGGTACAAGTGGCATTGGATGGTTGGGGAGGGCGGCCATATGTTTGGTGTATTAATTAGCCAATGGCTTCCGGTGGGGGAGGTGGGCACTGGGTGGTTTCTGTTGGGCACGGAAGTACGCAGGGACAGATGTATTGAAGGGGATCTGGTGTTTATTGTTTGGGGCGCTCAATAAAGAGAGGTGTTTGTGTGCGCCTCGGGGGTTGAGGGTAGATGTGAGGGCAGGGAGGAGAGGTGTTTGTGTGTGTGCTTCGAGGGTTGAGGGTAGCTGTGAGGGCAGGGAGGGGAGGTGTGTGTGTGTGTGTGTGTGTGCGCCTCGGGGGTTGAGGGTAGCTGTGAGGGCAGGGAGGGGAGGTGTGTGTGTGCCTCGGGGGTTGAGGGTAGCTGTGAGGGCAGGGAGGGGAGGTGTGTGTGTGCCTCGGGGGTTGAGGGTAGATGTGAGGGCAGGGAGGAGAGGTGTTTGTGTGTGCGCCTCGGGGTTTGAGGGTAGCTGTGAGGGCAGGGAGGGGAGGTGTGTGTGTGTGCCTCGGGGGTAGGGTAGCTGTGAGGGCAGGGAGGAGAGGTGTTTGTGTGTGTGCCTCGGGGTTGAGGGTAGCTGTGAGGGCAGGGAGGAGAGGTGTTTGTGTGTGTGCTTCGAGGGTTGAGGGTAGATGTGAGGGCAGGGAGGAGAGGTGTTTGTGTGTGTGCCTCGGGGGTTGAGGGTAGATGTGAGGGCAGGGAGGAGAGGTGTTTGTGTGTGTGCTTCGAGGGTTGAGGGTAGCTGTGAGGGCAGGGAGGGGAGGTGTGTGTGTGCCTCGAGGGTTGAGGGTAGCTGTGAGGGAAGGGAGGAGAGGTGTTTGTGTGTGTGCCTCGGGGTTGAGGGTAGCTGTGAGGGAAGGGAGGAGAGGTGTTTGTGTGTGTGCTTCGAGGGTTGAGGGTAGATGTGAGGGCAGGGAGGAGAGGTGTTTGTGTGTGTGCTTCGAGGGTTGAGGGTAGCTGTGAGGGCAGGGAGGGGAGGTGTGTGTGTGTGTGTGTGTGCGCCTCGGGGGTTGAGGGTAGCTGTGAGGGCAGGGAGGGGAGGTGTGTGTGTGCCTCGGGGGTTGAGGGTAGATGTGAGGGCAGGGAGGAGAGGTGTTTGTGTGTGTGCCTCGGGGGTTGAGGGTAGCTGTGAGGGCAGGGAGGGGAGGTGTGTGTGTGCCTCGGGGGTTGAGGGTAGATGTGAGGGCAGGGAGGAGAGGTGTTTGTGTGTGTGCCTCGGGGTTGAGGGTAGATGTGAGGGCAGGGAGGAGAGGTGTTTGTGTGTGTGCTTCGAGGGTTGAGGGTAGCTGTGAGGGCAGGGAGGGGAGGTGTGTGTGTGTGTGCGCCTCGGGGGTTGAGGGTAGCTGTGAGAGCAGGGAGGAGAGGTGTGTGTGTGTGTGCCTCGAGGGTTGAGGGTAGCTGTGAGGGCAGGGAGGGGAGGTGTGTGTGTGTGTGTGCCTCGAGGGTTGAGGGTAGCTGTGAGGGCAGGGAGGGGAGGTGTGTGTGTGTGCCTCGGGGGTTGAGGGTAGCTGTGAGGGCAGGGAGGAGAGGTGTGTGTGTGTGTGTGCCTTGAGGTTGATGTGAGGGCAGGGAGGTACTATGAGGCCTGAGGAGAGCAAGGCTCTGTACTATAATATCCAGGGCAAGTGGATTTCCGCGGCAGGGGAGCGCGGAATTATGCGGCAGGGTGGACTCAACTATGCAGCAAGAAAAAAAGGTGAAATATGTGGCATGAGGCTGCGCATACATTGTTAGAATTACGTCATCATTTCCTAATTTTTACACCCGGTAATGCTGTCTGGGCAAAGATTTCGCCTCTTTAGTGCCCGTTTAACAACAAAAGAGAGAAATAAGCAGCTTAGAGATGGCACTGCCACCATGGCAGGTCACCTTCGACTGGGGCAGATGGCACTTCCACCATGGCAGGTAACCTTTGCGCCTCCACTGGGGCAAACACCTTTCAACCTTTTCCAAAACATTTCATCCTTTGAGCCAGAAACATTTTTTTAAATCTGAAGAATGTGCAGTGGATGAAGGGTTATGTGGCAAATCCATTATTATTCGAAAAAACAGAGACTGCAGAGTTGCAGAATTCCAGTGGCCCTGATAATATCCGATGAGCTCAGGACCCAGTACTATAATATCAGAGGAGAGCAAGGCTCGGTACTATAATATCAGAGGAGAGCAAGGATCGGTACTATAATATCAGAGGAGAGCAAGGCTCGGTACTATAATATCAGAGGAGAGCAAGGATCTGTACTATAATATCAGAGGAGAGCAAGGCTCGGTACTATAATATCAGAGGAGAGCAAGGATCTGTACTATAATATCAGAGGAGAGCAAGGCTCGGTACTATAAGAGAGCAAGGCTCGGTACTATAATATCAGAGGAGAGCAAGGATCTGTACTATAATATCAGAGGAGAGCAAGGCTCGGTACTATAATATCAGAGGAGAGCAAGGATCTGTACTATAATATCAGAGGAGAGCAAGGCTCGGTACTATAATATCAGAGGAGAGCAAGGATCTGTACTATAATATCAGAGGAGAGCAAGGCTTGGTACTATAATATCAGAGGAGAGCAAGGATCTGTACTATAATATCAGAGGAGAGCAAGGCTCTGTACTATAATATCAGAGGAGAGCAAGGCTCTGTACTATAATATCAGAGGAGAGCAAGGATCAGTACTATAATATCAGAGGAGAGCAAGGCTCGGTACTATAATATCAGAGGAGAGCAAGGCTCGGTACTTGGTACTATAATATCAGAGGAGAGCAAGGCTTGGTACTATAATATCAGAGGAGAGCAAGGATCTGTACTATAATATCCAAGGAGAGCAAGGCTCGTTGCTAAAATATTGGTGTGTTCTACCTGTTGTATGTGGTATGTTGTGTCTGTATGTGGTGTGGTGTGTTGTGTCTACCTGGAGTGTCTGCCTGTTGTACGTGGAGTGTTCTGCCTGTTGTACGTGGAGTGTCCGTCTGTTGTATGTGGAGTGTCCGTCTGTTGTACGTGGAGTGTCCGCCTGTTGTACGTGGAGTGTCCGTCTGTTGTATTTGGAGTGTCCGTCTGTTGTATTTGGAGTGTCCGTCTGTTGTATTTGGAGTGTCCGCCTGTTGTACGTGGTGTGTTCTGCCTGTTGTACGTGGTGTGTTCTGCCTGATATACGTGGTGTGTTCTGCCACTTGTACGTGGTGTGTTCCGCCTGTTGTACGTGGAGTGTCTGCCTGTTGTATGTTGAATGTTCTGCCTGTTGTAATTGGAGTGTTCTGCCTCTTGTACGTGGTGTGTTCTGCCTGTTGTACGTGGTGTGTTCTGCCTGTTGTACGTGGCGTGTTCTGCCTGTTGTACGTGGAGTGTTCTGCCTGTTGTACGTGGTGTGTTGTGTCTGTATGTGGTGTGTTGTATCTACGTGGAGTGTTCTGCCTGTTGTATGTGGAGTGTTCTGCCTGTTGTATGTGGAGTGTCTGCCTGTTGTACGCGGAGTGTTCTACCTGTTGTACGTGTTGTGTTCTGTCTGTTGTATGTGTTCTGTTCTGCCTATTGTACGTGGTGCGTTGTGTAAGTATGTGGTGTGTTGTGTCTACATGGAGTGTTCTGCCTGTTGTAGGTGGAGTGTTCTGCCTGTTGTAGGTGGAGTTTTCTGGCTGTTGTAGGTGGAGTGTTCTGGCTGTTGTAGGTGGAGTGTTCTGCCTGTTGTACGTGGAGTGTTCTGCCTGTTGTACGTGGTGTGTTGTGTAAGTATGTGGTGTGTTGTGTCTACGTGGAGTGTCTGCCTGTTGTAGGTGGAGTGTTCTGCCTGTTGTACGTGGAGTGTTCTGTCTGTTTGTGGAGTTTTCTGTCTGTTGTGCGTGGAGTGTTCTGTCTGTACGCAGTGTGTTCTGTCTGTACGCAGTTTGTTCTGTCTGTACGTGGAGGGTTCTGCCTGTTGTGTGTTCTGCCTGTTGTAGTTGGAGTGTTCTGCCTGTTGTAGTTGGAGTGTTCTGCCTGTTGTACGTGGAGTGTTCTGTCTGTTTGTGGAGTTTTCTGTCTGTTGTGCGTGGAGTGTTCTGTCTGTACGCAGTGTGTTCTGTCTGTACGTGGAGGGTTCTGCCTGTTGTGTGTTCTGCCTGTTGTAGTTGGAGTGTTCTACCTGTTGTACGTGGAGTGTTCTGTCTGTTTGTGGAGTTTTCTGTCTGTTGTGCGTGGAGTGTTCTGTCTGTACGCAGTGTGTTCTGTCTGTACATGGTGTGTTCTTTCTGTCGCAGTGTGTTCTGTCTGTACGTGTTGTGTTATGTCTGTATGCAGTAAATTCTGTTGTGTGAGGTGTGCTCTGTCTGTTGAGGGTGTGTTCTGTCTGTTGCATATGTTGTGTTCTCTCTGTTGAAAGTGTATGTTTTGTCTGTGTTGTAGGTGGTGTGTTCTCTCTGTTGTACGCAGTGTGTTCTGCCTATTGTACGTGGAGTGCTCTGTCTGTTGCACGTGGTGTGTTCTGCCTGTTGTATATAGTGGGTTCTGTCTGTACGTGGTGTGTTCTGTGTGTTGTATGGGGTGTGTTCTGCCTGTTGTACATGGTGTGTTCTCTCTGTTGTACGTGGTGTGTTGTGTCTGTTGTACGTGGTGTGTTGTGTCTGTTGTATGTGGTGTGTTGTGTCTGTTGTACGTGGTGTGTTGTGTCTGTATGTTGTGTGTTCTGGCTGTTGTACGTGGAGTGTTCTGCCTGTTGTGCGTTCTGCCTGTTGTACGTGGAGTGTTCTGCTTGTTGTAGGTGGTGTGTTCTCTCTGTTGTACGCAGTGTGTTCTGTCTGTTGTACGTGGAGTGCTCTGTCTGTTGCACGTGGTGTGTTCTGCCTGTTGTATATAGTGGGTTCTGTCTGTACGTGGTGTGTTCTGTGTGTTGTATGGGGTGTGTTCTGCCTGTTGTACGTGGTGTGTTGTGTCTGTTGTATGTGGTGTGTTGTGTCTGTTGTATGTGGTGTGTTGTGTCTGTTGTACGTGGTGTGTTGTGTCTGTATGTTGTGTGTTCTGGCTGTTGTACGTGGAGTGTTCTGCCTGTTGTGTGTTCTGCCTGTTGTACGTGGAGTGTTCTGCCTGTTGTACATGGAGTGTCTGTCAGTTGTACGTGGAGTGTTCTGCCTGTTGTACGTGGTGTGTTCTGCCTGTTGTACGTGGTGTGTTGTGCCTGTTGTACGTGGTGTGTTGTGTCTGTTGTATGTGGTGTGTTGTGTCTGTATGTTGTGTGTTCTGGCTGTTGTACGTGGAGTGTTCCTCCTGTTGTGTGTTCTGCCTGTTTACGTGGAGTGTTCTGCATGCTGTACGTGGAGTGTTCTGCCTGTTGTGTGTTCTGCCTGTTGTGTGTTCTGCCAGTTGTACGTGGAGTGTTCTGCATGCTGTACGTGGAGTGTTCTGCCTGTTGTACGTGGAGTGTTCTGCCTGTTGTACGTAGAGTGTCTGTCAGTTGTACGTGGAGTGTTCTGCCTGTTGTACGTGGAGTGCCTGCCTGTTGTACGTGGAGTGTTCTGCCTGTTGTACGTGGAGTGTTCTGCCTGTTGTACGTGGAGTGTTCTGCCTGTTGTACGTGGAGTGTTCTGCCTGTTGTACGTGGAGTGCCTGCCTGTTGTACGTGGAGTGTTCTGCCTGTTGTACGTGGAGTATTCTGCCTGTTGTATGTGGAGTGTTCTGCCTGTTGTACGTGGAGTGTTCTGCCTGTTGTACGTGGAGTGTTCTGCCTGTTGTACGTGGAGTGTTCTGCCTGTTGTACGTACGTGGAGTGTTCTGCCTGTTGTTCGTGGAGTGTTCTGCCTGTTGTTCGTGGAGTGTTCTGCCTGTTGTACGTGGAGTGTTCTGCCTGTTGTACGTGGAGTGTTCTGCCTGTTGTACGTGGAGTGTTCTGCCTGTTGTCTGTTCTGCCTGTTGTACGTGGAATGTTCTGCCTGTTGTACGTGGAGTGTTCTGCCTGTTGTGTGTTCTGCCTGTTGTACGTGGAGTGTTCTGCCTGTTGTACGTGGAGTGTTGTGTCTGTACGTGGTGTGTTGTGTCTGTTGTACGTGGAGTGTTCTGCCTGTTGTGTGTTCTGCCTGTTGTACGTGGAGTGTTCTGCCTGTTGTACGTGGAGTGTTCTGCCTGTTGTACGTGGAGTGTTCTGCCTGTTGTACATGGAGTGTTCTGCCTGTTGTACATGGAGTGTTCTGCCTGTTGTACGTGGAGTGTTCGCCTGTTGTGTGTTCTGCCTGTTGTACGTGGAGTGTTCTGCCTGTTGTACGTGGAGTGTTCTGCCTGTTGTACGTGGAGTGTTCTGCCTGTTGTACGTGGAGTGTTCTGTCTGTGGAGTTTTCTGTCTGTTGTGCGTGGAGTGTTCTGTCTGTACGCAGTGTGTTCTGTCTGTACGTGGTGTGTTCTTTCTGTCGCAGTGTGTTCTGTCTGTACGTGGTGTGTTATGTCTGTATGCAGTAAATTCTGTTGTGTGAGGTGTGCTCTGTCTGTTGAGGGTGTGTTCTGTCTGTTGCATATGTTGTGTTCTGTCTGTTGAAAGTGTATGTTTTGTCTGTGTTGTAGGTGGTGTGTTCTCTCTGTTGTACGTGGTGTGTTCTGCCTGTTGTATGGGGTGTGTTGTGTCTGTTGTACGTGCTGTGTTGTGTCTGTTGTACGTGGTGTGTTGTGTCTGTTGTACGTGGTGTGTTGTGTCTGTTGTATGTGGTGTGTTGTGTCTGTATGTTGTGTGTTCTGGCTGTTGTACGTGGAGTGTTCTGCCTGTTGTGTGTTCTCTCTGTTGTACGCAGTGTGTTCTGCCTGTTGTACGTGGAGTGCTCTGTCTGTTGCACGTGGTGTGTTCTGCCTGTTGTATATAGTGGGTTCTGTCTGTACGTGGAGTGTCTGTCAGTTGTACGTGGAGTGTTCTGCCTGTTGTACGTGGTGTGTTGTGTCTGTTGTACGTGGTGTGTTGTGTCTGTTGTACGTGGTGTGTTGTGTCTGTATGTTGTGTGTTCTGGCTGTTGTACGTGGAGTGTTCCTCCTGTTGTGTGTTCTGCCTGTTGTACGTGGAGTGTTCTGCATGCTGTACGTGGAGTGTTCTGCCTGTTGTATGTGGAGTGTTCTGTCTGTTGTACGGGGAGTGTTCTGCCTGTTGTGTGTTCTGCCTGTTGTGTGTTCTGCCTATTGTACGTGGAGTGTTCTGCATGCTGTACGTGGAGTGTTCTGCATGCTGTACGTGGAGTGTTCTGCCTGTTGTACGTGGAGTGTTCTGCCTGTTGTACGTGGAGTGTTCTGCCTGTTGTACGTGGAGTGTCCGTCTGTTGTATGTGGAGTGTCCGTCTGTTGTATGTGGAGTGTCCGCCTGTTGTACGTGGAGTGTCCGCCTGTTGTACGTGGAGTGTCCGTCTGTTGTATTTGGAGTGTCCGTCTGTTGTATTTGGAGTGTCCGTCTGTTGTATTTGGAGTGTCCGCCTGTTGTACGTGGTGTGTTCTGCCTGTTGTACGTGGTGTGTTCTGCCTGATATACGTGGTGTGTTCTGCCACTTGTACGTGGTGTGTTCTGCCTGTTGTACGTGGAGTGTCTGCCTGTTGTATGTTGAATGTTCTGCCTGTTGTAATTGGAGTGTTCTGCCTCTTGTACGTGGTGTGTTCTGCCTGTTGTACGTGGTGTGTTCTGCCTGTTGTACGTGGCGTGTTCTGCCTGTTGTACGTGGAGTGTTCTGCCTGTTGTACGTGGTGTGTTGTGTCTGTATGTGGTGTGTTGTATCTACGTGGAGTGTTCTGCCTGTTGTATGTGGAGTGTTCTGCCTGTTGTATGTGGAGTGTTCTGCCTGTTGTATGTGGAGTGTCTGCCTGTTGTACGCGGAGTGTTCTGCCTGTTGTACGTGGAGTGTTCTGCCTGTTGTACGTGGAGTGTTCTGTCTGTGGAGTTTTCTGTCTGTTGTGCGTGGAGTGTTCTGTCTGTACGCAGTGTGTTCTGTCTGTACGTGGTGTGTTCTTTCTGTCGCAGTGTGTTCTGTCTGTACGTGGTGTGTTATGTCTGTATGCAGTAAATTCTGTTGTGTGAGGTGTGCTCTGTCTGTTGAGGGTGTGTTCTGTCTGTTGCATATGTTGTGTTCTGTCTGTTGAAAGTGTATGTTTTGTCTGTGTTGTAGGTGGTGTGTTCTCTCTGTTGTACGTGGTGTGTTCTGCCTGTTGTATGGGGTGTGTTGTGTCTGTTGTACGTGCTGTGTTGTGTCTGTTGTACGTGGTGTGTTGTGTCTGTTGTACGTGGTGTGTTGTGTCTGTTGTATGTGGTGTGTTGTGTCTGTATGTTGTGTGTTCTGGCTGTTGTACGTGGAGTGTTCTGCCTGTTGTGTGTTCTCTCTGTTGTACGCAGTGTGTTCTGCCTGTTGTACGTGGAGTGCTCTGTCTGTTGCACGTGGTGTGTTCTGCCTGTTGTATATAGTGGGTTCTGTCTGTACGTGGAGTGTCTGTCAGTTGTACGTGGAGTGTTCTGCCTGTTGTACGTGGTGTGTTGTGTCTGTTGTACGTGGTGTGTTGTGTCTGTTGTACGTGGTGTGTTGTGTCTGTATGTTGTGTGTTCTGGCTGTTGTACGTGGAGTGTTCCTCCTGTTGTGTGTTCTGCCTGTTGTACGTGGAGTGTTCTGCATGCTGTACGTGGAGTGTTCTGCCTGTTGTATGTGGAGTGTTCTGTCTGTTGTACGGGGAGTGTTCTGCCTGTTGTGTGTTCTGCCTGTTGTGTGTTCTGCCTATTGTACGTGGAGTGTTCTGCATGCTGTACGTGGAGTGTTCTGCATGCTGTACGTGGAGTGTTCTGCCTGTTGTACGTGGAGTGTTCTGCCTGTTGTACGTGGAGTGTTCTGCCTGTTGTACGTGGAGTGTCCGTCTGTTGTATGTGGAGTGTCCGTCTGTTGTATGTGGAGTGTCCGCCTGTTGTACGTGGAGTGTCCGCCTGTTGTACGTGGAGTGTCCGTCTGTTGTATTTGGAGTGTCCGTCTGTTGTATTTGGAGTGTCCGTCTGTTGTATTTGGAGTGTCCGCCTGTTGTACGTGGTGTGTTCTGCCTGTTGTACGTGGTGTGTTCTGCCTGATATACGTGGTGTGTTCTGCCACTTGTACGTGGTGTGTTCTGCCTGTTGTACGTGGAGTGTCTGCCTGTTGTATGTTGAATGTTCTGCCTGTTGTAATTGGAGTGTTCTGCCTCTTGTACGTGGTGTGTTCTGCCTGTTGTACGTGGTGTGTTCTGCCTGTTGTACGTGGCGTGTTCTGCCTGTTGTACGTGGAGTGTTCTGCCTGTTGTACGTGGTGTGTTGTGTCTGTATGTGGTGTGTTGTATCTACGTGGAGTGTTCTGCCTGTTGTATGTGGAGTGTTCTGCCTGTTGTATGTGGAGTGTTCTGCCTGTTGTATGTGGAGTGTCTGCCTGTTGTACGCGGAGTGTTCTACCTGTTGTACGTGTTGTGTTCTGTCTGTTGTATGTGTTCTGTTCTGCCTATTGTACGTGGTGCGTTGTGTAAGTATGTGGTGTGTTGTGTCTACATGGAGTGTTCTGCCTGTTGTAGGTGGAGTGTTCTGCCTGTTGTAGGTGGAGTTTTCTGGCTGTTGTAGGTGGAGTGTTCTGCCTGTTGTACGTGGAGTGTTCTGCCTGTTGTACGTGGTGTGTTGTGTAAGTATGTGGTGTGTTGTGTCTACGTGGAGTGTCTGCCTGTTGTAGGTGGAGTGTTCTGCCTGTTGTACGTGGAGTGTTCTGTCTGTTTGTGGAGTTTTCTGTCTGTTGTGCGTGGAGTGTTCTGTCTGTACGCAGTGTGTTCTGTCTGTACGCAGTTTGTTCTGTCTGTACGTGGAGGGTTCTGCCTGTTGTGTGTTCTGCCTGTTGTAGTTGGAGTGTTCTGCCTGTTGTAGTTGGAGTGTTCTGCCTGTTGTACGTGGAGTGTTCTGTCTGTTTGTGGAGTTTTCTGTCTGTTGTGCGTGGAGTGTTCTGTCTGTACGCAGTGTGTTCTGTCTGTATGCAGTGTGTTCTGTCTGTACGTGGAGGGTTCTGCCTGTTGTGTGTTCTGCCTGTTGTACGTGGAGTGTTCTACCTGTTGTACGTGGAGTGTTCTGTCTGTTTGTGGAGTTTTCTGTCTGTTGTGCGTGGAGTGTTCTGTCTGTACGCAGTGTGTTCTGTCTGTACATGGTGTGTTCTTTCTGTCGCAGTGTGTTCTGTCTGTACGTGTTGTGTTATGTCTGTATGCAGTAAATTCTGTTGTGTGAGGTGTGCTCTGTCTGTTGAGGGTGTGTTCTGTCTGTTGCATATGTTGTGTTCTCTCTGTTGAAAGTGTATGTTTTGTCTGTGTTGTAGGTGGTGTGTTCTCTCTGTTGTACGCAGTGTGTTCTGCCTATTGTACGTGGAGTGCTCTGTCTGTTGCACGTGGTGTGTTCTGCCTGTTGTATATAGTGGGTTCTGTCTGTACGTGGTGTGTTCTGTGTGTTGTATGGGGTGTGTTCTGCCTGTTGTACATGGTGTGTTCTCTCTGTTGTACGTGGTGTGTTGTGTCTGTTGTACGTGGTGTGTTGTGTCTGTTGTATGTGGTGTGTTGTGTCTGTTGTACGTGGTGTGTTGTGTCTGTATGTTGTGTGTTCTGGCTGTTGTACGTGGAGTGTTCTGCCTGTTGTGCGTTCTGCCTGTTGTACGTGGAGTGTTCTGCTTGTTGTAGGTGGTGTGTTCTCTCTGTTGTACGCAGTGTGTTCTGTCTGTTGTACGTGGAGTGCTCTGTCTGTTGCACGTGGTGTGTTCTGCCTGTTGTATATAGTGGGTTCTGTCTGTACGTGGTGTGTTCTGTGTGTTGTATGGGGTGTGTTCTGCCTGTTGTACGTGGTGTGTTGTGTCTGTTGTATGTGGTGTGTTGTGTCTGTTGTATGTGGTGTGTTGTGTCTGTTGTACGTGGTGTGTTGTGTCTGTATGTTGTGTGTTCTGGCTGTTGTACGTGGAGTGTTCTGCCTGTTGTGTGTTCTGCCTGTTGTACGTGGAGTGTTCTGCCTGTTGTACATGGAGTGTCTGTCAGTTGTACGTGGAGTGTTCTGCCTGTTGTACGTGGTGTGTTCTGCCTGTTGTACGTGGTGTGTTGTGCCTGTTGTACGTGGTGTGTTGTGTCTGTTGTATGTGGTGTGTTGTGTCTGTATGTTGTGTGTTCTGGCTGTTGTACGTGGAGTGTTCCTCCTGTTGTGTGTTCTGCCTGTTTACGTGGAGTGTTCTGCATGCTGTACGTGGAGTGTTCTGCCTGTTGTGTGTTCTGCCTGTTGTGTGTTCTGCCAGTTGTACGTGGAGTGTTCTGCATGCTGTACGTGGAGTGTTCTGCCTGTTGTACGTGGAGTGTTCTGCCTGTTGTACGTAGAGTGTCTGTCAGTTGTACGTGGAGTGTTCTGCCTGTTGTACGTGGAGTGCCTGCCTGTTGTACGTGGAGTGTTCTGCCTGTTGTACGTGGAGTGTTCTGCCTGTTGTACGTGGAGTGTTCTGCCTGTTGTACGTGGAGTGTTCTGCCTGTTGTACGTGGAGTGCCTGCCTGTTGTACGTGGAGTGTTCTGCCTGTTGTACGTGGAGTATTCTGCCTGTTGTATGTGGAGTATTCTGCCTGTTGTACGTGGAGTGTTCTGCCTGTTGTACGTGGAGTGTTCTGCCTGTTGTACGTGGAGTGTTCTGCCTGTTGTACGTGGAGTGTTCTGCCTGTTGTACGTGGAGTGTTCTGCCTGTTGTACGTACGTGGAGTGTTCTGCCTGTTGTTCGTGGAGTGTTCTGCCTGTTGTTCGTGGAGTGTTCTGCCTGTTGTACGTGGAGTGTTCTGCCTGTTGTACGTGGAGTGTTCTGCCTGTTGTCTGTTCTGCCTGTTGTACGTGGAATGTTCTGCCTGTTGTACGTGGAGTGTTCTGCCTGTTGTGTGTTCTGCCTGTTGTACGTGGAGTGTTCTGCCTGTTGTACGTGGAGTGTTGTGTCTGTACGTGGTGTGTTGTGTCTGTTGTACGTGGAGTGTTCTGCCTGTTGTGTGTTCTGCCTGTTGTACGTGGAGTGTTCTGCCTGTTGTACGTGGAGTGTTCTGCCTGTTGTACGTGGAGTGTTCTGCCTGTTGTACATGGAGTGTTCTGCCTGTTGTACATGGAGTGTTCTGCCTGTTGTACGTGGAGTGTTCGCCTGTTGTGTGTTCTGCCTGTTGTACGTGGAGTGTTCTGCCTGTTGTACGTGGAGTGTTCTGCCTGTTGTACGTGGAGTGTTCTGTCTGTGGAGTTTTCTGTCTGTTGTGCGTGGAGTGTTCTGTCTGTACGCAGTGTGTTCTGTCTGTACGTGGTGTGTTCTTTCTGTCGCAGTGTGTTCTGTCTGTACGTGGTGTGTTATGTCTGTATGCAGTAAATTCTGTTGTGTGAGGTGTGCTCTGTCTGTTGAGGGTGTGTTCTGTCTGTTGCATATGTTGTGTTCTGTCTGTTGAAAGTGTATGTTTTGTCTGTGTTGTAGGTGGTGTGTTCTCTCTGTTGTACGTGGTGTGTTCTGCCTGTTGTATGGGGTGTGTTGTGTCTGTTGTACGTGCTGTGTTGTGTCTGTTGTACGTGGTGTGTTGTGTCTGTTGTACGTGGTGTGTTGTGTCTGTTGTATGTGGTGTGTTGTGTCTGTTGTATGTGGTGTGTTGTGTCTGTATGTTGTGTGTTCTGGCTGTTGTACGTGGAGTGTTCTGCCTGTTGTGTGTTCTCTCTGTTGTACGCAGTGTGTTCTGCCTGTTGTACGTGGAGTGCTCTGTCTGTTGCACGTGGTGTGTTCTGCCTGTTGTATATAGTGGGTTCTGTCTGTACGTGGAGTGTCTGTCAGTTGTACGTGGAGTGTTCTGCCTGTTGTACGTGGTGTGTTGTGTCTGTTGTACGTGGTGTGTTGTGTCTGTTGTACGTGGTGTGTTGTGTCTGTATGTTGTGTGTTCTGGCTGTTGTACGTGGAGTGTTCCTCCTGTTGTGTGTTCTGCCTGTTGTACGTGGAGTGTTCTGCATGCTGTATGTGGAGTGTTCTGCCTGTTGTATGTGGAGTGTTCTGTCTGTTGTACGGGGAGTGTTCTGCCTGTTGTGTGTTCTGCCTGTTGTGTGTTCTGCCTATTGTACGTGGAGTGTTCTGCATGCTGTACGTGGAGTGTTCTGCATGCTGTACGTGGAGTGTTCTGCCTGTTGTACGTGGAGTGTTCTGCCTGTTGTACGTGGAGTGTTCTGCCTGTTGTTCGTGGAGTGTTCTGCCTGTTGTTCGTGGAGTGTTCTGCCTGTTGTACGTGGAGTGTTCTGCCTGTTGTACGTGGAGTGTTCTGCCTGTTGTACGTGGAGTGTTCTGCATGTTGTACGTGGAGTGTTCTGCATGCTGTACGTGGAGTGTTCTGCCTGTTGTACGTGGAGTGTTCTGCCTGTTCGTGGAATGTTCTGCCTGTTGTGTGTTCTGCCTGTTGTACGTGGAGTGTTCTGCCTGTTGTACGTGGAGTGTTCTGCCTGTTGTACGTGGAGTGTTCTGCCTGTTGTACGTGGAGTGTTCTGCCTGTTGTACGTGGAGTGTTCTGCCTGTTGTACGTGGAGTGTTCTGCCTGTTGTGTGTTCTGCCTGTTGTACGTGGAGTGTTCTGCATGCTGTACGTGGAGTGTTCTGCCTGTTGTACGTGGAGTGTTCTGCCTGTTGTGTGTTCTCTGTTGTACGTGGAGTGTTCTGGCTGTTGTACGTGGAGTGTTCTGCCTGTTGTACGTGGAGTGTTCTGCATGCTGTACGTGGAGTGTTCTGCATGCTGTACGTGGAGTGTTCTGCATGCTGTACGTGGAGTGTTCTGCCTGTTGTACGTGGAGTGTTCTGCCTGTTGTACGTGGAGTGTTCTGCCTGTTGTACGTGGAGTGTTCTGCCTGTTGTACGTGGAGTGTTCTGCCTGTTGTACGTGGAGTGTTCTGCCTGTTGTGTGTTCTGCCTGTTGTACGTGGAGTGTTCCGCCTGTTGTACGTGGAGTGTTCTGCCTGTTGTGTGTTGTGGCTGTTGTACGTGGAGTTTCTGTCAGTTGTACGTGGAGTGTTTTGCCTGTTGTACGTGGAGTGTCCGTCTGTTCTACGTGGTGTGTTCTGCCTGTTGTACGTGGAGTGTTCTGCCTGTTGTACGTGGAGTGTTCTGCCTGTTGTGCGTGGTGTGTTCTGCCTGTTGTACGTGGAGTGTCCGTCTGTTATACGTGGTGTGTTCTGCCTGTTGTTCGTGGAGTGTCCGTCTGTTATACGTGGTGTGTTCTGCCTGTTGTACGTGGAGTGTTCTGCCTGTTGTACGTGGAGTGTTCTGCCTGTTGTACGTGGAGTGTTCTGCCTGTTGTACGTGGAGTGTTCTGCCTGTTGTACGTGGTGTGTTCTGCCTGTTGTTCGTGGAGTTTTCTGCCTGTTGTACGTGGAGTGTTCTGCCTGTTGTACGTGGAGTGTTCTGCCTGTTATTCGTGGAGTGTTCTGCCTGTTGTATGTGGAGTGTTCTGCCTGTTGTGTGTTCTGCCTGTTGTACGTGGAGTGTTCTGCATGCTGTACGTGGAGTGTTCTGCCTGTTGTACGTGGAGTGTTCTGCCTGTTGTTCGTGGAGTGTTCTGCCTGTTGTATGTGGAGTGTTCTGCCTGTTGTGTGTTCTGCCTGTTGTACGTGGTGTGTTCTGCCTGTTGTACGTGGAGTGTTCTGCCTGTTGTACGTGGAGTGTTCTGCCTGTTGTTCGTGGAGTGTTCTGCCTGTTGTTCGTGGAGTGGTCTGCCTGTTGTATGTGGAGTGTTCTGCCTGTTGTGTGTTCTGCCTGTTGTACGTGGTGTGTTCTGCCTGTTGTATGTGGAGTGTTCTGCCTGTTGTTCGTGGAGTGTTCTGTCTGCATGCTGTACGTGGAGTGTTCTGCCTGTTGTACGTGGAGTGTTCTGCCTGTTGTTCGTGGAGTGTTCTGCCTGTTGTTCGTGGAGTGTTCTGCCTGTTGTATGTGGAGTGTTCTGCCTGTTGTGTGTTCTGCCTGTTGTACGTGGTGTGTTCTGCCTGTTGTACGTGGAGTGTTCCGCCTGTTGTACGTGGAGTGTTCTGCCTGTTGTGTGTTCTGGCTGTTGTACGTGGAGTTTCTGTCAGTTGTACGTGGAGTGTTTTGCCTGTTGTACGTGGAGTGTTCTGCCTGTTGTACGTGGAGTGTCCGTCTGTTATACGTGGTGTGTTCTGCCTGTTGTACGTGGAGTGTTCTGCCTGTTGTACGTGGAGTGTTCTGCCTGTTGTGCGTGGTGTGTTCTGCCTGTTGTACGTGGAGTGTCCGTCTGTTATACGTGGTGTGTTCTGCCTGTTGTTCGTGGAGTGTCCGTCTGTTATACGTGGTGTGTTCTGCCTGTTGTACGTGGAGTGTTCTGCCTGTTGTACGTGGAGTGTTCTGCCTGTTGTACGTGGTGTGTTCTGCCTGTTGTACGTGGTGTGTTCTGCCTGTTGTACGTGGTGTGTTCTGCCTGTTGTTCGTGGAGTTTTCTGCCTGTTGTACGTGGAGTGTTCTGCCTGTTGTACGTGGAGTGTTCTGCCTGTTATTCGTGGAGTGTTCTGCCTGTTGTATGTGGAGTGTTCTGCCTGTTGTGTGTTCTGCCTGTTGTACGTGGAGTGTTCTGCATGCTGTACGTGGAGTGTTCTGCCTGTTGTACGTGGAGTGTTCTGCCTGTTGTTCGTGGAGTGTTCTGCCTGTTGTACGTGGAGTGGTCTGCCTGTTGTGTGTTCTGCCTGTTGTACGTGGAGTGTTCTGCCTGTTGTACGTGGAGTGTTCTGCCTGTTGTTCGTGGAGTGTTCTGCCTGTTGTTCGTGGAGTGTTCTGCCTGTTGTATGTGGAGTGTTCTGCCTGTTGTGGTTCTGCCTGTTGTACGTGGAGTGTTCTGCATGCTGTACGTGGAGTGTTCTGCCTGTTGTACGTGAAGTGTTCTGCCTGTTGTACGTGGAGTGTTCTGCCTGTTGTACGTGGAGTGTTCTGCCTGTTGTACGTGGAGTGTTCTGCCTGTTGTACGTGGAGTGTTCTGCCTGTTGTTCGTGGAGTGTTCTGCCTGTTGTATGTGGAGTGTTCTGCCTGTTGTGTGTTCTGCCTGTTGTACGTGGAGTGTTCTGCATGCTGTACGTGGAGTGTTCTGCATGCTGTACGTGGAGTGTTCTGCCTGTTGTTCGTGGAGTGTTCTGCCTGTTGTACATGGTGTGTTCTGCCTGTTGTACGTGGTGTGTTGTGTCTGTACGTGGTGTGTTGTCTGTATGTGGTGTGTTCTGTCTCTTGTGTTGAAAGGTGCACACATAACAACACACCAGTTGTGCGCCACCAGGATAGTGAACTGTGTTGGGTGGGGGGGGGTGGACAGGCAGATCAGCAGTTTGGGGAGGCGGCGGTAGGAATTGCTGTTTGCATTGGAGGGGGTTGGTGTTGCCATGGCGACCAGACTAACATTTCGCCTCGCCTGTCTCTCCCTTGGAGTCCGGAGCCTGGCAGGACCCTGGTGCCCATGTCTGTACCTCCTCGGGGGGTGGCAGCGCCTGTCCTGTCATAGGAGCCCCCACCAGTGTACAGCTGCCCCTCCCGGGAGGGCACCTCTGGTCAGTGCCACTGACCCACACTGTCCAAGAAAGGAAGCAGCAAGCGTACCTATGACGTCACTAGGGTAGTGCCTGCATCATGGGTTCTTGTGTGGAAGCTCTCTTGAATGGGGTCTGCCCAGAGTGATGGGCACGTGTTTGCTGGCACCACGAGCCTGGCACACCTGGCAGACCCTTCTCCTGAAGCCGTCCAAGGTGCTTCGAGGTGACACTCAGGTGGTAAAAGCGCTGCCCCTGCTCACGGCATGAAAACACCCGGAGCTTGATTCCTAAAATGTAGACGTTACACACGTTACATGATATGTGCAAATGTAGGGAGTGCACCAGGAGCCACGGAGTAATGGTGAACATGTGTCACCATTTACACGTGTACCCATGTAGAGAGTGCACCAGCAGCCATGGAGTAATGGTGAATACGTGTCACCATTGACACGTGTACAGATGTAGCGAGTGCACGAGTGTGCACCAGGAGCCACGGAGTAATGGTGAACACGTGTCACTATTTACACGTGTACAGATGTAGCGAGTGCACGAGTGTGCACCAGGAGCCACGGAGTAATGGTGAATACGTGTCACCATTGACACGTGTACAGATGTAGAGAGTGCACGAGAGTGCACCAGGAGCCACGGAGTAATGGTGAACATGTGTCACCATTTACACGTGTACCCATGTAGAGAGTGCACCAGCAGCCATGGAGTAATGGTGAACACGTGTCACCATTTACACGTGTACAGATTTAAAGAATGCACCAGGAGCCACAGAGTAAAGTAATGGTGAACTCTTAGTAATTCACACATGCCACCATTGACACGTGTGCAGATGTAGGGAGTGCACCAGCAGCCAGGGAGTAATGGTGATTGAAACGTCGCTGTACACCTGATAGCCAGGCCCCTGACGCCTCCACTGACCTTGGGAAGGTGCACTGTCCCAGCGGGTGTGAACCTAACCCACGCCCCTGGGGCAGTGGAACAGCCCCCCAGCACCCCTCCTCTGCGCATCCCCTAGCGCCCCTGACGCCTCCACTGACCTTGGGAAGGTGCACTGTCCCAGCGGGTGTGAACCTAACCCACGCCCCTGGGGCAGTGAAACAGCACCCCCCCCCTCACCCCCTACCGCCTGCACTGTCACCCCTCCTCTGCGCATCCCCTAGCGCCCCTGACGCCTCCACTGACCTTGGGAAGGTGCACTGTCCCAGCGGGTGTGAACCTAACCCACGCCCCTGGGGCAGTGGAACAGCCCCCCAGCACCCCTCCTCTGCGCATCCCCTAGCGCCCCTGACGCCTCCGCTGACCTTGGGCGCACGGAGTCTTGGTGTCCCCGGCAACAGTAATCTGTATAAAGCTCGTCGGTTCACCCTGCCATTCTTGTTTTATAGGGGGAAGTGTTGGCACTCTCTGTGGGGACATCTGCAGAAAGTTGTAGCTCTGGGGTTTGCTGACGCCGTCCTGTTGTAGCGCTTTTATTCGTACGTAGCAGCCTCGAGGCGCTGCCGCGGGTCATACGGGGTCACATGCTCCGGGCCTCTTAATCTTCATTTTAAGCTCATTTGCTGTGAAACGTCCTGAGCCCCTGGAAACGGGAGGCCTCAATTCACGTCGGAAATCTAAGACAGAGCTGGAAAGTCGAAGAAAGATGGAATAAGTGTTAGAAAAGGTAGATGGACCGGGAGGGTCGGCCGGGGTCAGGAGGAGAGGTCTCCGGGGAGAGCCGTCTCCAGCAATCGTACAGACAAGTAACTTCCCCCCCACAGACAGATATCACACACGGATAAGGTTCAGTGATCTTTATAGGCACTTATTTAAGGTACGGTAAAATGGTACAAGGAGGTCTGGACTCAGGGGTCCCCTCGATTAGAGTCTCGTAAGGTAGGGAAGGGGGTAGCGGGACAGTCTATTTACCAATCAGGTAATTCGGATGAGATGGTGATGAGCTCACAATCCTCGAGCGTGGTGGTTAGGTGGTATGGGCCGCGGCAGCGCCAGCAGGTCCCGGTGCGGAAGGTCGATACAACGGGCCGCGGCAGCGCCAGCAGGTCGCTGGAAGATGAACGGTCCGCGGCAGCGCCAGCAGGTCCCGGTGAGGATGGTCGTTACAACGGGCCGCGGCAGCGCCAGCAGGTCCCAGGAAGATGAAGGTTGCAGAGGGCCGCGGCAGCGCCAGCAGGTCCCGGTGAGGATGGTCGGTACAACGGGCCGCGGCAGCGCCAGCAGGTCCCAGGAAGATGAAGGTTGCAGAAGGCCGCGGCAGCGCCAGCAGGCAGGACGATGGTTCACAAGAGCGGGCTACGGCAGCGCCAGTAGACCGTCAGGGTTGAGTTCACTCGGTGTCTCTCGACTCCAGGATACAACTGCCTTCCTGCTCCGGAGCTGCCTCAGTTATAGGGCTGGTGCCCTTTGATGTCCGGACCCTCGCACTTGGAGGTCGGAGGGTCCGGGATGAAGGTGTCCCGACACCCAGCAGGGGGTGGAGCCAGTGCCCGGGGGAGCTGGGAGCGATCGGCACCTGGCGGGGGAGAGCCCTTGACACTTCGGTCTCCCATTGACCTGCCAAGTGGTCCGCTCACCTCCTGGGTGGATAGTGGTGCCGGGATGTCGGGGCCGGCCAGGCCCGGGGTTAGGGTCGAGGGGAGGCCAGGCGGCCGCGTGGTACAGGGTCCAAGATGGCGGCTTGACCCGGCCGGGAAAGCCGGTGGGGCTGGACCCCGTGATGAGTAGGGGTCCGAGGGCAGAGGGTCCGTCGGGGGACAGGGTACAGGTGCTGGTCTCGGGGTTATGCCAGGTGGCCCGGAGTCCTGGCCTTGTCGAGCGGGGAGGGCGCGAGCCGTCTGTGAGGCCTGTCCAACATGCGTCCCCCCCAGCTGAAGGCGGGGAGAGTCACCCATCCCCTTGGGGACTCTCTTCGTCGAGGCGGAAAAAGCGGGACAGGCCATCCGCGTTGGCGTGGTCTCGGCCCGGTCGGTGCTCCACAGTGAAGTCCATTCCCTGCAGGGAAATGGACCAGCGCAAGAGTTTTGGGTTCTCCCCCCGCATCTGCATCAGCCATTGCAGGGGTCGATGGTCGGTCTGTACCCGGAAGTGGGTACCGAAGAGATAGGGCCGGAGCTTTTTGGGGGCCCACACCACTGCGAAGGCTTCCCTCTCGATGGTGCTCCAACGCTGTTCTCGGGCCCGGAGACGTCGACTGATGAAGGCCACCGGCTGGTCCTGACCTTCGGGGTTCAACTGAGAGAGGACGGCTCCGATGCCGTGGTCGGAGGCGTCGGTCTGCACCACAAACTCCCGACTGTAATCGGGGGCCTGGAGCACCGGGGCGGTGCACAGGGCGGCCTTCAGCTCCTCGAAGGCCGCTTGACAGTCAGGAGTCCAATTGACCCGCTTTGGCTGGTTCTTGGATGTGAGACCCGTGAGGGGCCCCACGATGCTGCCGTATTCCTTCACGAACCGCCGGTAGTAGCCGGTGAGCCCCAAGAAGGCTCGGACCTCGGTCTGGGTGACGGGGGGCTGCCAGGACTGGATGGCAGCAATCTTAAGTTGTAGGGGGGCCACCAGCCCGCTCCCCACTTGGTGCCCAAGGTAGGTCATCGACCCTTGGCCAATCTGGCACTTGCCGGCCTTAATGGTGAGGCCGGCCCGCTGGAGGGCTTGTAGGACCTCTTGGAGGTGACGGAGGTGGTCGGACCAGTGGCGGCTGTACACAGCGATATCGTCCAGGTAGGCAGCGCTGAATTCTTCAAGCCCCGTCAAGACCTGGTTCACAAGGCGTTGGAACGTGGCGGGGCATTCTTCATGCCAAAGGGCATGACCTTAAATTGATAGTGGCCAACGGGGGTGGAGAAGGCCGACCGTTCCTGAGCCCTGGGTGTGAGGCCGATTTGCCAGTAGCCCGCCGTCAGGTCGAAGATACTAAGGTAGCGGCCGGCCCCCAGCCGGTCGATCAGCTCGTCTGCTCGGGGGATGGGATGAGCGTCGGTCCGGGTGACAGCGTTCAAGCCCCGGTAGTCGACGCAGAATCTCAGTTCAGGTGCGGTGCCGGGGGCAGCGGCTTTGGGGACTAGTACGACCGGGCTGGCCCAGGGACTGTCCGAGGGCTCGATGACCCCGATCGTGAGCATCTTGGCCACTTCCTCCTGTATGCAGGCCCGTACCCGATCTGGTACGCGGTAGGCCCGGTGCCGGACAGGGGGACTGTCCCCGGTGTCTACGTCGTGCAAACACCAGGGGGTGACCCCGGGGGTGAGGGAGAACAGGGCAGCGTACTGCAGCAGGAGGTCCCGGCAGTCCTGTCGTTGCTCCGTAGTGAGGGCGTCAGAGAGCCGGACCCCATCTACGGACCCGTCCTTCTCTTGAGTCTTCAGGAGATCCGGGAGGGGCTCGGAGTCTTCTTCTGTGCCACTGTCCGTAGCCATCAAGAGGCTTAGTTCGGAGCGCACAAAGTGCGGTTTGAGCCGGTTGGTGTGGAGGACCCGAAGGGGGTTCCGGGAGGTCCCCAGGTCGATGAGATAAGTGACGGGGCTTTTGCGCTCGACCACTTTGAAGGGCCCCGTCCACTTATCTTGCAGGGCACACGGTTCGGTGGGGGACATTACCCATACTTGCTGCCCCGGCTCGAATTCCACGGAGGAGGCATTGTGGTCATACCACCTCTTCATGTCTTCCTGGCTGGCCTCGAGGTTCGCCTTGGCAATCTCCCTGAAGCGCCGGGTCTGGTTTCGTAAGGCCAGGAGGTATTTGAAGACGTCTGGAGGGGTCGTTAGGGGGGCCAACTCCCAGCCCTCCTTCACGAGGCTGAGGGGCCCTCGCACAGGGTGTCCGTATAGGAGTTCAAAGGGGCTAAAGCCGAGGGACTTCTGGGGTACTTCTCGGTAGGCGAAGAGGAGGCACGGGAGCAGTACATCCCACTGGCGACGGAGAGGCTCTTCCAATCCCCCAATCATCCCTTTGAGAGTGCGGTTGAACCACTCCACTAGTCCGTTTCCTTGGGGGTGATAGGGGGTCGTGAATCTGTATGTGACCCCGCATTGTTGCCAGAGGGACTTCATGTACTTCGATATGAAGTTCGTACCTCGGTCGCTGACGACTTCTCGGGGGAAGCCTACCCGGGAGAAGATCCCCATCAGGGCCCGGCCAACCACTGGAGCGGTCACGGTCCGTAGGGGCACCGCCTCGGGATAGCGGGTGGCATGGTCCACTAGTACCAAGATGAACCTGTGTCCTTGTGCCGTGCGAGGGTCCAGCGGCCCCACAATGTCTATCCCCACCCTCTCGAACGGGGTGGTGACCACCGGGAAGGATTGTAGAGGGGCCTTAAGCTTCCGGCCACTCTTCCCGCTTGCTTGGCATGTGGGGCACGATCGGCAGTGGTTCAGGACGTCATTCCTCATTTTTGGCCAGAAAAAGTGGGTCACCAGTCGACTGTACGTTTTATCTTGGCCCAGGTGCCCAGCCAGGGGGACATCGTGGGCTAGGTTGAGTAGAAAGTCTCGGAAGCGGAGCGGTACCACCAGAACTCGACTGGCCCCCAGCTCGGCGATTCTTTGCTCGCTGTAGAGCAGGTCGTTATCCCAGTAGACCCAGTGGGTTCCGGTGGTGTCCCCGGCGGCTTGGGTGCTGGCTTGTTGGCGAAGTCCCTCGAGGGAGGGACAGGTCTTTTGCTCCTGGCGGAACTGTTCTTGGGTGGGCCCCCCTTCTTGCCGCCACTGAGCCAGATCCGGAAGGTCCTGGGGTTGCGCGTTTTCTTCGGGGGCCGGGTCTGGGAGGTCGGCCTCTCCGTTGTCCTCTACGGGTGCAACCGGGGGCGGAGGTGCCGGCCATTCGGTTTCTTCTGATCGGGGGGCGGCCCGGCCGGCCATGGATCGGGTGGTTATGCCGGCCCAGTCCGGGAGGCCCAGCATCCCCAAGTGCTCTCTTCTCTCGACGGTGGCCCACGGGGAACTCTCGAGGTCATTCCCCAGGAGGCAGTCCACGGGGGCATCGTCCCGGACCGTCACTTCCAGTAGGCCGGAGACCCCTCCCCATTCAAACGGGACGCAGGCCATCTTGCACATGCTTTCAGAGTTATCTGCCGAGCGGACGGGGCAGAGAATGTTCGGCAAGATCTGCTCGGGCTTCACCAGGTGACAGAGGACGGCCGTCACGCTGGCGCCTGTGTCGCGCAAGGCCTCAGCTCTCTGTCCATTAATGGTCACCCACTGACCGTATTTCCTGGTGTTGGCGGGTAGGGGAGCCCGCGGAACCATGTCTCTTCCCCCTAAGCATGCCAGGACCATGGCGGCCGGTTCCCACCCTTGCTGGTCCGGCTCACACTCCTCGGGACCCTCCAACGACTGCTCCTCCCCCAGGGCAGCGGCAGCTACCTGGCGGGGTTTGGGCGTTTGGTTCAGCGGGCAGTTCGGATCGTTGGCGTAGTGGCCTAGTCGCTGGCATCTGTGGCACGTGACGTTGGCTCGGTACCCAGGCCGCAACGGGGGGTTGCCCCGGCCGGCCGGCGGCGGGGTGCTGGCCACGGTTGTTGCTGGCAAGGCGTCTCTCCCCCGCCCCTGGCCTCCTCCTCCTCGAGGACGGTGCTGGCCTTGGTTGCTTCTGTTCTGGTCGTGTGGCCCTTTCCGGCCCACTCGGGTGCTCTCCCACCGGTCAGCTTCGGCGGCGAGCTGCCGGGGGTCAGTCAGCTTACTGTCGAGTAGGTGCTGCCGGAGCTCGACGAAGCAGTTGTTTGACAGGTGTTCCCATACCATGAGGTTGAAGAGCTGTTCGTAGGTGGTGACCTGACTTCCCTTGATCCAACCCTCGAAGGCCCGGCTGAAATAGTTCACGTATTCCACCCAAGTGGTACCTGGGATCCGGGTGCAATCCCTGAACCTCTGGCGGTACATCTCGGGCGTGAGGCCGTAGCGGGTGAGGAGGGCAGCCTTCATGTGGTCGTAGGACGACATTTGGTGATCGGGGAGCTGCAGCAGGGCATCGCGACCCTCGTTGATAAATCTCCCCCAAAGTCCGGCTCCCCAATCACTCCGGTCGATCCGGTGTGAGGTCATTGCGATCTCATAGGCCTTAAACCATTGTTGTATGTCGTCTTCTCGGACATACTCGCGGACCACATCCTTGGGGATGTGAACTTTTTTCTCAGTTGGTCCCGGGGTGTGTGGTCTTTCAGGCACCCCCAAGTCCTTATGCTGTTTGCGCAGTTCTATCTCTGCCAATTGGCGCTCGTGCTCGAGCGTTATCTTTTTCTCTTCCAGCTCTCTCTGTCTCTGTTTTTCTTCTCGCTCCTCTCGAATCCGCATATGCTCGAGGTTGAGTTTCTGTTCAGCCAACTTGAGCTCCCCATCCATCTTGAGTCGTGCCATCTCTAATTCGTGCAGTCTGACTCTGTCTCTTTCTCGTATCTCCTCCGGTGAGAGGCCCGTTCCCCGTTCCTCGGGAGTCGTGGCGTTCCCCTCTGGTGTAACGCTGTTTTGGTCTGGTGTGACGCTGCCTTGGTCGGAGGGTCTTGCGACCCCCGTTTCTGTCCACGACTCAAGGGCGTGCTTTAGGTCATCCTTGGTACTCAGGCCAGTGGTAGCAATGCCAAGTTCTATGCAAAATTGTCTCAGTTCGCGGTGGTTGTACTCCTCTAGTTTCTCCATTTGGAACTTCTCGGTGGAGCTGCTATCTTTGGTCGACATCGTGCTTTGTCGTGGGGTGAGCTACTCTCTGTACGATTACGCGTTGATTCGGATCGCGCCGCTGGCCACCAATGTTAGAAAAGGTAGATGGACCGGGAGGGTCGGCCGGGGTCAGGAGGAGAGGTCTCCGGGGAGAGCCGTCTCCAGCGATCGTACAGACAAGTAACTTCCCCCCCACAGACAGATATCACACACGGATAAGGTTCAGTGATCTTTATAGGCACTTATTTAAGGTACGGTAAAATGGTACAAGAAGGTCTGGACTCAGGGGTCCCCTCGATTAGAGTCTCGTAAGGTAGGGAAGGGGGTAGCGGGACAGTCTATTTACCAATCAGGTAATTCGGATGAGATGGTGATGAGCTCACAATCCTCGAGCGTGGTGGTTAGGTGGTATGGGCCGCGGCAGCGCCAGCAGGTCCCGGTGCGGAAGGTCGATACAACGGGCCGCGGCAGCGCCAGCAGGTCCCTGGAAGATGAACGGTCCGCGGCAGCGCCAGCAGGTCCCGGTGAGGATGGTCGTTACAACGGGCCGCGGCAGCGCCAGCAGGTCCCAGGAAGATGAAGGTTGCAGAGGGCCGCGGCAGCGCCAGCAGGTCCCGGTGAGGATGGTCGGTACAACGGGCCGCGGCAGCGCCAGCAGGTCCCAGGAAGATGAAGGTTGCAGAAGGCCTCGGCAGCGCCAGCAGGCAGGACGATGGTTCACAAGAGCGGGCTACGGCAGCGCCAGTAGACCGTCAGGGTTGAGTTCACTCGGTGTCTCTCGACTCCAGGATACAACTGCCTTCCTGCTCCGGAGCTGCCTCAGTTATAGGGCTGGTGCCCTTTGATGTCCGGACCCTCGCACTTGGAGGTCGGAGGGTCCGGGATGAAGGTGTCCCGACACCCAGCAGGGGGTGGAGCCAGTGCCCGGGGGAGCTGGGAGCGATCGGCACCTGGCGGGGGAGAGCCCTTGACACTTCGGTCTCCCATTGACCTGCCAAGTGGTCCGCTCACCTCCTGGGTGGATAGTGGTGCCGGGATGTCGGGGCCGGCCAGGCCCGGGGTTAGGGTCGAGGGGAGGCCAGGCGGCCGCGTGGTACAGGGTCCAAGATGGCGGCTTGACCCGGCCGGGAAAGCCGGTGGGGCTGGACCCCGTGATGAGTAGGGGTCCGAGGGCAGAGGGTCCGTCGGGGGACAGGGTACAGGTGCTGGTCTCGGGGTTATGCCAGGTGGCCCGGAGTCCTGGCCTTGTCGAGCGGGGAGGGCGCGAGCCGTCTGTGAGGCCTGTCCAACAATAAGTTATTGTAAACAATATGTTGAAAGGAGGTCCAGGGGGCGCGGGGGGGTGGGGGGGGGGGGAGAAAGGCTGAGCTCGTGAATTTAGTGATTTGGAAGCATTTACATACAGGAGCCCCTGCGGTGCGGCCAGAGGCGAGGGGAGGCGCTAGGAGCTGAACCCGCCGGGGGGGGGGCAACCGCGCGAGCTGCTCTCTGACGTCATGTGTTGTGTACTGAGGGGCAGAGAGAGGGGCCGGGACCGCCGATGTACTGGGTGGGGGTCCAGCAGGTGAGAGGGAAGTCTCCCCGTAGCTGGAATGTGTTAGGGTGTGTGCGTGTGGGGGGGTTGGGGGGTACAGTCCCCGCGTGTATTAAACTAACCCTACACCTCTGGGGCAGATGAATATGACGCCCCAGCACCTGCTCTGTAACCCCTCTTCTGGGCATTACATTGCGCCCCGAAGTGACCGCAGCGCTCTATAAGACCCGTGATCTGTGGACCCCTAAAGCCCACCCGGCCCTGTTTCCATGTCTTTCTTGGTGCGCTCTTCCTTCTAGCGCCCAGCGTCACCTCACTGCTCCTCGTAGCTCCTCGTAACAAAGGAGGAAGGACCCTCCGGAATCCGCGTCCTGGCGCGTAGTGCTTGAGCTGAGCGAACCTGGCTTTTCGGAGGTGCTGTAGACACACGTGTGTCCCAATCCCTCTAACCAGCACGCATGGTCTCCCTCTAGCGCCAAGATATCTTGGCAGGGTTAGAGCCTATGGCTGTGCGCGTTACATGCCCCTTCTCAAGCGCCAAAGACACCAGCGCCACTCATTAGAGTCTAGGCGCCTGCTGGCAGGGGGGGCGGGGGGGGGGGGGGAGGAGGGGTCACCAGCACGCATGGTCTCCCTCTAGCGCCAAGATACCTTGGCAGGGTTAGAGCCTATGGCTGTGCGCGTTACATGCCCCTTCTCAAGCGCCAAAGACACCAGCGCCACTCATTGGAGTCTAGGCGCCTGCTGGCATTTGGGGCGGAGGAGGGGTCACCAGGGCCAAGCACCTGCTGGCACATGGGGAGGGGGGGATACCAGGGTCAAGGCACGTGGGGGGCTCACCAGGGTCAAGGCGCCTGCTGGCACCGCGGGGGCCTCACCAGGGCCAAGGCACGTAGGGGTCTGTAAATGCACATGTATGCATGTGACATAGGAGTCTAAATGCACATCTATGCATGTGACGCAGAGGTCTGTAAATGCACATTTATGCATGTGACACAGAGGTTTGTAAATACAGAGTTATGCATGTGATGCAGTGGTCTGTAAATACACATCTATGCATGTGACATAGGGGTCTGTAAATACACATCCACGCATGTGACGTAGGGGTCTGTAAATGCACATGTATGCATGTGACGTAGGAGTCTAAATGCACAGTGGAGGAGTGTGGCTCAATGGTTAGAGCGGCAGACCCTGAAGCAGAGTTCTGGCCAGGGCCCAGGGTTCGATTCCCGCCTCGGCGGGGCTCGGGCTCAATTTCCTCGGACCTGTCTATTCTCGCCTCGGTGCCTATTCTAATCACGGGCCCCACGCTGCAACTCGGGCAATAGCTCGCTTAGCCTCCACACCGGCCCCAACAGCGCTAAGGATGCCTGGCTTCACCCTGGGGGTGCCCAGGAGTGGACACTTACAGGGAAAGCCAGGAGGGGTTCCACAGCGGTATGAGTATCAGCGCCAGGAAACCGCAAAGGTGACACCGCAAGGTGGCCGTCTGGTGACAGTGCACTCTATAAGTACCTTGACATTTACATTTACATCTATGCATGTGATGCAGAGGTCTGTGAATACAAATCTATGCATGTGACTTAGGGATCTGTAAATGCACATCTATGCATGTGACACATTTCTATGCATGGGACACAGGGGCTCCGTAAATACACATGTATGCATGGGGCACAGGTGTCTGTAAATACACATTTATGCATATGATGTAGTGGGTCTGTAAATATACAACTATGCATGTGCCACAGGGGGTCTGTGAATACAAATCCATGCATGTGACGTAGGGGTCTGTAAAATGTGGGGTATATTATATGTACATTTATCCTCCTTCCAATAAATGCTGCTCTTGGCAGAGAAACCGAGGCAGCTTCTGTGCTTCCTGGATTATCACCGGCACGAAGGGAGATAAACTCAGTTTGTCAGCAGTCCTAAAACTCCTAGCCCATGGGGACTGGATCATCTACCCTTAAAGACCTTTTGTCCTTCGGCCAATGAACTGTGTAATCCCGAATATCCATGTGGTACATAGGTAGGTGTAGGAAATCTACCTTTTCTGCAGGTTCATCCTGGATTTTTTCACCGTTTGCTGGCCTCTATATTTTTACTGGCTTTGTCCACTTTGACCACTTTGACCCTGCTAACGAGTGATCAAATGCCCCTGCCGCCCCTTTCCACTCGGTGACCTCGGCATATCCCTAAGTGGCATTTTACTTACCTATAAGTCCCTAGTATGTAGTAAAAAGTGTATGCCCAGAGTCTGTAAGATAAATGCCGCTAGTGGACTGCAGAACCCATTGTGCCGTCCACTACCGTGACTGCTGGGCTACCGGTTGTAGTCGGGCTGTTGCAGTGTTAAACTGCAAATTGGACCGGTCGGAATAAACCCCTTTGATAGGTCAAAATCTTCCTTTTAAATAGCATGAAGTCATCCCTAAATAGGCCTTATTGCCCACAAGGCAGGGTGCGTGGCCTTTAAAAGTAGGACATGTAGAAATGTAATGTTAAACACGTCCTTCCAGCAAAATTGCCCCAAAAGCTATTTTCACTATAGCAAGGCTGCCAGTTCTATAAATAAGCACTAAGTTACTTTATTACATTTAATTAGATTAATTTTGGTTAGGAAACAGTTAGAAAAATAAATCAACATCTATTTTTAATAGTTATTACAATTTAATTCAGTGGTGAAGTGTGATGTTTGATAAATATTAAGGAAAATATACTTTTAGAAATTTACCTTTTCCCTCCATGAAGCCTCTGGAGGCCCATTTACATTTACTCTGCAACTTCTGTCAGGCAGTAATTAGCATTTGAAAAGGTGTGAAGGGGTGAGAAATGTCTCCCTCTCGCAAACAGTAGGCTGACCTGATCGGGCAGTCATGATCCCTCTGAAGCTCGAACCTGACAGAACATGCAGGATGTGGCAGTGCGCGTCCTTTTTGGCATTGCACCACCAAATCTTGCTTCAATGTCAAATTCTGCAGACTGGTCTGCCGCAGTTTTCCATATAACCCCTGAGGCGCTCTACAAATGACAATTGCGGGAAACCCCTACTTTGTTCTATCAGGCTTGTGTCACAGTGTTTATTGGGGTACAGTTACTGTCCCAAACTGGATGTTATTGTTTGAGCCCAAATTTAGTATGGGCGAAGACGTACGCCATCTTGGAAATGCTCAAAGTGGGTAGAGTTGGCCCTGGGAATATTTACCTTGTTGGTTAGGGCGTGTCCAGGATTCCTTCCCACCCACAAACTCAGGCCTCTCAAAGCACCCACTTCAGAACACTACAGGACTTGAAGAAAATAAGAAGCGGGCTGACCCTGCTACTGAGACCTGAGAAAGCCCTCCATGGCTCGACTGGGTCTCCTTCCTGTACCCAGGACAAAGAAGAGGGCTCCAAGGGTCAGAGGTCAACCTCCTGCTAAAGCCACAAGGATACAACAAGCTACAGGAGGCCTTTCCTGAAACTGCCCAGATGACCAGTGCAGCGGACCTGGGCTGGACCCTGCCTTTGGCCGCAGCCTAATACCATCTCAGCCTCTATCTGCCTCCCCGGAGGTCCTGAGGGGTTTTAGACCTGTACTCTCCTTGTGGATTGGAACTTAAAGGTCTAAAGTCAGATCAAATCTTTGACCAGGATGACCCTGGTTGGTTTATCTGACCAGACTTGCGTGAGGTTAGGGTATACCACACCATTGAGGTTAGGGCATACCACACCATTGAGGTTAGGGTATACCATGACCATTGAAGTTAGGGTATACCACGACCATTGAAGTTAGGGTATACCACGACTATTGAGGTTAGGGTATGCCACGATCATTGAAGTTAGGGTATACCACGACCATTGAAGTTAGGGTATACCACACCATTGAAGTTAGGGTATACCACGACCATTGAGGTTAGGGTATACCACACAATTGACTGTCGATGGCAATCTGTGTTTCTTGGTGCTATAGTCAGATAGAGGTCTGTAGATAAGTCAGATATCTATGCATGGGACTCGGGGGTCTGTAGATACGTCAGATATCTATGCATGGGACACAGCGGTCTCTAGATAAGTCAGATATCTATGCATGGGACTCGGGGTTTGTAAATAAGTCAGATATCTATGCATGGGACTCGGGGGTCTGTAGATACGTCGGATATCTATGCATGGGACACAGCAGTCTCTAGATAAGTCAGATATCTATGCATGGGACTCGGGGTTTGTAAATAAGTCAGATATCTATGCATGGGACATAGTGGTCTCTAGATAAGTCAGATATCTATGCATGGGACACAGCGGTCTCTAGATAAGTCAGATATCCATGCATGGGACGCAGCGGTCTGTAGATAAGTCAGATATCTATGCATGGGACGCAGCGGTCTCTAGATAAGTCAGATATTTATGCATGGGACTCGGGGTCTGTAAATAAGTCAGATATCTATGCATGGGACACAGCGGTCTCTAGATAAGTCAGATATCCATGCATGGGACGCAGCGGTCTGTAGATAAGTCAGATATCTATGCATGGGACGCAGCGGTCTCTAGATAAGTCAGATATTTATGCATGGGACTCGGGGTCTGTAAATAAGTCAGATATCTATGCATGGGACTCGGGGTTTGTAAATAAGTCAGATATCTATGCATGGGACTCGGGGGTCTGTAGATACGTCGCATATCTCTGCATGGGACACAGCGGTCTCTAGATAAGTCAGATATCTATGCATGGGACTAGGGGTTTGTAAATAAGTCAGATATCTATGCATGGGACATAGTGGTCTCTAGATAAGTCAGATATCTATGCATGGGACACAGCGGTCTCTAGATAAGTCAGATATCTATGCATGGGACGCAGCGGTCTGTAGATAAGTCAGATATCTATGCATGGGACACAGCGGTCTCTAGATAAGTCAGATATCTATGCATGGGACTCGAGGTCTGTAAATAAGTCAGATATCTATGCATGGGTCTCGGGGGACTGTAGATAAGTCAGATATCTATGCATGGGACTCGGGGGTCTGTAGATAAGTCAGATATCTATGCATGGGGCACGGGGTTCTGTAAGTAAGATAAGTATCTATATATCTGAATCCGGGGGTCTGTAAATTATGCAACTATCTAAAAGTGAGACGGGCTATAAGTAGGTTGGATGTTTACGTATGCGGGACAGAATGTCAGTGATGTAAGGGGGATATATATATAAGTCGGGTATCAGTGCGATGGGTTCTGTAAGTGAGGCAGATGTCGGTGTATGTCTCGGCGCTCCAACAACGGACGGAGTCTGCGTAAGACTTTGTACGTCTTCGTGAATCCAAGCCAATGAAGATAAACTCTCATCAGACAGAATTCCAGAGTAAACCCCATAGGTTTGTTAAAATTAAGATCATTACAGAAGGCAACAATGAGTTAGTCAATTATGAATTGGTTGAAATCAAAATAGTCAAAGTGGTAATCGGTGAGAGGAGTCCCTTAAGCAGTCAAAGTGGTAATCGGTGAGAGGAGTCCCTTAAGCAAGTCAATAGCCAGAACCAAATATAAGCAAATGCACAGACTGACATAGAGTGCGCAGTTAGAAAGGCAAAGGAAGTCTGGCACATAGCTCAAAAACATTATCTTTTAGATGGTTTAAAAAAAAGAAGCAGACATATTTGTAGCATGACATTACATAGATGGGTTGTACTAATGCGTTACTTTTGCATAGTAACCAATCGAATGATCAGTTCACGATCACTAAAGACCTCGCCTACTTCCACATGTAATGTAATGTAGTGTAAGTTGGTATTTGTAAAGCGCTGACTGCCACTCCGCAAGGAGCATCCTGGCGCACATGAGTGTGATTGGTTAACCCAGCACATGATCTAACCACCAGAAGGAAATAAAAACAAAATCAAACATTTCGCAACAGGGTCCTCTGTAGGTTCAGAACAGGGCACTGAGACGTGCAAAATATGACTTTACTTCCAGTGGAAGAAAACACGAAAAATGTAATGGAACAAACGTACACGCAGAGACCATGGCTTGCATCTAAATTAAACGAACAAACACACGTGATCAGCTTGTGCACACACGTGATCAGCTTGTGCACACACGTGATCAGCTTGTGCACACACGTGATCAGCTTGTGCACACAGACGATCACCTTGTGCACACAGGCGTTCACCTTGTGCACATATGTGCACACACAAGATCACCTTGTGCACACACGTGATCAGCTTGTGCACACACTGGATCATCTTGTGCACACACGTGATCACCCTGTGCAGACACGTGAAAATCTTGTGCACACACAGGATCATCTTGTCCACACACGTGATCACCATGTCCGCACATAGGATCATCTTGTGCACACAAGTGATCACCTTGTGCACACACGGGATCACCTTGTGCACACACATGATCACCTTGTGCACACAGGTGATCACCTTGTGGACACACTGGATCATCTCGTGCACACACATGATCAACTTGTGCAAACAGGATCACCTTGTGCACACATGTGATCACCTTGTGCACACAGGTGATCACCTTGTGGACACACTGGATCATCTCGTGCACACACATGATCAACTTGTGCACACTGGATCATCTCGTGCTCACACGTGATCATCTTGTGCACAGACGGGATCACCTTGTGCACATACATGATCACCTTGTGCACACACATGATCATCTTGTGCCAACAGACGTTCACCTTGTGCACACACGTGATCACCTTGTGCACACACGTGATCACCTTGTGCACACACATGATCATCTCATGCACACACGTGATCATCTTGAGCACACACGGGATCATCTTGTGCACACACGGGATCATCTCATGCACACACGGGATCATCTCATGCATACACATGATCATCTCGTGCACACACGGGATCATCTCGTGCACACACGGGATCATCTCGTGCACACACGGGATCATCTCGTGCACACACGGGATCATCTCGTGCACACACAGGATCATCTCGTGCACACACGGGATCATCTCGTGCACACACGGGATCATCTCGTGCACACACAGGATCATCTTGTGCACACACATGATCACCTTGTGCACACACTGGATCATCTCGTGCTCACACGTGATCACCTTGTGCACAGACGGGATCATCTTGTGCACATACATGATCACCTTGTGCACACGGGATCATCTTGTGCGCACACGTTAAGATATAACCTCAGGTTTGCATAGTGCAGCATCACAGGGGTCTGTTCATCTGTTGGAGGGTCTCTGAGAGGTTTGAGCAGAAGCCTTGAGTGGCGCAGAGACCGCCCCTGACCAGAACACAGATTAATACGATTGATTAATTCGGAGACCAGGTTGATTTTCAGAGCTGGGACAGCAGAGGACACCCGAGGACACCCCATTCACATGAAATAAAAGTGCACATTTCTTTCTGCAAACGGGAACAGATGTCGAGGGAGGCAGCAGAGGGCTGGTGAGGCGACCCCAAACATGTCTAGTTAAACATTGATTTCCGATAATAAAAACCCCTTACAGGCCTGAGGCAAAGGGTCTGTGAGTAAGGCATGTGTCCACGCGGGGGGGGGAGGGGGCGGTGAGATAAGCGCGTGTGTCACAAGTGCAGGTGATCCGTTGGGGGTGTCTGACACGTCTGTACCTCAGGGCCGCATATATCGTGAACGGGTGTACGGACCCGGGGCCCAGCATTCGCTCCTCAAGTGCACTCAACAAGGATGGCTCATGGCTGATGCCCCCGCCCTCGTCACTCTCCCGTCATGCTGCCCTGGGGCACGGGCGCTCGCAAACACTTCCCCAAAGGCCAAAATGTTTGGTGTGTGACGTGGCCGGGGCCGCACTGACGGCAGCAGGGGGGCGATCAGGGAAGGGGGGGGGGGGATGGGGGGTAAAGTGTGTAGGAGAAACGAAGCATATACATCTGGCGGCTGAATTGCAGAACATGAAGCCAGAAAACCTGAATTAATCCCAGCATCTCCCATTAACCAAATTGTGTGATCCTGGGCAATTCTTTCGTTTTGCCTCCTCTCCTTCATACTCGCATATAAGAGATCTTTGAAATGCATGGCTTCAGGGACTGCTGTACACACCTTCCATCCAGTGTTTGATTAAACTGTAATGTTCATGTATAATGGGAACACAGGCCTCTGGGAGTGCGCACGGAACACAGGCCTCTGGGGGTGCGCACGGAACACGGGCCTCTGGGAGTGCACACGGAACGCAGGCCTCTGGGAGTGCGCAGAGCCGCCTCTCCGTTGTTGTCGGGGTGGGATGGAGGGTTGTGGAAGAATCAATGTTTCCGAAATTCATGTATGTGACTATCCTTTTTAGGTCTCGCCTACGCTGCGCGCATGCGCTGCGTAGGAGACCTTTAGCCGTCGTTCTGCTCTTTTTCGTAGCACATATTCGTGCTTGTGGCGGCATACGCCTTGCGGGAGTGCGCAGTATGTGCTTCGAAAAAGAGAACACTGCGCACACTTTCACTTTCACAGCCGCGCGGCCAATGCTTGTTATAACGATGATCTAGTGCTCGGATATTCAACTCCAGGGCTATGTTTACTGAAGTGAAAGGTTTGGGTTAACACTCTTAGTCGTGTTGTCTTCCACATCATCCCACTTGGCCTGCCTAGCAAAAAAAAAAAAAAGCTTCTTTTAGCACGATCCCCTATGAGTGCCCTATAAAACCATGACACCGAGAGCCACACATCACCTATCGACAGTAACAGCTGCAGTGTTTCCGACCTGTGGGGGTCCTCAGGAAACCCCATCTGTTGGACTTGGCCCTTCTGGCAGGTTCACCCCTGAAACTTTTTGCTTTTACTTATGACCTGGTGTTAGTAATTTTTGGCTTCTGCGCACTTCACCACTGTGTCCCAGGATAAAGTGTGTGCATGTAGTGAGGTTGGCCTGCCCTCCCATAGGAATGCATGGGGGAATGTATGTGTCCCTGGTAGTTCCTGATGCGTGGGGAGTGTAGGTGCGAGTTTGGTATGTGCGGACTCGTGTGATGAAATGCTGCGCGATGATGTGTGCGGTGTCCATGTAGCTAGTATGGAAGTGCCACTTCTAGACGCTGGCATAAATGTGCAGTGACTGCCTGGCGCGTGATTGGCTGGCTGAGGTCATGTGATGGGCTAGGGAATCCCCAGAGTCAGGAGGAGTCACCCAGTGGTGAATGGGGAGATCAGCAGCCAGATGGGTGGGAGGGGTACACCTAGGGCCTGAATAGGGCTGGACTTTCTCCTCACAATGCTGGCTCCGCCCCCTGTGGTGCGACTGATGACCCTGGCCTGCTCTCTGAATAGGGAGAGGGGCTAAGCAAAACAAAGTGCTCAGGAACCAGTTGTAACTGGTTCGCCCCTCCCCTGCACCTTGAGACAAAGGTAAACCTGTGTATAAAATGGGGCTGTGACCCCAAGTAAAATGTTCTCACTTGTTCCTAACTTTAGGGGGACACCCTGCCAGGAGGAACCGCTGCGGGACCCAGCTGCCGCTTCCTGAGGGTCCCTGCGTGCTGGCCTGCCTGGCTGTGCTTTGCTGGGGTCCCCCCAGCCCAAGGACTTGCTGGGCTCTGCCCTTTCTCTAGGAGGGCGCTTCAGGGGGTGTTGGCAGCGAAGGGAGACTGCCTGGGCTCCCCCCTTTCTCGGCTGTTCGAGCGGGAGCCTACCCCGCTTTAGTACGGAATTAATATCCCTAGTGGGTGCCCACCCCGCCAGGGACCTTGCCGTTGTTCTTTTTGTGATCCTCGCGGGTGCCTACCCCGCTTATTTAATTATTTTTATAGCGGGAGCCCACCCCGCATACTGGTGCTGTCGCGGGTGCCCACCCCGCTTATTGCCTTGGTTTAATTGAGGGAGCCCACCCCTCATTGCCGTATCAAATTCACCGCCGCCAGCCCGAGAGTTCGCTGACGTCACCACCCCCGCGCTGGGATTGGCCCAGTCGTCGCGGTTGCCCGGCAACGTGAAGAAACGGCCCCGAGGATCACCGCGTCGGCCCGGGTGAGAGCAGGCGAAGCCGACGGGAGCCCACCCCGTGCTCCGGTGAACGAAGGAAGGCCGCCGGGTAAGAGAGAGAGAGCCCCCGAGGAGCGGGAGCTCTCTGGTGCCGGCCGTTCTGACCCCGACGAATCCTGCGTGCCTGGAGCCTCAGAGGCTCCACAGGAGAAGCGCCGCCCGAGCTGGTGAGTGATACTCTGGCCGGTAGCGACCTCCCCCATTGGAGCCTGCCCCACGATGGTGTAATAGTGGTCCTGAGGGCCCGGGGTGCCCAAGTTGACTGAGCGGTCCCGCACCTGACAGCGGACCGCTCCACCGGTGCCCCAGATTGCTCCGAGAGCCCCGAGAGGGCTCCAACGTTACGGGGGCAGATTATTTGTTAAAGAGCCTAGAGGGCTCCAACGTCCCCCGCATTGTTGGTTTTAGAGCGCTAGTGCGCTCCAATGTGATTGAGGCTGAGTGTTGACGGGCCAGTGAGGGCTCCAACGCGAGGGCATTTCATTGGTGACTTTGAGCCCACGAGGCTCCAACGTCTGGCCCCCTCATTTCTGTAAGAGCCCAGAGAGGCTCCACGTGAGTGCTGTATATTGTTTTGAGAAGGCACAGTGGTGCCCCAGCATTTCTCCAGCTGCCCAGCACTTAGTGGGCAGCTGCAACGTTTAGGTTGTGGCCTTTACGCTTTGGCTTGCGCAGCCTGCGCAGCCTTGCCCTGACTCTGCTGGACAAAGGGCGTTGGAGCCCCTGAGAGTCCAAGTTGGCCTGGGGACAGTTTCCCAGTGTTGTGCCCTCCCCTAGGGTACCTGGCGACTTATGTGGGTTTGGCGCAATTGTGTTTTCCTGCACCTCTGAATGTATGTTATGCATCCGGTGCTTTCCTTCCCTACACCTCTGAATGTGTTGTGCTGCATCATGTGTAATGTGCTTAGACCCCTACAGGTATTGTGATACTTAGGTGGTTGTTTTCTCCTAGTACAGGTGGTGCTAGTGAGGTTCTAGTTCCCTGCGTGACAGTCTCCTAAGGTGGTTAGGGTTGCGTAGGTGGTACTTAACTGTTACCAGTAGTTACTGGTTGTGTGCTACAGTGATTTACATTCTATGTTCTAAGTGATATTCTAAGTGCTAGTTCTAAAAGTGCTTATCCCTGACAGTGGTCCATGTGGCCCTGTCTTGTACATATCCCCTCTAAATTCTGCCCGTACCTGTTGGCACATTGTAAAGTGTGTGTTTTTATCTAATGTGTTTGGTATAATACAAAGGCTATTTTTATATAATACCTTGTGTGGAGTTTCTATTGTGGTGGGCCTTGGGTGTTGTTGCTGGGTGCGCGCGCAAACGCTTTACACATTACCTCCGGGATAAGCCTGACTGCTCGTGCCAAGCTACCAAGGGGGTGAGCAGGGGTTATCTTTGGCGTGTAACTCCCCAGCCCTGACTTAGAGTGGTGGTTTCTGCCTGACTTTGGCGCAAGCCCTAGCCAACCAGAAATCCCATTTCTAACACCATCCATCTCTCCCCGACCTTACTGGGAATTTTAGCCTACTGGAGGAAGTGGCCAGGCCCCACTGAGAACTCTGTACAAGCCTTCTCAAAGGTAACGAACCGCTCACCTGGGTACAGATCACCCAGCATTTCACAACCCCCTGTGCTCCAGCGAGCCACCGACATCGCCTCGGCGACACGTTTAAAAGGCACCAATGACCAAGTGCTCAGCTCTCGCCAACCGAGGTTGTTTGACTCCCCTGCTAATCCCCTTCCCCCATATCCCCACTTCCTGACGCACAAGGTAGGCGCAGGGCTTTAAGTGGGCCGGGTCCTGCCGGGGCTCAGCACCGGCAGAAGCAGGTGCTGAGACTGGTCCTATTGGGCTCTCCATTTTGGCCCTCACCCTCAGGGTGGAACAAATCTTAGCTCTGCAGCAGCGCCCCCTTCACTGCCTGTGATGTAACTTCAAGAGACTTGGTATAGTTCTCTCACATTCACGTCATTTCAGAACTGAAGTATTTTCAATATTCTATACAACAAAGCCGTACTTATTGCTTATTTATCTAATGCAAACAATAATCATCACTCTTGATTTGGATTTTCAATAGCTTTTCAAAATAGTTGTTCATTATTTTTTGAAAATTCTCAGGTTTACTAGTGGTTTTTTAAAAGTAATTTTGGGCCTTGGGTACATCTAGGTAGACGCAGATCTCAACCGGACACCTCTCAAAGTCTCAGATTATTCATTGACAGCAATTTATGAAACAAAAAGTAGCACAAAATGTCTTATGATTTCTTTTAAAAGGCCCTGTTGTGCAGTTTTACGTGACTATGGCGCTCATCCTCCATTGGGCGCTGCTAAATACATAAGGGTTATGGCGCCATTTTCTCCTAATGCTGTTCCATATGTGAGATGCACTGATTGCCCCCTGCTGTGAAAGCCATAAAAGGAGACAATGGTGCATGAAAGGCAGAGGTAAAGTACCGCGACTCACAACGAGGACAGCAAATGGCTGATGTGTCCTGCGTCACCGGCCCATGCCGCATCGCGGAGTGTGTAAACACACCAATAGATGAAGGCTGCTCACCAAAAGCCCCTTGTGTACGTTTATGTGAAAGCCCGAGCCTGGAGAGACAGCTGAAGGAGTCTCTGGTCCAGACCAAAACAAGCATTGGCATAGCCAATAGGTCTCGCCTTTGGGACCGTAGAAGTGTTTAGTTATCCAGCACAATATCCTTGGTGCAACAACATCAACCGTTGCATGGCTAAACACTTATAAGGTCCCAAAGGCGAGACCTATTGGCTACGCCAATGCTGGTTATAAAATACTGTACAATGCGCGGATGTACTAAGGTGAAACACTCCTGCATGTTAATGAAACGCACTTTTTGAATTTTGGAGACATTATACTTTCACACTCATGCAAGATGTCTTCAAAAATAAAGGTGTTTCTAAGGTGAAGCGGTGCAGGACACCCCAGTTACTTCCTTTCTTCACTTTTAATGAACCTTTAAATACACATCTGCCTGTTTGTTTACCATCTTTTTACAGTTCGCGCGGTGTTGAATAAAGAGCGGCCCAGTGCCGCTGTTGACCGGAGGGGGGGGGGGGGGGGGGGGCCTGCATGTAAAGTTCAGGAGGGCCGTATGCCCTCCCACCCCCCGCGGTGCTATAGGATGTTGGTATCCACAGTGCCAGGAGCCCACTGAGATCAGAGGTGCATCTGGAGCTGCAGAAGGGATGAGAGGAAAGAACGTAGGATACGTCCCACCATCTAAGACTCACTCCCTCAGAAGTTACCCTATATACTCTATCGCGTCCTCCCATCTAAGACTCACTCCCTCAAAAGTTATCCTATATACTCAATCGCGTCCTCCCATCTAAGACTCACTCCCTCAAAAGTTATCCTATATACTCAATCGCGTCCTCCCATCTAAGACTCACTCTCTCAAAAGTTATCCTATATACTCAATCGCGTCCTCCCATCTAAGACTCACTCCCTCAAAAGTTATCCTATATACTCAATCGCGTCCTCCCATCTAAGCCTCACTCTCTCAAAGGTTATCCTATATACTCAATCGCGTCTCCGGCAGCCATGCCAGGATTACTCTCAGGAAAGGTGAAGCTCTACCCTAACCATCCAACAAGACCCAAGTGTTGTTTGTGGGACCCTCACGCGCCCTTTTGATGTCGTGCTTCATCTGTTGGACTCATCCCGGTCCCGACAAAACCCGGACGGTCTCGACCATATTCCCAGGAGCTCAAGAGACACAATCCTGCTGCTTCGGACACCTCGGTATCCCTTGAGTAACGGTTCCTGGCACGAATAAATATAAATACAGGGGCTCGTGGTCCCTCACCCTGTGTAGAAGTCGATGTGTTTCAGCCCTGACATGAGATGGCCAAGAAGTCCAGGGGTTTGCCAGGCCCGAGGTACTTCTGCTCTGGAACACGGTCAGTGTAAAGACGTCAGACAAACCTAACCAATCTCGGTCAGGACAAGAAATAACATGCAACATACATGTGGATGCAGAAGGACGCGGCGACCCTTGTTTCAATGTGGCCCCCTCTTAGGGCCCTGCACTGTTAAGTCAATGGGAGACCCTTGATGAATGTCTGACTACAAGGACATGTCCCCCACTCCCCCCATGAAGCCTATTGGCTTCTGTAGGAAAGCGCCACCTTTTGCATGGTTGGCCCCCACCTTTTACCCAATGCCTGAGGGAAACAACCTTTACAACGCAGTCATTACAGCCCACTACCTTTACATAGCAGTCATTACAGCCCACTACCTTTACAACGCAGTCATTACAGCCCACTACCTTTACAACGCAGTCATTACAACCCACTACCTTTACATAGCAGTCATTACAGCCCACTACCTTTACATAGCAGTCATTACAGCCCACTACCTTTACATAGCAGTCATTACAGCCCACTACCTTTACAACGCAGTCATTACAGCCCACTACCTTTACATCGCAGTCATTACATCGCAACATCCTTTACATCGCATGTCATTACAACGCAGCCATTACATCGCATGTCACTACAACCCATGTCTTTACAATGCATGTCACTACAACGCAGGCATTACATCGCAAGTCATTACAATGCATACCATTACAACGCATAGAACCCTTACACTATCCAACACTACCCTACTGTTGCTCTCACTGGAGTTAGAATAGTAATTATTACCCATATACTATCCAACACTTACCTTAAATTCGATGCAATGGTATGCGTTGTAATGGTATGCGTTGTAATGGTATGTGTTGTAATGGTATGCGTTGTAAAGGTATAATGCGATGTAATGGAATGCGTTGTAAAGGTAGTTTCTGAAAATGCGATGTAATGGCATGCAATGTAAAAGAATGCGTTGTAAAGGATGTTGCGATGTAAAAACTGCGTTGTAAAGGCATGCGTTGTAAATGTATGCGTTGTAACGTCATACATTCATGCCTGATGTAAGGGCCCTGGGTTCCTGCTCACCAGGCTCCCGGTGCCAGATCTCTCTCCCAAACACTGTCCCACGACTGACATGATTTCAGTCACCCCTGTAAGTCACTGGTTAATGGTACCCCTGGTACCCAGGGCATGGGTACTGAAGAGGGTAATCTGGGGCGGCAGCACTGGTTGTGCCCCCCAGGGACTCCTCACCAAGACTATGTCCTCTGCCACTGCAGGCTGCGTGTCTAGGAGCAGAGAGTCGACTCGGCACACAGCCCTGTGTGCCGTGCCCTCATACACTGCATGAGATATGGGTAAGTCACCCCTACTGCGAGCCTTTAGCCCTGAGGCAGAGTGCACTCTGTCCTATGTGTGGTCGGATATGTTCCTGCAATGTTCAGTCCGTTCTGGGTGTTGTCATTGAGCCATAAGAGGTCGATGGCTGGATCCTTGTCAGTGCGAGTTGCCCGGCTCCAAGGTGGCTTCACTGGTTTCTAAGATGTCTCAGTAAATCCTCTCTGATGCCAGTGATGGATTTGTTAACAAATCCACACGAGAGACCGTTTAGAGGGTCCCCTGAAAACCAACCATGCACTGGTGTGGTCCCTGACTTGATTTCCCCAGGGGGTGAGAGCCAGCACTCTCAGAGGACAGAGACAGAGCCTGCTCTGAGCGGGGGTGCTTCACACCTCCTCCAGGCCAGGATGGCCTTCCTGGGCGGGAAGCTTCGAAGGCAAAGCCACCTTTGAATCCACCCCAGGAACCTCCAGGTAGTAGAGGAAGCCAAGCCCCCTTTCCTGCTCCAATTATGGCAGGAGGAAAGGCAGGAAAATTAGTTAGATGAGGAGGAGGGACCCCACTTCGCCTGCACCTCCCCTAGGGTGGGGCAGGCAAGGTAAACCCTTCTCTGGAAATTCCACCAACTTGGGATGGTGGAAAAATAACCTATCAGGGCTGGGGTAGGGCCTCTACCCACAGGAAGTGGTCACTAAAGGGCGTAGACACCCTAAAGGTAGGTAGCCTATTGGCTACTACATGTCTCCCCTCGTAATGCCCCCAAATTCAGAGTTTAGGTGACACCTCAATACCCAAACATCAGAGTCAACGGACAAGACAAGGCCAGGACAAACAAGACCCGCTGCGGAGAACTGAAGGCCTAACCCTGCCTGCTGCGCCCAGGACTCGACAATCGCTGCGGCTGTGTCGCCCTGCACCCTGAATGAACTCCAGGAACCCCGGAGCACCTCCAGCCTTCAAGAAATCATCAAGAAGCTCCCTTGGAGTGAAGGTATCGCTCCCCTGCACACCGCAGGTGCCAATCCCGTAAACTTGCTGCTCCCCGATGACCTTCACGCAGCACCGAAGCAAGAAAAGGTACAACCGCTTCGGAGGGTCAGATCTGTCTCTTCACCAACTTTGGAGAGACCAGGACCTACCGGAGCTGCAGCGTACCGACACCTGTGGTATCAGAACCCCAACCGCAAACACCAAGAAGGAGAGTCCACTCCAGACTCCCAAAGCACCAGAACAAGCACCCATCAAGAGGCATCAACACACCTGAGACCCACTTTCTGTACGGCCCAGCTGTCCCAAGATGTCTCACCAAGTTGCCTGCTCCTGACCTCAAGGACCCCAAGACGTACGATTCCCAGGTGGCCTGTTCACTCTGCACCCGGCCCCACCGGCCCCGATACCGACTAACTAGCTGTGCTCCCTTGGTCCTCAAGCCCTTGCGACCTTCTCCGTCGAAGGAGTCCCTTCGGACTTACCTGTAAGTCCACCTGTGCAGTGCATTTTCAGGTGGCTCCCTTGGTTCTTGTACACCTGCATCCAAGACCTCAGCACCCTGCTCCTAGTCGATCGGGGTCGCTCTCGAACTTCTCCTGCTGGAACTTTGGACCCTGTCTCGTCATCGACCTCAAACCAGAAGATGAACTTCGTGAAATCATTGCCTGAATCTCTACGCATTTTTCTGAGTTTTCCCCATTGATCCTATGTTGCGTAATTGCGCATAAAAGTGATCTATTTTACGAACTTCTAAAAATAGTAACTTCAAAGAACTTGCCTTACAAGTGTGTTCTGTAAAAATCAACATCATTTTTATAAATGTAGTCTGGGATTAATTCTTGTGTGTGTCTCATTTATAGCCCAAGTGTGTACAACAAATGCTTGGCACTGCCCTCTGATAAGCCTCGCTGCTCGCCCGCGCTACCAGGAATGATCTGCTTTCACCTCTGTTCATCACTGGGGGGTGCACTGGACTCTGCCAATATATAGAGACCGCGCCCTACAGCTCAAAAGTACAGGGGCCCAAATGGGGGACCCCATTGGAACAAGGGAAACGTTGTCCTTCTGCATGCTACATATATGTTGCGTGTGCCCACAATGGAGACAGAAGCGTGTTCAGGTAAAGCAGCGTCCTTCAGCAACCAGAGAGCGGGTCCACAAGATTTGTCTCGGCATCCTGTTCTCATCCTTTCCCGTGCGCCCAAAGTGTTACATGTGAACCCACAAGACCTGCTGAGCAGGGTTGACTCTCAGGCAGGATTGAGCCTCAGGCAGGTTTGGCTCTCAGGCAGGATTGAGACTTAGGCAGGATTGACTCTCGAGCAGGATTGACTGTCAGGCAGGATTGACTCTCAGGCAGGGTTGACTCTCAAGCAGGATTACCCTGAGGCAGGATTGAAATTCAGGCAGGATTGAGACTCAGGCAGGATTGAGACTCAGGCAGGATTGACTCTCGAACAGGATTGACTCTCAAGAAGGATCCGACTCTCAGGCAGGATTGACCCTAAAGCAGGATTCACTCAGGCATGATCGACTCTTGAGCAGGAATGACTCTCAGGCAGGATTGAGTCTCAGGCAGGTTTGAGACTCAGGCAGGATTAAGACTCAGGCAGGATTGCCTCTCAGGCAGGATTGCCTCTCAGGCAGGATTGATGCTCACGCAGGATTGACTCTCGGGCAGGATTGACTTGTTAGGATTGACTCTCGAGCAGGATTGACTCTCGGGCAGGATTGACTTGTTAGGATTGACTCTCGAGCAGGATTGACTCTCGAGCAGGATTTAGTCTCAGGCAGGACTGACTCTCAAGCCAGATTGAGACTCAGGCAGGATTGAATCTCAGGCAGGATTGATTCTTGAGCAGGATTAATTTCCGAGCAGGATTGAGTCTCAGGCAGGATTGAGTCTCAGGCAGGATTGAGTCTCCGGCAGGATTGAGACTCAGGCAGGATTGAATCTCAGGCAGGATTGATTCTTGAGCAGGATTAACTCTCGGGCAGGATTGAGTCTCAGGCAGGATTGAGTCTCAGGCAGGATTGAGTCTCAAGCAGGATTGAGACTCAGGCAGGATTAATTCTCCAGCAGGATTGACTCTCAGGCAGGATTGACTGTCGAGCAGGATTGAGTCTCAGGCACGATTGACTCTCAGGCAGGATTGAGTCTCGGGCAGGATTGAGTCGGCAGGATTGACTCTCAGGCAGGATTGACTGTCGAGCAGGATTGAGTCTCAGGCACGATTGACTCTCAGGCAGGATTGAGTCTCGGGCAGGATTGAGTCGGCAGGATTGAGTCTCAGGCAGGATTGAGTCTCAGGCAGGATTGAGACTCAGGCAGGATTGAGACTCAGGCAGGATTGATTCTTGAGCAGGATTGACTCTCAGGCAGGATTGACTGTCGAGCAGGATTGACTCTCAGGCAGGATTGACTCTCAGGCAGGATGGAGTCTCGGGCAGGATTAAGTCTTGGGCAGGATGGAGTCTCAAGCAGGATTGAGTCTCAGGCAGGATTGAATCTCAGGCAGGATAGATTCTTGAGCAGGATTGACTCTCAGGCAGGATGGACTCTCGAGCAGGATTACTCTCAGGCAGGATTGAAACTCGGGTCGGATTACTCTCAGGCAGGATTGAGACTCAGGCACACTGATCTCCCCCCTGCGCTCTTGTTCGGGTCCGCAGGATCTCCCCACCACTGAGTGACCCAGTGAGAGCTTTGCACACTGATCTCCCCCTGCGCTCCTGACTGATCTCCCCCTGCGCTCCTGCACAGGATCTCTCCACCCCCGAGTGATGCTCAGCCCTGTGAGCCGAGCAGGAGATGTCCATGTGGGATTCCCCGCAGTCCCTGGAAGCCTCAGCTCGGTGGCATCTTGGGAGGGGGGGGCGGGGGGAGCAGTAGATCTCTCTGATCCTGTGTCCCTGGGAGCTCGGGGGGGCTGTCACGGCTGCCCGCAGTCAGTTCTGCTCGCTGAAGCCCTCTCAGAGAGTCCAAACAGCTGTCTGCACAACAGCCAGGGGGTGGGGGTCTCTCAGCAGTGAGATGAAGGGGGTATTTAAAGAAGGGCTTAAGGCACCGACTGTAGTAAATACCTGGAGTGCAGAGCATGGGGGGCAGCTCTAGAGTAGGGGGGTCTTTGGCTGCACAGGGGCCACTGCTGGGCAGAGCATGGGGGCAGCTCTAGAGTGGGGGTGGGGCCCCTCTCTGGCTTCACAGGGGCCACTGGTGAGCAGTGCATGGGGGGCGGCTCTCGAGTGGGGGTGGGGCCCCTCTCTGGCTGCACAGGGCCACTTGTGTGCAGAGCATGCGGGGCAGCTCTAGAGTGGGGGGGGGTCTCTGGCCTGGCCACTGCTTGGCAGAGCATGCGGGGCAGCTCTAGAGTGGGGGGGGTCTCTGGCCTGGCCACTGCTTGGCAGAGCATGCGGGGCAGCTCTAGAGTAGGGGGGTCTCTGGCTACACAGGGGCCACCGGTGTGCAGAGCATGGGGGGGCGGCTCTCGAGTGGGGGTGGGGCCCCTCTCTGGCTTCACAGGGGCCACCGGTGTGCAGAGCATGGCGGGGCAGCTCTGGGGTGGGGGGTGGGGCGATCTCTGGCTTCACAGGGGCCACCGGTGTGCAGAGCATGGGGGGCGGCTCTCGAGTGGGGGTGGGGCCCCTCTCTGGCTGCACAGGGGCCACTGGTGAGCAGTGCATGGGGGGCGGCTCTCGAGTGGGGGTGGGGCCCCTCTCTGGCTACACAGGGGCCACTGGTGAGCAGTACATGGAGGGCGGCTCTCGAGTGGGTGTGGGGCCCCTCTCTGGCTTCACAGGGGCCACTGGTGATCAGAGCATGGGGGCAGCTCTCTGGAGCAGGGGCAGGGCCTATCTCTTCACGGGGGCCACTGGTGTGCAGAGCATGGGGGGCAGCTCTCGAGTAGGGGTGGGCCCCTCTTTGGCTTCACAGGGGCCACTGGTGGGCAGAGCATGGGTGGCAGCTCTCGAGTAGGGGTGGGCCCCTCTTTGGCTTCACAGGGGCCACTGGTGGGCAGAGCATGGCGGGGCAGCTTTGGGGTGGGGGGTGGGCCGATCTCTGGCTTCACAGGGGCCACTGTTGTGCAGAGCATGAGGGGGAGCTCTAGAGTGGGGGGTGGGGCGATCTCTGGCTTCACAGGGGCCACCGGTGTGCAGAGCATGGGGGGCAGCTCTAGAGTGGGGGTGGGGCCCCTCTCTGGCTTCACAGGGGCCACCGGTGTGCAGAGCATGGGGGGCAGCTCTAGAGTGGGGGGTGGGGCGATCTCTGGCTTCACAGGGGCCACCGGTGTGCAGAGCATGGGGGAGCTCTAGAGTGGGGGGTGGGCCGATCTCTGGCTTCACAGGGGCCACTGTTGTGCAGAGCATGGGGGAGCTCTAGAGTGGGGGGTGGGCCGATCTCTGGCTTCACAGGGGCCACCGGTGTGCAGAGCATGAGGGGGAGCTCTAGAGTGGGGGGTGGGGCGATCTCTGGCTTCACAGGGGCCACCGGTGTGCAGAGCATGAGGGGGAGCTCTAGAGTGGGGGGTGGGCCGATCTCTGGCTTCACAGGGGCCACCGGTGTGCAGAGCATGAGGGGGAGCTCTAGAGTGGGGTGGGGGCTCTCTCTGGCTTCACAGGGGCCACCGGTGTGCAGAGCATGAGGGGGAGCTCTAGAGTGGGGGGTGGGGCGATCTCTGGCTTCACAGGGGCCACTGGTGTGCAGACCATGGCGGGGCAGCTCTGGGGCGGGGGCCCTCTCTGGCTTCACAGGGGCCACCGGTGTGCAGAGCATGAGGGGGAGCTCTAGAGTGGGGGGTGGGGCCCCTCTCTGGCTGCACAGGGGCCACTGTTGTGCAGAGCATGGGGTACAGCTCTGCGGTGGGGCTCCTCTCTGGCTTCACAGGGGCCACCGGTGTGCAGAGCATGGCGGGGCAGCTCTGGGGTGGGGGCCCTCTCTGGCTTCACAGGGGCCACCGGTGTGCAGGGCATGGGGTGACATATCTCTGGCGCAGGGACCATATCTCGCGTCACATCTTAAGGACTTTGGGGTCCCTGAGTCAACCCTATTTCATAAATGAATGTATTATCCAACTTCATCTCCTTTGTACCTCTTAGGCCAGTTGGCTGGCAGTGCCCAGACTGGCACAGGCTCCAGATAAACAGTTTGGGCCCATGTGTGATGATTTAGACGTATGAAGTAGCACAAATGACCCGTCTCCGAGAGGGAGGCCCCACATGAACTCCTGGCTAAGGAAGGACAACAATTTACAGAGACACATTGAATAAAAGAACCACAGCCAGAGCTTGTCAAACACCGGAGAGAGATTTGAACATTAGTAAACTTAAAAATAACGATTTTCTTAAAATGCAATTTGTTTTTGAACGATGGGGAATGGCTTGCAGCATTTTCAGGGTCCGTTTCTGCTGACTGAGCGTTTCTACAGGTGTGAAGGTACTTGACATCTTGACAAATGTCCCAGAGCCTGGCTTTAGAAAGCTGAGTTGTGTTCCTTGTGACACAAATCGGACATGGGTCAGTGGTGGCTCGCCGAGGGAGTGCTGCGGGGCGGGGGAAGTGGAGTCTGACATACGACGGACAGGAGTAAGCTAAGTAATTAAATAAATAAAGCAATTCACCTTGCACGTGCTGCATCTCCGAGGTGGCGGCTCCAGCGGTGCAGTGTAGTTGTTTCTCTTGCATATGCCAATCAATCAATCAATCAATCAATCAGGGGTTTATAGAGCACGCTACTCACCCGTGAGGGTCTCAAGGCGCTGGGGGAGGGGGGGGGCAGCTCCTGATCAGTCGAAGTGCCAGGTCTTGAAGTCCTTCCTGAATGTGGGCAGGGTCGGGGAGCGTCTGAGGTTCACCGGGAGCTCGTTCCAGGTCTTGGCCGCGATGTAGGAGAAAGCTCTCCTGTCGGCTCTGTTTCTGCGGATGCGGGGGACCTCTGCCAGGGCGAGGTCGGCGGAGTGGAGGTTCCTCTTGGGTACGTAGAAGGATAGTCTCATGTTGAGGTATTGGGGTCTGTAGTTGCGCAGGGATTTGCAGGCGTGGGTGAGAAGTTTGAGGGTGATCCTTTTCTCGACGCGGAGCCAGTGGGTCATGTGTTCGTGGCGCGGTGTTCCGAGGATGAGTCTGGCTGCGGCGTTCTGGATGGTTTGGAGTTTGTGTAGAAGGGTTCTGTTGATTCCGGCCTATAGAGCATTGCCATAATCCAGTCTGCTGGAAATGAGTGCGTGGGTGACGGTCCTTCTGCAGTCGGGGGGATCCATTTGAAGGTCTTACGGAGTATGCGGAGGCAGTTGAAACTAGTGGAGGCGACGGCGTTGAACTGGCAGGTCATGGAGAGGGAGGAGTCGAGGATGGTACCGAGGTTTCGTGCGTGGTCTGTGGGGGTGGGCGGGTTCCCGAGGGCTGAGGGCCACCAGGTGTTGTCCCAGGCGGAGGTGCAGGGTCCGAGGATGAGGACCTCGGTCTTCTCTGAGTTGAGTTTCAGGCAGCTGTCTTTCATCCAGGCTGCCACGTTCTTCATTCCTTCCTGGAAACTGAGTCTGGTGATTTCTGGATTTTTTGTGAGTGAGAGGATGAGCTGAGTGTCGTCGGCGTAGGATACGAAACTGAGCCCGTGCTGTCTGATGATGGCGGCGAGGGGGGCCATGTAGATGTTGAAGAGTGTGGGGCTGAGCGATGATCCTTCGGGTATTCCGCAGTTGTTATCGGTGGGTTCGGAGAGTAAGGAGGGAGTCTGATCCTGTGGGTTCGGCCAGAGAGAAAGGATTGGATCCAGTCAAGGGAGGCTCCTTGTATTCCCGCGTTGTGGAGTTTGGCTGCAAATGTGCGATGTGAAACTGTGTCGAAGGCTGCGGAGAGGTCCAGGAGGATGAGAGCCGCGGGGTGTCCCTGGTAGAGTAGCATGCGGATTTCGTCGGTGGCGGCGAGGAGGACGGTCTCGTGGTGTTTGCTGCGGAATCCAGACTGGGAGGTGTCCAGGATAGAGTTCTCTTCTATGAAGGCAGTCAGTTGGGCGTTAGCGAGTCTCTCTGTGACTTTGGCTGCGAAGGGGAGGAGAGAGATGGGCCGGTAGTTTTTCAGGTCTGTAGGGTCGGCCATGGGCTTCTTGAGGAGGGGTTTAACCTCCGCCCGCTTCCAAACATCTGGGAAAATGCCGGACCTGAAGGATGCGTTGATGGTTCGTTGTAGTTCGGGTGCTATGGTGGCGGCTGCCCTGTGAAATATGTGCGGTGGGCAGGGGTCAGTTGGGGCTCCTGTGTGGGTTTTAATCATGGCAGAGGAGATGTGTTCTGCCGTGGCGGGATCCCAGATCATGATGGTAGGCTTATCGGCGGCGTAGGGCGGGGTGGTGTACGGTGTCTGTTCGCTGAAGTTGTCGTAGAGGGCCTAGATCTTCAGATGGAAGTAGGAGCTGAGCTTGTCGCAGAGTTCCTGGGAAGGTGTGATGTCCGTGGCTTCACAGGGGGTTTTACAAACTGCTGTTTGACCTTGAACAGTTCCTTGGCGTTGGTCGCGACTTTGTCTCTTATGAAGGTCCGTTTGGTGTCTCTTCAGGGCGTCCCTGTGGTTTTTCCGTGCCGCCGTAGTTTTCTGGTTTCGACAGGTTTTCTCTAGGCGTCTGCAGGAGCATCTGGCTTCTAGTAGTTCTGTGGTGAACCAGGCAGCCTTCAGAGGACGTTGTTTGGCTGGGCGGCTGAGGGGTGCGAGTTTGTCGGCGCAGCAGGAGATCCAGCAGTGCAGTTCCACGGCTGTGGCGTTAGTGTCGGTCGTGGCGCTGGGGGGGGTCTTGGAGAAGGGTGGTGTTGAGGTGTTCCTCCGTGGCCTTGCTCCAGTTCTTTTGCGGTTGGCGTGGGGGAGCTTGGGTGCGGTGGTGGTGTTGAAGATGAAGTAGATGCAGTGGTGGTACGTCCAGAGGGGCTGGGTGGTGTGGCTGAAGTGGATGTTTTTCCCTTCCGCGAAGATAGGGTCGAGGGTGTGGCCAGCTTTGTGAGTGGGCGTGTTGACCAGCTGTTTCAGTCCGAGGTTGGCGAGGAGGGTGGTGGAGGTTAGGTTGTCGCCGTTGTCAAGGTGGAAGTTCAGCTCCCAGAGTAGAATGTAGTCCATGGAGGTGATGGCATCGGGTGCGGTGAGCTCAACGATGGCGGTTGCGAACTGGGCACACGGTCCCGGTGGTCTGTAGATGAGGGTGCCGCGTAGCGTAGCGTGGTCCTGGGGCTGGTCTGGATTTGGAAGTGGAGGTGTTCTGTGATGGAGTGGGGGTCGCTCGTGCTGGATGTAGAGAGTCGGAGGGGGGTATTGTGTGTGATGGTGAGTCCTCCTCCTTGGCAGTGGGGGCGGTCCTTTCTCTGGATCTTGTAGCCGACGGGGATGGCAGTGGCGATGTCGGGCCGGAGGTGGCGTTGGTCCAGGATTCCATGAAGAAGGCGACGTTGGGCGAGAGGGTGTCGATCAGGTCCCAGATCTCTGCGGCGTGTCGGTGAAGGGAGCGCACGTTGTGTAGAACGCAAGTCAGGGTTTCGGTGGTGCGTGCATCAGGCGGGCCTTCGGTAGTGGTGGGTGTGTCGATGGTGAAGGATCTGTGGCAGTCTGCATGAGAACGGTCCGTGGGTGGTGTTAGGCGAGGATCTTTCGCAGTTGGTGTGTATTCTGGGGTTTGGAGCGTGGAGTGCGGCAGAGTTGTATCTGCGGGGTCCCGGAGATCCAGGGTTCCTGGCGCTGGACGCGGTCAGGTCACAGACGGGCTTGCCTTAGGTGGGGCGGGTTGCGGCGGGAAAAAAGCATTGGGAAATACGGCAAAAAACACAAAATGACTGCAGTACAATGACAATTATTCAGTGAACAGTGGTACAGTTGGGGGGTGCAGAATGCTATGGGGGGCACAATCAGCGTGCTGCTGACAACCAACAGAGGATACAGGTCTAATAAGGGGGAAACCGCATTAATGGGCTACAGTGGGGGATGCAGGAGAAAATAAGAAAATCAAGAATTACCGGCGCGGGAACCAACAAGGTGAGGTCTCGGAGCTGCTGGGGAAGAGCTGATCTCTGACCGATGTCACCATAAGTGGGAAGGGTATGCCCCGACGCGGGTGCCGTGCTCTCTACACCACTGGATTCAAGCTAGCCTGGCTGATGAAGGGTGATGCCCCGAAGCCGGTCCCAGGATGCTTGTTTCCGGTCCAGGGAGGACCTGGCTTGGCAGTTCGGGCTGGACTGTTCCCATGAGGCACAGGGTCAGACTGATTTGCATATGGCTGGGTCCAAACTGGGGTGGTATTGTGAGCAAGAGAACAATAGATTTAACCCAGATCTATTGACTGGGGGAGAACGTTTGCATTGTCCAGCATTCCGTCCATCAATTGTTTCTCTTGCATACAATCTATATTTCTACATGCCGCCCTTATAGGGTAAACGATAGAAGAACACCCTAAAAGAATAGATAAAACAAGCGTCACAATACACTGAAAATTATGTTAGGACAGAGTCACCTTTCGGTTTCCTAAAACACGTCAACGGGCAAAAAGCACTCTCGCGCCTCCCAGTATGCGGACCTTCTCTGTTCCCACCACAATGTTTGTCTTTCAGTCAGACTGAAGGGAGTTAAAGTCCAGACTGAATGAAAAGCCATCAATAGACTGGAGAGAGGATATGGCTAACGCCCAGAGCTGCCGGCTTTGTAGCTGGGGAACCAGGTTTGGGTCTCGGCGTCGGCTCAACATCCTGTGATTCTGGGTGAATCACTTAATATCCTTGGACTAGCAAGTAATTAATGTGTCCTTGTGTAACGTAACTGGTGCTCATGCAAAGCGCTCCCATCCCTTGGGTCCTTCGCCCTATAAAAAAACTCAACAAACAAAATATACTTGTTCTTGCACTGCACCTTATCTTTGATTCGGCCACAGCTTAATTTGTGGTCTCGGGGGTCTGGCGAGTCAATGCTGCAGCATGGCCACCGAAAGCCGTCCCGTGACAGAAGTAAAAACTAACGGACGACCAAAAGGTTTCAGAGACACTTCTGGACTCTCCAGCATTTGTGCTCCCGAATCCAGACCTGAGGAAAGTAAGGTAATAACTCCATGTCATGGCGGATATAGCACCATTTATTAGTGGGGCGAGTGGGTGGAGGAGAGAAGCCACACGAATAGAGGGCAGGTGGGAGCCGAGAGAGTGAAACCATGAGCACTCGTGTAGAGAGCCTGAAGACAACTAAAACAAGCATTGAAAATGCAATAGGTCTCGTCTTTGATTAAGTAAAACGCCATTTGCTTTGCTAATGGTATTGTATAGTAAAGCAAATGCCTTGACTTAATTAAAGGTGAGACCTATTGCATTTTTAATGCTTGCTTAGGACTTGTGCCCTGTGTGTATGAGACATTATGCATGCAGGCTACGTTCGTGTGTCTCTGAGAGGTCGAGAGAGCTGGCACAGAGGCTGTGAAACATCAGACTTGTGCTAAGGAAAAGCAGGGGAAACGGGACAGAGGATGTTTCGTTAGAATTGTACATATAGGACAAGAGGTCTGTAAGAGGCTAGTGGGGCAGAGGGGGACACATGTCAGTCTCTCTTACTCCCCTGAAAGGTGAGAACGGCCAATGCAGCATCACTCACATGTGAGGCTGCCCCCTGAGGTACAGGAAGAGTTGGGGTAAAGTTAGTCCGAAGAGACACTGATATCGCTCCTGTGTTAGTAGGTCTGAGACGTAGTTTGAACATGTGACTGAATACCCCCAACCCTCCTGGCTTTTCAGAAACGCAGTCGGCCCGTGAAGCTGCCCGCCGCGGCTCCCTGGCGTGGCTGCACTTTGATTGCAAAGGCTATTTTAGGCCCCACGGTAGCCCAGCCTAGACCCTGAGGCAGAAGGGCGGGCCCCAGTCTCTGTCTCTTCCCAGCCCAGGTCGCTCTGAGGGTACCGTCAACCACTCCCCAACCCTCAAAGACCCCGCTGCTGCCTCCAAGATGTTTAAGGGTTTCAAGGGTTCGCCTACAAAGTCGTCTCCGAGCAAGTGAGTGTTGTGCGCCCAAGAGCAGTGTTTTGTGTTATGTTAGAGGGTTTCAGTATAGCGCTTGTGGTACGGCTTTAAAGCACTGAAAATCAGTCTCAAAGGTTGGCTGTTGGAGTAGAGCAACTTGTAGTTGGTAGGGGCGTGGCACTGATAATGCGACAGCAAAAAGAAGTAGAGCTTGGGAGGTTTGGAGAGCAGTGACATGATGAACTGTGGAGTCTAGTAGTATTAGCGTGGGACAGTGAGGACCCGCTGATAGCATGTGCAGAGCAGAGTAGGACTGTAGGTGAAACGAAATCACAAGCTGCCGGTGGTAAGCTTTATATTTCAGAAGCAACAGGGGACCTAGAAGCAACACAAAGGAAGACAGGGACGAACTCAAACGAAGGAAGACTGGGAAAACGAAAGGTGTGTCAACCATTGTTGAAGCTAGATGCCGTAATAGCAAAAAAAAAGTGCTTAGCGGCTAATTAAGAGACACTGTCTCCTGACGCAAGTAAAAGATCCAATACCGGTGGGCGGGGCCAAAAGCGGACAAAGTGGCGACCAGGAGGGATTAAAATGTCTCCGGTGCAATCATGACACTGTGTTTTGAATAATTGATGATGACAAACGACGTGCACGAATGGAAATTGCAGGCGGAGCAGAGACATGACTTCTGGAACCGTATCGATTCCAAGAAACCCTCGCATGGCGAGTGAAGCGCATGCGTGCTGTTTACGCCAGGCGAGACCTTAAAACTGCTCTGAAAACTGGGATTAGTGGCAGGAGACATGGACTTGGTCCATGCTCTATGGGAGGGCCAAACACAAGAAGAGGGCATGACCCCAGAATGCCATGACCAATGGCATCAAAGATATAGAGATACACTGAGGCTTACCAATGGTAGGCTACGGGCGGGCTTTAAGCCCTCGGAGAGAACACAACACGTCTCTTGGAGGCGGCGCATGCGCTGTCTAGCCGAGACCCAAGAATGACCAGTCCATGAATCACAGTTACAGCTGACCTCGGGGTCTTGCAGAGACAAGAACACATTTATAGGGTTCAGTAAACAGCTCTACAATGGACCCAAACCGGCACCCCACAAAGAGAGCAACAGGCAGCCAGGAAGTGAGGTCACAAGAACAGGCAGCCAGGAAGTGAGGTCACAAGAACAACATGTGTCCAGGAAGTGAGGTCACAAGACAGGAAGGTCTCCGGTTGGTCCAAGAGTGTGAAGGTTTTGGCCTGAGCAGCTCGTCACCCCTCTCTCATCTTCAGAGACCAGGTGCCCAGGAGATGCCCGGAGGTCCGAGGCGGGCACTTCCGGCTGAGTATGAGCAGAGGGCATGGCTGAGGGGGGTGAGGGTCATGCTAACAGGCCTTCCTTGACAGCAATGTCCGCGCCCCCATCTCCTCACACGGTCCATACAAATGATAAGTGTTGCGTCTGCTACGACGCAGACACGCAGGACAGTGCCACGGAGACACAGTACCAGGGACATCACCAGTGCACAAACATACCAGGGCCGCCATAATGATGAAAGGCGGAGCAGGCTGTCACACAGACACAGTACCAGGGACACCGCCAGTGCACAAACATACCAGGGCCGCCATAATGATGAAAGGCGGAGCAGGCTGTCACACAGACACAGTACCAGGGACACCGCCAGTGCACAAACATACCAGGGCCGCCATAATGATGAAAGGCGGAGCAGGCTGTCACACAGACACAGTACCAGGGACACCACCAGTGCACAAACATACCAGGGCCGCCATAATGATGAAAGGCGGAGCAGGCTGTCACACAGACACAGTACCAGGGACACCACCAGTGCACAAACATACCAGGGCTGCCATAATGATGAAAGGCGGAGCACGCCGTCACACAGACAGTACCAGGGACACCACCAGTACAGATCATACCAGGGCTTCCATAATGATGAAAGGCGGAGCAGGCTGTCACACAGACACAGTACCAGGGACACCACCAGTGCACAAACATACCAGGGCTGCCATAATGATGAAAGGCGGAGCAGGCTGGCACACAGACACAGTACCAGGGACACCACCAGTGCACAAACATACCAGGGCTGCCATAATGATGAAAGGCGGAGCAGGCTGTCACACAGACACAGTACCAGGGACATCACCAGTGCACAAACATACCAGGGCTGCCATAATGATGAAAGGCGGAGCAGGTTGTCACACAGACTCAGTACCAGAGACATCAGACCCCACTGCCTTCAACTTGCTAATAATGGGACCGAGAGGTGAGCGCCGAGATGGACACCCAGGAAAGGGTCTACACCTTTCTTTGGGCTCCCCACTCCACCCCCCCCCCCACTCATGGATAAGACTGGGGTGTGAGAGACGTACAGCCTGCCAGGGAGGGCTGTACACCTGCCCTGGGGGACCCCACATGAGGCTGGGGTCTGAGAGATGCACCCCGGAAGCCCTGGGGGTTCCACCTGAGACGGAGGTCTGAGAGAAGCGCTCCCAGCCAGAGTGGGGTCTACACCAGCCCTGGGGGACCCCGAAACCCCACCTGAGACAGAAAGACCCCCAGCTGGAAACGGAGTTACAGCAGCATTGGGTGACCCAGGGGACCCCACATGAGACTGTGGTGTGAGGGTCGTGCACCCAGCGAGGGAGAGGTCTTCACCCAGCCAGGGAGGGAGGGCCCATGAGACTGCGGTATGAGGGTCGTGCACTTAGGAGGGGTCTTCACCCAGCCAGGGAGGGAGGGCCCCATGAGCCTGGATTTTGAGGGTCGTGCACCAAGCCAGGAGGGGTCTTCACCCAGCCAGGGAGGGCCCCTTGAGACTGGGGTGTGAGGGCCGTGCACCCAGCGAGGGTGGGGGTCTTCACCCAGCCGGGGAGGACCCCCATGAGACTGGGGTGTGAGGGTCGTGCACCCAGCGAGGGAGGGGTCTTCACCCAGCCGGGGGGGGGTCTTCACCCAGCCAGAGAGGGCCCCTTGAGACAGCGGTGTGAGGGTCGTGCACACAGCTGGGGAGGGCCCCATGAGACTGCGCTGTGAGTGTCGTGCACCCAGCCAGGGAGGGGTCTTCACCCAGCCAGGGAGGGCCCCATGAGCCTGGATTGTGAAAGTCGTGCACCAAGACAGGGAGGGATCTTTACCGAGCCAGGGAGGGCCCCTTGAGACTGCGATGTGAGGGTCGTGCACACAGCCGGGGAGGGCCCCATGAGACTGCGGTGTGAGTGTCGTGCACCCAGCCAGGGAGAGGTCTTCACCCAGCCAGGGAGGGCCCCCCCCATGAGCCTGGATTGTGAAAGTCGTGCACCAAGACAGGGAGGGATCTTTACCGAGCCAGGGAGGGCCCCTTGAGACTGCGGTGTGAGGGTCGTGCACACAGCCAGGAAGGGCCACTTGAGACTGGGGTGTGAGGGCCGTGCACCCAGCAAGGGAGGGGGTTTTCACCCAGCCGGGGAGGGCCCCCATGAGACTGGGGTGTGAGGGTCGTGCACCCAGCGAGGGAGGGGTCTTCACCCAGCCAGGGAGGCCCCCATGAGACTGGGGTGTGAGGGTTGTTCACCAAGCCAGGGAGGGGTCTTTACTGAGCCAGGGAGGGCTCCTTGAGACTGGGGTGTGAGGGTCGTGCACCAAGCCAGGGAGGGGTCTTCACCCAGCCAGGGAGGGCCCCTTGAGACTGGGGTGTGAGGGCCGTGCACCCAGCGAGGGAGGGGGTTTTCACCCAGCCGGGGAGGGCCCCCATGAGACTGGGGTGTGAGGGTCGTGCACCCAGCGAGGGAGGGGTCTTCACCCAGCCAGGGAGGCCCCCATGAGACTGGGGTGTGAGGGTCGTGCACCCAGCGAGGGAGGGGGTTTTCACCCAGCCGGGGAGGGCCCCCATGAGACTGGGGTGTGAGGGTCGTGCACCCAGCGAGGGAGGGGTCTTCACCCAGCCAGGGAGGCCCCCATGAGACTGGGGTGTGAGGGTCGTTCACACAGCCGGGGAGGGGTCTTCACCCAGCCAGGGAGGGCCCCCATGAGACTGTGGTGTGAGGGTCGTGCACCAAGCCAGGGAGGGGTCTTTACTGAGCCAGGGAGGGCTCCTTGAGACTGTGCTGTGAGGGTCGTGCACACAGCAGGGGAGGGGTCTTCACCCAGCCGGGGAGGCCCCCCCCATGAGCCTGGATTGTGAAAGTCGTGCACCAAGACAGGGAGGTATCTTTTCCGAGCCAGGGAGGGCCCCTTGAGACTACGGTGTGAGGGTCGTGCACACAGCCAGGAAGGGCCACTTGAGACTGGGGTGTGAGGGCCGTGCACCCAGCAAGGGAGGGGGTTTTCACCCAGCCGGGGAGGGCCCCCATGAGACTGGGGTGTGAGGGTCGTGCACCCAGCGAGGGAGGGGTCTTCACCCAGCCAGGGAGGCCCCCATGAGACTGGGGTGTGAGGGTCGTGCACCCAGCGAGGGAGGGGTCTTCACCCAGCCAGGGAGGCCCCCATGAGACTGGGGTGTGAGGGTCGTGCACCAAGCCAGGGAGGGGTATTTACCGAGTCAGGGAGGGCTCCTTGAGACTGTGCTGTGAGGGTCGTGCACCCAGCGAGGGAGGGGTCTTCACCCAGCCAGGGAGGCCCCCATGAGACTGGGGTGTGAGGGTCGTGCACCCAGCGAGGGAGGGGGTTTTCACCCAGCCGGGGAGGGGTCTTCACCCAGCCAGGGAGGGCCCCCATGAGACTGTGGTGTGAGGGTCGTGCACCAAGCCAGGGAGGGGTCTTTACTGAGCCAGGGAGGGCTCCTTGAGACTGGGGTGTGAGGGTCGTGCACCAAGCCAGGGAGGGGTAGTTACCGAGTCAGGGAGGGCTCCTTGAGACTGTGCTGTGAGGGTCGTGCACACAGCAGGGGAGGGGTCTTCACCCTGCCGGGGAGGCCCCCCCCCCATGAGCCTGGATTGTGAAAGTCGTGCACCAAGACAGGGAGGTATCTTTTCCGAGCCAGGGAGGGCCCCTTGAGACTACGGTGTGAGGGTCGTGCACACAGCCAGGAAGGGCCACTTGAGACTGGGGTGTGAGGGCCGTGCACCCAGCAAGGGAGGGGGTTTTCACCCAGCCGGGGAGGGCCCCCATGAGACTGGGGTGTGAGGGTCGTGCACCCAGCGAGGGAGGGGTCTTCACCCAGCCGGGGAGGACCCCCATGAGACTGGGGTGTGAGGGTCGTGCACCCAGCGAGGGAGGGGTCGTGCACCCAGCCAGGGAGGCCCCCATGAGACTGGGGTGTGGGGGTCGTGCACCCAGCGAGGGAGGGGTCTTCACCCAGCCAGGGAGGGCCCCCGTGTGACTGGGGTGTGATGGCCGTGCACCCAGCGAGGGAGGGGTCTTCACCCAGCCGGGGGGGGGGGGGTCTTCACCCAGCCAGAGAGGGCCCCTTGAGACAGCGGTATGAGGGTCGTGCACACAGCTGGGGAGGGCCCCATGAGACTGCGCTGTGAGTGTCGTGCACCCAGCCAGGGAGGGGCTTCACCCAGCCAGGGAGGGCCCCATGAGCCTGGATTGTGAAAGTCGTGCACCAAGACAGGGAGGGATCTTTACCGAGCCAGGGAGGGCCCCTTGAGACTGCGATGTGAGGGTCGTGCACACAGCCGGGGAGGGCCCCATGAGACTGCGGTGTGAGTGTCGTGCACCCAGCCAGGGAGAGGTCTTCACCCAGCCAGAGAGGCCCCCCCCCCATGAGCCTGGATTGTGAAAGTCGTGCACCAAGACAGGGAGGGATCTTTACCGAGCCAGGGAGGGCCCCTTGAGACTGCGGTGTGAGGGTCGTGCACACAGCCGGGGAGGGCCCCATGAGACTGCGGTGTGAGTGTCGTGCAAACAGCCAGGAAGGGCCACTTGAGACTGGGGTGTGAGGGCCGTGCACCCAGCAAGGGAGGGGGTTTTCACCCAGCCGGGGAGGGCCCCCATGAGACTGGGGTGTGAGGGTCGTGCACCCAGCGAGGGAGGGGTCTTCACCCAGCCAGGGAGGCCCCCATGAGACTGGGGTGTGAGGGTCGTGCACCCAGCGAGGGAGGGGGTTTTCACCCAGCCGGGGAGGGCCCCCATGAGACTGGGGTGTGAGGGTCGTGCACCCAGCGAGGGAGGGGTCTTCACCCAGCCTGGGAGGCCCCCATGAGACTGGGGTGTGAGGGTCGTTCACACAGCCGGGGAGGGGCTTCACCCAGCCAGGGAGGGCCCCCATGAGACTGTGGTGTGAGGGTCGTGCACCAAGCCAGGGAGGGGTCTTTACTGAGCCAGGGAGGGCTCCTTGAGACTGTGGTGTGAGGGTCGTGCACCAAGCCAGGGAGGGGTCTTTACTGAGCCAGGGAGGGCCCCTTGAGACTACGGTGTGAGGGTCGTGCACACAGCCAGGAAGGGCCACTTGAGACTGGGGTGTGAGGGCCGTGCACCCAGCAAGGGAGGGGGTTTTCACCCAGCCGGGGAGGGCCCCCATGAGACTGGGGTGTGAGGGTCGTGCACCCAGCGAGGGAGGGGTCTTCACCCAGCCGGGGAGGGCCCCCATGAGACTGGGGTGTGAGGGTCGTGCACCCAGCGAGGGAGGGGTCTTCACCCAGCCAGGGAGGCCCCCATGAGACTGGGGTGTGAGGGTCGTGCACCCAGCGAGGGAGGGGTCTTCACCCAGCCAGGGAGGCCCCCATGAGACTGGGGTGTGAGGGTCGTGCACCAAGCCAGGGAGGGGTATTTACCGAGTCAGGGAGGGCTCCTTGAGACTGTGCTGTGAGGGTCGTGCACACAGCATGGGAGGGGGTCTTCACCCAGCCGGGGAGGGGTCTTCACCCAGGCAGGGAGGCCCCCATGTGATCCGTGCGGGTCCGAGGTCAGTGGCCCCACACTGGTCCCGGGACCCCTCCAGGGCGCTGACACTGCACCCTCGTGAGTCAGTGCACGGGACCTGCACAGGAAGGGAACCTGCGTCAGGGCCGGGGCTGAGGCCGGGACGTGTTTCCCGGATGTGGCCCCCGAGGCCAGCGCCACATCCTGCGATGGGCCCTCTGGGACCCCAGGGCGTCACTATTCTAGGACCGCTGACTACTTCCGGTCAAGGCCTGCCTCCAAGGTCGGCCCTCCCAGCCTGATACATGTCGAAGAGGGAGTGCAAAGTGTGAGATCCTCGAGGTCCGGGGGTTTGGGGCAGGGTCAGTCACGTGGGGAAGGGCTGGTGGGCTGGGGCAGGGTCAGTCAGGTGAGGAAGGTAGGGTGATCAACCGTCCGTAAATTTCACGGACAGTCCGTAATTTCGGCCGTCTGTCCGTTGTCCGTGAAGGATTCTTTAACGGACGCCATTTGTCCGTAATTTTAACCGGACACCGGTCGCACCGCCCTAAACCCGGCACAGCTTCCACCCACCTCCCTGCTTGACTCCGATGCTGCTGAGGTCGGGTGTAACAGGCTCCGATGCAGCACCACAGCTCAGATCCCCAGCAGCATTGGAGAGGCACAGCGGGATGGCAACCCTCACACCTTCCGCCCTTGATGAGCTGTTAAGAGGTGCTTGAAGGTGACTGAGAGGGAGGGGCTGCAGCTTCAGGAGCAGGCGCATCTATTCAGATGCAAACAGCCCTGAATGCGTCATGTCTCTGCAATTTAGAGGGGCCTCACACATTCCCTTCCTGCCCAGGGCCCCAAACATCATAGAACCGGCCCTGATTACCCCGAGGCAGCACGTGGTTGTCTCCACAGAGCTTAATTCCTGTCACTAAATTGTAAGCAGACCTCGGTTCTTCAAACATGCAGTCTATAATGTAATAAAATAAAGAAATGGCACACTCGCACCCACACTGATTAACAAAGTATGGAGGACAATCAGTTAAATCAGTTCTCGTGGAGTATCTCCTTTAAGTACTGTGCATCACAGTGGGGGGCGGCAAAACTAACATTTTGGGAAAGAGAGCCTGTCTTCTCGTTGTCTTGTCCTGGAGGGGGTGAGGAGCCCTACCCCACCCTGGAAGAGACCAAGATGATACTAGAATACTGCATGCCCACCCCTGTGCCCACCCTGGTGGATCCTGTTCCCCCCTCCTGTAATGGCTCCTGCACCCCCCCCCCTCCCCCAATGATGGCTCCTGTCCCCCCATGTGGTGGCTCCTGTCCCCCCATGTGGTGGCTCCTACCCCCCCCCTGTGATGGCTCCTGCCCCACCCCCGTGGTGGATCCTGTCTCTGCCCTGGGTGGCTTCTGTCCCTGTCCTGGAATGGCTCCTGCGGTGAGGGTGAAGTTCTTTATGGGCCTCTTCTCAAAAAGGCTCCGCTCAAAATTAATTTGAAAAGGTGGGCGAGTGAGTAAGTGAAGGGATGGGTGGATGGCTGGATGAATTAGTGAAAGGGTGAATGGATGAATGAAAGATTGAATAGATGGATAATGAGAGAGGATGGATGGATTGATGAGTGAGTGGAAGGATGGATGAGAGAAAAGGTAAATAGCTGGATGTATGGGTGGAAGGGTAGCTGGATGGGTAAAAGGGTGGCTGGATGAGTGAAAGGATGGATGAGTGAAAAGGTGGATGATGAGTGAGTGGATGGATGAGTGAAATGATGGATGGATTGATGAATTGATAAGTGCAAGGGTGAATGAATGGACGGATGAGTGAAAGGGTGGATGTAAGGATGGATGAGTGAGTGAAAGGGAGGGTAGGTGGACAAAAGGATGAATAGATGAGTGAAGGAGTGAAAGGATACATGGATGAAAGAAAGGATGGATGAGTGATAGGGTCAATGGATGGATTCATGAGTGGATGAGTAGATAGATGGGTGGGTGGATGGAAGGATGGCTAAGTGAAAGGGTCGATGGAGAGAAAAAGGGAGGATGGATGACTGAAAGGGAGGATGGGTGGAAGGATGAGTGACTGGGTGGATGGATGGATGAGTAAGTGAAAGGATGGGTAAAAGGGTAAATGGCTGGGTGGATGAGTGGATGGCTGGGTGGATAAGTGGATGGATGGGTAGAAGACTGGATGGATGAGTGTACAGATGGATAGGGTGAAAGGGTGGATGGATGGATAATGGATAGATGAGTGAAAGGATGGATGAAGGGATGGATGAGTGAAATGATAGATGGAAGGATACATGAAGGATAGGTTTGCAAATGGTTGAATATGTTTGGATATTGCTGGGCTTACTTATATACTATTGCGCGACCTCCTCTGATGTGTCTGTAAAACTTACCTATTGTCCTGAAGTTTTGTCCTGAATTTTGACCTCCTGTCCTGAATTTGTGTCCTGAATTTTGACCCTTTGTCCTGAATTTTTACACTCGCCGTCCTGAATTTACACCAATGCCAGTTGGTCACCCTAGCCTAGAGGAAGGCTTGATGGGCTGGGGAAAGGTCAGTCATATGTCGGAGCCCTGGTGGGCTGGGACAGGGTCAGCCACCTCTCGGCGCTGGCCATGGCCTCTGAATGGACTCTGAATCAGGCGGACCCGCAGCCTTACGGACACTTATGATGGGAGTGGAGCTGTGGCCCCAGCCCTACTGGCCTTTCACAGTGACTTCCACACCCTGTTGGCCCTGCCTTGACAGGTAACTGCCCTTGCCCCAGCTCTACCAGCCTGTGGGTGCCACACGCGCTGTACTGACATGCAACTGCCCTGACATGAAACTGCCCTGTCATGTAACTGCCCCAGCTCTACCAGCCTGTAGGTAGCGCACACGATGCCCTGACATGTAACTGCCCCAGCTCTACCAGCCTGTGGGTGCCACACACTCTGCCCCGACATGTAACTGCCCCGACATGTAACTGCCCCAGCTCTACCAGCCTGTAGGTGCCACACACGCTGCCCTGACATGGAACTGCCCTGACATGTAACTCCCCTGACATGTAACTCCCCTTGGCCCAACTCGACCAGCTTGCCCTGACATTTAACTGCCCTTTCCCAGGGGCTATCATTTGGGGAGGTTGGTGGGGGGGGGGGGATCCTTTCGGCTTCACTGAAATGGGGAAGTTTAGGCTAAAAGTCCTTCAACCCTTTGGTTCATCTGCAGATGAAAATCGCATTTGAGACGAAGGCAGTGGAGTCTCGAGCCCATGCAATCCCTGGCCTCTCCGTGGGTGACGGGAATCTTCCGCCTCCGCACCCATCCATGCCCTCTTTGTAGCGATCACCTCTCGGCAGCAGTTCGAGCTCTGCAAACTTTCATTCGCTGGTGAAGTGATGCAAAGCTCTGCATTGTCTGTCTCTCTTCCCAAAGTTTGCGCAGTTTCACGGTTTTCCTTCGCAGCTTTTTTTTCGCATTCACCGTTTTTTGCGAGTTAATTCTCACTCGAAAAAACCAAACATCGGCAAAGTCAAAGGGGCTTGTGCTTGCTTCTAGCCCTTTGGCTTTGTCAATGCTTGTTTTATTTTTCGTGAAATGTTATTGTAGCAGGGCCCTCTCCTATATTAACAAAGGCAAAAAGTAAAGATATTTTTCTGGCACAAAATTATGTTGCCATTGTAGAGCTTGTGAATGAAAGGAATTGTGCAGGTGTGTATGTACAGGTGTGTTTTGCATGTGTGTATGTAAAGATGTGTATGTACAGGTGTGTATGTAGAGTTGTGTATGTACAGGTGTGTATGTAGAGTTATGTATGTACAGGGTTGTATGTAGAGTTGTGTATGTACAGATGTGTATGTGCAGGTGTGTGTGTACATATGTGTATGTACAGGTGTGTATGTAGAGTTGTGTGTGTACATGTGTGTATGTGTGTGAAATTATGTGTATGTATAGGTGTGTATGTACAGGTGTGTATGTAGTTATGTATGTACAGGGTTGTATGTAGAGTTGTGTATGTACAGATGTGTATGTACAGGTGTGTGTGTACATATGTGTATACAAAGGTGTGTATGTAGAGTTGTGTGTGTACAGGTGTGTATGTACAGGTGTGTGTAATTATGTGTATGTACAGGTGTGTATGTAGAGTTGTGTATGTACAGGGTTGTATGTAGAGTTGTGCATGTACAGATGTGTATGTACAGGTGTGTGTGTGTACATATGTGTATGTACAGGTGTGTATGTAGAGTTGTGTGTGTACAGGTGTGTATGTACAGGTGTGTGTGTAATTATGTGTATGTACAGGTGTGTATGCAGAATTATGTATGTACAGGGTTGTATGTAGAGTTGTGTATGTACAGATGTGTATGTACAGGTGTGTGTGTACATATGTGTATGTACACGTGTGCATGTGGAGTTGTGTATGTACAGGTGTGTATGTAGAGTTATATATGTACAGGTGCGTATCTGCAGGTGTGCATGTACAGGTGTGTATGTAGTTATGTATGTACAGGTGTGTATGTAGTTATGTATGTACATGTGTGTATGTACATGTGTGTATGTAGAGTTGTCTATGTACAGGTGCGAATGTCAGTCAGTCAGTCAAATTGGCTTTATTTCGATATAAAACATATCTTTAAAAGCAATACATGACATCATTCTTTAAAAAACTAAAACGCCAATTCATAAGAAAACAGTTATACAGGCTCAAGATACGAATGGCAAGAATAAATTACATAAAAATCCAATTTTAAAACCATGATTAAACAACACACAAAAGCCTTTTTGTTCTGATCAACCATGCCCAGTTTAAAAACTTCGCCAAACCACAGACCAATAGAGGGCGAGTGTCAGATTTTAAAATACGATAGGCCTCACTACATTGTCTTGTGCCTAGCTCTTTACAGAGGGGTTTCAACCACCTAAGGCGAGGGGCTTTATATGCAGGGCATTCGAATAAAAGGTGAGGGACCGACTCAATCCTGGTCTCGCAGAAAGGGCAAAAAGGAGTAGTCTGAACTGGCACCTTCCATCCAGCGGTCAGCTCACACACGGGCAGTGTACCTATCCTGAATTTAAAATATAAGGCCCTATCTCTAGATTTTGAAATAATATCGAGATAGGGCTCGAGTAGTGCCACCTCCTTTACTAATAAGTAATCAGCAGCTCATCTACATAGATTAGGATTAGTATTTCTGGAATCCATTACCCATTTCCAGTTCAGTTTTTTTAGGACAGACTTGGGCGGTGCGGTCCTGGACTGCCAGGCCTCTCCAACACCCAACTCGCCCAGCAGTCGTTTAACATCCCTCAACCATCCTATTTTGTACCAGCCAGGCATTGATAAAACCTCATTTAGCCCCTCCGCATAACTAACAAGCTCCGGAACTCTCCATAAGCGACCCCAGAGGAGTAGAGGGCGCAACCTTGCCTGGTCTTTAATAGGGCAACAGCCCATGTCAAGGAATAGGGGAAGGGTGGGGGTACTATAGGGAAGGCCCATTATATCTTTCAAAAATTTATTTTCTGAACGGGTCAACTGATCCACATTCTGCGCCCCCCAAAGCTCTGCTCCCTAAAGCGCCGCACTCACCCCTCTTGCCTTATAGATGTCAAGTACTGGGGCAATTGGTTTGAGGGTGGAGGACCGTTGTTTTTTTAGCAGAGCCCCCACCACCCTTTTGTGGTTTAACAACATTTTATGGAGGTGGCAATTCCACCTCATGGCGTCGGAGAGGCGGATTCCTAGATAGTCAAACTCCTTGACCCTTTCTAGGGGCACCGAGTTCAGTACAGGTGGCCTGCCCCTTTTCTTCGGGAGATTCAGGACCAAATATTAGGTCTTTCCCGTGTTAATTTCTAATCCCCTCAGATTGCAAAACATTTGGAACCTATCAAGAAGGCTCTGCAACCCTACTGGGGTCTTGGAGATCAAGAGAGTGTCGTCTGCAAATAATAGAGTGGGTATTCTCCTGCCCGCCAGGGATGGAGCATCAGAAGGATTTTGTAAGAGATGCTCCACCACTCCATTGACGTATGATGAGAACAGAGTGGGGGCTAAAACACAGCCCTGCCGGACACCTCTATTTACAGTTATTCGGGCAGTCTTTTGACCCTGGTTACCCCACCGAACCGGGGCAAAATTATCCGCATGAAACTTAATTATCAAAGATAATAGGTACGGTGGCATACCCAGATCTGCCAACACCCTCCATAGGCGGCTGCGGGGCACTAGGTCAAAGGCAGTCCGTAAATCTATGAAAGCAAGGTACAGACTACCTTTGCCCAGCACAACACCCTTCCAATATAACAACAGCAGACGAAATGACTGCTCAATGGTCCCAGTACCTGACCGAAAGCCCGCCTGAAAATCAGAAAGTATCCTATTCTCCTCTGCCCACTGGAGCATCCTCCCTAAGACCACCTTTCCTGCCACCTTTTGCGATGAATCCAATAAGCTTATAGGGCGGTAGTTAGCTGGATCGTCCCGACTCCCTTTTTTAAAAATCGGGACGACCTCAGCGCCCATCCAGGAGTCTGGGAGAGGGGCAACATAGAAGCTTGCGTTGAGCAATGCTGCTATGAGCTTTCCCCATTCTGATGAATTCATGCGAATCAAATCCCCGGGTAGCCCATCCGGCCCACAGCTTTATTTGGGATAAGGAACGAAATCGCATCCTCTACTTCCTTCCCTGTAAACAGGAGATCATCACTCAACCCTGAAGAATCAACCAAAAATGTTTCGACTGGATCTATTCCAACCCCCGTTGTCACAGTATAAAGGTTGGAAAAATGGTCAAACCATGACGCCTCAGGGATATTACATGTTATAAGGGAATCCATGGGTTTGTCCCTGGTTCTTATTAAATCCCAAAAACCCTTCGAATCCCTCCCAGCACTTGCCAATTTTAGGTCACTCCAGAACTGGTTCTCCCATTCTTTCTTCGCCTAGCTAATAGCACCGTTGTACAACTTCCTGGCTATACTAATCAATACGGTATCCTTGAGTTTAACTGCGATAATTAAATCCCTTTTCGCACGTCTGCAGGGAGCAGAATACCAGCCAGGGTTACCCTTGGGGCGCCCTGTCTTGTTGGCCCTATGTCCTGGGTTTCGCATAGTGAAGAGATCACCTAGTGCATTGGTAGTATGGTTAAAAAGAGTGGAGATCTCATGGTCATTTGGCATAAAGGAATCTAGTCTGAACAAGGCATTGGTCATGATCGATCTTATTTCCACGATCTTGCCTTCGTCAAGAGCCACATTTTTCCATTTAAGGCGCCTCCCGCAATTCGAGGGGCAAACGTCACTTGTTGACTTCCACACATGATGGGCTTGCAGTTTCTCCACAACTGTCCACATAGGGGACAGTGTCAAAGACAGCGGATTGTGATCGCTGTCAGATGAGGGGAGGACTGCCGTATCCAACAGATGACCCCAGAGCTTGAAATTCAACAGGATGTAGTCAATTCGAGATGAATGTCCTACCCTGTTGAAGGTGTGGGCCCCACAAGAGTCCGACTTTGACCGTCCATTTACTGCCCTCAAACCATATTCCAGGGTTAGGGCATTTAAATGGATAGCAGTTTGGGTCCAGCTCGTGATGGGTGGAATTGACAGGGATGGAATCCCTCTCCTGACATCTTCTTGGGTGCCTAGTATGTCATCCTCAGCTAGGGGTTCAAAAGTGCAATTGAAGTCCCCTGCTAACATGACATACGAATCAGTCCTACAAGATCTGAGTGCATCCGCTAAGCCCAGTAGGGTCAATGAGGGCGTGCCCCCTTTCGGGGATCTAACATAAATATTAAAGATCTCTAAAGTCCGCCCCCCGGAAAACCCTCTAACCACTAGTCTCTGCAAGTCTGGGGACTTAATTTCTATGCACCTTATGTGATACCCAAATAAGATGCTTTCCCAGATTAATAGACCGCCTGAAGGTCGACCTCTCCTGGCGGACGAAGGAATTGCAGGTACAAAGTAGGTAGTATAGACAACCTTGTAACTGGGTTCCAGACACCAGGTTTCCTGGAATAAACATATCCCGAATGACTCAATAAAAGAGTTCCATTCCAGTATGTCCAAATTACGAGAAATGCCCGCTATGTTCCAGCTGACAATCTTCAAAACCTCGACATCAACTGCAGCCTATGCAGGGGGTAGCCTCTGCACAGGTAGACTATCCTGAAATGCAGAGATGGTTGGTACATCGCTCGCCAGTTCCACCTGGTTTGGGGCATCAGAGGCAAACTCATCGGGATTTGAATAACCTGTTAACTCCACGATAAGGGACGGAGCACTACCCTCAAAAAGAAATGGGTTATGACAGGGTGGGTCCAAAACTACCCCTTTACAATCTATAACAACACTCTCTTTTTCAACATATACGGCAGGTGACTTCGTGAGAGGTCGGTCACTCTTTTGTCAACAATTCTGCCAGGGCCAAGTGAGGTATGGGCATGAATTTTGACGAAGCAGGCTGGAGTGGTGGGGATAATAAGAGGTATGCCTGCCATTCCATCCCTCCCAACTAGCCGCTCTAGCAGACCGTACAGGGGCTGCATGGTGATTAATAAAAACTAAGGTCACGTGTACCAATTCCTATATTGGAGCCCATACTTCCCTCACTATTATTAAAGCTGCAAACATAGGTGGCTTCCCTGGGGTCTTCAAAATTGACTATAATGCAGTCCCCCATTATGTCTTTGGGCCGGGTGCCTAACCAGCTAACCCTCCTCACATGGGTAACCCGACCACCCAGTGAACTAGGGAGAGGTCTATTTTCTTTCAGCCAAAATAAGGTTTTATTCTTGAGTTCGGCGTAAGACTCCTGTTTGCCTGGTTTCAGCACCGGGACCCCAGTAAGGACTGTCACAAATGGTTGGCAGTCAGGGGGTAAATTAGGAATGGGGACGGGCACAATGCTTGGGGCATTTCGTGGTTGAGAAGTGTGAATTGAAGTTATTTTGCCAGATTTAGTATTACTAGTACCAGTACAGTTATTATCGCTAAGTTTATTTATCATAGCTGTAGGAGAGTAGGGTCTGCTATCCTATGGTCACCCCAAATTTTTGCTTTTTGCTTCACTGGTTTTTGACATATTGAGGCTGTGGGCCTGCCAATCAGACCCCCAGCCTGCTGTTCTCTCTACTAAATTAAAACTATGCACCCTAGGTGCATAACCAATTGGAAGTGGATCACCCTGTCAGCCCCTGTACCAGTGTACACTAGGTACCCAGGGCATTGGTGTACCCAAGGCCTGCCAGGGGCTGAAGCATGTATTATGCCACCCCAGGCTTGGCCTAACAATTTGACACAACTGGCTGATCACTCAGCTGGGGTAAGTTGGTGTAATCACCTCTTACTTAGGTGTAGTATACCTATACCTAACCTTAAATGGGACACCTGGTAACCTATAAGTCACTCCTATGGCAGGCCTTAACAATCCTGAAGGCAGAGTGCTTGGTTCCATGTGAGATGGTGCTCTGGCATGAGCTGAGCCTGTCTGCAGTGGTCGGAACAACTTCCTTCTACTGTTTCCAGATATCGTCATACCATATACTCTTAAGTGCATTATGAACCTCGCGGTTAAATGCTATCTTTGGTTTGGCTTTATCAAAACATGTCGAGTAAGGTGTCATACGAATTGGAATACTAACCCCTCGCCAATTCTGGCGACGGGGTTAGCGTTCCACCCTTCTAGAGGGACACGACATGTACAGTACCTGAAACCCGGGTAAAATCGGACATAGCCTCAGCTCCACAAAATGGATGCTGCCACCACAGACACAAGTCTGCCCTCCTGCTGCTGGGAGTCCTTCCAGCTTGGGAGGTGTGGACAAAGGGTTTCCTGCCAGGGGAGGTGCATGCACCACTCCAGACAGGATTTTGTGTATTGGTCAGGTAGGGCTTGAAAGAAACCAGACATGCCTGTGGCTCATAAGGAGCCTCGGTGCATATGCCAGTTCAAACCGGTCCTGGGGCACACCAGTCCCAGGCCTGGGGCGAGCTGGACAAAGGATTGGGGGTGTAACCACCCCCCTTCCTGGTCCCACCCATAGGGAGGGACCTAGCAGGTAGTCCGGCCCCTAGAATCCGCTTAAAGGTAGGAGCTGTGTCCTAAGACTTCAGACATCCTGGAATCAACTTGAAACTAAGAAGAAGACGGGAACTTCGACATTCTGCTGCACAGAAGACTGAAGGAAATCTCCCCTGTGGTCAGGGAGTGACCACCTTGCTAACGCAAGCACCATCCAGCGAATCAACGTCTGCTTTGCCGCCGCCTCCCACCGGAGCCCGAGCCCAGAGACTGACAAGACCTGGACCTCCAGACCTCTCACCGCCCAATCCACAGTCCTTGAAAAGAGGAGACCCGTGGAGGCAACGAGACACGTGGAGCCAGCCATCTTGAAACGACCACGACAAGCTGACAAGTGCAACAACCGAGGCTCCCTCCAAGTTGTGCTTTGGGATCTCAGAAGCCCAACCCTCGAGCAGCTTCTGCACCAAAGGTGAGCCCTCCAGCATCTCCACGATCTGCGTGGGGCCCTTCTGCATTTTGCCACTCGACGCGCCTAACCGGTTGCTGGCCCGCTGGCTAGTAGCCATCTTGGCGACGAACTTTACAAAATACACCGCTGGTCTGGTTGCTCCAGACTGGCCCTTGCTCCCCTCCAAAGGAGCAGTCCCTCTGACCTTGCTGGTCAGAACCATCAGCTTATTTCATCTCCTACAACAATTGCTTTTGCCAAGGCTTGTTTGCTTCGATCAAGTCGCCGACACCGCCGACAGCGAGAGCCTGCGTGGGACAGCTCGTGAACCGACTCCTGGGCGTCGTCGACCTCCAGGGACCACGTGGCTGCAGAGACAAGCTACACCTTTCTTCCTGTTTGCACCCGACATTGCCTGGTACCCACCTGGTGCCACGCTGGTCACTGGCTAGTGACTGTGAACACTGTCCCCTCTGCTTACAGGTCTTCAACATCTCCGATCCACTCTTGGATCCACCGCATCTCTCCCGGACCGACCGCCTGCAGCATCTTTGTCTTCAGGCTCCACGGAACAGATAGAAGAAACCCGACGCACTTCGAGGCCTATGCACCCGCTTCCTGTGGGTGAGGTAAAGCTGGCACTCCTGTGCCCAAGTGTAGTATTACATCTCTAGTGCCTGTGTTCCAAATCTTGAGTTCCTAGTCCATCCGGAAGATCCTTTTTGCAGTAACTTTGTACTTTTTACGCACCCATTGAAACCTATGGGAGCACGCGTGTGACTATTTGCTCTGCACACGCCACCCGTGGACCTCCTGGTCACTAACTGAAGTTAGCTCCTTGTAGGCCCAACGATTCTAGAGGCCCTAGGCCTTTTCCCTTTTCTGTTCGTGGTACTTATACCACTATTTTGGTATATGGTTCGAGCGGCCACCAGGGCCTATCCATATAAAGTGCAACTTCTGTGTATTCTACTGTAATCTTGTTTGACGATTTGTGCTCCTGTGCTCATAAAGAGACTAGGGGTTACTTTGAGAAATAAATACATATATATTTTGAATATATATCTGTGTGGTGTCCTTTCATTGGTATAAAAGGGGGTTGCATTTGGTAAAACAGCTGGCTTAACACGCTTCACGAGTTTAGCCTCAAAGACTGCTTAGCCTACGCTACCACTAGGGCAGCTAGTCCGAAAAGGTTGACTTACAACCACACCATAAGGGTTGCTTGGCATGGTACAAGGTGGTCACTTTAACTAGTGAACAGCATATACCAGGCCAACTTCTCACATTGGTGAGCAGCGGTTGGATTTGAGCTTGCTGTGTTTTACCATTGTAATCTCTTGGTTACCAATTGAAAGATCACATAGGTACCTGTAGGTACATATAAAACAAGATTAGATATACATAAGTTCTACTGAACTTAGTTGTTGTAGAGCAAAGGGAGTAGCACACCCTGACTACAACTACTAGATAGGTTTGGTAGGTAAACCCAAGTGTAGGTAGATTGCAACACATCCACCCACACTTAAGAGCAATGGCCGGGGCAGAGGGGTCCACTGTACCCATCTCTGTTGAGAGTGACCCCCAGAGGGCACCATCCATCTTTGCTACCCTTAACCAGAATGAGCTCAGGCATTTGGCAACTCTTAGAGGCCTTAAACAGCCCAAGAACCCTACCTCTGCTGAGCTCAGAGAACTCTTGCAAAATGATGAAAATCAGAGAGAGCTCAAGAAAGCTTCCCAGTTAGCCCCCTTAGGGTCAGGAACAGGAGGCCCCCCTTCTGAAGATGCTACTGAAGTACCCCTTTCCAATAGCCACCCCTTAGATGAGAATCATACTACAGAGGAGGAAAGTGGGGGGGATACAGAGAGTAGTGATGATGAAGGGAGAACTAGCCCAGTGCCAAGTGTTATACTTGGCCCAGCTAAACTAAGGCTATTGGGGACTGACAATGGGACCATCCCATTGGATCTCCCCAGTGGACTTAACCAGGGGCTTGGGAGGCAAAGGAATCGCTCAGGTGACTCTAATGCTTCTCATGCCTCTAGAGGCTCTCAAGGTCACTCCAGGAAAAGGATGACCACCCCTCAGAGGAGGGAACATGAGGCCAGAATGCAGGAAGCCCAGCTGAGGATCAGGAAGCAGGAGCTAGAAGTAGCCCTGATGGAAGAAAAACTGAGTAAGGCTAGGCAGCCTAGAGAGAGTGGGTCTATACCCACTGGTGGCAGCATTGTCCCTAAGGACAAAGATAGGGTCTTTGATAATAGGAACCTGTCTAAGGTTGTGCCCCCCTACAAAAGTGGGGATGATATCCACAAATGGATGACTGCTCTTGAGAGAGCCTGCAAAGTACAGCAGGTTCCTGAAGACCAGTGGGCAGCAATCCTCTGGCTCTCCTTTGAAGGAAGAGGCAGAGACAGACTCCTCACTGTTAGAGAGGAGGATGTCAGAAATTACAGAGTCCTGAAGAGTGTTCTGGTAGATGGGTTAGGCTTAACCACTGAACAGTACAGGTTAATGTTCAGAGACACCCAAAAGACACAGACTCAGGACTGGTCGGAATATGTTGAATGTGTCACTAAGGCTTTGGAGGGTTGGTTGCTGGGAAGTAAGGTATTTGATTTTACAGGATTGTACAATTTGATGATGAGAGAACAGATTTTAAATAACTGTCAAAACCAGCAACTGCATCAACACTTGGTTGACTCTGATCTGACCTCTCCCCAAGAATTGGGAAAGAAGGCAGACAAATGGGTCAGAACCAGGGTTAAGCAAAAGAACCAGAACGAGGGCCAAGGGGGTGATCAGAAGAAAACAGACCAAAAGGGTGGAGATCAGAAATCCAAAGACCAGAAGTCTTCAACAGGGCCCCAAACTAGTACTAACGAGGGTGGGTCCCAGCCTAAAGGGAAGAAGAAAGAAGGTCCAAAGAAACCCTGGTGCAAATCTTGCAAGAATACAACTCACTGGACTAGTGATTGTAAGAAGGGTGGAGCCCCCAACACTGTTGCCCCTAAGGCACCTGCTCCCAGTACTACTGTTAGCAGTGTTGGTCCCCAGACAAAGGGTGTAGTGGGAATCACTATGGGAACTGAAGGAGATTCTGACTTAGACAGAACCCTGACACAGGCAGTCTTGATCTGTGATGGGGACATTGATTTGTCCCTGACTGTGAGCCCCAGTAACCTGGGCAAGTACAGACAGACTCCTTTAATTAACGAAAAAGTGGCTCAAGCCTACAGGGACACATGTGCCAGTGTCACTATGGTGACACCAGGCTTTGTGGACCCTGGACAGTACATACCAGGTGAGAACTACCTGGTGACCAATGCCAGCAATGCCACTACTTCACATAGTGTGGCAGTTGTTAACGTCTCATGGGGAGGGGTAACTGGCCTCAAAAGGGTTGTGGTTAGTGCAGACCTCCCAGTAGAATGTTTGTTGGGCAATGACCTAGAGAGTTCTCTATGGTCAGAAGTGGAGTACAGGACTCATGCAGAGATGTTAGGTATATCATCACATGTCCTTGCTGTGACCAGGTCACAGGCCAAAAAGTGCCTCACTGAACCTCAGGTCTTGGATCCTGGAACAATGGACCAAGCACCTACCAAGAAGAAGAACAGGAGGGTCAAGGCTGTGCCTTCTCCCCTGCCTCAGAGTGATGATCAGCCTTCCCAGGAAGCTGATCTAGAGGACCCTGAAGGAACTGTCCCTGAAGAGCTTGAACCTGATCAGGTTGAGTTTCTGGGGACAGGGGGACCTTCAAGGGCTGACTTGAGGCAGGCTCAGTTATCCTGTCCCTCTCTTGAACCCCTCAGACAGCTGGCTGCTGCTGAGGCTGCTGGGAATGCTCAAGGTACCCATAAAGTGTATTGGGATGAAGGGCTCCTTTATTCAGAGGCTAGAGACCCCAAGCCTGGTGCTACCAGGAGGTTGGTTATACCTCTGCAATTTAGGGGCTTCCTTCTTACCTTGGCCCATGATATTCCTTTAGCAGGACACTTAGGCCAGAATAAGACTTGGGACAGGCTTGTCCCTCACTTTCACTGGCCTCACATGAATGAAGATACAAAGGAGTTTTGTCGCTCCTGTGTGACCTGCCAAGCCAGTGGCAAATCAGGTGGCACAACAAAGGCCCCCCTAATACCACTACCTGTGGTGGGGGTCCCCTTTGAAAGAGTGGGAATAGATATAGTGGGTCCCATGGATCCTCCCACTGCATCTGGGCACAGATTTATACTGGTGGTAGTGGATCATGCCACCAGGTATCCAGAGGCAATTCCCCTTAGGACCACTACAGCTCCTGTTGTGGCCAGGGCCCTGCTGGGAGTATTCTCCAGAGTGGGGTTTCCTAAGGAGGTAGTTTCTGACAGAGGTACCAACTTCATGTCAGGATACTTGACAGCTATGTGGAAGGAATGTGGTGTCAACTACAAGTTCACCACCCCTTATCACCCACAATGCAATGGGCTTGTTGAGAGATTCAACAAGACCCTAAAGGGTATGATCAAAGGATTACCTGAAAAGCTCAGGCGAAGATGGGACATCCTTCTACCCTGCCTTCTGTTTGCTTACAGAGAGGTCCCACAAAAAGGAGTTGGCTACAGCCCCTTTGAATTGTTGTTTGGGCACCCTGTAAGAGGCCCACTGTGTTTAGTGAAGGAAGGATGGGAGTTACCTCTCAAAAAGCCTAAACAAGACATAGTGGACTATGTACTTGGTCTCCGCTCCAGGATGGCTGAGTATATGGAGAAGGCATCCAAAAACCTTGAGGCAAGCCAGGCCTTACAGAAAGCTTGGCATAACCAAAAGGCTGTCTTGGTTGAGTTTCAGCCAGGACAGAAGGTATGGGTGTTGGAGCCAGTGGCCCCAGCAGCACTCCAAGACAAATGGTCTGGACCCCATACAATCCTGGAAAAGAAGGGAGAGGTCACCTACTTGGTGGACCTAGGAACTCCCAGGAGTCCCCACAGGGTACTCCATGTTAACAGGCTTAAAGCATATGTTGACAGGGCAGACATGGGCTTGCTCATGGCTACAGATGAGGGACAGGAGGAAGAGAGTGACCCTCTCCCAGACCTGTTGTCTCAGAACCCTGAAGATGGCTCAGTTGAAGGAGTGACCCTTGGAGGCAACCTCCCTGCCCATCAGCAGACTGAATGTAGACAGGTTCTACAATCATTTTCACATATGTTTTCCTTGATACCTAGTCAAACTGACTGGTGTACCCATGTGGTGGACACTGGTGACAGTCTGCCTGTAAAGAACAAGCTTTACAGACAACCTGACCACGTCAGGGACTTTATAAAGGCTGAGGTACATAAAATGCTGGAATTAGGTGTCATTGAACCCTCAGAGAGCCCCTGGGCTAGCCCAGTGGTTCTGGTCCCCAAACCTCACACCAAAGATGGCAAGAGGGAGATGAGGTTCTGTGTGGATTACAGAGGACTCAATGCTGTCACCAGGACAGATGCACACCCTATTCCAAGGGCAGATGAGCTCATAGACAAACTAGCTTCTGCTAAGTTTTTGAGCACATTTGACTTGACAGCTGGCTATTGGCAAATCAGATTAGCTGAGGAGTCTAAGGCCAAAACAGCATTCTCAACCCCAGGTGGGCACTACCAATTTGTGGTGATGCCCTTTGGTCTGAAGAATGCACCTGCCACCTTCCAAAGGCTGGTGAACCAAGTCCTTACTGGGTTGGATGACTTTTGCGCAGCATATCTTGATGACATTGCTGTCTTTAGCTCCACCTGGGAGGATCACCTGATCCACCTGAGGAAGGCTCTTGAGGCTCTGCAAAGGGCAGGCCTCACTATCAAGGCCACTAAGTGCCAGATAGGGCAGAGTAAGGTTGTATATTTGGGCCACCTTGTAGGTGGAGGCCAAGTTCAACCACTGGAGAGTAAGATACAATCCATCAAGGACTGGTCTCCTCCAACCACCCAGACTCAAGTTCGAGCTTTCTTGGGCTTGACTGGGTACTACAGGAAGTTTGTTAAGAACTATGGGTCCATTGTGACTCCTCTTAATGATCTGACATCCAAGAAGATGCCCAAAAAGGTTCAGTGGACAGTAAGCTGTCAAAAGGCATTTGATGACCTGAAGGAGGCCATGTGCTCTGCACCTATCCTGAAAAGTCCTGACTACTCCAAAGAGTTTATTGTCCAAACAGATGCTTCTGAGTTGGGTGTGGGAGCTGTGCTGTCACAACTTAATGTAGATGGTCAAGACCAACCCATTGCTTTTATTAGCAGAAGGTTGACCCCCAGAGAGAAGAATTGGTCAGCTATTGAGAGGGAGGCCTTTGCTGTGGTGTGGGCCCTGAAGAAGCTGAGGCCATACTTGTTTGGCACTCACTTCAAGATTCAGACCGACCATAAGCCCCTCTTGTGTCTAAATCGGATGAAGGGTGAAAACCCCAAACTGCTTAGGTGGTCCATTTCCCTACAGGGGATGGACTTTACAGTGGAGCACCAGCCAGGTACTGACCATGGGAATGCAGATGGTCTCTCCAGGTACTTCCACTTAGGACATGAAGACGAGACTGGTCAAGGTTAGTTTAATGTCCCAGCGTTTGGGGGGGGGGGGGGTGTAGGAGAGTAGGGACTGCTATCCTATGGTCACCCCAAATTTTTGCTTTTTGCTTCACTGGTTTTTGACATATTGAGGCTGTGGGCCTGCCAATCAGACCCCCAGCCTGCTGTTCTCTCTACTAAATTAAAACTATGCACCCTAGGTGCATAACCAATTGGAAGTGGATCACCCTGTCAGCCCCTGTACCAGTGTACACTAGGTACCCAGGGCATTGGTGTACCCAAGGCCTGCCAGGGGCTGAAGCATGTATTATGGCACCCCAGGCTTGGCCTAACAATTTGACACAACTGGCTGATCACTCAGCTGGGGTAAGTTGGTGTAATCACCTCTTACTTAGGTGTAGTATACCTATACCTAACCTTAAATGGGACACCTGGTAACCTATAAGTCACTCCTATGGCAGGCCTTAACAATCCTGAAGGCAGAGTGCTTGGTTCCATGTGAGATGGTGCTCTGGCATGAGCTGAGCCTGTCTGCAGTGGTCGGAACAACTTCCTTCTACTGTTTCCAGATATCGTCATACCATATACTCTTAAGTGCATTATGAACCTCGCGGTTAAATGCTATCTTTGGTTTGGCTTTATCAAAACATGTCGAGTAAGGTGTCATACGAATTGGAATACTAACCCCTCGCCAATTCTGGCGACGGGGTTAGCGTTCCACCCTTCTAGAGGGACACGACATGTACAGTACCTGAAACCCGGGTAAAATCGGACATAGCCTCAGCTCCACAAAATGGATGCTGCCACCACAGACACAAGTCTGCCCTCCTGCTGCTGGGAGTCCTTCCAGCTTGGGAGGTGTGGACAAAGGGTTTCCTGCCAGGGGAGGTGCATGCACCACTCCAGACAGGATTTTGTGTATTGGTCAGGTAGGGCTTGAAAGAAACCAGACATGCCTGTGGCTCATAAGGAGCCTCGGTGCATATGCCAGTTCAAACCGGTCCTGGGGCACACCAGTCCCAGGCCTGGGGCGAGCTGGACAAGAGATTGGGGGTGTAACCACCCCCCTTCCTGGTCCCACCCATAGGGAGGGACCTAGCAGGTAGTCCGGCCCCTAGAATCCGCTTAAAGGTAGGAGCTGTGTCCTAAGACTTCAGACATCCTGGAATCAACTTGAAACTAAGAAGAAGACGGGAACTTCGACATTCTGCTGCACAGAAGACTGAAGGAAATCTCCCCTGTGGTCAGGGAGTGACCACCTTGCTAACGCAAGCACCATCCAGCGAATCAACGTCTGCTTTGCCGCCGCCTCCCGCCGGAGCCCGAGCCCAGAGACTGACAAGACCTGGACCTCCAGACCTCACCGCCCGATCCACAGTCCCTGAAAAGAGGAGACCCGTGGAGGCAACGAGACACGTGGAGCCAGCCATCTTGAAACGACCACGACAAGCTGACAAGTGCAACAACCGAGGCTCCCTCCAAGTTGTGCTTTGGGATCTGAGAAGCCCAACCCTCGAGCAGCTTCTGCACCAAAGGTGAGCCCTCCAGCATCTCCACGATCTGCGTGGGGCCCTTCTACATTTTGCCACTCGACGTGCCTAACCGGTTGCTGGCCCGCTGGCTAGTAGCCATCTTGGCGACGAACTTTACGAAATACACCGCTGGTCTGGTTGCTCCAGACTGGCCCTTGCTCCCCTCCAAAGGAGCAGTCCCTCTGACCTTGCTGGTCAGAACCATCAGCTTATTTCATCTCCTACAACAATTGCTTTTGCCAAGGCTTGTTTGCTTCGATCAAGTCGCCGACACTGCCGACAGCGAGAGCCTGCGTGGGACAGCTCGTGAACCGACTCCTGGGCGTCGTCGACCTCCAGGGACCACGTGGCTGCAGAGACAAGCTACACCTTTCTTCCTGTTTGCACCCGACATTGCCTGGTACCCACCTGGTGCCACGCTGGTCACTGGCTAGTGACTGTGAACACTGTCCCCTCTGCTTACAGGTCTTCAACATCTCCGATCCACTCTTGGATCCACGGCATCTCTCCCGGACCGACTGCCTGCAGCATCTTTGTCCACAGGCTCCACGGAATAGATAGAAGAAACCCGACGCACTTCGAGGCCTATGCACCCGCTTCCTGTGGGTGAGGTAAAGCTGGCACTCCTGTGCCCAAGTGTAGTATTACATCTCTAGTGCCTGTGTTCCAAATCTTGAGTTCCTAGTCCATCCGGAAGATCCTTTTTGCAGTAACTTTGTACTTTTTACGCACCCATTGAAACCTATGGGAGCACGCGTGTGACTATTTGCTCTGCACACGCCACCCGTGGACCTCCTGGTCACTAACTGAAGTTAGCTCCTTGTAGGCCCAGCGATTCTAGAGGCCCTAGGCCTTTTCCCTTTTCTGTTCGTGGTACTTATACCACTATTTTAGTATATGGTTTGAGCGGCCACCAGGGCCTATCCATATAAAGTGCAACTTCTGTGTATTCTACTGTAATCTTGTTTGACGATTTGTGCTCCTGTGCTCATTGTTGGACAGGCCACACAGAGGGCTGGCTCCCCCCCCGCACGACAGGGCCCGAGCTCCGGCCCGCCCAGCATACCCCCGTGACAAGCCCCTGTACTCCGTCTCCCGACGGACCCTCTGCCCTCGGACCCCTACTCATCACGGGGTCCAGCCCCACCGGCTTCCCCGGCCAGGTCAAGCCGCCATCTTGGGCCCTGCACCACGCGGCCGCGTGGCCTCACCTCGACCCTAACCCCGGGCCTGGCCGGCCCCGACATCCCGGCACCACCATCCACCCAGGAGGTGAGCGGACCACTTGGCAGGTCAATGGGAGAACGAAGCGTCAAGAGCTCTTCCCCCGCCAGGTGCCGATCGCCTCCAGCAGCCCCCAGGCGCTGGCTCCACCCCCTGCTGGGTGTCTGGACACCTTCATCCCGGACCCTCCGACCTCCAAGTGCGAGGGTCCGGACATCAAAGGGCACCAGCCCTATAACTAAGACAGCTCCGGAGCAGGAAGGCAGTTGTATCCTGGAGTCGAGAGACACCGAGTGAACTCAACCCTGACGGTCTACTGGCGCTGCCGTAGCCCGCTCTTGTGAACCATCGTCCTGCCTGCTGGCGCTGCCGCGGCCTTCTGCAACCTTCATCTTCCTGGGACCTGCTGGCGCTGCCGCGGCCCGTTGTACCGACCATCCTCACCGGGACCTGCTGGCGCTGCCGCGGCCCTCTGCAACCTTCATCTTCCTGGGACCTGCTGGCGCTGCCGCGGCCCGTTGTACCGACCATCCTCACCGGGACCTGCTGGCGCTGCCGCGGCCCTCTGCAACCTTCATCTTCCTGGGACCTGCTGGCGCTGCCGCGGCCCGTTGTATCGACCATCCGCACCGGGACCTGCTGGCGCTGCCGCGGCCCATACCACCTAACCACCAAGCTCGAGGATTGTGAGCTCATCACCATCTCATCCGAATTACCTGATTGGTAAATAGACTGTCCCGCTACCCCCTTCCCTACCTTACGAGACTCTAATCGAGGGGACCCCTGAGTCCAGACCTCCTTGTACCATTTTACCGTACCTTAAATAAGTGTCGATAAAGATCACTGAACCTTATCCGTGTGTGATATCTGTCTGTGGGGGGGAAGTTACTTGTCTGTACGATCGCTGGAGACGGCTCTCCCCGGAGACCTCTCCTCCTGACCCCGGCCGACCCTCCCGGTCCGTCTACCTTTTCTAACATTGGTGGCCAGCGGCGCGATCCGAATCAACGCGTAATCGTACAGAGAGTAGCTCACCCCACGACAAAGCACGATGTCGACCAAAGATAGCAGCTCCACCGAGAAGTTCCAAATGGAGAAACTAGAGGAGTACAACCACCGCGAACTGAGACAATTTTGCATAGAACTTGGCATTGCTACCACTGGCCTGAGTACCAAGGATGACCTAAAGCACGCCCTTGAGTCGTGGACAGAAACGGGGGTCGCAAGACCCTCCGACCAAAACAGCGTCACACCAGAGGGGAACGCCACGACTCCCGAGGAACGGGGAACGGGCCTATCACCGGAGGAGATACGAGAAAGAGACAGAGTCAGACTGCACGAATTAGAGATGGCACGACTCAAGATGGATGGGGAGCTCAAGTTAGCTGAACAGAAACTCAACCTCGAGCAGATGCGGATTCGAGAGGAGCGAGAAGAAAAACAGAGACAGAGAGAGCTGGAAGAGAAAAAGATAACGCTCGAGCACGAGCGCCAATTGGCAGAGATAGAACTGCGCAAACAACATAAGGACTTGGGGGTGCCTGAAAGACCCCACACCCCGGGACCAACTGAGAAAAAAGTTCACATCCCCAAGGATGTGGTCCGCGAGTATGTCCGAGAAGACGACATACAACAATGGTTTAAGGCCTATGAGTTCGCAATGACCTCCCACCGGATCGACCGGAGTGATTGGGGAGCCGGACTTTGGGGGAGATTTATCAACGAGGGTCGCGATGCCCTGCTGCAGCTCCCCGATCACCAAATGTCGTCCTACGACCACATGAAGGCTGCCCTCCTCACCCGCTACGGCCTCACGCCCGAGATGTACCGCCAGAGGTTCAGGGATTGCACCCGGATCCCAGGTACCACTTGGGTGGAATACGTGAACTATTTCAGCCGGGCCTTCGAGGGTTGGATCAAGGGAAGTCAGGTCACCACCTACGAACAGCTCTTCAACCTCATGGTATGGGAACACCTGTCAAACAACTGCTTCGTCGAGCTCCGGCAGCATCTACTCGACAGTAAGCTGACTGACCTCCGGCAGCTCGCCGCCGAAGCTGACCGGTGGGAGAGCACCCGAGTGGGCCGGAAAGGGCCACACGACCAGAACAGAAGCAACCAAGGCCAGCACCGTCCTCGGGGAGGAGGAGGAGGCCAGGGGCGGGGGAGAGACGCCTTGCCAGCAACAACCGTGGCCAGCACCCCGCCGCCGACCGGCCGGGGCAACCCCCCATTGCGGCCTGGGTACCGAGCCAACGTCACGTGCCACAGATGCCAGCGACTAGGCCACTACGCCAACGATCCGAACTGCCCGCTGAACCAAACGCCCAAACCCCGCCAGGTAGCTGCCGCTGCCCTGGGGGAGGAGCAGTCGTTGGAGGGTCCCGAGGAGTGTGAGCCGGACCAGCAAGGGTGGGAACCGGCCGCCATGGTCCTGGCATGCTTAGGGGGAAGAGACATGGTTCCGCGGGCTCCCCTACCCGCCAACACCAGGAAATACGGTCAGTGGGTGACCATTAATGGACAGAGAGCTGAGGCCTTGCGCGACACCGGCGCCAGCGTGACGGCCGTCCGCTGTCACCTGGTGAAGCCCGAGCAGATCTTGCCGAACATTCTCTGCCCCGTCCGCTCGGCAGATAACTCTGAAAGCATGTGCAAGATGGCCTGCGTCCCGTTTGAATGGGGAGGGGTCTCCGGCCTACTGAAAGTGACGGTCCGGGACGATGCCCCCGTGGACTGCCTCCTGGGGAATGACCTCGAGAGTTCCCCGTGGGCCACCGTCGAGAGAAGAGAGCACTTGGGGATGCTGGGCCTCCCGGACTGGGCCTGCATAACCCCCCGATCCATGGCCGGCCGGGCCGCCCCCCGATCAGAAGAAACCGAATGGCCGGCACCTCCGCCCCCGGTTGCCCCCGTAGAGGACAACGGCGAGGCCGACCTCCCAGACCCGGCCCCCGAAGAAAACGCGCAACCCCAGGACCTTCCGGATCTGGCTCAGTGGCGGCAAGAAGGGGGGCCCACCCAAGAACAGTTCCGCCAGGAGCAAAAGACCTGTCCCTCCCTCGAGGGGCTTCGCCAACAAGCCAGCACCCAAGCCGCCGGGGACACCACCGGAACCCACTGGGTCTACTGGGATAACGACCTGCTCTACAGCGAGCAAAGAATCGCCGAGCTGGGGGCCAGTCGAGTTCTGGTGGTACCGCTCCGCTTCCGAGACTTTCTACTCAACCTAGCCCACGATGTCCCCCTGGCTGGGCACCTGGGCCAAGATAAAACGTACAGTCGACTGGTGACCCACTTTTTCTGGCCAAAAATGAGGAATGACGTCCTGAACCACTGCCGATCGTGCCCCACATGCCAAGCAAGCGGGAAGAGTGGCCGGAAGCTTAAGGCTCCTCTACAACCCTTCCCGGTGGTCACCACCCCGTTCGAGAGGGTGGGGATAGACATTGTGGGGCCGCTGGACCCTCGCACGGCACAAGGACACAGGTTCATCTTGGTACTAGTGGACCATGCCACCCGCTATCCCGAGGCGGTGCCCCTACGGACCGTGACCGCTCCAGTGGTTGGCCGGGCCCTGATGGGGATCTTCTCCCGGGTAGGCTTCCCCCGAGAAGTCGTCAGCGACCGAGGTACGAACTTCATATCGAAGTACATGAAGTCCCTCTGGCAACAATGCGGGGTCACATACAGATTCACGACCCCCTATCACCCCCAAGGAAACGGACTAGTGGAGCGGTTCAACCGCACTCTCAAAGGGATGATTGGGGGATTGGAAGAGCCTCTCCGTCGCCAGTGGGATGTACTGCTCCCGTGCCTCCTCTTCGCCTACCGAGAAGTACCCCAGAAGTCCCTCGGCTTTAGCCCCTTTGAACTCCTATACGGACACCCTGTGCGAGGGCCCCTCAGCCTCGTGAAGGAGGGCTGGGAGTTGGCCCCCCTAACGACCCCTCCAGACGTCTTCAAATACCTCCTGGCCCTACGAAACCAGACCCGGCGCTTCAGGGAGATGGCCAAGGCGAACCTCGAGGCCAGTCAGGAGGACATGAAAAGGTGGTATGATCACAATGCCTCCTCCGTTGAGTTCGAGCCTGGGCAGCAAGTATGGGTGATGTCCCCCACCGAACCATGTGCCCTGCAAGACAAGTGGACGGGGCCCTTCAAAGTGGTCGAGCGTAAAAGCCCCGTCACTTACCTCGTCGACATGGGGTCCACCCGGAACCCCCTGCGGGTCCTCCACACCAACCGGCTCAAACCACACTTTGTGCGCTCCGAACTAAGCCTCCTGATGGCGACCGACAGTGGTACAGAAGAAGACTCCGAGCCCCTCCCGGATCTCTTAAAGACTCAGGAGAAGGACGGCTCCGTGGATGGGGTCCGGCTCTCCGACGCCCTCACTTCGGAGCAACGCCAGGACTGCCGGGACCTCCTGCTGCAGTTCGCTGCCCTGTTCTCACTCACCCCCGGGGTCACCCCTTGGTGTTTGCACGACGTAGACACCGGGGACAGTCCCCCTGTCCGGCACCGGGCCTACCGCGTACCAGATCGGGTACGGACCTGCATACAGGAGGAAGTGGCCAAGATGCTCACGATCGGGGTCATCGAGCCCTCGGACAGTCCCTGGGCCAGTCCGGTTGTATTAGTTCCCAAGGCCGCTGCCCCCGGCACCGCCCCTGAACTGAGATTCTGCGTCGACTACCGGGGCTTGAACGCTGTCACCCGGACCGACGCTCATCCCATCCCCCGAGCAGACGAGCTGATCGACCGGCTGGGGGCCGCCCGCTACCTTAGTATCTTCGACCTGACGGCGGGCTACTGGCAGATCGGCCTCACACCCAGGGCTCAGGAACGGTCAGCCTTCTCCACCCCCGATGGCCACTATCAATTTAAGGTCATGCCCTTTGGCATGAAGAATGCCCCCGCCACATTCCAACGTCTTGTGAACCAGGTCTTGGCAGGGCTCGAAGAATTCAGCGCTGCCTACCTGGACGATATCGCTGTATACAGCCGCCACTGGTCCGACCACCTCCGTCACCTCCAAGAGGTCCTCCAAGCCCTCCAGCGGGCCGGCCTCACCATTAAAGCCGGCAAGTGCCAAATTGGCCAAGGGTCTGTGACCTACCTGGGGCACCAAGTGGGAAGCGGGCTGGTGGCCCCACTACAACTTAAGATTGCTGCCATCCAGTCCTGGCAGCCCCCCGTCACCCAGACCGAGGTCCGAGCCTTCTTAGGGCTCACCGGCTACTACCGGCGGTTCGTGAAGGACTACGGCAGCATCGTGGGGCCCCTCACGGGACTCACATCCAAGAATCAACCGAAGCGGGTCCACTGGACTCCTGATTGTCAAGCGGCCTTCGAAGAGCTGAAGGCCGCCCTGTGCACCGCCCCGGTGCTCCAGGCCCCCGATTACAGTCGGGAATTTGTAGTACAGACCGACGCCTCCGACCACGGCATCGGGGCCGTCCTCTCTCAGCTGAACCCCGAAGGTCATGACCAGCCGGTGGCCTTCATCAGTCGACGTCTCCTGGCCCGAGAACAGCGTTGGAGCACAATCGAGAGGGAGGCATTTGCAGTAGTGTGGGCCCTCAAAAAGCTCCGGCCCTATCTCTTCGGTACCCACTTCCGGGTACAAACCGACCATCGACCCCTGCAATGGCTGATGCAGATGCGGGGGGAGAACCCAAAACTCTTGCGCTGGTCCATTTCCCTGCAGGGAATGGACTTCACTGTGGAGCACCGGCCAGGCCAAGACCACGCCAACGCGGACGGCCTGTCCCGCTTTTTCCGCCTCGACGAAGAGAGTCCCCAAGGAGATGGGTGACTCTCCCCGCCTTCAGCTGGGGGGGACGCATGTTGGACAGGCCACACAGAGGGCTGGCTCCCCCCCCGCACGACAGGGCCCGAGCTCCGGCCCGCCCAGCATACCCCCGTGACAAGCCCCTGTACTCCGTCTCCCGACGGACCCTCTGCCCTCGGACCCCTACTCATCACGGGGTCCAGCCCCACCGGCTTCCCCGGCCAGGTCAAGCCGCCATCTTGGGCCCTGCACCACGCGGCCGCGTGGCCTCACCTCGACCCTAACCCCGGGCCTGGCCGGCCCCGACATCCCGGCACCACCATCCACCCAGGAGGTGAGCGGACCACTTGGCAGGTCAATGGGAGAACGAAGCGTCAAGAGCTCTTCCCCCGCCAGGTGCCGATCGCCTCCAGCAGCCCCCAGGCGCTGGCTCCACCCCCTGCTGGGTGTCTGGACACCTTCATCCCGGACCCTCCGACCTCCAAGTGCGAGGGTCCGGACATCAAAGGGCACCAGCCCTATAACTAAGACAGCTCCGGAGCAGGAAGGCAGTTGTATCCTGGAGTCGAGAGACACCGAGTGAACTCAACCCTGACGGTCTACTGGCGCTGCCGTAGCCCGCTCTTGTGAACCATCGTCCTGCCTGCTGGCGCTGCCGCGGCCTTCTGCAACCTTCATCTTCCTGGGACCTGCTGGCGCTGCCGCGGCCCGTTGTACCGACCATCCTCACCGGGACCTGCTGGCGCTGCCGCGGCCCTCTGCAACCTTCATCTTCCTGGGACCTGCTGGCGCTGCCGCGGCCCGTTGTACCGACCATCCTCACCGGGACCTGCTGGCGCTGCCGCGGCCCTCTGCAACCTTCATCTTCCTGGGACCTGCTGGCGCTGCCGCGGCCCGTTGTATCGACCATCCGCACCGGGACCTGCTGGCGCTGCCGCGGCCCATACCACCTAACCACCAAGCTCGAGGATTGTGAGCTCATCACCATCTCATCCGAATTACCTGATTGGTAAATAGACTGTCCCGCTACCCCCTTCCCTACCTTACGAGACTCTAATCGAGGGGACCCCTGAGTCCAGACCTCCTTGTACCATTTTACCGTACCTTAAATAAGTGTCGATAAAGATCACTGAACCTTATCCGTGTGTGATATCTGTCTGTGGGGGGGAAGTTACTTGTCTGTACGATCGCTGGAGACGGCTCTCCCCGGAGACCTCTCCTCCTGACCCCGGCCGACCCTCCCGGTCCGTCTACCTTTTCTAACACTCATAAAGAGACTAGGGGTTACTTTGAGAAATAAATACATATATATTTTGAATATATATCTGTGTGGTGTCCTTTCATTGGTATAAAAGGGGGTTGCATTTGGTAAAACAGCTGGCTTAACACGCTTCACGAGTTTAGCCTCAAAGACTGCTTAGCCTACGCTACCACTAGGGCAGCTAGTCTGAAAAGGTTGACTTACAACCACACCATAAGGGTTGCTTGGCATGGTACAAGGTGATCACTTTAACTAGTGAGCATCATATACCAGGCCAACTTCTCACAATAGCGGTACCGCTTGTACTTGGGCCCACAAACCCCGCAGTCATCACTGGATGGGCAATGTTACCCAGTGCTGCGTTAGATTTCGCTGAGACCCCCACTGTGGCCGCCCCAACCTTTGGGATAGCCCCAGAGGAGGCCGCAGTTTGTACAACAGGGCTATTTTCCTCAACCACCCCCTTGGCTGCCCCACAGGTATTAGATAGACTTATTGGGGCAGTAGGTAGTTCACGCGGAGCAGGATTCCCAGTTAAGCCATCCTCCCTAATCCTAGAATGAAGTTTAATGAGAGATTTTAGGGAGAAGAAATTGTCAAGGGTGACTTGCTCAAATCTGTCCAGTCGTTCTGTTAGCCCCTTCACTCTCTCTAGTACCGGAATCAACAATGATTTCACGATTTTTTCAAGCTGGGTGATTAATGGAATTTCGGTAGTGGGGCCTTCAGTAGATACAGGGGTGTCAGACGTCAAGTCCACACATGTCTTCTCTACAATAATACCAGTGGCTACTACCCCTTTTTGCCCCTGGGGATGACCGGGACCCACCCCTGCACCCTTATGAGACCAACCCACCCTACTTCCAACTCTTCTAGGTTTCTTAACCTCTTGAGTGCCCATGACGAAATGGTCTCGTCATGGGCCGCGGTTGCGCTGTGCCCATGACGAGACTATCTCGTCATGAGCCCCGCCCGCTAATGAAACGCCCGGCACAGGGCGTGGAAAGGGCGGGCACTCAAGGGGTTAAAGGGTTTTAGATAACTGCCCTTACGCGGACTAGCCGGACGTTTCCTTTTACTAGCAGCTAGGCCTTTTGCTGCCAGTGGTAAGGGCACAGAAGGGGCGGAAGAATCCACCTGGCGAGGTAAGGTAGCAACAGGAAGCAAGAGTGCAGAAGTCTCAATCAGCCGTGGCTCTAGCGGGACGCTCTCACCTCCCATCGTAGCCGCAGCAGACAAGCTCTCTAGCCGGTCCGTGCTAGCCCTGATCGCCACAACCCGTGGATGGTTAGGGTCGAATAAGTTGTTAACTAAAGGATCAGGTGCATGAGCAGGTGAGACATTAACTAGAGGGACAGTTGGGCGTACTGGGGAGGGGGCTAGTGCCAGAGAGCCCAACGATGAGCGTTTGCCAATCAGGGGTTCCCGAGAAAGACGCTGTTCTGTCATGGCAATTTCTTTTTCAATTACCGTGACAACCCGGGTAATAAATTGGTCCATAGTCCCGGAAACACAACCAGCACCAGCCCCAACTACCCCCCTCGAACTCCTACCAGATTGTGTACACATTGGCATAAACGCCTCAGCAAAGATAATTAATTGAACCTCTAGCTGTGCCTAGTAAAGGAATTCTTCCAGTTGACAGTCACATAAAATACAATACTTGCTACCCGTGCACCTCCTAGAACACTTTTCAGAGGGGAGGCCCAGCCCAGCCCCGGACGGCCACAGACGGCCCGCCCTTTGCCCGGGCTTCGCCCGGCTCGTCCCGCGCGCGTCCCACGATGCGTGGTGCAGGGTTTGAATTTATCCCACCTGTAGAGGGCGGGACGGGGAGGCGGCTTCAGGCCCAGATGGATTGTGGGCAATGTAGTGAGCCTTCCTCTGGTCCGCGGTCCCCCCAGCTGCAAACGGTTCCCGCAACAACAAGATGATCGCAGGACAGCAGCAAAAAGGGAAATGCAGGAGCGTGGTTCTCCTCTCCTCGTGGCCCCCACTGTTCAAACAAACAATCCTCTCAGGAACAGTGGACAAAGTTTCCCGCAATGCGCGGTGCAGGGTTTGAATTTATCCCACCTGTAGAGGGCGGGACGGGGAGGCGGCTTCAGGCCCATATGGATTGTGGGCGATGTAGTGAGCCTTCCTCTGGTCCGCGGTCCCCCCAGCTGCGAGCGGGTCCCGCGAAGCGGGAAACGCGAGTGGGAACAGCAACAACAAGATGATCGCAGGACAGCAGCAAAAAGGGAAATGCAGGAGCGTGGTTCTCCTCTCCTCGTGGCCCCCACTGTTCAAACAAACAATCCTCTCAGGAACAGTGGACAAAGTCTCGAATGTAGAGTTATGTATGTACAGGTGTGTATGTATAGTTATGTATGTACAGGTGTGTATGTAGAGGTGTGTATAGGTGTGTATGTACAAATGTGCATTTACGTCTGCATGTAGAGGTATGTATGTACAGGTGTGTGTATAGAAGTGTGTATTTACGGGTGTGTATGTACAGGTGTGTATGTACAGATGTGTATTTACAGATCTGCATATAGAGGTATGTATGTACACGTGTGTATGTACAGGTATGTATGTACAGGTGTGTATATAGAAGTATTTATGTACAGTAATTTCTATACAAGTATGTATAATTATGAATGTACAGGTATGTATGTAGACTAATTTATATACAGATATGTATGTAGAGTTATATATGTACAGGTGTGTATGTATATACAGTTATATCTGCACTGTATGCACAGGTGTTTAGGTAGAGGTATGCATGTATAGGTGTGTATGTACGGGTATGTATCTATGGGTGTTTATGTAGAGGTGTGTTCATATATGTATGTGCAGGTGTGTATATAGATATGTATGTATAGGTGTATATGTAGAAGTATGTATGTAAAGGTATGTATGAGCAGGTGTGTAACAGTATGTGCAGGCATATATTTACAGATGTGTGTATATAGAGGTATGTATGTACAGGTGTGTATGTAGAGGTATGTATTTGCAGGTGTGTTTGTAGAGGTATGCATGTACAGGTGTGTATGCAGAGGTGTGTATTTGCAGGTGTGTTTGTAGAGGTATGCATGTACAGATGTGTATGTAGAGGTGTGTATGGGCAGGTATGTACCTGCAGGTGTGTATGTAGAGATGTGTATTTACATGTCTGCATGTGCAGGTGTGTGTACAGATGTGTATGGACATGTGTATGTAGAGGTGTGTCTGGTCTGGTGTGCATTTATAGGTGTGCATGTACAGGTGTGTATGTAGAGGTATGCATGTATAAGTGTGAATGTTCAGGTGTGTATGTAGGGATGTGTATGCACAGGTATGTATGTGAACGAGTGTATTCACAAATCTATATGTAGAGATGTGTGTGTAAGGTGTCTATGTATAGGTGTGTATGTAGAGCTATGTATTTACAGTTGTGTATGTACAGATATGTATTTACATGTCTGTATGTAAAGGTATGTATGTGCAGGTGGGTAGAGACAGATCTGTATTTACAGGTCTGTATGTAGGGGTATGCATGTACTGGTGTATATGCACACGTGTGAATGTAGAGGTATATATGTACAGGTGTGTATCTACAGATGTGTATGTAGAAGTGTTTATGTACAGGCATTTTTGTACAGGTGTGTAGGTACAGGAATGTATGTACAGGTGTATATGTAGAGTTATGTATGTACAGGTGTGTACGTACGTAAGAGCATGCTCGTAAAGGTGTGTATATGCAGGTATATATGTAGAGTTATGTATGTACAGGTGTGCATGTACAGTTGTGTATGTAGAGGTATAGATGTATGTACATATGTGTATGTATGTAAAAGATGTGTATGATGAAGTATTTATATACAGTTATGTTTGTACAGTATGTATATATGTACAGAGATGTATGCATAGGTGCATATGCCTATATATGTACTTATGTACAGGTATGTATGTAAAGTGTATATATGTATATATGTGTGCTTGTGTGTGTGTGAGTAGAGGTATGTTTGTCCAAGTGTGTATGTAGAGGTATTTAAATACAGTTATATTTGGACAGTATGCACAGGTAGGTAAATATGTACAGATATGTATGTAGGTAAGCTTAAAAACTATACAACAGTGCACGGAGGCACTGCCCCCCGCCCCCCCCCCCCCCCCGCAATACCATGACTCCTTAGGTCTTGTGGCCAAAAATGTATTCATGTATTTTTTTAAAATCTTACCGCAATTTTGTGGTGGAGTCACGAATCTGGTGTCAACTTTTTTTTAAAGGCACTTTTTGAACAGGGGGGGGCTGGCGGGTGACGCAAAAGTTTTATTAAGGGGAGGGGTTTGGCCTACCCTCCATGGGTCATTTCCAGACCCTGGGACCCCCATCCCCCAGTGGCTGATTTATTTAACGAGGGGAGGTGGCCCTGCGGACCCCTCCCAGTGACTTTTCCAGGCGCCAGGGAACCCCACCCCCCGGCCGCTGAATTTTAAAAAAATAAGAGGCAGAGGGCGTGCAGCCCCCCTCTTTGAGCCTCAGTACGGTCCCAAGGACCCCAGACGCTGGAGACCTGCATTGAAATAAGGGGAGGGGGTTGTGTGGCCACCACAGGGGGCTGTTTATGAATTGGAGATGGGTGTGCCCCCTCCCCGGGCCATGGCATGCTCCTGGGGCAGCTCCCTCATGGAGCCCCGGGGCACATCTATGGGGCACCGCGGTTTCCCTGCAGGCACCAGCAGGCCAGGGCCGTTTGCGCCCCCTGGCGGGAGCGAAGGCCGCCCCTGCTGGGTGAGAGCCCAGATGTAAGTGGGCAGGAACACAGAATGGCTGACAATAAAACGGGAGCAAAAACAGCTGCTCCCGCCACGTGGGGGCAATGCCGGCTCCCGCTGCATCGGGGATGCGTGCTGGCGGGTGGGGGGCTGGCTTCCCTGGCAGCTTCCAACCTTTAAAATGCCGTGGGGCACTGGGGTACCCCAGGTTGTTTTTTGAAAAGAGGAGCACGTCTTGTGGGCTCCTGTGTGGCCCGTGAGGCCGCCTGCACGGAGCTGGCAGGGCCCCAGGGTTGTTGGGTTTCCCGATGGCCCCCAACAAAAGTAATGCCGGGTGGGCACCGGGGCACTCCAGTTTTGTTTTGTTTGTGGGAGGCTGCAGGACGTGCAGCTGCCCCCCAGCCCACCTGTAAGTGTCTGGGGTCTTTATACACAGCCCGCGGGCGAGCGGCCATACCTGTGTAAGCGCGCCGAGCTGGAGCCCTGTGCTCTTCGGCGGCTTCTGGGCCTCTTGGCTTTTTGGGGGGAGTATTTTTTTATGGCTGCATTACATGGGCTGAAAAATATTAAAAGAACGACTCGGAGACAGGTTGATGTTTTTATAAATTAAAGTTTATTATTTTTTATGGTCACTTGTATTAAACGTTGGACTCTATGAATTAATGAAATATATATTTGATCATAGTTATTTGTTTTTTGTGACAAAGACAATAGGCCTGCTGTATATCGAGGCCGCGCAGCGAGGAGGTGGGTGCACCCGCGAGGTCGTGCATTGTGGGGTAGGGTGCCAGCGAGGGGTGGGTTCACCAGCGAGGTCATGCATTGTGGGGTAGGGTGCCAGCGAGGGGTGGGTGCACCAGTGAGGTCATGCATCGTGGGGTAGGGTGCCAGCGAGGGGTGGGTGCACCCGCAAGGTCGTGCATTGTGGGGTAGGGTGCCAGCGAGGGGGTGGGTGCACCAGCGAGGCCGTGCATTGTGGGGTAGGGTGCCAGCGAGGGGTGGGTGCACCCGCGAGGTCGTGCATTGTGGGGTAGGGTGCCAGCGAGGGGGTGGGAGCACCAGCGAGGTCGTGCATTGTGGGGTAGGGTGCCAGCGAGGGGTGGGTGCACCAGCGAGGTCGTGCATTGTGGGGTAGGGTGCCAGCGAGGGGGTGGGTGCACCAGCGAGGCCGTGCATTGTGGGGTAGGGTGCCAGCGAGAGGTGGGTGCACCCGCGAGGTCGTGCATTGTGGGGTAGGGTGCCAGCGAGGGGTGGGTGCACCAGCGAGGTCATGCATTGTGGGGTAGGGTGCCAGCGAGGGGTGGGTGCACCAGTGAGGTCATGCATCGTGGGGTAGGGTGCCAGCGAGGGGTGGGTGCACCAGCGAGGTCGTGCATTGTGGGGTAGGGTGCCAGCGAGGGGGTGGGTGCACCAGCGAGGCCGTGCATTGTGGGGTAGGTTGCCAGCGAGGGGTGGGTGCACCCGCGAGGTCATGCATTGTGGGGTAGGGTGCCAGCGAGGGGTGGGTTCACCAGCGAGGTCGTGCATTGTGGGGTAGGGTGCCAGCGAGGGGGTGGGTGCACCAGCGAGGCCGTGCATTGTGGGGTAGGTTGCCAGCGAGGGGTGGGTGCACCCGCGAGGTCATGCATTGTGGGGTAGGGTGCCAGCGAGGGGGTGGGTGCACCAGCGAGGTCGTGCATTGTGGGGTAGGGTGCCAGCGATGGGTGGGTGCACAGGCTAGGCCATGCATTGTGGGGTAGGGTGCCAGCGAGGGGTGGGTGCACCAGCGAGGTCATGCATTGTGGGGTAGGGTGCCAGCGAGGGGTGGGTGCACCAGCGAGGTCATGGATTGTGGGGTAGGGTGCCAGCGAGGGGTGGGTGCACCAGCGAGGTCATGCATTGTGGGGTAGGGTGCCAGCGAGGGGTGGGTGCACCAGCGAGGTCATGGATTGTGGGGTAGGGTGCCAGCGAGGGGTGGGTGCACCAGCGAGGTCATGGAGTGTGGGGTAGGGTGCCAGCGAGGGGTGGGTGCACCAGCGAGGTCATGCATTGTGGGGTAGGGTGCCAGCGAGGGGTGGGTGCACCAGCGAGGTCATGCATTGTGGGGTAGGGTGCCAGCGAGAGGTGGGTGCACCAGCGAGGTCATGCATTGTGGGGTAGGGTGCCAGCGAGGGGGTGGGTGCACCAGTGAGGTCATGGATTGTGGGGTAGGGTGCCAGCGAGGGGGTGGGTGCACCAGTGAGGTCGTGCATTGTGGGGTAGGGTGCCTGCGAGGGGTGGGTGCACCAGCGAGGTCATGGATTGTGGGGTAGGGTGCCAACGAGGGGGTGGGTGCACCAGCGAGGTCATGGATTGTGGGGTAGGGTGCCAGCGAGGGGTGGGTGCACCCGCGAGGTCGTGCATTGTGGGGTAGGGTGCCAGCGAGGGGTGGGTGCACCAGCGAGGTCATGGATTGTGGGGTAGGGTGCCAGCAAGGGGGTGGGTGCACCAGTGAGGTTGTGCATTGTGGGGTAGGGTGCCTGCGAGGGGTGGGTGCACCAGCGAGGTCGTGCATTGTGGGGTAGGGTGCCAGCGAGGGGTGGGTGCACCCGCGAGGTCATGGATTGTGGGGTAGGGTGCCAGCGAGGGGGTGGGTGCACCAGCGAGGTCATGGATTGTGGGGTAGGGTGCCAGCGAGGGGTGGGTGCACAGGCGAGGTCGTGCATTGTGGGGTAGGGTGCCAGCGAGGGGTGGGTGCACCAGCGAGGTCATGCATTGTGGGGTAGGGTGCCAGCGAGGGGTGGGTGCACCAGCGAGGTCATGCATTGTGGGGTAGGGTGCCAGCGAGAGGTGGGTGCACCAGCGAGGTCATGCATTGTGGGGTAGGGTGCCAGCGAGAGGTGGGTGCACCAGCGAGGTCATGCATTGTGGGGTAGGGTGCCAGCGAGGGGGTGGGTGCACCAGTGAGGTCATGGATTGTGGGGTAGGGTGCCAGCGAGTGGTGGGTGCACCAGCGAGGTCATGGATTGTGGGGTAGGATGCCAGCGAGGGGTGGGTGCACCCGCTACGCCATGCATTGCGAGGGGTAGGGTGTTCCCAGGAGGTTGGGGCAGTGCCTGACACTGAGCCAAACCCCACGCATTGCACAGCAATGGATATCTTACTTTACGCTAAAAACATATAGATTCACTACAAAAAACAAAGGTTAAAGGGACATTATAGTTCGGTGAAAATGTCAGTTAAACACTGTTTTAAAAGAACAAAACCACTGAAATTCGTCAGTTATAGCTATCGTATATGTATGTGTGTATAATTATTAATGTACAGGTATGATGTATGTACGGCTATGTGTGCACAGCTAGGTTGCATGCACAGGTATGTATATACAAGTATGTTACATGTACAGGCATGTTGTATGTATAGTGAGCCGTCTGCTCTCAGTAAAAGGAGGCGAAGACTACAACTCCCAGCATGCACCTCTCTGATGGAAGCCCCGCATTAAAAGCCTGTGCCTGTGTGTCCCGGCCGGGCCCTCTGCTCTCTGCAACCGCGCCCAGCTTTGATTTCCGCATTGAGGCCGTCGTTTGTGTTTATTGTTGCCCAATCTCGTCCCCTTGGACTCACTGTTGCTTCCACCCGAAGGAATCCATCTGTCACTGTGCAAGTGAGAAGATGAAACGTTTGTGTATTTTTACCACTTGGATTGTTAAATATTTGCTTTGGCCTGTGTTTGTTCCATCCATAGCAGACTGAGGAGGGGCGTTACCGTGGTCAGGTCAATGCTTGTTGCTAAACACTTGCGGGGAGGGGGGGGGGGGTTCCTGCATGTGGCCCACTGTCCCACAATGCATTGCAACGGCTCTGCATCGCTAGCCTCCGTATCTGGTGCCCGGGGGCCTGGGTGTGGTACAGAGGTGTGACCCAGGGCCCTGGTGGGGATGCGCGGCACATGGCATCATGGCCTGTGGTACCCAGGGCCCTGGTGGGGATGCGCGGCACATGGCCTGTGGTACCCAGGGCCCTGGTGGGGATGCGCGGCACATGGCCTGTGGTACCCAGGGCCCTGGTGGGGATGCGCGGCACATGGCCTGTGGTACCCAGGGCCCTGGTGGGGATGCGGGGCACATGGCATCATGGCCTGTGGTACCAAGGGCCCTGGTGGGGATGCGGGGCACATGGCATCATGGCCTGTGGTACCCAGGGCCCTGGTGGGGATGCGGGGCACATGGCATCATGGCCTGTGGTACCAAGGGCCCTGGTGGGGATGCGGGGCACATGGCATCATGGCCTGTGGTACCCAGGGCCCTGGTGGGGATGCGGGGCACATGGCATCATGGCCTGTGGTACCCAGGGCCCTGGTGGGGATGCGGGGCACATGGCATCATGGCCTGTGGTACCAAGGGCCCTGGTGGGGATGCGGGGCACATGGCATCATGGCCTGTGGTACCCAGGGCCCTGGTGGGGATGCGCGGCACATGGCCTGTGGTACCCAGGGCCCTGGTGGGGATGCGGGGCACATGGCATCATGGCCTGTGGTACCCAGGGCCCTGGTGGGGATGCGCGGCACATGGCCTGTGGTACCCAGGGCCCTGGTGGGGATGCAAGGGGCACATGGCATCATGGCCTGTGGTACCCAGGGCCCTGGTGGGGATGCGCGGCACATGGCATCATGGCCTGTGGTACCCAGGGCCCTGGTGGGGATGCGGGGCACATGGCATCATGGCCTGTGGTACCCAGGGCCCTGGTGGGGATGCGGGGCACATGGCATCATGGCCTGTGGTACCCAGGGCCCTGGTGGGGATGCGCGGCACATGGCCTGTGGTACCCAGGGCCCTGGTGGGGATGCGGGGCACATGGCATCATGGCCTGTGGTACCCAGGGCCCTGGTGGGGATGCGGGGCACATGGCATCATGGCCTGTGGTACCAAGGGCCCTGGTGGGGATGCGGGGCACATGGCATCATGGCCTGTGGTACCAAGGGCCCTGGTGGGGATGCGCGGCACATGGCCTGTGGTACCCAGGGCCCTGGTGGGGATGCGGGGCACATGGCATCATGGCCTGTGGTACCAAGGGCCCTGGTGGGGATGCGGGGCACATGGCATCATGGCCTGTGGTACCAAGGGCCCTGGTGGGGATGCGGGGCACATGGCCTGTGGTACCCAGGGCCCTGGTGGGGATGCGGGGCACATGGCATCATGGCCTGTGGTACCAAGGGCCCTGGTGGGGATGCGCGGCACATGGCCTGTGGTACCAAGGGCCCTGGTGGGGATGCGGGGCACATGGCATCATGGCCTGTGGTACCAAGGGCCCTGGTGGGGATGCGCGGCACATGGCCTGTGGTACCAAGGGCCCTGGTGGGGATGCGGGGCACATGGCATCATGGCCTGTGGTAACAAGGGCCCTGGTGGGGATGCGGGGCACATGGCCTGTGGTACCCAGGGCCCTGGTGGGGATGCGGGGCACATGGCCTGTGGTACCAAGGGCCCTGGTGGGGATGCGGGGCACATGGCATCATGGCCTGTGGTACCAAGGGCCCTGGTGGGGATGCGGGGCACATGGCATCATGGCCTGTGGTACCAAGGGCCCTGGTGGGGATGCGGGGCACATGGCCTGTGGTACCCAGGGCCCTGGTGGGGATGCGGGGCACATGGCATCATGGCCTGTGGTACCCAGGGCCCTGATGGGGATGCGCGGCAGTGATTTGTAGCAGCCAGTAGAGTGTTGGCAACGGTATGTGGTACCCAAGACTCTAGACGGGGTACAGCAGTGGTACCCAGGAACCCGTCAGTGGCTGGTGGTGCCCAGGGCCCGGGAGGTGGCACAGGGGCCCCGGCAGTACACCTCCATATTTCGGGCTCTGCCTCTTCTTGGTGCCAGCTGTCTCTATTTACACTTCTCAAGTCAACAATATGTGTGTGACCTCTGACCTTTCCGACATTCCGCTTGTGGGGCTGGTGACCGCTCTGTGCATCCCGTCCCTGGGGCACGTGCTCTTTGCATGTGGTTGTTGTGAGCAAGTGTGTGCGGGGCCCTGGGGCAGCCCCTGGGGTGTGTGTGGTGCAGTCACTCCTTTTGTGCTTCAGCAATGTATTGAGGTGTCAATGGGTGGGGTGCGGGGTGGTTTATTCACTTTTACTGTGCTTCGGCGATGCACTGAGGTGTCAGTGGGTGTGTATTCATTCCTGTTGTTTTTGAGTGCTGCACTCGGGTGTTGTGGGGGGGGGGGGCGCAGTCACTCCTGTTGTGTTCAAGTGGTGCACTGAGGTGGATGCAGACACTCCCGTTGACTGAGGTGGGGGCGCAGTCACTCCTGTTGTGTTCAAGTGGTGCACTGAGGTGGATGCAGACACTCCCGTTGACTGAGCTGGGGGGCAGTCACTCCTGTTGTGCTTTAGTGGTGCACCGAGGTGGGGTTCAGTCACTCTTGTTGTGTTTCTGTGGTGCACTGAGGTGGTGGCAGTCACTCCTGCTGTGCTTCAGTGGTGCACTGAGGTGGGGGGCAGTCACTCCTGCTGTGCTTCAGTAGTGCACTGAGGTGGGGTGGCAGTCACTCCTGCTGTGCTTCAGTGGCGCACTGAGGTGGGGGGCAGTCACTCCTGCTGTGCTTCAGTGGTGCACTGAGGTGGGGTGGCAGTCACTCCTGCTGTGCTTCAGTGGTGCACTGAGGTGGGGGGCTGTCACTCCTGTGCTTCAGTGGTGCACTGAGGTGGGGTGGCAGACACTCCTGCTGCGCTTCAGTGGTGCACCGAGGTGGGGTTCAGTCACTCCTGCTGTGCTTCAGTGGTGCACTGAGGTGGGGGGCAGTCACTCCTGATGTGCTTCAGTGGTGCACTGAGGTGGGGGGCAGTCACTCCTGCTGTGCTTCAGTGGTGCACTGAGGTGGGGGGGCAGTCACTCCTGCTGTGCTTCAGTGGTGCACTGAGGTGGATGCAGACACTCCCGTTGACTGAGGTGGGGGGCAGTCACTCCTGCTGTGATTCAGTGGTGCACTTAGGTGGGGGGGCAGTCACCCCCGTTGTGACTGAGGTGGGGGGGCAGACACTCCTGCTGCGCTTCAGTGGTGCACCGAGGTGGGGTTCAGTCACTCCTGCTGTGATTCAGTGGTGCACTGAGGTGGGGGGGCAGTCAGTCCTGCTGTGCTTCAGTGGTGCACCGAGGTGGGGTTCAGTCACTCTTGTTGTGTTTCTGTGGTGCACTGAGGTGGGGGTGCAGTCACTCCTGCTGTGCTTCAGTGGTGCACTGAGGTGTGGGGGCAGTCACTCCTGCTGTGCTTCAGTGGTGCACTGAGGTGGGGGGGCAGTCAGTCCTGCTGTGCTTCAGTGGTGCACCGAGGTGGGGTTCAGTCACTCTTGTTGTGTTTCTGTGGTGCACTGAGGTGGGGGTGCAGTCACTCCTGCTGTGCTTCAGTGGTGCACTGAGGTGTGGGGGCAGTCACTCCTGCTGTGCTTCAGTGGTGCACTGAGGTGGGGGGGCAGTCAGTCCTGCTGTGCTTCAGTGGTGCACTGAGGTGGGGGGGCAGTCAGTCCTGCTGTGCTTCAGTGGTGCACCGAGGTGGGGTTCAGTCACTCTTGTTGTGTTTCTGTGGTGCACTGAGGTGTGGGGGCAGTCACTCCTGCTGTGCTTCAGTGGTGCACTGAGGTGGGGGGGCAGTCAGTCCTGCTGTGCTTCAGTGGTGCACCGAGGTGGGGTTCAGTCACTCTTGTTGTGTTTCTGTGGTGCACTGAGGTGGGGGTGCAGTCACTCCTGCTGTGCTTCAGTGGTGCACTGAGGTGTGGGGGCAGTCACTCCTGCTGTGCTTCAGTGGTGCACTGAGGTGGGGGGGCAGTCAGTCCTGCTGTGCTTCAGTGGTGCACTGAGGTGGGGGGGCAGTCAGTCCTGCTGTGCTTCAGTGGTGCACCGAGGTGGGGTTCAGTCACTCTTGTTGTGTTTCTGTGGTGCACTGAGGTGTGGGGGCAGTCACTCCTGCTGTGCTTCAGTGGTGCTCTGACGCCTTTTTATGGGGGTGCGGTCCTGTTTTGGGGTGCTTGCCCTCTGCTGTGCCCCAGCCGTGAGCTCACCGTCTGTGGCCCCCTGGCGGAGGCAGTGCGATTGATCTCATACCCTTGGGGGGTGGGGTGATATTCCTCAGGAGTGGGGGTGATTCCATGGGCCCTGGCAGTGCGGGTGAACCCATGGGCCCTGGCAGTGGTGTCATGCATGGGACCTTAACAATAGTGTTTGGTGCCCGGGTCCCTGATTGGCACCTTGGCCCCTGACCTTGGCATTGGGCACTCGGAGTCCAAGTGAGTGGGTCCGTGTGCTGCGGCCTGTCGCCCCCTCCTGGCTGCTACTCCTGGGGTCTAGCAGCCTGGCGCCCACTGCTGGCTGCTACCCCTGGGGTCTGGTGATCCCGCAGCCTGGTGCCCCCTGCTGGCTGCTACTCCTGATGTCTGGTGGTCCTGGTGCCCCCCGCTGGCTGTTACCCCTGGGGTCTGGTGGCCCTGGCACCCCCTGCTGGCTGCTACCCCTGGGGTCTGGCAGCCTGGCGCGCCCTGCTGGCTGCTACCCCTGGGGTCTGGCAGCCTGGCGCCCCCTGCTTGCTGCTACCCCTGGGGTCTGGTTTCTGCAGCAGGGCGCCCCCTGCTGGCTGCTACACCTGGGTTCTGGTTTACTACAGCCTGGCGCCCCTTGCTGGCTGCTACCCCTGGGGTCTGGCAGCCTGGCGCCCCCTGCTTGCTGCTACCCCTGGGGTCTGGCAGCCTGGCGCCCCCTGATGGCTGCTACCCCTGGGGTCTGGTGGCCTTGGCGCCCCCTGATGGCTGCTACCCCTGGGGTATGGTGGCCTTGGCACCCCCTGCTGGCTGCTACCCCTGGGGTCTGGCAGTCTGGTGCCCCCTGCTAGCTGCTACCCCTTGGGTATGGCAGCGTGGCGCCCCCTGCTGGCTGCTACCCCTGGGGTCTGGTGGCCTTGGTGCCCCCTGCTGGCTGCTACCCCTGGGGTCTAGTGGCCATGGTGCCCTCTGTTGGCTGCTACCCCTGATGTCTGGTGGTCCTGGCGCCCCCTGCTGGCTGCTACCCCTGGGGTCTGGTGCTCCTGCAGCCTGGCGCCCCTTGCTGGGTGCTACCCCTGGGGTCTGGTGGTCCTGGTGCCCCCTGCTGGCTGCTACCCCTGGGGTCTGGCAGCCTGGTGTGAGACCGGCCTCACGGCGTTGCCCTCTCCATCATCCCGCCAACCTGCAACCACCCTCAAGACACGACATCCCCGACTCCGGCCGCCCCAGCCACCCCCGATCCACGGGCCGGCCAGAGACCTGACAGACTCAACACCCTACCACGCATGCCCAACCGAGGGAGCGGGAACCCTCGAGCCAGACCCAGAGGCGCCAGCCCAGTCACACCTCGGGTCGCCTTCCCCGGGAGGACTCAATCGGCCACCAGGCCCCTGGGGAGCAGGCGCCTCCCCTACCGAGCGTCTGGGGTCCCTCCCAGACCCACCTGAAAAGACCAAAGAAGTGAGCGGCAGGAAATCCCGCCGAACCCCCTCCGTCACCCCAGTCCCCCCTCTGCGAGCACTCCGGACTTCAAAGAACCAGCGGAGTATAACAAGGGGTGCCGGAGGAACAAAGAGAGAGAAGACCTGGAACCATCTGAGCCTGCTGACGCTGTCGCGGCTCCTGAACGCTGAAGTCACCTGGGCCTGCTGAGTGACTCGCGGCCTCTTGCTATTGAACCATCTGAGCCCTGCGGACGAGGTCGCGGCTCCCGAACACTGAACCACCTAGGCCTGCTGAGTGACTCGCGGCCCCCAGCTATTGAACCATCTGAGCCTGCTGACGGAATCGCGGCTCCTGAACTCCGACCACCTGTGCCTGCTGAGAGACTCGCGGCGCTCCCCTTGAGGACGACTCGATAAGAGATCGCCCAGAGACACGACACCCTCCAGCTCGAGGATTGTGAGCTTCCGCAGGGTATTTCGCAGAGACACTATCTTGAAAGACTGTCCCGCTACCCCCATTCCCCACGACTGATTTGTGGTACGTTGTGCCACTGCTGTACTATTTGCCTTTTGGGTCATAAAGATCCCTGAAATCATCGATAAAAGAACTTATCGTCCTACAAAGAATACGTGTGGTGTCCCTCTGTTCACAGGGCAGTTCAGGGTGTGCGCGCCTGGTTCGGCTTACTTGGGAGAGGTGGGTCAAAGGGGTGGGCAAGACGTGTATCGAATCCCCCTTCCGGCGGACGCCTTTCCAACACCTGGCACCCCCTGCTGGCTGCTACCCCTGATGTCTGGTGGTCCTGGCTCCCACTGCTGGCTGCTACCCCTGGGGTCTGGTGGCCCTGGCACCCCCTGCTGGCTGCTACCCCTGGGGTCTGGTGGCCCTGGCGCCCACTACTGACTGCTACTCCCGGAGTCTGGTGCTCACACAGCCAGGCACCCCCTGCTAGCTGAGACTCCTGGGGTCTGGTGTACTGCACCTAGCGCCCCCTGCTGGCTGCTACCTCTGGAGTCTTGTGGTCCTGGCGCCCCCTGCTGGCTGCTACTCCTGGGGTCTGGTGGTCCTGGCGCCCTCTGCTGGCTGCTACCCCTGGGGTCTGGTGGCCGTGTCGCCCCCTGCTGGCTGCTACCCCTGGGTTCTGGTGCTCCCGCAGCCTGGCGCCCCCTGCTGGCTGCTACCCCTGGAGTCTGGTGCTCCCGCAGCTTGGCGCCCCCTGCTGGCTGCTACCCCTGGGGTCTGGCAGCCTGGTGCCCCCTGCTGGCTGCTACCCCTGGGTTCTGGTGCTCACACAGCCAGGCGCCCCCTTTTTGCCTCCGTAAGCTCAGGTCATACAACTGGCTGGTAGCGCCCCCTGCTGTCCACTACTGCTGATGACCGAGGCCACCGAGGGAGGTGCGGCCGGCCCTAGAATTGGGGTGCGGACTGAACCATATGTGGACTGGCGTCTGTGGCCCGAGGAAAGGCCCTAGATGTTAGAACAGGTCCTGTGGTGTGAGGACGGGTCCTGTGGTATGAGGGCTGGTCCTGTGGTATGAGGGCAGGCCCTGAGGACAGGCTTTTCAGTGTGAGGACGGGCCCCGTGGTGTGGGGATAGGCCTCGTGGTGGGAGGGCAGGCCCTGTGGTGTGAGGACAGGCCCCGTGGTATGAGGGCAGGCCCTGTGGTGTGAGGACGGGCCCCGTGGTATGAGGACAGGCCCTGTGGTGTGAGGACGGGCCCCGTGGTATGAGGGCAGGCCCTGTGGCGTGAGGACGGGCCCCGTGGTATCAGGGCAGGTCCTGTGGTGTGAGGGCAGGTCCTGTGGTTTGATGACACGCCCCGTGGTGTGAGGGCTGGCCCCGAGGACAGGCTCTTCGGTGTGAGGACGGGTCATGTGGTGCGAGGACAGGCCCCGTGGTGTGAGGACAGGCCCCGTGGTGTGAGGGCAGGTCCCGTGGTGCGAGGGCAGGTCCTGTTGTGTGAGGACAGGCCCCGTGGTGTGAGGACAGGCCCCGTGGTTGAGAACTGGCTCCGTGGTGTGAGGACAGGCCCTGTTGTGTGAGGACGGACCCCGTGGTATGAGGGCAGGTCCTGTGGTGTGAGGGCAGGTCCTGTGGTTTGATGACACGCCCCGTGGTGTGAGGGCTGGCCCCGAGGACAGGCTCTTCGGTGTGAGGACGGGTCATGTGGTGTGAGGACAGGCCCCGTGGTGTGAGGACAGGCCCCGTGGTGTGAGGGCAGGTCCCGTGGTGCGAGGGCAGGTCCTGTTGTGTGAGGACAGGCCCCGTGGTGTGAGGACAGGCCCCGTGGTTGATAACTGGCTCCGTGGTGTGAGGACAGGCCCTGTGGTGTGAGGACGGGCCCCGAGGTATGAGGGCAGGTCCTGTGGTGTGAGGACGGGCCCCGTGGTATGAGGGCAGGTCCTGTGGTGTGAGGGCAGGTCCTGTGGTTTGATGACACGCCCCGTGGTGTGAGGGCTGGCCCCGAGGACAGGCTCTTCGGTGTGAGGACGGGTCATGTGGTGTGAGGACAGGCCCCGTGGTGTGAGGACAGGCCCCGTGGTGTGAGGGCAGGTCCCGTGGTGCGAGGGCAGGTCCTGTTGTGTGAGGACAGGCCCCGTGGTGTGAGGACAGGCCCCGTGGTTGAGAACTGGCTCCGTGGTGTGAGGACAGGCCCTGTTGTGTGAGGACGGGCCCCGTGGTATGAGGGCAGGTCCTGTGGTGTGAGGGCAGGTCCTGTGGTTTGATGACACGCCCCGTGGTGTGAGGGCTGGCCCCGAGGACAGGCTCTTCGGTGTGAGGACGAGCCATGTGGTGTGAGGTCGGGTCCTGTGGTGTGAGTGCAGGTCCCGTGGTGCGAGGGCAGCTCCTGTTGTGTGAGGACAGGCCCCGTGGTGTGAGGAGAGGCCCTGTTGTGTGAGGACAGGTCCTGTGGTGAGGACAGGCCCCTTCGGTGTGAGGACAGGTCCTTCGGTGTGAGGACAGGCCCTGGGACAGCAGGACTTGCCTCCATCTCCCCCCAGCTCGGCTCGGGTGCTCTGCCAGGCGTCAGCCCACGGCCCGTCACAGAGACATTCCAAGTTGGAGTGGGCACAGCGCCAAGAAGCAGGCGCCGTGCCAAGAGGCGCTGCCCAAACAAAGCCCCAACCTCAGGCATGTGCCGCATACCTCACTGCCGAGGACTCCGGAGCATGCGCTGCTGCCGAGGCCTAGGGGCTGAGGGCCCCGAGGCGGACCCGGGGGTGAAGGGAGCAGGGCATGGGGGTGAAGGGAGCAGGCCAGGGGGTGAAGGGAGCAGGGCATGGGGGTGAAGGGAGCAGGGCATGGGGGTGAAGGGAGCAGGGCATGGGGTGAAGGGAGCAAGGACAGTGCAGGCCAGGGGGGTGAAAGGGGCAAGGACAGAGCAGGCCAGGGGGTGAAAGGGGCAAGGACAGAGCAGGCCAGGGGGTGAAGGGAGCAGGGCATGGGGGTGAAGGGAGCAGGGCATGGGGGTGAAGGGAGCAGGGCATGGGGGTGAAGGGAGCAGGGCATGGGGGTGAAGGGAGCAGGGCATGGGGTGAAGGGAGCAAGGACAGTGCAGGCCAGGGGGGTGAAAGGGGCAAGGACAGAGCAGGCCAGGGGGTGAAAGGGGCAAGGACAGAGCAGGCCAGGGGCTGAAGGGAGCAGGGCATGGGGGTGAAGGGAGCAGGGCATGGGGGTGAAGGGAGCAGGGCATGGGGGTGAAGGGAGCAGGGCATGGGGTGAAGGGAGCAAGGACAGTGCAGGCCAGGGGGGTGAAAGGGGCAAGGACAGAGCAGGCCAGGGGGTGAAAGGGGCAAGGACAGAGCAGACCAGGGGGTGAAGGGAGCAGGGCATGGGGGTGAAGGGAGCAGGGCATGGGGGTGAAAGGAGCAGGGCATGGGGTGAAGTGAGCAGGGACAGAGCAGACCAGGGGGGTGAAAGGGGCAAGGATAGTGCAGGCCAGGGGGGTGAAAGGGGCAAGGACAAAGCAGGCCTTTGGGTGGAAGGGCCAAGGACAGAGCAGGCCAGGGGGTTAAGGGGGCAAGGGCAGAGCAGGCCATTGGGTGGAAGGGCCAAGGACAGAGCAGGCCAGGGGGTAAAGGGGGCAAGGACAGAGCAGGCCATTGGGTGGAAGGGGCAAGGACAGACCAGGCCAGGGGGGTGAAGGGGGCAAGGGAAGAGCAGGGCATGAGGGCCTAAGGGGGCAAGGGCAGAGAAGTACAGGGGGTGAAGGGGGCTAGGGCTGAGAAGACACCTCACAGGGGTCTGGTTGGAATCAATCTCACATTGCGGTCTGGTTTGAGTGTCCCTCACAGTGAGGTCTGGGTTGAGTGTCCCTCCCAGTGGGGTCATGTCTGACTGTCCCTCTCAGTGGGGTCTGGTGGGACTGTACCTCACTGTGGGGTCTAGTTTGACTGTCCCTCACAGAGGGGTCTGGTCTGACTGCCCCTCCCATTGGGGTCTGGTGGGACTGTCCCTCACAGTGGGGTGTGGTTTGAGTGTCCCTCACAGTGGGGTCTGGTTTGAGTATCCCTCACAGTCCGGTTTGAGTGTCCCTCACAGTGGTGTCTGGTTTGAGTGTCCCTCACAGTGGGGTCTGGTTGGACTGTCCCTCACAGTGGGGTCTGGTTTGACTGTCCCTCACAGTGGGGTCTGGTTTGACTGTCCCTCCCAGTGGGGTCTGGTTTGAATGTCCCTCCCAGTGGGGTCTGGTTTGTCTGTCTCTCACAGTGGTGTCTGGTTTGAGTGTCCCTCACAGTGGGGTCTGGGTTGAGTGTCCCTCACAGTGGGGTCTGGGTTGACTGTCCCTTACAGTGGGGTCTGGTTGGACTGTCCCTCCCTTCGGGGTCTGGTCTGATTTGAGAGTACCTCACAGTGGAGTCTGGTTCGTCTGTCCCTCCAGTGGAGTCTGGTTTGAGTTTCCCTCACAGTGGGGTCTGGTTTGAGTGTCCCTCACTGTGGGGTCTGGTTGGACTGTCCCTCACAGAGGGGTCTGGTTTGAGTGTCCCTCACAATGGGGTCTGATTTGAGTGTCCCTCACAGCGGGGTCTGGTTCTTCTGTCCCTCCAGTGGGGTCTGGTCTGAGTGTCCCTCACAGTAGGGTGTGGTTGGAATGCCCCTCACAGTGGAGTCTGGCTCGAATGCCCCTCCCAGTGGGGTCTGGATTGACTGTACATCCCAGTGGCGTCTGGGTTGACTGTGCCTCACAGTGGGGTCTGGTTTGAGTGTCCCTCCCAGTGGAGTCTGGTTTGAGCGTCCCTCACAGTGGGGTCTGATTGAGTGTCCCTCACGGTGGGGTCTGATTGAGTGTCCCTCACGGTGGGGTCTGGTCCGTCTGTCCCTCCAGTGGGGTCTGGTTTGAGTGTCCCTCACAGTGGGGTCTGGTTGGACTGCCCCTAACAGTGGAGTCTGGTTCGAATGCCCCTCCCAGTGGGGTCTGGGTTTACTGTACATCCCACTGGGGTCTGGGTTGACTGTCCCTCGCAGTGGGGTCTGGTTTGAGTGTCCATCACAGTGGGGTCTGATTGAGTGTCCCTCACAGTAGGGTCTGGTTTGAGTGTCCCTCCTAGTGGGATCTGGTGTGAGTGTCCCTCACAGTGGGGTCTGGTTTGTGTCTCTCCCAGTAGGGTCTGGTTTGAGTGTCCCACTGGGGTCTGGTGTGAGTGTCCCTCACAGTGGGGTCTGGTTTGAGTGTACCATTGGGGTCTGGTTTGAGTGTCCCTCCCAGTGGGGTCTGGTTTGAGTGTCCCTCACAGTGGGGTCAGGTATGAGTGTCCCTCACAGTGGAGTCTGGTTTGAGTGTCCCTCACAGTGGGGTTGTGTTTGAGTGTCCCTCCCAGTGGGATCTGGTTTGAGTGTCCCAGTCGGGTCTGGTTTGAGTGTTCCTCCCAATGGGGTCTGGTGTGAGTGTCCCTCCCAGTGGGGCCTGGTATGAGTGTCCCTCACAGTGGGGTCTGGTTTGTGTCCCTCACAGTGGGGTCTGGTTTGAGTGTTCCTCACAGTGGGGTCTGATGTGAGTGTCCCTCACAGTGGGGTCTGGTGTGAGTGTCCCTCACAGTGGGGTCTGGTTTGTGTCCCTCACAGTGGGGTCTGGTTTGAGTGTCCCAGTGTGGTCTGGTTTGTGTCCCTCACAGTGGGGTCTGGTGTGAGTGTGTGTGAGTGTACCTCACAGTGGGGTCTGGTTTGAGTGTCCCAGTGTGGTCTGGTTTGTGTCCCTCACAGTGGGGTCTGGTGTGAGTGTGTGTGAGTGTACCTCACAGTGGAGTCTGGTGTGAGTGTGTGTGAGGGTACCTCACAGTGGGGTCTGGTTTGTGTCCCTCACAGTGGGGTCTGGTTTGAGTGTTCCTCACAGTGGGGTCTGATGTGAGTGTCCCTCACAGTGGGGTCTGATGTGAGTGTCCCTCACAGTGGGGTCTGGTGTGAGTGTCCCTCACAGTGGGGTCTGGTTTGTGTCCCTCACAGTGGGATCTGGTTTGAGTGTCCCAGTGTGGTCTGGTTTGTGTCCCTCACAGTGGGGTCTGGTGTGAGTGTGTGTGAGTGTACCTCACAGTGGGGTCTGGTTTGAGTGTGTGTGAGTGTACCTCACAGTGGGGTCTGGTTTGAGTGTCCTTCCCAGTGGGGTCTGGTTTGAGTGTCCTTCCCAGTGGGGTCTGGTTTGAGTGTCCCAGTGGGGTCTGGTGTGAGTGTCTCTCACAGTGGGGTCTGGTTTGTGTCTCTCTCCGTAGGGTCTGGTTTGAGTGTCCCAGTGGGGTCTGGTGTGGGTGTCCCTCACAGTAGGCTCTGGTTTGAGTGTCACAGTGGGGTCGGGTTTGAGTGTCCTTCCCAGTGGGCTCTGGTTTGAGTGTCCCAGTGGGCTCTGGTTTGAGTGTCCCAGTGGTGTCTGGTTTGAGTGTCCCTCACAGTGGGGTCTGGGTTGAGTGTCCCTCACAGTGGGGTCTGGGTTGACTGTCCCTTACAGTGGGGTCTGGTTGGACTGTCCCTCCCTTCGGGGTCTGGTCTGATTTGAGAGTACCTCACAGTGGAGTCTGGTTCGTCTGTCCCTCCAGTGGGGTCTGGTTTGAGTTTCCCTCACAGTGGGGTCTGGTTTGAGTGTCCCTCACTGTGGGGTCTGGTTGGACTGTCCCTCACAGAGGGGTCTGGTTTGAGTGTCCCTCACAATGGGGTCTGGTTTGAGTGTCCCTCACAGCGGGTCTGGTTCTTCTGTCCCTCCAGTGGGGTCTGGTCTGAGTGTCCCTCACAGTAGGGTGTGGTTGGACTGCCCCTCACAGTGGAGTCTGGCTCGAATGCCCCTCCCAGTGGGGTCTGGATTGACTGTACATCCCAGTGGCGTCTGGGTTGACTGTGCCTCACAGTGGGGTCTGGTTTGAGTGTCCCTCCCAGTGGAGTCTGGTTTGAGCGTCCCTCACAGTGGGGTCTGATTGAGTGTCCCTCACGGTGGGGTCTGGTCCGTCTGTCCCTCCAGTGGGGTCTGGTTTGAGTGTCCCTCACAGTGGGGTCTGGTTGGACTGCCCCTAACAGTGGAGTCTGGTTCGAATGCCCCTCCCAGTGGGGTCTGGGTTTACTGTACATCCCACTGGGGTCTGGGTTGACTGTCCCTCGCAGTGGGGTCTGGTTTGAGTGTCCATCACAGTGAGGTCTGATTGAGTGTCCCTCACAGTAGGGTCTGGTTTGAGTGTCCCTCCCAGTGGGATCTGGTGTGAGTGTCCCTCACAGTGGGGTCTGGTTTGTGTCTCTCCCAGTAGGGTCTGGTTTGAGTGTCCCACTGGGGTCTGGTGTGAGTGTCCCTCACAGTGGGGTCTGGTTTGAGTGTACCATTGGGGTCTGGTTTGAGTGTCCCTCCCAGTGGGGTCTGGTTTGAGTGTCCCTCACAGTGGGGTCAGGTATGAGTGTCCCTCACAGTGGGGTTGGGTTTGAGTGTCCCTCCCAGTGGGCTCTGGTTTGAGTGTCCCAGTCGGGTCTGGTTTGAGTGTCCCTCACAGTGGGGTCGGGTTTGAGTGTCCCTCGCAGTGGGTCCGGTTTGAGTGTCCCAGTGGGGTCTGGCTTGAGTGTTCCTCCCAATGGGGTCTGGTGTGAGTGTCCCTCCCAGTGGGGCCTGGTATGAGTGTCCCTCACAGTGGGGTCTGGTTTGTGTCCCTCACAGTGGGGTCTGGTTTGAGTGTTCCTCACAGTGGGGTCTGATGTGAGTGTCCCTCACAGTGGGGTCTGGTGTGAGTGTCCCTCACAGTGGGGTCTGGTTTGTGTCCCTCACAGTGGGGTCTGGTTTGAGTGTCCCAGTGTGGTCTGGTTTGTGTCCCTCACAGTGGAGTCTGGTGTGAGTGTGTGTGAGGGTACCTCACAGTGGGGTCTGGTTTGTGTCCCTCACAGTGGGGTCTGGTTTGAGTGTTCCTCACAGTGGGGTCTGATGTGAGTGTCCCTCACAGTGGGGTCTGATGTGAGTGTCCCTCACAGTGGGGTCTGGTGTGAGTGTCCCTCACAGTGGGGTCTGGTTTGTGTCCCTCACAGTGGGATCTGGTTTGAGTGTCCCAGTGTGGTCTGGTTTGTGTCCCTCACAGTGGGGTCTGGTGTGAGTGTGTTTGAGTGTACCTCACAGTGGGCTCTGGTTTGAGTGTCCCAGTGGGTCTGGTGTGAGTGTCCCTCCCAGTGGGGTCTGGTGTGAGTGTCCCTCACAGTGGGGTCGGGTTTGAGTGTCCCTCCCAGTAGGGTCTGGTGTGAGTTTCCCTCCCAGTGGGGTCAGGTGTGAGTGTCCCTCACAAAGGGGTCGGGTTTGAGTGTCCCAGTGAGGTCTGGTTTGAGTGTCCCTCCCAGTGGGGTCTGGTGTGGGTGTCCCTCACAGTGGGGTCTGGTTTGAGTGTCCCAGTGGGGTCTGGTTTGAGTGTCCCTCCCAGTAGGGTCTGGTGTGAGTGTCCCTCCCAATGGGGTCTGGTGTGAGTGTCCCTCCCAGTGGGGTCTGGTGTGAGTGTCCCTCACAGTGGGGTCTGGTTTGAGTGTCCCTCCCAGTGGGGTCAGGTGTGAGTGTCCCTCCCAGTGGGGTCAGGTGTGAGTGTCCCTCACAGTGGGGTCGGGTTTGAGTGTCCCAGTGGGGTCTGGTTTGAGTGTCCCTCCCAGTGGGGTCTGGTGTGAGTGTCGCTCCCAGTGGGGTCAGGTATGAGTGCCCCTCACAGTGGGGTCTGGTTTGTGTCCCTCACAGTGGGGTCTGGTGTGAGTGTGTGTGAATGTGGTTTGTGTCCCCTAGTGGGGTCTGGTTTGAGTGTCCCTCACAGTGGGGTCGGGTTTGAGTGTCCCTCGCAGTGGGTCCGGTTTGAGTGTCCCAGTGGGTTCTGGTGTGAGTGTCCCTCACAGTAGGGTCTGGTTTGAGTGTCCCTCCCAGTAGGGTCTGGTGTGAGTGTCCCTCCAAGTGGGGTCTGGTTTGAGTGTCCCTCACAGTGGGGTCGGGTTTGAGTGTCCCTCCCAGTGGGGTCTGGTTTGAGTGTCTCTCACAGTGGGGTCTGGTTTGAGTGTCCCTCACAGTGGGATCGGGTTTGAGTGTCCCTCGCAGTGGGTCCGGTTTAAGTGTCCCAGTTGTCCCTCCCAGTAGGGTCTAGGGTGAGTGTCCTTCCCAGTGGGGTCTGGTTCGAGTGTCCCTCACAGTGGGGTCGGGTTTGAGTGTCCCTCCCAGTGGGGTCTGGTTTGAGTGTCCCAGTGGGGTCTGGTGTGAGTGTCCCTCACAGTGGGGTCGGGTTTGAGTGTCCCTCCCAGTAGGGTCTGGTGTGAGTTTCCCTCCCAGGTGGGTCAGGTGTGAGTGTCCCTCACAAAGGGGTCGGGTTTGAGTGTCCCAGTGAGGTCTGGTTTGAGTGTCCCTCCCAGTGGGGTCTGGTGTGGGTGTCCCTCACAGTGGGGTCTGGTTTGAGTGTCCCTCCCAGTAGGGTCTGGTGTGAGTGTCCCTCCCAATGGGGTCTGGTGTGAGTGTCCCTCCCAGTGGGGTCTGGTGTGAGTGTCCCTCACAGTGGGGTCTGGTTTGAGTGTCCCTCCCAGTGGGGTCAGGTGTGAGTGTCCCTCCCAGTGGGGTCAGGTGTGAGTGTCCCTCACAGTGGGGTCGGGTTTGAGTGTCCCAGTGGGGTCTGGTTTGTGTGTCCCTCCCAGTGGGGTCTGGTGTGAGTGTCCCTCCCAGTGGGGTCAGGTATGAGTGCCCCTCACAGTGGGGTCTGGTTTGTGTCCCTCACAGTGGGGTCTGGTGTGAGTGTGTGTGAGTGTGGTTTGTGTCCCCTAGTGGGGTCTGGTTTGAGTGTCCCTCACAGTGGGGTCGGGTTTGAGTGTCCCTCGCAGTGGGTCCGGTTTGAGTGTCCCAGTGGGGTCTGGTGTGAGTGTCCCTCACAGTAGGGTCTGGTTTGAGTGTCCCTCCCAGTAGGGTCTGGTGTGAGTGTCCCTCCAAGTGGGGTCTGGTTTGAGTGTCCCTCACAGTGGGGTCGGGTTTGAGTGTCCCTCCCAGTGGGGTCTGGTTTGAGTGTCTCTCACAGTGGGGTCTGGTTTGAGTGTCCCTCACAGTGGGATCGGGTTTGAGTGTCCCTCGCAGTGGGTCCGGTTTAAGTGTCCCAGTTGTCCCTCCCAGTAGGGTCTAGGGTGAGTGTCCTTCCCAGTGGGGTCTGGTTCGAGTGTCCCTCACAGTGGGGTCAGGTATGACTGTCCCTCACAGTAGGGTCTGGCTCTGGGGTCCTCACTGACTCTTCCTCACCCCGGGGTACCCCCCTCGCGGAGGGGTGATGGGGTGAGGTCACTCCCCCGCTCCCGGGCAGTTCCCTGCCCTCCCTTCCGCCTGGTCCTTTCCCACCGTTGCCTGGTGACCTCCTGCCCCAGGCCGTGGCGTTGCTAGGATACGGTTCAGCATCCCCATCCTCTCCGAAAGACCTCAGGTCCCTTCTTTTCTTAGTGTCGTTCACTTCTTTGCTTCTTGTCTCTTTTCTTACCCTCCCCTTGTGCCACCCCCGCCCCCACGGGTTTGTGGAGGCCCCCCCCCCCCTCCCCCCGGGCAGAGCCTCTCCGCCGCACATGGGGTCACACGGCGGATAATCCGCCAGAGAAGAGATTAAGGGGCCAGGGGTTTAGTCTGCCCCCCCCCCCCCCACACCGGCTCCCACAATGCACCTCCTCATTGGCCTTGAGGGCAGTCCGTGTGCCCCCCCCCCCCCCCCCCCCAGCCCCCCACTCTCTTCAGCCTCGCCCGCTTTTCGTCGACATCTTCATCAGCAACTTGTTTAATATTTTTGGGTATTAGGAAGCGCATCGTTCGCTCTCCGGGGGTTTCTTGGTGCTACAGAGTTTAATCGCTGGAACCGTATTCACCTTGGACGTCACTCGCCTCATCCTCTTATCCTGCATTGCCCCCCCCCCCCCCATGTTCCTATATCCTGTGCTCTCCTCCTGTATACCCCTCCGCCCCCGTGCACACGCCACCCCCATCTCTCACTATCCTCTCCTGTGTCCACATTTTATGTCCTCTCCTCCCGTATCTGCCCTCACACCCCATATATGTCCCCCTCATACTGCCATATCTGCCCCTCTCATACTGCCATATCTGCCCCTTCGGAGTCTCCTGCACCTGCCCCTCTCCTCCCGTTCCTCGGTGCCCCCGTCTCCACAGCTCTGGCCCCCGGGGCCCTCACTCCGGGTCCCCCCCAGTGCCATCATTCCGGGTCCGCCAAGTGCCCCTCCCCTCCGCTCACGTACCTCAGCCCCCCCCCCTCCTCCAGAGCTCTGGCCCCTGGGGCCCTCACTCCGGGTCCCCCAGTGCCCCTCTCCTCCCGTACCTCGGTACCTCCGTCTCCAGAGCTCTGGCCCCCGGGGCCCTCAGTCCGGGTCCCCCCAGTGCCCCTCTCCTCCCCTTCCGTACCTCGGTACCCCCCTCTCCAGATCTCTGGCCCCCGGGGCCCTCAGTCCGGGTCACCCCAGTGCCCCGGCTCCCAGGCCCTCTTCCCACTCCCCCCCCCCCCCCCCCCACCCCCACCGCTCCCCGCCTAGCGCCTCGAGGCCTGCTGTGTTGTGTAGCGCCGTCTCCATGGATGCGGGGGAGGGTGCCAGGGACACCTGAGGCCCAGGTGAGGGCGGGGCCTCTGCACAGACCACACCTGACAGGTGCGCGCACACGGCAGCCAGCGCTGCGCGGGGGGGGGGGGGGGCAGTCTTCGTGCCGCCCTCCGGTGAGCTCAGGTAGGCTGCGAGGGGTGGGGCAGTGTGTGCACCCCGGTGGGTGTCCGAGACTGGCGGAGGCTCGGGGTGCGCTCACCGGGGTGGGTGTCAGATTCTGGTGGGAGCCATGGGGGTGCACACAGTGGTATTGGGGTGCACTCACCGGGGTGGGTGTCCGAGGCTGCTGTAGGGTCGTGGTGGGTGTCAGATACTGGAGAGAGCCTTGGGGTGCGCACACTGGTATTGGGGTGCGCTTACCACGGAGGGTCTTGGGGTACCTTATCATGGAGGGTCTTGGGGTTCCTAAGGAGGTGCGAATATCTCAGCCCCCCGTAACCCCCCACATAGGACCCCCTGAGGGTGGATACCCCAGGGGTGAGTAGTGTGTGTTCATAGAGAGCACAGGTAGGTGCACTGGGTGGGGAGGGGAGTCTATGTTCATCCAGGGCACACATGTGCACCAGGAGGGGGGAGTCTATGTTCATACAGGGCACACATGTGTGCACCAGGAGGGGGGAGTCTATGTTCATTCAGGGCACACATGTGCACCAGGAGGGGGGAGTCTATGTTCATACAGGGCACACATGTGTGCACCAGGAGGGGGGAGTCTATGTTCATACAGGGGACACGGGGTGCACCAGGAGGGGGAGTCTATGTTCATTCAGGGCACACATGTGTGCACCAGGAGGGGGAGTCTATGTTCATTCAGGGCACACATGTGTGCACCAGGAGGGGGAGTCTATGTTCGTACAGGGGACACAGGGTTCACCAGGAGGGTGAGTCTATGTTCATACAGGGGACACGGCGTGCACCAGGAGGGGAGTCTATGTTCTTAGAGTGCACAAGTGGGTGCTCCAGGAGGGGGAGTCTATGTTCATTCAGGGCACACATGTGCACCAGGAGGGCGGAGTCTATGTTCATACAGGGCACACATGTGTGCACCAGAAGGGGGGAGTCTATGTTCATACAGGGGACACTGGGTGCACCAGGAGGGGGAGTCTATGTTCATTCAGGGCACACATGTGTGCACCAGGAGGGGGAGTCTATGTTCATTCAGGGCACACATGTGTGCACCAGGAGGGGGAGTCTATGTTCATTCAGGGCACACATGTGTGCACCAGGAGGGGGAGTCTATGTTCATACAGGGGACACGGCGTGCACCAGGAGGGGAGTCTATGTTCTTAGAGTGCACAAGTGGGTGCTCCAGGAGGGGGAGTCTATGTTCGTTCAGGGCACAAGTGTGTGCACCAGGAGGAGGAGTCTATGTTCATTCAGGGCACACATGTGTGCACCAGGAGGGGGAGTCTATGTTCATTCAGGGCACACATGTGTGCACCAGGAGGGGGGAGTCTATGTTCATACAGGGGACACTGTGTGCGCCAGGAGGGTGAGTCTATGTTCATTCAGGGCACACATGTGTGCACCATGAAAGGGGAGTCTATGTTCGTACAGGGGACACAGGGTTCACCAGGAGGGTGAGTCTATGTTCATACAGGGGACACGGCGTGCACCAGGAGGGGAGTCTATGTTCTTAGAGTGCACAAGTGGGTGCTCCAGGAGGGGGAGTCTATGTTCGTTCAGGGCACAAGTGTGTGCACCAGGAGGAGGAGTCTATGTTCATTTAGGTCACACATGTGTGCACCAGGAGGGGGGAGTCTATGTGCACCAGGAGGGGAAAGTCTGTCTTCAAAGAATGCACACGTGAGAGCACCAGGAGGGGGGAGTCTATGTTCATACAGGGCACACATGTGTGCACCAGGAGGGGAGAATCTATGTTCATACACAGGACACAGGGGTGCACCAGGAGGGGGAAGTCTGTCTTCAACGACTACACACCTGTGTGCACCAGGAGGGGGTAGTCTGTCTTCAAAGAATGCACACCTGTGTGCACCAGGAGGGAAAGTCTATGTTCATTCAGGGCACACGTGTGTGCACCAGGAGGGGAGAATCTATGTTCATTCAGGGCACACGTGTGCACCAGGAGGGGAGAATCTATGTTCATACAGGGGACACATGTGTGCACCAGGAGGGGGGAGTCTATGTGCACCAGGAGGGGGAAGTCTGTCTTCAAAGAATGCACACCTGTGTACACCAGGAGGGGAGAATCTATGTTCATTCAGGGCACACGTCTGTGCACCAGGAGGGGAGAATCTATGTTCATACAGGGGACACAGGGGTGCACCAGTAGGGGGAGTCTATGTTCATACAGGGGACACGGGGTGCACCAGGAGGGGGAGTCTATGTTCATTCAGGGCACACATTTGTGCACCAGGAGGGGGGAGTCTATGTTCATTCAGGGCACACGTGTGTGCACCAGGAGGGGAGAATCTATGTTCATACAGGGGACACAGGGGTGCACCAGGAGGGGGGGAGTCTATGTTCATACAGGGGACACGGGGTGCCCAGGCTCTTGATTGGTCTGCACATGCCAGTTTCACTTTCTCTTTGTTTGGTTCTCCCATCCGCGGAGATTGGACCATGTACTGATTGCCTGTTTTTTGAGTCGTGTCTTTCAACCACTGGTGCTGGCTTTGAATTATTTTGTTTCTCATCAGAAAAAAGGGTTTGCAGCTCCTCTAGTGGTTAAACGAAAGAGAGAGATATGTCAATCAGCGCCCAAGTGTGTGCTGCTCCTCCTGTCATCACTAGGGCCCCGTGCTTCATCATATGGGCCTGCTCCCCGTCGGGCCGGCGCTGCAATACCCGACGGACACCCATAAAGGGGCTCTTTAGCGGAGATCTTTTGTTCCTTGCGTATGGTGCAGTGGGGGTGAGGGGCCTTGTGGAGTGTAGATGTGATGAGGAGTGGTTAAAACAAGTTGGATAGTCCAAAAATACGTTTATTCAGACTGGCTAGCCACCTGATTAAAAACGTGGAAAAGAGTGGCCGCGATCTGAAGCTTACGATTCGGTTCAACTGCGCTCAACTCTGGGGGTCAACACGTTTCATGCCGTTAGGTCAGGAGGATCCGTGGCAACTCATCAGGACCTAGTGGTTGAACTATCTTCACTATGTGGTGGGTATGAAAACGACCTCCCACATCACAACGCTGTGAGTCGAGTACCCACGGTATCTCACAGCGGCCTAGTAGTAAACAAAGTATCGCCTCTGTCAGTTGCCGGCAGGAAAACTGGACTAACACATTGTAATGCCCATTGGGCTCCAGGATGTGAGCCGTCAAAACCTACCCCTCTCCGCCGGCACCGGGATTTCTTCTTCTACCACTGGCCTTCACTGTCTACTCCCCACCTTCACCCTCGCGTCCATAAATACAACACGCCTCGGTGCATAGTCACGGGAAGCATACAACTGTTTGATGGGTGCATTCTCAGTGAACATGACGCACTAGGTTCTGCACCAGCTCGGTGTGTGAAAATTCAGTCATACATTAGAAACTGAAACTTGCCGTAGCACGGGTGGTTTCCGCAGAGATGGAGTGTCGGCAGAAAGTGACTATTAAACGTGTGTTCACTTGCCGCTCTTCCACACTCACACCAAGGCCTGCGCCCTGGCTTCCCAGATTCCAAACATCAGAACCATGAGCACTCCACCACTCAAACTGTGAGCGACTGGATAAAGCCGTGCCTTCCTCTTCCACCCCCAGACCTAGAGCGGGGGGCTCCTGAGCCCGCCAGCAATAGGATGAGGCCACTGGCATAGGAAGGCCAGGTGGAACCCGCTGCCGAACATTTCTCGTCACCCCCGGCTTGACAAAATGGCAAAAGTATGCGTTTAAAACACCTATTTTAGCCATTTTGTCACCCTCCTCAGTGATGACACCTGGGGCGGCCTGCACCTACCGTACCCCCCTTCCTACGCCATTGGATGTGGCATTATGGTGAGAGCTGCCGACTTACCTCCTGGGGAACCAGTTCGAGTCTCTGAATCAGCACAACATTCCCCTTCCATGCGACCGTATGTAATGTGACCGTTCATGTAAAGTGCTCCAATAACCCTGGGCCGAGTGCGCTCTATAAACAAAACTGCAGAAACAAAAAAAAACAAGCACTGGCAAATCATTAGGGGCCAGATGTACGACGGTAAGTGTTTGCAATTACCAAATAGCACATTTTTGCGATTTTCGATTTGCTAATCGCAAACAGTAATGTACAAATGAGTGTTTTACACATTTTGCAATTACAGATCTGTTGCAATAGACCTGCCTCGTGCATATTAATGAGGTAGGTCTCGGTTTGCGACCCCATTAGGAATCACAAAAAATCACAGGGATGGTGGCCTGCTGGGGTCAATAAATAAATAATTTGTATTTTTAGTTTTTAAATGCAGCCACCTTTTCTTTAAAGGAGAACGGATTGCATTTCAAATAGAAAAATTAAAAGTTTTTCTTTCATGGTTTAAGAGTAAAGAACGGGTTGCGGGACCTCTGCCTGCTCTTGTAAACTGTTTGTGAAGGGGTTACAACTTACTTGAAGTAAGCAGTAAAATGCAAATGTTTTGCAACTGCATTTCAGTTGCAAAACGTTCACACATACCACTGTAATTCGGTATTAGGAAGGGACGCTCTAAACACACCCCTTCCTAATACTGAATTGCAAACCCCATTTGCGATTCAGTAATAGGTTACTGACTCACCAATAGGGTTTTGTACATTTTTAGAAAGCCTTTTTTTGTTTGCAAACGGGCCGATTCTGCAAATCGGCCCATTTGTGAACAAAAACGCTTGTGAACAAAAACGCTTTCTACATCTGGCCGCAGGCCTTACCTAGACGACACCTATGGACTTTGTCAATTTTGTTGTTTTACTCTTGACCATGTTGCACGGCAGGTGCACTGCTGTACAACGTGGATAAAAAAACATGCTTTACCGATGGGCCAGCCAAAATGTTACTTTGACCAAACATTTTTAAGAGAGGTGGCTGATGTAAATGTATCTAGTCGAAATCTCAACTGTTAGATGTTAGGTGTACATTTTACATAAAAAATAATGAATTAAGCTCATTAGAGGACTTGGATATTAAAAGGTGAAGAGGATGTATCCTTGAGGCACCCCAATGGATCTCCGAGGTACCCCACTGGATTTCTGAGGTACGCCAGTGGTGATAACAGATGAGTCTCAAGAGAACTTACCTAAAGAAGCTCTTTGAAACCAGATTTCCAGAAAAGAGGCGCTCCAAGTGACTGCAACACATGTGACACCACAGTTCTTTCTTCTTGATAAAATGGCAGTTGAAAGTTACAGACCAATTAATAGTATCGTAAGCTGCAGACAAATCAATTCTATTGGAAGCTACAGATAGATCAATAGTATCAGATGATGCAGACAGATCGATTGTATCAAAAGCTGCAGACATATCGATTGCATCAGAAGGTGCAGACAGATATATAGTATCAAAAGATGCAGACAGATCAATAGTATTGAAAACTGCAGACTGATCAATATTATCAAAAGCTATAGATTGATTGTATCGAAAGCTGCAGATTGATTGATTGTACCAAAAGCTGCAGACAGATCGATAGTATAAGAAGGTGCACACAGATCAATAGTATTAGTAGATGAAGGCAAATCGATAGTATCAGAAGCAGAAGACAGATCAATATGTTTCGGAAGCTGTGGACAGATAGATAGTATAAAAAGCTGCAGATTGATTGATTGTATTAAAAGCTGCAGATTGATCGATTGTTTCGAAAGCTGCAGACATATCAATAGTATCAGAAAATGCAGACAGATCAATAGTATTAGAAGCTGAAGACAGATCGATAGTATCTGAAGCTGTAGACAGATCGATAGTATCGGAAGCTATAGACAGATTGATTGTATCGGAAGCTGTACATAGATCCATAGTATCGGAAGCTGCTGACAGATCAATTATATTGGAAGCTGCAGACAGATCGCTAGTATCAGATGATGTAGACAGATCTATAATAACGAAAGCTGCAGACAGATCGATAGCATCAAAAGGTGGAGATAGATAGTATCAAATGCTGCACACAGATCAATAGTATCGAAAGCTGTAGACAGATGAATAGTATTGAAATATGCAACCAGATATATAGTATCAAATGCTGCAGACAGATTGATAGTATAATACTCAAAAAGAGACACTGTTCCTAAATAAGAAAAGGAAAACGAGAGAAACTCAAGGAGAATAGGAGAGATTAAAGTCCTAGGCTAATATTAGGCCCAAAAATAGATCGAGGGGGAGGCACACCTTAATTTCTCTTGTTGCCCTCACACACCCCGAAGGATGTCATGCTTCATCATTGGGCGTTTTGCTCCTCGTCGGGCCGGCGCTGCAATGCCCTACGGGTCCCCCGAAGGGTCACTTTAGCGGAGATCTTTTAGAGAAAACGCCGTTGGGTGCATGCAGGTGTGTGGTTTGGGTCCTAATAAAAAGGTACGTGATGATGCGAGTGTGTCAGTGACGTGATAAAATAAAAATGTCTAAGGGTTGCTAATGAAATAGAATTTAATATAAGTGGCACCCTTGACATACTAAAAAACCCGTAGGTTAGGTGTTACCTTACTGGAAATAATGTACCATCAGGTGACTAATATGTGGTCGACATGTTTCGCGCCCCACTGGTCCAAAATGGATCCTTGGCGCTTCCTCAGGACCAAAATGAAGGTAGTGAATTGTGAATGTGGACTAAGGGATACTACCCACAGTCAATATCCGGGCGTGCAGGTAAAGATAACCCTGCTCTCTGTGTAAGAGTAAAGTCGCTCCAGGATAAAAGCCTAGGTAAACACAAAGGGAAGAGAAAGGAGAACATCCTACATGTTAACGAATGTTCACCTGTCCAAGAAATTCGAAAAGAGTACATAATTACAAGAGAACCATGGATATCACCTCCACTCACGGGTGGTGGCGTTATGAGGTCTCAACGATAAGCCAACGGGCGCTTAGACCAGGGTGAGAAGCCTGGAATAAAGACCTCCCGTCGCCGATTGGAGTCACCCATTAATCCAGACACTGGCCGTGGAAGAGATCGTGGCAGATGCCTAGGTCAACATACGGCGTGGAATGTGTAAGCCCATCATATTTGGGCATCGTACAACAAAACACTGCACACCACACCACTCACCTAAAAATGGGGAGAATGATGCTCCATAGATTAGGGGACGAGCGTACACACCTTCATGTGCTATGAAAATAAATAAAAGGCATCTACTAGTAAATCCTGGCTGGTAACGGGGAAAAAACAGGTCTGAGATATCGTATAATGCACAACCAGTCTCCTCAGCGCCCCTTCATTCATTTACTTACAGTTTAGCTCCGGCGTGGCCTCTTAACCACCTACCCCAGCCGTCCTCCTATCTGGAAAGGAACCGAGGACTGCTCCGGGTTTCATTTGTAGTCCCGGCGTGGGCTAATCGGGGCGATTCCCGTATCCGGTCGGTTATGGGGAACAGGTGTGTGTTCAGCGTTGTGTGAAATGGTGCGCATGTGCGGGAGATAGACAGACGGTCTCCGCGCTTGCGTGTGTAGGATGCAGGCTACGGTTTAGCGTTCTAGTGATGTAATTGTAGTGTGCATGCGCAGTCGTTTATTTTTCTATTTAATGCAAAAATGTTACGTGGTCAGTGCAATTTAAATGTAGGGAGCTGATAATATCTGTTCACCCACAATATATGAGGCATTTTATCTCATCTACACATTTCCAATGTATCCACGTGCATGAAAATCCAGGATGGCTACATGTTTGGAATTAACGTGGTTAGTGCATGTGTGTGTTCGGTCAGTAAAACACTCACATCACCCCAAGTGGTCTTAATGGGCGAACCATGGGGGCAAAGGGGGGGGGGGAAACCTACCCAAATGCCCAACGCCCTAGTGGTTTCAAAGGTAACTGAATGCCCGATTGACCAAAAACGCTAAATAAAAAGGGGAGTTACGTATGTTCAGTGCTCCTCGCTGTGCATGACACCCACGGTAATGGATGGTGGGTGCCTCAACAGCTGTGTATGAGTCAGAAGTGTGACTAAGGGGACAGTTACTTTAACAGTGTACGTTGCTAAGTAGGGATTAAAAAGTTGAAACACTACAATGACAAGTGGGCCATGGATATACTGAGGCTCCGTATATGCTATCTATAGTGCACGCGCGACTGGCTCATCCTCATAATTGGCACTGCCAAACGTCTCTCCGAGGCATTAATCATCAAGATCAACATCGCAGAGAATGGACTGAAAACTGGGATCAGTATTTCAGCCTACAAGACCCGTTTAGCAGAAATAAACGCGGAGATGACAGACCATCGAGATTACTTACTACAGCAGAAAGTGTCGAAACTACAGAAAGACATCAAGAGATTCGACAGAGAGAAGGTATACCCTTATACCAAGGAGGACTACAGACCATCAGACAGTGATGTAGCTTCAGATGAAGGCTCCACATCATCAACGAACTCAGGACGCTCCATGTACAGCAACTCTAGCAATAGTAGCTGGGGCAGGAACATCAACAAACCAGGCCTGCTCCCTCCACCCCCGATGCCACCTATGTACGGTTATGCGCACCAACCTTTTCCTCAACAAGGCCCGATGTGGTTTCCAGCTTTTCCGGGTCAACATCCAGGTTTCCAACAACCATTCTTCCCCAATGCACCTCCTCCTTTTCAGAACAGAGGCAGGGGACGAGGCAGAGGCAGAAGAAAAGGTCAAAAACAGGTTCAATGGCAGGATCCAGAGATACAACAGAGAACAACAAGGAGCTCATAGCACATGAAGGTGTGTACGCTCGTCCCCTAATCTATGGAGCATCATTCTCCCCATTTTTAGGTGAGTGGTGTGGTGTGCAGTGTTTTGTTGTACGGGCCCAAATATGATGGGCTAACACATTCCACGCCGTATGTTGACCTAGGCATCTGCCACGATCTCTTCCACGGCCAGTGTCTGGATTAATGGGTGACTCCGATCGGCGACGGGAGGTCTTTATTCCAGGCTTCTCACCCTGGTCTAAGCGCCCGTTGGCTTATCGTTGAGACCTCATAACGCCACCACCCGTGAGTGGAGGTGATATCCATGGTTCTCTTGTAATTATGTACTCTTTTCGAATTTCTTGGACAGGTGAACATTCGTTAACATGTAGGATGTTCTCCTTTCTCTTCCCTTTGTGTTTACCTAGGCTTTTATCCTGGAGCGACTTTACTCTTACACAGAGAGCAGGGTTATCTTTACCTGCACGCCCGGATATTGACTGTGGGTAGTATCCCTTAGTCCACACTCACAATTCACTACCTTCATTTTGGTCCTGAGGAAGCGCCTAGGATCCATTTTGGACCAGTGGGGCGCGAAACATGTCGACCACATATTAGTCACCTGATGGTACATTATTTCCAGTAAGGTAACACCTAACCTACGGGTTTTTTAGTATGTCAAGGGTGCCACTTATATTAAATTCTATTTCATTAGCAACCCTTAGACATTTTTAATTTATCACGTCACTGACACACTCACATCACCACGTACCTTTTTATTAGGACCCAAACCACACACCCGCATGCACCCAACGGCGTTTTCTCTAAAAGATCTCCGCTAAAGTGACCCTTCGGGGGACCCGTAGGGCATTGCAGCGCCGGCCCAACGAGGAGCAAAACGCCCAATGATGAAGCATGACATCCTTCGGGGTGTGTGAGGGCAACAAGAGAAATTAAGGTGTGCCTCCCCCTCGATCTATTTTTGGGCCTAATATTAGCCTAGGACTTTAATCTCTCCTATTCTCCTTGAGTTTCTCTTGTTTTCCTTTTCTTATTTAGGAACAGTGTCTCTTTTTGAGTATTATAGATGACACACGGAGCACAGACACTGGACCATAACAAGCTCCTGGTCCCCCCTCTTTTTTGTACAGACAGATTGATAGTATCAGATGATGCAGACAGATCGATAATATCGAAAGCTGCAGACAGATCGATAGCATCAGAAGATGGAGATAGATAGCATCGAAAGCTGCAGATTGATCGATTGTATCGAAAGCTGCAGACAGATCGATAGTATCAGAAGGTGCAGACAGATCAATAGTAATAGAAGCTGAAGACAAATTGATAGTATTGGAAGCTGAAGACAGATTAATAGGATCGAAAGCTGTAGACAAATGGATATCGGACGCTGTAGACAGATCGATAGTATAGGAAGCTGTAGACAGATCAATAGTATCAAAAGCTGCAGCTTGATTGATTGTATCGAAAGCTGCAGATTGATTGATTGTATCAGAAGGTACATACAGATCAATAGCATTAGAAGCTGAAGACAAATCGATAGTATCAGAAGCTGAAGACAGATCGCTAGTATCATAAGCCGTAGACAGATCAATAGTATCGGAAGCTGTAGACAGATCGATAGTATCGGAAGCTGTAGACAGATCGATAGTATTGGAAGCTGCAGACAGATCGATAATATCGAAAGCTGCAGACAGATTTATAGTATTAGAAGCTGCAGACAGTGTGATAGTATCAAAAGCTACATACAGATTGATCATATCAAAAGCCGCAGACAGATCGATTATATTGAAAACTGCAGACCGATTGATCGTATCGAAAACTGCAGACAGATCGATAGTATTGGAAGCTGAAGACAGATTGTTAGTATCGAAAGCTGCAGACACATTGATATTTTTGAAAGCTGCAGATTGATCAATTGTATCAAAAGCTACAGATTGCTATATTGTATCAAAAGATGCAGACAGATTGATAGTGTTAGAAGGCGAAGACAAATCGAAGGTATCAGTAGCTGAAGACAGATCAATAGTATCAGAAGCTGACGACAGATTGATAGTATCGGAAGCTGTAGACAGATCAATAGTATCGGAAGCTGCAGACAGTGTGATAGTATCGAAAGCTGCAGACACATTGATATTATTGAAAGCTACAGATTGATCAATTGTATTGAAAGCTACGGAATGCTCTATTGTATCAAGAGTTGCAGACAGATCGTTAGTGTTAGAAGGTGCAGAAAGATAAAAAGTATTGAAAGCTGCAGACAGATCAAAAGTATTAGAAGCTACAGACAGATCTATAGTATCGTAAGCTGTAGACAGATCAATAGCATCAGAAGGTGGAGATAGATAGTATCAAAAGCTACAGACAGACCAATAGTATCGAAAGCTGTAGACCAATGAATAGTATTGAAATCTGCAACCAGATAGATAGTATCAAAAGATGCAGATTGATCGATTGTATCGAAAGCTGCAGATTGAAATTGTATCGAAAGCTGCAGACAGATCGATAGTATCAGAAGGTGCAGACAGATCAATAGTAATAGAAGCTGAAGACAAATCAATAGTATCGGAAGCTGAAGACAGATCAATAGGATCGAAAGATGTAGACAGATCAATAGTATTAGAAGCTGTAGACGGATCAATAGTATTGGAAGCTACAGACAGATAGTATACGAAGCTGCAGATTCATCAATTGTATTGGAAGCGACAGACAGATCGATAGTATCAGATGATGCAGACAGATCAATAGTATCGAAAGCTGCAGCGAGATCGATGGCATCAGAAGGTGCAGACAGTTAGATAGTAGCCAAAGCTGCAGACAGATCAATAGTATTGAAAACTGCAGACTGAACGATAGTATCAAAAGCTACAGATTGATCGATTGTATCAAAAGCTGCAGATTGATCGATTGTATCGAAAGCTGCAGATAGATCGATAGTATCAGAAGGTGCAGACAAATCAATAGCATTAGTTGCTGAAGACAAATCGATAGTATCAGAACCTGAAGACAGATCAATAGTATCGGAAGCTGTAGACTAATCGATAGTATCGGAAGCTGTAGACGGATCGATAGTATGGGAAGGTGTACATAGATTGATAGTATCGGAAGCTGCTGACAGATCGATTATATTGGAAGCTGCAGATAGATCGATAGTATCAGATGATGCAGACAGATCAAGAGTATTGAAAGCTGCAGACAGATCGATAGCATCAGAAGGTGGAGATAGAGCGATAGTATCGGAAGCTGCTGACAGATCGATTATATTGGAAGCTGCAGACAGATCGATAGTATCAGAAGATGCAGACAGATCGATAGTATTGAAAGCTGCAGACAGATCGATAGCATCAGAAGGTGGAGATATATAGTATCAAAAGCTGCTGGCAGATCAATAGTATTGAAAGCTGTGGACAGATCAATAGTATTGAAATCTGCAACCAGATAGATAGTATCGAAAGCTGCAGATTGATCGATTGTATCAAAAGCTGTAGATTGATCGATTGTATCAAAAGCTGCAGATTGATGGATTGTATCAGAATGTGCAAACAGATCAATAGTATTAGAAACTGAAGACAAATCAATTGTATCAGAAGCTGAAGACAGATCGCTAGTATCAGAAGCTGTAGACAGATCGATAGTAGCAGAAGCTGCAGACAGATCAATAGTAGCAGAAGCTGTAGACAGATCAATAGTTTTGGAAGCTGTAGACAGATCAATATTATCGGAAGCTGTAGACAGATCGACAGTATCAAAAGCTGCAGATAGATTGTATTAAAAGCTGCAGATTGATCGATTGTATTGAAAGCTGCAGAAGTATCGATAGTATCAGAAAATTTAGACAGATCGATAGTATCAGAAGCTGAAGACAGATCGATAGTATCGGAAGCTGTAGACAGATCGATAGTATCAGAAGCTGTACATAGATCGATAGTATCGGAAGCTGCTGACAGATCAATTATATTGGAAGCTGCAGACAGATCGATAGTATCAGATGATGCAGACAGATAGATAGTATCGAAAGCTGCAGACAGATCAATAGCATCAGAAGATGGAGATCGATAGTATCAAAAGCTGCATACAGATCAATAGTATCGAAAGCTGTAGACAGATCAATAATATTGAAATCTGCAACCAGATAGCATCGAAAGCTGCAGATTGATCGATTGTATCGAAAGCTGCAGACAGATCGATAGTATCAGAAGGTGCAGACAGATCAATACTAATAGAAGCTGAAGACAAATTGATAGTATCGGAAGCTGAAGACAGATCAATAGGATCGAAAGCTGTAGACAGATGGATATTATAGGAAGCTTTAGACAGATCAAAAGCTGCAGCTTGATTGATTGTATCCAAAGCTGCAGATTGATTTTATTGAAAGCTGCAGATTGATGGATTGTATCAGAAGGTAACAACAGATCAATAGCATTAGAAGCTGAAGATAAATCGATAGTATCAGAAGCTGAAGACAGATCGCTAGTATCGTAAGCCATAGACAGATCGATAGTATAGGAAGCTGTAGACAGATCGATAGTATCGGAAGCTGTACACAGATCGATAGTATTGGTAGCTGCAGACAGATCGATAGTATCGGAAGCTGCAGACAGATTGATAGTATTAGAAGCTGCAGACAGAGCGATAGTATCAAAAGCTACAGACAGATCGATCATATCAAAAGCTGCAGACAGATCAATTGTATCAAAAACTGCAGACCGATTGATCGTATCGAAAACTGCAGACAGATCGATAGTATTGGAAGCTGAAGACAGATCATCAGTATCGACAGCTGCAGACACATTGATATTATTGAAAGCTGCAGATTGATCAATTGTATCAAAAGCTACATATTGTTCTATTGTATCAAAAGTTGCAGACAGATTGATAGTGTTAGAAGGCGAAGACAAATAGATGGTATCAGTAGCTGAAGACAGATCAATAGTATCAGAAGCTGACGACAGATTGATAGTATCGGAAGCTGTAGACAGATCAATAGTATCAGAAACTGCAGACGGATCGATAGTATCGGAAGCTGCAGACAGTGCGATAGTATCGAAAGCTGAAGACAGATTGATCATATCCAAAACTGCAGACAGATCGATAGTATCAGAAGCTGAAGACAGATCGATAGTATCGAAAGCTGCAGACACATTGATAGTATTGAAAGCTGCAGATTGATCAATTGTATTGAAAGCTACAGAATGCTCTATTGTATCAAAAGTTCCAGACAGATCGTTAGTGTTAGAAGGTGCAGAAAGATCAAAAGTATTGAAAGCTGCAGACAGATCAATAGTATTAGAAGCTACAGACAGATCTATAGTATCGAAAGCTGTAGACAGATGAATAGTATTGACATCTGCAACCAGATAGATAGTATTAAAAGCTGCAGATTGATCGATTGTATCTAAAGCTGCAGATTGAAATTGTATTGAAAGCTGCAGACAGATTGATAGTATCAGAAGGTGCAGACAGATTAATAGTAATAGAAGCTGAAGACAAATAGTATCGGCAGCTGAAGACAGATCAATAGGATTAAAAGCTGTAGACAGATCGATAGTATTAGAAGCTGTAGACGGATCAATGGTATTGAAAGCTACAGACAGATAGTATAGGAAGCTGCAGATTGATCAATTGTATTGGAAGCGACAGACAGATAGATAGTATCAGATGATGCAGACAGATCGATAGTATTGAAAGCTGCAGAGAGATCAATAGCATCAGAAGGTGCAGACAGAAAGTATCCAAAGCTGCAGACAGATCAGTAGTATTGAAAACTGCAGACTGAACGATAGTATCAAAAGCTACAGATTGATCGATTGTATCGAAAGCTGCAAATTGATTGATTGTATTGAAAGCTGCAGATTGATGGATTGTATCAGACGGTGCAGAGAAATCAATAGCATTAGTTGCTGAAGACAAATCGATAGTATCAGAAGCTGAAGACAGATCAGTAGTATCAGAAGCTGTAGACCGCTCAACAGTATCGGAAGCTGTAGACAGATCGATAGTATCGGAAGCTGTAGACGGATCGATAGTATAGGAAGGTGTACATAGCTCGATAGTATTGGAAGCTGGTGACTGATTGATTATATTGGAAGCTGCAAACAGATCGATAGTATCAGATGATGCAGACAGATTGATAGTATTAAAAGCTGCAGACAGATCGATAGTATCAGAAGGTGCAGACAGATCAATAGTAATAGAAGCTGAAAACAAATTGATAGTATCGGAAGCTGAAGACAGATCAATAGATCGAAAGCTGTAGACAGATGGATAATATTGGATGCTGTAGACAGATAAATAGTATCAAAAGCTGCAGCTTGATTGATTGTATCGAAAGCTGCAGATTGATTGTATCGAAAGCTGCAGAATGATGGATTGTATCAGAAGGTACCAACAGATCAATAGTATTAGAACCTGAAGACAAATCAATAGTATCAGAAGCTGAAGACAGATCGCTAGTATCAGAAGACATAGACAGATCGATAGTATCGGACGCTGTAGACAGATCGATAGTATCGGAAGCTGTACACAGATTGATAGTATTGGAAGCTGCAGACAGATCGATAGTATCGGAAGCTGCAGACAGATTGATAGTATTAGAAGCTGCAGACAGTGCGATAGTATCAAAAGCTACAGAAAGATCGATCATATCGAAAGCTGCAGACAGATCGATTGTATCGAAAACTGCAGACCGATTGATCGTATCGAAAACTGCAGACAGATCGATAGTATTGGAAGCTGAAGACAGATCGTTAGTATCGAAAGCTGCAGACACATTGATATTATTGAAAGCTGCAGATTGATCAGTTGTATCAAAAGCTACAGATGGCTCTATTGTATCAAAAGTTGCAGACAGATTGATAGTGTTAGAATGCGAAGACAAATCGAAGGTATCAGTAGCTGAAGACAGATCAATAGTATCAGAAGCTGACGACAGATTGATAGTATCGGAAGCTGTAGACAGATCAATAGTATCGGAAGCTGCAGACTGATCGATAGTATCGGGAGCTGCAGACAGTGCAATAGTATTGAAAGCTGAAGACAGATCGATCGTATCCAAAACTGCAGACAGATCGATAGTATCGGATGCTGAAGACAGATCGTATAGAAAACGGCAGACACATTGATAGTATTGAAAGCTGCAGATTGATCAATTGTATTGAAAGCTACAGAATGCGCTATTGTATCAAAAGTTGCAGGCAGATCGTTAGTGTTAGAAGGTGCAGAAAGATCAAAGTATTGAAAGCTGCAAAGAGATCAATAGCATTAGAAGCTACAGACAGATGCAAGGGTGGGTTCACTCCTCCGGTCGGCACCAAGGCCCACCTGGATACCCTGAGGAGCCTACTAGATTCAAGATAGAGGTTGTTGTTGTGCATCAGCGTGTTCCACTGTTTTGACAAAAAAAGGAAGTAATTGAATTAGGCGACATGAAGCGTCTCCGGATTTTATTTAACTTTATATTTAGTTGATTTGGCCATGCCTTGTCTATGCTCAACAGGTTTGAGCTCAGATTTCAATAATTCTGGTTTCAGATTGAGCATGAGCAGCTCCTGAAGAGGAATCTACCTGAGCTCTGAAAGAGTCTGAACCTGGTGGAAGGAGGTCAGACTGTTAGATTTAGTGTCCAGACTACAGATGGATTGATTAGAGAGAGCCAGGTACTATCTTATCATCAAGAGATGGGCGGAGAGTTTTGGACTAAGCCTAGGTTGTCGGGTGCCGAAAGGTTGGCTATTTGTTCAAAAGCTGCTTTTTGTTTACTGGTTCTTCTTCCATCCAACTATTGTAATGCATGATCCGAGGAGAACAAATGTATTTCTTTTTTTAAATATAGACAGCTCTTTAATCCATGGGCCTGGTTGTCCTCTGGTAAATAATGGCTACTCCAGCCTTGTCCTGCTGCCGGATTCCAGGTTTAAGATGGCGAAAAGGATGTCTGAAACCAGAGAGAGGTTTCTTGTTTTCCTTCTGGTGCCTTCTGGGGTGGGGGGGGGGGTGAGGGGGGGCAGACCCTGCAGAGGGGGAGGATTCGTCTGATATAGGAGGTTCAGAAGATTCTTCAGAATCTATTTTATGCCTCAGACGGGAGGGGATGAGCTACCTGAAAAAGGGAAGGATCTGACCATATCACAGGATCACATCGTAGGATCTGGCCACATCACTGGATCACATCAGAGGATCTAGCCACGTCACAGGATCTTGTCACAGAATCTGCCCACATCATAGGATCTGGCCGTGTCACAGGATCTGGCCATGTCACAGTTTCACCTGGAATGTGATCAATATTATACGATGCCTGGAATGCAAAAGGGCTAAACAAGAAATTCAAGAGAGCCTCAGATCTGGTCTATGGTAAGAGAAACCCCCCATGTTCTTGTGTCGCAAGAGGCCCATTACTGTGCAGTATCGGCTAGCTCTTGGGTAGGCACGGTTACACATGTGTTTATCAAGCGGGGTACAGCAATGGTGTAAGGGAAGTAACTATGCTCCTTTCCAAACCGATCCCACCGACTCCATTGTCGATTCCCTCTGACCCTCTGGGTTCCTTCATAACTCTTACTGGTCAGTTTGTGTATATACACCCCAGCCCCCCCGGCCCCCGCCGTTGACGGGCTCTACACTGTCACTCGCTGCCAGCTAGCGAGTGTGCACACCGGGGTGTTGATAGTGGGAGTCGTTTTTAACAAAGTGATGGACCCAACACAGGACAGCTCGAGTGGTAGGACAACACTGTACACGACGCCACTGGCCTCTTGGGCTGACTCGCTGAGGCTGTTGACGCCTGCACAAGATGGCGCCCAGACGTGCCACGATTCACGATTCTTACTGGTGCGCGAGACGTTGACCTTCTCCCACACCGCCATCAGACCATTCTCCTGTTAAAACTTACATTGGTATGAACCCCGCGGCTACCTTGGGGTTGGCGCCTTAACACATGCTGACTGTGATGGCCGCCTCTGAGGTGAAGTATCTGCATGCTTTGAAGCTAGCGTTGGGTCAGTAGATTCAGCCGTTACAGTGTGGGAAGCCTTTAAAGCACTAATGAAGGGCTCCATTAAATCATTCACCACAGGAGTCCAAGAAGGTCAAGGAGTGAAGCAGAGGCAGAAATCAAAGAGATTTAGAGCAGAATCTCCCAACACAGAGACAAGGGCTCGACGACGCTGCATAAATGCGGCTAAAGTCACGTGGCTCGCCAATTGGCATAAGGTCTAGGAATGGGACAACAAGACAGGCCGCCAGATGTATTAGCTGGAGACCGGTAGTATGGAGACGAGCTTGATTCCTCATGTTCACTGCGATGGGACACTGGCCTCTGAGGCGTAAATATCGTGAGTCTTGACTGACCACTGCACGGCCCTTTATGAAGCCCCCCAGCATCAGACCTGCCCACCCTCAGAGGACAGGACCTCACCGATGACTCTGATCCCACCCCGAAGAGATGAACTCGATGGTCCAACATCAGCAGCTGAAGATCCAGTGGCCGCAGCTTCTATAAGCACTGGTAAAGCACCGGATCCAGACTGGCTTCCCGTGGAGTTAAGCACTACTCTTCTCTGGTACCCCTCACTGATCGACACTAATCCAAGGGGTGCTATGGGTGGGTCGGAATGCTATGGGACCTGAGGGAAGCCACAATCATGGTGCTCCTCAAACGCATTCTCTTAAGAAGGGTCTGCCGGTCCTGTCAAGGAGGAAGGCAGGTGGGGGGATGCTTCCTTAGGAACAGGGTCCCTCACACACCCCAGGGGTGTCATGCTTCAGCATGGGGCAGCTTTGTTAGGCCGGCTGCAATGCACAACGGGCCCTGCAGGGGCGCTCTTTGCCAGAGCTCTTTTGTTAGGTCTCGGCTCGAAGGCTGCGCTTGCGCAGTCTCGATCCGAGATTTAATGACTTGGAGAAGAGGGGCTTGAACCCGCCCCTCTTCTCCCCTGTTCTCCATTGGCTGGCCTCTTCAATGCTGGCCAGCCATTGGAGAAGAGGTCCCGTCACTCCGATCAGGCCCCGTCCTTTTCGGATCGGGGGCGTGTTTTTTGTAGAAAGTCTAATTATCTCCTCCAAAAAGTCTAATTATCTCCTCCAGCCAATGGCAAGAGGAGATAACAGCAAAACACGCCCCCGAATCCGAAACCGCCGCTGCCTTTCTCCGAGGCATTTCTGCTTTGCCTCGGAGAAAGGCGGTGGTGTCCCGGCGTCTGACGCATTTTTTAATAATCTTTCTGTACACACGCGCAAACACAGGCACTCTCGTTAGACCAGAGACAGTTAATTCGTTTTCGAAACGCCATTCGGGTAAGTGTCGGTACCACTATTGTATTTTCTACTTCACTTGTCGATTTTCGCGAGTGTAATACACCGTTGTATTTTTCAGTATTACCGTCTTTTATCTCCAATGAGCGTCCGGTTCACCTAAAACTCATTGCCTCGTGAGTTTCTTCACTGTTAGTTCCTTTTACCCTCTACTCCTTCCGCCTCCAAGTCCCAGTTCACTATCTACACTCAGCCCGCCCCCGACCCCCGCGTCCTCCGCCACCAGCTTCCCCAGAATGTCTTCTTCCCGGCGCGCGCACACTACATATATATTGCTCCAGGAACTGACGTAGCGCAGCTCCGCATCTTCAACCCAAACATGGGACGGTGGGGGCGGTCTGTGTGTTTTATTTTTCAGGGCTCAATGTCGCTGCCTGTAGCACCTAAGACGTCGACATTGCGCGGTAGCATTTTAGCGCTATTAAATTGCTGGCAATAGATGGGCTAATTGAAGCTGGTGCCAAAGGGACATCGCAGAGCTAGTAACAGCGCCTCCCCAGCTAAGGTTACATTGTCCTGTGACATCATTTAAACCTATGTATTAGTGCTGGAAGCACAAACCTCTTTGTGCAAATAACATTTGTGACAAGCAGCTTTGTTGTTGTGTTAGATTAAAACGCTTGAGTTAAACAATAGTGAGTGTTGCCCGTTTTGCACGCATTATTGCTCCATTGGTAACATACTGCAACACCTAGGTATTTCAAGATAAAAGCTAGTGTTTTGTGCCTGGGCTAAGAGGAGTAAGTCTCTAACGAGGGTCCAGATGAATGTTTTCTATCGCTTTCACTTTCTTTCTAACGCTCTTCTCCGAGCACCCCTAGGAGACTCTCTCTGACGTCATTCTCCTGCCATCTAGTTGACCTTCAACCGCACACTTCCAAAACCTCATTCAGGCTCTGAGCAGCAACCAATACGAAAAGTCATGCTTAATTTTTAGTGATAAATGCAAAGATCTAGAAACAACGGTGCCACTTCTGCTTTGGCTCCCAAGATGAATGTGTATGTGTCTATATCTATGTGTGTGTGTGGTTCTGTATGTGTGTGCGTGTGGCTGTGTGTGTATGTGTATGCGGCTCTGTGTATGTATGTGTGGCTCTGTGTGTGTGTGGGAGGCTCTATGTGTGTGTGTGTGTATGCCTCTGTGTGTGTTGCTCTGTGTGGGTGGCTTTTTTTTAAGGTGGCTCTATGCGTGGGTGACTCTGTTTGTGTGTGGGTGGCTCTGTGTGTGTGTGTGTGTATGCCTCTCTGTGTGTTGCTCTGTGTGAGTGGCTTTTTTTTAAGGTGGCTCTATGCGTGGGTGACTCTGTTTGTGTGTGGGTGGCTCTCTGTGTGTGTGTGTATGCCTCTGTGTGTGTTGCTCTGTGTGGGTGGCTTTTTTTTAAGGTGGCTCTATGCGTGGGTGACTCTGTGTGTGGGTGGCTCTGTGTGTGTGTGTGTGTGTATGCCTCTGTGTGTGTTGCTCTGTGTGAGTGGCTTTTTTTTAAGGTGGCTCTATGCGTGGGTGACTCTGTTTGTGTGTGGGTGGCTCTGTGTGTGTGTGTATGCCTCTGTGTGTGTTGCTCTGTGTGGGTGGCTTTTTTTTAAGGTGGCTCTATGCGTGGGTGACTCTGTTTGTGTGTGGGTGGCTCTGTGTGTGTGTGTGTGTATGCCTCTGTGTGTGTTGCTCTGTGTGGGTGGCTTTTTTTTAAGGTGGCTCTATGCGTGGGTGGCTCTGTTTGTGTGTGGGTGGCTCTGTGTGGGTGGCTCTATTTGTGTGTGGGTTGCTCTATGTGAATAGCTCTGTGTAGGTGGCTCTGTGTGGGTGGCTCTGTGTTTGTCGGTGGCTTTGTGTGTGTGGCTCTGTGTGTGGGTGCAAATGCAATAGGTCTCGCATTTGAGATAGATTAAGCTATTGACATTGTAAATAACAATGGCGTTTCTTTAAATGTTTAAAAAACAAAAACATTAACAAATAAAAATGTCATGAGCAGTGACAATAGCTCTACCTTTAACAATGCCGAGACCATTGCATTGTAAATGCTTGTTTTTGCCCATATGAAGGGTGAGGTGTGGTGAAGTGTGGAAGCAGCCAGTAGATTGGTTGAAAAAAGAATGTGCAGAAAAAAAAACCAAGCGAGCCCAAAATACAATGTAATGACCGGGTTCCTTTGTTATGATTAAAAGGTGGAGTCTGGCGAGAGGCGAAAGAACGGTCCTCTCGAGCACCAGGTGGTGTTTTTAAGAACATAGCGGCTCGACATATTTCATGCCTGTTACTGTCAAGAAGATCCAGGCCCGGACCAAGAAACCCTTCCACTCATGCAGGGGTGGGGCAGAAGTGCAGATCGATCCGGACCCTAGATAAATTCAGGGGGGGGGGGGGGCTGAGAGGGAGAAAGGTACTAAGAACACTAGATATTAAAGTGCTTATCATGAAGCTGTACACATGGCAAACAGAGGCATGCAGCCGAGCTCGCCATCAAAGAGCTGTCGATGTGGGTCCACCACGGGCACTGTAAGCCGGTCACACACGCCATGAAACAGAGATCGTCTGCCCTGAGACAGAGCGCACAGTCAGGGAAGGCAGCTGCCTATCCTGGAGGGGGCTAAAGGACCCCATCGTATGAGCCGAGCGCAGCATCACCGGGTACCGAAGGCTCCGGTGGGAAACAAAAGGGACAGCTATCGAGGCGCTAGCGATGCTCGAGCTTGTAGAGCTGTCGAGGCGATGCTCGAGCTTGTAGAGCTGTCGAGGCGCTAGCGATGCTCGAGCTTGTAGAGCTATCGAGGCGCTAGCGATGCTCGAGCTTGTAGAGCTGTCGAGGCGATGCTCGAGCTTGTAGAGCTGTCGAGGCGCTAGTGATGCTCGAGCTTGTAGAGCTATCGAGGCGCTAGCGATGCTCGAGCTTGTAGAGCTGTCGAGGCGATGCTCGAGCTTGTAGAGCTGTCGAGGCGCTAGCGATGCTCGAGCTTGTAGAGCTATCGAGGTGCTAGCGATGCTCGAGCTTGTAGAGCTGTCGAGGCGCTAGCTCGAGGCGCTAGCGATGCTCGAGCTTGTAGAGCTGTCAAGGCGCTAGCGATGCTCGAGCTTGTAGAGCTATCGAGGCGCTAGCGATGCTCGAGCTTGTAGAGCTATCGAGGCGCTAGCGATGCTCGAGATTGTAGAGCTATCGAGGTGCTAGCGATGCTCGAGCTTGTAGAGCTGTCGAGGCGCTAGCGATGCTCGAGCTTGTAGAGCTATCGAGGTGCTAGCGATGCTCGAGCTTGTAGAGCTGTCGAGGCGCTAGCGATGCTCGAGCTTGTAGAGCTATCGAGGTGCTAGCGATGCTCGAGCTTGTAGAGCTGTCGAGGCGCTAGCTCGAGGCGCTAGCGATGCTCGAGCTTGTAGAGCTGTCGAGGCGCTAGCGATGCTCGAGCGGGAAGAGTGTCCGAGGCGTCGCTGTGGGAGGGGGGGGGGGGAGAAGATTACTCACAACTGTCGGCGTGCACGTCTTGCGGCTGACCCCCCCTCTTTCAGCCCATACTGGAGCAGTTCTCCCGTTGGGGGCGCAGTGGCCTAGCCAGGTCAGGTGGTACCCGGTGCGGAAAACTGCTAGTCACCCCCTGCTTGACAAAACGGCAAAAATATGAGTTTAAAGCACCTATTTTTTTCCTTTTGTCACCGCCCCCCCCCACCCCCACCCCCCCCCCCTCAGTGATGACACTCGGGGAGGCCCGCACCCCCCTTCCTACGCCGCTGGGCCGGCGAGTTTATAAAAGGACTTCGGTCGGGATCTACCGGAACTGATGCGGGTGATGGGGGTGGACTTGTCCCGGATTGGGCGCCGTGTTGGATGTAGAAAGTCACCGGCACGTCTATGGGCCATCGTACGTGCCAGCGGTGTGTGTCTCAGGTTATAAAAGCGTGCTGTTGGGGTACAGCCAGGTTATGCAGATAACCTGCTGGGGGGCCTACGGCGACTCCCCCAGGCCGGCTATTTGGGCATACACGCGACAGCAGTGTGTGTCCCAGGATCAAACCCTGTACTCTGAGCGCATGGGGTCGTTGTAAAGTTTAATGGCTGGGAAGCACACAGTGTGTCCCCTGGGCAAATGGCTGGGAGCGCACAACATGGCTGAGATGGCTGGGGGCATTCAGTGAGTGTCCCGCGGCAGGTGGCCATAAGCTCTCAGTAGGGTTAGGGACATGGAGTCTGTTGGACCCGGCCTCGTGGCGTGGTCCTTGACCCCCTGGATTGTGCCCGTTCCCCGCCCCGGCCGTCACGGGCCACCCGTCTGAACTGCACCAAGGCCCTTCACCCGGAGCTGCACGTGGACGCATACTCCTCGTGGCTCCGCCATCTTGTTGGCATCCACGTCACACCGTGCACCAGCCGGCGCGACCCCGCTCAACCCGGCCTCGACCCCAGCGAAGCCCCGACATCGAGGCACCACGAACTAGCCAGGGGGTGCCACAGGAACCATTCATCGCCCCCGGCGGAGGACAGTATCGATGGGACCCCCAACTGTCCTCCCCTCTCGAGGTGTGATCGCCCTGCAACTCCCATGGGCCTGGCGCCTCTCCTGCTGGGCGTCTGGCCACCTCCACCCGGCCACTCCGCCCCCTCGGGCGCATAGGTCCGGACATCAAAGGGCTCCAGACCTATATCTGGGGCGACCCCACCACAGCTCGGGAGTTGTATCCCGGAGTCGAGAGCCCTGCTGATTGAATCGCGGCTGACCCTACGGAGAAGAACTCTTGTCGGAACCATCACGAGCCCTGCTGACTGCGTCGCGGCTCCTTCCTGTGAACCCTTTCTGAACCACCTGGAACATCGGAGCCCTGCTGACGCCGTCGCGGCCCAACCTCGCTGAAACCTCCCTCGGAGCCCTGCTGACGACGTCGCGGCTCGAGCTGAGCAGAAACCATCTTGAGAGCCCTGCTGATTGGATCGCGGCTCTCCACGAACTGTACGCCAGAGCCCTGCTGACGCCGTCGCGGCTCAACCCCTCCGAGATCCGGAGGTCCTCCAGCTTGAGGATAAGAACTGGGCCCCAGGTACCCTCGTACCGCATCCCTGCCAAAGACTGTCCCGCTACCCCGACCCTTCCAAAGAGACACTGAGACTTTTGGTGGATCCCTCGATCCCTTCGTGTAAATATTGCCCTCGTAACCTTTTTATTGCTGATAAAGAATTGCTTGTCACAAGACAACCTCCTTGAGTCCTGTGTGGTGGTGTTACTGTGCTAGTACGTGATAGGAGAAGGATCTCTCAGGAGACTTCTCGGCAGCGCTCGGCTACTTCGTGCAGTGTGAGGGCCCCCCCTTGGTGGTCGCACCGACTCCTCGGGGTCCGCCTTCCAACATTTGGTGGCCAGCGACGGGATCCGAGCCGAACGCAGTACGTACCAGCCAGTACCCACTAGCTACCCATCCAAACGAACAGCATCATGAGCAGCCAGGAAAACAACGCGACAATGGAGTTCCAGCCCGAACGGCTGGAAGAATATACGCACAAAGAATTGAAACAGTTCTGCAAAGACAAAGGCATTGCAACCACCAGCCTAGGTACCAAAGAGGAGATGCAGAAAGCTCTGAGGGCATGGTTGGAGGCCGGGGCAGGCCCCTCCCAGGAAGAAGGGCCCTTGCCCCTGACTGAGACCGCAGCAACCGCACGGACTCCGGCAACCGGAGGAAGAAAGAGCCTAGAAACCGGCCTCTCCGAAGAAGAAATACGAGAGCGGGAAAAGGTCCGGAGCCACGAGCTAGAGCTCGCCCGACTGCGGCTGGACGGTGAACTCCAGCTGGCAGAAAAGAAACTGGCCCTAGAGCAGCTGCGCCTTCAAGAAGAGATAGAGGAGAAGAGACGACACCGGGAGTTGGAGGAAAAGAAACTAACTCTTGAGCACGAGCGCAGTCTCAAGGAGCTCGAGATCAAGGCCAAGAACGGAGGGACTGACACCCCCAGTACTAGAGACACTCTACCGCCTTCCGAGGCCAAGGTACATATCCCGAAAGAAGTCGTCAAGGAGTATTACAAGAATGACGACATCCAACAATGGTTCAAGGCCTACGAGGTGGCCATGACCTCTCATCGGGTGCCCCGAAAGGACTGGGGCGCGGGCCTGTGGGGGCGGTTCCTGAGTGAGGGGCGGGACACGCTGCTCCAGCTACCGGAGGAGGTGATGACCTCCTACGATCACATGAAGGAGGCCCTGCTCACCCGCTACGGGCTAACAGCGGAAATGTACCGCCAGCGGTTCAGAGACTGCAAGAAAATCCCGGGTACCACATGGGTGGAATATGTGGACTTTTTCAGTCGGGCCCTAGAAGGGTGGATCAAAGGGAGCAAAGTAACCACCTACGGGCAGCTGGTCGACCTCATCGTATGGGAACACCTTTCCAACAATTGCTTCGTGGAACTGAGACAGCACCTCCTCGACAGCAAAATGACCGACCCGCGAAAACTTGCCGTCGAGGCCGATCGATGGGTCAACTCCCGGGTCCCCCGGAACTCAATGGGGGAGTACCAGAGGAACCCCAACGGACCCCCCCGCCAGCGCGGTGGGGGGGGAGGGCCGAACAGGAACCGAGACCCTGCCGCCGGGGCCCCCAGGAGCCCCCCTCGAGGGCCACCGCAGCCACATCTCTCCCCGAGCCTAGCCCGAAAGGTGGGCCCGGCCCGACCCGGACCACGACCGCCAGTGACCTGCTACGGCTGCCAACAAACAGGACACTTTGCCAGCGATCCGGCCTGCCCTCTGAACCGAAGAAACGGGGCCGGCGGGCACCCGCCCCGGCAGCTGACAGCCGCCGCCTTGGGGGGAGAAGAAGAGGAAGAGGAGGCCCTCGACCGAGAGAACACTGAGTGGGAGCCGGCAGCCATGTCCCTGGTCTGCCTGGGTAGCCGAGAGATGGTACCCTGCACCCCCATCCCAACCAACACCCAGAAGTACCGGCAGCAGGTCACGGTCAATGGACAACGGGCCGAAGCCCTTCGTGACACAGGCGCCAGTATCACCGCTGTCTGCTGCCACCTGGTGACCCCTGGGCAGATTCTACCGAATGTGCTGTGCCCCGTACGGACGGCCGACAACAGTGAAAGCCTATGCCAGATGGCCCTGGTCCCCTTCGAGTGGGGAGGGGTGACGGGCCTGCTGAAGGTGACAGTGCGCGACGACGCCCCGGTCGACTGCCTCCTGGGGAACGACTTGGAAAGTTCCCCCTGGGCTCAAGTAGAGCGACGAGAGCACCTCCGAATGTTGGGACTGGCTGATTGGGCCTGCGCCATCACCCGGTCCATGACCGCCCAGGCCCCCCGCTCATCCTCGACCTCCGGGACCGCCCAGCCCGAGGGGCTCACACCCCCTCCCACCAGCAGCGAGGAGGAGGCGGACACCGACCCTGGACCCAGCGAATCCTCCCCCGAAGAGATGGCTTCTCCGAGCGCCCTCCCAGAGCTGACACAATGGCGACACGAAGGGGGCCCCACCCGAGAGCAGTTCCAGCAAGAACAACAGTCCTGTCCCTCTCTCGAAGGGGTCCGACAACAGGCGACCGCGCAAGCCAACGGTGACCAGACCGGCACCCACTGGATCTACTGGACCGAGGGCCTGTTGTACAGTGAACAGAAAGTAGCAGAACTCGGGGCCAGCCGCGTGTTGGTGGTCCCCCTCCGCTTCCGGGAGTTCCTTCTCCACCTGGCCCATGATGTGCCCCTCGCCGGACACTTGGGGCAAGACAAAACGTACAGTCGTCTGGTGACCCACTTCTACTGGCCCCGGATGCGGAGAGATGTGGACAACCACTGCCGGTCCTTCCAGACCTGCCAAGCCAGCGGAAAGACGGGGGGTCGGGTCAAGGCCCCCCTCCAGCCCTTTCCAGCCGTCAGCACCCCGTTCGAACGGGTCGGAATCGATATTGTGGGACCCCTGGACCCCCAAACCGCCCTGGGCCACCGCTTCATCCTGGTCCTCGTGGACCACGCCACCAGGTACCCGGAGGCGGTCCCGCTAAGAACTATAACGGCCCCTGTGGTAGGCCGGGCCTTGATGGGGATCTTCTCCCGAGTGGGATTCCCCAGCGAAGTGGTGAGCGACCGCGGCACGAACTTTATCTCCAGGTACATGCGGTCTCTGTGGCAACAGTGCGGGGTCACATACAAGTTCACGACCCCCTATCACCCTCAGGGGAACGGACTGGTTGAGCGGTTCAACCGAACATTAAAAGGGATGATCCAGGGCCTGGAAGAACCCCTCAGGCGGAAATGGGATGTCCTGCTGCCCTGCCTCCTGTTTGCCTATCGGGAGGTCCCGCAGAAGTCCCTGGGGTTCAGCCCGTTTGAACTATTGTATGGACACCCGGTCCGCGGACCGCTCAGCCTGGTCAAGGAGGGCTGGGAGATGAAGCCCCGAGGAGCCCCTCCTGACGTCTACCGATACCTCCTGACCCTCCGAAACCAGACCCGCAGGTTCCGAGCCATGGCCGAAGCCAACCTCGAGGCCAGCCAGGAGGACATGAAGCGGTGGTACGATCGCAACACCTCTACTATAGAATTCGAGCCAGGACAGAAAGTATGGGTCATGGCCCCGGTCGAACCCGGCGCCCTCCAGGACAAGTGGACCGGGCCCTTCAAGGTGGTGGAGAAGAAAAGTCCCGTCACCTACCTGGTCGATCTGGAGTCCCCCCGGAACCCCCTCCGGGTCCTACATGCTAACAGGCTAAAACCCCACTTCGCCCGGACCGAACTGAGCCTGCTGCTGGCGACTGACGAAGGGGGCGAGGACGACTCCGAGCCCTTGCCCGACCTCTTGCAATCCGACATTCACGATGGATCGATCGAAGGGGTCCAACTCGCCTCGTCCCTGACCCCGGAACAGCGCAACGACTGCCAGCAATTACTGCGGGACTACGCAGCCCTCTTCTCTCTCACCCCGGGGGTGACCCACTGGTGCGTCCACGATGTCGACACCGGGGAGAGCCCCCCCATACGACACAGAGCCTACCGGGTGCCTGACCGAGTGCGGGCCTGCATCCAGGCCGAAGTAGCGAAGATGCTGGCCCTGGGGGTCATCGAGCCTTCCGACAGCCCGTGGGCCAGCCCTGTCGTCCTGGTGCCCAAGGCCGCAGCTCCCGGTCACCCCCCGGAGTTGCGATTCTGCGTGGACTACCGAGCCCTGAATGCAGTAACCAAGACAGACGCACACCCGATACCCCGGGCCGACGAACTCATCGACCGCCTAGGGGCCGCTCGCTACTTGAGCACGCTGGACCTCACCGCCGGGTACTGGCAGATCCAGCTCACCCCCGGCGCCCAAGAAAGATCCGCCTTTTCGACCCCGGATGGGCATTACCACTTTCGGGTGATGCCCTTCGGAATGAAGAACGCCCCGGCCACCTTCCAAAGACTGGTGAACAAGGTTTTGGCCGGGCTTGAGGCCTTCAGCGCGGCCTACTTAGATGACATTGCCGTGTACAGCAACCACTGGGCCGAGCACCTTCTCCACCTGAAGGCCGTCCTGGCCGCCCTTCAGCGGGCCGGGCTCACAATCAAGGCCAGCAAATGCCAAATCGGCCACGGATCCGTGACCTACCTGGGCCATCAAGTGGGGAGCGGGCAGGTGGCCCCCCTCCAAGCAAAGATAGATGCCATCCAGACCTGGGAACCCCCCACTACCCAGACCGCTGTCCGGGCCTTCCTGGGCCTCACCGGATACTACCGGCGGTTTATCCGGGACTATGGGAGCATTGTTGGCCCCCTCACAGAGTTAACGTCCAAAAAGCAGCCCAAGAAGGTACACTGGACACCCCGCTGCCAAACAGCCTTCGACACCCTAAAGACAGCCATGTGTACTGCTCCGGTGCTGCAGGCCCCGGACTACCAGAAGGAGTTCGTGGTACAGACGGACGCCTCCGAGTATGGGATCGGGGCCGTCCTATCCCAAGCCGACGAAAAGGGGCTCGACCGACCAGTGGCCTTCCTCAACCGACGACTACTGCCCCGAGAGCAACGCTGGAGCACTATTGAGCGTGAGGCCTTCGCTGTGGTGTGGGCCCTCAAGAAGCTCCGGCCCTACCTCTTTGGCACCCACTTCCGGGTCCAGACCGACCACCGGCCCTTGCAATGGCTAATGCAAATGCGGGGCGAGAACCCCAAGCTGCTGCGGTGGTCCATCTCGCTACAAGGGATGGACTTTGACGTCGAACACCGGCCCGGCAATGACCACGCCAACGCCGACGGCCTGTCCCGCTTCTTTCGCCTTGACGAGGAGAATCCCCAAGGAGATGGGTGACTCTCCATGCCTTCGGCTGGGGGGGACGCCTGTTGGACCCGGCCTCGTGGCGTGGTCCTTGACCCCCTGGATTGTGCCCGTTCCCCGCCCCGGCCGTCACGGGCCACCCGTCTGAACTGCACCAAGGCCCTTCACCCGGAGCTGCACGTGGACGCATACTCCTCGTGGCTCCGCCATCTTGTTGGCATCCACGTCACACCGTGCACCAGCCGGCGCGACCCCGCTCAACCCGGCCTCGACCCCAGCGAAGCCCCGACATCGAGGCACCACGAACTAGCCAGGGGGTGCCACAGGAACCATTCATCGCCCCCGGCGGAGGACAGTATCGATGGGACCCCCAACTGTCCTCCCCTCTCGAGGTGTGATCGCCCTGCAACTCCCATGGGCCTGGCGCCTCTCCTGCTGGGCGTCTGGCCACCTCCACCCGGCCACTCCGCCCCCTCGGGCGCATAGGTCCGGACATCAAAGGGCTCCAGACCTATATCTGGGGCGACCCCACCACAGCTCGGGAGTTGTATCCCGGAGTCGAGAGCCCTGCTGATTGAATCGCGGCTGACCCTACGGAGAAGAACTCTTGTCGGAACCATCACGAGCCCTGCTGACTGCGTCGCGGCTCCTTCCTGTGAACCCTTTCTGAACCACCTGGAACATCGGAGCCCTGCTGACGCCGTCGCGGCCCAACCTCGCTGAAACCTCCCTCGGAGCCCTGCTGACGACGTCGCGGCTCGAGCTGAGCAGAAACCATCTTGAGAGCCCTGCTGATTGGATCGCGGCTCTCCACGAACTGTACGCCAGAGCCCTGCTGACGCCGTCGCGGCTCAACCCCTCCGAGATCCGGAGGTCCTCCAGCTTGAGGATAAGAACTGGGCCCCAGGTACCCTCGTACCGCATCCCTGCCAAAGACTGTCCCGCTACCCCGACCCTTCCAAAGAGACACTGAGACTTTTGGTGGATCCCTCGATCCCTTCGTGTAAATATTGCCCTCGTAACCTTTTTATTGCTGATAAAGAATTGCTTGTCACAAGACAACCTCCTTGAGTCCTGTGTGGTGGTGTTACTGTGCTAGTACGTGATAGGAGAAGGATCTCTCAGGAGACTTCTCGGCAGCGCTCGGCTACTTCGTGCAGTGTGAGGGCCCCCCCTTGGTGGTCGCACCGACTCCTCGGGGTCCGCCTTCCAACAGAGTCCCACATATAGGATTGCTTCGGGCATTCGCTCAGAGACGGGAGTGGACGGGGGTGCCACGAAACCGACCGGGTAAGTGATCAAACAGTGGTGTCTCGTGGTTCCAGATACGACACCATGTCAGTCCAGGGGTGCAGTGCCTACCACAGCATCATGGAGGCTTCCGCTGCTGGATGAAGGGATGTACATGGCGCAGAGACTGTTGGGCTATAGGCTGTAATGTCTCATAGAGGTAGGGTCAGGGAGGGGTTCACATGGATGTAGGCAGGACTTACTGTGGAGGTTCATAAGGGCACCTCACCCCAAGGTATCTTGTCGTTCTGTCGCGTCAGATGTGTGGCTAGACGAAACATCCATTGTTGTTCCTTGCTGTTGGAAAGGCGTTCTCCGGGGGGCTTCGGAATACGTTCCTGACCACCCGTTGACCCACCTCTCCCAGAGTTAGGCCGAGCAAGGGCGGGGAGGCCCTTCCTGGAAAGGTCTCGTACCTAGGATCGCACACACTGCGCTTGCACTCTGACAGAGGGACACCACACAGTAGTTCTTCGTAAGACAGTATACTTTATCGTTAGTTGTAAGGGATCTTTATGATCCGAAATGCAGGTATTGAATCAGTGCCACAAGCGGCGGCGATCTCGTGATGAGGATATGGGGGTAGCGGGACAGTCTTTGAGTTCAGTGTCTCTGCGGAGTATCCTTCGCACAGCTCTCAATCCTCGAGCTGGGAGATGTTGTTTCTCTCGGCAATCTCTGCCGATTCTCCTGGAGGAGAGTGCTGCGAGTCACTCAGCAGGCACAGGTGGTTTCGGAGTCGGGGAGCCGCGACAGCGTCAGCAGGGCTCAGATGGTTTCAGAGTTCGGGGAGCCGCGACAGCGTCAGCAGGGCTCAGATGGTTCAGAGTTCGGGGAGCCACGACAGCGTCAGCAGGGCTCAGATGGTTCAGAGTTCGGGGAGCCACGTCAGCGTCAGCAGGGCTCAGGGGGTTCAGAGTTCGGGGAGCCACGTCAGCGTCAGCAGGGCTCAGGGGGTTCAGAGTTCGGGGAGCCGCGACAGCGTCAGCAGGGCTCAGGTGGTTCAGAGTTCGGGGAGCCGCGACAGCGTCAGCAGGGCTCAGATGGTTCAGAGTTCGGGTAGCGTTCTTCGGTTCGGGGAGCGATCGAGCCGCGACCAGGTCAGCAGGCTCTCGTTGGTCCAGGTCTTCTCTTCTCCCGTCCCTTCAGCACCCCTTTTTATACTCCCCCTCCTCTTTGAAGTCCGGAGTCCTCGCTGAGAGGGGTCTTGGTGCCTAGGGGCGGTGTGTAGGGATGTCCTGTTGCTCGGCCCTTTGATCTGTTCAGGTGGGTCTGGGAGGGACTCCAGACACCCAGCAGGCGAGGCGCCCGCTCACTGGGGGCCTGGTGGCCGATCGAAACCCTCCTTGGGGAGGGGACCGGAGGTGTGACCGGGACAGCGCCTCCTGGTCTGGCTTGGGGGTTTCTCTCTCCCTCGGCCGGGCATGCGCGTTGGGGTCTTGGGGGGTTGCTGGGGCCCGGCCGGCCATCGGGATGTTAGGCCATGGTGGCCGGAAGTCTGTGACATCGGGGATCAGGTGCGGTTGCAGGGTGGCTTGCTGGTCGGGAGGGCCCACGCCACGAGGCCGGTCTCACACTTGCGGAATACGGCGTCCCTGTGCATGGGTGTGTGGGCCTCCAGGACAGTCCAGTGTCAATCGTCAGGTGTATGTTGTGACGCCATCAAACGGAGGCTCTTCCTGGTTGTTGTTTTCCTGCAACGTACATGGCTTCGATGTTCCATGATCCTGGGTTTGACCGCCCTGGTCGCCATTCCTATGTCGCGTTCTTGACCAGCGCAGGAGATCACATCAATGCAATTTGTATGTGATTTCTGGATCCAGGTAGACGTGGTCTCAAGGTGGATCTCTTTGGAATGTTTTCTCAACATACAGACACTGCATGATCCACACAGATAGTGGCCTGACAGGAGGGAGTCCCCAAAGGGGTTTTTGGGGGTGCTGCTGTGTTGGCTTTTGGTCTAGTATGTACAATTGTATTTGAGATCATTTGTTCGTTTGAATTGAAAACGTGGTGGAGCGAGTGTAAGGGACCCAGTGCGGAGTTTGGGCCAATGTCTCCCGATAATTCTCTGTATCTGATAGGAGTTGGGGGTGTATGACGTGACGCAAGTCAAGCTCTCGCTCTCGGGTCCCGTGCATGGTTCCAACAGTGCTGCTCTGTTACTTCTTGCTCTTTTGCAAGCTGTCTTGACCATGTGAGGAGGGTGTCTGGGTGCTACCAGATTGGGGGTTAGAGCCTCTGCTTGTTGCTTGTAATCGTCTACAGAGCTACAATTTCGGCGTAGTCGCAAGAATTGCCCAAAGAGTAAATTGTCTCTTAGATGTTTGGGATAGTGGCTGTCGTACCTGAGCAAACTATTGCCATCAGTTGGTCTCCTGTATGTTGTAGTGTGCAGCCAACCATCTCCGAGAGCTATCAACAAGTCTAGAAAGGGTAGACTCGTTGCAGAGATGTGTCCCGTGAACCTGAGTTATGGGTTAAGGGCGTTGACCCAATCACAGAATGCGTCACATGTCCCTGCAGTACCGTGCCAGAGGATAAATATGCCGTTAATGACTCGACGCCAAATGATAATATCGGTAAAACAAGGGTTGCTGATGAGTACAATGTGGTGCTTTTCGAAGTTGGTCATGTACAGGCAGGCCAGACTCGGGTCAAAGGTACTGCCCATCGAAGTCCCCTGCGTTCCATGGTATTGGTGGTCTTGAAATTGGAAGAACCTCTCCTTCAGTGCAAGGGTGGCGCACTCGAGCATGACGCTGGCTGGAGTTGGGGAAGTCCATTCCTCTGATAAGAGGGTATTCTCTTTGACAGCCAGAGTGGCATCCTGGGGGATGTTGGTATAGAGCGTCTCGACGTCCAAGGTCGCCAGTACGTCAATGTGTATGTTGCCACTGATTGCTTCAAGCAGATTCGCTGCATCTGTGGTGTCCCTCAGGAAGGATGGGGTCAAAGTGACCAAGGGCTGTAGAAAATGGCCAGAATGGCGACAGTGGCTCCAAAAGTGGCCCAATGCCAGATCCAGTGTGTCTTCCTGGTGGAGGACGGATGCCCGTATGTATTTTGGGGAGGGGCATATAAATAGAGGACCTGAGGGTTCATCTTGACTAAGAACGCCGATTCCTTTTTACTCATCCAACCTTGTGCCTCCGCCGAGGTGACCAAGGAGGTTCTCTGTGTGCCGAGTCCTTTGGTTGGGTCCTTTGTAATAGGAGTGGGATAGTTCAGGTTGGCCAATGGTCGTTTGATTCCCATGACATAGTCACCAGTGTTCATAGTCACAATTGCCCGCCTTTGTCGGCAGGTGTCCTTGGAATGGTTGTGTCATTGCCTAAGGCCTGCATAGCGGTTCTTTCCAGTTTCAACATATTGTGTAAGGCAGGTTTGCGGGGGGCACCTCGCCACATCTTTCAGGAATGCCTGCTCAAATGTTAGTACCTCATGGGGGACCATCCCAGCGGAGGGAGTGAAGGCTGATGGGTCGTGTGGACCTGAGTCTGTACTCTCAATGCGGGGTTTGTCACGGGCAAATGCCTGTAAGCGGATTTTCCGGGACAATTGGTGGAGTTCATGGGTGGGTGGTGCGGAACCTGTCTTCTTTAGGGGTCGGCACAAAGCCCAATCCTTTCTGCAAGACAGTCGTCTCTTTTTCTCATCGGGGTCTCATAGATAGATGGACGATCGATGTTTCTTGTTGCTGGTTGACTCCTCGTGTGCCGTGAGGGTTCTGTGGGTAGTTCCTGCCACTGTACATGCTTGTGCTGCCCTTTCTTTTTCCTCTTCATTTGCCCCAGCCTCTGCCTTAAAAAGGGGAGTAGTAGGGCTGTGGGAAGCCATGTGAGGGCCCTTGGGGGTACATCTGGTATTAATCCACCTGACTGTTCCTCCTACCACCCGATATCCTTCATAAACACAGAAACAGAAATTATGGCTAAAATGCTGGTCACACGACTGGTGAAAGTGATTCGGCCCCTTATGCACGGGCCCCTGAATGGCCTTATGTCCAGACGTGGCACCAGACACAGTATCCACCGCCTGTAAGTCATTTCGGCTCGAACGAAAGAGACACTAGGAGAGACTTCCAGAAGGTGTTGGGTTCTGCCCATCTGGCTCTTATGCCCCAAATTCTACTTAGGGATAAAGTTGGGCCTTGTTCTTAAAAAGAGTCCAAATGTTATACAGTGAACCCTGGGTGTGGGTTAGAGCCAGTGGGGTCTTGCCACTTCCATTCCTGACTGGGAGGCCACTAGACGAGGATGCACCCTCGCGCCGCTCCCCTTCACGCTCGCCGTAGAGGGCATCCGTAGAGTCTACATGTGCTGAAAAGGACAGAGAGGGGCTTCATGTGCTGAAAGGACAGAGAGGGGCTTCATGTGCTGAAAGGACAGAGAGGGGCTTCATGTGCTGAAAGGACAGAGCGGGGCTTCATGTGCTGAAAGGACAGAGAGGGGCTTCATGTGCTGAAAGGACAGAGCGGGGCTTCATGTGCTGATAAGGACAGAGAGGGGCTTCATGTGCTGAAAGGACAGAGAGGGGCTTCATGTGCTGAAAAGGACAGAGAGGGGCTTCATGTGCTGAAAGGACAGAGAGGGGCTTCATGTGCTGAAAAGGACAGAGAGGGGCTTCATGTGCTGAAAAGGACAGAGAGGGGCTTCATGTGCTGAAAGGACAGAGAGGGGTTTGAAAAGGACAGATGATTACATGTGCTGAAAAGGACAGAGAGGGGCTTCATGTGCTGAAAGGACAGAGAGGGGCTTCATGTGCTGAAAGGACACAGAGGGGTTTGAAAAGGACAGATGATTACATGTGCTGAAAAGGACAGAGAGGGGCTTCATGTGCTGAAAGGACAGAGCGGGGCTTCATGTGCTGAAAGGACAGAGAGGGGCTTCATGTGCTGAAAGGACAGAGAGGGGCTTCATGTGCTGAAAAGGACAGAGAGGGGCTTCATGTGCTGAAAGGACAGAGCGGGGCTTCATGTGCTGAAAGGACAGAGAGGGGCTTCATGTGCTGAAAGGACAGAGCGGGGCTTCATGTGCTGAAAAGGACAGAGAGGGGCTTCATGTGCTGAAAGGACAGAGAGGGGCTTCATGTGCTGAAAAGGACAGAGAGGGGCTTCATGTGCTGAAAGGACAGAGAGGGGCTTCATGTGCTGAAAAGGACAGAGAGGGGCTTCATGTGCTGAAAAGGACAGAGAGGGGCTTCATGTGCTGAAAGGACAGAGAGGGGTTTGAAAAGGACAGATGATTACATGTGCTGAAAAGGACAGAGAGGGGCTTCATGTGCTGAAAGGACAGAGAGGGGCTTCATGTGCTGAAAGGACACAGAGGGGTTTGAAAAGGACAGATGATTACATGTGCTGAAAAGGACAGAGAGGGGCTTCATGTGCTGAAAGGACAGAGCGGGGCTTCATGTGCTGAAAGGACAGAGAGGGGCTTCATGTGCTGAAAGGACAGAGAGGGGCTTCATGTGCTGAAAAGGACAGAGAGGGGCTTCATGTGCTGAAAGGACAGAGAGGGGCTTCATGTGCTGAAAGGACAGAGAGGGGCTTCATGTGCTGAAAAGGACAGAGAGGGGCTTCATGTGCTGAAAGGACAGAGAGGGGCTTCATGTGCTGAAAGGACAGAGAGGGGTTTGAAAAGGACAGATGATTTCATGTGCTGAAATGGACAGCGCATTGTATGTGAACAAAAGGGCACTGGTTTACATGTGCTGAAATGGACGGAAGTCTATATATGCTGAAACGGACAAAGGGGTTTACATGTACTTATATTAACTAATGGGTTTAAGTGTACATACCTTACATTGGCTTAGAGCTAACTGCTTCGCATGCTGAACTGGGCAGGTGAATACATGGCAGCAAGGGGTTACTATATTATGAATATGGTATATCTTGAGGGGGTAAAGGGTTACATGTGCTGAAGTGTGGAAAAGTTTGTGTGTGCTGAATTAGGCAAAGTTTTACATGGACTGAAATGAACAGGGGGGGGTATTTCATACGCTGAGATGAACAGCTGGGGTTATTTCATACGCTGAGATGGACAGGTGGGGTTATTTCATACGCTGAGATGGACAGGTGGGGTTATTTCATATGCTGAGATGGACAGGTGGGGTTTCATGTGCTGAAATGAACAGAGGGGAGTTATTTCATATGCTGGAATGATCCGAAGGGGGTTACTTCATATGCTGAAATGAACAGAGGGGGTTATTTCATATGCTGAGATAGACAGGTGGGGTTTCATGCGCTGAAATAAACAGGGGGTTACTTCATATGCTGAAATGAACAGAGGGGGTTATTTCATATGCTGAGATAGACAGGTGGGGTTTCATGCGCTGAAATGAACAGGGGGTTATTTCATATGCTGAAATGAACAGAAGGGTGTTATTTCATATGCTAAGATGGACAGGTGGGGGTTATTTCATATGCTGAAATAAACAGAGATGATTATTTTATATGCTGAAATGAACAGAGGGTTTATTTCATATGCTGAAATGAACAGAGAGGGTTTTTTTCAGACGCTGAGATGGGCAGGTGGGGTTATTTCATATGCTGCGATGGACAGATGGGGTTTCATGTGCTGAAATGAACAGAGGGGGGTTATTTCATATGCAGAAATGAACAGAAGGGGGTTACTTCATATGCTGAAATGAACAGAGGGGGTTATTTCATATGCCGAAATGATCAGAGGTGGGTTATTTCATATGCTGAAATGAACAGAGGGGGGGTTACTTCATATGCTGAAATGAACAGAGGGAGTTATTTCATATGCCGAAATGAACAGAGGTGGGTTATTTCATATGCTGAAATGGGCAGATGGGGTTTCATGTACTGAAATTAAACGAGGGGGGTTATTTCATATGCTGAAATGAACAGGTGGGGTTTCATGTGCTCAACTGGATATTTCTTTATCTCATTTGTAAAGTGCACTGCCACCTAATGGGTATCCTGGTGCTGTAGAAGTTACTGGTGGGAGAGGAGAAAAGTTCTATACAGTGTGATAGGGCTCAACAATATATTACCGAGTTAAAATCCTAGCGAGAGCTCTAACTTTTCGTAAAAAACCATGTTTTGGCAACTAGGCAACTGGAAGTTTATTCCATAGTCGAGCTGCCTCAATCTGAAAGCTCGTCCCCCTAGTCTGGTTTTTCGAAACCTGGCCACACTGGCCATCTTGGCTGAAGAAGAGCGGAGGCACCTACCCGGGGTGTGCCATTTTAGTCTCTTCTGCAGGGGGTTCAGCCGCCCACCATGAAGGGATTTAAAAACAATGCAAAGGTACTTAAATATTATTGTTTGCATTAATGGTAGCCAGTTTAAATCTTTTGAAGCCAGGGATACCGAGGATCTTCTCGGCCTGTTCAGGGCCAGTTTGGCTGTCGCTGCTTGAACTCTCTGAAGTTGCTTGATTGGGGGTATAGTGGGGTGTACACGTGCTGAAATGGACATGGGCGTTTATGTGGGGAGATCTGGGAAGAAGACTTCACAGGTGCAGAGTTATAAGAGGTTGTAGATACTGGAACGTGCAAAGGTTTTGATGTTCTGCAATGAAATGAGGATTATCGCACTGAGATGGACTGAATAGTTTATGACCGGAAATGGAAACCACATCTGAATGTACTGGAAAAGATAGAGAGGTTTACATGTGCTGAAATGAGCAGGGATAGTCACATGGGGTGAAATGGGCAGAAATGTTTACACATGCTCAGGTGGAGCCAGGCCTATATGTCTATATAAGGGGAGAGGATGTGGCCTAATGGCTAAAGCGGATGACCTCGAAGCTGGGGTTCTAGGTTCGAGTCTCGGCAGGGATGCTCAACATCCTGTGATTCTGGGCAAATCACTTAACCTCCCCATGCCTAACAAAATGAATGTGTCCATCTGTAACACAACTGGGGGACATGTAAAGCGCTCTGATACATTCGGCTTGGGTTCGCGCTATTTAAAACTCTCCCCAAAAATATGTGCTGAAATGCATAGTAGTTTACATATTGTTTACATGTGCTTAAATGAACCGTTGTTTACGTGTACTGTTATGAACAGTTTTTTACATGTGCTGAGTTGAACAGTTATTTACATATGCTGAAGTTGACAGTTATTTACTTGTGCATAAATGTCAGTTTATGTGTGCCGAAATGAACAGTTGTTTACATGTGCTGAAATATACAGTTTATATGTGCTAAAATGAGCTGTTGTTTACTTCTGCTGAAATTAACAGATGTTCACATGTGCTGAAATGGACAGTTATTTACATGTGCTGAAATGGACAGTTATTTGTGTGTGCTGAAATGAACAGCCGTTTACATGTGCTGAAACGTACAGTTTATATGTGCTGAAATGAGAAGTTGTTTACTTCTGCTGAAATTAACAGATGTTTACATGTGCTGAAATGAATAGTTGTTTTTGTGTGCTGAAATGAACTGTTATTTACGTGTGCTGAAATGAACAATCGTTAACGTGATGAAATGAACAATTGTTTATTTGTGCTGAAATGAACAGTTTGTGTGCTGAAATAAACAGTTGTTTACATGTGCTGAAATGAACAACTATTTACATCTGCTAAAACAGACAGTTATTTACGTGTGCAGAAATGGCAGTTTGTGAGCTGAAATGAACAGTTGTTTACATGTGCTGAAATGAATAGTTGTTTACATGTGTTGAAACGAACAGTTGTTTACATGTGCTGAAATGAATCGCTGTTTACATGTGCTGAAACGGACAGAGGATTACATGTAAAGAAGAGGGCGGAGGTTTACACGTGCTGAAATAGAAAGCTTGTGTGCGCTGTAATGTATGGAGGTGAATATGAGTAGGAACAAATGGAACAGTTTGTGTGTGTTGAAATGGACAGAACAATTTGCATGCACCAAAACGGAGATTTATATGTGTTGAAATAGAAAGGTTCACATCTGCTGAAACGGGTAGAGATGGAGAGAAGTGTCTATGTGGGGAAAGGGGCAGGTGCTAGACGTGCTAAAATGGGCAGAGTTTAACATGTGCTGAAATGAACGCAGCGGTGCACCCGTGGTAAAACAGACATAGGTGTCTGGGCGCTTTACTGTGTAGAGAAGGTGGGTATGTGCTGAAGTTGATTTCCTGCTGAAGTGAAGAGAGGGATGTCTGTGCTGATTGACAGGTCCATGAGTGCCCTGCTGGACTGAGAGGGGTGTGCTGACAGTAACACAGTGCGTTACATGTTCATAAACGGACAGATGTCCTTGTCTGGACAGAAAAGGCAGAGCCTACCTGTCCTGAGAGGGACCTCACAGGGGAGCAGTGCAGAGCTACACACATATGTTGAGAGGGTTCAGTGCTCAAGTCACCTGAGTGACTTCTCTGTGTGGAAATGAACCCATCACATGTGCTGACATCGCAACATATCTGTAGATGGGCTGAAAATGACAGCTGCAATGAACAGGAATTCATGTATGTGTGGAAATGCCCAGAGAGTGTAGTCATTCGAATGGACTGGATGTGTGTTCTGTAATGGAAAGAGGTTTATATACCGGCAAGTACAAAGGTTTATGTGCACTGGAATAAACAAAGAGGTTTATATGGTCAACACGCACAGAGAGATTTACTGGAGGTGCACTGGCATACAACCCCAGGGCTTTACTGACAGAGAGAGGTTTATATGGTGAACATGCACAGACCGGTTTATATGCTCGACAAAGGATATACAAGGAGATGATGATGGAGCGCTGAAACTTTTCAGACACTCACCCCAGTTTAGACCCAGCCATATGCAAATCAGTCTTGACCCGGTGCCTCATGGGAGCAGTCCAGCCCGAACTGCCAAGCCAGGTCTTCCCTGGACTGGAAACTAGTTTCACCCCTATTCTGCCAGGCTAGCTTGAATCCAGTGCCACAGTGAGCCCGGGACCCACGTCTAGGCATATCCTGCCAACTAGGTGTGCCCAGACCTGGGTCCCTTGCTCACTTTGCCACTGGATTCAAGCTAGCCTGGCTGATGAAGGGTGTTATCCAGAAACCAGTTCCAGGATGCTTGTTTCCGGGCCAGGGAAGACCTGGCTTGGCAGTTCGGGCTGGACTGTTCCCATGAGGCACAGGGTCAAGACTGATTTGCATATGGCCATGTCTGAACTGAGGTTGCGGAGTGAGCTAAAGAGTGATGATGGATTCAACCCAGATCTGTGACTGGGGGTGAATGTTTTGCCAATGTGCAACATTCCGTCCATCATCTTGTGTGTTTTGCTGTTAGCCCTATGTGGGAAGGGTATGCCCAGACGTGGGTCCCTTGCCCACTACGCCACTGGAGTCAAGCTATCCTGGCTGAAGAGGGGTGAAACTCCGAAACCGGTCCTAGGATGCTTGTTTCCGGTCCAAGGAAGACCTGGCTTGGCAGTTCTGGCTGGACTGTTCCCATGAGGCACAGGGTCAAGACTGATTTGCATATGCCCATGTCTGAACTGAGATGGCGGAGTGAGCTAAAGAATGATGATGCATTCAACCCAGATCTGTGGCTGGGGGTGAGTGTCTGAAAAGTTCCAGCGCTCCGTCCATCATCCCCTTGTATTCGCTATATACTGGATGTACTAGAATAGACCGAGCGGTTTACGTTAACATGCACAGGGAGGTTATATGTACTGGACCAGACAGAGGAGTATTTTGTTGACATAGAGCGGTTTATATAGGGGTCATGTAGAGAGAGGTTTATATGTAGTGGAACAGGCAGGAGTTTACATTATTGGCATGTACAGAGGTTTATTTACTGGATGTGCACAGAGAGGTTTATATACCGGACATGCACAGAGAGGTTTATATACCGGACATGCACAGAGAGGTTTCTGTGAAAATGAACAGACAGAGGGGTTAACCTTGCTTATGAAGAGAGGTTCATGTTGACTTGCACAGAGAGGTTCATGTACACTCTCGGTGATGAAGTTCATGTATCCTGTGTGGTTGAGATGTTTGTAGAGGCTAAGACTGGTGTTGAGTACGACCACTTCTCAGCTGCGGCTCCTCCGCTAAGGTGGAGGAGCATCGCCCGCTGCTCTCTAAGCGGCTCCTCCGCTAAGGTGGAGGAGCGTCGCCCCGCTGCTCTCTAAGCGGCTCCTCCGCTAAGGTGGAGGAGCGTCGCCCCGCTGCTCTCTAAGCGGCTCGCCGCTGCTCTCTAAGAGGCTCGTCCGCTAAGGTGGAGCAGCGTCACCCCGCTGCTCTCTAAGAGGCTCCTCCGCTAAGGTGGAGGAGCGTCGCCCCCCCTGCTCTCTAAGCAGTTTAAAGAGAAACATAAAATGATAATAGCTCAATGTGATCATTCTATTTTCCCTGCTGCAGTGGCTCAGTTTCATGCGGGGCGGGGCTGGCCAGAGCTCGGATGAGGGGTGGTGGCACTCTCTAAGTATACATGGCGGTTTGGTCGGCTGTCTTCGGACCGGCCATCTCGGGCTGGCCAAACAGTCATGCATACATTGCATGTTCCCCGCCGGGCTGTAATGCACAGCCTGGTGGGGACCATGCACTGGCCTCCAGCCCCATCTGAGCACCGAACCACGGCGCTCAGACCCATCACAAATCTGCTCTGATGGTGGCAGCAGCATCGTGATTGTCTTAGGGGACCCTGGGTGCTTCCTGCTGCCGGGACTCGAGACAGGGAGAAGATAAAGAGGACTGAGGAGAGGCTGCGGCCGGTGGTACCCAGGTAAGTACCTTTTGTTGTCTTTTTTCATTCCCAACTTCCCTTCGCCGCCCCCCCGTCCATAGCAGTCTCTACTGGTGGACACAATGCAACCAGTTTGTAATATGTCCAGATGTCCAGCATGGGGAGCACATGATCACTGCGTGTACTGTGTGCGCTGTGTCCTGATTGCCTATGTGATCCTAACTTCACGTGGTATCTAATTTTATGGTGTTTTGGGAACACGCTCACCCCTCCGGCCATATGTGCTTTGTCACTGCACCTGTCTGTGGGATTGATCAGGGGTTTCCTGTTCTCACATTTGCCTGCTGGATACATGCTACTCCACCTGAGAACTGTCAATCAGTGACCTTGGGCCTGGGCCTCAGCACCTGTCTGAATACAGATTACTTAGTAAGGGTTGACTTGGAGTTCATAACAGGCGAATTCGTTAAGAGAGATGCAATTTTGTTTTTATACATGATTGTAAATTGACTAACTTTCTCAATATTAGCAGCTGCTCTCACACTGTTTCTGTGCAGGTCACACTGTTTCTGTGCAGGTGGTGCGGGTAGTAGTTGTGGCTCTCATACTGTTTCTGTGCAGATGGTGCGGGTAGTACTGCTGCTCTCACACTGATTCTGTGCAGGTGGTGCGGGTAGTGCTGTTGCCCTCACACTGTTTCTATGCAGTTGGTGCGGGTAGTACTTGTTGCTCTCATACTGTTTCTGTGCAGGTGGTGCGGGTAGTAGTTGTTGCTCTCATACTGTTTCTGTGCAGGTGGTGCGGGTAGTACTGCTGCTCCCACACTGTTTCTGTGCAGGTGGTGCAGGTAGTACTGTTGCTCTCACACTGTTTCTGTGCAGGTGGTGCGGGTAGTACTGTTGCTCTCATACTGTTTCTGTGCAGGTGGTGCAGGTAGTACTGTTGCTCTCACACTGTTTCTGTGCAGGTGGTGCGGGTAGTACTGCTGCTCTCACACTGTTTCTGTGCAGGTGGTGCGGGTAGTAGTTGTTGCTCTCATACTGTTTCTGTGCAGGTAGTGCGGGTAGTACTGCTGCTCTCACACTGTTTCTGTGCAGGTGATTCTGGTAGTACTGTTGCTCTCACACGGTTTCTCTGAAGGTGCTGCGGGTAGTACTGCTGCTCTCACACTTTCTGTGCAGGTGGGTCGGGTAGTACTATTGCTCTCACACTGTTTCTGTGCAGGTGGTGCGGGTAGTACTGTTGCTCTCACACTTTCTGTGCAGGTGGTGCGGGTAGTACTGTTGCTCTCACACTTTTTGTGTGCAGGTGGTGCGGGTAGTACTGCTGCTCTCACACTGTTTCTACACAGGGGGTGTGGGTAGTACTGTTGCTCTCACACTGTTTCTGCACAGGTGGTGCAGGTAGTAGTTGTTACTCTCACACTGTTTCTGCACAGGTGGTGCAGGTAGTACTGTTGCTCTCACACTGTTTCTGCACAGGTGGTGCGGGTAGTACTGTTGCTCTCACACTGTTTCTGCACAGGTGGTGCAGGTAGTACTGTTGCTCTCACACTTTCTGTGCAGGTGGTGCGGGTAGTACTGTTGCTCTCACACTGTTTCTGCACAGGTGGTGCAGGTAGTACTGTTGCTCTCACACTGTTTCTACGCAGGTGATGCGGGTAGTACTGCTACTCTCACACTGTTTCTACGCAGGTGGTGCGGGTAGTACTGCTGCTCTCACACTGTTTCTGTGCAGGTGGTGCGGGTAGTACTGTTGCTCTCACACTGTTTCTGTGCAGGTGGTGCGGGTAGTACTTCTGCTCTCACACTGTTTCTGCACAGGTGGTGCGGGTAACTGTTGCTCTCACACTGTTTCTACACAGGTGGTGCGGGTAGTACTGTTGCTCTCACACTGTTTCTGTGCAGGTGGTGCGGGTAGTACTGTTGCTCTCACACAGTTTCTGTGCAGGTGGTGTGGGTAGTACTGTTGCTCTCACACTGTTTCTACACAGGAGGTGAGGGTAGTACTGCAGCTCTCACACTGTTTCTACATAGGTGGTGTGGGTAGTACTGTTGCACTCACACTCTTTGTACACAGGTGGTGCGGGTAACTGTTGCTCTCACACTGTTTCTGTGCAGATGGTGCGGGTAGTACTGTTGCTCTCACACTGTTTCTACACAGGTGGTGCGGGTAGTACTATTGCTCTCACTGTTTCTGTGCAGGTGGTACTGTTGCTCTCACACTGTTTCTGTGCAGGTGATGCGGGTAGTACTGTTGCTCTCACACTGTTTCTACACAGGTGGTGTGGCTAGTACTGCTGCTCTCACACTTTCTGTGCAGGTGGTGCGGGTAGAACTGCTGCTCTCGCACTGTTTCTGTGCAGGTGGGTCAGGTAGTACTGTTGCTCTCACACTGTTTCTGTGCAGGTGGTGTGGGTAGTACTGTTGTTCTCACACTGTTTCTGTGCAGGTGGTGTGGGTAGTACTGTTGCTCTCATACTTTTTCTGTGCAGGTGCTGTGGGTAGTACTGCTACTCTCACACTGTTTCTGTGCAGGTGGTGCGGGTAGTACTGTTGCTCTCACACTGTTTCTGTGCAGGTGGTGCGGGTAGTAATGTTGCTCTCACACTGTTTCTGTGCAGGTGCTGCGGGTAGTACTGCTACTCTCACACTGTTTCTACACAGGTGGTGTGGCTAGTACTGCTGCTCTCGCACTTTCTGTGCAGGTGGTGCGGGTAGTACTGCTGCTCTCACACTGTTTCTGTGCAGGTGGTGCGGGTAGTAGTTGTTGCTCTCATACTGTTTCTGTGCAGGTAGTGCGGGTAGTACTGCTGCTCTCACACTGTTTCTGTGCAGGTGATTCTGGTAGTACTGTTGCTCTCACACGGTTTCTCTGAAGGTGCTGCGGGTAGTACTGCTGCTCTCACACTTTCTGTGCAGGTGGGTCGGGTAGTACTATTGCTCTCACACTGTTTCTGTGCAGGTGGTGCGGGTTGTACTGTTGCTCTCACACTTTCTGTGCAGGTGGTGCGGGTAGTACTGTTGCTCTCAAACTGTTTCTGTGCAGGTGGTGCGGGTAGTACAGTTGCTGTCACACTGTTTCTACACAGGTGGTGTAGCTAGTACTGCTGCTCTCACACTTTCTGTGCAGGTGGTGCGGGTAGTACTGCTGCTCTCACACTGTTTCTGTGCAGGTGGGTCAGGTAGTACTGTTACTCTCACACTGTTTCTGTGCAGGTGGTACTGATGCTCTCACACTGTTTCTGCACAGGTGGTGCGGGTAGTACTGTTGCTCTCACACTGTATCTGCACAGGTGGTGCGGGTAGTACTGTTTATCTCACACTGTTTCTGTGCAGGTGGCGCAGGTAGTACTGCGGCTCTCACACTGTTACTATGCAGGTGGTGCAGGTAGTACTGATACTCTCACACTGTTTCTGTGCAGGTGGTGCGGGTAGTACTGTTGCTCTCACACTGTTGCTGTTCAGGTGGTGTGGGTAGTACTGCTGCTCTCACACTGTTTCTTTGCAGGTGGTGTGGGTAGTACTGTTGCTCTCAGACTGTTTCTGTGCAGGTGGCGTGGGTAGTACTGCGGCTCTCACACTGTTTCTGTGCAGGTGGTGCAGGTAGTACTGTTGCTCTCACACTGTTTCTGCACAGGTGGTGCGGGTAGTACTGTTGCTCTCACACTGTTTCTGCACAGGTGGTGCGGGTAGTACTGTTACTCTCACACTGTTTCTACACAGGAGGTGTGGGTAGTACTGTTGCCCTCACACAGTTTCGGTGCAGGTGGTGTAGTTAGTACTGTTACTCACACTGTTTCTGTGCAGGTTGTGTGGGTAGTACTGCTGCTCTCACACTGTTTCTACGCAGGGGATGTGGGTAGTACCGTTGCTCTCACACTGTTTCTGTGCAGGTGTCGCGGGTAGTACAGCGGCTCTCACACTTTCTATGCAGGTGGTGCAGGTAGTTCTGATGCTCTCACACTGTTTCTGCACAGGTAGTGCGGGTAGTACTGTTGCTCTCACACTTTCTGTGCAGGTGGTGCGAGTAGTACTGTTGCTCTCACACTGTTTCTGCACAGGTGGTGCGGGTACTACTGTTGCTCTCACACTGTTTCTCCACAGGTGGTGTGGGTAGTACTGTTGCTCTCACACTGTTTCTACGCAGGTGGTGCGGGTAGTACTGCAGCTCTCACACTGTTGCTACACAGGTGGTGTGGGTAGTACTGTCGCTCTCACACTCTTTGTACACAGGTGGTGCGGGTAACTGTTGCTCTCACACTGTTTCTGTGCAGGTGGTGCGGGAAGTACTGTGGCTCTCACACCGTTTCTGTGCAGGTGGTGCGCGTAGTACTGCTGCTCTCACACTTTCTGTGCAGGTGGTGCGGGTAGTACTGCTGCTCTCACACTGTTTCTGTGCAGGTGGGTCAGGTAGTACTGTTGCTCTCACACCGTTTCTGTGCAGGTGGTACTGTTGCTCTCACACTGTTTCTGCACAGGTGGTGTGTCTAGTACTGCTGCTCTCGCACTTTCTGTGCAGGTGGTGCGGGTAGTACTGCTGCTCTCACACTGTTTCTGTGCAGGTGGTGCGGGTAGTACTGTTGCTCTCACACTGTTTCTACACAGGTGGTGTGGCTAGTACTGCTGCTCTCACACTTTCTGTGCAGGTGGTGCGGGTAGTACTGCTGCTCTCACACTGTTTCTGTGCAGGTGGGTCAGGTAGTACTGTTGCTCTCACACCGTTTCTGTGCAGGTGGTACTGTTGCTCTCACACTGTTTCTGCACAGGTGATGTGGGTAGTACTGTTGCTCTCACACTGTATCTACACAGGTGGTGCGGGTAGTACTGTTGCTCTCACACTGTTTCTGTGCAGGTGGTGCAGGTAGTACTGATACTCACATTGTTTCTGTGCAGGTGGTGCGGGTAGTACTGTTGCTCTCACACTGTTGCTGTGCAGGTGGTGCAAGTAGTACTGCTGCTCTCACACTTTCTTTGCAGGTGGTGTGGGTAGTCCTGTTGGTCTCAGACTGTTTCTGTGCAGGTGGCGTGGGTAGTACTGCGGCTCTCACACTGTTTCTATGCAGGTGGTGCAGGTAGTACTGATACTCTCACACTGTTTCTGCACAAGTGGTGCGGGTAGTACTGTTGCTCTCACACTTTCTGTGCAGGTGGTGCGAGTAGTACTGTTGCTCTCACACTGTTTCTGCACAGGTGGTGCGGGTAGTACTGTTGCTCTCACACTGTTTCTGTGCAGGTGGTGTGGGTAGTACTGTTGCTCTCACACTGTTTCTACGCAGGTGGTGTGGGTAGTACTGTTGCTCTCACACTGTTTCTGTGCAGGTGGTGTGGGTAGTACTGTTGCTCTCACACTTTCTCATCAGGTGGTGTGGGTAGTACTGTTGCTCTCACACTGTTTCTACGCAGGTGGTGTGGGTAGTACTGTTGCTCTCACACTGTTTCTGTGCAGGTGGTGTGGGTAGTACTGTTGCTCTCACACTGTTTCTCCACAGGTGGTGTGGGTAGTACTGTTGCTCTCACACTGTTTCTACGCAGGTGGTGCGGGTAGTACTGCAGCTCTCACACTGTTGCTACACAGGTGGTGTGGGTAGTACTGTCGCTCTCACACTCTTTGTACACAGGTGGTGCGGGTAACTGTTGCTCTCACACTGTTTCTGTGCAGGTGGTGCAGGTAGTACTGTTGCTTTCACACCGTTTCTGTGCAGGTGGTGCACGTAGTACTGCTGCTCTCACACTTTCTGTGCAGGTGGTGCGGGTAGTACTGCTGCTCTCACACTGTTTCTGTGCAGGTGGGTCAGGTAGTACTGTTGCTCTCACACCGTTTCTGTGCAGGTGGTACTGTTGCTCTCACACTGTTTCTGCACAGGTGGTGTGTCTAGTACTGCTGCTCTCGCACTTTCTGTGCAGGTGGTGCGGGTAGTACTGCTGCTCTCACACTGTTTCTGTGCAGGTGGTGCGGGTAGTACTGTTGCTCTCACACTGTTTCTACACAGGTGGTGTGGCTAGTACTGCTGCTCTCACACTTTCTGTGCAGGTGGTGCGGGTAGTACTGCTGCTCTCACACTGTTTCTGTGCAGATGGTGCGGGTAGTACTGTTGCTCTCACACTGTTTCTGTGCAGGTGGTGCAGGTAGTAGTTGTTGCTCTCATACTGTTTCTGTGCAGGTGGTGCGGGTAGTACTGCTGCTCCCACACTGTTTCTGTGCAGGTGGTGCAGGTAGTACTGTTGCTCTCACACTGTGTCTGTGCAGGTGGTGCGGGTAGTACTGTTGCTCTCATACTGTTTCTGTGCAGGTGGTGCAGGTAGTACTGTTGCTCTCACACTGTTTCTGTGCAGGTGGGTCAGGTAGTACTGTTGCTCTCACACCGTTTCTGTGCAGGTGGTACTGTTGCTCTCACACTGTTTCTGCACAGGTGATGTGGGTAGTACTGTTGCTCTCACACTGTATCTACACAGGTGGTGCGGGTAGTACTGTTGCTCTCACACTGTTTCTGTGCAGGTGGTGCAGGTAGTACTGATACTCTCACATTGTTTCTGTGCAGGTGGTGCGGGTAGTACTGTTGCTCTCCCACTGTTGCTGTGCAGGTGGTGCAAGTAGTACTGCTGCTCTCACACTTTCTTTGCAGGTGGTGTGGGTAGTCCTGTTGGTCTCAGACTGTTTCTGTGCAGGTGGCGTGGGTAGTAATGCGGCTCTCACACTGTTTCTATGCAGGTGGTGCAGGTAGTACTGATACTCTCACACTGTTTCTGTGCAGGTGGTGCGGGTAGTACTGTTGCTCTCACACTGTTTCTGCACAGGTGGTGCGGGTAGTACTGATACTCTCACACTGTTTCTACACAGGTGGTGTGGGTAGTACTGTTGCTCTCACACGGTTTCGGTGCAGGTGGTGTAGTTAGTACTGTTACTCACACTGTTTCTGTGCAGGTGGTGTGGGTAGTACTGCTGCTCTCACACAGTTTCTGTGCAGGGATTGTGGGTAGTACTGTTGCTCTCACACTGTTTCTACGCCTGGGATGTGGGTAGTATCATTGCTCTCACACTGTTTCTGTGCAGGTGGCGCGGGTAGTACAGCGGCTCTCACACTCTTTCTATGCAGGTGGTGCAGGTAGTTCTGATGCTCTCACACTGTTTCTGGGCATGTGGTTTGGGTAGTACTGTTGCTCTCACACTGTTTCTTTGCAGGTGGTGTGGGTGGTACTGTTGCTCTCACACTGTTTCTGTGCAGGTGGTGCAGGTAGTACTGTTGCTCTCACACTGTTTCTGCACAGGTGGTGCGGGTAGTACTGTTGCTCTCACACTGTTTCTGCACAGGTGGTGCGGGTAGTACTGATACTTTCACACTGTTTCTACACAGGTGGTGTGGGTAGTACTGTTGCTCTCACACGGTTTCGGTGCAGGTGGTGTAGTTAGTACTGTTACTCACACTGTTTCTGTGCAGGTGGTGTGGGTAGTACTGCTGCTCTCACACAGTTTCTGTGCAGGGATTGTGGGTAGTACTGTTGCTCTCACACTGTTTCTATGCAGGGGATGTGGGTAGTATCATTGCTCTCACACTGTTTCTGTGCAGGTGGCGCGGGTAGTACTGCGGCTCTCACACTCTTTCTATGCAGGTGGTGCAGGTAGTTCTGATGCTCTCACACTGTTTCTGTGCAGGTGGTGCGGGTAGTACTGTTGCTCTCACACTCTTTCTGCTCAGGTGGTGCGGGTAGTACGGTTGCTCTCACACTGTTTCTACGCAGGGGGTGTGGGTAGTACTGTTGCTCTCACACTGTTTCTGCACAGGTGGTGCAGGTAGTAGTTGTTGCTCTCACACTGTTTCTGCACAGGTGGTGCGGGTAGTACTGTTGCTCTCACAGCGTTTCTGCACAGGTGGTGCGGGTAGTACTGTTGCTCTCATGCTTCCTGTGCAGGTGGTGCGAGTAGTACTTTTGCTCTCACACTGTTTCTGCACAGGTGGTGTGGGTAGTACTGTTGCTCTCACACTGTTTCTACGCAGGTGGTGCAGGTAGTACCGCAGCTCTCACACTGTTTCTGCTCAGGTGGTGAGGGTAGTACTGTTGCTCTCACACTGTTTCTACGCAGGGGGTGTGGGTAGTACTGTTGTTCTCACACTTTCTGCACAGGTGGTGCAGGTATTAGTTGTTGCTCTCACACTGTTTCTGCACAGGTGGTGCGGGTAGTACTGTTGCTCTCACACTGTTTCTGTGCAGGTGGTGTGGGTAGTACTGTTGCTCTCACACTGTTTCTACACAGGTGGTGTGGCTAGTACTGCTGCTCTCGCACTTTCTGTGCAGGTGGTGCGGGTAGTACTGCTGCTCTCACACTGTTTCTGTGCAGGTGGTGTGGGTAGTACAGTTACTCTCACACTGTTTCTGTGCAGGTGGTACTGTTGCTCTCACACTGTTTCTGTGCAGGTGGTGTGGGTAGTACTGTTGCTCTCACACTGTTTCTACACAGGTGGTGTGGCTAGTACTGCTGCTCTCACACTTTCTGTGCTGGTGGTGCGGGTAGTACTGCTGCTCTCACACTGTTTCTGTGCAGGTGGGTCAGGTAGTACTGTTGCTCTCACACTGTTTCTGTGCAGGTGGTACTGTTGCTCTCACACTGTTTCTGCACAGGTGGTGCGGGTAGTACAGCGGCTCTCACACTCTTTCTATGCAGGTGGTGCAGGTAGTACTGTTGCTCTCACAGCGTTTCTGCACAGGTGGTGCGGGTAGTACTGTTGCTCTCATGCTTCCTGTGCAGGTGGTGCGAGTAGTACTTTTGCTCTCACACTGTTTCTGCACAGGTGGTGTGGGTAGTACTGTTGCTCTCACACTGTTTCTACGCAGGTGGTGCAGGTAGTACCGCAGCTCTCACACTGTTTCTGCTCAGGTGGTGAGGGTAGTACTGTTGCTCTCACACTGTTTCTACGCAGGGGGTGTGGGTAGTACTGTTGCTCTCACACTTTCTGCACAGGTGGTGCAGGTATTAGTTGTTGCTCTCACACTGTTTCTGCACATGTGGTGCGGGTAGTACTGTTGCTCTCACACTGTTTCTGTGCAGGTGGTGTGGGTAGTACTGTTGCTCTCACACTGTTTCTACACCGGTGGTGTGGCTAGTACTGCTGCTCTCGCACTTTCTGTGCAGGTGGTGCGGGTAGTACTGCTGCTCTCACACTGTTTCTGTGCAGGTGGTGTGGGTAGTACAGTTACTCTCACATTGTTTCTACACAGGTGGTGTGGCTAGTACTGCTGCTCTCACACTTTCTGTGCTGGTGGTGTGGGTAGTACTGCTGCTCTCACACTGTTTCTGTGCAGGTGGGTCAGGTAGTACTGTTGCTCTCACACTGTTTCTGTGCAGGTAGTACTGTTGCTCTCACACTGTTTCTGTGCAGGTGGTGCGGGTAGTACTGTTGCTCTCACACTGTCTCTGTGCAGGTGGTGTGGGTAGAACTGTTGCTCTCACACTGTTTCTACGCAGGTGGTGTGGGTAGTACTGTTGCTCTCACACTGTTTCTGTGCAGGTGGTGTGGGTAGTACTGTTGCTCTCGCACTGTTTCTACACAGGTGGTGTGGGTAGTACTGTTGCTCTCACACTGTTTCTACGCAGGTGGTGCGGGTAGTACTGCAGCTCTCACACTGTTTCTACACAGGTGGTGTGGGTAGTAATGTCGCTCTCACACTCTTTGTACACAGGTGGTGCGGGTAACTGTTGCCCTCACACTGTTTCTGTGCAGGTGGTGCGGGTAGTACTGCTGCTCTCACACTGTTTCTGTGCAGGTGGTGTGGCTAGTACTGCTGCTCTCGCACTTTCTGTGCAGGTGGTGCGGGTAGTACTGCTGCTCTCACACTGTTTCTGTGCAGGTGGTGCAGGTAGTACTGTTGCTCTCACACTGTTTCTACACAGGTGGTGTGGCTAGTACTGCTGCTCTCACACTTTCTGTGCAGGTGGTGCGGGTAGTACTGCTGCTCTCACACTGTTTCTGTGCAGGTGGGTCAGGTAGTACTGTTACTCTCACACTGTTTCTGTGCAGGTGGTACTGTTGCTCTCACACTGTTTCTGCACAGGTGGTGCGGGTAGTACTGTTGCTCTCACACTGTATCTGCACAGGTGGTGCGGGTAGTACTGTTGCTCTCACACTGTTTCTGTGCAGGTGGTGCGGGTAGTACTGTTGCTCTCACACTGTTGCTGTGCAGGTGGTGCACGTAGTACTGCTGCTCTCGCACTGTTTCTTTGCAGGTGGTGTGGGTAGTCCTGTTGCTCTGAGACTGTTTCTGTGCAGGTGGCGTGGGTAGTACTGCGGCTCTCACACTGTTTCTATGCAGGTGGTGCAGGTAGTACTGATATTCTCATACTGTTTCTGTGCAGGTGGTGTGGGTGGTACTGTTGCTCTCACACTGTTTCTGTGCAGGTGGTGCAGGTAGTACTGTTGCTCTCACACTGTTTCTACACAGGTGGTGTGGGTAGTACTGTTGATTTCACACGGTTTCGGTGCAGGTGGTATAGTTAGTACTGTTACTCACACTGTTTCTGTGCAGGTGGCGCGGGTAGTACAGCGGCTCTCACACTGTTTCTACGCAGGGGGTGTGGGTAGTACTGTTGCTCTCACACTGTTTCTGCACAGGTGGTGCAGGTAGTAGTTGTTGCTCTCACACTGTTTCTGCACAGGTGGTGCGGGTAGTACTGTTGCTCTCACACTGTTTCTGCACAGGTGGTGCGGGTAGTACTGTTGCTCTCACACTTTCTGTGCAGGTGGTGCGAGTAGTACTGTTGCTCTCACACTGTTTCTACGCAGGTGGTGCGGGTAGTACTGCAGCTCTCACACTGTTTCTACACAGGTGGTGTGGGTAGTACTGTCGCTCTCACACTCTTTGTACACAGGTGGTGCGGGTAACTTTTGCTCTCACACTATTTCTGTGCAGATGGTGCGGGTAGTACTGTTGCTCTCACAGTGTTTCTACACAAGTGGTGTGGCTAGTACTGCTGCTCTCACACTTTCTGTGCAGGTGGTGCGGGTAGTACTGCTGCTCTCACACTGTTTCTCTGCAGGTGGTGCGGGTAGTACTGTTGCTCTCACACTGTTTCTGTGCAGGTGGTGCGGGTAGTACTGTTGATCTCAAATTGTTTCTGTGCAGGTGCTTCGGGTAGTACTGCTACTCTCACACTGTTTCTTTGCAGGTGGTGTGGATAGTATTGCTGCTCTCACACTGTTTCTGTGCAGGTGGTGCGGGTAGTACTGTTGCTCTCATACTGTTTCTGTGCAGGTGGTGCAGGTAGTACTGTTGCTCTCACACTGTTTCTACACAGGTGGTGTGGCTAGTACTGCTGCTCTCACACTTTCTCTGCAGGTTGTGCAGGTAGTACTGCTGCTCTCACACTGTTTCTGTGCAGGTGGTGCGGGTAGTATTGTTGCTCTCACACTGTTTCTACACAGGTGGTGTGGCTAGTACTGCTGCTCTCACACTTTCTTTGCAGGTTGTGCGGGTAGTACTGCTGCTCTCACACTGTTTCTGTGCAGGTGGGTCAGGTAGTACTGTTGCTCTCACACTGTTTCTGTGCAGGTGGTGCGGGTAGTACTGTTGCTCTCACACTGTTTCTGTGCAGGTGGTGCGGGTAGTACTGCTGCTCTCACACGGTTTCTGTGCAGGTGGTGCGGGTAGTACTGTTGCTCTCACACTGTTTCTACACAAGTGGTGTGGCTAGTACTGCTGCTCTCACACTTTCTGTGCAGGTGGTGCGGGTAGTACTGCTGCTCTCACACTGTTTCTGTGCAGGTGCTGCGGGTAGTACTGTTACTCTCACACTGTTTCTGTGCAGGTGGTGTGGGTAGTACTGCTGCTCTCACACTGTTTCTGTGCAGGTGGTGTGGGTAGTACTGTTGCTCTCACACAGTTTCTGTGCAGGTGGTGAGGGTAGTACTGTTGCTCTCAAACTGTTTCTCTGCAGGTGCTTCGGGTAGTACTGCTACTCTCACACTGTTTCTGTGCAGGTGGTGTGGATAGTATTGCTGCTCTCACACTGTTTCTGTGCAGGTGGTGCGGGTAGTATTGTTGCTCTCACACTGTTTCCACACAGGTGGTGTGGCTAGTACTGCTGCTCTCACACTTTCTTTGCAGGTTGTGCGGGTAGTACTGCTGCTCTCACACTGTTTCTCTGCAGGTGGTGCGGGTAGTACTATTGCTCTCACACTGTTTCTGTGCAGGTGGTGTGGGTAGTACTGCTGCTCTCACACTGTTTCTGTGCAGGTGGTGCGGGTAGTACTATTGCTCTCACACTGTTTCTGTGCAGGTGGTGTGGGTAGTACTGCTGCTCTCACACTGTTTCTGTGCAGGTGGTGCGGGTAGTACTATTGCTCTCAAATTGTTTCTGTGCAGGTGCTTCGGGTAGTACTGCTACTCTCACACTGTTTCTACACAGGTGGTGTGGATAGTATTGCTGCTCTCACACTTTCTGTGCAGGTGGTGCGGGTAGTACTGTTGCTCTCATACTGTTTCTGTGCAGGTGGTGCGGGTAGTATTGTTGCTCTCACACTATTTCTACACAGGTGGTGTGGCTAGTACTGCTGCTCTCACACTTTCTTTGCAGGTTGTGCGGGTAGTACTGCTGCTCTCACACTGTTTCTGTGCAGGTGGGTCAGGTAGTACTGTTGCTCTCACACTGTTTCTGTGCAGGTGGTGCGGGTAGTACTGTTGCTCTCACACTGTTTCTGTGCAGGTGGTGTGGGTAGTACTGCTGTTCTCACACTGTTTCTGTGCAGGTGGTGTGGGTAGTACTGTTGCTCTCATACTGTTTCTGTGCAGGTGGTGCGGGTAGTACTGTTGCTCTCACACTGTTTCTGTGCAGGTGGTGCGGGTAGTACTGTTGCTCTCACACTGTTTCTGTGCAGGTGGTGCGGGTAGTACTGTTGCTCTCACACTGTTTCTGTGCAGGTGGTGTGGGTAGTACTGCTGCTCTCACACTGTTTCTGTGCAGGTGGTGCGGGTAGTACTGTTGCTCTCACACTGTTTATGTGCAGGTGGTGCTGGTAGTACTGCTGCTCACACAGTGTTTCTGTGCAGGTGGTGCAGGTAGTACTGCAGCTCTCACACTATTTCTACACAGGTGGTGTGGGTAGTACTGTCGCTCTCACACTCTTTGTACACAGGTGGTGTGGGTAACTGTTGCTCTCACACTGTTTCTGTGCAGATGGTGCGGGTAGTACTGTTGCTCTCACTGTTTCTGTGCAGGTGGTGCAGGTAGTACTGTTGCTCTCACACTGTTTCTGTGCAGGTGGTGCGGGTAGTACTGCTGCTCTCACACTGTTTCTGTGCAGGTGGTGCGGGTAGTACTGCTGCTCTCACACTGTTTCTACACAAGCGGTGTGGCTAGTACTGCTGCTCTCACACTTTCTGTGCAGGTGGTGCGGGTAGTACTGTTGCTCTCACACTGTTTCTGTGCAGGTGGTGTGGGTAGTACTGTTGCTCTCACACTGTTTCTGTGCAGGTGGTGCGGGTAGTACTGTTGCTCTCAAACTGTTTCTGTGCAGGTGCTTTGGGTAGTACTGCTACTCTCACACTGTTTCTGTGCAGGTGGTGTGGATAGTATTGCTGCTCTAACACGGTTTCTGTGCAGGTGGTGCGGGTATTACTGTTGCTCTCACACTGTTTCTACACAGGTGGTGTGGCTAGTACTGCTGCTCTCACACTTTTTCTGTGCAGGTGGTGCGGGTAGTACTGTTGCTCTCACACTGTATCTGCGCAGGTGGTGCGGGTAGTACTGTTGCTCTCACACTGTTTCTGTGCAGGTGGCGCGGGTAGTACTGCGGCTCTCACACTGTTACTATGCAGGTGGTGCAGGTAGTACTGATACTCTCACACTGTTGCTATGCAGGTGGTGCAAGTAGTACTGCAGCTCTCACACTGTTTCTTTGCAGGTGGTGTGGGTAGTACTGTTGCTCTCAGACTGTTTCTGTGCAGGTGGCGTGGTTAGTACTGCGGCTCTCACACTGTTTCTATGCAGGTGGTGCAGGTAGTACTGATACTCTCACACTGTTTCTGTGCAGGTGGTGCGGGTAGTACTGTTGCTCTCACACTGTTTCTGGGCATGTGGTTTGGGTAGTACTGTTGCTCTCACACTGTTTCTGTGCAGGTGGTGTGGGTGGTACTGTTGCTCTCACACTGTTTCTGTGCGGGTGGTGCAGGTAGTACTGTTGCTCTCACACTGTTTCTGCACAGGTGGTGCGGGTAGTACTGTTGCTCTCACACTGTTTCTGCACAGGTGGTGCGGGTAGTACTGTTACTCTCACACTGTTTCTACACAGGTGGTGTGGGTAGTACTGTTGCTCTCACACGGTTTTGGTGCAGGTGGTGTAGTTAGTACTGTTACTCACACTGTTTCTGTGCAGGTGGTGTGGGTAGTACTGCTGCTCTCACACAGTTTCTGTGTAGGGATTGTGGGTAGTACTGTTGCTCTCACACTGTTTCTGTGCAGGTGGCGCGGGTAGTACAGCGGCTCTCACACTCTTTCTATGCAGGTGGTGCAGGTAGTTCTGATGCTCTCACACTGTTTCTGCACAGGTGGTGCGGGTAGTACTGTTGCTCTCACACTTTCTGTGCAGGTGGTGCAAGTAGTACTGTTGCTCTCACACTGTTTCTGCACAGGTGGTGCGGGTAGTACTGTTGCTCTCACACTGTTTCTGTGCAGGTGGTGTGGGTAGTACTGTTGCTCTCACACTGTTTCTACGCAGGTGGTGTGGGTAGTACTGTTGCTCTCACACTGTTTCTGTGCAGGTGGTGTGGGTAGTACTGTTGCTCTCACACTGTTTCTACACAGGTGGTGTGGGTAGTACTGCAGCTCTCACACTGTTTCTACACAGGTGGTGTGGGTAGTACTGTCGCTATCACACTCTTTGTACACAGGTGGTGCGGGTAACTGTTGCTCTCACACTGTTTCTGTGCAGGTGGTGCGGGTAGTACTGTTGCTCTCACACTGTTTCTGTGCAGGTGGTGCAGGTAGTACTGCTGCTCTCACACTGTTTCTACACAGGTGGTGTGGCTAGTACTGCTTCTCTCGCACTTTCTGTGCAGGTAGTGCAGGTAGTACTGCTGCTCTCACACTGTTTCTGTGCAGGTGGTGTGGGTAGTACTGTTGCTCTTACACTGTTTCTACACAGGTGGTGTGGCTAGTACTGCTGCTCTCACACTTTCTGTGCATGTGGTGCAGGTAGTACTGCTGCTCTCACACTGTTTCTGTGCAGGTGGTGCGGGTAGTACTGTTGCTCTCACACTGTTTCTGTGCAGGTGGCGCGGATAGTACTGCGGCTCTCACACTGTTACTATGCAGGTGTGTCAGGTAGTACTGATACTCTCACACTGTTTCTGTGCAGGTGGTGCGGGTAGTACTGTTGCTCTCACACTGTTTCTGTGCAGGTGGCGTGGGTAGTACTGCGGCTCTCACACTGTTTCTATGCAGGTGGTGCAGGTAGTACTGATACTCTCACACTGTTTCTGTTTCTGTGCAGGTGGTGCGGGTAGTACTGTTGCTCTCACACTGTTTCTGGGCATGTGGTTTGGGTAGTACTGTTGCTCTCACACTGTTTCTGTGCAGGTGGTGTGGGTGGTACTGTTGCTCTCACACTGTTGCTATGCAGGTGGTGCAGGTAGTACTGCGGCTCTCACACTGTTTCTTTGCAGGTGGTGTGGGTAGTACTGTTGCTCTCAGACTGTTTCTGTGCAGGTGGCGTGGTTAGTACTGCGGCTCTCACACTGTTTCTATGCAGGTGGTGCCGGTAGTACTGATACTCTCACACTGTTTCTGTGCAGGTGGCGCGGGTAGTACTGCGGCTCTCACACTGTTACTATGCAGGTGGTGCAGGTAGTACTGATACTCTCACACTGTTTCTGTGCAGGTGGTGCGGGTAGTACTGTTGCTCTCACACTGTTGCTATGCAGGTGGTGCAAGTAGTACTGCGGCTCTCACACTGTTTCTTTGCAGGTGGTGTGGGTAGTACTGTTGCTCTCAGACTGTTTCTGTGCAGGTGGCGTGGTTAGTACTGCGGCTCTCACACTGTTTCTATGCAGGTGGTGCAGGTAGTACTGATACTCTCACACTGTTTCTGTGCAGGTGGTGCGGGTAGTACTGTTGCTCTCACACTGTTTCTGGGCATGTGGTTTGGGTAGTACTGTTGCTCTCACACTGTTTCTGTGCAGGTGGTGTGGGTGGTACTGTTGCTCTCACACTGTTTCTGTGCGGGTGGTGCAGGTAGTACTGTTGCTCTCACACTGTTTCTGCACAGGTGGTGCGGGTAGTACTGTTGCTCTCACACTGTTTCTGCACAGGTGGTGCGGGTAGTACTGTTGCTCTCACACAGTTTTGGTGCAGGTGGTGTAGTTAGTACTGTTACTCACACTGTTTCTGTGCAGGTGGTGTGGGTAGTACTGCTGCTCTCACACAGTTTCTGTGTAGGGATTGTGGGTAGTACTGTTGCTCTCACACTGTTTCTGTGCAGGTGGCGCGGGTAGTACAGCGGCTCTCACACTCTTTCTATGCAGGTGGTGCAGGTAGTTCTGATGCTCTCACACTGTTTCTGCACAGGTGGTGCGGGTAGTACGGTTGCTCTCACACTGTTTCTGTGCAGGTGGTGTGGGTAGTACTGCTGTTCTCACACTGTTTCTGTGCAGGTGGTGTGGGTAATTCTGTTGCTCTCATACTGTTTCTGTGCAGGTGGTGCGGGTAGTACTGTTGCTCTCACACTGTTTCTGCACAGGTGGTGCGGGTAGTACTGTTGCTCTCACACTGTTTCTGTGCAGGTGGTGTGGGTAGTACTGTTGCTCTCACACTGTTTCTACGCAGGTGGTGTGGGTAGTACTGTTGCTCTCACACTGTTTCTGTGCAGGTGGTGTGGGTAGTACTGTTGCTCTCACACTGTTTCTACACAGGTGGTGTGGGTAGTACTGCAGCTCTCACACTGTTTCTACACAAGTGGTGTGGGTAGTACTGTCGCTATCACACTCTTTGTACACAGGTGGTGCGGGTAACTGTTGCTCTCACACTGTTTTTGTGCAGGTGGTGCGGGTAGTACTGTTGCTCTCACACTGTTTCTGTGCAGGTGGTGCAGGTAGTACTGTTGCTCTCACACTGTTTCTACACAGGTGGTGTGGCTAGTACTGCTGCTCTCGCACTTTCTGTGCAGGTAGTGCAGGTAGTACTGCTGCTCTCACACTGTTTCTGTGCAGGTGGTGTGGGTAGTACTGTTGCTCTTACACTGTTTCTACACAGGTGGTGTGGCTAGTACTGCTGCTCTCACACTTTCTGTGCATGTGGTGCAGGTAGTACTGCTGCTCTCACACTGTTTCTGTGCAGGTGGTGCGGGTAGTACTGTTGCTCTCACACTGTTTCTGTGCAGGTGGCGCGGGTAGTACTGCGGCTCTCACACTGTTACTATGCAGGTGTGTCAGGTAGTACTGATACTCTCACACTGTTTCTGTGCAGGTGGTGCGGGTAGTACTGTTGCTCTCACACTGTTTCTGTGCAGGTGGCGTGGGTAGTACTGCGGCTCTCACACTGTTTCTATGCAGGTGGTGCAGGTAGTACTGATACTCTCACACTGTTTCTGTGCAGGTGGTGCGGGTAGTACTGTTGCTCTCACACTGTTTCTGGGCATGTGGTTTGGGTAGTACTGTTGCTCTCACACTGTTTCTGTGCAGGTGGTGTGGGTGGTACTGTTGCTCTCACACTGTTTCTGTGCAGGTAGTACTGTTGCTCTCACACTGTTTCTGCACAGGTGGTGCGGGTAGTACTGTTGCTCTCACACTGTTTGTGCACAGGTGGTGCGGGTAGTACTGTTACTCTCACACTGTTTCTACACAGGTGGTGTGGGTAGTACTGTTGCTCTCACACGGTTTCGGTGCAGGTGGTGTAGTTAGTACTGTTACTCACACTGTTTCTGTGCAGGTGGTGTGGGTAGTACTGCTGCTCTCACACAGTTTCTGTGCAGGGATTGTGGGTAGTACTGTTGCTCTCACACTGTTTCTACGCAGGGGATGTGGGTAGTACCGTTGCTCTCACACTGTTTCTGTGCAGGTGGCGCGGGTAGTACAGCGGCTCCCACACTCTTTCTATGCAGGTGGTGCAGGTAGTTCTGATGCTCTCACACTGTTTCTACGCAGGGGGTGTGGGTAGTACTGTTGCTCTCACACTGTTTCTGCACAGGTGGTGCAGGTAGTAGTTGTTGCTCTCACACTGTTTCTGCACAGGTGGTGTGGGTAGTACTGTTGCTCTCACACTTTCTGTGAAGGTGGTGCGAGTAGTGCTGTTGCTCTCACACTGTTTCTGCACAGGTGGTGTGGGTAGTACTGTTGCTCTCACACTGTTTCTACACAGGTGGTGTGGCTAGTACTGCTGCTCTCACACTTTCTGTGCAGGTGGTGCGAGTAGTGCTGTTGCTCTCACACTGTTTCTGCACAGGTGGTGTGGCTAGTACTGCTGCTCTCACACTTTCTGTGCAGGTGGTGCGGGTAATACTGCTGCTCTCACACTGTTTCTGTGCAGGTGGTGCGGGTAGTACTGTTGCTCTCACACTGTTTCTGTGCAGGTGGCGCGGGTAGTACTGGGGCTCTCACACTGTTACTATGCAGGTGGGTCAGGTAGTTCTGATACTCTCACACTGTTTCTGTGCAGGTGGTGCGGGTAGTAATGTTGCTCTCACACTGTTTCTGTGCAGGTGGCGTGGGTAGTACTGTGGCTCTCACACTGTTTCTGCACAGGTGGTGCGGGTAGTACTGTTGCTCTCACACTGTTTGTGCACAGGTGGTGCGGGTAGTACTGTTACTCTCACACTGTTTCTACACAGGTGGTGTGGGTTGTACTGTTGCTCTCACATGGTTTCTGTGCAGGTGGTGTAGTTAGTACTGTTACTCACACTGTTTCTGTGCAGGTGGTGTGGCTAGTACTGCTGCTCTCGCACTTTCTGTGCAGGTAGTGCGGGTAGTTCTGCTGCTCTCACACTGTTTCTGTGCAGGTGGTGTGGGTAGTACTGTTGCTCTTACACTGTTTCTACACAGGTGGTGTGGCTAGTACTGCTGCTCTCACACTTTCTGTGCAGGTGGTGCAGGTAGTACTGCTGCTCTCACACTGTTTCTGTGCAGGTGGTGCGGGTAGTACTGTTGCTCTCACACTGTTTCTGTGCAGGTGGCGCGGGTAGTACTGCGGCTCTCACACTGTTACTATGCAGGTGGGTCAGGTAGTACTGATACTCTCACACTGTTTCTGTGCAGGTGGTGCGGGTAGTACTGTTGCTCTCACACTGTTTGTCCACAGGTGGTGCGGGTAGTACTGTTACTCTCACACTGTTTCTGTGCAGGTGGTGCAGGTAGTACTGTTGCTCTCACACTGTTTCTGCTCAGGTGGTGCGGGTAGTACGGTTGCTCTCACACTGTTTCTACGCAGGGGGTGTGGGTAGTACTGTTGCTCTCACACTGTTTCTGCACAGGTGGTGCAGGTAGTACTGCTGCTCTCACACAGTTTCTGTGCAGGGATTGTGGGTAGGACTGTTGCTCTCACACTGTTTCTACGCAGGGGATGTGGGTAGTACCGTTGCTCTCACACTGTTTCTGTGCAGGTGGCGTGGGTAGTACAGCGGCTCTCACACTCTTTCTATGCAGGTGGTGCAGGTAGTTCTGATGCTCTCACACTGTTTCTGTGCAGGTGGTGCAGGTAGTACTGTTGCTCTCACACTGTTTCTGCTCAGGTGGTGCGGGTAGTACGGTTGCTCTCACACTGTTTCTACGCAGGGGGTGTGGGTAGTACTGTTGCTCTCACACTGTTTCTGCACAGGTGGTGCAGGTAGTAGTTGTTGCTCTCACACTGTTTCTGCACAGGTGGTGCGGGTAGTACTGTTGCTCTCACACTTTCTGTGCAGGTGGTGCGAGTAGTGCTGTTGCTCTCACACTGTTTCTGCGCAGGTGGTGTGGGTAGTACTGTTGCTCTCACACTGTTTCTACACAGGTGGTGTGGCTAGTACTGCTGCTCTCGCACTTTCTGTGCAGGTAGTGCGGGTAGTACTGCTGCTCTCACACTGTTTCTGTGCAGGTGGTGCGGGTAGTACTGTTGCTCTCACACTGTTTCTGTGCAGGTGGCGCGGGTAGTACTGCGGCTCTCACACTGTTACTATGCAGGTGGGTCAGGTAGTACTGACACTATCACACTGTTTCTGTGCAGGTGGTGCGGGTAGTACTGTTGCTCTCTCACTGTTTCTGTGCAGGTGGCGTGGGTAGTACTGCGGCTCTCACACTGTTTCTATGCAGGTGGTGCAGGTAGTACTGATACTCTCACACTGTTTCTGTGCAGGTGGTGCGGGTAGTACTGTTGCTCTCACACTGTTTCTGGGCATGTGGTTTGGGTAGTACTGTTGCTCTCACACTGTTTCTGTGCAGGTGGTGTGGGTGGTACTGTTGCTCTCACACTGTTTCTGTGCAGGTGGTGCAGGTAGTACTGTTGCTCTCACACTGTTTCTGCACAGGTGGTGCGGGTAGTACTGTTGCTCTCACACTGTTTGTGCACAGGTGGTGCGGGTAGTACTGTTACTCTCACACTGTTTCTACACAGGTGGTGTGGGTTGTACTGTTGCTCTCACACGGTTTCGGTGCAGGTGGTGCAGGTAGTACTGTTGCTCTCGTACTGTTTCTGTGGAGGTGCTGCGGGTAGTACTGCTACTCTCACACTGTTTCTGTGCAGGTGGTGCGGGTAGTACTGTTGCTCTCACACTGTTTCTGTGCAGGTGGTGCGGGTAGTACTGTTGTTCTCACACTGTTTCTGTGCAGGTGCTTCGGGTAGTACTGCTACTCTCACACTGTTTGTGTGCAGGTGGTGTGGATAGTATTGCTGCTCTCACACTGTTTCTGTGCAGGTGGTGCGGGTAGTACTGTTGCTCTCATACTGTTTCTGTGCAGGTGGTGTGGGTAGTACTGTTGCTCTCACACTTTCTACACAGGTTGTGCGGGTAGTACTGCTGCTCTCACACTGTTTCTGTGGAGGTGGTGCGGGTAGTATTGTTGCTCTCACACTGTTTCTACACAGGTGGTGTGGCTAGTACTGCTGCTCTCACACTTTCTGTGCAGGTTGTGCAGGTAGTACTGCTGCTCTCACACTGTTTCTGTGAAGGTGGGTCAGGTAGTACTGTTGCTCTCACACTGTTTCTGTGCAGGTGGTGTGGGTAGTACTGCTGTTCTCACACTGTTTCTGTGCAGGTGGTGTGGGTAGTTCTGTTGCTCTCATACTGTTTCTGTGCAGGTGGTGCGGGTAGTACTGTTGCTCTCACACTGTTTCTGTGCAGGTGGTGCGGGTAGTACTGTTGCTCTCACACTGTTTCTGTGCAGGTGGTGCGGGTAGTACTGTTGCTCCCACACTGTTTCTGTGCAGGTGGTGCGGGTAGTACTGTTGCTCTCATACTGTTTCTGTGCAGGCGGTGCGGATAGTACTGTTGCTCTCACACTGTTTCTACACAGGTGGTGTGGCTAGTACTGCTGCTCTCACACTTTCTGTGCAGGTTGTGCGGGTAGTACTGCTGCTCCCACACTGTTTCTGTGCAGGTGGTGCGTGTAGTATTGTTGCTCTCACACTGTTTCTACACAGGTGGTGTGGCTAGTACTGCTGCTCTCACACTTTCTGTGCAGGTTGTGCGGGTAGTACTGCTGCTCTCACACTGTTTCTGTGAAGGTGGGTCAGGTAGTACTGTTGCTCTCACACTGTTTCTGTGCAGGTTGTGCGGGTAGTACTGTTGCTCTCACACTGTTTCTGTACAGGTGGTGCAGTTAGTACTGTTGCTTTCACACTGTTTCTGCGCAGGTGGCGTGGGTAGTACTGTGGCTCTCACACTGTTTCTATGCAGGTGGTGCCGGTAGTACTGATACTCTCACACTGTTTCTGTGCGGGTAGTGCGGGTAGTACTGTTGCTCTCACACTGTTTCTGGGCACGTGGTTTGGGTAGGACTGTTGCTCTCACACTGTTTCTGCACAGGTGGTGCGGGTAGTAGTTATTGCTCTCACACTGTTTTTGCACAGGTGGTACAGGTAGTACTGTTGCTCTCACACTGTTTCTGCACAGATGGTGTGGGTAGTACTGTTGCTCTCACACTGTTTCTACGCAGGGGATGTGGGTAGTACTGTTGCTCTCACACTGTTTCTGTGCAGGTGGTGCGGGCAGTACTGAGGCTCTCACACTGTTTCTGTGCAGGTGGTGCGAGTAGTATTGTTGCTCTCACACTGTTTCTACACAGGTGGTGTGGCTAGTACTGCTGCTCTCACACTTTCTGTGCAGGTTGTGCGGGTAGTACTGCTGCTCTCAGACTGTTTCTGTGAAGGTGGGTCAGGTAGTACTGTTGCTCTCACACTGTTTCTGTGCAGGTGGTGCAGGTAGTACTGTTGCTCTCACACTGTTTCTGTGCAGGTGGTGCGGGTAGTACTGCTGCTCACAAAGTGTTTCTGTGCAGGTGGTGCAGTTAGTACTGTTGCTTTCACACTGTTTCTGTGCAGGTGGCGTGGGTAGTACTGTGGCTCTCACACTGTTTCTGCACAGGTGGTGCGGGTAGTAGTTGTTGCTCTCACACTGTTTCTATGCAGGTGGTGCAGGTAGTACTGATACTCTCACACTGTTTCTGTGCGGGTAGTGTGGGTAGTACTGTTGCTCTCGCACTGTTTCTGGGCACGTGGTTTGGGTAGGACTGTTGCTCTCACTCTGTTTCTGTGCAGGTGGTGCGGGTAGTACTGTTGCTCTCACACTGTTTCTGCACAGGTGGTGCGGGTAGTAGTTGTTGCTCTCACACTGTTTTTGCACAGGTGGTACGGGTAGTACTGTTGCTCTCACACTGTTTCTGCACAGATGGTGTGGGTAGTACTGTTGCTCTCACACTGTTTCTACGCAGGGGATGTGGGTAGTACTGTTGCTCTCACACTGTTTCCGTGCAGGTGGCGCGGGCAGTACTGCGGCTCTCACACTGTTTCTGTGCAGGTGGTGCGAGTAGTATTGTTGCTCTCACACTGTTTCTACACAGGTGGTGTGGCTAGTACTGCTGCTCTCACACTTTCTGTGCAGGTTGTGCGGGTAGTACTGCTGCTCTCACACTGTTTCTGTGAAGGTGGGTCAGGTAGTACTGTTGCTCTCACACTGTTTCTGTGCAGGTGGTGCGGGTAGTACTGTTGCTCTCACACTGTTTCTGTGCAGGTGGTGTGGGTAGTACTGCTGTTCTCACACTGTTTCTGTGCAGGTGGTGTGGGTAATTCTGTTGCTCTCATACTGTTTCTGTGCAGGTGGTGCGGGTAGTACTGTTGCTCTCACACTGTTTCTGTGCAGGTGGTGCGGGTAGTACTGTTGCTCTCACACTGTTTCTGTGCAGGTGGTGCGGGTAGTACTGTTGCTCTCACACTGTTTCTGTGCAGGTATTGCGGGTAGTACTGTTGCTCTCACACTGTTTCTGTGCAGGTGGTGTGGGTAGTACTGCTGCTCTCACACTGTTTCTGTGCAGGTGGTGCGGGTAGTACTGTTGCTCATACAGTTTCTGTGGAGGTGCTGCGGGTAGTACTGCTACTCTCACACTGTTTCTGTGCAGGTGGTGCGGGTAGTACTGTTGCTCTCACACTGTTTCTGTGCAGGTGGTGCGGGTAGTACTGTTGCTCTCATACTGTTTCTGTGGAGGTGCTGCGGGTAGTACTGCTACTCTCACACTGTTTGTGTGCAGGTGGTGTGGATAGTATTGCTGCTCTCACACTGTTTCTGTGCAGGTGGTACGGGTAGTACTGTTGCTCTCATACTGTTTCTGTGCAGGCGGTGCGGATAGTACTGTTGCTCTCACACTGTTTCTACACAGGTGGTGTGGCTAGTACTGCTGCTCTCACACTTTCTGTGCAGGTTGTGCGGGTAGTACTGCTGCTCCCACACTGTTTCTGTGCAGGTGGTGCGTGTAGTATTGTTGCTCTCACACTGTTTCTACACAGGTGGTGTGGCTAGTACTGCTGCTCTCACACTTTCTGTGCAGGTTGTGCGGGTAGTACTGCTGCTCTCACACTGTTTCTGTGAAGGTGGGTCAGGTAGTACTGTTGCTCTCACACTGTTTCTGTGCAGGTTGTGCGGGTAGTACTGTTGCTCTCACACTGTTTCTGTACAGGTGGTGCAGTTAGTACTGTTGCTTTCACACTGTTTCTGTGCAGGTGGCGTGGGTAGTACTGTGGCTCTCACACTGTTTCTATGCAGGTGGTGCCGGTAGTACTGATACTCTCACACTGTTTCTGTGCGGGTAGTGCGGGTAGTACTGTTGCTCTCACACTGTTTCTGGGCACGTGGTTTGGGTAGGACTGTTGCTCTCACACTGTTTCTGCACAGGTGGTGCGGGTAGTAGTTATTGCTCTCACACTGTTTTTGCACAGGTGGTACAGGTAGTACTGTTGCTCTCACACTGTTTCTGCACAGATGGTGTGGGTAGTACTGTTGCTCTCACACTGTTTCTACGCAGGGGATGTGGGTAGTACTGTTGCTCTCACACTGTTTCTGTGCAGGTGGTGCGGGCAGTACTGAGGCTCTCACACTGTTTCTGTGCAGGTGGTGCGAGTAGTATTGTTGCTCTCACACTGTTTCTACACAGGTGGTGTGGCTAGTACTGCTGCTCTCACACTTTCTGTGCAGGTTGTGCGGGTAGTACTGCTGCTCTCAGACTGTTTCTGTGAAGGTGGGTCAGGTAGTACTGTTGCTCTCACACTGTTTCTGTGCAGGTGGTGCAGGTAGTACTGTTGCTCTCACACTGTTTCTGTGCAGGTGGTGCGGGTAGTACTGCTGCTCACAAAGTGTTTCTGTGCAGGTGGTGCAGTTAGTACTGTTGCTTTCACACTGTTTCTGTACAGGTGGCGTGGGTAGTACTGTGGCTCTCACACTGTTTCTGCACAGGTGGTGCGGGTAGTAGTTGTTGCTCTCACACTGTTTCTATGCAGGTGGTGCAGGTAGTACTGATACTCTCACACTGTTTCTGTGCGGGTAGTGCGGGTAGTACTGTTGCTCTCACACTGTTTCTGGGCACGTGGTTTGGGTAGGACTGTTGCTCTCACTCTGTTTTTGTGCAGGTGGTGCGGGTAGTACTGTTGCTCTCACACTGTTTCTGTGCAGGTGGTGCGGGTAGTACTGTTGCTCTCACACTGTTTCTGTGCAGGTGGTGCGGGTAGTACTGTTGCTCTCACACTTTCTGTGCAGGTGGTGCGGGTAGTACTGCTGCTCACACAGTGTTTCTGTGCAGGTGGTGCAGGTAGTACTGCTGCTCTCACACTGTTTCTGTGCAGGTGGTGCAGTTAGTACTGTTGCTTTCACACTGTTTCTGTGCAGGTGGCGTGGGTAGTACTGTGGCTCTCACACTGTTTCTATGCAGGTGGTGCAGGTAGTACTGATACTCTCACACTGTTTCTGTGCGGGTAGTGCGGGTAGTACTGTTGCTCTCACACTGTTTCTGGGCACGTGGTTTGGGTAGGACTGTTGCTCTCACTCTGTTTCTGTGCAGGTGGTGCGGGTAGTACTGTTGCTCTCACACTGTTTCTGCACAGGTGGTGCGGGTAGTAGTTGTTGCTCTCACACTGTTTTTGCACAGGTGGTGCGGGTAGTACTGTTGCTCTCACACTGTTTCTGCACAGATGGTGTGGGTAGTACTGTTACTCTCACACTGTTTCTACGCAGGGGATGTGGGTAGTACTGTTGCTCTCACACTGTTTCTGTGCAGGTGGCACGGGCAGTACTGCGGCTCTCACACGGTTTCTGTGCAGGTGGTGCGAGTAGTACTGCTACTCACACACTCTTTCTATGCAGGTGGTGCAGGTAGTACTGCCGCTCTCACACTGTTTCTGTGCAGGTGGTGTGGGTAGTACTGTTTCTCTCACACTCTTTCTGTGCAGGTGGTGCGGGTAGTACTGCTGCTCTCACACTGTTTCTGTGCAGGTGGTGCGGGTAGTACTGCTGCTCTCATACTGTTTCTGTGCGGGTGCTGCAGGTAGTACTGCCGCTCTCACACTGTTTCTGTGCAGGTGGCGCGGGCAGTACTGCGGCTCTCACACTGTTTCTGTGCAGGTGGTGTGAGTAGTACTGCTGCTCACACACTCTTTCTCTGCAGGTGGTGCGGGTAGTACTGCCGCTCTCACACTGTTTCTGTGCAGGTGGTGTGGGTAGTACTGTTTCTCTCACACTCTTTCTGTGCAGGTGGTGCGGGTAGTACTGCTGCTCTCACACTGTTTCTGTGCAGGTGGTGCGGGTAGTACTGCTGCTCTCATACTGTTTCTGTGCGGGTGCTGCGGGTAGTACTGCCGCTCTCACACTGTTTCTGTGCAGGTGGGGCGGGTAGTAGGGCTGCTCTCACACTTTTTCTGTGCAGGTGGTGTGGGTGGTACTGTTGCTCTCATACTGTTTCTGTGCAGGTGGTGCGGGTAGTACTGCTGCTCTCATACTGTTTCTGTGCAGGTGGTGCGGGTAGTACTGCTGCTCTCACACTGTTTCTGTGCAGGTGGGGCGGGTAGTAGTGCTGCTCTCACACTTTTTCTGTGCAGGTGGTGTGGGTAGTACTGCTGCTCTCACACTGTTTCTATGCAGAACGCTGCTGACAGTTACTCCAACATCTGGTAACACAGCACAATATGTGATCTTCCAACTCACCTACACACTCATCTACAGATGCACACATGTGATCCAGCGGTGCACCAACAACAGATACCCTACACACAGTCATGTCACCACCCATCTGTACACACACACACATCTCACCACCCATCTGTGCACACACACATCTCACCACCCATCTGTACACACACACATCTCACTACCCATTTGTACACACATACATCTCACCACCCATCTGCATACACATACATATCTTACCGCCCATCGGTACACACTCCCTACACACAGTCATGTCACCACCCATCTGTACACACTCCCTACACACAATCATGTCACCACCCATCTAACACATCTCACCCCCCATCTGCACACACACACATTTCACCACCCATCTGTACTCGCACACACATTTAACCACCCATCTGTACACATACATGCACACATCTCACCACCCATCTGCACACACAGACACATTTCACCACCCATCTGTACTCACACACACATGTAACCACCCATCTGTACACGTACATGCACACATCTCACCACCCATTTGTATACACACACAAATACACACACCTGAGAACCCATCTGTACACATTTCACACACACTGTTATCTCACCACCCATCTATACACACTCCACACACTTATCTCACCACCCATCTGTACACACACACACACGCACACTCACATTTAACCACCCATCTGTACACACTCCACACACACACAGTTGTCTCACCACCCATCCGCTCACGCACATGTAAACGCTCAACTAGCTCCACGCATACACACAAAGGCACCCACTGGTGCACAAGTAAAAGTTTACCTCTTAAAAGCTGATTGGACAACACACGTTGACCTCCAAAGGGTATGCAGCTGTTTTTGGGCACCTTGTCCTTCCACCCACAGCCCCGGTGTGGCCCTCTCTGGCATGTCTGCCCTGTGTCACATTCCTCGTTCCAGCTCAGAGCCGTCACCACGTGTGACCTGCATTCCACCCTCACATCACAAGTGCACGAGACATTCCAAAGACCTCACCCACGAGGGGAGGGTGGGAGCTCGGACAGACCCACAGGCTTGGAACAGGGACCTATTTACACCCCACCCGCTCTCCCACACCAGCATCCAGGGCAGCCTCTCTTCACAGCCCTCTCCCGCACCAGCCTCCAGGGCACCCTCCCTCCACAGAAATCTACCACACCAGCCTCCAGGGCAGCCCTCCCTTCACAGACCTCTCCCGCACCAGCCTCCAGGGCAGCCCTCCCTTCACAGAAGTCTCCTACACCAGCGTCCAGGGCACCCTCTCTTCACAGACCTCCTCCCACACCAGCCTCCAGGGCACCCTCCCTTCACAGACCTCCTCCCACACCAACCTCCAGGGCATCCCTCCCTTCACAGACCTCTCCTGCACCAGCCTCCAGGGCACCCTCCCTTCACAGAAATCTACCACACCAGCCTCCAGGGCAGCCCTCCCTTCACAGACCTCTCCCGCACCAGCCTCCAGGGCAGCCCTCCCTTCACAGAAATCTACCACACCAGCCTCCAGGGCAGCCCTCCCTTCACAGACCTTCTCCCACACCAGCATCCAGGGCAGCCCTCCCTTCACAGAAATCTACCACACCAGCCTCCAGGGCAGCCCTCCCTTCACAGACCTCTCCCGCACCAGCCTCCAGGGCAGCCCTCCCTTCACAGAAATCTCCCACACCAGCATCCAGGGCACCCTCTCTTCACAGACCTCCTCCCACACCAGCCTCCAGGGCACCCTCCCTTCACAGACCTCCTCCCACACCAACCTCCAGGGCATCCCTCCCTTCACAGACCTCTCCCGCACCAGCCTCCAGGGCAGCCCTCCCTTCACAGAAATCTCCCACACCAGCCTCCAGGGCACCCTCCCATCTCAGACCTCTCCCACACCAGCATCCAGGGCACCCTCTCTTCACAGACCTCTCCCACACCAGCATCCAGGGCACCCTCTCTTCACAGACCTCTCCCACACCAGCATCCAGGGCACCCTCTCTTCACAGACCTCCTCCCACACCAGCATCCAGGGCACCCTCTCTTCACAGACCTCCTCCCACACCAACCTGCAGGGCACCCTCCCTTCACAGACCTCCTCCCACACCAACCTCCAGGGCATCCCTCCCTTCATAGACCTCCTCCCACACCAGCCTCCAGGGCACCCTCCCTTCACAGACCTCCTCCCACACCAACCTCCAGGGCATCCCTCCCTTCACAGAAATCTCCCACACCAGCCTCCAGGGCACCCTCCCTTCACAGACCTCCCCCACACCAGCCTCCAGGGCACCCTCCCTTCACAGACTCCACACCAGCCTCCAGGGCAGCCCTCTCTTCCCAGACCTCCTCCCGCACCAGCCTCCAGGAAAGCCCTCCCTTCACAGACCTCCCCCACACCAGCCTCCAGGGCAGCCCTCCCTTCACAGACCTCTTCCGCACCAGCCTCCAGGGCACCCTCCCTTCACAGACTCCACACCAGCCTCCAGGGCAGCCCTCCCTTCAGACTCCACACCAGCCTCCAGGGCAGCCCTCCCTTCACAGACCTCCTCCCACACCAGCCTCCAGGAAAGCCCTCCCTTCACAGACCTCCCCCACACCAGCCTCCAGGGCAGCCCTCCCTTCACAGACTCCACACCAGCCTCCAGGGCAGCCCTCCCTTCCCAGACCTCTCCCTCACCAGCCTCCAGGGCAGCCCTCCCTTCACAGAAGTCTCCCACACCAGCATCCAGGGCACCCTCTCTTCACAGACCTCCTCCCACACCAGCCTCCAGGACACCCTCCCTTCACAGACCTCCTCCCACACCAGCCTTCAGGGCACCTTCTCTTCACAGACCTATCTCGCACCAGCCTCTAGGGCAACCTCCCTTCACAGACCTCACCAGCACCCAGGGCAGCCCTCCCTTCACAGACCTCCTCCCACACAAGCATCCAGGGAAGCCCTCCTTTCACAGACCTTCTCCCACACCAGCCTCCAGGGCAGCCATCCCTTCTCAGACCTCCTCCCATACCAGCCTCCAGGGCACCCTCCCTTCACAAACCTCCTCCCACACCAGCCTCCAGGGCACCCTCCCTTCACAGACCTCCTCCCACACCAACCTCCAGGGCATCCCTCCCTTCACAGACCTCTCCCGCTACAGCCTCCAGGGCAGCCCTCCCTTCCCAGACCTCCTCCCACACCAGTCTCCAGGGCAGCCCTCCCTTCACAGACCTCTCCCGCACCAGCCTCCAGGGCAGCCCTCCCTTCACAGACCTCCTCTCGCACCAGCCTCCAGGGCAGCCCTGCCTTCACAGACCTCCTCCCACACCAGCCTCCAGGGCACCCTCCCTTCACAGACCTCCTCCCACACCAGCATTCAGGGCACCCTCCCTTCACAGACCTCTCCCACACAAGCCTCCAGGCCACCCTCCCTTCACAGACCTCCTCCCGCACCAGCCTCCAGGGCAGCCCTCCCTTTACAGGTCTCTCCCGCACCAGCCTCCAGGGCAGCCCTCCTTTCACAGCCCTCCTCTCACACCAGCCCTCCCTTCACAGACCTCTCCCACACCAGCCTCCAGGGCATCCTTCCTTTCACAGACCTCCTCCCAGGCCGGCTGTGCAGGGTTTCTGCGGGTGATTAGTGCACGGGATTGCACGTGGGCAAGCGTGCAGGAAGTGACGGATGCTTCACCTTGTATCACCACCAGGCCTTAATGGTTCATCTGTTTGAAGGTCGTCATACCGTAGTGACGTAATGACGTATACATAGCACGCCCATGCTGTTTTATTCAAGTTAACGTTTTACAAAAAGATGACTGAAGGGCCGCACCCACAAGCTCTGGTGATCAGTGCCCCAGAGGCTGTGGTGATCAGTGCCCCAGAGGTGCAGTGTGATCAGTACCCCAGAGGTGCAGTGTGATCAGTGGCCCAGAGGCTGTGGTGATCAGAGGCCCTGAGGTGCAGTGTGATCAGTGGCCCAGAGGTGCAGTGTGATCAGTGGCCCAGAGGTGCAGTGTGATCAGTGGCCCAGAGGTGCAGTGTGATCAGTGGCACAGAGGTGCAGTGTGATCAGTGCCTAGAGGTGCAGTGTGATCAGTGGCCCAGAGGTGCAGTGTGATCAGTGCCCCAGAGGTGCAGTGTGATCAGTGGCCCAGAGGTGCAGTGTGATCAGTACCTAGAGGTGCAGTGTGATCAGTGGCCCAGAGGTGCAGTGTGATCAGTGGCCCAGAGGTGCAGTGTGATCAGTGGCCCAGAGGTGCAGTGTGATCAGTGGCCCAGAGGTGCAGTGCGATCAGTGCCCCAGAGGTGCCGTGCGATCAGTGCCCAGAGGTGCAGTGTGATCAGTGCCCCAGAGGTGCAGTGTGATCAGTGCCCCAGAGGTGCAGTGTGATCAGTGCCCCAGAGGTGCAGTGTGATCAGTGCCCAGAGGTGCAGTGTGATCAGTGCCCAGAGGTGCAGTGTGATCAGTGCCTCAGAGGTGCAGTGTGATCAGTGCCCCAGAGGTCCAGTGTGATCAGTGCCCCAGAGGTCCAGTGTGATCAGTGACCCAGAGGCGCAGTGTGATCACTGGAGAGCTGCCCACAGTGGTCCTGGGACGGCAGGGCCAGGCCAGGGTTTCAGCCTCGCCATTGGCTCTGTGGATATAATGAAAGCATGGAGGGGCTCAGACCCCAGTTACCAAGGTGGAGTGAACCGGAGGTAATCAAACCAGGGAGCGAGGCCTCTTGTAATCTGTGGCTGCCATCGGAGCTTTGTGAGGGAACCAAAGAGTCTCCTGTAACCTAACCCAGGGTAAAGTAGTAAAACTCATCACCTTTGGTAATCTAATGTGGGGTGAGTGATCTGAGTAATCTCCTGTAACCTAACCCAGGGTAAAGTAGTAAAACTCATCACCTTTGGTAATCTAATGCGGGGTGAGTGATCTGAGTAATCTCCTGTAACCTAACAAGGGTAAAGTAGTAAGAGTAATCACCTTTGGTAATCTAATGTGGGGTGAGTGATTTGAGTAATCTCCTGTAACCTAACGAGGGTAAAGTAGTAAGAGTAATCACTGTGGTAATCTAATGCGGGGTGAGTGATCTGAGTAATCTCCTGTAACCTAACGAGGGTAAAGTAGTAAGAGTCATCACCTTTTGTAATCTAATGCGGGGTGAGTAATCGGAGTAATCTCCTGTAACCTAACAAGGGTAAGGCAGTAAGAGTCATCACCTTTGGTAATCTAATGCGGGGGGAGTAATCTGAGTAATCTCCTGTAACCTAACGAGGGTAAAGTAGTAAGAGTCATCACCTTGTGTAATCTAATGCGGGGGGAGTAATCTGAGTAATCTCCTGTAGCCTAACGAGGGTAAAGTAGTAAGAGTCATCACCTTTGGTAAGCTAATGCGGGGGAAGTGATTTGAGTAATCTCCTGTAACCTATCGAGAGTAAAGTTGTAAGAGTCATCACCTTTGGTAATCTAATGCGGGGTGAATAATCTGAGTCATCTCCTGTAACCTAACGAGGGTAAAGTAGTAAGAGTAATCACCTTTGGTAATCTAATGCGGGGTGAGTGTTCTGAGTAATCTCCTGTAACCTAACGAGGGTAAAGTAGTAAGAGTAATCACCTTTGGTAATCTAATGCGGGGTGAGTGATCTGAGTAATCTCCTGTAACCTAACGAGGGTAAAGTAGTAAGAGTAATCACCTTTGGTAAGCTAATGCGGTGTGAGTAATCTCCTGTAACGTAACAAGGGTAAAGTAGTAAGAGTCATCACCTTTGGTAATCTAATGGAGGGCGAGCTGTCTAAGTAATCTCCTGTAATTTAACCCAGGGTAAAGTAGTAAGACTCATCACCTTCGGTAATCTGATGGAGGGAGAGTAATCTGAGTAACCTCCTGTAAACTAACGAGGGTAAAGTAGTAAGAGTCATCATCTTTGGTAATCTAATGCGGGGTGAGTAATCTGAGTAATCTCCTGTAACCTAACGAGGGTAATGTAGTAAGAGTAATCACCTTTGGTAATCTAATGCGGGGTGAGTAATCTGAGTAATCTCCTGTAACCTAACAAGGGTAAGGCAGTAAGAGTCATCACCTTTGGTAATCTAATGCGGGGGGAGTAATCTGAGTAATCTCCTGTAACCTAACGAGGGTAAAGTAGTAAGAGTCATCACCTTTTGTAATCTAATGCGGGGGGAGTAATCAAAGTAATCTCCTGTAACCTAACGAGGGTAAAGTAGTAAGAGTCATCACCTTTGGTAATCTAATGCGGGGTGAGTGTTCTGAGTAATCTTCTGTAACCTAACGAGGGTAAAGTAGTAAGAGTAATCACCTTTGGTAATCTAATGCGGGGTGAGTGATCTGAGTAATCTCTTGTAACCTAACGAGGGTAAAGTAGTAAGAGTAATCACCTTTGATAAACTAATGCGGGGTGAGTAATCTCCTGTAACCTAACGAGGGTAAAGTAGTAAGGGTAATCACCTTTGGTAATCTAATGCGGGGTGAGTGATCTGAGTAATGTCCTGTAACCTAACGAGGGTAAAGTAGTAAGAGTAATCACCTTTGGTAAACTAATGCGGGGTGAGTGATCTGAGTAATCTCCTGTAACCTAACCCAAGGTAATGTAGTAGGAGTAATCACTTTGGTAATCTAATGGAGGGTGAGTTGTCTAAGTAATCTCCTGTAACTTAACCCAGGGTAAAGTAGTAAGACTCATCACCTTCGGTAATCTGATGGAGGGAGAGTAATCGGAGTAATCTCCTGTAAACTAACGAGGGTAAAGTAGTAAGAGTCATCACCTTTGGTAATCTAATGCGGGGTGAGTAATCTGAGTAATCTCCTGTAACCTAATGAGGGTAATGTAGTAAGAGTAATCACCTTTAGTAATCTAATGCGGGCTGAGTGATCGGAGTATTCTCCTGTAACCTAACGAGGGTAAAGTAGTAAGAGTCATCGCCTTTGGTAATCTAATGCAGGGTGAGTGATCTGAGTAATCTTCTGTAACCTAACAAGGGTAAAATAGTAAGAGTAATCACCTTTGGTAAGCTAATGCGGTGTGAGTAATCTCCTGTAACCTAACAAGGGTAAAGTAGTAAGAGTCATCACCTTTGGTAATCTAATGGAGGGCGAGCTGTCTAAGTAATCTCCTGTAATTTAACCCAGGGTAAAGTAGTAAGACTCATCACCTTCGGTAATCTGATGGAGGGAGAGTAATCTGAATAACCTCCTGTAAACTAACGAGGGTAAAGTAGTAAGAGTCATCACCTTTGGTAAGCTAATGCAGGGGAAGTGATCTGAGTAATCTCCTGTAACCTATCGAGAGTAAAGTTGTAAGAGTCATCACCTTTGGTAATCTAATGCGGGGTGAATAATCTGAGTCATCTCCTGTAACCTAACGAGGGTAAAGTAGTAAGAGTAATCACCTTTGGTAATCTAATGCGGGGTGAGTGTTCTGAGTAATCTCCTGTAACCTAACGAGGGTAAAGTAGTAAGAGTAATCACCTTTGGTAATCTAATGCGGGGTGAGTGATCTGAGTAATCTCTTGTAACCTAACGAGGGTAAAGTAGTAAGAGTAATCACCTTTGATAAGCTAATGCGGGGTGAGTAATCTCCTGTAACCTAACGAGGGTAAAGTAGTAAGGGTAATCACCTTTGGTAATCTAATGCGAGGTGAGTGATCTGAGTAATCTCCTGTAACCTAACCAGGGTAAAGTAGTAAGAGTAATCACCTTTGGTAATCTAATGCGGGGTGAGGGATCTGAGTAATCTCTTGTAACCTAACGAGGGTAAAGTAGTAAGAGTAATCACCTTTGATAAACTAATGCGGGGTGAGTAATCTCCTGTAACCTAACGAGGGTAAAGTAGTAAGGGTAATCACCTTTGGTAATCTAATGCGGGGTGAGTGATCTGAGTAATCTCCTGTAACCTAACCAGGGTAAAGTAGTAAGAGTAATCACCTTTGGTAATCTAATGCGGGGTGAGTGATCTGAGTAATCTCTTGTAACCTAACGAGGGTAAAGTAGTAAGAGTAATCACCTTTGATAAGCTAATGCGGGGTGAGTAATCTCCTGTAACCTAACGAGGGTAAAGTAGTAAGAGTAATCACCTTTGGTAATCTAATGCGGTGTGAGTAATCTCCTGTAACCTAACAAGGGTAAAGTAGGTATGTTATGTTATGGTAGCTTATATAGCGCATGGCTACCCCAGCAACGGGGCGTCCCAGCGCTTGCAGACAACCAGGTACACAGCAGCCAAACCAGGTGTAGGGAGAGCTCCAGAAAGTCGGGTCTAAAGAATGGAAAATAGCCAGGTCTTAATTTTCTTTCTGAAAGCCAAAGTAGTAAGAGTCATCACCTTTGGTAATCTAATGGAGGGCGAGCTGTCTAAGTAATCTCCTGTAACTTAACCCAGGGTAAAGTAGTAAGACTCATCACCTTCGGTAATCTGATGGAGGGAGAGTAATCTGAGTAATCTCCTGTAAACTAACGAGGGTAAAGTAGTAAGAGTCATCACCTTTGATAATCTAATGCGGGGTGAGTAATCTGAGTAATCTCCTGTAACCTAACGAGGGTAATGTAGTAAGAGTAATCACCTTTGGTAATCTAATGCGGGCTGAGTGATCTGAGTATTCTCCTGTAACCTAACGAGGGTAAAGTAGTAAAAGTCATCACCTTTGGTAATCTAATGCGGGGTGAGTGATCTGAGTAATCTTCTGTAACCTAAGAAGGGTAAAATAGTAAGAGTAATCACCTTTGGTAAGCTAATGCGGTGTGAGTAATCTCCTGTAACCTAACGAGGGTAAAGTAGTAAGAGTAATCACCTTTGGTAATCTAATGCGGGGTGAGTGATCTGAGTAATCTCCTGTAACCTAACAAGGGTAAAGTAGTAAGAGTAATCACCTTTGGTAAGCTAATGCGGGGTGAGTAATCTCCTGTAACCTAACGAGGGTAAAGTAGTAAGAGTAATCTAATGCAGGGTGAGTGATCTGAGTAATCTCCTGTAACCTAACGAGGGTAAAGTAGTAAGAGTCATCGCCTTTGGTAATCTAATGCGGGGTGAGTGATCTGAGTAATCTCCTGTAACCTAACAAGGGTAAAGTAGTAAGAGTAATCACCTTTGATAATCTGATGGAGGTTGAGCAGTCTGAGTAATTTAATCTAATGCAGAAAATACTCATTTCCTTCTGTAATCCATTGCAAGGTGCAGACCTGGAGTATTCGTCTCATGTAATGCGCGGTAAAGAATGAGAATCATAAGGGTCAGGCATGCGACTATTCATCTGTAATCAAATACTGGGTCCTTTAGTACAAATAATCGCATTCTGTGATCGAGCGCGGGTTCAAGAAGCCCCAGGCTTTTGCTTTGTTATTATAACATAACCATCATACGTGTTGGAGCCGGCCTCGTGGCGTGGTCCTGTTCCCCCTCGCTAAGCCGCACGAGGTCCCATGCACCTCGGGGCTCCTCCATCTTGGATTATACGTCATTCCATGTGACCACCTACGTGACCCTGCTCTACCCGGCCTCGGTCCCAGCGAGGCCCGACATCGAGGCGCCAACCCCTGGCCCGGGGGATACCACGTGAGCCCTTCCCACTCCCGGCGGAGGGCAGTATCGATGGGACCCCCAACCGTCCTTCCACACCTAGGTGCGATCGCCCCACAGCTCTCTGGGGCCTGGTGCCTCTCCTGCTAGGTGTCTGGCCGCGCCCTACCCGGCCTCTCCGCCCTCCTGGGCGCAAGGGTCCGGACATCAAAGGGCTCCAGACCTATATCTGGGGCGACCCGGCAACAAGACGACAGTTGTATCCCGGAGTCAAGAGCCCTGCTGATCGGATCGCGGCTGACCCTACGGAGAAAGACTCTTCCTGAAACCACACTCTGAGCCCTGCTGACGACGTCGCGGCTCCATCGTGCTTACAAGACCTTCATGAACCCTTGGGGCCCTGCTGACGCTGTCGTGGCCCGACCTTGCTGAAACGTACCATCAGAGCCCAGCTGACCTCGTCGCGGCTCGACCGAAGCGGACCTACCACCGGAGCCCTGCTGACTGTGTCGCGGCTCGACCCTAGCGGAACTACCACCCGAGCCCTGCTGACGCCGTCGCGGCTCTCCCCGTCCGAGCCGCTCTGAGACCAGCACCCCAGGTCTGGCGCAGAGCCTTCCCGTACCTTGCCGGTACTAAGACTGTCCCGCTACCCTATCCCTCCAAAGACATTGAGACTCTTATTGGACCACTCGATCCCACTGTAAATATTGAACGTGCTCCTTTTTATATAAAGAACCAAGATAAGCAACTGATACGGAGTCCTGTGTGGTGGTGTTACTGGGCCTAGTACGATCATAGGAGAAGGACCTCTCCTAGGAGGCTTCTCAGCGGCGCTCGGCTATAACTTTGCGGTAGGAAGGTGCCCCGGAGTAGTCCCCCCGACTCCCCGGTGGTCCTCCCTCCAACATTTGGTGGCCAGCGACGGGATCCGAGCCAGACGCAATCGTACAGGCAAGTAACGCACCCACGACCTAACCAGACGGAAAAAGAAAAAGGGAACCATGGACGGCCAAGAAGCAACCATGGCCGCAACCTTCCAGCTGGAAAAACTGGAAGAATACACCCACAAAGAACTAAAACAATTCTGCAAGGACAAAGGGATCCCAACCACAGGATTGGGCACCAAGGAAGAAATGCAGAAAGCCCTGAAAGCCTGGGCAGAAGCCGAGGCCACCCCACCCCGCACCGAAGGGACCTCGGCCCGGGACGAAAACCTGCCGACCACAACCCTGACAGATGGGGGGCGAGGCATCCCCGAAACCAGCCTATCCCACGAGGAAATGCGAGAACGGGAGAGGGTCCGGACACATGAAATGGACCTCGCACGACTCCGGCTGGACGGTGAGCTCCTACTGGCAGAGAAGAAAATAGCCTTGGAGCAACTACGGCTGCAAGAGGAGATCGAAGAAAAGAAACGGCATCGGGAACGCGAGGAGGGACGGCTAACCCTAGAGCACGAGAGGAGCCTCAAAGAACTGGAGCTGAAATCCAAAACGGGGGAGACCGGCACCCCCGGGGCCCGGGACGCTCTGCCACTGACCGAGCCAAAGGTTCATATCCCCAAGGATGTCGTCAAGGAATACTACAAGAACGACGACATCCAGCAGTGGTTCTGAGCCTACGAGGTAGCCATGACCTCCCATCGGGTACCCCGGAAGGATTGGGGTGCCGGCCTATGGGGGAGGTTCCTCAGCGAGGGCCGTGATACCCTGCTGCAACTCCCCGACGCAGTGATGACCTCCTACGACCACATGAAAGAAGCCCTACTCACCCGCTACGGACTATCGGCCGAGATGTACCGGCAGCGCTTCCGGGACTGCAAGAAGCTCCCCGGTACCACATGGGTCGAGTACATGGACTTCTTCAGCCGGGCCTTTGAAGGGTGGATAAAAGGGAGCAAGGTCACCTCATACAATGAACTGTTCGACCTCATTGTCTGGGAGCACCTCGCCAACAACTGTTTTGTGGAACTAAGGCAACACCTCCTGGACAGTAAGCTGACCGAGCCCCGGAAGCTCGCCGCCGAAGCAGACCGATCGGTCAACACCCGGGTCCCCCGGAACCCCGTGGGGGACTACCAACGGAGTACCACGGGACCTCCTCGCCAGCGGGGCGGAGGAGGGGGGTCCCACCGCAGTCGAGAATTCCCAGCCGGACCGCCCAGAAGCCCGCCACGAGGCCAAACCGCCAACGCCACGTCCCCGACCATGGGCCGAAGGGGGACCCCCATCGCCCGGCCTGGACCCCGACCACCAGTGACCTGCTTCGGCTGCCAACAGACCGGCCACTATGCGAGCGACCCGGCCTGCCCCGTGAACCGACGGAACGGGACCGCTGGGCCCCCTCCCCGACAAATAGCCGCCGCAGTCCTGGGGGAAGGAGAGGACGGGGAGGAAAACCGCGACGACGGATCCCCCGAGTGGGAACCGGCTGCCATGTCGCTCGTATGCCTGGGCTCCCGAGAAATGGTACCCCGAGCGGCCATCCCAAGCAACACCCAGAAGTACCAGCAGTGGGTCACCATCAATGGACGACGGGCCGAAGCCCTCCGGGACACTGGGGCCAGCGTGACCGCTGTCCGCTGCCACCTAGTGACCCCCGAGCAAATCCTGCCGCATGTCCTATGCCCTGTCCGGACCGCGGACAACACCGAAAGCATGTGCCGGATGGCCAGGATCCCCTTCGAGTGGGGAGGAGTGTCCGGCACCCTAAAAGTGACTGTCCGCGACGACGCCCCCGTGGACTGCCTCCTGGGGAATGACCTAGAGAGCTCCCCCTGGGCCCAGGTGGAGCGCCGAGAGCATCTGGGGATGCTAGGGCTGCCCGAGTGGGCCTGCGCCACCACCCGGTCCATGACCGCCCAACCAGCCACTGCCGCGGCCACCGACAAGCCTACGGGCCCAGAACTATCACCCTCCTCCGGCACGGAGGAACCCGATGATGAGGCCGGGCCATCCGAACTTTCTCCCGACGAGGCCGCCTCCCTCAGCGAGATCCCCGAGCTGGCCCAGTGGCGCCACGATGGGGGCCCCACCCGTGAACAATTCCAGCAGGAACAGAAGGCCTACCCATCCCTCGAGGGGGCCCGACAGCAAGCAGCCGCCCAGGCCTCGGGGGACCCCACGGGAACCCACTGGGTCTATTGGGACAATGACCTACTATATAGCGAACAGAAGGTTGCCGAACTGGGAGCCGGCCGGGTGTTGGTGGTTCCCCTCCGGTTCCGGGAGTTCCTCCTGAACCTGGCGCATGACGTGCCCCTCGCCGGACACCTCGGGCGGGACAAGACTTACAGCCGCCTGGTGACCCATTTCTATTGGCCCCGAATGCGGAGGGACGTGGACCACCACTGCCGGTCCTGCCAGACCTGCCAGGCTAGCGGGAAGACTGGGGGTCGAGTTAAAGCCCCCCTCCAACCATTTCCAGCCGTCCACACCCCGTTCCAACTAGTGGAGATCGACATCGTGGGACCCCTCGACCCCCGAACCGCCCTGGGACACCGCTTCATCCTGGTACTGGTCGACCACGCCACCCGATACCCCGAGGCCATCCCACTCCGCACTGTGACAGCTCCAGTGGTGGGCCGGGCCCTGATGGGCATCTTCTCCAGGGTGGGGTTCCCCCGAGAAGTGGTGAGCGACAGGGGTACGAACTTTATTTCAAGGTACATGAGATCACTCTGGCAACAATGTGGGGTCACCTACAGATTCACCACCCCTTACCACCCCCAAGGGAACGGACTGGTCGAGCGGTTCCACAGAACCCTAAAAGGGATGATCAAGGGCCTGGAAGAGCCCCTGAGGAGGAGGTGGGATGTCCTGCTGCCCTGCCTCCTGTTCGCCCATCGAGAGGTGCCACAGAAATCCCTGGGCTTCAGCCCCTTCGAACTATTGTATGGGCACCCCGTCCGAGGGCCCCTCATCCTGGTCAAGGAGGGCTGGGAGGCGAACGTCCAAGATGCCCCCCCCCCCCCCCGACGTCTACCGGTACCTCCTGACCCTGGGGAACCAGACTCGGAAGTTCCGGGCCCTGGCAGAAGCCAACCTCGAAGCCAGTCAAGAAGACATGAAGCGCTGGTATGACGCAAATGCCTCGACCATCGAGTTCGAGCCGGGCCAGCAAGTCTGGGTCATGTCCCCCGTGGACCCCTGCGCCCTGCAGGACAAGTGGACCGGGCCCTTCAAGGTGGTTGAGAGGAAGAGCCCCGTCACCTACCTGGTCGACATGGAGTCCCCGAGGAACCCCCTCCGGGTCCTACACGCCAACCGGCTCAAGCCCCACTTTGCCCGAACTGAACTAAGCCTGCTGCTGGCTACTGACGATGGGGACGAAAGCGACTCCGAGCCCCTACCAGACCTCCTGGGGTCCTCGGGCCAAGACGGCTCCTTGGAAGGCGTCCACCTCTCCGCCACGCTGACCCCAGAACAGCGCCAGGTCTGCCGGAAGCTGCTGCAACCCTTCGCTGCCCTCTTCTCTCTCACACCCGGGGTGACCCCCTGGTGCGTCCACGACGTGGATACCGGGGACAGCCCCCCTGTGCGACACCGCGCCTACAGAGTACCTGACCGAGTCCGAGCCTGCATACAGACCGAGGTCGCCAAGATGCTCGCCCTCGGAGTCATCGAGCCCTCAGACAGCCCGTGGGCCAGCCCGGTGGTTTTGGTGCCGAAGGCCGCCGCCCCCGGCACTTCTCCGGTACTCAGATTTTGTGTAGACTACCGGGGCCTGAACGCAGTCACCAAGACCGATGCCCACCCCCTGCCACGGGCAGACAAACTGATCTATCGCTTGGGGGCCGCCCGCTACCTAAGCACCTTTGATCTCACCGCTGGGTACTGGCAGATCAAGCTCACTCCCGGCGCCCAGGAACGATCCGCCTTTTCCACCCCCGATGGGCACTACCACTTTCGGGTGATGCCCTTCAGTATGAAGAACGCCCCAGCGACCTTTCAGAGGCTGGTGAACAAGGTCCTGGCCGGGCTAGAAGCCTTCAGCGCGGCCTACCTCGACGACATTGCAGTCTTCAGCGACCATTGGGCCGCGCACCTAGGACACCTCGGAGAAGTCCTGGCCGCTCTCCAAAGGGCCGGGCTCACAATTAAGGCAAGCAAGTGCCAGATCGGTCAAGGATCTGTGACCTATCTGGGCCACCAGGTGGGGAGTGGCCAGGTAGCGCACCTCCAGTTAAAGGTCGATGCCATCCAGGCGTGGGAACCCCCCGCAACCCAAACCGCTGTCCGGGCCTTCTTAGGTCTCACAGGCTACTACCGGCGATTTATTAAAGATTATGGCAGCATTGTGGGCCCCCTTACGGAGCTCACTTCCAAGAAACAGCCCAAGGTGGTGCACTGGACGCCCCGCTGTCAGGCCGCTTTTGAAGCCCTCAAGGCGGCCATGTGTGCTGCCCCTGTGCTACAGGCCCCTGACTACAGCAAGGAGGTTGTGGTGCAGACCGACGCATCAGAGTACGGGGTCGGGCCGGTCCTCTCCCAGATGGACGCCGAGGGCCTCGACCGACCTGTGGCCTTTATCAGCCGCCGACTGCTGCCACGAGAACAGAGGTGGAGCACCATCGAGCGGGAGGCCTTCGCTGTGGTATGGGCTCTCAAGAAGCTCCGGCCCTACCTTTTCGGCACCCACTTCAGCGTCCAGACTGACCACCGGCCCTTGCGGTGGCTCATGCAAATGCGGGGCGAGAACCCCAAGTTGTTGCGATGGTCTATCTCGCTGCAAGGGATGGACTTCACCGTGGAACACCGGCCCGGCAACGACCACGCCAATGCTGACGGCCTGTCCAGATTCTTCCGCCTCGGCGAGGAGAACCCCCAAGGAGATGGGTGACTCTCCCTGCCTTCAGCTGGGGGGGAAGCGTGTTGGAGCCGGCCTCGTTCCCCCTCGCTAAGCCGCACGAGGTCCCATGCACCTCGGGGCTCCTCCATCTTGGATTATACGTCACTCCACGTGACCACCTACGTGACCCTGCTCTACCCGGCCTCGGTCCCAGCGAGGCCCGACATCGAGGCGCCAACCCCTGGCCCGGGGGATACCACGTGAGCCCTTCCCACTCCCGGCGGAGGGCAGTATTGATGGGACCCCCAACCGTCCTTCCACACCTAGGTGCGATCGCCCCACAGCTCTCTGGGGCCTGGCGCCTCTCCTGCTGGGTGTCTGGCTGCGCCCTACCCGGCCTCTCCGCCCTCCTGGGCGCAAGGGTCCGGACATCGAAGGGCTCCAGACCTATATCTGGGGCGACCCGGCAACAAGACGACAGTTGTATCCCGGAGTCAAGAGCCCTGCTGATCGGATCGCGGCTGACCCTACGGAGAAAGACTCTTCCTGAAACCACACTCTGAGCCCTGCTGACCACGTCGCGGCTCCATCTTGCTTACAAGACCTTCACGAACCCTTGGGGCCCTGCTGACGCTGTCGTGGCCCGACCTTGCTGAAACGTACCATCAGAGCCTAGCTGACCTCGTCGCGGCTTGACCGAAGCGGACCTACCACCGGAGCCCTGCTGACTGTGTCGCGGCTCGACCCTAGCGGAACTACCACCCGAGCCCTGCTGACGCCGTCGCGGCTCTCCCCGTCCGAGCCGCTCTGAGACCAGCACCCCAGGTCTGGCGCAGAGCCTTCCCGTACCTTGCCGGTACTAAGACTGTCCCGCTACCCTATCCCTCCAAAGACATTGAGACTCTTATTGGACCACTCGATCCCACTGTAAATATTGAACGTGCTCCTTTTTATATAAAGAACCAAGATAAGCAACTGATACGGAGTCCTGTGTGGTGGTGTTACTGGGCCTAGTACGATCATAGGAGAAGGACCTCTCCTAGGAGGCTTCTCAGCGGCGCTCGGCTATAACTTTGCGGTAGGAAGGTGCCCCGGAGTAGTCCCCCCGACTCCCCGGTGGTCCTCCCTCCAACAATACTCATCATCATTCTGCAGAGTAAAGTAATCAGAGAACTATTCTCTAGGAAAGTGAAACAAATTGAGACAAATTGAGACAGCGGCGAGAGCCTTGCCAAGCAGACGCACCCCTTCTGTGTTTGTGTTGTGAGGAAAACTTGCACTGTTGCTGCCTGTTGTCTACCTGTCTAGACTGTGTGTGTGTTAGCGTACAGAAGTTTGCACTGCTGCTGCCTGTTGTCTACCTGTCTAGACTGTGTGTGTGCCTAGAGTGTGTGTGTGTTAGCGTACAGAAGTTTGCACTGCTGCTGCCTGTTGTCTACCTATCTAGAGTGTGTGTGTGTATACAAGCTCCACTTCCGCTACCTGTACAGTATCCATGTAATGTATGTGAGGGAAGCTTGCACTGCTACTGTACCTGTCTAGTGTGTGTGTGTGTGTGTGTGTGTGTGTGTGTACTTGTCTAGTGTGTGTGTGCATGTGCACAGAAGCTTGCACTGCTGCAGCCTGCCCTATACCTGTCTAGTGAGTGTGTTGAAGCTTTCACCGCTGCTGTATGTCATGTACTTGTCTATTGTGTCTGTGTGCGTATAGAAGCTTGCACTGCTGTTGATTGTCCTGTACCTGTCTAGTGTGTGTGTAGAAGCTTGCACAGCTGCTGTATGTTATATACTTGTCTAGTGTGTGTGTGTGTGTGTGTGTGTATGCATGAGTGTGTGTAGAAGGTTGTGCTGCTGGTGACTGTCCTGTACCTGTCTAGTGTGTGAGTGCAGAAGCTTGCACTGCTGCTGAATGTTTTGTACCTGTCTAGTGTGTGTGTGTGTATAGAAGCTTGCACTGCTGCTGCCTGTTCTGTGCTTGTCTTGTGTGTGAGGGATGCTTGCACTGCTGCTGCCTGTTCTGTGCTTGTCTTGTGTGTGGGGGATGCTTGCACTGCTGCTGCCTGTTCTGTTCTTGTCTTGTGTGTAAGAGACGCTTGCATTGCTGCTGTTTGTAGTCTTCATGTACAGTACGGGTTCTGTACGTGGTCTTGCTTTGCAGATACAGCTGTTGTACTTGCTCTGTGTGTTTTTTTTTATAACCGCTCATGGTTTGATGTGCCTTCTTTAAGATTGAAGCTTGCACTGCTCCTAACACAGTTCAGTGCGTGAGAAAAGCTTGTACTGCTGTCCTGACCCTGTTCTCTTTCGGAGTGAAGCTGGTACTACTGCCTGTGCTGTGCCTCTCAGGAGTGTGCCTGAAGGAAGCTTTCACTGCTGCTGCCTGTACCTCTTCTGCATGTCCTGTATTCAGCAGTAACATGGTGTACATGCACTGCTCCAACTGTACTGTGCCTGTTCCAAGTATGAGGGAAGCTTGTTCTGCTGCTGCTGAACTATGATCGTCTCTGTACGAGTAAAGCTTGTACTCCAGATTTGCTGTACCTGATCTAAGTATGAGAGACGCTCCTACTGCTGCTGCTGAACTATGATCGCCTCTGTACGAGTGAAGCTTGTATTCCAGATTTGCTGTACCTGATCGAAGTATGAGGGAAGCTCATACTGCTGCTGCTGAACTATGATCGTCTCTGTACGAGTGAAGCTTGTATAACAGATTTGCTGTTCCTGATCTAAGTATGAGGGAAGCTCATACTGCTGCTGCTGAACTATGATCGCCTCTGTACGAGTGAAGCTTGTATTCCAGATTTGCTGTACCTGATCTAAGTATGAGGGAGGCTCGTACTGCTGCTGCTGAACTATGATCGTCTCTGTACGAGTGAAGCTTGTACTCCAGATTTGCTGTATCTGATCTAAATATGAGGGAAGCTCGTACTGCTGCTGCTGAACTATGATTGTCTCGGCACGAGTGAAGCTTGTACTCCAGATTTGCTGTTCCTGATCTAAGTATGAGGGGAGCTCGTACTGCTGCTGCTGAACTATGATTACCAGTGTAAGAGTGAAGCTTGTACTGCCACTGCTGTATGGTACCTGTTCCGAGTATAAGAGAAGCTCATACTGCTGAACTAAGATCGTCTCTGTATGATTGAAGCTTGTACTCCAGATTTGCTGTACCTGATCTCAGTATGAGGGAAGCTCGTACTGCTGCTGCTGAACTATGATTACCAGTGTAAGAGTGAAGCTTGCACTGCCACTGGTGTACGGTACATGTTCCGAGTATGAGAGAAGGTTGTTCTCCTGCTGCTGAACTATGATCACCTCTGTACGAGTGAAGCTGGTACTGCAGAGTCGAGTACAAGAGAAGCTCGTTCTGCTCCTGAACTATGATCGTCTCTGTATGAGAGAAGCTTGTACTGCCACTAGTGTTCGGTACCGGTTCCAAGTATGAGGAAAGCTTGTTCTGCTGCTGCTGTACTATGATCGTCTGTATGAGTGAAGCTTGTACTCTAGATGTGTTGTACCTGTCCAGAGTACAAGGGAAGTTTGTACTGCTGCTGCTGTACTATGATCGTCTCTGTGTGAGTGAAGCTTGAGACACAGTTTCCTCTGTCCTAAGCCAGGCCATTGGCTCTGTCACTACTTGTTCCTGTTTGCATCAGAGCATGTGACTAACTCTGTCACCCGCGCATGTGCTTTGTCTGTGTGCATGTGTGTACATGGAGGGGGGATTGGGGCTGAGTTAAGAGTGCACAAGTGAGGGGGGTGAAGGGATCACTTCAGTGGGCTCTGGTGGGCAGTGGGGGAGACTCTGTTGGTGACTCTGTTATCACCAGGTTACCGCCCCGGGTGATAGTGCCCTCTGGCTAGACTCACACGTCCTCAGTGCTAGGATACCCTCCAGTGTGATTGTGCGCTCTGGCCAGACTCACACCTGCCCAGTGCCAGGATACCATCCCGGGCGATAGTGCACTCCGGCTAAACTCACACCTGCTCAGCGCTAGGATACCCTCCCGGGTGATGGTGCGCTCTGGCTAGACTCACACCTACACAGCCCAGGATACCCTCCCGGGCGACAGTGCGCTCTGGATAGACTCACACCTGCTCAGCACCAGGATACCCTACCGGGCGATAGTGCGCTCTGGCTAGACTCACACCTGCTCAGCGCCAGGATACCCTCCCGGGCGATAGTGCGCTCTGGCTAGACTCACACCTGCTCAGCGCCAGGATACCCTCCCGGGCGATAGTGCACTCTGGCTAGACTCACACCTGCTCAGCGCTAGGATACCCTCCCGGGTGATAGTGCGCTCTGGCCAGACTCACACCTGCTCAGTGCCAGGATACCCTCCCGGGTGATGGTGCGCTCTGGCTAGACTGACACCTTCTCAGCGCTAGGATACCCTCACGGGTGATAGTGCGCTCTGGCTAGACTCACACCTGCTCAGCGCCAGGATACCCTCCTGGGTGATAGTGCGCTCTGGCTAGACTCACACCTGCTCGGCGATAGGATACCCTCCCGGGTGATGGTGCGCTCTGGCCAGACTCACACCTGCTCAGCGCTAGGATACCCTCCCGGGTGATGGTGCGCTCTGGCTAGACTCACACCTGCTCAGCCGAGGATACCCTCCCGTGTGATAGTGCGCTCTGGCTAGACTCACACCTGCTCAGCACCAGGATATTCTCCCGGGTGAAGTGCGTTCTGGCTAGACTCACACCTGCTCAGCGCCAGGACACCCTCCTGGATGTTAGTGCGCTCTGGCCAGACTCACACCTGCTCAGCGCTAGGATTCCCTCCTGGGTGATAGTGCGCTCCGGCTAGACTCACACCTGCTTGGCGCTAGGATACCCTTCCGGGTGATGGTGCGCTCTGGCTAGACTCACACCTGCTCAGCGCTAGGATACCCTCCGGGTGATAGTGCGCTCTGGCTAGACTCACACCTGCACAGCCCAGGATACCCTCCCGGGTGATAGTGCGCTCTGGCCAGACTCACACCTGCTCAATGCTAGGATACCCTCCCGGGTGTTAGTGCGCTCTGGCTAGACTCACACATTCTCAGCGCTAGGATACTCTCCATGGTGATAGTGCACTCTGGCTAGACTCACACCTGCTCAGCACTAGGATACCCTCCCGGGTGATGGTGCGCTCTGGCTAGACTCACACCTGTTCAGAGCCAGGACACCCTCCCGGGCGATAGTGCGCTCCGGCTAGACTCACACCTGCTCGGCGCCAGGATACCCTCCCGGGTGATGGTGCGCTCCGGCTAGACTCACACCTACTCGGCGCCAGGATACCCTCCGGGGCGATAGTGCCCTCTGGCCAGAGTCACACCTGCTCAGCACCAGGATACCCTACCGGGCGATAGTGCGCTCTGGCTAGACTCACACCTGCTCAGCGCTAGGATACCCTCCCGGGCGACAGTGCGCTCTGGCTAGACTCACACCTGCTCAGCCCCAGGATACCCTACCGGACGATAGTGCGCTCTGGCTAGACTCACACCTGCTCAGCGCCAGGATACCCTCCCGGGCGATAGTGCACTCTGGCTAGACTCACACCTGCTCAGCGCTAGGATACCCTCCCGGGTGATGGTGCGCTCTGGCTAGACTCACACCTACACAGCCCAGGATACCCTCCCGGGCGACAGTGCGCTCTGGATAGACTCACACCTACTCAGCACCAGGATACCCTACCGGGCGATAGTGCGCTCTGGCTAGACTCACACCTGCTCAGCGCCAGGATACCCTCCCGGGCGATAGTGCGCTCTGGCTAGACTCACACCTGCTCAGCGCCAGGATACCCTCCCGGGCGATAGTGCACTCTGGCTAGACTCACACCTGCTCAGCGCTAGGATACCCTCCCGGGTGATAGTGCGCTCTGGCCAGACTCACACCTGCTCAGTGCCAGGATACCCTCCCGGGTGATGGTGCGCTCTGGCTAGACTGACACCTTCTCAGCGCTAGGATACCCTCACGGGTGATAGTGCGCTCTGGCTAGACTCACACCTGCTCAGCGCCAGGATACCCTCCTGGGTGATAGTGCGCTCTGGCTAGACTCACACCTGCTCGGCGATAGGATACCCTCCCGGGTGATGGTGCGCTCTGGCCAGACTCACACCTGCTCAGCGCTAGGATACCCTCCCGGGTGATGGTGCGCTCTGGCTAGACTCACACCTGCTCAGCCGAGGATACCCTCCCGTGTGATAGTGCGCTCTGGCTAGATTCACACCTGCTCAGCACCAGGATATTCTCCCGGGTGAAGTGCGTTCTGGCTAGACTCACACCTGCTCAGCGCCAGGACACCCTCCTGGATGTTAGTGCGCTCTGGCCAGACTCACACCTGCTCAGCGCTAGGATTCCCTCCTGGGTGATAGTGCGCTCCGGCTAGACTCACACCTGCTTGGCGCTAGGATACCCTTCCGGGTGATGGTGCGCTCTGGCTAGACTCACACCTGCTCAGCGCTAGGATACCCTCCGGGTGATAGTGCGCTCTGGCTAGACTCACACCTGCACAGCCCAGGATACCCTCCCGGGTGATAGTGCGCTCTGGCCAGACTCACACCTGCTCAATGCTAGGATACCCTCCCGGGTGTTAGTGCGCTCTGGCTAGACTCACACATTCTCAGCGCTAGGATACTCTCCATGGTGATAGTGCACTCTGGCTAGACTCACACCTGCTCAGCACTAGGATACCCTCCCGGGTGATGGTGCGCTCTGGCTAGACTCACACCTGTTCAGAGCCAGGACACCCTCCCGGGCGATAGTGCGCTCCGGCTAGACTCACACCTGCTCGGCGCCAGGATACCCTCCCGGGTGATGGTGCGCTCCGGCTAGACTCACACCTACTCGGCGCCAGGATACCCTCCGGGGCGATAGTGCCCTCTGGCCAGAGTCACACCTGCTCAGCACCAGGATACCCTACCGGGCGATAGTGCGCTCTGGCTAGACTCACACCTGCTCAGCGCTAGGATACCCTCCCGGGCGACAGTGCGCTCTGGCTAGACTCACACCTGCTCAGCCCCAGGATACCCTACCGGACGATAGTGCGCTCTGGCTAGACTCACACCTGCTCAGCGCCAGGATACCCTCCCGGGCGATAGTGCACTCTGGCTAGACTCACACCTGCTAAGCGCTAGGATACCCTACCGGGCGATAGTGCGCTCTGGCCAGACTCACACCTGCTCAGCGCTAGGATACCCTCCCGGGTGATGGTGCGCTCTGGCTATACTCACACCTGCTCAGCGCTAAGATACACTCCCGGGTGATAGTGCACTGTGCCTAGACTCACACCTGCTAAGCGCTAGGATACCCTACCGGGCGATAGTGCGCTCTGGCCAGACTCACACCTGCTCAGTGCCAGGATACCCTCCCGGGTGATGGTGTGCTCTGGCCAGACTCACACCTGCTCAGCGCTAGGATACCCTCCCGGGTGATGGTGCGCTCTGGCTATACTCACACCTGCTCAGCACTAGGATACCCTCCCGGGCGATAGTGCACTCTGCCTAGACTCACACCTGCACAGCCCAGGATACCCTCCCGGGTGTTAGTGCGCTCTGGCTAGACTCACACTTTCTCAGCGCTAGGATATGCTCCATGGTGATAGTGCGCTCTGGCTAGACTCACACCTGCTCAGCGTTACGATACCCTCCCAGCGATAGTGTGCTCTGGCTAGACCCACACCTGCTCAGCGATAGGATACCCTCCCGGGCGATAGTGCGCTCTGGCTAGACTCACACCTGCTCAGCCCAGGATACCCTCCCGGGCGATAGTGCGCTCTGGCTAGACTCACACCTGCTCAGCACCAGGATATTCTCCCGGGTGAAGTGCGTTCTGGCTAGATTCACACCTGCTCAGCGCCAGGACACCCTCCTGGATGTTAGTGCGCTCTGGCCAGACTCACACCTGCTCAGCGCTAGGATTCCCTCCCGGGTGATAGTGCACTCTGGCCAGACTCACACCTGCTCAGCACTAGGATACCCATCCCGGGTGATAGTGCGCTCTGCCTAGACTCACACCTGCACAGCCCAGGATACCCTCCCGGGTGATAGTGCGCTCTGGCCAGACTCACACCTGCTCAACGCTAGGATACCCTCCCGGGTGTTAGTGCGCTCTGGCTAGACTCACTCATTCTCAGCGCTAGGATACTCTCCATGGTGATAGTGCACTCTGGCTAGACTCACACCTGCTCAGCACTAGGATACCCTCCCGGGCGATAGTGCGCTCTGGCTAGACTCACACCTGCTCAGCACTAGGATACCCTCCCGGGTGATAGTGCGCTCTGGCTAGACTCACACCTGTTCAGTGCCAGGACACCCTCCCGGGCGATAGTGCGCTCTGGCCAGACTCACACCTGCTCAGTGCCAGGATACCCTCCCGGATGATGGTGCGCTCCGGCTAGACTCACACCTGCTCGGTGCCAGGATACCCTCCGGGGCGATAGTGCCCTCTGGCCAGAGTCACACCTGCTCAGCACCAGGATACCCTACCGGGCGATAGTGCGCTCTGGCTAGACTCACACCTGCTCAGCCCCAGGATACCCTACCGGGCGATAGTGCGCTCTGGCTAGACTCACACCTGCTCAGCGCCAGGATACCCTCCCGGGCGATGTGCACTCTGGCTAGACTCACACCTGCTAAGCGCTAGGATACCCTACCGGGCGATAGTGCGCTCTGGCCAGACTCACACCTGCTCAGTGCCAGGATACCCTCCCGGGTGATGGTGTGCTCTGGCCAGACTCACACCTGCTCAGCGCTAGGATACCCTCCCGGGTGATGGTGCGCTCTGGCTATACTCACACCTGCTCAGCACTAGGATACCCTCCCGGGCGATAGTGCACTCTGCCTAGACTCACACCTGCACAGCCCAGGATACCCTCCTGGGCGATAGTGCGCTCTGGCTAGACTCACACCTGCACAGCCCAGGATACCTTCCCGGGCGATAGTGCGCTCTGGCTAGACTCACACCTGCTCAGCGCTAGGATACCCTCCCAGGCGATAGTGCGCTCTGGCTAGACTCACACTGATCAGCGCCAGGATACCCTCCCGGGTGATAGTGCACTGCGCCTAGACTCACACTGCTCAGCGCTAGGATACCCTCCCGGGCGATAGTGTGCTCTGGCTAGACTCACACCTGCTCAGCGCTAGGATACCCTCCCGGGTGATTGTGCGCTCTGGCCAGACTCACACCTGCTCAACGCTAGGATACACTCCCAGGCGATAGTGCGCTCTGGCTAGACTCACACCTCCTCAGTGCTAGGATACCCTCCCGGCTGTTAGTGCGCTCTGGCTAGACTCACACTTTCTCAGCGCTAGGATATGCTCCATGGTGATAGTGCGCTCTGGCTAGATTCACACCTGCTCAGCCGAGGATACCCTCCCGTGTGATAGTGCGCTCTGGCTAGACTCACACCTGCTCAGCGCTAGTATACCCTCCCGGGCGATAGTGCACTCTGGCTAGACTCACACCTGTTCAGCACCAGGATACCCTTCCGGGTGATAGTGCGCTGTGGTTAGACTCACACCTGCTCAGCACTGGGATACCCTCCCGGGTGATAATGCGCTCTGGCTAGACTCGCACCTGCACAGCCCAGGATACCCTCCCGGGTGATTGTGCGCTCTTGCCAGACTCACACCTGCTCAACGCTAGGATACCCTCCCAAGCGATAGTGCGCTCTGGCTAGACTCACACCTCCTCAGCGCTAGGATACCCTCCCGGGTGTTAGTGCGCTCTGGCTAGACTCACACTTTCTCAGCGCTAGGATATGCTCCATGGTGATAGTGCGCTCTGGCTAGACTCACACCTGCTCAGCCGAGGATACCCTCCCGTGTGATAGTGCGCTGTGGTTAGACTCACACCTGCTCAGCACTAGGATACCCTCCCGGGTGACAGTGCGCTCTGGCTAGACTCACACCTGCTCAGCGCTAGGATACCCTCCGGGTGATAGTGCGCTCTGGCCAGACTCACACCTGCTCAGCGCTAGGATACCCTCCGGGTGATAGTGCACTCTGGCCAGACTCACACCTCCTCAGCGCTAGGATACCCTCCCGGGTGTTAGTGCGCTCTGGCTAGACTCACACTTTCTCAGCGCTAGGATATGCTCCATGGTGATAGTGCGCTCTGGCTAGACTCACACCTGCTCAGCCGAGGATACCCTCCCGTGTGATAGTGCGCTGTGGTTAGACTCACACCTGCTCAGCACCAGGATACCCTCCCGGTTGATAGTGCATTCTGGCTAGATTTACACCTGTTCAGTGCCAGGACACCCTCCCGGGCGATAGTGCGCTCTGGCTAGACTCACACCTGCTCAGCGCTAGTATACCCTCTGGGTGATAGTGTGCTCCGGCTAGACTCACACCTGCTCGGCGCCAGGATACCCTCCGGGGCGATAGTGCTCTCTGGCTAGACTCACATGAGCTCTGTGCTAGGATACCCTCTCGGGCGATAGTACGCTCTGGCTAGACTCACACCTGCTCGGCGCTAGGATACGCTCCCGGCCGATAGTGCGCTCTGGCTAGACTCACACCTGCTCGGCGCCAGGATACCCTCCGGGGTGATAGTGCTCTCTGGCTAGACTCACACGAGCTCAGCGCTAGGATACCCTCACGGGTGATAGTGTGCTCTGGCTAGACTCACACTTGCTCAGCACCAGGATACCCTCCCGGGCGATAGTGCGCTCTGGCTAGACTCACACCTGCTTAGCGCTAGGATACCCTCCCGGGTGATAGTGCGCTCCGGCTAGACTCACACCTGCTCGGCGCCAGGATACCCTCCTGGGTGATAGTGCGCTCTGGCTAGACTCACACCTGCTCAGCACTAGGATACCCTCCCGGGTGACAGTGCGCTCTGGCTAGACTCACACCTGCTCAGCGCTAGGATACCCCCTGGGTGATAGTGCGCTCTGGCTAGACTCACACCTGCTCAGTGCCAGGATACCCTCCCGGGTGATAGTGCGCTCCGGCTAGACTCACACCTGCTCAGCACCAGGATACCCTCCCGGGTGATAGTGCGCTCTGGCTAGACTCACACCTGCTCAGCGCTAGGATATCCTCCGGGTGATAGTGCGCTCCGGCTAGACTCACACCTGCTCAGCGCCAGGATACCCTCCGGGTGATAGTGCGCTCTGGCTAGACTCACACCTGCTTGGCGCCAGAATACCCTCCATGGTGATAGAGCGCTCTGGCTAGACTCACACCTGCTCAGCGCTAGGATACCCTCCAGGTGATAGTGTGCTGTGGCTAGACTCACACCTGCTCAGCGCTAGGATACCCTCCTGGTGATAGTGCGCTCTGGCTAGACTCACACCTGCTCAGCGCCAGGATACCCTCCCGGGCGATAGTGCGCTCTGGCTAGACTCACACCTGCTCAGCGATAGGATACCCTCACGGGTGATAGTGCGCTCTGGCTAGATTCACACCTGCTCAGCGCTAGGATATCCTCCGGGTGATAGTGTGCTCCGGCTAGACTCACACCTGCTCAGCGCTAGGATACCCTCCGGGTGATAGTGCGCTCCGGCTAGACTCACACCTGCTCGGCGCCAGGATACCCTCCGGGTGATAGTGCGCTCTGGCTAGACTCACACCTGCTTGGCGCCAGAATACCCTCCGGGGCGATAGTGCGCTCTGGCTAGACTCACACCTGCTCAGCGCTAGGATACCCTCCGGGTGATAGTGCGCTGTGGCTAGACTCACACCTGCTCAGCGCTAGGATACCCTCCTGGTGATAGTGCGCTCTGGCTAGACTCACACCTGCTCAGCGCTAGGATACCCTCCGGGTGATAGTGCGCTCCGGCTAGACTCACACCTGCTCGGCGCCAGGATACCTGTGAGAATCCGGGTTCTCTGGTTGACACAGGTAGGTACTTGTGTCAAGCAGGGAACCTTTCCTCTAGTCAGGGAAAGGGGGTACACTCTAACAATAACCCCTGCTCACCCTCTAGGTAGCTTGGCGCGAGCAGACAAGGCGTTATCTCAGGCGTAATGGTTGAGCATTTGTGAACACACACACAGTAAGTCAGCGACAACCCCACAAATGGACTCCACACTGGGATATATGCAAAAATAGTACTTTATATATAGATTCAGGTTTAACACAAGACCAGATAGCGTTTAACTGGCCCACAATACTTGGTAGCAAAAGAGTTCTTCACTTTAGCGTAGCGTCAGGGTTCTGTGCGCTTCGTTCCCTCGGTACGCTTCACACGCGTTAGAAAGAGGCTTGGGGAACGGATCTTACACGCACTGTAGGCGCTCCAAACTGGAGCGTACACCCTACGGTGCGAACAGGCATAGTACCTTTGTCTTGGGTGAGGTCATCACGAAGGTTGTGCGGGCATCAAGCGCAATGTACGGTGCCTTGTCCTCCTGGGGGTTGCGTACTACGGTACGTTAGACCTTGGGTGTGCAGGGCTCAGGGGACGGTGCGTAGGTACAGTGCTTTCAAAGCCTGTCGCGGCGTTCGTACCGTGAGATCGGCAATCCTGGATGGAAGCGCTGGATACAAGCGAACAGTACGCTCCACACAGGGGAGACGTACCGGAACACCACACGCGCCACAGCCTTCCCAAAAGCAGGGGAAAGGAGCGTACGCTGGCAGTACAGTTCTTAGGGGGGTAGAAGCAAGTACGGATCGCAGTCCTTCCGTTACGGTGCGAGCTACGGCTCGTAGGGGGCCAGATAGTCACGTTACTCAGGCCGGATGTTACCTTCCTTTGCGGTGCGAGCTACGGCTTGTAGGGCCTTAGTCACTTTGTTCGGGCCTGACAGCGGGTGCAGGCTTCCAGGGGAGTACGCTTCGATCGTCGAGGCGTACACAGCAGTTCTCTTCAGGATTACGGGGATCACGATCTCTCTCTCACGGCGGTGAAGTCCACTGGTCCTGGGACTTCGTACAGGGGGCAAGCTCGCTCACAAGCCCTTGAAGATCTTTAACACTAGTCAAATAAAAGTTTCTTGGGTCTTTTCTTCCTCTTCTTCAGCAGCAAGGCAACCACTGCAGGCCAATCCCCCAGGTCAGGGACAGTACTCCTCCTTGCAACTTTCCCGGTTCCTCCTCGTCGGACAGAGGTTTCTTCTTGGCAGGACAGGATCCAGTTTCTTAGGAGCAGGGCAAATCTTTTGTTCTCCCAGGCCAGGGGGGCCCTTGCCTAGTTCGGTCCGGTTTCTGAGCACTTTGTTGACGCGATGCAGGCTTCTTTTTTCAGGGTGCAGGGCAGAGTCATCAGACGCTCCACAGGGGGCAGAGCCAGCATTGTGGTGGCAGAGCACAGCCCTATTCAGAGTCCAGGTGTACTCCTCCCACCCATCTACCTGTCAATCTTTCTATTCACCACCAGGCTACCTAGCCCTGCCCCTCTGGGATTCCCCAGCCCTGTCACTCACACAAGCCAGACAGCAGATACACATCACGCAGAGGCGGGCTGAAATGGTTAGGCAAGCAAATGCCAACTTTCTAAAAGTGGCATTTGCAAACGCAGAATATTAAAATAAGCCTTACTAAATGATGTACCTTATAATTCTGAGTTCAGGCATACTAAACTCGATTTTCTATCATGTTCCCTGGGCCTGTTAGGATCATAGACTGTAACAATCTTAACAGCCCATTCTGGCCTATGAGAACAGGGTAGCCTTACAATAGTGAAAAACGAAAATGGCTGTAATTCACTATTAGGACATGCCACACACATCAGGGCTTGTCCTGCCTAATGTTTACAATGCACCTTGCCCTTGGGCCTACCATAGGGGTGACTAACATGAAGTTAAGGGAAGGTTTAGGGACTGGCAAGTGGGTGCACTTGCCCAGTCAGCATGACAGTACCAGACTGCACGCAGGTTCTGCAATGGCAGACCTAGACACATGTTACCAGGCCGCTTCTGTGGGTGGCACAACCAGTGCTGCGAGCCCACCAGCAGCATTTGTATTTACAAGCCCTGGCACTCCTGGTGCACTTTACTGGGGTCTGACAGTAAACCAAATAAGCCAATCATGGAACCCAACCAACATATACATTTTACATAGGGAGCACTTGCACTGTGGCACTGGTTGGCAGTGGCACAGTGCTCTGAGCGGCCAACACCATAAAAACACATGAGGCACAGCTACAAAAAGTGGAAGGGAGACTCACGCCAAGGTGCCAGGTCTAACACGTGTCCCCTCCAGCTGAAAGGTTGGGAGAACTACCCTACCCCAGGGAGTTCCTCATCACTAAGGCGGAAAAATCTGGACAGACCGTCATCATTGGCGTGTTCTGTACCAGGGGGATGTTCCACCGTGAAATCCATACCCTGTAGGGAAATGGACCACCTCAACAGTTTTCGATTCTCACCCCTCATATGCATCAACCATCTGAGGGGCCTGTGGTCTGTCTGAACCCGGAAGTGAGACCCAAACAGGTAGGGTCTTAGCTTCTTCAGTGCCCAGACCACAGCAAATGCCTCACGCTCAATAGCACTCCACCTTTGTTCCCGTGGAAGTAACCTCCTGCTAAGGAAGGCTACAGGTTGATCTAGGCCCTTCTCATTAATCTGTGAGAGAACGGCCCCCACACCATGCTCTGAAGCATCTGTTTGAACGATAAACTCTTTGGAGAAGTTGGGAGCCAAGAGCATGGGCGCCGTGCACATAGCAGCTTTCAGGGCCTCAAAAGCTTTCTGACAGGTGTCAGTCCAAATCACTTTCCTGGGTTGCTTCCTAGAAGTCAGCGCTGTCAAGGGGGCAACAATGTTGCCATACCCCTTGACAAACCTCCTGTAGTACCCGGTGAGACCTAGGAAGGCTCTCACCTCGGTCTGGGTTTTGGGCGACTCCCAATTCAGGATGGTTTCTATCTTGGGTCGAAGGGGCGCCACCTGGCCGCTCCCAACCTGGTGCCCCAAGTACACCACAGAACCCTGCCCGATCTGGCACTTACTCGCCTTGATCGTGAGGCCTGCCTTGCGCAGCGCCATCAACACTTCCCAGAGGTGGCGCAGGTGTTCTTCCCATGTGGAGCTGAACACTGCGATATCATCCAGGTAGGCTGCACTGAACGAATCCAGCCCAGCCAACACCTGGTTGACCAACCTCTGGAAGGTGGCAGGGGCATTCTTCATCCCAAAGGGCATAACCCGGAACTTGTAGTGCCCATCTGGGGTGGAGAATGCTGACCTCTCTTTGGCCCCATCGGTCAAGGCGATCTGCCAGTACTCTGGCTAGACTCACACCTGCTCAGCACCAGGATACCCTCCCGGGTGATAGTGCACTGTGCCTAGACTCACACCTGCTCAGCGCTAGGATACCCTCCCGGGTGTTAGGGCGCTCTGGCTAGACTCACACATGCTCAGCCCAGGATACCCTCCCGGGCGATGGTGCGTTCTGGCTAGAGTCACACCTGCTCAGCGCTAGGATACCCTCCCCGGTGATGGTGCGTTCTGGCTAGAGTCACACCTGCTCAGCGCTAGGATACCCTCCCCGGTGATGGTGCGCTCTACATAACATAAGAGTTGGGGGTTCCTTGAAGTGATGTAAACACTTGGCTCTCATTGGTCGGATTAGGAGTTATTTGAAGGGCTTCCTTGCCCTCCCAGCGGATAAAGTCGCCCTCTTCAGTGACTCACACTCCCGGTAGCACAGGCACCCCAGCAGGTTCATGCATAGCTGCAGATCTGCAGATCTGCAACTCAAACAAAATATTCACTGTGTGAGGAGGGGGCGGGGCCTCCTGCCAAGAAGTACCTACAAGGCGCTTTATAACCCCAACCCACGCCCTCCTAAGTGGAAGGTGTGAGACACCCGGTTCTCAAGTGCCACATGACACCTGTCCTCGCCTCGGCGCTTCTGCTGGGCGCTGTCAGAAGATGCCAACAACTAGCGCTGTGAAGCACCTACAGGCGACGAGCAGCACATTATTAAAATACTAAATAAACAAATGGGATCCCTTATTTTATCAGGCCCCCCTTTTTCAGGTTCAGGGGTAGCATCTTTATCGTGCCCGTTCAGACTGTGGCAATGCCCTCAGGGCACCCTGGCTTGACACTTCCACCGCAGGGGGCTTCGAATACCCCCTTCCACCCGCGAGGGACCGGCACAGCCTCACCCCCTCCCTGGTCTGCTCTGGTCCCCACTGGACCCCTGTGGGGTAAGGAATCATCTTCCCACTGTCTGATGTTCACTCACATGTTTTATCCCCCCCTGCTCTGGGGGGGAGGATGAACTCTGCTCTGGGCTTGGATGTGGCTGAGTGAACCGAGCCAGACAAGTCCTTCTCCAAGAGTCTCTGGGAATGTTATCTACTTCCAGAAGGCAGAGATGAACCACCTGGCATTGGGAACTTTACACCCACCCCCCCCAGCTTTACTCAGTAAAAGGAACAGTTCAACAAGCTCATGGCCTGAAAGACAGAGGGGCCTTTTACCAGTGGGGACGTCCCTCCCAGAGAGACTTCAGAACTGCAGTTCAAGCCCTGGTACTCTGGCTTCAGGGGGGTGGAATCACCCTCCTTCATGGCGTCCCATCCTGCCCCCTTCCACCGGCACCACTGCCAACCTAGCCAACAACCAACCATGGGGGATAGATCCTGGCACCCCCAGAGCCAGGGCACCATCAGACACACCCAACCGTGGGGGGTAGATCCCGGCACCCCCAGAGCCCCAGGGCACCATCAGACACAACCAACCATGGGGGGTAGATCCCGGCACCCCCAGAGCCAGGGCACCATCAGACACAACCAACCATGGGGGGTAGATCCCAGCACCCCCAGAGCCAGGGCACCATCAGACACAACCAACCATGGGGGGTAGATTCCGGCACCCCCAGAGCCAGGGCGCCATCAGACACAACCAACCATGGGGGGTAGATTCCGGCACCCCCAGAGCCAGGGCGCCATCAGACACAACCAACCATGGGGGGTAGATCCCGGCACCGCAGAGCCAGGGCACGATCAGACACACCCAACCATGGGGGGTAGATCCCGGCACACCCAGAGCCAGGGCATCATCAGACACAACCAACCATGGGGGGTAGATTCCGGCACACCCGGAGCCAGGGCACCATCAGACACACCCAACCATGGGGGTAGATCCCGGCACCGCAGAGCCAGGGCACCATCAGACACACCCAACCATGGGGGGTAGATCCCGGCACCCCCAGAGCCAGGGCACCATCAGACACAACCAACCATGGGGGGTAGATCCCGGCACCCCCAGAGCCAGGGCACCATCAGACACAACCAACCATGGGGGGTGGATCCCGGCACCCCCAGAGCCAGGGCACCATCAGACACAACCAACCATGGGGGGTAGATCCCGGCACCCCCAGAGCCAGGGCCCCATCAGACACACCCAAACATGGGGGTGTAGATCCCTGCACCCCCAGAGCCAGGGCACTATCAGACACACCCAACCATGGGGGGTAGATCCCGGCACCCCCAGAGCCAGGGCACCATCAGACACACCCAACCATGGGGGTAGATCCCAGCACCCCCAGAGCCAGGGCACCATCAGACACACCCAACCATGGGGGGTAGATCCCGGAAACCCCAGAGCCAGGGCACCATCAGACACACCCAACCATGGGGGGTAGATCCCGGCAACCCCAGAGCCAGGGCACCATCAGACACAACCAACCATGGGGGGTAGATCCCGGCATCCCCAGAGCCAGGGCACCATCAGACACAACCAACCATGGGGGTAGATCCCGGCACCCCAGAGCCAGGGCACCATCAGACACAACCAACCATGGGGGGTAGATCCCAGCAGCCCCAGAACCAGGGCCCCATCAGACACACCCAACCATGGGGGGGTAGATCCCAGCACTCCCAGAGCCAGGGCACCATCAGACACAACCAACCGTGGGGGGAAGATCCCGGCACCCCCAGACCCAGGGCACCATCAGACACAACCAACCATTGGGTGTAGATCCCGGCACCCCCAGAGCCAGGGCACCATCAGACACAACCAACCATGGGGGGGTAGATCCCGGCACCCCCAGAGCCAGGGCACCATCAGACACAACCAACCATGTGGGGGTAGATCCAGGAAACCCCAGAGCCAGGGCACCATCAGACACAACCAACCATGGGGGGTAGATCCCAGAAACCCCAGAGCCAGGGCACCATCCGTCACAACAAACCATGGGGGGTAGATCCCGGCACCCCCAGTGCCAGGGCACCATCAGACACACCCAACCATGGGGGGTAGATCCCAGCACCCCCAGAGCCAGGGCACCATCAGACACAACCAACCATAAGGGGTAGATCCCGGCACCCCCAGACCAAGGGCACCATCAGACACAACCAACTGTGGGGGGTAGATACCGTAAACCCCAGAGCCAGGGCACCATCAGACAACCAACCATGGGGAATAGATCCCGGAATCCCCAGAGCCAGGGCACCATCAGACACAACCAACCATGGGGGGTAGATCCCGGCACCCCCAGAGCCAGGGCGCCATCAGACACAACCAACCATGGGGGGTAGATCCCGGCACCGCAGAGCCAGGGCACCATCAGACACAACCAACCATGGGGGGTGGGGGTAGATCCCGGCAACCCCAGAGCCAGGGCACCATCAGACACAACTAACCATGGGGGGTAGATCCCAGAAACCCCAGAGCCAGGGCACCATCCGACACAACAAACCATGGGGGGTAGATCCCGGCACCCCCAGTGCCAGGGCACCATCAGACACACCCAACCATGGGGGGTAGATCCCAGCACCCCCAGAGCCAGGGCACCATCAGACACAACCAACCATAAGGGGTAGATCCCGGCACCCCCAGACCAAGGGCACCATCAGACACAACCAACTGTGGGGGGTAAATCCCGGAAACCCCAGAGCCAGGGCACCATCAGACAACCAACCATGGGGAGTAGATCCCGGAAACCCCAGAGCCAGGGCACCATCAGACACAACCAATCATGGGGGGTAGATCCCGGCACCCCCAGAGCCAGGGTGCCATCAGACACAACCAACCATGGGGAGTAGATTCCGGAAACCCCAGAGCCAGGGCACCATCAGACACAACCAATCATGGGGGGTAGATCCCGGCACCCCCAGAGCCAGGGCACCATCAGACACACCCAACCATGGGGGTAGATCCCGGCACACCCAGAGCCAACCATGGGGGGTAGATCCCGGAAACCCCAGAGCCAGGGCACCATCAGACACAACCAATCATGGGGGGTAGATTCCGGCACCCCCAGAGCCAGGGCGCCATCAGACACAACCAACCATGGGGGTAGATCCCGGCACACCCAGAGCCAACCATGGGGAGTAGATCCCGGAAACCCCAGAGCCAGGGCACCATCAGACACAACCAATCATGGGGGGTAGATCCCGGCACCCCCAGAGCCAGGGCACCATCAGACACACCCAACCATGGGGAGTAGATTCCGGAAACCCCAGAGCCAGGGCACCATCAGACACAACCAATCATGGGGGGTAGATCCCGGCACCCCCAGAGCCAGGGCACCATCAGACACACCCAACCATGGGGGGTAGATCCCGGCACCCCCAGAGCCAGGGCACCATCAGACACAACCAACCATGGGGGGTAGATCCTGGCACCCCCAGAGCCAACCATGGGGGGTAGATCCCGGCACCCCCAGAGCCAGGGCACCATCAGACACACCCAACCATGGGGGTAGATCCCGGCACCCCAAGAGCCAGGGCACCATCAGACACAACCGACACAAAGACACGAAGGAAACACAACCATGAAACGGGCCTTGTCCGTCTACACACCCAAGAACTGGAACAACCTCTCCACACCCATCAGGACCCCCAGCGCTGCTCCAAGCGCACCCCCTTTAAGACCAGCAGCTCTCAGCAGCAGGGAAAGCCCCACTCCTGCTGAAGACAGAAAGAAGATGGCTGACACGAGGGTTTCTTCATTTCAGACAGATGTTGGTACATGCAACTTCATTAATCTGGTCTAAAAAACAAAATGTAAGTTATCAATTCTCCTTTGACTACTAACATAAGCTACTTTCTAATATCACTTTGTTTAAAAGCAAACAAACAGTTTCTCAGCTCTGCTCCTTAAATTTCTTATAAGATGTATCAATAAATGACAAATGACGTCTTATGCTGACACCCTCCATGGACAGAATAATAGCTCAGCCTACTTCTACGTATCAAAGGAGACGATTTAACAGCAATCACCACCCAGTAAAGTGCACAAGTGTGCAGACATTTCTAGGACTTCTAGGAGTCAGCAATGGACATACCATGGGGTGAAGACAGCCACAAGCAAATCCCTGCACCAAATTACTACAGTTCAGGAAAAGTAAGTCATTGGTTAAAGTACGGCCTCCTGCCCGACTCCTGAGACTAGGAGTAGTGGCAAGAGAAGCAGACATCCAAGGCAACACGAAGAACAAAGTATGGCTCCAAAGACTCCACGGTTTCCAAGACACAAGAGGCAAGTTTGGGAAGCTGGCTGACTCTCGTTGACTTCTCCTTTTATACTGAAGATTCAAGATGGCCGCTACCATGAAATCTCGTGAGATGAGATGTACAAGTCTCATCATATTTTGTTTTAGTTTCACTTTCACTTTGTGACATCGTTGTCCACAGCAACTGCCATCTTGGATGAGGCATCACTGCAAACAAACTCCTGCAATGGAGGTGTGTCAAGGAATTTTGCAGTTTGATTCAATTTCATTTTATTACAGACTGTGAGCCCATTTCTGTATTTCTCTTAACCTTCTCTGTGACCAAGACAAGGGGGCGCTGTCAATGCCCTAAGAGTCCTAGCCATAGAGGACATCAACTGGTTGTGGTAGGCCAGTCCCGAGGTCAGCACTCAAAGAGCATCTCAAACACAGTTCAAAGTGGAAAAGAAAGAAAACTCAGTTTGCTTCATCTAGAGTGGCACACGCCATTCAGTGCGGAGCCTGCCTCCAGGAGGCAGACAGGACGTCCAGGGGAAAGGCTAGACGTCAGTACTTATGTCTCCAGGAGGCAGACAGGACGTCCAGGGAAAGGCCAGACGTCAGTACTTATGCCTCCAGGAGGCGGACAGGACGTCCAGGGAAAGGCTAGACGTCAGTACTTATGCCTCCAGGAGGCAGACAGGACGTCCAGGGAAAGGCTAGACGTCAGTACTTATGCCTCCAGGAGGCGGACAGGACGTCCAGGGGAAAGGCTAGACGTCAGTACTTATGCCTCCAGGAGGCGGACAGGACGTCCAGGGGAAAGGCTAGACGTCAGTACTTATGCCTCCAGGAGGCAGACAGGACGTCCAGGGAAAGGCTAGACGTCAGTACTTATGCCTCCAGGAGGCAGACAGGACGTCCAGGGAAAGGCTAGACGTCAGTACTTATGCCTCCAGGAGGCAGACAGGACGTCCAGGGAAAGGCTAGACGTCAGTACTTATGCCTCCAGGAGGCAGACAGGACGTCCAGGGAAAGGCTAGACGTCAGTACTTATGCCTCCAGGAGGCAGACAGGACATCCAGGGAAAGGCTAGACGTCAGTACTTATGCCTCCAGGAGGCAGACAGGACGTCCAGGGAAAGGCTAGACGTCAGTACTTATGCCTCCAGGAGGCGGACAGGACGTCCAGGGAAAGGCTAGACGTCAGTACTTATGCCTCCAGGAGGCGGACAGGACGTCCAGGGGAAAGGCTAGACGTCAGTACTTGTGCCTCCAGGAGGCAGACAGGACGTCCAGGGAAAGGCTAGACGTCAGTACTTATGCCTCCAGGAGGCGGACGGGACGTCCAGGTGAAAGGCTAGACGTCAGTACTTATGCCTCCAGGAGGCGGACAGGACGTCCAGGGAAAGGCTAGACGTCAGTACTTCTGCCTCCAGGAGGCGGACAGGACGTCCAGGGAAAGGCTAGACGTCAGTACTTGTGCCTGCAGGAGGCGGACGGGACGTCCAGGGGAAAGGCTAGACGTCAGTACTTATGCCTCCAGGAGGCAGACAGGACGTCCAGGGAAAGGCTAGACGTCAGTACTTATGCCTCCAGGAGGCGGACAGGACGTCCAGGGGAAAGGCTAGACGTCAGTACTTATGCCTCCAGGAGGCGGACAGGACGTCCAGGGAAAGGCTAGACGTCAGTACTTATGCCTCCAGGAGGCGGACAGGACGTCCAGGGAAAGGCTAGACGTCAGTACTTATGCCTCCAGGAGGCGGACAGGACGTCCAGGGGAAAGGCTAGACGTCAGTACTTGTGCCTCCAGGAGGCAGACAGGACGTCCAGGGAAAGGCTAGACGTCAGTACTTATGCCTCCAGGAGGCGGACAGGACGTCCAGGGGAAAGGCTAGACGTCAGTACTTATGCCTCCAGGAGGCGGACAGGACGTCCAGGGAAAGGCTAGACGTCAGTACTTATGCCTCCAGGAGGCGGACAGGACGTCCAGGGAAAGGCTAGACGTCAGTACTTATGCCTCCAGGAGGCGGACAGGACGTCCAGGGGAAAGGCTAGACGTCAGTACTTGTGCCTCCAGGAGGCAGACAGGACGTCCAGGGAAAGGCTAGACGTCAGTACTTATGCCTCCAGGAGGCGGACAGGACGTCCAGGGGAAAGGCTAGACGTCAGTACTTATGCCTCCAGGAGGCGGACAGGACGTCCAGGGGAAAGGCTAGATGTCAGTACTTATGCCTCCAGGAGGCGGACAGGACGTCCAGGGAAAGGCTAGACGTCAGTACTTATGCCTCCAGGAGGCGGACAGGACGTCCAGGGGAAAGGCTAGACGTCAGTACTTATGCCTCCAGGAGGCGGACAGGACGTCCAGGGAAAGGCTAGACGTCAGTACTTATGCCTGCAGGAGGCAGACAGGACGTCCAGGGGAAAGGCTAGACGTCAGTACTTATGCCTCCAGGAGGCGGACAGGACGTCCAGGTGAGAGGCCAGATGTCAGTACTTCTGCCTCTGGGAGGCGGACAGGACGTCCAAGTGAGAGGCCAGTACTTCTGTGCTTCATGGCCTCAGTGAAACGGACAGGACTTCCAGGTTAGGGGTCAGAGGCCAGTAATTGTGCTTAGCGACATGGATAGGGCTTCTGAGTAAGATGTCAGAGCACATGCCTCAGAAAATCAGGTGAGATGTCAGGTCCTTGTGTCGCCGTGACCAGAAGCGGCTGAAATAATGCGCCTGATTCACAGTGTAAGATACACTTTTGAGTAAAGTTACACTTTGTAGTAAGTTTACTCCTTTCAGTATTCACAAACCCTAAGTGTACACTTACTACAAGAGTGTAAATTACGTCTCCGTCCCAGAGTAATACAATTGGCTTATCCTTGTGTGCGTCAGCGACGCTCCTCATGAACCCCCGTACTTCTCCCACATGTCGTCCCCTTCAGTACTACGTCTGCCCCTCTTCCCGCTCCCTCGCACATTTACTAGTAAAATCTATATATACATGTGCAGAAACCGCAGTCGAGGCAGAGAACTCCGCAGACATAAGTATAGGCAAAACGTACGTTTTGTACTGCGTTTTGTAGCACGTTTTGTAGTACTGCGTTTTGTAGTACCTTTTGTAGTACCTTTTGTAGTACCTTTTGCAGTACGTATTGTAGTACCTTTTGTAGTACGTTTTGTAGTGCGTTTTGTAGCACGTTTTGTAGTACGTTTTGTAGTACTGCGTTTTGTAGTACCTTTTGTAGTACCTTTTGTAGTACCTTTTGCAGTACGTTTTGTAGTGCGTTTTGTAGTGCGTTTTGTAGCGCGTTTTGTAGTACTGCGTTTTGTAGTACCTTTTGTAGTACCTTTTGTAGTACCTTTTGCAGTACGTATTGTAGTACCTTTTGTAGTACGTTTTGTAGTGCGTTTTGTACTGCGTTTTGTAGCACGTTTTGTAGTACTGCGTTTTGTAGTACCTTTTGTAGTACCTTTTGCAGTACCTTTTGCAGTACGTTTTGTAGTGCGTTTTGTAGTGCGTTTTGTAGTGCGTTTTGTAGTGCGTTTTGTAGTGCGTTTTGTAGTGCGTTTTGTAGTACCTTTTGTAGTGCGTTTTGTAGTGCGTTTTGTAGTACCTTTTGTAGTGCGTTTTGTAGTACGTGCGTTTTGTAGTACCTTTTGTAGTACGTTTTGCACACCGCGTGCAGTTGTCCTGCGCGGTTGTCTCTTTCGTGGGCATGACTCGTCTTCGCGATGTAAGGGCCGTGACGAGGAAGAGGGCCGGGAGCTCATGGTAAACAAGAGCTGTGGCAGAGCAAGCCTGAAACTTGCCACTGGCTGTCCTGAGCCGCACCCACTGTGCCCGCTGCTACCCTGGGCACACCCTCCTGAATTCCATTTTTTTGTTTTTAATCCTCTCACATTCCTTCGTTATCTTTTATCTCGGGCACTCGGCGCTCAGCAGAGCTCTGCTCTCAGACGGGGAGCACATACCTGAGGGGAGAATACCTGGCTGATGGCTAGGCCCCTCCTGCCCAGACTGATGCCAGGGTACACTTACAGGCTGGTGCCAGGGAACACTTACAGGCTGGTGCCAGGGTAAAGTTATAGACTGGTACCAGGGTACCCTTACAGGCTGGTGCCAGGGTACGTGCCAGGCTACACTTGCAGGCTAGTGCCAGGGAACACCTACAGACTGGTGCCAGGGTACACTTATAGGCTGGTGCCAGGGTACACTTATAGACTGGTGCCAGGCTACACTTACAGGCTAGTGCCAGGGAACACTTACAGGCTGGTGCCAGGGTACACTTACAGGCTGGTGCCAGGGTACACTTATAGGCCGGTGCCAGGCTACACTTACAGGCTGGTGCCAGGGTACACTTACAGGCTGGTGCCAGGGTACACTTACAGGCTGGTGCCAGGGTACACTTATAGGCTGGTGCCAGGGTACACTTATAGACTGGTGCCAGGGTACACTGACAGGCTGGTGCCAGGGTACACTTAAAGACTGGTGCCAGGGAACACTTACAGGCTGGTGCCAGGGTACACTTACAGGCTGGTGCCAGGGTACACTTATAGGCTGGTGCCAGGGTACACTTATAGACTGGTGCCAGGGCACACTGACAGGCTGGTGCCAGGGTACACTTAAAGACTGGTGCCAGGGTACACTGACAGGCTGGTGCCAGAGTACACTTACAATCTGGGGCCAGGGTACACTTACAAGCTGGGCCCAGGGTACACTTACAGGCCGGTGCCAGGGTACACTTACAGGGCAGTGCCAGGTTACACTTGCAGACTGGTGCCACTTATAGACTGGTGCCAGGGTACACTTATAGGCTGCTGCCAGGGTACACTTACAAGCCGGTGCCAGGTTGCACTTACTGGGTGGTGGCAGGGTACACTTACAGGCTGGTGCCAGGGTACACTTATAGACTGGTGCCAGGGTTCACTCACAGGCTGGTGCCAGGGTTCACTCACAGGCTGGTTCTGTGGGTACATTTTGTGACGTTTTCCAGGGTACTCTTACAGGCTGGTTCCAGGGTATACTTACAGGCCGGTGCCAGGTTACACTTACTTGGTGGTGCCAGAGTACACTTAGACTGGTGCCACTTACAGACAGGTGCCAGGGTTACACTTAATGGGTGGTGCCAGGGTACACTTACAGGCCAGTGCCAGGGTGCACTTACAGGCGGCTGTCAGGGTACACTTACAGGCTGGGGCCAGGGTACGCTTACAGGCTGGTGCCATTGTACACTTACTGGGTTTTTGCAGGGTACACTTAGGGACTGGTGCCAGGGTACACTTACAGGCTGGTGCCACGGTATACTTACAGGCCGGTGCCAGGTTACACTTACTTGGTGGTGCCAGAGTACACTTAGACTGGTGCCACTTATAGACAGGTGCCAGGGTACACTTAATGGGTGGTGCCAGGGTACACTTACAGGCCAGTGCCAGGGTACACTTACAGGCGGCTGTCAGGGTACACTTACAGGCTGGGGCCAGGGTACGCTTACAGGCTGGGGCCAGGGTACACTTACAGGCTGGGGCCAGGGTATGCTTACAGGCGGCTGTCAGGGTACACTTACAGGCTGGGGCCAGGGTACGCTTACAGGCGGCTGTCAGGGTACACTTACAGGCTGGGGCCAGAGTACACTTACAGGCCAGTGCCAGGGTACACTTACAGGCGGCTGCCAGGGTACACTTACAGGCTGGGGCCAGGGTACGCTTACAGGCTGGGGCCAGGGTACGCTTACAGGCCAGTGCCAGGGTACACTTACAGGCGGCTGCCAGGGTACGCTTACAGGCTGGGGCCAGGGTACGCTTACAGGCTGGGGCCAGGGTATGCTTACTGGGTTCTGTCACCAAGGCATACAGCTGCAACACTGTATCTGTACCCCTACTACAGCTGCCGCACTGTCTCTGTACCCCTACTACAGCTGCCGCACTGTCTCTGTACCCCTACTACAGCTGCAACACTGTATCTGTACCCCTACTACAGCTGCCGCACTGTCTCTGTACCCCTACTACAGCTGCCGCACTGTCTCTGTACCCTTACTACAGCTGCTGCACTGTCTCTGTACCCCTACTACAGCTGCAACACTGTATCTGTACCCCTACTACAGCTGCCGCACTGTCTCTGTACCCCTACTACAGCTGCCGCACTGTCTCTGTACCCCTATTACAGCTGCAACACTGTATCTGAACCCCTACTACAGCTGCCGCACTGTCTCTGTACCCCTACTACAGCTGCCGCACTGTCTCTGTACCCCTACTACAGGAAGGGTGAGTATAGAGCACACTGCATGTCTACCACTACTACAGGCAGTAGTGCTGCAACACTGTATCTGTACCCCTACTACAGCTGCCGCACTGTCTCTGTACCCCTACTACAGCTGCCGCACTGTCTCTGTACCCCTACTACAGCTGCAACACTGTATCTGTACCCCTACTACAGCTGCCACACTGTCTCTGTACCCCTACTACAGCTGCCACACTGTCTCTGTACCCCTACTACAGCTGCCGCACTGTTTCTGTACCCCTACTACAGCTGCCGCACTGTCTCTGTACCCCTACTACAGCTGCAACACTGTATCTGTACCCCTACTACAGCTGCCGCACTGTCTCTGTACCCCTACTACAGCTGCCGCATTGTCTCTGTACCCCTACAACAGCTGCCGCACTCTCTGTACCCCTACTACAGCTACCGCACTGTCTCTGTACCCCTACTACAGCTGCCACACAGCTGCCCCGCTGCTCGTGTGACTGTCTCTGTACCCCTACTACAGCTGCCGCACTATCTCTGTACCCCTACTACAGCTGCCGCACTGTCTCTGTACCCCTACTACAGCTGCCGCACTGTCTCTGTACCCCTACTACAGCTGCCGCACTGTCTCTGTAACCCTACTACAGCTGCAGCACTGTATCTGTACCCCTACTACAGCTGCTGCACTGTCTCTGTACCCCTACTACAGCTGCAACACTGTATCTGTACCCCTACTACAGCTGCTGCACTGTCTCTGTACCCCTACTATAGCTGCCGCACTGTCTCTGTACCCCTACTACAGCTGCAACACTGTATCTGTACCCCTACTACAGCTGCTGCACTGTCTCTGTACCCCTACTACAGCTGCCGCACTGTCTCTGTACACCTACTACAGCTGCAACACTGTCTCTGTACCCCTACTACAGCTGCCGTACTGTCTCTGTACCCCTACTACAGCTGCAACACTGTATCTGTACCCCTACTACAGCTGCTGCACTGTCTCTGTACCCCTAATACAGCTGCCGCACTGTCTCTGTACCCCTACTACAGCTGCAACACTGTATCTGTACCCCTACTACAGCTGCTGCACTGTCTCTGTACCCCTTCTACAGCTGCAACACTGTCTCTGTACCCCTACTACAGCTGCCGCACTGTCTCTGTACCCCTACTACAGCTGCCGCACTGTCTCTGTAACCCTACTACAGCTGCAGCACTGTATCTGTACCCCTACTACAGCTGCTGCACTGTCTCTGTACCCCTACTACAGCTGCAACACTGTATCTGTACCCCTACTACAGCTGCCGCACTGTCTCTGTACCCCTACTACAGCTGCCGCACTGTCTCTGTACCCCTACTACAGCTGCAACACTGTATCTGTACCCCTACTACAGCTGCCGCACTGTCTCTGTACCCCTACTACAGCTGCAACACTGTCTCTGTACCCCTACTACAGCTGCCGTACTGTCTCTGTACTCCTACTACAGGTAGTGCTGCTTTTACACTGTATCTGTAACCCTACTACTACTCTGATGCAGGACATCAGGTGACCAATCAGATACAGGACTTCTAGTGATTGATCATATACAGGAAACCTGGTGATCTCCCAGCTACAGGAAACCTGGTGATAGATCACATCAGGAGAACACTTTGATCGCGGAAGCGCGTGTGTAAGGCTAAAACCTGCTTAAATTACTAGCGTACATTTTCAGGCGCGAATCAAGCAGGGACTGTATACTTTTTAAAATAATTATTTGCCAATTTTAAACATAGAGAAAAATTGCACTGTTTATGTACTGACCTGTGTTGTATTGAACGTGTCGCAATTGTGTAATCACCCGCCCCGGTCCAACCCGGCTTGTGCCGTTGTGTGGAGGGCAGGGCTAACCCCAACAGCAATTACGTCCGGTCGAAGGAGGCGGGACTTCCTCCCTGGGACTCCTCATTAAAACGATGTGCACACGTACGCGCAGCGGACGCGCCGCCAGAGCGCCGAAGGCGCGCTAAAGGCAAGCCCGTCTGCGCCCGTCCGCGCACGACCGAGCCCAGAGCCCCAGACCCCTGGTCCTAGCGAGAGGATTATATTCACAGCAGACGAGATACGCAAGTTAGAAAGACCATGCCACACTCTATGCAAATACACCATACGCGCTGATAGCAGAGATCTGAGGTGCAAACAATGCCAGTTAACCCTAACACCCCAGCCAAACAAGAACACAGGAGAGAAGATACACTTAGCACTACTGGATTGTAGATCGCTAGCAAAACACAAATTTGTAATTCAGGACGGCAGGAGGGGCCCGGGCAGGGTGGGGCAGGCACAAAAATAAACAAAAAAAAGCAAAGAAAAAAAAAGAAATTCAGGACTTATTGAGAGAACGCGATCTAGATGCCCTTCTCCTAAATGAAACATGGCTACATGAAGGCTCTACCCAGGATATCCTGGATGCCATTCCGAGGGAATATTTACTAGCACGACAAGATCGAGTCGGTCAAAGAGGGGGAGGTATCGCTATTATCTACAAATCTACATTGAAATGCATAATTAACAAGGCAGATATTAAGAGCCACAGAAGATTACACCACCTCAGGTGTTTTGATATATCGGCCACCAGGACCACTAATACAATGTAGAACGAGCCTAGAAGAGGAGTTAATACATCCAGCCCTTCGTCATAAGAACCTAATAGTTTTAGGAGACTTAAATATTCACTTTGATAATGAGCTAGATCAAGAGGCTAAGGCAATACGAGGTGATCTACAAATGCATACTCTAGTATTAAGAGGAGAGAAACCTACGCACCAAGGGGGACATACCCTAGATCCTATTTTCTCAAATATCACTGATATAGAGGTAGACACTCCATGGCCAATTCCATGGTCAGACCACCACCTGATCCAGTTCACGATGCCCTCCCAGAGAGAGAGAGCAAAACCACAGAGTGGGGAAATAACAACTGGGAAATGGAATCATTTTAACTCCACCTCCTTTACCAATGAACTAAAAGGATTTAGACCGACGCTTGATCTAGATATCAATATAGCTAATAGTCAAATCGATACTTGGAATACTCATGCATTGGATAGAACAGCACCTTGGAGCATTAGGACGCCTAGGAGACATAAGGAAACGGCCCCTTGGTTCAATATGGAAATAAAAGCAGCCAAAAAATCCTGTAAAAGGCTGGAGAGAATATGGAGGAGGGATTATGGCAACAAGGCTAAAGAAGCATATAGAAAGGAATTAAAACAATATCACTTACTAATAAAGAAACAAAGATGTACTTTCTATACTGAGAGAATTGAGGGGGCTAAGAATTCGCCAAAAGAAATGTTTGCCATATTAAAATCTCTTAGGACTCGCGAAGAGGTGGACGATTCGAACCCATCTGCGGATAGTTGCAACAGGATAGTGGAATTCTTCGCAAACAAGGTGAACAAAATCTATGGCACTTTTCCAATAGAGGCTAAACAAGACCTAGGACCTGTCACTGAAAGCCAGATCATTTTTTCAGGAACAACGTTAGAGGCTTTTAAGACCCCAGAATTTGAGGAGCTCACAGCCATAGCTAAGAATATCAAATCTGGCTCACCGCTAGACCCAGCCCGACCAGACATAATAATGGAAGGCGCCAAAGAAATCATGCCGTATATATCAGAGCTCATCTCCAGATCATTCGTAAGTGGTACGGTCCCGGCCAAATGGAAACAAGCCATTGTTAAACCTCTAAAAAAGATAGCATCAATCGATTAAATGACACTAGAAAATCTACGCCCCATCTCTTTACTACCTTTTTTTGCGAAAATTGCGTAGAAGGTTGTAAATAAACAACTGGTAGAACATATAGACAGAAATAATATACTCCATCCATCGCAGTCGGGCTTCAGAAAGGCACACTCCACGGAATCAGCGCTACTGATGGCATCAGAAACCTTAAGAATGTACGCAGATAACGGGCAAACAGCGGCACTGATTCTCCTTGACCTCAGTGCGGCGTTTGACACCGTCTCTCACAAACTCCTCTTGGGGAGACTTGAGAGCTGTGGGGTGAGACATCAGGCACTACACTGGTTGACATCATTCCTCTCCGCACGTGGTTTCAAAGTCGCACAAAAAGTCCATACCTCGGAGAGCACTCCATTACACCAAGGAGTCCCTCAGGGCTCAACTTTAAGTCCCACCCTATTTAAAATCTATGTGGGACCTTTAGCAGAGTGTGTGGAGAAGCACAAGGTATCAATTGTGTCATACGCAGACGATACACAACTTATCGTGATGCTATCCCAAATTAACAAGGACCTGGCTGCAGCACAATTCTCAGAGTGCCTAAAGGAAGTGGCCCAATGGATGTCGAACCACTGCCTCAAACTTAATGGCAACAAAACGGAGGTGCTAATAGTGGGAAAATCCCCGTCCATATGGTCAACAGCCTGGTGGCCAGACTGTTTGGGTCTGATACCCTCCCCTAAATCAGAAGTTAAAAATCTTGGGGTTTGGATAGACTCCGAATTAACTTTTGAGAGCCAAATCCGGAAGGTGGCAGGGAAATGCTACGCGGCGATGAAAATCCTGCGAAAGATCTTGGATCTACTTCCTCCTAGAGCAAGAAAAACCATTGTTCACGCAGTTGTAACCTCCCAAATGGACTACGGTAACGTTCTATACATGGGAACAACTAAAAGAGGATTGGAAAAACTTCAGAAAGTGCAAAATGCAGCAGCACGCCTCGTCTTGGGCCTGCCAAGGAGAACCAACACAAAACAAACCCTGGCTGCTCTACACCGGCTCCCAGTATAAAAAGGATCAAATTCAAAGCTATGTGTCACCGCCACCGCATGGTACGAAGGAAAGGCCCTAGCTACCTCCGACCTCTAATAACAAGCTATACTCCAGGTCGCAGTTTAAGATCACTGGACAAGGACCTAGTGATTGTACCAAGAGTGGTTAAAGCTAAAATGGGGGAGCGATCTTTCAGGTATAGAGCGGCAAAGTGCTGGAATAATCTTCCATTAAAGCTAAGAAGAGAGACGTGCGAAACAAGATTTCGCAAACTATTAGAAACATGGCTATTTACACAACCTTAGCCATGATAAATATCGTAATCTCGTGAGGTCCCATGCCACCTAAGACACCCTTCTTTTTCCTTCTAGTGATCTCTTTAGCACGGGGACACACCGTTGGTGTAACCAGGCGCTTTATAAATGTATAATAATAATAATAATCAAAGACAGTACCTCTGGTGATCGATCAGATACAGGACACCTGGTGATCGATAAGATAGAGGACACCCGGTGATCAATCAGATACAGAACACCCGGTAATCAATCAGATACAGGACACCTAGTGATCGATCAGATACAGGACACCCGGTGATTGATCAGATACAAGACACCTGGTGATCGATCAGATACAGGACACCTGGTGATCGATGAGATAGAGGACACCCGGTGATCGATCGGATACAAGACACCTGGTGATCCATCAGATACTGGACACCCGGTGATCGATCAGATGCAGGACACCTGGTGGTCGATCAGATGCAGGTCACCTGAGGGTCAATCAGATGCAGGTCACCTGATGGTCAATCAGATACAGGACTTCTAGTGGTTGATCATACACAGGAAATCTGGTGATCTCCCAGCTACAGGAAACCTTGTGATAGATCAAAGACAGTACCTCTGGTGATCGATCAGATACAGGACAGCTGGTGATCGATAAGATAGAGGACACCCGGTGATCAATCGGATACAAGACACCTGGTGATCAATCAGATACAGAACACCCGGTGATCGATCAGATACTGGACACCTGGTAATCGATCAGATACAGGACACCCGGTGATTGATCAGATACAAGACACCTGGTGATCGATCAGATAGAGGACACCCGGTGAGCGATCGGATACAAGACACCTGGTGATCCATCAGATACTGGACACCTGGTGGTCAATCAGATGCAGGTCACCTGATGGTCAATCAGATGCAGGACAATTGGTGGTCGATCAGATGCCAGACACATGGTGATCAAACAGATACAAGACACCTGTGATCGGTCAGATACAAGACACCTGGTGAACCATCAGATACAGGACAATTGTTGATCGATCAGAGAGAGGACACCCGTGATCGATCATACACAGTACATCTGGTGATCAATCAGACATAGCACATCTGCTGATCGATCAGATACAAGGCATCTGGTGATCCATCAGATACTGGACACCCAGTGATCGATCAGATGCAGGTCACCTGATGGTCGATCAGATGCAGGACAATTGGTGGTTTTGTGACCCCCAGGTCACAAAACATTATCGCCCTATATCTTGTCTTCCTTTGCCTGCCAAAGTCTTAGAAAAAGTGATCAATCAGGAGCTAATGCAATTCATCGATACTAGTAGTGCCTTAGATACCACACAACACGGTTTCAGACCGCGCCACTCCACTGAATCTGCCTTAATTATGGCTACAGAGGAAATCCGAAGAGCCATGGACAGTGGGGGCAGGGCCACTCTTGTCTTACTGGACCTAACGGCGGCGTTTGACACCGTTAATCATGTAGTTCTACGTGACAGACTGATCCAGCTGGGCATAAAGGACTCTGCTCTGGCGCTCCTCCAATCCTTTCTCGAGTCCAGATGTCAGCAGATCCACTGGGATGGTCTTCAGTCTGAAGAACTTCCTCTTCCTTGTGGTGTGCCTCAGGGTTCAGCATTATCCCCCACATTGTTTAATCTTTATGTTACCCCACTGGCTAAATTAATAAAGGATCATGGGTTAAACTTGGTTTCTTACGCTGACGACACACAGCTAGTAGTGTCCTTGTCACAAAGTGTTGAAGCTACAGCGGAGAAATTTAAAACCTGTCTATCCAAAGTGATGAGCTGGATGAGCCGAAACTTTCTAAAACTTAACACTGAGAAGACGGAGGTGATAGAATTTGGCCACAAGCCGTCCATCTGGAACCATCTCTGGTGGCCATCTGAGGCGGGCATCTGTCCAGTCCCCGCACCAAAAGTAAAGAACCTGGGATTCCTGATGGACAAAGACCTTTCATTGACGTTCCAAGTCAATCAGGTGACCTCGGCCTGTTTCCTCATGATTAAAATATTTCGGAAGGTCCTCCCTTTCATCCCGTTTACCTTGCGGAAAACAGTAGTGGGGGCCCTAGTCCTCTCCCGTATTGACTACTGCAACGCATTGTACATCGGGACTGGGGAGCGTCAACTTGCTAAGCTTCAATCTTTGCAAAATGCGGCTGTTAGAGTTCTGCTTGATCTTCCGAAGCATCATCCCACATCTTCTTACATGAGGAAGCTCCATTGGCTTCCTGTTCGTAACAGGATCCAGTTTAAGACTTTATGTCTAGTGCATAAGGCTGTACATGGAGGAGGGGCTGATGACATGAAATCCTTATTTTCTACTTATGTCCCCCCTCGCACACTCAGATCTTCTACTATGGGCCTAGTTTGCCCTTCAAAATTTAAGAGGGCGCGATGGGGAGGCAGGGCCTTTTCGTTCCAAGCAGCAAAACTTTGGAACACTCTACCAACAGCACTTCGTTTGGGAACTAACATGACCCCGTTTAGAAAGGCCTTGAAGACCTGGCTGTTCACCAAATCTTAAGCTAGCCCCACCTCGTCCCTTCAATCACAGCGCCAAGACGCCTCGGCATAAGTGCGCTTAATAAATAACTCAGTCAGTCAGTCAGTCAGTGGTCGATCAGATGCCAGACACCTGGTGGTCGATCAGATGCAGGACACCTGATGATCGATCAGATTCAGGGCACCTGGTGATCCGTCTCTCCACGGTGGGGGCTCCCTTGTAGAATTTGCTACCTCTTCAATGGAGGCTGTGGGGTCTGTGCCTGTTGGAGGTTTAGAAGATGCTTAAACCCCACCTCATCACCCTGCTGCTTGGATAACCCTATGCTCTTCACTAGAACCCTCTAGATTGGTCCTTGCTCTGTCCAATCCGAGGTCCAAGATCAGCCTCACCTCTTCCTCCAGCCTCTAGACCCCAGGCTTCTCGATGCTTTGTCATCATCTTGGGGACATACCCAGTGGTGGTTGCCATGTACCGAGGGTGGTGGGACAGGGGAGACACACAAAAAATGTTTTAAACACTTACCTTAAGGCACAATGCGATGTTCTCCTCCACCAGTCGTCCCTCTTCTGCGGGACCCAGCCATTTCCCCTAACCAATCCTGGCATGGCTCTCACCCGCATGAGAGCAGCGCCAGGATTGGTTGGAGTGGCTTCCCTCATATCACTGGAGACCTGTGCATGTTAAACTTCTCAAGACAGCTGGGTGAGAGAAGTTTAAAATGCTCATGTCTGGCGGGCGTCCTAAGACTGCCGGCCAAAGACACGCGCATTTTAAAGCACACCGCTCCCTTGCGCCAGTCGCAGCACTGGCCCCGCCCAGCCCTGTCACTCAGTTCAGGTAGGGTCTGTTGCTGAAAAATAAAATGGTAATAAATAAACTTTATTACCATTTTATTTTTCAGATCTGGCCTGTGGGGCGATGATCCTCTGCTCACACGGAGGAGCCGCCCTGGCGCAACCTCACTAGGCGCTGTCCCTCACTAGGCGCTGTCCCTCACTTGGCGCTATCCCTCACTAGGCGCTATCCATCACTAGGCACTGTCCCTCACTAGGCGCTGTCCCTCACTAGGCGCTGTCCCTCACTAGGCGCTGTCCCTCACTAGGCGCTATCTATCACTAGGCGCTATCTATCACTAGGCGCTGTCCCTCGCAAGGCGCTGTCCCTCACTAGGCGCTGTCCCTCACTAGCCGCTATCCCTCACTAGGCGCTGTCCCTCATTAGGTACTGTCTCTCACTAGGTGCTATCCCTCACTAGGCGCTATCCATCACTAGGTGCTATCCATCACTAGGAGCTGTCCCTCACTAGGCGCTATCCCTCACTAGGCACAGTCCCTCACTAGGCGCTATCCCTCGCTAGGAGCTGTCCCTCGCTAGGAGCTGTCCCTCGCTAGGCGCGGTCCCTCACTAGCCGCTATCCCTCACTAGGCGCTGTCCCTCATTAGGTACTGTCCCTCACTAGGTGCTATCCCTCACTAGGCGCTATCCATCACTAGGCGCTATCCATCACTAGGCGCTGTCCCTCACTAGGCGCTATCCCTCACTAGGCACAGTCCCTCACTAGGCGCTATCCCTCGCTAGGAGCTGTCCCTCGCTAGGAGCTGTCCCTCGCTAGGCGCGGTCCCTCACTAGGCGCTGTCCCTCACTAGGCGCTATCCATCACTAGGCGCTATCCCTCACTAGGAGCTGTCCCTCACTAGGCGCTATCCCTCACTAGGCGCAGTCCCTCACTAGGCGCTATCCCTCGCTAGGCGCTATCCCTCGCTAGGAGCTGTCCCTCGCTAGGCGCTGTCCCTCGCTAGGCGCGGTCCCTCACTAGGCGCGGTCCCTCACTAGGCGCTGTCCCTCACTATGCGCTATCCCTCACTAGGCGCTATCCGTCACTAGGCGCTGTCCGTCACTAGGCGCTGTCCCTCGCTAGGCGCTGTCCCTCGCTAGGCGCTGTCCCTCGCTAGGCTCTATCCCTCACTAGGCGCTGTCCCTCACTAGGCGCTGTCCCTCGCTAGGCGCTATCCCTCGCTAGGAGCTGTCCCTCGCTAGGAGCTGTCCCTCGCTAGGAGCTGTCCCTCGCTAGGCGCGGTCCCTCACTGCTGGACTGGTTCTGCAGCAACGGACGGTTCCGCAGCTCGCAGCGCCCTCTGTGCCCGCATGGACAGGGTGTTTTGCACCGCTTTACAAATCCCCAAATAAAATAAAAGATACCGCCACACTTGTCTCAGAGGGACAGTGTGGGGGATGGAGGAGGCAGCGGTGCGTGTGCGCTGCCCCGGGTGTAGGCGCTACACCAGGATCAGCGCGTGCCGCGATGGAAGCCGTCTGCTGCCATGGGGACGCGTCCTGGGACTTGGTAACACTTCACGTCCCTTTGCCACAGTCTGCTGCCGGCTCGGCTCGGCTCGCAGCATCTGCCCTTTTGTTTGTAATTGCATTGATCCTAAAGGCAGGCGCTGAAGCTGCCTCCAGCCGGATACAAAAAGGCGCTTTGATGTGAATTATTCATTATGACTGGAGGCCGCGGACCCCTCCCATCTATCACTGGGGACAATGTGAGGGGGCCCCGAGCGGCTGCACGGAGGCCGTGAATAGACTCGGTCCATCACCTTCCTGTGCAGGGTCTGTTAAAAGGAGGAGCCCCTCCCATCTATCACTGGGGACAATGTGAGGGAAGCCGTGAAAAGACTGGGTTTAGACGGGCTCCGGCAGCGCTCCATTACATCCCTGTTGAAAGGAGGAGCCGCGCGGGCCCGTCTCCTCTATCCCTGGTGACAATGTGGGGGAGGCCCCGGGCGGCTGCACGGAGGCCGTCAATAGAGAGTAGGTTCACACGGGCTCCGGCAGCGCTCCATTACATTCTCTGTTAAAAGGAGGAGCCGCACGGGCCTCTCGCATATATCAATGGTGAGAATGTGAGGGAGGCCGTGAATAGTCTGGGTTCACACGGGCTCCGGCAGCGCTCCATCGCCTCCCTGTTAAAAGGAGGAGCCGCACGGGCCTCTCGCATATATGAATGGTGAGAATGTGAGGGAGGCCGTGAATAGTCTGGGTTCACACGGGCCCTGCAGCGCTCCATCGCCTCCCTGTACAGGGTCTGTTATAAGGAGCTTTCTCATATCAGATGTTGCTGGTTGAGAGACCCTTTTCCCTGTTTTTTCCGAATGCAGGCCTAATCCTTGTAGATTGGCCATTCATAAGAACGCGACCTAAAGATGTAAATGTGAAATATTAAAGGGATCGCCCCGTCTTTCAGTCTGGCTGAGAAACGTGTCCGGGTTTCTCTGAGAAACTTTGAGAAGCAAGCATCCTGGGACCGGTTTCGGGGTAACACCCCTCATCAGCCAGGCTAGCTTGAATGCAGTGGCAAAGTGAGCAAGGGACGGGGGTGAATGTCTGCATTGGTTAGCGCTCAGTCTATCATCTGCTCCGTTTGTATTTGTCGCCCTAAGTTGGCGGGGTGTGCCCAGACACAGGTCCCTTGCTCACGGTGTGCCCAGACGTGGGTCCCTTGCTCACAGTGTGCCCAGACGCAGGTCCCTTGCTCACGGTGTGCCCAGACGCAGGTCCCTTGCTCACGGTGTGCCCAGACGCAGGTCCCTTGCTCACGGTGTGCCCAGACGCGGGTCTCTTGCTCCCGGTGTGCCCAGACGCAGGTCCCTTGCTCACGGTGTGCCCAGACGCAGGTCCCTTGCTCACGGTGTTCCCAGACGTGGGTCTCTTGCTCCCGGTGTGCCCAGACGTGGGTCTCATGCTCACGGTGTGCCCAGACGTGGGTCTCTTGCTCACGGTGTGCCCAGACGTGGGTCTCTTGCTCCCGGTGTGCCCAGACGCAGGTCCCTTGCTCACGGTGTGCCCAGACGTGGGTCTCATGCTCACGGTGTGCCCAGACGTGGGTCTCATGCTCACGGTGTGCCCAGACGTGGGTCTCATGCTCACGGTGTGCCCAGACGTGGGTCTCATGCTCCCGGTGTGCCCAGACGTGGGTCTCTTGCTCCCGGTGTGCCCAGACGTGGGTCTCATGCTCCCGGTGTGCCCAGACGTGGGTCTCTTGCTCACGGTGTGCCCAGACGTGGGTCTCTTGCTCACGGTGTGCCCAGACGTGGGTCTCTTGCTCACGGTGTGCTCAGACGTGGGTCTCATGCTCACGGTGTGCCCAGACGTGGGTCTCATGCTCACGGTGTGCCCAGACGCAGGTCCCTTGCTCACGGTGTGCCCAGACGCGGGTCTCATGCTCACGGTGTGCCCAGACGCGGGTCTCTTGCTCACGGTGTGCCCAGACGTGGGTCTCATGCTCACGGTGTGCCCAGACGTGGGTCTCTTGCTCACGGTGTGCCCAGACGTGGGTCTCTTGCTCACGGTGTGGCCAGACGTGGGTCTCTTGCTCACGGTGTGCCCAGACGTGGGTCTCTTGCTCACGGTGTGCCCAGACGTGGGTCTCTTGCTCACGGTGTGCCCAGACGTGGGTCTCTTGCTCACGGTGTGCCCAGACGTGGGTCTCTTGCTCACGGTGTGCCCAGACGTGGGTCCCTTGCTCACGGTGTGCCCAGACGTGGGTCTCATGTTCACGGTGTGCCCAGACGTGGGTCTCATGCTCACGGTGTGCCCAGACGTGGGTCTCTTGCTCACGGTGTGCCCAGACGTGGGTCTCTTGCTCACGGTGTGCCCAGACGTGGGTCTCTTGCTCACGGTGTGCCCAGACGTGGGTCTCTTGCTCACGGTGTGCCCAGACGTGGGTCTCTTGCTCACGGTGTGCCCAGACGTGGGTCTCTTGCTCACGGTGTGCCCAGACGTGGGTCTCTTGCTCCCGGTGTGCCCAGACGTGGGTCTCTTGCTCCCGGTGTGCCCAGACGTGGGTCTCTTGCTCCCGGTGTGCCCAGACGTGGGTCTCTTGCTCCCGGTGTGCCCAGACGTGGGTCCCTTGCTCCCGGTGTGCCCAGACGTGGGTCTCTTGCTCCCGGTGTGCCCAGACGTGGGTCTCTTGCTCACGGTGTGCCCAGACGTGGGTCTCTTGCTCACGGTGTGCCCAGACGTGGGTCTCATGCTCACGGTGTGCCCAGACGTGGGTCTCTTGCTCACGGTGTGCCCAGACGTGGGTCTCTTGCTCACGGTGTGCCCAGACGTGGGTCTCTTGCTCACGGTGTGCCCAGACGTGGGTCTCTTGCTCACGGTGTGCCCAGACGTGGGTCTCTTGCTCACGCTGTGCCCAGACGTGGGTCTCTTGCTCACGGTGTGCCCAGACGTGGGTCCCTTGCTCACGGTGTGCCCAGACGCAGGTCCCTTGCTCACGGTGTGCCCAGACGTGGGTCTCTTGCTCACGGTGTGCCCAGACGTGGGTCTCTTGCTCACGGTGTGCCCAGACGTGGGTCTCATGCTCACGGTGTGCCCAGACGTGGGTCTCATGCTCACGGTGTGCCCAGACGCAGGTCCCTTGCTCACGGTGTGCCCAGACGTGGGTCTCATGCTCACGGTGTGCCCAGACGCGGGTCTCTTGCTCACGGTGTGCCCAGACGTGGGTCTCATGCTCACGGTGTGCCCAGACGTGGGTCTCTTGCTCACGGTGTGCCCAGACGTGGGTCTCATGCTCACGGTGTGCCCAGACGTGGGTCTCATGCTCACGGTGTGCCCAGACACAGGTCCCTTGCTCACGGTGTGCCCAGACGTGGGTCTCATGCTCACGGTGTGCCCAGACGTGGGTCTCTTGCTCACGGTGTGCCCAGACGTGGGTCTCTTGCTCACGGTGTGCCCAGACATGGGTCTCTTGCTCACGGTGTGCCCAGACGTGGGTCTCTTGCTCACGGTGTGCCCAGACGTGGGTCTCTTGCTCACGGTGTGCCCAGACGTGGGTCTCTTGCTCCCGGTGTGCCCAGACGTGGGTCCCTTGCTCACGGTGTGCCCAGGCGCGGGTCTCATGCTCCCGGTGTGCCCAGACGCAGGTCCCTTGCTCACGGTGTGCCCAGACGCAGGTCCCTTGCTCACGGTGTGCCCAGACGCGGGTCTCATGCTCACGGTGTGCCCAGACGCAGGTCCCTTGCTCACGGTGTGCCCAGACGTGGGTCTCATGCTCACGGTGTGCCCAGGCGTGGGTCTCATGCTCACGGTGTGCCCAGACGTGGGTCCCTTGCTCACGGTGTGCCCAGACGTGGGTCTTATGCTCACGGTGTGCCCAGACGTGGGTCTCATGCTCACGGTGTGCCCAGACGTGGGTCTCTTGCTCACGGTGTGCCCAGACGTGGGTCTCATGCTCACGGTGTGCCCAGACGTGGGTCTCTTGCTCACGGTGTGCCCAGACGTGGGTCTCTTGCTCACGGTGTGCCCAGACGTGGGTCTCTTGCTCACGGTGTGCCCAGACGTGGGTCTCTTGCTCACGGTGTGCCCAGACGTGGGTCTCTTGCTCACGGTGTGCCCAGACGTGGGTCTCTTGCTCACGGTGTGCCCAGACGTGGGTCTCATGCTCACGGTGTGCCCAGACACAGGTCCCTTGCTCACGGTGTGCCCAGACGTGGGTCTCATGCTCACGGTGTGCCCAGACGTGGGTCTCTTGCTCACGGTGTGCCCAGACGTGGGTCTCTTGCTCACGGTGTGCCCAGACGTGGGTCTCATGCTCCCGGTGTGCCCAGACGTGGGTCTCTTGCTCACGGTGTGCCCAGACGTGGGTCTCTTGCTCACGGTGTGCCCAGACGTGGGTCTCTTGCTCACGGTGTGCCCAGACGTGGGTCTCTTGCTCCCAGTGTGCCCAGACGTGGGTCTCTTGCTCACGGTGTGCCCAGACGTGGGTCTCTTGCTCACGGTGTGCCCAGACGTGGGTCTCTTGCTCACGGTGTGCCCAGACGTGGGTCTCTTGCTCACGGTGTGCCCAGAGCTCCCCAAACATGGTCTGTCACATTTGCGGATTGCGCCTTTTCGCACAACTCTGCTTCGGTGTTTGAAATATTATGAACAGAAGGCGGGGGTTTGTCTGAAAGAGGCGCGTTACTTAACTTTACTGAGATAAAAAATATGTTGCCAGGACTCTTGTTTTACAGATTAGTTCACACTGGTGAACCAGATCTAAATATAAGCGAGGCCACCTCTGCCCAGGCCCCCGGCCGAATCCTGATACATTAATGGGCCGGCCCACCGAGAGACTGGGAATGCAACCTCCGCCCGCTGGTAAAGGGAGGTAATAGAGTCCCATCTGCCTCTGGAACGGCCGCTCAGGCCACCACTGGACTGCTGGCGGCATCCGTGCAGCACAGACACAGCCCAGATCGGCCACCACGGGGGCAAAATAGTGTCCCATAGCTACCAATCGGATACAGTCCCTTTGCCTGAGTGTCTGCCTTCCCAATCCGATCCCGTCTGACGATGTCCGCGATGGGCATCATGTAGACATTGAAGAGTGTTGGGCTGAGAGATGATCCTTGAGGGACTCTGCAGATGAGGTTCTTGGGTTCTGAGGTGTAGGGGGAAAGTCTAACTCACTGGGTTCTGTCCATGAGGAAGGCAGATATCCAATTTCAATTGCATCCAATTGCTTCGCTGCTGTTTGGCGATGAAGGAGGTGTCCGGCTGCTTGGGGGAGTTCGTATCGGCATGCTGTGGGTCGAATGTGTTGTAGATCTGGGCAGTTTTCTGTTCAAAGAAGTTTGAGAGGTTGTTGCAGAGTCTTGGGATGGGATGCTGTACAAATATGCAACAATATCTCAACCGAATTCATTGAAAATAATTATGCTTGTAGGTGCAAGACATTACAGTAGAGGAACAAAGGCGAGAGAATCCAAATCATTCATTGAATGTGCTCCTAGGCATCATATATTTAGAAGACTGGAATATACACAACAGTTGTAACAGCACTGGTAAGCTTGGATGCAGAGGCAACCCTAAGGAATTAAGTGCACGTTGTGCTCGTGACACGATGTGACGGCGCAAGTGACAACGTGAGAAAAACACAGCGCATGCCGCAAGGTGAAACGTTCCTCAAAGCTCTCCAAGTTACAGAATCCTTTGGCTCTTGCGTGAAACGAATCTAATCCTTGACCCCGTGTTAACGCTGTAGCAAACATTGTGCACTATTTGCTGAAATTCATAAAGTAAATTATCGTGTCACAGCCGCTGAGGGTTGAAAACAAGCATTGGCTGTAACACAGGTTCATGCTGGAATATCATTGCTCAGTATCTGCTGCCCTCAGAATTGTCCTCGCTGCAGCAGCTACATGGTTACTGTTATCCACCGTTCCAAGCTCCAAACCGACCTTCAAGATGGCCGCCCTCACGGTGCTGGTTACTGTTATCCGCCGTTCCAAGCTCCAAACCGACCTTCAAGATGGCCACCCTCACGGTGCTGGTTTCTGCATTTCAAGCTCCAAAACCCTTCTTCAAGATGGCTGCACTCTCATGGTGCAGCAGCTAGATGGTTACTGCTATCCACCGTTCCAAGCTCCAAACCGACCTTCAAGATGGCCGCCCTCACGGTGCTGGTTTCTGCATTTCAAGCTCCAAAACCCTTCTTCAAGATGGCTGCACTCTCATGGTGCAGCAGCTAGATGGTTACTGCTATCCACCGTTCCAAGCTCCAAACCGACCTTCAAGATGGCCGCCCTCACGGTGCTGGTTTCTGCATTTCAAGCTCCAAAACCCTTCTTCAAGATGGCTGCCCTCATGGTGCAGCAGCTAGATGGTTACTGCCAGTGTGTGTGTCCAGACGTCCGGCATGAAGAACTCATGAACACAATGTGTGATGTCCATGTCATGTCTTGATTGGCTGAGTATTTATATCTACATGTGGCATCAGGCTTTGTGGTGTTTTTGGGGAGCACGAGCCTTTAGCCAAACACGTTTTATTGGGGCCAAATGCCGCGGACCAGTTTGTGGTGCAAATATCTATCTGTGACATCCAGCAGGGTTTTCCATGACTGTGTGTTTATCTTTGGATTTCGAGATACCCCACTTTCGACCTGTTATTCGATAGGCGTGGGTTCGGATCGCAGGGCCTGTTTGACCACGTATCTCTGACTCGAGGTTGATGGGGAGGTCACCCTGAGGTCGGCCATCTTGAAGAGGGCTTTTGGCAGTCACCCTGGGTAAATCCAACAGCAATGATGTGAGTTCATTAGAACTCCTGAAAATAATAAGGCAGCCACTGGTGTCATTTTTAATGACATTCTCAATAGCTTGTGTACAGTTGTCATAGAGTACATTGGTAATGCTTTTACCGAATCTGACATAGTTATGTATTCCTAGGTCATGACATACATTGATATTACTTTCACTGGTAACACCATTGTACATAGATCATGGCATACATTGACATTGCTTCTGCCGGTATCGTGGCTGTTGTGGAGGCATAGATTATGACATACACTGACGTATTTGAGTATTGACATTGTCATATGGTCACCAACTATGGCATATGTTGACATTGCATTTATTGGCATTGCCGTTCTCCGGCCTGCAAACATCATGGTACTCATGGACATCATATTTACCCGTTCATGGTGCAGCAGCTAGATGGTTACTGCTATCCACCATTCCAAGCTCCAAAACCCCTCTTCAAGATGGCCGACCTCATGGTGATGGTTACTGCTATCCACCATTCCCAGCTCCAAAACCCCTCTTCAAGATGGCCGTCCTCATAGTGATGGTTACTGTTATCCACCATTCCAAGCTCCAAAACCCCTCTTCAAGATGGCTGCCTCATGGTGATGGTTACTGCTATCCACCGTTCCAAGCTCCAAAACCCTTCTTCAAGATGGCCGACCTCATGGTTATGGTTACTGTTATCCACCATTCCAAGCTCCAAAACCCCTCTTCAAGATGGCCGCCCTCATGGTGATGGTTACTGTTATCCACCATTCCAAGCTCCAAAACCCCTCTTCAAGATGGCCGCCTTGTCTGATTATTAGCAAAACCCTGAACAGAGCACTCCCCATATCTGATAATCCCATCGATGGAGTAAGGAGGCGGCTCCGCAGAATTAATGCTCCACTGGGAAACTAAAGAACTTGAAGAGACCTCCTAAATATCACGCTCAGGACCCCACTATCCTCGGCTGCTAAATGCATACATGCCAACATTTTAGGACAGGGACGTGGGAGATTTAAAATAAAAAATCGGGAGGGCAAAAATTCCCCATTGACTTCTATTGTGGAAAATGCAATTTCAGGTGGGATACCGCTAAAATAAAGCCATTTTTGGCTTGAAAAATCGGAAGTCTCCCGCCTGAATCGGGTCTATTGGCAAGCATGTAAATGAATTGAGCTTTTCACAAAACCTTATACCCCCCGTAAAATATTCTACCTAAACAGTTGTTGCCGCCGCCCATCCCGTATGCCACCAATCTCTATCTTAAACCCGCTCATTAACTGCAGCCCCTCAATGCCGGAGCGCTTACATTACAGCCGAGGCGACCCTCCCTCTAATCTTGTATGTTTATCTCCCTACATCTTTTATTCCCACAAGCCAGGGCTTTAAAATATGTATTCAGCTTCCGTCAAAGTAAATCAAAATGTAAATATTTTATTATCTAAATGTATATTTTTATGTGAACATTTGTATGTAAGAAAAACATCTGTAACAGGGGCCTATCAATCCCTGGAGTAACGTCCAGGCAGAGAAGAAAACTCGATAAATAAATCCTGTCTCTGTAATGGCTGCCTCTGTGATGGCTGGCTCTTAGATGCCTGCCTCTGTAATGGCTGCCTCTTAGATGCCTGCCTCTGTGATGGCTGCTCTTTAATGGCCACCTCTGTAATGGCTGACTCTGTGATGCCTGCCTCTTAGATGCCTGCCTCTAATGGCTGCCTCTTAGATGCCTGCCTCTAATGCCTGCCTCTTAGATGCCTGCCTCTGTAATGGCTGCCTCTGTATTGGCTGCCTCTTAGATGCCTGCCTCTGTAATGGTTGCCTCTGTGATGCCTGCCTCTGTAATGGCTGCCTCTTAGATGCCTGGCTCTGTAATGGCTGCCTCTTAGATGCCTGCCTCTGTAATGGCTGCCTCTGTGAATGCTGGTCCTCATGTGTAACCCTCTTCTGTCTTGCAGCCAGCTTCATGCGCAGACACGGGTGTCATGGCAGCCCGCCGGGTGCTCCGCCTGCTGACCCTTCTAGGGTGCTGCTGTTGGGTGCTGTCGAGCCTTCCGACCACGGCCCGCGTCCACCTGTCCTACAAAGGTAAGGCGACCTCTGACCCTTGTGGGGTGCTATGCCAGGGTGGGCTCCACCACTTAGACCTAGACAGGCGTCCACTTATCCTACAAAGGTAAGGTGACCTCTGACCCTTGTGGGATGCTTCTGTTGGACGCTCAGTCCTTCCGACCATGGCCCACATCCACCTGTCCTACAAAGGTAAGGCGACATCTGACCCTTGCGGGGTGATACCCCAGGGTGGGCTCCACCATTTAGACCTAGACACTCATCGACTTGTCCTGCAAATGTAAGGTGACCTCTGACCCTTGTAGGGTGCTTCTGTTGGGCGCTCAGTCCTTTCGACCACGGCTCGCGTCCACCTGTCCTACAAAGGTAAGGCGACCTCTGACCCTTGTGCGGTGCTATCCCAGGGTGGGCTCCACCACTTAGACCTAGACACGCGTCCACTTGTCCTACAAATGTAAGGTGACCTCTGACCCTTGTGGGGTGCTTCTGTTGGGTGCTGCCGATCCTTCTGACCACGGCCCACATCCACCTGTCCTACAAAGGTAAGGCGACCTCTGACCCTTGCGGGGTGGGCTCCCCCATTTAGACCTAGACATGCATCCACCTGTCCTACAAATGGAAGGTTGGCCAAGAGAGGCTGCCCCGAGTCTGTGGAATCCACCCATGTTATGGCGGGTTGCTTGGAAGAACCAGGACTCATCAAATCCCCATCTCGCCTGATTGGGCCCTGATCCCCCCTCATTGATCACCAGCACTGTTGCACTTTACGCATCATCTTTCAGGTAGTGTAAGGCTATGTTAGGCTCACTTCGTTGAACACTTGCGCTGTCATGGCGAGCTGCTAGGGAGAACCAGGACTCATCGCTCCCTCTCCCGCCCTTTGGGTCCTGATGGTACCGACTGAATATTTGCACACTCGCACTTTACGCCTTGCTTTGCACGCAAGCGTAATATGAAACGATTCATAGTTAGATGCTTTAGCTTTATGTGCATATAGAAACCTAAACATTGTGTGAGTCATGGAATCTTGGGGGCGAACAGTATTGATTTTGAGAAGAAATGTACCCTGGAATCTTGTAAGTAGTAGGCACCCTACTCTAAGGCTCTGGGGTCAGGGGGCCTCGGGGTGTCTGATGGGGTCAGGGGGCCTTGGGGTGTCTGACAGGGTCAGGGGGCCTCGGGGTGTCTGACGGGGTCAGGGGGCCTCGGAGTGTCTGATGGGGTCAGGGGGCCCCAGGGTGTCTGATGGGGTCAGGGGGCCCCGGGGTGTCTGATGGGGTCAGGGGGCCTTGGGATGTCTGATGTGGTCAGGGGGCCTCGGGGTGTCTGATGGGGTCAGGGGGCCTCGGGGTGTCTGATGGGGTCAGGGGGCCTTGGGGTGTCTGATGGGGTCAGGGGGCCTCGGAGTGTCTGATGGGGTCAGGGGGCCTTGGGGTGTCTGATGGGGTCAGGGGGCCTCGGGGTGTCTGATGGGGTCAGGGGGCCTCGGGGTGTCTGATGGGGTCAGGGGGCCTCGGGGTGTCTGATGGGGGTCAGGGGGCCTCGGGGTGTCTGATGGGGTCAGGGGGCCGTGGGGTGTCTGATGGGGTCAGGGGGCCTTGGGGTGTCTGATGGGGTCAGGGGGCCTCGGGGTGTCTGATGGGGTCAGGGGGCCTCGGGGTGTCTGATGGGGGTCAGGGGGCCTCGGGGTGTCTGATGGGGTCAGGGGGCCTTGGGGTGTCTGATGGGGTCAGGGGGCCTTGGGGTGTCTGATGATTGATTGTCTTCGTCGTCTACCTTCTTCCTTCTTTTTACTGATTTATTTGTGATGCTAATTTGTTTATTTTAACAATGTTTATGGTTTTTAATGACTCGTTAATGTTTCCTTGTCCTGCACCCCCTTGTTTCCCAGATGCAGCAGATGTGCACACACCATGCACCCCTTGTCCTGCACATCCCTTGTTCCCCAGATGCAGCAGATGTGCACACACCATGCACCCCTTGCCCTGCACACCCCTTGTTCCCCAGATGCAGCAGATGTGAACACACCATGCACCCCTTGTCCTGCACACCCCTTGTTCCCCAGATGCAGCAGATGTGCACACACCACGCACCCCTTGCCCTGCACACCCCTTGTTCCCCAGATGCAGCAGATGTGAACACACCATGCACCCCTTGTCCTGCACACCCCTTGTTCCCCAGATGCAGCAGATGTGCACACACTACGCACCCCTTGTCCTGCACACACCACGCACCCCTCGTCCTGCACCCCCTTGTACCCCAGGTGCAATCTTTGCTGCTCTCCGCTTGTTTCCTCCTCCAGAGCTCCTTGTATGGACGCGGCTCTTACTCCTGAAATGCGTTGTTTTCGAATCACAAATCTCTCATTAGCTCGAGCCTGGGCAGCGCATGCGCTGCTCTGCGGGGCATGCTGTATTGAGGTATGGCATAGAAGCTCCGCCCATTTCTCGCCCCTCTTTTCAATTGGTTCCTGTCACTGTCCTTGCGAAATCGTTGCTTTTCATTTGTGAATAGGCTTGTTAGTCCCTCCTTGGTACCGCCTTGTCCGCACTTGTAACCTCTCATAACGATTGGACCTTTTGCTTGTGTCGTTACACGTCTGCTTTATAAGTCGGTGAGCACTATTTCTTTTATCATCGTCTCCTCCAGACCGCGGGGTGCTAAACCATGGAACCGGAAGCTGCCCTTGGGCAAGGGCCGGTCTTCAATGCACAGAGCTGTTTCTCGCTAATGCAACTCACAGAAATTTAGTGCATAGGCATACTGCCCCTTGTCACGTGGTACAGAGGGCGCGGGATCACATGAAAGCTGACCACGGCGCCCACTTCAGGGACACTGCTCCTTGTCACGTGGTACAGAGGGCGCGGGATCACATGAAAGCGGACCACGGCGCCCACTTCAGGGACACTGCTCCTTGTCACGTGGTACAGAGGGCGCGGGATCACATGAAAGCGGACCACGGCGCCCACTTCAGGGACACTGCTCCTTGTCACGTGGTACAGAGGGCGCGGGATCACATGAAAGCGGACCACGGCGCCCACTTCAGAGACACTGCTCCTTGTCACGTGGTACAGAGGGCGCGGGATCACATGAAAGCTGACCACGGCGCCCACTTCAGGGACACTGCTCCTTGTCACGTGGTACAGAGGGCGCGGGATCACATGAAAGCTGACCACGGCGCCCACTTCAGGGACACTGCTCCTTGTCACGTGGTACAGAGGGCGCGGGATCACATGAAAGCTGACCACGGCGCCCACTTCAGAGACACTGCTCCTTGTCACGTGGTACAGAGGGCGCGGGATCACATGAAAGCTGACCACGGCGCCCACTTCAGGGACACTGCTCCTTGTCACGTGGTACAGAGGGCGCGGGATCACATGAAAGCTGACCACGGCGCCCACTTCAGGGACACTGCTCCTTGTCACGTGGTACAGAGGGCGCGGGATCACATGAAAGTTGACCACGGCGCCCACTTCAGGGACACTGCTCCTTGTCACGTGGTACAGAGGGCGCGGGATCACATGAAAGCTGACCACGGCGCCCACTTCAGGCACACTGCTCCTTGTCACGTGGTACAGAGGGCGCGGGATCACATGAAAGCGGACCACGGCGCCCACTTCAGGGACACTGCTCCTTGTCACGTGGTACAGAGGGCGCGGGATCACATGAAAGCTGACCACGGCGCCCACTTCAGGGACACTGCTCCTTGTCACGTGGTACAGAGGGCGCGGGATCACATGAAAGCTGACCACGGCGCCCACTTCAGGGACACTGCTCCTTGTCACGTGGTACAGAGGGCGCGGGATCACATGAAAGCTGACCACGGCGCCCACTTCAGGGACACTGCTCCTTGTCACGTGGTACAGAGGGCGCGGGATCACATGAAAGCTGACCACGGCGCCCACTTCAGAGACACTGCTCCTTGTCACGTGGTACAGAGGGCGCGGGATCACATGAAAGCTGACCACGGCGCCCACTTCAGGGACACTGCTCCTTGTCACGTGGTACAGAGGGCGCGGGATCACATGAAAGCTGACCACGGCGCCCACTTCAGAGACACTGCTCCTTGTCACGTGGTACAGAGGGCGCGGGATCACATGAAAGCTGACCACGGCGCCCACTTCAGAGACACTGCTCCTTGTCACGTGGTACAGAGGGCGCGGGATCACATGAAAGCTGACCACGGCGCCCACTTCAGGCACACTGCTCCTTGTCACGTGGTACAGAGGGCGCGGGATCACATGAAAGCTGACCACGGCGCCCACTTCAGAGACACTGCTCCTTGTCACGTGGTACAGAGGGCGCGGGATCACATGAAAGCTGACCACGGCGCCCACTTCAGGCACACTGCTCCTTGTCACGTGGTACAGAGGGCGCGGGATCACATGAAAGCTGACCACGGCGCCCACTTCAGGCATACTGCCCCTTGTCACGTGCTACAGAGGGCGCGGGATTACATGAAAGCTGACCACGGTGCCCACTTCAGGCACACTGCTCCTTGTCACGTGGTACAGAGGGCGCGGGATCACATGAAAGCTGACCACGGTGCCCACTTCAGGGACACTGCGCTCTCTGTTTCAGCTTTCCACTGCAATAGGTCTCGCAATTGCGAGATTTTGAGCTATTGGCATAGTAAAGGACGATGCCTTTTATGGGTTTAAAAGACCTGCAATAATAAAAGGCATTGTCATTTACAATACCAATAGGTCAAAGTTTCGAAAATGCAAGACCTATTGCATTGTAAATGCTTGTTTTTGTAAACTAATGAGAGAGTGAAGATGGTGTCTGACCACCATTGGACACTTCAGTATTGCACTGCATAGAGTCTGCATCTTAGGGCGGTGGCGTCTGTCTGTACACAGCTCCTGCATTGATTTGACCGGTACCTGGTCACCTCCCCCCATAAGGAAAGCATCCACTATGGCCATGTGTGATGTCTGTCCCTATATACCTCCCCATCCTGGTCATGTGCGATGTCTGTCCCTGCAGACCTCCCCAGCCTGGCCATGCGTGATGTCTGTCCCTGCAGACCTCCCTATCCTTGCCATGTGTGATGTATGTCTATACAGACCTCCCCAGCCTGGCCGTGTGTGATGTCTGTCCCTACAGACCGCCCAGCCTGGCAATGTGTGATGTCTGTCCCTGCAGACCTCCTCATCCTGGCCATGTGTGATGTCTGTCTCTACAGGCCTCCACAGCCAGGCCATGTGTGATGTCTGTCCATACAGACCTCCCCAGCCTGGCCATGTGTGATGTCTGTCCCTGCGGACCTCCCCAGCCCAGCCATGTATGATGTCTGTCGCTACAGACCTCCTTAGCCATGCCATGTGTGATGTCTGTCACTACAGACCTCCCCAGCCTGGCCATATGTGATGTCTGTCCCTACAGACCTCCCCAGCCTGGCCATATGTGATGTCTGTCCCTGCGGACCTCCCCAGCCTAGCCATGTGTGATGTCTGTCCCTGCGGACCTCCCCAGTCTGGCCATGTGTGATGTCTGTCACTTCAGACCTCCCCAGCCTGGCCATATGTGATGTCTGTCCCTACAGACCTCCCCAGCCTGGCCATATGTGATGTCTGTCCCTGCGGACCTCCCCAGCCTGGCCATGTGTGGTGTCTGTCCCCGCGGACCTCCCCAGCCTGGCCATGTGTGATATCTGTCCCAGAAGACCTCCCCAGCCTGGCCATGTGTGATGTCTGTCTTTACAGACCTCCTCAGCCTGGCCATGTGTGATGTCTGTACCTGCAGACCTCCAAAGCCTGGCCATGTGTGATGTCTGTCCCTGCGGACCTCCCCAGCCTGGCCATGTGTGGTGTCTGGCTCTACAGACATCCACAGCCTGGCTATGTGTGATGTCTGTCCCTACAGACCTCCCCAACCTGGCCATGTGTGGTGTCTGTCCCTGCGGACCTCCCCAGCCTGGCCATGTGTGATGTATGTCTCTACAGACCTCCACAGCCTGGCCATGTGTGATGTTTGTCCCTATATACCTCCCCATCCTGGTCATGTGTGATGTCTGTCCCTGCAGACTGCCCAAGCCTGGCCATATGTGATGTCTGTCACTACAGACCTCCCCAGCCTGGCCATATGTGATTTCTGTCCCTACAGACCTCCCCATCCTGGCCATGCGTGATGTCTGTCCCTGCAGACCTCCCCATCCTGGCCATGTGTGATGTATGTCTCTACAGACCTCCACAGCATGGCCATGTGTGATGTCTGTCTATACAGACCTCCCCAGCCTGGCCGTGTGTGATGTCTGTCCCTACAGACCCCCCCAGCCTGGCCATGTGTGATGTCTGTCCCTGCAGACCTCCTCATCCTGGCCATGTGTGATGTCTGTCTCTACAGGCCTCCACAGCCAGGCCATGTGTGATGTCTGTCCCTACAGACCTCCCCAGCCTGGCCATGTGTGATGTCTGTCCCTGCGGACCTCCCCAGCCTGGCCATGTGTGATGTCTGTCGCTACAGACCTCCTTAGCCATGCCATGTGTGGTGTCTGTCCCAGAAGACCTCCCCAGCCTGGCCATGTGTGATGTCTGTCTTTACAGACCTCCCCAGCCTGGCCATATGTGATGTCTGTCCCTGCGGACCTCCCCAGCCTGGCCATGTGTGGTGTCTGTCCCTGCAGACCTTTACAGCCTGGCCATGTGTGATGTCTGTCCCTGCGGACCTCCCCAGCCTGGCCATGTGTGGTGTCTGTCCCAGAAGACCTCCCCAGCCTGGCCATGTGTGATGTCTGTCTTTACAGACCTCCTCAGCCTGGCCATGTGTGGTGTCTGTCCCTGCAGACCGCTGTTGGAAAGGCGTTCGCCGGAGGGGGGTTCGATGCACGTCTTGCCCACCCCTTTGACCCACCTCTCCCAAGTAGGCCGAACCAGGCACGCACACCCTGAGCTTACACTACGGACAGAGTGACACCACACGTATTCTTTGTAGGACGATAGGTTCTTTTATCGAAGGTTTCAAGGGATCTTTATGATCCAAAGCGTAAGGAGTACATCAGCGGCACAAGAGTCTACACATCGGTGGTAGGGGGATGGGGGTAGCGGGACAGTCTTTGGTGGTAGTGTCTCTGCGAAGTACCCTGCGGATAGCTCACAATCCTCGAGCTGGAGGGTGTTGTTTCTCTGGGCGATCTCTTGCCAATTTGTCCTCGAGGGGAGAGCCGCGAGTCACTCAGCAGGCACAGGTAGTCAGAGTTCGGGAGCCGCGATCTTATCAGCAGGGCTCAGATGGTTCAATGGCTGGGGGCCGCGAGTCACTCAGCAGGCCCAGGTGGTTCAGAGTTCGGGAGCCGCGACCTCGTCAGCAGGGCTCAGATGGTTCAATGGCTGGGGGCCGCGAGTCACTCAGCAGGCCCAGGTGGTTCGGTGTTCGGGAGCCGCGACAGCGTCAGCAGGCTTCGATGGTTCCAGGTCTTCTCTGCCATTCATTCCTCCGGCACCCCTTATTATACTCCCCCTGCCCTTTGAAGTCCGGAGTCCTCGCAGAGAGGGGCCTTGGGAGACTGCGGGGGTTCGGCGGGATTTCCTGCCGCTCGTTTCTTTGGTCTTTTCAGGTGGGTCTGGGAGGGACCCCAGACGCTCGGCAGGCGAGGCGCCTGCTCCCCAGGGGCCTGGTGGCCGATCGAGTCCTCCCGGGGGAAGGCGACCCGAGGTGTGACTGGGCTGGCGCCTCTGGGTCTGGCTCGGGGGTTCCCGCTCCCTCGGTCGGACATGCGTGATAGGGTGTCAAGTCTGTCGGGGGCTCTGGCCGGCCCTTGGGTCTGTGTGGCTGGGGCGGCCGGAGTCGGAGATGCCGTGTCTTGGGGGTGGTTGCAGGTTGGCTGAATGATCGGGAGGGCATACGCCGTGAGGCCGGTCTCACACGCGTCCCCCCCCAGCTGAAAGGCGTGGAGAACTACCCATCCACTGGGGGGTTCTCCTCGCCGAAGCGGAAGAACCGGGACAGGCCGTCGGCGTTGGCATGATCCGTTCCGGGGCGATGCTCGACAGTGAAGTCCATCCCTTGGAGGGAGATGGACCATCGTAATAGCTTGGGGTTCTCTCCCCTCATCTGCATCAGCCACCGCAAGGGCCGGTGGTCCGTCTGCATTCGGAAGTGGGTTCCGAACAAGTAGGGCCGTAGTTTCTTGAGGGCCCAGACTACGGCGAAGGTCTCTCGTTCTATGGTACTCCAACGCTGTTTGCGAGGCAGCAGCCTTCGGCTGATGAAGGCTATGGGCTGATCTATGCCTTTGTCGTTGAACTGCGAGAGGACGGCTCCGATGCCGTGTTCGGATGCGTCGGTCTGGACCACAAACTCTTGGGAGTAGTCCTGGGCCTTGAGTACTGATGCGGTGCACATGGCGGTTTTCAAGGCGTCGAACGCCTGTTGGCACGGGGGGGTCCACTGCACCTTCTTCGGGAGTTTTTTTGGAGGTCAACTCCGTGAGAGGCCCTGCGAGGCTACCATAGTTTTTAATGAACCTCCGGTAGTATCCTGTGAGGCCCAGGAAGGCCCGGACTTCCGTCTGAGTGGTGGGGGGCTCCCAGGACTTGATGGCGTCGATCTTTGGTTGGAGGGGGGCGACCTGCCCGCTGCCCACCTGATGCCCCAGGTAGACCACGGAGCCTTGCCCGAGCTGGCATTTGCTGGCCTTCACTGTTAGGCCGGCTTGGCGCAGGGCCAGCAGTACTTGCCGGAGGTGCTGGAGATGCTCGTGCCATTGAGAGCTGAATACGGCGATGTCGTCAAGGTACGCTGCGCTGAACTCCTCGAGTCCGGCCAGGACCTTGTTTACCAGCCGCTGGAAAGTGGCCGGGGCATTTTTCATCCCGAACGGCATGACCCTGAAGCGGTAGTGTCCATCGGGTGTGGAGAAGGCGGAGCGTTCTTTTGCTCCCTCCGTGAGCGCAATCTGCCAGTAACCGCAGGTCAGGTCGAAGGTGCTGAGGAAACGAGCGGCCCCAAGGCGGTCGATGAGCTCGTCGGCGCGGGGGATAGGATGAGCGTCCGCTCGGGTGACCGCATTGAGCCCCCGGTAGTCCACACAGAATCTTAGTTCGGGGCGACCCCAGGGGCGGCCGCTTTCGGGACCAGGACTACCGGGCTGGCCCAGGGGCTATCGGAGGGTTCGATCACTCCAAGGGTTAACATCTTCTGTACTTCGGTCTTGATGCAGGTGCGGACCCGGTCAGGCACCCGGTAGGCTCGGTGTCTCACAGGTGGGCTGTCGCCGGTGTCCACGTCGTGGACACACCAGTCGGTGACTCTTGGGATGAGGGAGAAGAGGTCTGCGAATTGTCTGAGCAGCTGGCGACAGTCGTCGGACTGTTGGGGAGTGAGGGTGGTCGACAGTTTCACTCCCTCCATGGAACCATCCAGTTCTTTAGCGCACAGGGGGTCGGGCAGGGGTTCCGTGTCTTCTTCCGTCCCATCATCGGTGGCCAGTAGCAAACTCAACTCCGTTCTCACAAAGTGGGACTTGAGACGGTTCACGTGGAGAACCCGGAGGGGGTTCTGTGGGGACTGTACATCGATCAGGTACGTGACCTGACTCTTTCGCTCGATCACCTTGAAGGGGCCAGTCCATTTGTCCTGTAGGGCGCAGGGTTTCACCGGGGCCATGACCCAAACCTGCTGGCCCGGCTGGAACTCGACCAGAGTTGCGTTCTGGTCATACCAGCGCTTCATTTCTTCTTGGCTGGCCTCGAGGTTAGCCTCTGCCAGTTCTCGGAACTTCCGGGTCTGGTTGCGGAGCGCCAGGATGTAGCGGAACACATCAGGAGTGGTCCCCCGGGGGCTTGTCTCCCAGCCCTCCTTGACCAGGCTCAGGGGCCCCCGGACGGGGTGTCCGTATAGTAGTTCGAATGGGCTGAACCCCAGGGACTTTTGGGGAACTTCCCGGTACGCGAACAGGAGGTAAGGGAGGAGGACGTCCCATCTTCGGCGTAGGGGCTCCTCGAGGCCCAGGATCATCCCCTTCAGGGTTCGGTTGAAGCGTTCCACCAGGCCGTTGCCCTGGGGGTGGTAGGGGGTCGTGAACTTATGTTACTCCGCACTGCTGCCACAGGGACTTCATGTAGCGGGATATGAAGTTAGTGCCGCGATCACTCACAACCTCGCGAGGGAATCCGACACGGGAGAAGATCCCCATGAGAGCCCGGCCCACTACGGGAGCCGTCACGGTGCGGAGGGGAATGGCCTCTGGGTAGCGGGTGGCATGGTCCACCAGGACGAGGATGAATCTGTGGCCCTGGGTGGTCTTCGGATCAGGGGTCCCACGATGTCGATGCCGACCCGCTCAAACGGGGTACTCACAACGGGAAAGGGTTGTAATGGAGCCTTGCGCTTTCCGCCACTTTTCCCACTGCCCTGGCACGTGAGGCAGGATTTACAGTGGACTTCTACATTTGCTCGCATCTTGGGCCAATAGAAGTGGGTAACTAATCGCTGATATGTCTTGTCTTGGCCTAAGTGTCCTGCCAAGGGTACATCGTGGGCCAGGCCCAGGAGGAGGCTTCGGAAGCGCAGGGGTACTACCAGTACTCGGGCTGCGCCTAGCTCGGCTGACTTTTGTTCACTGTATAGGAGGCCATTGTCCCAATAGGCCCAGTGGGTTCCGGTCCGGTCACCGGCGGTCTGTGCTTCTGCTTGTTGTCGGAGTCCCACGAGGGAAGGGCAGGTGGCCTGTTCGTGGCAGAACTCTTCACGGGAGGGACCTCCCTCACAGCGCCACTGGGCCATCTCGGGCAGTTCTCCGAGCTCCGTCAGCGCCTCAGGGGCGGAAGATTCCGGCCCTTCTCCCGGGTTAGTGTCTTCTTCTCCTTCCGAAGGAGGGTTGTCCGTTTCTGGCAGGGTGCCCCGGTTCTCGGGGTCAGTGTTCGGTGGGAGGGCCTCACCGCCCTCGGAGAGGGGCAATTGCGCGGTCATGGAGCGCGTGGTGGCGCAGACCCATTCGGGTAGGCCCATCATCTCGAGATGGGCTCTTCGTTCCACTTGCCCCCACGGGGAACTCTCCAGGTCGTTGCCCAGGAGGCAGTCTACGGGCTGTGACGTTCGGACGGCTACCTTCAATACTCCGGAGACTCCTCCCCACTCGAAGGGCACCAGAGCCATCTGGCAGAGGCTCTCGGAATTGTCGGAGGATATGACCGGACAGAGGGCATCGGGTAGGATCTGGTCTTCTGAGATTAGGTTGCGGTGGACCGTGGTGACACTTGCCCCGGTATCGCGGAGGCCCTCGACTCGGTGGCCGTTGATGGTCACCTGCTGTCGGTACTTCTTCGTTTTGGCGGGCAAGGGTGTCCCGGGGACCATCTCTCGATCACCAAGGGAGACCAGGGCCATGGCAGCTGGTTCCCACTCTTCGGAGTCCTCGATCTCTTCCCCTAGGGCCACGGAGGCCATCTGCCGGGCCGGGGGGTTGGTCGTTGCGGTTCGTTGATACTGGGGACACTGGGGGTCATTGGCGTAGTGTCCGGGCTGTTGGCAGCGGAAGCAGGTGATCCTGGTTCGTGGCCCTAGCCGCCCCGGGGCTCCGGTGCTGGCTGGGGGCGGAGCTGGACCTGCCGCTGGTGGGCTGCTGGGAGGGCTGTGCGGGGGCCCCCCTGGGAAGTCTCTCGGTCGGCCATGGTTTCCTCCGCCCCTCTGGTGGGGGGGTCCTTGACTGTGGCGACCGTAGTCTCCCACGGGGCCTCGGGTGGCCCGGGTGTTCACCCAACGGTCAGCCTCGGCGGCCAGCTTCCGAGGGTCGGTGAGTTTACTGTCCAGGAGATGTTGGCGCAGTTCTACAAAGCAATTGGCCGCTAAATGTTCCCAGGCGATCAGATCAAACAGCTCTTCGAAGGTGGAGACCTTGCTGCCCTTGATCCACCCGTCCAAGGCCCGGCTGTAAAAGTTCACGTATTCTACCCATGTGGTGCCCGGTATCTTTTTGCAATCTCGGAACCGTTGCCGGTACATCTCGGGAGTGAGTCCATACCGGCCCACGAGGGCTTCTTTCATGTGGCTGTAGGAGTTCATGACCGTGGAGGGCAGATCCAGCAGGGTATCTCTTCCTTCGCTTAAGAACCGGTGTTAGACGGACCGGGAGGGTCGGCCGAGGACAAAGGGAGAGGTCTCCGGGGAGAGCCGTCTCCAGCGCTCGTACAGACGAATAACTTCCCCCCCACAGAGGTACACCACACAATGATAAGGTTTAACGTTCTTTATAAGCAATCTTTAGGTACGATAGAATGATACAAGGAGGTCAGGACTCAGGGGTCCCCTCGATTCTAGTCTCTTGGTTGGGAAAGGGGGTAGCGGGACAGTCTTGTTACCAATCAGGTAGATGCGATGGTATGATGGATAGCTCACAATCCTCGAGCTCGGCGTTCGAGATGGACGGACTGCGGCAGCGCCAGCAGGTCCCGGTGAAGGTGGTAGTTACAACGGTCCGCGGCAGCGCCAGCAGGTCCCGGCGAGGATGGTAGTTACAACGGTCCGCGGCAGCGCCAGCAGGTCCCGACGAGGATGGTAGTTACAACGGTCCGCGGCAGCGCCAGCAGGTCCCGACGAGGATGGTAGTTACAACGGTCCGCGGCAGCGCCAGCAGGTCCCGACGAGGATGAAGGATGCAGAAGGTTGCGGCAGCGCCAGCAGGCAGGATGATAGTTCACAAGGCAGGACTACGGCAGCGCCAGTAGTCCGTCAAGGATGAGTTCTTCACGGTGTCTCTCGACTCCAGGATACAACTCCCTTCCTGCTCTGGAGCTGCCCCAGTTATAGGTCTGGCGCCCTTTGATGTCCGGACCCTCGCACTTGGAGGTCGGGAGGTCCGGGATGAGGGAGTCCAGACACCCAGCAGGGGGGGTGGAGCCAGCGCCCGGGGGAGCTGGGGGCGATCGGCACCTGGCGGGGGAGAGCCATCGACACTTCTTTCTCCCATTGACCTGCCAAGTGGTCCGTTCACCTCCTGGGTGGATGGTGGTGCCGGGATGTCGGGGCTTGGCCAGGCCCAGGGTTAGGGTCGAGCGGAGGCCATGCGGCCTCGTGGTGCAGTGTCCAAGATGGCGGCCGGGCCGGGCGAGGGAGCCGGTAGTGGTTCGGCCCCATGATACAGAGATGTCCGGGGGCAGGAATCCCGTCTTGGGACGGGGTGCGGGTTGCTTCTGTGGGTAACACCTGGGGGGCCGGGGCTCGGGCCCTGTCATGCGGGGAGGGAGCAAGCCCTTCATGTGGCCTGTCCAACATGCGTCCCCCCCAGCTGAAGGCGGGGAGAGTCACCCATCCTCTTGGGGACTCTCCTCATCGAGGCGGAAAAAGCGTGACAGGCCATCCGCGTTGGCGTGGTCTTGGCCCGGTCGGTGTTCCACAGTGAAGTCCATCCCCTGCAGGGAGATGGACCAACGCAATAGTTTGGGGTTTTCCCCCCGCATCTGCATTAGCCACTGCAGGGGCCGATGATCTGTTTGCACCCGGAAGTGGGTACCGAAGAGATAGGGCCGGAGCTTTTTGAGGGCCCACACCACTGCGAAGGCCTCCCTCTCGATGGTGCTCCAGCGCTGTTCTCGGGCCAGGAGGCGTCTGCTGATGAAGGCCACTGGTTGGTCAAGTCCCTCGGAGTTCAACTGGGAGAGGACCGCCCCGATGCCATGGTCGGAGGCATCTGTTTGTACGATGAATTCCCGACTGTAGTTGGGGGCCTGGAGCACAGGGGCAGTGCACATGGCGGCTTTCAGCTTCTCGAAGGCCGCTTGACAGTCTGGGGTCCAGTTGACCTTCTTCGGGTGGTTTTTGGATGTGAGTCCCGTGAGGGGCCCCACAATGCTGCCATAGTCCCTCACGAACCGCCGGTAGTAGCCGGTGAGCCCCAAGAAGGCTCGGACCTCGGTCTGCGTGACTGGAGGCTGCCAGGACTGGATGGCAGCGATCTTGAGTTGTAGAGGGGCCACCAGACCGCTTCCCACCTGGTGTCCGAGATAGGTCACGGACCCCTGACCAATTTGGCACTTGCCGGCCTTGATTGTAAGGCCGGCTCGTTGGAGGGCCTGCAGGACCTCTCGGAGGTGGTGGAGGTGGTCGGACCAGTGGCGGCTGTACACAGCGATATCGTCCAGGTAGGCGGCGCTGAACTCCTCGAGTCCCGCCAAGACCTGGTTCACTAGTCGCTGAAAAGTAGCTGGGGCATTCTTCATGCCGAATGGCATGACTTTGAAGTGGTAGTGGCCATCGGGGGTAGAAAAGGTGGATCGTTCTTGGGCCCGGGGTGTGAGACCGATCTGCCAGTAGCCCGCTGTCAGGTCGAAGATGCTGAGGTAGCGGGCAGCCCCCATGCGGTCGATCAGTTCATCCGCTCGGGGGATGGGATGAGCGTCGGTTCTGGTGACAGCATTCAAGCCCCGATAGTCGACGCAGAATCGGAGCTCAGGAGTGGTGCCGGGGGCAGCAGCTTTGGGGACCAGCACGACCGGGCTGGCCCAGGGGCTGTCCGAGGGCTCGATGACCCCGAGCGTGAGCATCTTTGATACCTCCTCTTGGATGCAGGCCCGTACCCGATCTGGTACGCGGTACGCCCGGTGTCTGATAGGGGGACTGTCCCCAGTGTCCACGTCGTGCAAGCACCAGGGGGTGACCCCTGGGGTGAGGGAAAACAAGGTCGCAAACTGCAGCAGGAGGTCCCGGCAGCCTTGGCGCTGTTCCGGGGTGAGGGCATCTGAGAGTCGGACCCCGTCCATGGAACCATCTTTCTCACGAGTCTTCAGGAGATCAGGGAGAGGCTCGGAGTCTTCTTCCGCTCCACTGTCTGTAGCCATCAGGAGGCTGAGCTCCGAGCGCACAAAGTGGGGTTTGAGTCTGTTGGTGTGGAGGACCCGGAGGGGGTTCCGTGGAGATTCCACATCGATGAGATAGGTGACGGGGCTCTTGCGCTCGACCACTTTGAAGGGCCCCGTCCACTTGTCCTGCAAGGCACATGGCTCGGTGGGGGACATCACCCACACTTGTTGGCCAGGTTCGAATTCGATGGAGGAGGCATTTTGATCGTACCATTTTTTCATGTCCTCCTGACTGGCCTCAAGGTTCGCTTTCGCCTTTTCTCTGAATCGCCTGGTCTGATTGCGTAGGGTCAGGAGGTACTTGAAGACGTCTGGAGGGGTCTTTAGGGGGGCCATCTCCCAACCTTCTTTGACTAGGCTGAGGGGCCCTCGCACAGGGTGCCCGTACAAGAGTTCGAAAGGGCTAAAGCCGAGGGACTTCTGGGGGACTTTTCGATATGCGAAGAGGAGGCACGGAAGTAGCACATCCCACTGGCGACGGAGGGGCTCTTCCAACCCCCCAATCATTCCCTTGAGCGTGCGGTTGAACCGCTCGACTAGTCCGTTTCCTTGAGGGTGATAGGGGGTCGTGAATCGGTAGGTGACCCCGCACTGTTGCCAGAGGGACTTCATATATTTCGAAATAAAGTTTGTGCCTCTGTCGCTGACGACTTCTCGGGGGAAGCCCACCCGGGAGAAGATCCCCATTAAGGCCCGGCCGACCACCGGGGCTGTTACAGTTCGCAGGGGCACAGCCTCGGGGTAGCGGGTGGCGTGGTCCACCAGTACCAGGATGAACCGATGTCCTTGTGCGGTACGGGGGTCCAGGGGCCCCACAATGTCTATTCCCACCCTCTCGAACGGGGTGGTGACAACTGGGAAGGGTTGCAGAGGTGCTTTGAGTTTGCGGCCGCTCTTCCCGCTGGACTGGCACGTGGGGCAGGACCGGCAGTGGTTGAGGACGTCGTTTCTCATCTTTGGCCAGAAAAAGTGGGTCACCAGGCGACTGTAGGTTTTGTCCTGGCCCAGGTGTCCAGCCAGAGGGACATCGTGGGCCAAATTTAACAGGAAGTCTCTAAAACGGAGGGGCACCACCAGCACTCGACTGGCCCCTAACTCTGTGATTCTCTGTTCACTGTACAATAGGTCGTTGTCCCAATAGATCCAATGGGCTCCGGTGGTGTCCCCTGCGCTCTGGGCGAGGGCTTGCTGGCGGAGTCCCTCGAGGGAGGGACAGGTCTTCTGTTCTTGACGGAACTGTTCCTGGGTGGGCCCCCCTTCTTGACGCCACTGAGCCAGGTCGGGAAGGTCCTGGGGCTGAGCGAGCCCTTCGGGGGTTTGCTCTGGGGGGTCGGTATGGTCGGTGTCCTCTACTGGAGCGATCGGGGGAGGAGGTGCTGGCCATTCTGGTTCTTCTGATCGGGGGATGGCCCGGGCGGCCATGGACCGGGTGGTTACGCACGCCCAGTCCGGGAGGCCCAACATCCCCAGGTGCTCTCTTCTTTCTACGGCGGCCCACGGGGAACTCTCAAGATCATTCCCCAGGAGACAGTCCACGGGGGCATCATCTCGGACCGTCACCTTCAACATGCCGGAGACTCCTCCCCATTCGAAGGGGACGCAGGCCATCCGACATAGACTCTCCGAGTTGTCGGCTGAACGGACGGGGCAGAGAATGTTCGGCAGGATCTGCTCTGGTTTTACCAGGTGACAGCGGACGGCCGTCACACTGGCCCCCGTGTCACGTAGTGCTTCGGCCCGGCGTCCATTAATGTTCACCCACTGACTATATTTTCTGGTGTTGGCGGGTAGGGGAGCCCGCGGGACCATGTCTCTTCCCCCTAGGCACGCTAGAACCATGGCGGCCGGTTCCCACTCTTGTCGTTCCTGTTCGCATTCTTCCTGTTCTTCGGAGATTTGTTCTCCCCCCAGGGCGGCGGCAGCTACCTGGCGGGGTCTCGGAGTTTGGTTCTGTGGACAGTTCGGTTCATTGGCGTAGTGGCCGACTCGCTGGCATCGGTGACACGTGACATTGGCTCGGAACCCCGGGCGCATCGGGGGGTTGCCCCGGCTGGCCGGGGGCGGGGTGCTGGCAGCGGGAGCGGCCGGGACGGTGTCTCTTCCTCGTCCCTGACCTCCTCCTCCTCCTCGGGGACGGTGCTGACCTTGATTGTTCCGGTTCTGTTCGTGCGGCCCTCTCCGGCCTACTCGGGTGCTTTCCCACCGGTCAGCTTCGGCGGCGAGTTGCCGTGGGTCAGTCAATTTACTGTCGAGGAGGTGCTGCCTGAGCTCGACGAAGCAGTTGTTAGAGAGGTGCTCCCACACCATGAGATTAAAAAGTTGCTCGTAGGTCGTTACGTGGCTTCCCTTGATCCAACCCTCGAAGGCTCGGCTGAAATAGTTGACATATTCCACCCAAGTTGTACCCGGGATCCGGGTGCAGTCTCGGAACCTCTGGCGGTACATTTCGGGTGTGAGCCCATATCGGGTGAGGAGGGCAGCCTTCATGTGATCATAGGATGACATCAGATGGTCTGGGAGCTGTAACAGGGCATCGCGGCCTTCATTGACGAACCTCCCCCATAGACCGGCTCCCCAGTCACTTCGATCGATCCGGTGGGAGGTCATGGCGATCTCGTAGGCCTTGAACCACTGTTGTATGTCGTCCTCTCGGACATACTCTCGAACGACATCCTTGGGGATGTGGACTTTCTTTTCTGTCGCTCCTGGGGTGCGCGGTTGCTCGGGCACCTCCAGTTCTTTGATCTGCTTCCGTAGGTCTATTTCTGCCAGTTTGCGCTCGTGCTCGTACGCTAATCTCTTTTCTTCGAGCTCTCTCTGCCTCTGTTTTTCTTCCCGTTCTTCTCGGAGCCGCAGATGTTCTAGGTTCAGTTTTTGTTCGGCTAATTTTAGTTCACCGTCCATTTTGAGCCGTGCCATTTCTAACTCATGTAGTCTGTTTTTCTCTCTCTCTTGGATCTCTTCCTGCGAGAGGCCCGTTCTTCGCTCCTCGGGAGCCGTGGTGTTCCTCTCTGATGCTGCAATGTTTTGGTCCGGGGGTCTGGAGGCCCCGGTTTCTGCCCACGACTCAATGGCGTGCTTGAAATCGTCTTTAGTACTCAGACCGGTGGTAGCAATGCCTAGTTCAATGCAGAATTGTTTCAACTCACGATGGCTGTACTCTTCCAATTTCTCCATTTGGAATTTCTCGGTGGATCCGCTCTCTTTGGTTGTCATTGTGGTTTCGTCGTGGGGTGAGTTACTCTCTGTACGATTACGCGTTGATTCGGATCGCGCCGCTGGCCACCAATGTTAGACGGACCGGGAGGGTCGGCCGAGGACAAAGGGAGAGGTCTCCGGGGAGAGCCGTCCCCAGCGCTCGTACAGACGAATAACTTCCCCCCCACAGAGGTACACCACACAATGATAAGGTTTAACGTTCTTTATAAGCAATCTTTAGGTACGATAGAATGGTACAAGGAGGTCAGGACTCAGGGGTCCCCTCGATTCTAGTCTCTTGGTTGGGAAAGGGGGTAGCGGGACAGTCTTATTACCAATCAGGTAGATGCGATGGTATGATGGATAGCTCACAATCCTCGAGCTCGGCGTTCGAGATGGACGGACCGCGGCAGCGCCAGCAGGTCCCGACGAGGATGGTAGTTACAACGGTCCGCGGCAGCGCCAGCAGGTCCCGACGAGGATGGTAGTTACAACGGTCCGCGGCAGCGCCAGCAGGTCCCGACGAGGATGAAGGATGCAGAAGGTTGCGGCAGCGCCAGCAGGCAGGATGATAGTTCACAAGGCAGGACTACGGCAGCGCCAGTAGTCCGTCAAGGATGAGTTCTTCACGGTGTCTCTCGACTCCAGGATACAACTCCCTTCCTGCTCTGGAGCTGCCCCAGTTATAGGTCTGGCGCCCTTTGATGTCCGGACCCTCGCACTTGGAGGTCGGGAGGTCCGGGATGAGGGAGTCCAGACACCCAGCAGGGGGGTGGAGCCAGCGCCCGGGGGAGCTGGGGGCAATCGGCACCTGGCGGGGGAGAGCCATCGACACTTCTTTCTCCCATTGACCTGCCAAGTGGTCCGTTCACCTCCTGGGTGGATGGTGGTGCCGGGATGTCGGGGCCTGGCCAGGCCCAGGGTTAGGGTCGAGCGGAGGCCATGCGGCCTCGTGGTGCAGTGTCCAAGATGGCGGCCGGGCCGGGCGAGGGAGCCGGTAGTGGTTCGGCCCCATGATACAGAGATGTCCGGGGGCAGGAATCCCGTCTTGGGACGGGGTGCGGGTTGCTTCTGTGGGTAACACCTGGGGGGCCGGGGCTCGGGCCCTGTCATGCGGGGAGGGAGCAAGCCCTTCATGTGGCCTGTCCAACAACCGGCCCCATAGCCCAGCCCCCCAATCCTTCTGCGGGACTCGGTGAGAGGTCATGGCGACTTCGTAGGCCTTAAACCACTGCTGGATATCGTCGTTTTTGTAATACTCCTTTACTGCATCCTTGGGGATGTGGACTTTGGCTTCCACGGTGGAAGCAGATGGTAGATTCCCGGAAGGTCGTGACTCTTCGCTTTTAGCCCTCAACTCGATCTCTTTCAGGCTGCGTTCATGTTCCAGCTGGAGTTTCTTTTCGTCGTGCTCTCTTTGGCGTCTCTTTTCCTCGAGTTCCCCTTGTAGCCGTAACTGCTCGACGGCTAGCTTTTTCTCGGCCAGTTTTAGTTCTCCCTCGATTTTCAGCTTGGCCAGTTCAAGTTCGTGGTTGCGGCCTCTCTCTCGGTCTGCTAGTTCCTCGGGGGACAGGTTCCCCTCTGGCCCGCTGTTTCTCACCGGGATGCTTTGTGGTTCATGGGCGGAGTCTTCTTCCGTTTGGGCCGGGGGCGCCCCCGTCTCGACCCAGGTCTTCAATACTTTTTGGAAGTCTTCCTTTGTGCTTAATCCGGTGGTAGCGATTCCAAGGTCTTTGCAAAATTGTTTTAATTCTCTATGCGTATAATAGTCCAATTGATCCTTTCGGAACGTCAAGCTTATTTCGGTACCTGCGGCACCCAGGGAGGTTTCTCCTTCCATCTCTGTTTGGTAGTGCGTCAGTCGTTCACTGCACGCTCTCTTCTGGTGTCGGCTCGGATCCCACCGCTGCCACCAAATGTTGGAAAGGCGTTCGCCGGAGGGGGGTTCGATGCACGTCTTGCCCACCCCTTTGACCCACCTCTCCCAAGTAGGCCGAACCAGGCACGCACACCCTGAGCTTACACTACGGACAGAGTGACACCACACGTATTCTTTGTAGGACGATAGGTTCTTTTATCGAAGGTTTCAAGGGATCTTTATGATCCAAAGCGTAAGGAGTACATCAGCGGCACAAGAGTCTACACATCGGTGGTAGGGGGATGGGGGTAGCGGGACAGTCTTTGGTGGTAGTGTCTCTGCGAAGTACCCTGCGGATAGCTCACAATCCTCGAGCTGGAGGGTGTTGTTTCTCTGGGCGATCTCTTGCCAATTTGTCCTCGAGGGGAGAGCCGCGAGTCACTCAGCAGGCACAGGTAGTCGGAGTTCGGGAGCCGCGATCTTATCAGCAGGGCTCAGATGGTTCAATGGCTGGGGGCCGCGAGTCACTCAGCAGGCCCAGGTGGTTCAGAGTTCGGGAGCCGCGACCTCGTCAGCAGGGCTCAGATGGTTCAATGGCTGGGGGCCGCGAGTCACTCAGCAGGCCCAGGTGGTTCGGTGTTCGGGAGCCGCGACAGCGTCAGCAGGCTTCGATGGTTCCAGGTCTTCTCTGCCATTCATTCCTCCGGCACCCCTTATTATACTCCCCCTGCCCTTTGAAGTCCGGAGTCCTCGCAGAGAGGGGCCTTGGGAGACTGCGGGGGTTCGGCGGGATTTCCTGCCGCTCGTTTCTTTGGTCTTTTCAGGTGGGTCTGGGAGGGACCCCAGACGCTCGGCAGGCGAGGCGCCTGCTCCCCAGGGGCCTGGTGGCCGATCGAGTCCTCCCGGGGGAAGGCGACCCGAGGTGTGACTGGGCTGGCGCCTCTGGGTCTGGCTCGGGGGTTCCCGCTCCCTCGGTCGGACATGCGTAATAGGGTGTCGAGTCTGTCGGGGGCTCTGGCCGGCCCTTGGGTCTGTGTGGCTGGGGCGGCCGGAGTCGGAGATGCCGTGTCTTGGGGGTGGTTGCAGGTTGGCTGAATGATCGGGAGGGCATACGCCGTGAGGCCGGTCTCACAACCGCCCAAGCCTAGCCATGTGTGGCGTCTGACCCTGCGGACCCCCCCAGCCTGGCCATGTGTGATGTCTGTCACTACAGACCTCCCCAGCCTGGCCATGTGTGATGTCTGTCCCTACAGACCTCCCCAACCTGGCCATGTGTGATGTCTGTCCCAGCAGACCTCCCCAGCCTGGCCATGTGTGATGTCTGTCTTTACAGACCTCCTCAGCCTGGCCATGTGTGGTGTCTGTCCCTGCGGTCCTCCCCAGCCTGGCCATGTGTGATGTCTGTCCCTATATACCTCCCCAGCCTGGCCATGTGTGATATCTGTCCCTATATACCTCCCCATCCTGGTCATGTGTGACGTCTGTCCCTACAGACCTCCCCATCCTGGTCATGTGTGATGTCTGTCCCTGCAGACTGCCCAAGCCTGGCCATATGTGATGTCTGTCACTACAGACCTCCCCAGCCTGGCCATATGTGATGTCTGTACCTGCAGACCTCCCAAGCCTGGCCATGTGTGATGTCTGTCCCTGCGGACCTCCCCAGCCTGGCCATGTGTGGTGTCTGTCTCTACAGACATCCACAGCCTGGCCATGTGTGATGTCTGTCCCTACAGACCTCCCCAGCCTGGCCATGTGTGGTGTCTGTCCCTGCGGAACTCCCCAGCCTGGCCATGTGTGATGTATGTCTCTACAGACCTCCACAGCCTGGCCATGTGTGATGTCTGTCTATACAGACCTCCCCAGCCTGGCCATATGTGGTGTCTGTCCCTGCGGACCTCCCCAGCCTGGCCATGTGTGATGTCTGTCCCTATATACCTCCCCAGCCTGGCCATGTGTGATGTCTGTCCCTATATACCTCCCCATGCTGGTCATGTGTGATGTCTGTCCCTACAGACCTCCCCATTCTGGTCATGTGTGATGTCTGTCCCTGCAGACTGCCCAAGCCTGGCCATATGTGATGTCTGTCACTACAGACCTCCCCAGCCTGGCCATATGTGATGTCTGTCCCTACAGACCTCCCCAGCCTGGCCATATGTGATGTCTGTCCCTGCGGACCTCCCCAGCCTGGCCATGTGTGGTGTCTGTCCCTGCAGACCTTTGCAGCCTAGCCATATGTGATGTCTGTCCCTACAGACCTCCCAAGCCTGGCCATGTGTGATGTCTGTCCCTACAGACCTCCCAAGCCTGGCCATGTGTGGTGTCTGTTCCTGCAGACCTCCCAAGCCTAGCCATGTGTGGTGTCTGACCCTGCGGACCTCCCCAGCCTGGCCATGTGTGGTGTCTGTCTCTACAGACATCCACAGCCTGGCCATGTGTGATGTCTGTCCCTACAGACCTCCCCAGCCTGGCCATGTGTGGTGTCTGACCCTGCGGACCTCCCCAGCCTGGCCATGTGTGATGTCTGTCACTACGGACCTCCCCAGCCTGGCCATGTGTGATGTCTGTCCCTACAGACCTCCCCAGCCTGGCCATGTGTGGTGTCTGTCCCTGCGGACCTCCCCAGCCTGGCCATGTGTGGTGTCTGTTCCTGCAGACCTCCCAAGCCTGGCCATGTGTGATGTCTGTCCCTATATACCTCCACAGCCTGGCCATGTGTGATGTTTATCACTATGGACCTCCCCAGCCTGGCCATGTGTGATGTCTGTCCCTACAGACCTCCCCAGACTGGCCATGTGTGATGTCTGTCCCTACAGACCTCCCCAGCCTGGCCATGTGCGGTGTCTGACCCTGCGGACCTCCCCAGCCTGGCCATGTGTGATGTCTGTCACTACGGACCTCCCCAGCCTGGCCATGTGTGATGTCTGTCCCTACAGACCACCCCAGCATGGCCATGTGTGATGTCTGTCCCTACAGACCTCCCCAGCCTGGCCATGTGTGATGTCTGTCCCTACAGACCACCCCAGCCTGGCCATGTGTGATGTCTGTCCCTACAGACCTCCCCAGCCTGGCCATGTGTGGTGTCTGACCCTGCGGACCTCCCCAGCCTGGCCATGTGTGGTGTCTGTCCCTGCGGACCTCCCCAGCCTGGCCATGTGTGGTGTCTGACCCTGCGGACCTCCCCAGCCTGGCCATGTGTGGTGTCTGTCCCGGCGGACCTCCCCAGCCTGGCCATGTGTGATGTCTGTCCCTACAGACCTCCCCAGCCTGGCCATGTGTGATGTCTGTCCCTACAGACCTCCCCAGCCTGGCCATGTGTGATGTCTGTCCTTACAGACCTCCCCAGCCTGGCCATGTGTGGTGTCTGACCCTGCGGACCTCCCCAGCCTGGCCATGTGTGGTGTCTGTCCCTGCGGACCTCCCCAGCCTGGCCATGTGTGGTGTCTGACCCTGCGGACCTCCCCAGCCTGGCCATGTGTGGTGTCTGTCCCGGCGGACCTCCCCAGCCTGGCCATGTGTGATGTCTGTCCCTACAGACCTCCCCAGCCTGGCCATGTGTGATGTCTGTCCCTACAGACCTCCCCAGCCTGGCCATGTGTGATGTCTGTCCCTACAGACCTCCCCAGCCTGGCCATGTGTGGTGTCTGTCCCTGCGGACCTCCCCAGTCTTTTCTTCCATCTCACGGTACTGAAATGTCCTAAGGATTCCTCTGCACCTTGTAGGTTTTTGGCCTCTAGGTCTGAGAGATTCTTGAGAGTGATTTCCTGATGTGACCGGTTTCTGCTGCTCATGACTGATGTCTGTATCACGCTGCGCTCACAACTGAGCATGACTGACAACTCTAACAAATACTGTGTGTGCCTCGTTTGTTTGGCTTAAAAATGAAGAACAGACCCCCTAAGCCATGGCCAGCCTGGCGTGAGTGACTGCCCTCAGAGTCCCTGTCCCATATTTACGCCTTGTGTGGGGGTGTCTGCCTCTCCAGACGCAGACCGGGCTCCACACGAGTCTACATGTGTCTCGCAGGGTGACATCAGCACTTCCTGAAATGTGTGAAGTAAAAACAAACACTCTTGATGGATAAACCATGACTTAACACCAAACAAATGCTTCTGTCGTGGCAGGAGTAAAAAACGTGCTCGCATTCGCGCCAAGAATTTTCAATTCTATTAAGGACACGGAGGCGAGGATTAAGCTTTCTTTTTCTATTACTGAAACATACCACAACCAATAAAAACGTTTTTAACATATAAACAAAACTACATATCCCACAATGCCATGGTACTTCATCAACAACCACCGAGACTAGCCCTATAAATGACGTTCTTCCTATGAACACTTCCCCTTTCTTTGCCCAACCAGCATTGTCCATGAATTAATTGTCTTTGTCCAAGAAAAAATACAATTTGTCGAGACCAGCAAACCAGAACATCGTCGACTCAACTCCAGACCCCGCAGGTGAAGACTTCCCCACACAACTTCCGCGACATCCAAAGCGATCGTTTATTCGCCCTTCTGTTCTGAACCTGAAATAGAAACAGCCCTTGTAATAACTGTCATCAACAATCGTCTCAGGGTGGGCAAAAACATGACCGTTATCAACAAGAAATGTACCCTGGGCGGGATAATCCTCGCCTCCGTGTCCTTAATAGAAATGAAAATTCTTGGCGAATGGTAGCCAATTTTTTATTCTATTACAGGACCGGAGGCTTCGGATTATGCTAGTTTAACGCTTATCTAGAACCACAGAAGCAACATCGCCCACAAGATTATAATAACATTGTTTGAATGTAGAGCTAAACGACCAATCAGCTGCTCTCATTATATCTTGTATACTGGTACCTAGCATAAAGGATTTTGACGCCATAGCGCCTCTTACGGAGTGCACTCCAAACATTTCCGTATCAATGCCTGCCTCTGTCATGACATAGCGGAGCCACCTGGCAATAGCAGCAGAGGTAACTGGCTTAAAGGGCTTTTGTAAAGCAAGTAACAATCGTGAACAACCGATCGATCTGATAGGCCGGGTACATTCCTCGTAAACTTTGAAACATTGCACTACACACATTTATTATCGAGCGGAAATGCATTGTAATCAATGGACCGCGAAAAAGTCTTGGTCCGTGCAGATATTACAAATGACACCCCCTCAGGAGAGAATATCCTACCATCGAAATCCAAGACTCTAACATCAGAGAGACGTCGGCTTGCAGATAGACATAGAAGCATAGACAACTTAGCAGACAATCGTTTCCTTGAAAGTAATTCATTTTTAGGCCAGTTATCAAATACATTTAGAACCTTAGACACATCCCATTAAGAAGAATATTTAGCCTAAGTTGGCTTCGCCACACGTATTCCTTTTATGAGTTTACACACCACCGGATGCATACCTACTGGTCTCCCGTCAATCTGCGCATGTCCAGCCAAGATAGCGGATCGGAAATTGTTAACCGATCTATATGACAAACCTTCTGCAGCTTTCTTGGATAGAAAATTCACAATTTGTGAGAGGTCCGCCTCCACGGGATCCACGTGCTTCTCCAAGCACCAACCCACCCATGCTCGCCATGCTGAAGAGTATCGTTTTCTAGCAGAGGGAGCCCAGGCTTGCTGAATGAAACCGGAAGCCTCTTTCGAAATTCCTGGCAACAACCACTGTTGCCTTAAAGCCTCCAGGTCATCAGGGACAGTTGCCCCAATAGAACTAGGGGGTGCAATTCTCCCTGAGGGCCCTGGAGCATGACCAGGAACCACGGAAGGAGAAGAAGGAAGTCGCACGTCGGATTCTATGACCACCTCCGGGCGAGAACCCAAAATTGCTCGGCCGTTCCACGCATCCACGTGGGCTAGCCACCATTTGATTTCTTCTCGGACTTCGTCTGTGAGGGGAACGTGGTCTGAATATGAAAGACTGTTCTGCAGGTGTTGGATTTTTAGACGTTGAAGGACTCGATAATGTAACGGCCCAGAAAGATTGCTTGTATTGATGATGCTAAAAGGCCCACTAAGCGCGCTATCGCCCTTAGGGACATGACTTGTTTGGCTAGAGTTCCCTTTAATTCCTTCTTCAGATCCCTCAATTTGGTTTTGGGCAACTAGAGTGGAGTTGTTTGAGAATTGATTACAAAACCTAAGAACTCCAGTGATTGCGCTGGGACCAGAACTGATTTCGCCTTGTTTATCACAAAACCCAGGTTCTCTAACAGGTACATTGTTATCTGTAGATGTTGGACTGCTAGGGAGACGGAGGGAGCCATTATCAGTATGTCGTTCAGATAAATTATTAGACGAATACCCGGCTCCTGGAGGTGTGCGGTCACTGGCTTCATTAACTTGGTAAAACACCAAGGAGCAGCGGAAAGACCGAAAGGCAGGAACAAATATTCCAGCCGTCTGCCTCGCCATTGGAACTGCAAGAAAAGCGCCGGTGAGGGGCAAAGTTCATAACCGTTAGGTAGGCATCTTTGAGGTCTACCCGGACCATCCAGTCCCCTTGCATCAAAATGTCTGTTGTTAGTGTATCCCCTCCATTTTTAAATGCTTGTACAGGACAAACTGGTTGAAATCTTTCAGGTTTAGAACCAGTCTGTGGGCTCCGCCTCTCTTCTGAACTAGGAAGACGTTGCTGCGGAAGCCCTCGTGTTTGTCATCGCAATACGCTACCACGTGCTTCTCCAGTAAGCCTTCTACTTCTTGATCTATAAAAATTGTTGGGAAAAAAGACAAAGGAGGGAGAATTACCTCTTGTACAGGGGTCTGAAAGATGTCTATGCGAAAACCCTGTACCGTTTGTAAAACCCAAGCATCCTGAGTAATGAGTGACCACTTGTCCCGGAAGTAGCTCATGCGACCCCCCAGAGGACATAGAAATAGATTCATCGTTCTTACCTGATGTAATCTGGAGTTGGAAGTTTCCCCTCTGTCCTCCACGGTGGTACCGGCGACGACTAAAGCGTCTCGTAGGGTAGAACATGCCTCCTCTGGTGCTGACTTGATACTCTCCGCTACCCCAACCGTATCCTCCTCTGGAAGGGCCCTGGTAGTATTGACAGCCTGGCGAGTGGCCCCTGCCTCGCCCAGCCTGACCAAAAAGGCCAAGACCAAAAAGGGCAGCGCCTTGAGACACTCGCGGGTGAGTAGCGCGCTTTATAAATGTGATTGATTGATTGATTGGAAGACCTCTTAATATTGGATTGGGCCTTGTTTAGAGAGGTGAGGGTCCTGACGTACTTGGAGACATCTTTGACGAACTTGTCACCGAAAAGTAATCCCTCCTCCCAGGGGGCCTGCCTCTGCAGAAGCCAGCTCAGTGGGGTTGTTGTCTATCCTCATGAGAAGAGATTTCCTACCTTCTGTAGAAATGGCACAATTTGCATTTCCCAGGAAACAAATGGCGCTCTGTGTCCATCCTGCGAGGATGACGGAATCTATCGGGGCCCCTGTGTCTTTGGCTACTAGGGCCATCTCCAAGATTTTCGCTAAGGGGCCAGTGACGTCCAGGAGCTTATCCTGGCAACCACGCCACACACGGTGAATGCCCTTCTTGGGGTTCTTTGTGAACTTTAAAAAAAAGGTAAGCGTGTTGGGGTCGCTGTCCGGTGTATCTCTTACTTTATCCGGGGCGTCCGGATGAGGATATCCGGACCTCAATCTGCTACTGACCTCCTTGTCGAAGTTCCTTTTTAGGTTTTGATGTAGATAACTCTCTACCTCCGGGGGCGGGGCCCAGTCCGAGGCTCTCGGGTGGACAATATTCTGCGAATTAAAATCAAACAGAGTTGCAGCTTGGTAAAAGTAGGGATTCGGCGGATTTAAGTGCGCCTTCTTAGCTTTTTTCTTCTTAGGGGACGCGGTATGTCCCGTAGAGTCTGTGTCGGTGCTTGTGTCGGTGTCTTGGGCCTTCTTGGATGTTGGGATCAGGTCTGGAGTCACAGTGTATTGATGATCCCCAGAAGATACTGGGGGTAGCTGAGCCAGGGTCTGTGCATGCGGCCAGTTCGAGGACTTGGTCTTAGCTGAAGCTTTTCCCTCTGAGGTGGCCGCAGCTGGTCCTACCGACTCTTGGGGATGCACCCCATGCCTTTTCGCAAAACTTTTAAGTTGCGCCGTGATGGGCTTGAGAGCAGACGCTAGCGCTTTGCTGACTGTCTGGGGAACCTCCGCCTCTACCGCCTTATTGATGGATTGCTGTACTGATGCGTCTAGGGCATCAACCAGATTGTCTTCAAGGAGAGGACCCTGCTCTTCTTCGTAATAACCGTACTCGTCCCCCTCAAAAAAGGCCCAGTCTTCCATCGCTACTAACTTTCCAGCGATCTAGACAATTTTTGTTGCCAAGTCCAAAAATTCAAGAGGAATTGTTTAAGGGGGAGAAACCCTTAGTGCCAAATGAATTCCACTGCTCCCCAGCCCCGCTGTAATCACTATTATTGCAGCCCACCAGAGGGCGTATGAGAGCCAACCTCGTAAAAAGCCTGCGCCCGGCTTGGGCCTTCCTTGTTCTGCACCCAGGAAAGGCGTCCGTGCACACAGGGGCAATAAGCAATGACCTGTGCGCTGTTCCGCTTTCAAAAAATGCTCAGAACGAGGAGGAATCGGTATTGGGCATAGCGTAGCCCAAAAGTAGCCCAATTGGGCTATGCGACGTCTGGCTCTGAAACAAATGGGGGCCCAATCAGAGAAGGCACCGCGAACCGCTAGGCTGAAGTGCGGTTCATTGGGCAGCAATGCTGGAGGAAGAAGGCACTCCAGTGGAGGTGAGACGCGGGGGAAAAACCGCCTTGTTGCACTCGCTACCACCCGTTCGCCGCTACGGGTTTTGACTGCACTCGCACTACCTCGCGCTGCCGCTTAGACGCGGCTCAGGTATCATACAATTTTGACAATTAGCAATCTCAATATGCATAACATTAAGCAATATACAATAATCAAGTAATTAAATCAACGCATTAGCAATAAACAGAATCACAATCAAACTCAAAGAATAATTATACTGAAGCACTTAACTTGGCTGCGAGCAGCAAAGAAAGAGGAAGTGTTCATATGAAGAACGTCATTTATAGAGCTAGTCTCTATGGTTGTTGATGAAGTACAATGGCATTTTGGGTCACGTGGTTTTGTTTATATGTTAAAAAGTTTTTATTGGCTGCTGTATGTTTTAGTAAAAGAAAGAGAAAGCATAATCAGAAGCCTCCGGTCCTATAATAGAATCTGGCACCAGTGTCACCCACTTGAGGTCACGTGTTCACTGCTGGTGGCATCTCCGGGATTGAAACTACAAGTGAGACACAGTGGTACCTCCAATATGGCTTGTTACTCCAGCCAGTAGACATAGAGAGAGGACAAGCAGCGGGCCAGATGGTGCACACCTCCAGTGTGGCTTGATATTCTATCCAGTAGACATAGAGAGAGGACAAGCGGCAGGGCAGATGGTGCACTCCTCCAGTGTGGCTTGCTATTCTATCCAGTAGACATAGAGAGAGGACAAGCGGCAGGGCAGATGGTGCACGCCTCCAGTATGGCTTGCTATTCTATCCAGTAGACATAGAGAGAGGACAAGCGGCAGGGCAGATGGTGCACGCCTCCAGGATGGCTTGCTATTCTAGCCTTTAGACATAGAGAGAGGACAAGTGGCAGGGCAGATGGTGCACGCCTCCAGGATGGCTTGCTATTCTAGCCTTTAGACATAGAGAGAGGAGAAGTGGCAGAGCAGATGGTGCACGCCTCCAGTATGGCTTGCTATTCTAGTCTTTAGACATAGAGAGAGGACAAGTGGCAGAGCAGATGGTGCACGCCTCCAGTATGGCTTGCTATTCTAGCCTTTAGACATAGAGAGAGGACAAGCAGCAGGGCAGATGGTGCACGTCTCCAGTGTGGCTTGCTATTCTAGCCTTTAGACATAGAGAGAGGACAAGCGGCAGGGCAGATGGTGCACGCCTCCAGTATGGCTTGCTATTCTAGCCTTTAGACATAGAGAGAGGACAAGCGGCAGAGCAGATGGTGCACGCCTCCAGTATGGCTTGCTATTCTAGCCTTTAGACATAGAGAGAGGACAAGTGGCAGAGCAGATGGTGCACGCCTCCAGTATGGCTTGCTATTCTAGCCTTTAGACATAGAGAGAGGACAAGTGGCAGGGCAGATGGTGCACGCCTCCAGTATGGCTTGCTATTCTAGCCTTTAGACATAGAGAGAGGACAAGCGGCAGGGCAGATGGTGCACGTCTCCAGTGTGGCTTGCTATTCTAGCCTTTAGACATAGAGAGAGGACAAGCGGCAGGGCAGATGGTGCACGCCTCCAGTATGGCTTGCTATTCTAGCCTTTAGACATAGAGAGAGGACAAGCAGCAGAGCAGATGGTGCACGCCTCCAGTATGGCTTGCTATTCTAGCCTTTAGACATAGAGACAGGAGAAGTGGCAGAGCAGATGGTGCACGCCTCCAGTATGGCTTGCTATTCTAGCCTTTAAACATAGAGAGAGGACAAGCGGCAGAGCAGATGGTGCACGCCTCCAGTATGGCTTGCTATTCTAGCCTTTAGACATAGAGAGAGGACAAGTGGCAGAGCAGATGGTGCACGCCTCCAGTATGGCTTGCTATTCTAGCCTTTAAACATAGAGAGAGGACAAGCGGCAGGGCAGATGGTGCACGCCTCCAGTATGGCTTGCTATTCTAGCCTTTAGACATAGAGAGAGGACAAGTGGCAGAGCAGATGGTGCACGCCTCCAGTATGGCTTGCTATTCTAGCCTTTAGACATAGAGAGAGGACAAGCGGCAGGGCAGATGGTGCACGCCTCCAGTATGGCTTGCTATTCTAGCCTTTAGACATAGAGAGAGGACAAGCGGCAGGGCAGATGGTGCACGCCTCCAGTATGGCTTGTTTTTCTAGCCATTAGACATAGAGAGAGGAGAAGCGGCAGAGCAGATGGTGCACGCCTCCAGTATGGCTTGCTATTCTAGCCTTTAGACATAGAGAGAGGAGAAGTGGCAGAGCAGATGGTGCACGCCTCCAGTATGGCTTGCTATTCTAGCCTTTAGACATAGAGAGAGGACAAGCGGCAGAGCAGATGGTGCACGCCTCCAGTATGGCTTGCTATTCTAGCCTTTAGACATAGAGAGAGGACAAGCGGCAGGGCAGATGGTGCACGCCTCCAGTATGGCTTGCTATTCTAGCCTTTAGACATAGAGAGAGGACAAGCGGCAGGGCAGATGGTGCACGCCTCCAGTATGGCTTGCTATTCTAGCCTTTAGACATAGAGAGAGGAGAAGTGGCAGAGCAGATGGTGCACGCCTCCAGTATGGCTTGCTATTCTAGCCTTTAGACATAGAGAGAGGACAAGCGGCAGAGCAGATGGTGCACGCCTCCAGTATGGCTTGCTATTCTAGCCTTTAGACATAGAGAGAGGACAAGCGGCAGGGCAGATGGTGCACGCCTCCAGTATGGCTTGCTATTCTAGCCTTTAGACATAGAGAGAGGACAAGTGGCAGGGCAGATGGTGCACACCTCCAGTATGGCTTGCTATTCTAGCCTTTAGACATAGAGAGAGGACAAGTGGCAGAGCAGATGGTGCACGCCTCCAGTATGGCTTGCTATTCTAGCCTTTAAACATAGAGAGAGGACAAGCAGCAGAGCAGATGGTGCACGCCTCCAGTATGGCTTGCTATTCTAGCCTTTAGACATAGAGAGAGGACAAGCGGCAGGGCAGATGGTGCACGCCTCCAGTATGGCTTGCTATTCTAGCCTTTAGACATAGAGAGAGGACAAGTGGCAGAGCAGATGGTGCACACCTCTAGAATGGCGTCTAGCTAGTTTTTAACAATACACATACTGTTTGTGTAGTGAAGGGATATGATTCATTCCTCTCAGCAGCTTTGGAAGAGAGGCAATGGCCATGAACCAACATTTATTGGAAAGTAAGGAAGGACCCAGGACTGGTGCTGGGGCAGCCCTCGGACACCTGTGCGGCCCTCCATGATGCCCAATGCATACCTGCCCCTCTCCCTTCCACTGTTTGTGACTGGTCTGTTGAAGTTCAGTCGAATGTGACTGATGCCGCCTTATCCTGGCTTCTGCCCCAGAAGACTCCACGGTTCATCCAATTATATTTTGGTTGGATCCCCACAGGGTGTGGAAGGCCAGCAGGCGACTACGCTTGAATGTGGCCTGCACAGTCGCTGTAGTGTTCGGCTGTGAACAGAGCACCGGTCTGTCTCATATGAGCGCGTCACCTGCAGAGTAAAGGCACTCCCTCTGGACCTCATGGTGATCTGTCGTGGCCAGAGCACTGACTTCCACACCCCTCGCTGGTAAACCTGCGACTGAAGGCAGAAAGAGGTGCCAGGGCAGGGTGAGATATGGAACTCTTTACCTTCCAGATGTAGGGAAAATCCGGCTCAAGCTTAAAGCAGGGAACAAATACAACCTGTCACTCAAAGATGAGCTTACTGGAAGGTGACCAGAGCCCGGGAGGTCTGGTGCTCACACTCTGTTCCTTAGGACCTGAAGAGACACACAGGAGCTCTCCGCCCTGTGGCGTACACAGACACACAGGAGCTCTCCGCCCTGTGGCGTACACAGACACACAGGAGCTCTCTGCCCTGTGGCGTACACAGACACACGGGAGCACTCCCACCCTGTGGCGTACACAGACACACGGGAGCTCTCCCGCCCTGTGGCGTCCACAGACACACAGGAACTCTCTTGTCCTGTGGTGTACACAGACACACAGGAGCTCTCCCGCCCTGTGGTGTACACAGACACACGGGAGCTCTTCCCAGCCTGTGGCGTACACAGATACACAGGAGCTCTCCCGCCCTCTGGCGTACACAGACACACGGGACTCCCACCCTGTGGCGTCCACAGACACACAGAAGTTCTCCTGCCCAGTGGCGTACACAGACACACAGGGGCTCTCCCATCCTGTGGCACACACAGACACAGAGGAGCTCTCTTGTCCTGTGGCGTACACAGGCACATAGGAGCTCTCCCGCCATGTGGCGTACACAGACACACAGGAGCTCTAGTGTCCTGTGGCGTACACACATACATAGGAGCTCTCCGGGCCAGTGGTGTACATAGGCACACAGGAGCTCTCCTGCCCAGTGGTGTACACAGACACACAGGAGCTCTCTTGTCCTGTGGTGTACACATACACACAGGAGCTCTCTTGTCCTGTGGTGTACACAGACACACAGGAGCTCTCTTGTCCTGTGGTGTACACAGGCGCTCTCCTGCCCAGTGGTGTACACAGACACACAAGAACTCTAGTGTGCTCTGGCATACACACGCACACACAGGAGCTCTCCAACCCTCCCAAGCCTTTCTTCCTGGGTTTCAAGATCTGGTGGCCACCCTAGCGGTTAATAATTCCTCCATCATGGTGCTAGGTGATTTTAACTTCTGGCCCTCTGACCCTGTAGAATGTTCCAATTCCAAAGAATTTTCTGACACCCTTCGTTCCCTCAATTTCAATTCCTATGTTCACTCCCCTACCCACAATCAGGGTCACACTCTCGACCAGATTTGGTCTCTCAACTGCCCTATTGTGTCTCTCTCTATCTCCCCCTGTTCCTGGTCTGATCACTTTTTGATTTCCTTTTCTTCACCTCTTCACCTAACCACCAAGCCCTCACTTCCTAAAAATATTTGGGCACGCTCTTGGGGCCAGATTGACGCTTCTCAAGTGGCCTCCACACTCCTTCCCCTCTGCCCCGATTTATTTGGTCTACCGCTTACAGCACAAGCTGATTCTATTAATTCATGGCTCCAGTCAGGCTGTGACTCAATTGCTCCTTTCCGACGAGTTTCCTCCAAACGGCCGTATGAGTCCAACCGCTGGTTCAGTGAGGAACTGAAGGCGCTTAATCTCTCAGTTCGCCATGCCGAACGAGCTTGGAGACGCCACTACTGCCCCAACCTTAAATCCCACTTCCCTCCTTTTGCAATACAAAAAAACTATTTTAACTACTAAAACGGAATATTTCTCTTCCAAAATCTTAGCCGCCGAGAACCAGCCTAAAGAAATCTTTTCTATAGTTCACAATCTTGCATAAGCTGACAGAACCACTCTCAAACCCCCTCCGTCACAGTCTCTTTGTGATTCCTTGAACACCTACTTCTTGGATAAAATTGACAAAATCAAAACCAATATTCCTCCTCCTTCGCTCTCTTTTTACAATTCCCCTAGCCCTCCTGCTAAGGCGCATTTTGACTCATTCCCCCCACTAACCGAAGACTCTTTCCTTTCCCTTCTATCCTTGGTCAAATCTGGTTCCCCCCTAGATCCTTGCCCTGCTCACATCCTCAGGCTCATTTTCACAACTTGTATGTTACCACCTCTCTCCTTTCTCAACTGCTCCTTATCTCAGGGCGTTGTTCCCCCAACTCTAAAAACAGCCATTATTCTTCCTATCTTGAAAAAACCTGGCGCCGACCCCTCTGCCCCAGTCAACTTCCGACCCATTTCCTTACTCCCCTTTTTAGGGAAAGTACTGGAACGACACGTGACCAGAGCCCTTACCACCTTTGTAGAAGAAAACCAGGTCTTGGCCCCTCGTCAGGCCGGATTCCGCCCCGCTCATTCCACCGAGTCTGTGGCGATATCTGTCCTTGACAACCTCAGAGAAGGTATGGACACCAACCTCCCCCAGGCCCTGGTCCTCCTCGACCTGTCTGCCGCCTTCGACACGGTGGACCATTCCATCTTACTCTCCCGTGTCGGGGCGGCCGAGGTCGGCGGGGTAGCCCTGGTCTGGCTGTCTTCCTTCCTTAGGGACCGCTCCCAAGCAGTGCGGCTGGGCGACTTTTCGGCTAAGCCCTGTAAGGTGCCATGTGGGGTTCCCCAGGGTTCCTCCCTTTCCCCACTACTGTTCAATCTCTACATTGCCCCTCTCATCTTTGCCCTTCAACAAATGGAGGTCTGCGTATTTAACTATGCGGATGACCTCCAGCTCATCTTCACTCTGTCTCCATCCCCCGATTCTATATCTAATTTTCAAACCACTATGATCTTCATCCGGGACTGGATGAGTCACAACCACCTGAAACTAAACCCGGATAAGACCGAATTGGTTTTGACAGGTGGTTGTGCCAATCCCTGGTCGTCTCTCTTCTGGCCCCCTTCCTTGGGTTCCCCCCCTTCCCCCTCTTCTTCCGTCAAAGCGCTCGGCTTCAAGATCAATGATCAACTCACTTTGCACTCCCAGGTGAGCTCTGTGGTGTCCTCTTCCTTCCTTTCCCTCCGCACTATTCGCAAGGTTTCCCGCTTCTTCTCTTTCCCTGCCCTTAAACTTATTGTGTTGGCTATGGTCGTCTCTAGACTAGACTACGGCAACGCGTTATACTGCGGTATGCCTGCTTACAATGTTCGACGGCTTCAGCTGGTGCAGAACCAGGCCGCTCGGCTAGTCTATAATTTGTCCAAGTCACATCACGTCACCCCGCTTCTAAAATCCCTCCACTGGCTCCCTATTCTTGAACGCTCATTGTTCAAAATAGGTTGTATTTCTTTTCAGGCCCAGTCAGGATCCGCCCCCGCCTTTATCTCTTCTGAGATTAGAATCTATACCCCCGCAAGGGAACTGAGATCATCCTCCCAACATCTGCTGACTGTCCCCCGTTTTCGCCGAAAAAAATGGGGAGGCTCCAAATTTTCCACTATTGCCCCCACCTTCTGGAATTCTCTCCCGCTTCACCTCAGGTCCCTCACCCATTATCCTCTGTTTCGTAAAGCATTAAAAACCTTTCTTTTTTCACAGGCCTTCTCCCAATGATTTTCCCCCTGCCTCCTGGTCCACCTGCTAATTGAGGTTCAGTGAACCACAGCGCCATGAAACCGTTAGGTGTACGTGCGCTTTAGAAGTGATTTAAACTCAAACTCAAACTCTCCTGCCCAGTGATGTACACAGACACACAGGAGCTCTCTTGTCCTGTGGTGTACACAGGCACACAGGAGCTCTCTTGCCCAGTGGTGTACACAGGCACACAGGAGCTCTCGGTCCTGTGGTGTACAGAGACACACAGGAGCTCTCTTGTCCTGTGGTGTACAGAGACACACAGGAGCTCTCTTGTCCTGTGGTGTACACAGGCACACAAGAGCTCTCTTGTCCTGTGGTGTACACAGACACACAGGAGCTCTCTTGGCCTGTGGTGTACACAGACACACAGGAGCTCTCTTGTCCTGTGGTGTACAGAGACACACATGATCGCCACCACTTTCTGTGTCCAGGAAGAGGGCTCCTCACATACCACTCTTGGCCCTGATTACTGAGCTGCTTTCCAGGTTTTGTGGCTGGTGGGATTCTGCATGGATCCCACTGTTCCTGGGATCTTGTCTGATCCCGCTGTAGCCTGGGATCCTGCATGGATCCCACTGTTCCTGGCATCTTGTCTGATCCTGCTGTAGCCTGGGATCCTGCACGGATCCCACTGTTCTTGGGATCTTGTCTGATCCCGCTGTAACCTGGGATCCTGCATGGATCCCACTGTTCCTCGGATCTTGTCTGATCCTGCTGTAGCCTGGGATCCTGCACAGATCCCACTGTTCCTGGGATCTTGTCTGATCCTGCTGTGGCCTGTGATCCGGCATGGATCCCACTGTTCCTGAGATCTTGTCTGATCCAGCTGTAGCCTGTACTCCTGCACAGATCCCACTGTTCTTTGGATCTTGTCTGATCTCAAGAAGGTCCCCCTGAACCTTGAGCCTTAGCAGATCTTTGTTCCAGGCGTGGCCTCCCTTGAGGTCTGGCTTGGAGCTGCGTTTTGCTGACCGGTGAACACGAGTCTCCAGTCCCTCTTCATCAGAGCCTGATGGACGAGACATGAAGTCTTTAATTTGTGTATTTTTCCTATGAGTAAACCGAGTCCCAAGATGGCTGCCAACACTTCCTGGTTAAAGTGTTGGCAGCACGAGATCAGGAAGCGTTTGCGGAGCCTTAACATCCCTAGATATCCAAATATGGATTTCCCTTACTATCTCAAAAACTGCTGAACAGATTTACACCAATTAACAAAAAGGTCGCTTTCTGGATCAACAGCTACCTTTCTGCCAAATTTGTGGTAATTCTGTTCAGCGGTTCAGGCTGTAGCTGTCTACAATCTCTATGGTAATTAACATGGGAAAATGCGTTTTGGGACCCCCACTTGACAGATCACCTCGAAAGTTTCAATACAGCAGCTGAACTGGTCCTAACCATAACTACCTACTGGTGACTATAAAATATATATATCTATATATATTTATTACACAGTGGTAGTCTCTGCTGTGTACTTATAGTTGGCGGGAGTTTCTATCGGAGGAGCTTATTTATGCTAATCACTGTGGCGCCACCTCCGCTCCTTCGTGGAAATGTTGTGCCTGTCTGTCACCCCGGGCGGGGGATTGGAAGAATGAAGAAAAAGAGGTGTCCCAAATCGCTGGTTTCCCATGTTCATTCTCCGATACAGAAATAATGGCTGAACGGAAATACATCGAAGTTGGCAAAAATAATTAACTTTACCCAAAAAGCATTGGTTTGGTGTGAATCTATTCCTAACATATAAGCATTTACTGAAGGGCTCTGGTTGGGGATGAAGGGGTTAAAAGTTAGGTATATCTGGACAGTTGGGCTCGCAGTAGTCCTGCAATACTGAAAATAAAAAAAATAGGGCCTTCCGATTAAGGATAATGGTGGATGTGACCCTCTTTTTACTGGTATTCACCCACTTGGCAAACAACATGCCTCGCTAGACTTTAATGGGGTCACTCCCTTTTTGTACCCCCTCAAAAAAAAGAGTTTGTACTCCAGTCACCTTAAGAGGATTACCCTTTTAAAGACTTCACATGTCCCACAATTTGAAGTCAAGAGGTGGACAGGTATGTATTTACCACTGATAAGACCAGACAGTTTCAACCAGGCCATTATAGACGCCCCTACGTAATTTGGTGAAATACACTACACACATTCCAGAGATGAGAGCATTGAAGCTTAGAGCCATGCTTACAACTCCGCTCGGGGTTAAACCACCTGTAAGTACCCGACCCCTGCAGTCTGCATTATTCCACAGTCCGCGGTGCCTCAGAACCTCCAGTGAAGTTCTAGTAATAAGCACCCGCACCTCATTAACATCCTTATTACAAAGCGTTTGCCTCTAGCGCTCTAACATGACTATTTACCCTGGGCACGTGCCCAGACACCCACTGGGTGGATAATCTATTGTCAATACAAGCTTTGCTGTTTCTCACAGATGTTTCGAAACCGGCTGTGGCTTCAAGCCACAACCCTCTTCGAAACATGCCTCTGTTTCTTGAACATGAAATACCGCGAAAAAACAAGCGACAAGAGGCGTTTGACAAAACAGGAACAGTTTGTTTAATTAAGCAGTGCAGCCTGGAGAACTGTCTCACCGTACAATTGATCTGAAATGGGTTTTATACACTTCAGTGAAAGCCATAAACAGTTCCGGCGATCCTTTGATGGTACGGAATGAGAACGGCTGCCTTTGGAGTCATAAATTAGTGTATTCGATGAGGATTCCAGGTGGACACAATGCAGCCAGTGGGTAACGTGTCCAGATGTCCGGCATGGGGAGCGCATGATCACTGACTGCGTGTGCTGTCTCCTGATTGGCTAAGTGTTCTTAACTTCATGTGGCATCTTACTTTATGCTGTTTTGGGAGCGGGAATACCCCTCTGGCTTTGTGTGCTTTTTTGGGGCCAATCTCCTATCTGTGCGATTGTGCTGGGATTTCCTGTTCTCGCGTTTGCCTGCGGCTACGTGCCACTCCATCTGTGACCTGTCAATCAGTGGCCTTGGGCCTGGGTTTCAGCGCCTTCCTGACTACCTATATCTGAGTCGGGGTTGACGTGGAGTTCATAACGGGCGAATTCGTCCATAAAGATGTGACTTCGTTTTTATAGATGATCGTATCGTTACTCATATTGGTATCAACTTTCTCAGTGTTAATACCTTTGCAAACTGTATCAGGTGCGCTCCGCCTTTACCTCATTTTACATGGAGTACTCCTCACACCTTAAACTCTACAGGTTTGTACTCGGTGCACCGTATAACTTTAAACATGCACAACCACACTTGCCTCTAAGGCTTCTGCTACTTCCATTTTGTGCACCTGCACGTGTCGCATAGTAACTCGTGTGGTATCTAGAGCTACAGGCCCTGTGTTAACAACTTTCTTTTTAAAAATTATGTACAGTTTTATGGATCAATGTGAATAGCAGTATTATGGATAATGCCACCTGAGATGTCATCGATGATGTCATTTAACACGTCATGAGTGAACTGATATGAGCGGTTGTAAGCGGTGCCTGGCAGGGGCGCTCAATATAGTTCGTTCACAAAACTATAAGTGGTGAATTGCAGAGTTTTTTAAATTTAAACTTTAGCTTTTATCTCATATAAACACCTAACTATAATGTCACTTTAGCCTTTGTGTTTTTTCAGTGAATATATATATATATATATCTTGAACAGTTTTTTATAGATATATATATATATATATTTTGATACTCCTTCCCTTAGATCCACGAAGGAAAAACGGAACGGACTCCACATAGTACGTGCTGCAATTATTTTATTTTGTGCTTCTCGCCGCCATGACGCGTTTCGGGCTACCCAGAGCCCTTGATCGCATGGCATACTCTGTTTTGTCCCATTTTTAAAGTGACACAGTGCTTAAAGTGAAAATTAATATAAAAAACAGACTATCCATTCGATCTCTGTTTTTGTGCTTTTAACAAGTACATTCGTATATAGATTTAAATCATCATCATTAAAACAGGTGTTAAAATATCTATAAATATTGCTGTATAAATACACATATACAAATATTAAACACATGTTAAAACATATAGGTGACAATTGGGAAAAATAGTGGGTCTCATATCTGCTTAATGCATAAAAGATTCTTTTTCATGTTTTGTTTGTCTGTTCTCTTTTTGATAAGCCCTCATGTGCAAATTTGCTACTTTGAAAACAATGTCTGTATAAATACATTTTGTGCGTACAATTGCTTGATCTCTGACTTTTTGTCCATAGCCTCTTGCAAATCTTCATTTGCATTCCTGAGGGCTGTGTACAAATCATTGTCATAGCTGCAAATCCTACGAGTCCGCAGCGTTTCCCCGTATGGATACTCCGCACTGTGTGTTTCGGATGAACGCTGCTAGCATGTAGGATTGTGTTCCCTGATGTGGGCTTACGATGTGACCGTGTGTGTATTCTGCGGTCTTGCACATATACCTCCACATCCAGAAAACATATGCAGTTTGTACTTATATCAGATGTAAATTGTAAATTCATGTCATTGTTGTTAAGTTTGTTGATAAAGCTTTCAGCACTTTCTTTATGACCTCGCCATATTATGAACTGGTCATCGATAAAACGGACCCGCTTCACCACACTGTCTGTCCAACTTTTCCTGTGTTCTATTTTTAACACCTTCTCCTCCCAGCACCCCATATGGAGACCGGCGTAGCCGGGTGAAAAGCTCACGCCCATTGCTACGCCTCTCTCCTGGTGGTATGCCCTGTTGGAACATAAAATAGTTGTTATTCAGACAGAAATTGGTGAGGGCAATAAGCAGTTTGTTATGCGCATGAAATTCTATGGCCCTTAATCCATCCCTGAGATGGGTTGAAGTGTACAGTTAGATACATCCATGGATGCCGGGATATACATCCATGGATGCCGGGATATACATCCATGGATGCCGGGATATACATCCATGGATGCCGGGATATACATCCATGGATGCCGGGATATACATGCATGGATGCCGGGATATACATCCATGGATGCCGGGATATACATCCATGGATGCCGGGATATACATGCATGGATGCCGGGATATACATCCATGGATGCCGGGATATACATGCATGGATGCCGGGATATACATCCATGGATGCCGGGATATACATCCATGGATGCCGGGATATACATGCATGGATGCCGGGATATACATGCATGGATGCCGGGATATACATCCATGGATGCCGGGATATACATGCATGGATGCCGGGATATACATGCATGGATGCCGGGATATACATGCATGGATGCCGGGATATACATGCATGGATGCCGGGATATACATGCATGGATGCCGGGATATACATGCATGGATGCCGGGATATACATGCATGGATGCCGGGATATACATGCATGGATGCCGGGATATACATGCATGGATGCCGGGATATACATGCATGGATGCCGGGATATACATGCATGGATGCCGGGATATACATCCATGGATGCCGGGATATACATGCATGGATGCCGGGATATACTCATCTTCCCATTTAAAATCATGCAGGTGTCTTAAAAAGTCCGTAGTGTCCTGTATATATGACGGTAAATCTTTTACGTGCTCTTGTAAAAACGAGTCTATGTACACTGATATATATATATATATATATATGTGTGTGTGTGTGTGTGTGTGTGTATATGCACAGCAGTCTGGGTGTTACATATAGAGAATGCTGCCTTCTGACCTATAGATGCAGGTCCTCTCTCTGTGGGTTGTACGTGCGGTGCACGGCTGTACATACCGTACGCAGGTACTGTATATACAGAGTGCACAGCACGGCTGTCTACAGCACACTGCTCTGTGCACACAGTATCTAGGGTTTGGCGCTCTGCTGCTCTGTTTTATTCCAACAGATCTGACATGAGTCACAGACAGAATTGGACTTCTCAGAAAAGATTAAAGCTTTGGGCTGGCAGAGCGCCAAGAGAAGAGGCTTAAACTGAGCCGGCGCTACACCCTCCCCCCGCTGCAGGATGGGATTGTGTGCGCCTTTGTGCCTTTCTATTACCATAGGTTTCTGTGTCTGCTTGACCGTGTATCTGTGCACCTTTGTGTCTGTGTTACTGTAGGTGTGTGTGACTGAGTATGTGTAATCATGAATGTGTGCCTGCATGTATGTGCCTTTGTGTCAGTGGTACATTGTTTGTGTGTGTTGACATGTATGTTTTATCATGAATGTGTATTTGTATGTGTACATTTGTGTCAGTGGTACATTATGTTTGTGCATCTGCGAGTGTTGTTTGTTTGTGTTTGAACATGAGTGGATTTCTTTGTGTGTTGTTTTGTGTGTGTTTGTGTTAAAATATGTTTGTTTGTGTGGCACCTTGTATTTCGGTGTGAACATGCGTATGTGCCTCTCCAGTTGCTTGTGCTGGTGTTCGGGGGGGGATTGGTTGTTTGGTGGTTGGCCAAGCAGGCCTGGCTCCGCGCCCCTGGCGGAGGGCCGCTACCATATATAGAGGCCCCTGCCTGCCTGGCGGCCATCTTTGTGCCTTCATTGCATCCTTTCCTCAAACAAACTACCAAAGCTGGCATGCTTCAGTAAAACAAGTCCCAGCCGCCCTCATGCACAGGAGTCGTTCCCTTTTGACGAGGGAGCTGGCACACTCCGTGCGTTGCGGCCCCGGGGTTGGTTGCAAGCCCTTGGCGCGTCTTCTTGGGTATGGCAGGCATGAGACGAGCGCCCTCCATCGCTGCCTCTGGGTGTGCAGTGTGACATTGTGAGTTACAAAGCCTCTGGATGCATGGGATGGAGCTGTTCGCACGTTCTTTTGCTCTCATTGCGCAAGGGTGGCCCATGGGTCCTGTATCCGAGCATCAGTCTGGAGCCTCGGAGTCGCTCCCATTATACCCAGATCCATGCACGGCCTTTGTATGTACGTCATGTGTGCGGCAGGCTCGGCCGCCGCAGAGGGCCGGTGGCTTCTCCATTTGTTGTTTTTTTACTTTCTCTTTCCGCTTCTCGCGTGCTCCGCAGTCCCACACCAGTGAGCGGGTGAGGTTTGGGAACCAGCCTCGGTTTGGCTCTTCCGTGGTGATGGGTGCCGACAGCGGCACGTGTGCTGCACAGGGTGCTGGCCCATGGCCAGAACATGGCCGCCACGTGTAGGCCTCGCCGCAATGATTGCTTGTGGTTGACGCGTCTCAGACGTGCTGGGGGGCTTGCATGGAGCCCGCCCCGCTACAGCAGGCTGCGGGTTTGGAAGAGTAGATCTGAGCTCAGGGCGCGTGAGCAGGGCCTGGGGCCCTCCGTGGAAGGCGGGGCCCCTGCCAGTAAAGACTCTTTCTTCCTCCCCAGGCCCTCCATCTTCAGCCCCAGCACAGGGCCCGCGTGATCCTGTCCTCCAAGGCCCTGGCGTGGCCCCAGCTCATGTGCCCAGGACCTCTTGTTTTCTTGTCTCTTGTCGAGTTGGGCCATTGTTTGCTGAGGCCGGGGCGTGACCCAGGAAGGAAACCTTGACTTCCGGTCGGCCGCTCCAGCTCTGATGGGCCCTGGAGCTCCTGAGCGCTTCACACTTCGTTAAGGCGCCTGGGGGTCATTTATTTATGTGTCTCATCGCCCTCCATCAGCTGCTGCGGTTGGAAATAAACCAACAGCTTGTCAGTGGAGTCTCTAGTAGAGTCAGGGCGCTAAGAGTCCATGCACGAGCCGAGCCAGGCCTCTAAGAGTCCATGCACGAGCCGAGCCAGGCCTCTAAGAGTTCATGCACGAGCCGAGCAGGCCTCTAAGAGTTCATGAACGAGCCGAGCCAGGCCTCTAAGAGTCCATGCACGAGCCGAGCCAGGCCTCTAAGAGTTCATGCACGAGCCGAGCAGGCCTCTAAGAGTTCATGAACGAGCCGAGCCAGGCCTCTAAGAGTCCATGCACGAGCCGAGCCAGGCCTCTAAGAGTCCATGCACGAGCCGAGCCAGGCCTCTAAGAGTCCATGCACGAGCCGAGCCAGGCTTCTAAGAGTTCATGCACGAGCCGAGCCAGGCCTCTAAGAGTTCATGCACGAGCCGAGCCAGGCCTCTAAGAGTTCATGCACGAGCCGAACCAGGTGTCAGGGCTCCAAGAACCCATGCAAGAGCTGAGCCAGGAATCTGGGCTCAAAGAGTCCATGCAAAAGCCGAGCCACGGCTCTAAGAGTCCATGCACGAGCCGAGCTAGGAGTTGGGGCTCTAAGAGTGCACGAACAAGTCCATGAAAGAGCAGACCCAGGACTATTAGAGTCTATGCAAGAGCTGATCCAGGAGTCAGGGCTCTAAAAGTCAATAAATAAGCCGAGCCAGGAGTCAGGGCTCTCGGAGTCCATGCACGAGCCGAGCCAGGAGTCAGGGCTCTCGGAGTCCATGCAGGAGCTGAGCCAGGAGTCAGGGCTCTAAGAGTCCATGAACTAGCCAGGCCAGGAGTCAGGGCTCTCGGAGTCCATGCAGGAGCTGAGCCAGGAGTCCAGGCTCTAAGAGTCCATGAAATAGCCAGGCCAGGAGTCAGGGTCTAAGAGTCCATGTACAACCCGAGCCAGGGCTCTTCAAGTCCATGCACAACCTTAACCAGGAGTCAGGGCTCTAAGAGTCCATGCATGAGCTGAGCCAGGAGTCAGGGCTCTTCGAGTCCATGCACGAGCTGAGCCAGAAGTCAGGGCTCTCGGAGTCCATGCACAAGCCGAGCCAGGAGTCAGGGCTCTCGGAGTCCATGCACGAGCCGAGCCAGGGGTCAGGGCTCTCGGAGTCCATGCACGAGCCGAGCCAGGAGTCAGGGCTCTTCGAGTCCATGCACGAGCTGAGCCAGGAGTCGGGGCTCTCGGAGTCCATGCAGGAGCTGAGCCAGGAGTCAGGGCTCTTCGAGTCCATGAACTAGCCAGGCCAGGAGTCAGGGCTCTAAGAGTCCATGCAGGAGCTGAGCCAGGAGTCAGGGCTCTTCGAGTCCATGCACGAGCTGAGCCAGGAGTCAGTGCCCTAAGAGTCCATGAACTAGCCAGGCCAGGTGTCAGGGCTCTCGGAGTCCATGCAGGAGCTGAGCCAGGAGTCAGGGCTCTAAGAGTCCATGAACTAGCCAGGCCAGGAGTCAGGGTCTAAGAGTTCATGCATGACCCGAGCCAGGAGTCAGGGCTCTAGAGTCCATGTACGACCTGAGCCAGGAGTCAGGGCTCTAGAGTCCATGTACGACCTGAGCCAGGGCTCTAAGAGTCCATGAACCAGCCAGGCCAGGAGTCAGGGTCTAAGAGTCCATGTACGACCCGAGCCAGGGCTCTTCGAGTCCATGCACAACCTGAACCAGGAGTCAGGGCTCTAACAGTCCATGCATGAGCCGAGCCAGGAGTCAGGGCTCTAAGAGGCCATGCATGAGCCGAGCCAGCTGTCAGGGCTCTAACAGTCCATGCACAAGCCAGGACAGGAGTCAGGGCTCTAAGAGTCCACGCACAAGCCGAGCGAGGAATCAGGGCTCTAAGAGTTCATTCGCGAGCCAAGTCAGAACTCCGGGCTCTAAGAGTCCATGCACCAGTTGAGCCAGGAGTTGGGGCTGTAAGAGTCCATGCACAAGCGAAGCCAGGAGTCAGTGCTCTTGGAGTCCATGCACGAGTCGAGCCAGGATTCAGGGCCCTTACAGTCCTTAGTGTTTTGGGACAGGGTAGGGGAAACTTATCAGCGCCACCACACTGCTTTGAAGGGCGCATTTGGTGCCCTCCTTGCATACTCCAGTTGAAACCAGTTCAGGGAGCCGTTGGCTCCCACTCTGAAGCGAATCTGGACAAAGGACTTGGGAGCCTCCCCCTCATTGTCCAGCCCCTCCTCTGGGAGGGACCCCTGAATCGTCCCAACCCTTTCCTTAGGGTACTTAAGGGCTTACCTGTGGGTGAGTCCCTAGATTCATTGTCGGACAAGATTCATTTCAAGATACCATTTCTTCTTCAACTGTCTGGGCACTTTGGACTTTACTTTGGGAACGGAGACTGCAACTGGGAAGACTCCTGCTGCTCCTGGTCTCGTCGCCCTGCTCGTCTTCTGCAACATCTGTGCCTGCGCTCCATACAGGTTCCTCACAAGGCCTGTGGACATCCAAGACACCCAAAGGAATCTCTCTTGGAGTGAAGGATTCACTCCCCTGCATCTGCAGGCACCGCAACGAAGCTGACCGGTCTGCTGTCCCTGAGCTCCTACGGACTCCGAAAGGTTCAGCAACACAGATGGTGGTTCTGCAACTCCCTTGAGGCCTGCACTGTCTTCATAGCAAGTTTGAAGCCAGTATCCCTCGTCGGAACCGCTGGAACAGAACCCCTGTGCACCGTGTCGACTTGCCGTTGCCAAGGCTTGCTGACTCTCTCCTCCAGAGATCTTCGGGCTCCAAGAAGCTCCAGCCTCAGGATCTTCAGCTGCATCACATCCTCTGCACCGTGGGCCTTCATCCTTTGGTGAGCGGCTTGAGGTCCTCTTGTGCCTCCTGTACCTTCAGCCCTGGGGTCCTCTTGAGGGTCTTCTTCTGCCCTAGGTGGCTCCCCTGCTTGCTCAGGGCCTGCTCTGACTTACCTGCTCATGGTGAGCCACTTGGACCTTGCTGGTCCCGACACTGCACTTTTTTCGACGACTGCGTTGGTTGCCATTGCCAAGGCTTGTTGATGCCGTTGCCGGACACTGACCCCCTTGACATCCGACGTGGGACAGCTCATGCATGGCACCTGGTCTTCCTCTGCGTCGCCTGGTCCGTACAGCTGAAACTTCAAGGGCACCATCAACTCTCCTGCATCTTCGAACATCAGTGGGCATTCGTCTTCCGTGCATCCGGGTCCCTCCTGAGTGGCATAGACTCTGTCCCCTCTGCTTGCAGGTACCTCTCATCTTGAATCAACCCTTGCATCCCACGGACACTTTCACCTTCTTCGCTAGCGCCATCTTTTCCGAAGTCCTCCATTGTGGTCAACGGCTGTTTCCGACGTCACTTCTCACCCGCTTCCCTGGTGTAGGTATCCTGGGCGTCCACGGGTGGTGTGACTCTCCAACCTTCCGTCTTCCACGGAGTCCACTGGGAAGGGTCCTTCTTCTTAAAAACTACAACTGCGACTTCCCCGTTGACTTGTATTGAGTACGCAGCTGTGTTCCCACTCTGTACACGTCCTCCGTGGGGTTTGACTTTGGCCGTGGTTCGCATTCCACTATTTTAGCATATGGTTTGGTCTCCCCCTGGAGACCAATGTGCATTTGTGCTACTTGCCTGTATTGTGTTTTGTGATTATATCTCCAGGTAGAAGATAATACATTGTGTTAGTGAGTGTTAATAATGAATACATATTTTTATAACTACACTGTGTGTTTTTTTTTTCATTTAACCTACACTATTGGACTAGTTCTGGGCTAAGCCTGAAGGCTGCTTTCTACAGCTACCACTTATAGAGCTTTCTAAGCTTGTGTAAGACCACTCAAATCACCATAAGGGTTGTCTGGATAAGTGCAGGGTGCTACACTTACATAAGTGTGCACCATATACTAAGCCAGCACCCTACAGAGCCTATGCACGAGCCAAGCCAGGGCTCTAAGAGCCCTTGCACGAGCCGTGCCAGGAGTCTGGGCTCTACGTGTCCACAAACGAGCCGAGCCAGGAGTCAGTGCCCTAATAGTCCATGCACGAGCCGAGCAAGGAGCCAGGGCTCTAAGAGTCCATGCACGAGACGAGTCAGGGATCTAAGAGTCCATGCACGAGACGAGCCAGGAATCGGGGCTTTAAGAGTCCATGCAGGAGCCGAGCCAGGAGTTAGGTCTGTAAGAGTCCATGCACAAGCCGAGCCAGGAGTCAGGGCGCGCCCAAAGTCCATGCACGAGCCGAACCAGCTGTCAGGCCTCTCAGAGTCCATGCATGAGCCGAGCCAGCAAAATATTTGGACAGTAAATCGCGCAACAAACATCTTGCTTTCAAAAACTTTTCCATGTAAGTGGGAGAGTTTAACTTTAGTACATTAGTTTCTATTGCTGAACTGGGAGAAGTAGTAATTTCTTAAGATGAACTTAAAAACCTTCATGCACCCACCCACCCCACCCTGACGGCGATGCCAGGAGCCACCCAAGTGACCAGGGCCACCTGCCTCCTATTTGTATCTCACGTGTGTTGGACTTGGCCCTTCTGACAGGTTCACCCCTGGACTTTTTGGCTTTTTATTGGTGACTTGGTGTGGTAATTATTTTGGTTTCTGCGCACTTTCCCTGTGTCCCAGGGTAAAGTGCGTGCGTGCGCTGAGTGCATGTGGTGAGATAGGCCTGCCCTCCCATAGGAATGCATGGGGAATGTATGTGTCCCTAGTAGTTCCTGATGCGTGGGGTGTGCAGGCCCGAGTTTGGTATGTGCGGACTCGTGGGAGTGAATGCTGCGCGATGATGTGTGCGGCGTGCATGTACCTAGTGTGGAAGTGCCACTTCTAGAAGTGGGCACTTCTGTGTGCAGTGTGTCTGTCGCGTGATTGGCTGGTCGTGTCATGTGACGGGCTAGGGATTCCCCAGTGTCAGGATGAGTCACCCAGTGGTGAATGGGGAGATCAGCAGCTAGATGGGTGGGAGGAGTCCACCTGGGTCCTGAATAGGACAGGGTTTTCCAAACACAATGCTGGCCCCGCCCCCTGTGGTGCGACTGACGACCCTAGCCCTGCCAGTGAATAGAGTGAGGGGCTGAGCACATCAAGGGTGCTCCCCAACCAGCTGCGACTGGTTTTCCCCCTCACCCTGAACCCAGAACAAAGGGTTTGCCTGTATAAAAATGGGGCTGTGTCCCCACAGAAACTGTTCTCTGCCAGGATCTTACCTGAGGGGGGCTGCTGCTGCTGCTGGACCAGAGGACCGCCACCTGGACTACCTCCCTGCCTGGAGGCCCAGTGAGCTGGCTCTGGGTCCAGCCTTGCCCCCCCCACCCCTGCCCTGCTGCATGCAGGGAAGAACTCTGCTGGACTTTGTGGTGCTTTTTTGTATGCCTAAGCGCTGGGAGCGCTTTTCTTTGGCTTATAGCGCTAGGAGCGCTTTATTTGGACCCCCAGCGCTTCTAGAGCGCTTTCATTGTTGGCAGTAGCGCTAGGAGCGCTTTAGTTCTGCTAGCCGGTGCCCACCCGGCGTTCGCCCCGTCTTTTCCGAGCCTGAAGTCCCCTGGCAGGTGCCCACCCTGCCAGGGACATTGCCACTCCTAGCGGGTGCCCACCCCGCTTATTTGCGTACCTTTGCCCTTAATACGAAAGCGGGTGCCCACCCCGCTTCGTGACGCTCAGCGGCGGGTGTCTACCCGCCAGGGACTCTTTTCGCTGTAACCGGGAGCCCACCCCGTACTGCCACCGTCACCAGGAGCTCTGGGCCGCCGCGCTGCCTGCGGCGACCCGGAAACAAAGAGAAGTCCGGCCTTCCTGGGGGCGGGGCCGAAGCCCGGAAGAGGAGCGGACGGGAGCCTACCCCGCGCTCCAGTGAGGACGTACGGTGACTTCCCCGGCAGGGCTCCCGCAAGTGGGGAGAGCCCTGCATTCCTGCGAAGCCCCGCGCCAAGAACCGAAGCGCCGCCAGGAGTCCCGGTGAGTGGGGGCAGCCTGGTTATTTTCGGAGCGCCTGACGCTCCATCGAAGGAGGAGGGGGGGCAGTACTTCTTGAGCCTCGAGGCTCCGAGGACGAAGCCAGCCCTGACTGTGTGAGAGCGCTAGTGCGCTCCAGCGAGGGCCGCATTGGTCGGGTACCGAAGCCCGGAAAAGGAGCATTGACCTTACGAGGGAGAGCGGCCCCGGAAGGCAGCGGGCCGCTCCAACGTTGGCCCCCATATTCGTTTTCAGAGCCCACGAGGCTCCAAAGAGGCGCATGGTTCTCGAGCTCTGTGTAGCTCCAACGGTTGGGCATATTCGTTTTCAGAGCCCACGAGGCTCCAAAGAGGCGCATGGTTCTCGAGCCCCAGAGGCTCCAACGTTGGGGGCAACATTACTTAGAGTCCAGAGGGACTCCCAAGGGGGCATAGTTGTTTCAGAGCCCAGAGAGGCCCCAGGTGACTGCGGTACTGGGGTTCAAGGCACAGTGGTGCCCCAGTTCAGTTCCACAGCTGCCCAGCACTTAGTGGGCAGCTGCAACGTTTAGGTTGTGCATTGTGCGCCTGGCTTGCGCAGCCTGCGCCGGCGCGCCCTGACTTTTCTGGACACAGGGCGTCCTTGCCCCTACAAGGCCAGTTGGCCTAGGGACTGCCACAGGTGGTGGCGAATGTGAGTTTTGGCGCCATTGTACCTGTTCTGCACCTCTGAATGTGTTTTTGCGTCATGTGCTTTGCTTTACACCTCTGAATGTTATGCATCATGTGTTTATGTGCTTAGACCCCTACAGGTATAGTGATACTTAGGTGGTTGTTTTCTCCCTAGTACAGGTGGTGCTAGTGAGGTCCTGATTCCCTGCGCAATATTTTCCTAAGGTGGTTAGGGTTGCGTAGGTGGTACTTACCTGATACCAGTAATTACTGGTTGTGTGCTACATATGTTATTTTGTACTACAGTATTATTCCTATGTTCTAAAAAGTGCTAATTCCGGACAGCGGTCCATGTGGCCCTGTCCCCTGTACATATAATCCCTTGTAAATTCTGCCCGTGCCTGTTGGCACATTGTAGAGTGTGTGTTTTTATCTAATGTGTTGTGTATAATACAAAGGCTATTTTTATAGAATACCTTGTGTGGAGTTTCCTTTGTGGTGGGCCTTGGGTGTTGTTGCTGGGTGCGCGCGCAAACGCTTTACACATCGCCTCAGAGATAAGCCTGACTGCTCGTGCCAAGCTACCAAGGGGGTGAGCAGGGGTTGTCTTTGGCGTGTAACTTCCTTGCCCTGACTAGAGTGGGTGCAAGAGTGGGTTTTATACTGCATATATATCCTGAAATAGCGCAGTTCAAGGTGCGGTCAGATGCGCTGATGGAGGAAAAGGTGGTACAATAAAATAAAATAATAGTCTAGGATCACACAGTTTCTTCAACCGAGGTGAGGAAGCCGGGATTGGTTACAGGTTTCCTGGAGTCACACTGCCAGTGCAGCTGTTAGACCTACATGACAGTGCTTGCACTGTGAAAGCTTTCTGTATTTTACATGAGCCCCTCAGGGGTTGATGGGGGCAGACCCCCTGGAGCAAGATGGTGGGGAGGGGAGGGGGGGGGGCGAGAGGGGGAGGTGGGGAGGGAAAGCAGGTTTGAACAACGAGGTGAGAACATGGCGGACGGCAGGGCAAGCAGAAGCCATTAGAGGGCTCGGCTCGTTCAGAGCTCGAGGCTCCAAGATGACTTGTCCTCGAGCCGAGCCAGGCGTGTGGCTAGAGCCTTCAGTTACTCACCCAGCTCCAGTCTCTAGAGGGGGGGTCAGATGGGGCCATGCCCCAGCTCATCTTACCCTGTCCCCATCCCATGCCCCGCCACCACAGCTGCTTAGTGTGCCAGGAGGTGACACAGAACAAACAAACATTTGCAATGCAGTAGGTCTCGCATTATTTCAATGTAAAGCTATTGGCTTTGTAAATGGAAAAGAAATGCGGCGTTCGCCCGCATTTGTGTTTTTTATTTACTGACTTTTGTAGCAATGGCGGAACACTGTGCTTTAGCTTTAGATGTTTGAAGCTAAAGCGCTGCATGCGCCATTGACACAAAAGTTAATAAATAGAAGAAAAAAGTTCTACAGCCGTCGTATTTTTTTTCTATTTATTTACTATTGTAGCAATCGTGGCATGCCGTGCTTTCGCTTTAGATGTTTGAAGCTAAAGCACGGCGTGTTACCTTTGTCCCAAAAGTCAATAAATAGAAAAAAAAAAGTTGTGCGGCTGCCATATTTTTTTATATTTAATATTTACTATTGTAGCAATTGCGGCACGCTGCGCTTTAGCTTAGTATTTTTAAAAGTGAAGCGCGGCATTCCACCATTGATGTAAAAGTAAATACATGGAAAAGAAATGTGGCGTCTGCCCACCTTTGTTTTTTTATCTATTGACTTTCAAAGCAATGGCAGCACGCCGCGCTTTAGATTTGATGTTTAAAGCTAAAGCCTGGCGTGCCGCCATTGCCACAAAAGTCAATAAATTGAAAAAAAAGTTGTGCAGTGGAAACCAGGAAGGACGGCAGCAATAATAGGAGGGAGGGGGTGCGTCTGCGAGTGAGAAAGCAACAGATGGCCAGAGGCGGCCAACCAAAAGAAACAATCGGTGATGTCTCGTGGGAGAGAACCAAGCATCCAAAGGCGGATCAGATGGACACTATTGATCAACCACAGTAAAGGAATTTTCAAAAGGCAGGCCAGCCAACCAAGAAGAAGCGCTGGGCGGAGCTTAAAGCCCATATTCTGAATACAACAGGTCTCGAAGAGACAGCGCGAGCTCTGCCTTTGTGAAATCTAACAACGGCCCTGCACCTCATCACACATTGTTTTGTCCAAGTACTTTTTGCTGCAATGCAGTGTTACTCTGCACATATGAGTATATATCTAATTTTACATATATATATATATATATATATATATATATCCTAACTATAACTATCTACTGGCGACCGCCAGTAGATAATATATATATATATATTCACTGAAAAAACCATAGGTTTCACACATGTTATAGTTAGCGGAAATTTTACTGATAAAAAACCAATGAAATTCCCCCGTTATAGTTAGTGCAGGCAACTATAACTCACGCGACCGCAATCCTCTGCTGATGCTAATACTGTATTTAGACACTTATTTGCCCATGTCTTCTGCCATACATTTTTAGCTATACATATATTACAAATATTTTTTTTTCATAAAGACACATATGTCATCAGCAGAAGATTGCGGTCGCGTGAGTTATAGTTGCCTGCACTAACTAGAACGGGGGAATTTCATTGGTTTTTTATCAGTAAAATTTCCGCTAACTATAACATGTGTGAAACCTATGGTTTTTTCAGTGAATTTGCAAGGTTTTTTAAATGCTAATTCCTAACTATAACGTGTGTGAAACCTATGGTTTTTTCAGTGAATTTGTACGGTTTTTTAAATGCTAAGTTACTTTACGCCATTCGTGGCGTGCGCGCCCACTTAACGCAGTTCGTTCCGTGCGCGCATGGTGCGCTTCGCGCACCATGCGCGCACAGTGAGCACGCGGTGCGCTTTGCGCACCGCGCGCCCACTTTACGCAGTTAGTGCCGTGCACGCACGGTGGGCACGCGGTGCGCTACGCGCACCGCGTGCCCACGTTACGCTAGATGGGCCATGTACGCACGATGCGCTTCGCGCACCGTGCGCACATGGAGGACATATGATGCACTTCGTTTTGAAAGGTAATATTTTAATTTTTCGTATGTTATAAGCCATGCACAACTGGTGCCCTTCGGGCACCATTTGCACACGGGGTGGAGAGAGTGTGTGTTGGACAGGCCACACGAAGGGCTGGCTCCCTCCCCGCATGACAGGGCCCCAGCCCAGGCCCACCAGGCGTGACCCACGAGAATCACCCGCACCCCGTCTCCCGACGGAATTCCTGCCCTCGGACCTCCATGTATCACGGACCCAAGCCACCACCGGCTCCCCCGGCCGGGTCAAGCCGCCATCTTGGGCCCTGCGCCACGAGGCCGCGTGGCCTCCATCCGACCCTAACCCGGGGCCTGGCCGGCCCCGACATCCCGGCACCACCATCCACCCAGGAGGTGAGCGGACCACTTGGCAGGTCAATGGGAGAACGAAGCGCCAAGGACTCTCCCCCGCCAGGTGCCGATCGCCTCCCGCTCCCCCAGGCGCTGGCTCCACCCCCTGCTGGGTGTCTGGACACCGTCATCCCGGACCCTCCGACCTCCAAGTGCGAGGGTCCGGACATCAAAGGGCGCCTGCCCTATAACTGGGGCAGCTCCGGAGCAGGGGGGCAGTTGTATCCTGGAGTCGAGAGACACCGAGAGAACTCAGCCTTGACGGACTACTGGCGCTGCCGTAGCCCTACCTTGCGAACTATCGTACTGCCTGCTGGCGCTGCCGCGGCCTTCTGCAACATCCATCCTCGTCGGGACCTGCTGGCGCTGCCGCGGACCGTTGTAACGACCACCTTCACCGGGACCTGCTGGCGCTGCCGCGGACCGTGTATCGACCATCTCCACCGGGACCTGCTGGCGCTGCCGCGGCCCGTACCAGCTAAACCACCAAGCTCAAGGATTGTGAGCTAACCACCATATCATCCGAACTACCAGACTGGTAAACAGACTGTCCCGCTACCCCTTTTTTCCTATCTTGAGAGACTTAATCGAGGGGACCCCTGAGTCCAGACCTCCTTGTACCATTTCATCGTACCTTAAGAAGTGCATATAAAGAACGCTAAATCTTATCCTTGTGTGGTATCTGTCTGTGGGGGGGAAGTTATTTGTCTGTACGATCGCTGGAGACGGCTCTCCCCGGAGACCTCTCCCCTTGTCCTCGGCCGACCCTCCCGGTCCGTCTAACATTGGTGGCAGCGGTGGGATCCGAATCAACGCGTAATCGTACAGAGAGTAGCTCACCCCACGACAAAACCACGATGTCAGCCAAAGATAGCGGTTCCACTGAAAAGTTCCAAATGGATAAGTTGGAAGAATATAGCCACCGCGAACTTAAACAATTCTGCATGGAACTAGGCATTGCTACCACCGGCCTGAGTACCAAAGATGATTTGAAGCACGCCCTTGAGTCGTGGACAGAAACTGGGATCGCCGGACCCTCCGACCAAAACAGTGTCGCACCAGAGGGGAACGCCACGGCTCCCGAGGAGCGGGGAACGGGCCTCTCGCAGGAGGAGATCCAGGAAAGAGAAAGAACCAGACTACACGAATTGGAAATGGCACGACTCAAGATGGACGGTGAACTCAAGTTAGCCGAGCAGAAAATAAATCTAGAGCATCTGCGGCTCCGAGAAGAGCGAGAAGAAAAGCAAAGACAGAGAGAGCTTGAGGAAAAAAGAATAACACTCGAACACGAGCGCAAACTGGCGGAAATAGAACTTCGGAAACAGAATAAAGAACCGGGGATGCCTGAGCGACCGCACACCCCGGGGGCAACCGAGAAAAAAGTCCACATCCCCAAGGATGTTGTCCGAGAGTATGTTCGAGAAGACGACATACAACAGTGGTTCAAAGCCTACGAGATCGCCATGACCTCCCACCGGATCGACCGGAGTGATTGGGGAGCCGGACTATGGGGGAGGTTCGTCAACGAAGGCCGCGATGCCCTGCTGCAGCTCCCAGATCACCAAATGTCGTCCTACGACCACATGAAGGCTGCCCTCCTCACCCGCTACGGCCTCACACCTGAGATGTACCACCAGAGGTTCAGAGATTGCACCCGGATCCCGGGTACAACTTGGGTGGAGTACGTCAACTATTTCAGCCGAGCCTTCGAGGGTTGGATCAAGGGGAGCCAGGTAACAACCTACGAACAACTCTTTAACCTTATGGTATGGGAACACCTGTCGAACAACTGTTTCGTCGAGCTCAGGCAGCACCTCCTCGACAGTAAACTGACTGACCCCCGGCAGCTCGCCGCTGAGGCCGATCGATGGGAAAGCACCCGAGTGGGCCGGAGGGGACCACACGAGCAAAACCGAAGCAACCAAGGCCAGCACCGTCCCCGAGGAGGAGGAGGCCAGGGGCGAGGGAGAGACAGCCCACCGGCCACAACCGTGACCAGCACCCCGCCCCCGACCGGCCGGGGCAACCCCCCGATGCGTCCTGGGTTCCGAGCCAACGTCACGTGCCACCGATGCCAGCGAGTCGGCCACTACGCCAATGACCCGAGCTGCCCGCAGAACCAAACACCAAGGCCCCGCCAGGTAGCTGCCGCCGCCCTGGGGGAAGAACGACTATCAGAGGAACAGGACGAGTATGAGCCGGCCCAGCAAGAGTGGGAACCGGCCACCATGGTTCTAGCGTGTCTAGGGGGAAAAGACATGGTCCCGCGGGCTCCCCTACCCGCCAACACCAGGAAATACGGTCAGTGGGTGACCATTAATGGGCATCGGGCCGAGGCCTTACGTGACACAGGCGCCAGTGTGACGGCCGTCCGCTGTCACCTGGTGAAACCCGAGCAGATCCTGCCGAACATTCTCTGCCCCGTCCGCTCAGCCGACAACTCCGAAAGTCTGTGTCAAATGGCCTGCGTCCCCTTCGAATGGGGAGGGGTCTCCGGCCTGTTGAAGGTGACGGTCTGGGATGATGCCCCCGTGGACTGCCTCCTGGGGAATGACCTTGAGAGTTCCCCGTGGGCCACCGTCGAGAGAAGAGAGCACCTGGGGATGCTGGGCCTCCCGGACTGGGCCTGCGTAACCACCCGATCCATGGCCGCCCGTGCCGTCCCCCGATCCGAAGAACCGGAATGGCCAGCCCCTCCGCCCCCGGTCGCCCCAGTAGAAGACAACGACGAGGCCAACCCCCCGGAACCAACGATCGAAGGGGACACGCAACCCCAGGACTTACCCGGCCTGGCTCAATGGCGTCAAGAAGGGGGGCCCACCCAAGAACAGTTCCGCCAGGAGCAAAAGACCTGCCCCTCCCTCGAGGGACTCCGCCAACAAGCCAGCGCCCAGAGCGCAGGGGACTCCACCGGAACTCACTGGGTCTACTGGGATAACGACCTGCTATACAGCGAACAAAGAATCGCGGAGCTAGGGGCCGGTCGAGTACTCGTGGTACCTCTCCGCTTCAGAGACTTTCTGCTCAACCTGGCCCACGATGTACCCCTGGCTGGACACCTGGGCCAGGACAAAACTTACAGTCGCCTAGTAACCCACTTTTTCTGGCCGAAGATGAGGAACGATGTCCTGAACCACTGCCGGTCCTGCCCCACGTGCCAAGCCAGCGGGAAGAGTGGCCGTAAGCTGAAAGCCCCTCTACAACCCTTCCCAGTGGTCACTACCCCGTTCGAGAGGGTAGGGATAGACATTGTGGGGCCCCTGGACCCCCGCACGGCGCAAGGACACAGGTTCATCCTAGTACTGGTGGACCACGCCACCCGCTACCCCGAGGCGGTGCCCCTACGAACTGTGACCGCTCCGGTGGTTGGCCGGGCCCTAATGGGGATCTTCTCCCGGGTGGGCTTCCCCCGAGAAGTCGTCAGCGACCGAGGGACGAACTTCATCTCCAAATACATGAAGTCCCTCTGGCAACAGTGCGGGGTCACCTACAGATTCACGACCCCCTATCACCCCCAAGGGAATGGACTAGTGGAGCGATTCAACCGCACTCTCAAGGGGATGATTGGGGGATTGGAAGAGCCCCTCCGTCGCCAGTGGGATGTGCTACTCCCGTGCCTCCTCTTCGCCTACCGGGAAGTTCCCCAGAAATCCCTCGGTTTTAGCCCCTTCGAACTCCTGTACGGGCACCCTGTGCGAGGGCCCCTCAGCCTAGTCAAAGAAGGTTGGGAGATGGCCCCCCTAAAGACCCCTCCAGACGTCTTCAAGTACCTCCTGGCCCTACGCAACCAGACTCGGCGCTTCAGGGAGATGGCCAAGGCGAACCTCGAGGCCAGCCAGGAAGACATGAAGAGGTGGTATGATCACAATGCCTCCTCCGTCGAGTTCGAACCTGGTCAACAAGTGTGGGTGATGTCCCCCACCGAACCATGTGCCTTGCAAGATAAGTGGACGGGGCCCTTCAAAGTGGTCGAGCGCAAAAGCCCCGTCACTTACCTCATCGACATGGGGACCCCCCGGGACCCCCTTCGGGTCCTCCACACCAACAGACTCAAACCACACTTTGTGCGCTCAGAACTTAGCCTCCTGATGGCTACGGACAGTGGGGCAGAGGAAGACTCCGAACCCCTCCCGGATCTACTGAAGGCCCAGGAGAACGACGGTTCCGTGGACGGGGTCCGGCTCTCCGATGCCCTCACCCCAGAGCAACGCCAGGGCTGCCGGGACCTCCTGCTGCGGTTCGCTACACTGTTCTCCCTCACCCCCGGGGTCACCCCTTGGTGCTTGCACGACGTGGACACCGGGGACAGTCCCCCTATCCGACACCGGGCCTATCGCGTACCAGATCGGGTACGGGCTTGCATACAAGAAGAAGTAGCCAGAATGCTCACGATCGGGGTCATCGAGCCCTCGGACAGTCCCTGGGCCAGCCCGGTTGTATTGGTACCCAAAGCCGCTGCCCCCGGCACCACACCTGAACTGAGATTCTGCGTCGACTACCGGGGCTTGAACGCTGTCACCCGGACCGACGCTCATCCTATCCCCCGGGCGGACGAACTGATCGACCGGCTGGGGGCCGCCCGCTACCTCAGTATCTTCGACCTAACAGCGGGCTACTGGCAGATCGGCCTCACACCCCGGGCTCAGGAACGATCTGCCTTCTCTACCCCCGATGGCCACTACCACTTCAAGGTCATGCCCTTCGGCATGAAGAACGCCCCCGCCACGTTTCAACGTCTTGTGAACCAGGTCTTGGCGGGGCTCGAAGAGTTCAGCGCGGCCTACCTGGACGATATCGCTGTATACAGCCGCCACTGGTCCGACTACCTCCTCCACCTCCAAGAGGTCCTACAGGCCCTCCAGCGGGCCGGCCTCACGATTAAGGCCGGCAAATGCCAAATTGGTCAAGGGTCCGTGACCTACCTTGGGCACCAGGTGGGAAGCGGGCTGGTGGCCCCGCTGCAACTTAAAATTGCTGCCATCCAGTCCTGGCAGCCCCCCGTCACCCAGACCGAGGTCCGAGCCTTCTTGGGGCTCACCGGCTACTACCGGCGGTTCGTGAGGGACTACGGCAGCATTGTGGGGCCCCTCACGGGTCTCACGTCCAAAAACCAACCGAAGCGGATTAACTGGACCCCCGATTGTCAAGCGGCCTTCGAAAAGCTGAAGGCTGCCCTGTGCACCGCCCCTGTACTCCAGGCCCCCGATTACAGTCGGGAATTCGTGGTACAGACAGACGCCTCCGACCACGGCATCGGGGCGGTTCTTTCCCAAGTGAACCCCGAAGGTCATGACCAGCCGGTGGCCTTCATCAGCCGACGTCTCCTGGCCCGAGAACAGCGCTGGAGCACAATCGAGAGGGAGGCCTTCGCAGTGGTGTGGGCCCTCAAAAAGCTCCGGCCCTATCTCTTCGGTACCCACTTCCGGGTACAAACCGACCATCGACCCCTGCAGTGGCTGATGCAGATGCGGGGGGAGAACCCAAAACTATTGCGCTGGTCCATCTCCCTGCAGGGAATGGACTTCACCGTGGAGCACCGACCGGGCCAAGACCACGCCAACGCGGATGGCCTGTCACGCTTTTTCCGCCTCGACGAGGAGAGTCCCCAAGGAGATGGGTGACTCTCCCCGCCTTCAGCTGGGGGGGACGCATGTTGGACAGGCCACACGAAGGGCTGGCTCCCTCCCCGCATGACAGGGCCCCAGCCCAGGCCCACCAGGCGTGACCCACGAGAATCACCCGCACCCCGTCTCCCGACGGAATTCCTGCCCTCGGACCTCCATGTATCACGGACCCAAGCCACCACCGGCTCCCCCGGCCGGGTCAAGCCGCCATCTTGGGCCCTGCGCCACGAGGCCGCGTGGCCTCCATCCGACCCTAACCCGGGGCCTGGCCGGCCCCGACATCCCGGCACCACCATCCACCCAGGAGGTGAGCGGACCACTTGGCAGGTCAATGGGAGAACGAAGCGCCAAGGACTCTCCCCCGCCAGGTGCCGATCGCCTCCCGCTCCCCCAGGCGCTGGCTCCACCCCCTGCTGGGTGTCTGGACACCGTCATCCCGGACCCTCCGACCTCCAAGTGCGAGGGTCCGGACATCAAAGGGCGCCTGCCCTATAACTGGGGCAGCTCCGGAGCAGGGGGGCAGTTGTATCCTGGAGTCGAGAGACACCGAGAGAACTCAGCCTTGACGGACTACTGGCGCTGCCGTAGCCCTACCTTGCGAACTATCGTACTGCCTGCTGGCGCTGCCGCGGCCTTCTGCAACATCCATCCTCGTCGGGACCTGCTGGCGCTACCGCGGACCGTTGTAACGACCACCTTCACCGGGACCTGCTGGCGCTGCCGCGGACTGTGTATCGACCATCTCCACCGGGACCTGCTGGCGCTGCCGCGGCCCGTACCAGCTAAACCACCAAGCTCGAGGATTGTGAGCTAACCACCATATCATCCGAACTACCAGACTGGTAAACAGACTGTCCCGCTATCCCTTTTTTCCTATCTTGAGAGACTTAATCGAGGGGACCCCTGAGTCCAGACCTCCTTGTACCATTTCATCGTACCTTAAGAAGTGCATATAAAGAACGCTAAATCTTATCCTTGTGTGGTATCTGTCTGTGGGGGGGAAGTTATTTGTCTGTACGATCGCTGGAGACGGCTCTCCCCGGAGACCTCTCCCCTTGTCCTCGGCCGACCCTCCCGGTCCGTCTAACAGTGTGGATAATTTTTTTTTTTATTATTTGTTTTTTTTTATATTTTAGTTTAACTCATCAGTAATAAGCCATGCACAATTGGTGCCCTTCAAGCACCAATTGCACACGGGGTGGGGAGAGTGTGGATAATTTTTTTTTTTTTATAATTTTTTACCGTACGCGTACGGTAAGCGTAATCGGCGAAATTAGCGAAAAAATAACAATTCCTTTTTTGGCCTTGGGGGATCTTTGGGGACTCCCTCAACATTGCTATGTGTGTGGGAGCTGTCTAAACAGCCCCTTTACATGTTTTTGTGCTTTATATTTTAAACATCACTCTCAGTGCGAGAGAGAAAATGGCGGCCGCCGCTTCCTGGTTTCGGCCGAATCGAATGTTTACTAAGATCTAAGAGCCAATCAGAATCGCGCTCGCGCACGCCACCGTACGCGTACGGTAAGCGTACCGTAAGCACACCGTAAGCTGGCTCAGATATATATATTGATTTAAAGGCTATTTTCTCAGAATCTACTGAACAGATTTACACCAAACCTACAAAAGGCACTTCCTTGACCTGAGGACTACCTCTCTGCCAAATTTCTAGTAATTCTGTTCAGCCGTTCGGGCTGTAGCCCTGTCTAAAGGTCCTATGGAAAAATGCATGGGAAAAACGCGTTTTGGAACCCCCCTTTTATCTCAGCCCCCGCTTGACGAATCCCCCCGAGACTTTCAGGGTAGGAGCGGAGCGTAGCGCCCCACCTATTTTGAAAAATTCGCGAGGATTCGTCGACCGGCGCCAAAGTTATTCAAAATAGAATGTTGCGGATTTCCTATGGAAACGTGGTCCTAACTATAACTACCTACTGGCGACCGCCAGTAGGTAATATACTCTTAGATGTATGTTTTACTTAGTTTGGATTGGCCACACCAGTTTTATTTGTGGCCCATTCTGTGCCCGTCCCAGCCTACATATCAACTCTACAGATGCCAGTGGCTGAACTTGGCATAGTTTTATGTCAAACTAAAATGTATCTCCAGTTAACTGTGTGGGTATTTCCTGTGGAAATCCTTGGCGTTAGTAAAAGTGTAACAAGCAGACCCTCTCAGCAATGACAAATGTCTCATCCAATGAGACCCTCTCAGCATTGACAATCGTCTCCCTCAATCACATCCTCTCATCATTGAAGATCGTCTCCCTCCATCAGACCCTCTCAGCATTGACCATCATCTCCCTCCATCGGACCCTCTCAGTATTGTCGATCGTCTCCCTCCATCGGACCCTCTCAGGATTGCCGATTGTCTCCCTCAGTCAGACCCTCTCAGCATTGACGATCGTCTCCCTTTATCAGACCCTCTCAGCATTGATGATCATCTTCCTCCATCGGACCCTCTCAACATTAAAGATCGTCTCCCTCCATCAGACCCTCTCAGCATTGATGATCATCTCCCTCCATCGGACCCTCTCAGCATTGAAGATCGTCTCCCTCTATCAGACCCTCTCAGCATTTTCGATCGTCTCCCTTCATCGGACCCTCTCAGCATTGAAGATCGTCTCCCTCCATCGGACCCTCTTAGCATTGACGGTCGTCTCTCTTCATCATACCCTCTCAGCATTGACGATCATCTCCCTCCACCGGACCCTCTCAGCATTGACGATCATCTCCCTCCATCGGACCCTCTCAGCATTGACGATCGTCTCCCTCAATCATATCCTCTCATCATTGAAGATCGTCTCCCTCAGTCAGACCCTCTCGGCATTGACAATCGTCTCCCTCCATCAGACCCTCTCAGCATTTTCGATCATCTTCCCCATCGGACCCTCTCAGCATTGTCGATCGTCTTCCTCCATCAGACCCTCTCAGCATTTTCAATCCTCTCCCTCCATCGGACCCTCTCAGCATTGTTGATCGTCTTCCTCCATCAGACCCTCTCAGCATTTTCGATCATCTCCCTCCATCGGACCCTCTTAGCATTGTCGATCATCTCCCTCCACCAGACCCTCTCAGCATTGACGATCATCTCCCTCCATCGGACCCTCTCAGCATTGACAATCGTCTCCCTCAATCATATCCTCTCATCATTGAAGATCGTCTCCCTCAGTCAGGCCCTCTCGGCATTGACAATCGTCTCCCTCCATCAGACCCTCTCATCATTGAAGATTGTCTCCCTCAGTCAGACTCTCTCGGCATTGACAATCGTCTCCCTCCATCAGACCCTCTCAGCATATTCGATCATCTCCCTCCATCGGACCCTCTCAGCATTGTCTATCGTCTTCCTCCATCAGACCCTCTCAGCATTTTCGATCATCTCCCTCCATCGGACCCTCTCAGCATTGTCGATCGTCTTCCTCCATCAGACCCTCTCAGCATTGTCGATCATCTCCCTTCATCAGACCCTCTCAGCATTGACCATCTCCCTCCATCAGACCCTCACTGCATTGTCGATCATCTCCCTCCTTCGGACCCTCTCAGCATTGATGATAATCTCCCTCCACCGCCCCCACTCAGCATTGACAATCGTCTCCCCAATAATTACCTCTGAGCATTGACGCTCGTCCCCCTCAATCAGACCCTCTCAGCAATGACAAATGTTTCATCCAATGAGACCCTCTCAGCACTGACAATGGTCTCTCCCAATCAGACCCACTTACAATGGGCATCTCTTCTTCCTCGATTGATCCTCTCCGCATCAACGCCCCCTCCACTTATGGAACCCAACCCCACCCTGGAGTGAGTGAGCCCCGTTTAACCCTAAGTTGATGTATCTCAAGGTATTGAATATAAGAGCATTGACCTGCGAGTTGTCGCTTCTCACAATGTCCTCCAGGTGGGCATACCTTGAACTGTACTCTACATTCACTGTACTCCTCATTAACTGCATTCGACATTGACTGCACTCGACATTCACTGCACTCCACATTCACTGCACTCCACATTAACTGCACACTATATTCACTGTACTCGGCATTCACTGCACTCGACATTCACTGTACTGGACATTCACTGCACTCGACATTCACTGCACTCTACATTGACTGTACTCGACATTCACTGCACTTGACATTCTCTGTACTCGACATTCGCTGCACTCTACATTCACTGCACTCTACACTCACTACATTGTACTCTAATTTCACTGCACTCTGCGCTACTTTACGCCTATTTCACTGCACTCTACATTTACTGCACTTTACATTCACTGCACTGTACTCCATATTCATTGTACTCTACATTCACTGCACTCTACATTTACTGCACTATAATCTACATTCACTGCACTCTACACTCACTGCATTGTGCTCTACATTCACTGCACTCTACATTCACTGCACTATACTCTACATTCACTGTACTCTACATTAACTGCACTCTGCCTTACTACGCTGTACATTAACTGTACTCTACATTTACAGCACTGTACTCTACATTTACTGCACTTTACATTCACTGTACTCTACATTCACTGCACTCTACACTCACTGCATTCTACTCTACACTCACTGCACTCTACATTCACTGTACCCTTCATTCACTGCACTATACTGTACATTAACTGCACTCTCCATTCTCTACACTGTACATTCACTGTACTCTACATTTACGGCACTGTACTCTACATTCACTGCACTTTCCATTTACTGTACTCTTCATTCACTGCACTCTACATTCACTGTGCTCTGCATTCACTGTACTGTACATTCACTGCACTCTGTGCTTACTGTACTCTACATTCACTGCGCTCTGCATTCACTGCACTTGACATTCGCTGTACTCGACATTCACTGTACTCGACATTCACTGTACTCTATATTCACTGCACTCTACATTCACAGCATTCTACATTCACTGTACTGTACATTCACTGCACTCTCTGCTTACTGTACTCCTAATTCACTGCACTCTACATTTACTGCACTTTACATTCACTGCACTGTACTCCACATTCACTGTACTCCACATTCACTGTACTCCACATTCACTGTACTCTACATTTACTGCACTCTACATTCACTGTACTCTACATTTACTGCACTCGACATTCACATCACTCTACATTCACTGCATTCCACACTCACTGCATAGTATTCTACTTTCACTGCACAATACTCTACATTCAATGTACTCTACATTAACCGCACACTGCAGTCACTGCACTCTACATGCACTGTTACCTACATTCACTGTACTCTACATTCACTGTACTCTACATTCACTGCACTCTACATTCACTGCACTCGACATTCACTGCTCTCGACATTCACTGCTCTCGACATTCACTGCACTCTACATTCACTGCTCTCGACATTCACTGCACTCTACAATCACTGTACACTTCGTTCACTGCGCTCTACATTCACTGCACTCTACATTCACTGTACTCTACATTCACTGCACTCTACATTCACTGCACTCTACATTCACTGCACTCTACATTCACTGCACTCTACATTCACTGCACTCTACATTCACTGCACTCTACATTCACTGCACTCTACAATCACTGCACTCTGTTTACTGTCATCTACATTCACTGCACTCTACAATCACTGTACACTTCGTTCACTGCGCTCTACATTCACTGCACTCTACATTCACTGCACTCTACATTCACTGCACTCTACATTCACTGCACTATACATTCACTGCACTCTACATTCATTGCACTCTACAATGACTGCACTCTACAATCACTGCACTCTACAATCACTGCACTCTACAATCACTGCACTCTACAATCACTACACTCTACAATCACTGCACTCTACAATCACTGCACTCTACATTCACTGCACTATACAATCACTGTACTCTACATTTACTGCACTCTACATTCACTGTACTCTACATTTACTGCACTCGACATTCACATCACTCTACATTCACTGCATTCCACACTCACTGCATAGTATTCTACTTTCACTGCACAATACTCTACATTCAATGTACTCTACATTAACCGCACACTGCAGTCACTGCACTCTACATGCACTGTTACCTACATTCACTGTACTCTACATTCACTGTACTCTACATTCACTGCACTCTACATTCACTGCACTCGACATTCACTGCTCTCGACATTCACTGCTCTCGACATTCACTGCACTCTACATTCACTGCTCTCGACATTCACTGCACTCTACAATCACTGTACACTTCGTTCACTGCGCTCTACATTCACTGCACTCTACATTCACTGTACTCTACATTCACTGCACTCTACATTCACTGCACTCTACATTCACTGCACTCTACATTCACTGCACTCTACATTCACTGCACTCTACAATCACTGCACTCTACAATCACTGCACTCTGTTTACTGTCATCTACATTCACTGCACTCTACAATCACTGTACACTTCGTTCACTGCGCTCTACATTCACTGCACTCTACATTCACTGCACTCTATATTCACGGCACTCTACATTCACTGCACTATACATTCACTGCACTCTACATTCACTGCACTCTACAATGACTGCACTCTACAATCACTGCACTCTACAATGACTGCACTCTACAATCACTGCACTCTACAATCACTGCACTCTACATTCACTGCACTCTACATTCACTGCACTCTACATTCACTGCACTCTACAATCACTGCACTCTACATTCACTGCACTCTACATTCACTGCACTCTACAATCACTGCACTCTACAATCACTGCACTCTACATGCACTGCACTCTATGTTTACTGTCATCTACATTCACTGCACTCTACAATCACTGCACTCTACAATCACTGCTCTCGACATTCACTGCACTCTACAATCACTGCACTCTACAATCACTGCACTCTACAATCACTGCACTCTACAATGACTGCACTCTACATTCACTGCACTCTATAATCACTGCACTCTACAATCACTGCACTCTACATTCACTGCACTATACAATCACTGCACTCTACATTCACTGCACTCTAGAATGACTGCACTCTACAATCACTGCACTCTACAATCACTGCACTCTACAATCAATGCACTCTACATTCACTGCACTCTACATTCACTGCACTCTACATTCACTGCACTCTACAATCACTGCACTCTACAATCACTGCACTCTACAATCACTGCACTCTACATTCACTGCACTCTACATTCACTGCACTCTACAATGACTGCACTCTACAATGACTGCACTCTACAATGACTGCACTCTACATTCACTGCACTCTACAATCACTGCACTCTACATTCACTGCACTCTATGTTTACTGTCATCTACATTCACTGCACTCTACAATCACTGCACTCTACAATCACTGCTCTCGACATTCACTACACTCTACAATCACTGCACTCTACAATCACTGCACTCTACATTCACTGCACTATACAATCACTGCACTCTACATTCACTGCACTCTACAATGACTGCACTCTACAATCACTGCACTCTACAATCACTGCACTCTACATTCACTGCACTCTACATTCACTGCACTCTACAATCACTGCACTCTACAATCACTGCACTCTACTATCACTGCACTCTACACTCACTGCACTCTACAATCACTGCACTCTACATTCACTGCACTCTACATTCACTGCACTATACATTCACTGCACTCTACAATCACTGCACTCTACAATCACTGCACTCTACAATCACTGCACTCTACATTCACTGCACTCTATGTTTACTGTCATCTACATTCACTGCACTCTACAATCACTGCACTCTACAATCACTGCTCTCGACATTCACTGCACTCTACAATCACTGCACTATACATTCACTGCACTCTACAATGACTGCACTCTACATTCACTGCACTCTATGTTTACTGTCATCTACATTCACTGCACTCTACATTCACTGCACTCTACAATGACTGCACTCTACAATCACTGCACTCTACAATCACTGCAATCTACATTCACTGCACTCTATGTTTACTGTCATCTACATTCACTGCACTCTACATTCACTGCACTATACATTCACTGCACTCTACAATCACTGCACTCTACAATCACTGCACTCTACAATCACTGCACTCTACATTCACTGCACTCTACATTCACTGCACTCTACAATGACTGCACTCTACAATGACTGCACTCTACAATGACTGCACTCTACATTCACTGCACTCTACAATCACTGCACTCTACATTCACTGCACTCTATGTTTACTGTCATCTACATTCACTGCACTCTACAATCACTGCACTCTACAATCACTGCTCTCGACATTCACTACACTCTACAATCACTGCACTCTACAATCACTGCACTCTACATTCACTGCACTATACAATCACTGCACTCTACATTCACTGCACTCTACAATGACTGCACTCTACAATCACTGCACTCTACAATCACTGCACTCTACATTCACTGCACTCTACATTCACTGCACTCTACAATCACTGCACTCTACAATCACTGCACTCTACTATCACTGCACTCTACACTCACTGCACTCTACAATCACTGCACTCTACATTCACTGCACTCTACATTCACTGCACTATACATTCACTGCACTCTACAATCACTGCACTCTACAATCACTGCACTCTACAATCACTGCACTCTACATTCACTGCACTCTATGTTTACTGTCATCTACATTCACTGCACTCTACAATCACTGCACTCTACAATCACTGCTCTCGACATTCACTGCACTCTACAATCACTGCACTATACATTCACTGCACTCTACAATGACTGCACTCTACATTCACTGCACTCTATGTTTACTGTCATCTACATTCACTGCACTCTACATTCACTGCACTCTACAATGACTGCACTCTACAATCACTGCACTCTACAATCACTGCAATCTACATTCACTGCACTCTATGTTTACTGTCATCTACATTCACTGCACTCTACATTCACTGCACTATACATTCACTGCACTCTACAATCACTGCACTCTACAATCACTGCACTCTACAATCACTGCACTCTACATTCACTGCACTCTATGTTTACTGTCATCTACATTCACTGCACTCTACAATCACTGCACTCTACAATCACTGCTCTCGACATTCACTGCACTCTACAATCACTGCACTATACATTCACTGCACTCTACAATGACTGCACTCTACATTCACTGCACTCTATGTTTACTGTCATCTACATTCACTGCACTCTACATTCACTGCACTCTACAATGACTGCACTCTACAATCACTGCACTCTACAATCACTGCAATCTACATTCACTGCACTCTATGTTTACTGTCATCTACATTCACTGCACTCTACATTCACTGCACTCTACATTCACTGCACTCTACAATCACTGCACTCTACAATCACTGCACTCTACAATCACTGCACTCTACAATCACTGCACTCTATGTTTACTGTCATCTACATTCACTGCACTCTACAATCACTGTACTCTACAATCACTGCTCTCGACATTCACTGCACTCTACATTCACTGCACTCTACAATCACTGTACACTTCGTTCACTGCGCTCTACATTCACTGCACGCTTTTCCTGGACAGCAGTGTGCACGCGGACATCTCCCGGTCCATATTTTAAGGTCGGGGTTGTGGTGCCAGGGGTCATGTCTGGTCCAGTGCACTGGGCTCCTTGAACCCTGGCCCGGGCTCACACAGGATGTTCTAGAAACACCTGGTGATGTTTTCCGCACACACCTCCTCTCCTCTTCCCGTAAGCCTTCGGGGCGCCTTCCAAAAATAGCATCATTTAATAAACCGGGGTTTCCTGCGCCTCCGTCTGCCGCAGGCCAAGGTTTGTTTGTTCCCCCAGAGCAGCCGGTGAAGGCTGAAGGGACCTCTTTACTGGTCCATACAGCACCAGCCCCGCCCTCTTTACTGGTCCATACAGCACCAGCCCCGCCCTCTGTACTGGTCCATACAGCACCAGCGCCGTCCTCTGTACTGGTCCATACAGCACAAGCCCCGCCCTCTTTACTGGTCCATACAGCACCAGCGCCGCCCTCTGTACTGGTCCATACAGCACCAGCGCCGCCTTCTGTACTGGTCCATACAGCACAAGCCCCGCCCTCTTTACTGGTCCACACAGCACAAGCCCCGCCCTCTTTACTGGTCCATACAGCACCAGCGCCGCCCTCTTTACTGGTCCATACAGCACAAGCCCCGCCCTCTTTATTGGTCCATACAGCACAAGCGCCGCCCTCTTTACTGGTCCATACAGCACCAGCCCCGCCCTTTTTGCTGGTCCGTACAGCACTGGCCCTGCCCTCTGTACTGGTCCATACAGCACAAGCCCCGCCCTCTTTACTGGTCCATACAGCACAAGCCCCGCCCTCTTTACTGGTCCATACAGCACTGGCCCTGCCTTCTTTACTGGTCCATACAGCACCGGCCCCGCCCTTTTTGCTGGTCCGTACAGCACTGGCCCTGCCCTCTTTACTGGTCCATACAGCACCAGCCCGTCCTCTGTACTGGTCCATACAGCACCAGCCCTGCCCTCTGTACTGGTCCATACAGCACCGGCCCCCACCCTCTTTGCGGGCTCGTACAGCACTGGTCCCCTTCTGCAGGGTCTGACACCAGGCCACCTCCTGCCCCAGGTGTCTGGCAACAGACCTGCTTCTACCCCAGGAGTCTGACACCAGGCCTCTTCCTGACCCAGGCGTCTGACACTAGGTCTCCTCCTGCCCCAGGTGTCAGACAACAGACCTGCTGCTACCCCAAGCGTCTGACACCAAGCCTCCTCCTGCCCCAGGGGTCTGGCAGCAGGCCTTTACTTGCCCCAGGGGTCCGACACTCGCCTTCTTCTATTCCAGGGATCTGAGTCTAGACCCTTTCTTGCTCCAAGGGTCTGACTCCAGACCTCCTCCTATCCCAAGGGTCTGACTTCATGCCTCCTCTTGGCCCAGGGATCTGGCAACAGGACCCCTCCTGCCCCAAGGGTCTGACACTAGGCCTCCTCCTGCCCCAAGGGTCTGACTCCAGACCTCCTCCTGCCCCAAGGATCTGACACTAGGCCTCCTCCTGCCCCAAGGGTCTGACTCCAGACCTTCTTCTGCCCCAGGGGTCTGACTCCAGACCTCCTCCTGCCCCAGAGGTCTGACACCAGGCCTCCTTCTGCCCCAAGGGTCTGACTCCAGACCACCTCCTGCCCCAGAGGTCTGACACCAGGCCTCCTCCTGCCCCAAGGTTCTGACTCCAGACCGCCTCCTGCCCCAGGGGTCTGACACCAGGCCTCCTCCTGCCCCAGGGGTCTGACACCAGACCTTCTACTGCCCCAGGGGTCTGACAGCAGGCCTACTCCTTCCCAAGGGTCTGATAACAGACCTCCTCCTTCCCCAAGGGCCTGCCACTAGGCTCCCTTCTGCCCCAGGGGTCTGACACCAACCGCCTCATGCCCCAGGAGTCTGACAGCAGGCCTACTCCTGCCCCAAGGGTCTGACAGCAGGCCTACTCCTTTCCCAGGGGTCTGACACAAGCCCTCCTCCTGTCCCATCGTTCTGACCTCAGTCCTCCTCCTGCCCCAAGGGTCTGACTCCAGACCTCCTCCTCCTGCCCCAGAGGTCTGACACCAGACCTCCTCCTGCCCCAAGGGTCTGACTCCAGACCTCCTCCTGCCCCAAGGGCCTGCCACTAGGCTCCTTTCTGCCCCAGGGGTCTGACACCAACCACCTACTCCTGCCCCGAGGGTCTGACAGTAGGCCTCCTGCCCCAAGGGTCTGACTCCAGACCTCCTCCTGCCCCAAGGGTCTGACTCTAGACCTCCTCCTGCCCCAAGGGTCTGACTCCAGACCTTTACCTGACCCAGGGGTCTGACACTCGCCATCTCCTAATCCAGACATCTGAGTCTAGACCCTTTCTTGCCCCAAGGGTCTGATTCCAGACCTCCTCCTGCCCCACGGGTCTGACTCCAGACCTCCTCCTGCCCCATGGGTCTGACTCCAGACCTCCTCCTGCCCCAAGGGCCTGCCACTAGGCTCCTTTCTGCCCCAGGGGTCTGACACCAACCACCTACTCCTGCCCCGAGGGTCTGACAGCAGGCCCCCTGCCCCAAGGGTCTGACCTCAGTCCTCCTCCTGCCCCAGAGGTCTGACACCAGACCTCCTCCTGTCCCAGGGGTCTGACACCAGACCTCCTCCTGTCCCAGGGGTCTGACACCAGTCCTCCTCCTGTCCCAATGGTCTGACACCAGGCCTACTCGTGCCCCAAGGGCCTGGCACTAGGCTCGTTCCAGCCCCAGGGGTCTGACACCAACGCCTCCTGTCCGAGGGGTCTGACATCAGACCTCTTCCTGTCCCAGGGGTTTGACACAAGGCTCCCTCCTGCACCAGGGGTCTGACCCGCCCCTCCCCCTTCAGTTGTCAGCCGGTACATTGAGTTACAGGTGCGCTCCTGTCTGTGGCTGTGAGGTACTCTCCTCACGCATCTAACACCACGGCTCTCGAGGCGCTATTCATTTTGACCTTTTTCTGCGACCCAGCGCGCCTCTCCTCCTCTGCGTCCAAGCCCTCCGGTTGAAAGGAGGGCTTTATTTGTCCCGGAGCTCACGTAAACCTGCCAGCCCTGCATGAAGGGGACAAGGGTGGCGCGAGAGAGTGGGAAGAGGTGTGGCGCTGCAGCCAGGATGACTGACTCTGGAATCTGGGGTTTGCGTTTCGATCCCCGGCGCCGGTGGAAGATTAGCCCAGCACCATGTGACTCTGGGCAATAGCTTGCTTAATCTTCCCGACGCTCCCCAGCGCCTAGAGACCCTTACCGGTGATAATTCGCGCTTTACAAATGTGGATTATATAGGAGACAGGCAGGAATCCTGATGTCCAAGTTTCCAGCAGTTGCTACACATTTCTGGGCGCTATAGCAGCTGGGTACTGTCTCCTCGCTCAATGGCTCTCATTTCCAAACCGCAGAAGGATGAAAGGCGGAGCCGGCTGACCCGGAGGGGCACCTGTGATGACTGTGGCTGTGTGCCAGAGAGCGGAACGTTTCACAAGCGCCGTCACAGGGCTGCTGGCGCTTTGATGATGCGACTCAGACTTGGCGCTTGATGGCACGCTGTGTGCCAGGGCGGCTGGGAAACATAAACAGTGCAGGGCACATTTAATCCCGACAGCTGCCGCTGTGCTCTGTCAAGAATCGGGTCACCCCTCGCCCTGCCCTGGCCGCACTCTGCAGTGTTTCATCAGACACCAGTGCAGAGATTGCACCGTGCACTATGCGGTCCACACACAACTGCAGTGAACACACCCTGCACCATTTAGTGCACACACCGGTGTAGTGAACGCACCCTGCACCATTCAGTGCAGACACCGGTGTAGTGAACTCACCCTGCACCATTCAGTGCAGACCCGTTGTAGTGAACTCACCCTGCACCATTCATTGCAGACATCGATGTAGTGAACACACGTGCACCATTCAGTGCAGACACCAGTGTAGTGAATTCACCCTGCACCATTCAGTGCAGACACCGGTGTAGTGAACACACGTGCACCATTCAGTGCAGACACCGGTGTAGTGAACACACCCTGCACCATTCAGTGCAGACATCGGTGTAGTGAACACACGTGCACCATTCAGTGCAGACACCAGTGTAGTGAATTCACCCTGCACCATTCAATGCAGACATAGGTGTAGTGAACACACGTGCACCATTCAGTGCAGACACCGGTGTAGTGAACTGTTGGACAGGCCACACGAAGGGCTTGCTCCCTCCCCGCACGACAGGGCCCGAGCTCCGGCCCACCAGGCATAACCCACGAAAAGCACCTGTGCCCCGTCTCCCGACGGATCTTCTGCCCTCGGACCTCTACTCATCACGGGGACCAGCCCCACCGGCTCCCCCGGCCGGTTCAAGCCGCCATCTTGGGCCCTGCACCACGAGGCCGCGTGGCCTCGGCCCGACCCTAACCCCGGGCCTGGCCGGCCCCAACATCCCGGCACCACCCTCCACCCAGGAGGTGAGCGGACCACTTGGCAGGGCAATGGGAGAACGAAGTGTCAAGAGCTCTTCCCCCGCCAGGTGCCGATCGCCTCCAGCTCCCCCAGGCGCTGGCTCCACCCCCTGCTGGGTGTCTGGACACCTTCATCCCGGGCCCTCCGACCTCCAAGTGCGAGGATCCGGACATCAAAGGGCGCCTGCCCTATAACTGGGGCAGCTCCGGAGCAGGAAGACAGTTGTATCCTGGAGTCGAGAGACACCGAGAGAACTCAGCCTGGACGGACTACTGGCGCTGCCGTAGCCCGCTCTTGTGAACCATCGTCCTGCCTGCTGGCGCTGCCGCGGCCTTCTGCAACATCCATCCTAGTCGGGACCTGCTGGCGCTGCCGCGGCCCGTTGTAACGACCATCTTCGTCGGGACCTGCTGGCGCTGCCGCGGCCCGTTGTATCGACCATCCTCACCGGGACCTGCTGGCGCTGCCGCGGACCGTACATCGACCATCTTTCCGGGACCTGCTGGCGCTGCCGCGGACCGTTGTATCGACCATCCTCACCGGGACCTGCTGGCGCTGCCGCGGACCGTGTACCGACCATCTCAACCGGGACCTGCCGGCGCTGCCGCGGCCCGTACCAACTAAACCACCAAGCTCGAGGATTGTGAGCTAGTCATCATCTCATCCGACCTACCTGACTGGTAGACAGACTGTCCCGCTACCCCTTACCCTGCTTTGAGAGACTTGAATCGAGGGGACCCCTGAGTCCAGACCCCCTTGTACCATTCAACCGTACCTTAAGAAGTGCTTATAAAGAACACTGAACCTTATCCGTGTGTGGTATCTGTCTGTGGGGGGGAAGTTACTTGTCTGTACGATCGCTGGAGACGGCTCTCCCCGGAGACCTCTCCTCCTGACCCCGGCCGACCCTCCCGGTCCGTCTACCCTTTCTAACATTGGTGGCCAGCGGCGCGATCCGAATCAACGCGTAATCGTACAGAGAGTAGCTCACCCCACGACAAAAACACGATGTCAGCCAAAGATAGCAGCTCCACCGAGAAATTCCAAATGGATAAATTAGAAGAATACAACCACCGCGAACTGAGACAATTCTGCATAGAACTTGGCATTGCTACCACCGGCCTGAGTACCAAGGATGATCTAAAGCACGCCCTAGAGTCGTGGACAGAGACTGGGGTCGCCGGACCCTCCGACCAAAGCAGCATCACACCAGAGGGGAACGCCACGGCTCCCGAGGAGCGGGGAACGGGCCTCTCGCAGGAGGAGATCCGAGAAAGAGAAAGAACCAGATTGCACGAGTTGGAAATGGCACGACTCAAGATGGATGGGGAACTCAAGTTAGCTGAACAGAAACTCAACCTCGAGCATATGCGGCTCCGAGATGAACGAGAAGAGAAGCAGAGACAGAGAGAGCTGGAGGAGAAAAAAATAACGCTCGAGCACGAGCGCCAACTAGCGGAGATAGAACTTCGGAAACAGAATAAAGAACTGGGGGTGCCTGAGCGACCACACACCCCGGAGCCAATCGAGAAAAAAGTCCACATCCCCAAGGATGTTGTCCGCGAGTATGTCCGAGAAGACGACATACAACAGTGGTTTAAAGCCTACGAGATCGCCATGACCTCCCACCGGATCGACCGGAGTGATTGGGGAGCCGGACTTTGGGGGAGGTTTATCAACGAGGGTTGCGATGCCCTGCTGCAGCTCCCAGATCACCAAATGTCGTCCTACGACCACATGAAGGCTGCCCTCCTCACCCGCTACGGCCTCACACCCGAGATGTACCGCCAGAGGTTCAGAGATTGCACCCGGATCCCAGGTACAACTTGGGTAGAATACGTGAACTATTTCAGCCGTGCCTTCGAGGGTTGGATAAAGGGGAGCCATGTCACCACCTACGAACAACTCTTTAACCTTATGGTATGGGAGCACCTGTCGAACAACTGTTTCGTCGAGCTCAGGCAGCACCTCCTCGACAGTAAGCTGACTGACCCCCGGCAGCTCGCCGCCGAAGCTGACCGATGGGAAAGCACCCGAGTGGGCCGGAGGGGGCCACACGAACAGAACAGAAGCAACCAAGGCCAGCACCGTCCTCGGGGAGGAGGAGGGGGCCAGGGGCGAGGGAGAGACGCCTTGCCAGCAACACCCGTGACCAGCAACCCGCCTCCGGCCGGCCGGGGCAACCCCCCGTGGCGTCCTGGGGTCCGAGCCAACGTCACGTGCCACCGATGCCAGCGAGTCGGCCACTACGCCAATGACCCGAGCTGCCCGCAGAACCAAACACCCAAGCCCCGCCAGGTAGCTGCCGCCGCCCTGGGGGAAGAGCGATCATCGGAGGAACCAGAAGAGTATGAGCCGGCCCAGCAAGAGTGGGAACCGGCCGCCATGGTCCTGGCGTGCTTAGGGGGAAGAGACATGGTCCCGCGGGCTCCCCTACCCGCTAACACCAGGAAATACGGTCAGTGGGTGACCATTAATGGACAGCGAGCCGAGGCCTTGCGTGACACAGGCGCCAGTGTGACGGCCGTCCGCTGTCACCTGGTGAAACCCGAGCAGATCCTGCCGAACATTCTCTGCCCCGTCCGCTCGGCAGACAACTCTGAAAGTATGTGTCAAATGGCCTGCGTCCCATTCGAATGGGGAGGGGTCTCCGGCCTGTTGAAGGTGACGGTCCGGGACGATGCCCCCGTGGACTGCCTCCTGGGGAATGACCTCGAGAGTTCCCCGTGGGCCACCGTTGAGAGAAGAGAGCACCTGGGGATGCTGGGCCTCCCGGACTGGGCCTGCATAACCACCCGGTCCATGGCCGCCCGTGCCGTCCCTCGATCAGAAGAACCGGAATGGCCAGCACCTCCGCCCCCGGTCGCCCCAGTAGAAGACAACGACAAGGCCAGCCTCCCAGACCCGACGACCGAAGGGGACGCGCAACCCCAGGACCTCCCTGACCTGGCTCAGTGGCGTCAAGAAGGGGGGCCCACCCAAGAACAGTTCCGCCAGGAACAAAAGACCTGTCCCTCCCTCGAGGGACTCCGCCAACAAGCCAGCGCCCAGAACGCAGGGGACTCCATCGGAACTCACTGGGTCTACTGGGATAACGACCTGCTATACAGCGAGCAAAGAATCGCCGAGCTGGGGGCCGGTCGAGTACTGGTGGTACCTCTCCGCTTCAGAGACTTTCTGCTCAACCTGGCCCACGATGTCCCCCTGGCTGGACACCTGGGCCAGGACAAAACGTACAGCCGCCTAGTGACCCACTTTTTCTGGCCGAAAATGAGGAACGACGTCCTGAACCACTGCCGATCTTGCCCCACATGCCAAGCCAGCGGGAAGAGTGGCCGGAAGCTGAAAGCCCCTCTGCAACCCTTCCCTGTGGTCACCACCCCGTTCGAGAGGGTGGGGATAGACATTGTGGGGCCTCTGGACCCCCGCACGGCACAAGGACACAGGTTCATCTTAGTACTGGTGGACCATGCCACCCGCTACCCCGAGGCGGTGCCCCTACGGACCGTGACAGCTCCGGTGGTTGGCCGGGCCCTAATGGGGATCTTCTCCCGGGTAGGCTTCCCCCGAGAAGTCGTCAGCGACCGAGGCACGAACTTTATATCCAAGTACATGAAGTCCCTCTGGCAACAATGCGGGGTCACCTACAGATTCACGACCCCCTATCACCCCCAAGGGAACGGACTAGTGGAGCGTTTTAACCGCACTCTCAAGGGGATGATTGGGGGATTGGAAGAGCCCCTCCGTCGCCAGTGGGATGTACTACTCCCGTGCCTCCTCTTCGCCTACCGAGAAGTTCCCCAGAAGTCCCTCGGTTTTAGCCCTTTCGAACTCCTGTACGGGCACCTTGTGCGAGGGCCCCTCAGCCTCGTAAAAGAAGGTTGGGAGATGGCCCCCCTAAAGACCCCTCCAGACGTCTTCAAATACATCCTGGCCCTACGCAACCAGACCCGGCGCTTCAGAGAGATGGCCAAGGCGAATCTCGAGGCCAGCCAGGAGGACATGAAGAGGTGGTATGATCACAATGCCTCCTCCGTTGAGTTCGAGCCCGGACAACAAGTATGGGTGATGTCCCCCACCGAACCATGTGCCTTGCAAGATAAGTGGACGGGGCCCTTCAAAGTGGTCGAGCGCAAAAGCCCCGTCACTTATCTCATCGACCTGGGGACCTCCCGGAACCCCCTCCGGGTCCTCCACACCAACCGACTCAAACCACACTTTGTGCGCTCAGAACTCAGCCTCCTGATGGCTACGGACAGTGGGGCAGAGGAAGACTCCGAACCCCTCCCGGATCTTCTGAAGACTCAGGAGAATGACGGCTCCGTGGACGGGGTCCGGCTCTCTGACGCCCTCACTTCGGAGCAACGGCAGGGCTGCCGGAACCTCCTGCTGCAGTTCGCTACCCTGTTCTCCCTCACCCCCGGGGTCACCCCTTGGTGTTTGCACGACGTGGACACCGGGGACAGTCCCCCTGTCCGACACCGGGCCTACCGCGTACCAGATCGGGTACGGGCCTGCATACAGGAGGAAGTGGCCAAGATGCTCACAATCGGGGTCATCGAGCCCTCGGACAGTCCCTGGGCCAGTCCGGTTGTATTGGTTCCCAAAGCCGCTGCCCCCGGCACCGCACCTGAACTGAGATTCTGCGTCGACTACCGGGGCTTGAACGCTGTCATCCGGACCGACGCTCATCCGATTCCCCGAGCAGACGAGCTGATCGACCGGCTGGGGGCCGCCCGCTACCTTAGTATCTTCGACCTAACAGCGGGCTACTGGCAGATCGGCCTCACACCCAGGGCTCGGGAACGGTCAGCCTTCTCTACCCCCGATGGCCACTACCAATTCAAGGTCATGCCCTTCGGCATGAAGAATGCCCCCGCCACGTTTCAACGCCTCGTGAACCAGGTCTTGGCGGGGCTCGAAGAGTTCAGCGCTGCCTACCTGGACGATATCGCTGTATACAGCCGCCACTGGCCCGACCACCTCCGTCACCTCCAAGAGGTCCTACAGGCCCTCCAGCGGGCCGGCCTCACAATTAAGGCCGGCAAGTGCCAAATTGGCCAAGGGTCTGTGACCTACCTTGGGCACCAAGTGGGAAGCGGGCTGGTGGCCCCGCTACAACTTAAGATTGCTGCCATCCAGTCCTGGCAGCCCCCCGCCACCCAGACCGAGGTCCGAGCCTTCTTGGGGCCCACCGGCTACTACCGGCGGTTCGTGAAAGACTACGGCAGCATCGTGGGGCCCCTCACGGGTCTCACGTCCAAGAACCAGCCGAGGCGGATTAACTGGACCCCCGATTGTCAAGCGGCCTTCGAGAAGCTGAAGGCCGCCCTGTGCACCGCCCCTGTGCTCCAGGCCCCCGATTACAGTCGGGAATTCGTGGTACAGACCGACGCCTCCGACCACGGCATCGGAGCCGTCCTTTCTCAGCTAAACCCCGAGGGTCATGACCAGCCGGTGGCCTTCATCAGTCGACGTCTCCTGGCCCGAGAACAGCGCTGGAGCACCATCGAGAGGGAAGCCTTCGCAGTGGTGTGGGCCCTCAAAAAGCTCCGGCCCTATCTCTTCGGTACCCACTTCCGGGTACAAACCGACCATCGACCCCTGCAGTGGCTGATGCAGATGCGGGGGGAGAACCCAAAACTCCTGCGCTGGTCCATTTCCCTGCAGGGAATGGACTTCACTGTGGAGCACCGACCAGGCCAAGACCACGCCAACGCGGATGGCCTGTCCCGCTTTTTCCGCCTCGACGAAGAGAGTCCCCAAGGAGATGGGTGACTCTCCCCGCCTTCAGCTGGGGGGGACGCATGTTGGACAGGCCACACGAAGGGCTTGCTCCCTCCCCGCACGACAGGGCCCGAGCTCCGGCCCACCAGGCATAACCCACGAAAAGCACCTGTGCCCCGTCTCCCGACGGATCTTCTGCCCTCGGACCTCTACTCATCACGGGGCCCAGCCCCACCGGCTCCCCCGGCCAGTTCAAGCCGCCATCTTGGGCCCTGCACCACGAGGCCGCGTGGCCTCGGCCCGACCCTAACCCCGGGCCTGGCCGGCCCCGACATCCCGGCACCACCCTCCACCCAGGAGGTGAGCGGACCACTTGGCAGGGCAATGGGAGAACGAAGTGTCAAGAGCTCTTCCCCCGCCAGGTGCCGATCGCCTCCAGCTCCCCCAGGCGCTGGCTCCACCCCCTGCTGGGTGTCTGGACACCTTCATCCCGGGCCCTCCGACCTCCAAGTGCGAGGGTCCGGACATCAAAGGGCGCCTGCCCTATAACTGGGGCAGCTCCGGAGCAGGAAGGCAGTTGTATCCTGGAGTCGAGAGACACCGAGAGAACTCAGCCTGGACGGACTACTGGCGCTGCCGTAGCCCGCTCTTGTGAACCATCGTCCTGCCTGCTGGCGCTGCCGCGGCCTTCTGCAACATCCATCCTAGTCGGGACCTGCTGGCGCTGCCGCGGCCCGTTGTAACGACCATCTTCGTCGGGACCTGCTGGCGCTGCCGCGGCCCGTTGTATTGACCATCCTCACCGGGACCTGCTGGCGCTGCCGCGGACCGTACATCGACCATCTTTCCGGGACCTGCTGGCGCTGCCGCGGACCGTTGTATCGACCATCCTCACCGGGACCTGCTGGCGCTGCCGCGGACCGTGTACCGACCATCTCAACCGGGACCTGCCGGCGCTGCCGCGGCCCGTACCAACTAAACCACCAAGCTCGAGGATTGTGAGCTAGTCATCATCTCATCCGACCTACCTGACTGGTAGACAGACTGTCCCGCTACCCCTTACCCTGCTTTGAGAGACTTGAATCGAGGGGACCCCTGAGTCCAGACCCCCTTGTACCATTCAACCGTACCTTAAGAAGTGCTTATAAAGAACACTGAACCTTATCCGTGTGTGGTATCTGTCTGTGGGGGGGAAGTTACTTGTCTGTACGATCGCTGGAGACGGCTCTCCCCGGAGACCTCTCCTCCTGACCCCGGCCGACCCTCCCGGTCCGTCTACCCTTTCTAACATGAACACACCATGCACCATTCATTGCAGACATAGGTGTAGTGAACTCACCCTGCACCATTCATTGCAGACATAGGTGTAGTGAACTCACCCTGCACCATTCATTGCAGACATAGGTGTAGTGAACTCACCCTGCACCATTCATTGCAGACATAGGTGTAGTGAACTCACCCTGCACCATTCATTGCAGACATAGGTGTAGTGAACACACCCTGCACAATTCAGTGCAGACACTGATGTAGTGAACTCACCCTGCACCATTCAGTGCAGACACCAGTGTAGTGAACACACCCTGCACCATTCAGTACAGACACCGGTGTAGTGAACTCACCCTGCACCATTCATTGCAGACATAGGTGTAGTGAACACACCCTGCACCATTCAGTGCAGACACCGGTGTAGTGAACTCACCCTGCACCATTCATTGCAGACATAGGTGTAGTGAACTCACCCTGCACCATTCAGTGCAGACACCGGTGTAGTTAACACACCCTGCACCATTCAGTGCAGACACCGGTGTAGTGAACTCACCCTGCACCATTCAGTGCAGACACCGGTGTAGTGAAGTCACCCTGCACCATTCAGTGCAGACACCGGTGTAGTGAACACACCCTGCACCATTCATTGCAGACATCGGTGTAGTGAACTCACCCTGCACCATTCAGTGCAGACATAGGTGTAGTGAACACACTGTGCACCATTCATTGCAGACATAGGTGTAGTGAACTCACCCTGCACCATTCAGTGCAGACACCGCTGTAGTGAACTCACCCAGCACCATTCAGTGCAGACACCGGTGTAGTGAACTCACCCTGCACCATTCAGTGCAGACATAGGTGTAGTGAACACACTGTGCACCATTCATTGCAGACATAGGTGTAGTGAACTCACCCTGCACCATTCAGTGCAGACACCGGTGTAGTGAACTCACCCTGCACCATTCAGTGCAGACATCGGTGTAGTGAACTCACCCTGCACCATTCATTGCAGACATCGGTGTAGTGAACACACCCTGCACCATTCAGTGCAGACACCGGTGTAGTGAACTCACCCTGCACCATTCAGTGCAGACATAGGTGTAGTGAACACACCCTGCACCATTCAGTGCAGACACCGGTGTAGTGAACTCACCCTGCACCATTCAGTGCAGACACCGGTGTAGTGAAGTCACCCTGCACCATTCAGTGCAGACACCGGTGTAGTGAACACACCCTGCACCATTCATTGCAGACATCGGTGTAGTGAACTCACCCTGCACCATTCAGTGCAGACACCGGTGTAGTGAACACACTGTGCACCATTCATTGCAGACATAGGTGTAGTGAACTCACCCTGCACCATTCAGTGCAGACACCGCTGTAGTGAACTCACCCTGCACCATTCAGTGCAGACACCGGTGTAGTGAACTCACCCTGCACCATTCAGTGCAGACATAGGTGTAGTGAACACACTGTGCACCATTCATTGCAGACATAGGTGTAGTGAACTCACCCTGCACCATTCAGTGCAGACACCGGGGTAGTGAACTCACCCTGCACCATTCAATGCAGACACCGGTGTAGTGAACTCACCCTGCACCATTCATTGCAGACATCGATGTAGTGAACACACCCTGCACCATTCAGTGCAGACACCGGTGTAGTGAACACACCATGCACCATTCATTGCAGACATCGGTGTAGTGAACAAACCCTGCACCATTCAGTGCAAACATCGGGGTAGTGAACACACCCTGCACCATTCAGTGCAGATACCGGTGTAGTGAACACACCATGCACCATTCATTGCAGACATCGATGTAGTGAACACACCCTGCACCATTCAGTGCAGACACCGGTGTAGTGAACTCACCCTGCACCATTCATTGCAGACATCGGTGTAGTGAACACACCCTGCACCATTCAGTGCAGACACCGGTGTAGTGAACACACCCTGCACCATTCAGTGCAGACACCGGTGTAGTGAACTCACCCTGCACCATCCAGTGCAGACACCGGTGTAGTGAACTCACCCTGCACCATTCAGTGCAAACACCGGTGTAGTGAACTCACCCTGCACCATTCAATGCAGACACCAGTGTAGTGAACTCACCCTGCACCATTCATTGCAGACATCGATGTAGTGAACACACCCTGCACCATTCAGTGCAGACACCGGTGTAGTGAACACACCATGCACCATTCATTGCAGACATCGGTGTAGTGAACAAACCCTGCACCATTCAGTGCAGACATTGGGGTAGTGAACACACCCTGCACCATTCAGTGCAGACACCGGTGTAGTGAACTCACCATGCACCATTCATTGCAGACATCGGTGTAGTGAACACACCCTGGACCATTCAGTGCAGACACCGGTGTAGTGAACACACCATGCACCATTCTTTGCAGACATCGGTGTAGTGAACACACCCTGCACCATTCAGTGCAAATACCGGTGTAGTGAACACACCATGCACCATTCTTTACAGACATCGATGTAGTGAACACACCCTGGACCATTCAGTGCAGACACCGGTGTAGTGAACACACCATGCACCATTCAGTGCAGACATGGGTGTAGTGAACACACCCTGCACCATTCAGTGCAGACATCGGTGTAGTGAACACACCCTGCACCATTCAGTGCAGACATCACTGTTTCACTGTAGAGACTGTATTCTGCCCCCTCTTGGAGAGGCTGTAGTGCTGCAGTGTATTCACCGCCGTGTGCACCGTATGTGCTTTCCTCTCGCCCCACTATACTACTCTGTATTTGTGCGTTTTTTACCTAGGGCCTCTGGCGTGAACATATGTGTCTTCCCTATAGAGCCCCATGTGTACATATGTTCTATACTGCACTCTTGGCTCCACATGACCCCTCTGTGTGTGCCCTGACCACCTTGACCTTACACCTGTGCGTACCCTGTGTGTTCCACATGTGCACAGTGCTTTTATGTACCCTGTGTGCCCTCACATGCACACAGTGCTTGTATGTACCCCGTGTGCCCTCACATGTACACAGTGCTTGTATGTACCCATGTGCCACCATGTGTACACAGTGCTTGCATGAACCCAGTGTGCCCCCACGTGTACATAGTGCTTGCATGTACCCCATGTGCATGGTGCTTGTATGTACCCCGTGTGCCACCATGTGTACACTGCTTGCATGAACCCCGTGTGACCCCAAGTGTACACAGTGCTTGCATGTAGCCCATGTGGATGGTGCTTGTATGTACCCCGTGTGCCCCCGCGTGTACACAGTGCTTGTATGTACCCCGTGTGACGCCACATGTGCACGGTGCTTGTATGTACCCCATGTGCCCCCACGTGTACACAGTACTTGTATATACCCTGTGTGCCCCACACGTGTACACAGTGCTTGTATGTACCCGTGTACCCCAGTGTGCACAGTGCCTGTGTGCCCCATGTGCGCAGTGGCTGTATGTACCTGTGTGCCCCTGTGTACACAGTGCTTGTATGTACCCCGTGTGCACAGTGCATGCATGCCTCCATGAGAACACAGTGCTTGTATGTACCCCTGTGTCCCCACATGTATACTGTGCTTGTATGTACCCGTGCGCCCTGTGTACACAATGCTTGTAGGAACCCTGTGTGCACAGTGCTTGCATGCCCCTACATGTACACAGTGCTTGTATGTACCCATGTGCCCCCGTGTACACAGTGCTTGTATGTACCTGTGTGTGCTGTGTGCCCCGTGTACACAGTGCTTGTTTGTACCCCGTGTGCCCCCACTTGTGCACAGTACTTGTATGTACCTGTGTGCCCCCGTGTACACAGTGCTTGTATGTACCCATGTGCCCTAGTGTACACAGTGCTTGTATGTTCCTCGTGTACCTCACATGTAGACAGTGCTTGTATGTACCTGTGTGCCGCCATGTACACAGTGCTTGTATGTACCCCATGTGCCCCCACGTGTCCACAGTGCCTGTGTGCCCTGTGTGCGCAGTGCCTGTATGTACCTGTGTGCCCCTGTGTACACAGTGCTTGTATGTACCCATGTGACCCCTTTTACACAGTGCTTGTATGTTCCTCGTGTACCTCACATGTACACAGTGCTTGTATGTACCTGTGTGCCACCATGTACACAGTGCTTGTATGTACCCCGTGTGCCCCCACGTGTGCACAATGTTTGTATGTACCCTGTGTGCACAGTGCATGCATGCCTCCATGAGAACACAGTGCTTGTATGTACCCATGTGTCTAAAGATTATCACTTTTCAGCCAGTGCGATTGAATTAGATTACACCCACTACCAGTTCTAGAAAAGAGTATAACGTGAAACCCTAAGTGTTATATTGACAATGCTACCATTTTTTGATATATTGAATGTGTATTATGGAGAATTTTAGATTTTTAATTTGGTTTTTAAATCTGATGCATTTTATCTGTACTTTTATGTTATTTTTCTTTTTATACCGAATAAAGTTATGAGATTGATGTACCCATGTGTCCCCACATGTATACTGTGCTTGTATGTACCCGTGCGCCCTGTGTACACAATGCTTGTATGTACCCTGTGTGCACAGTGCTTGCATGACCCTACATGTACACAGTGCTTGTATGTACCCATGTGCCCCCGTGTACACAGTGCTTGTATGTACCTGTGTGCCCTGTGTGCCCCATGTACACAGTGCTTGTATGTACCTGTGTGCCCCCATGTACACAGTGCTTGTATGTACCTGTGTGCCCCTGTGTACACAGTGCTTGTATGTACCTGTTGGAAGGCGGACCCCGAGGAGTCGGTGCGACCACCAAGGGGGGGCCCTCACACTGCACGAAGTAGCCGAGCGCTGCCGAGAAGTCTCCTGAGAGATCCTTCTCCTATCACGTACTAGCACAGTAACACCACCACACAGGACTCAAGGAGGTTGTCTTGTGACAAGCAATTCTTTATCAGCAATAAAAAGGTTACGAGGGCAATATTTACACAAAGGGATCGAGGGATCCACCAAAAGTCTCAGTGTCTCTTTGGAAGGGTCGGGGTAGCGGGACAGTCTTTGGCAGGAATGCGGTACGAGGGTACCTGGGGCCCAGTTCTTATCCTCAAGCTGGAGGACCTCCGGATCTCGGAGGGGTTGAGCCGCGACGGCGTCAGCAGGGCTCTGGCGTACAGTTCGTGGAGAGCCGCGATCCAATCAGCAGGGCTCTCAAGATGGTTTCTGCTCAGCTCGAGCCGCGACGTCGTCAGCAGGGCTCCGAGGGAGGTTTCAGCGAGGTTGGGCCGCGACGGCGTCAGCAGGGCTCCGATGTTCCAGGTGGTTCAGAAAGGGTTCACAGGAAGGAGCCGCGACGCAGTCAGCAGGGCTCGTGATGGTTCCGACAAGAGTTCTTCTCCGTAGGGTCAGGCGCGATTCAATCAGCAGGGCTCTCGACTCCGGGATACAACTGCCGAGCTGTGGTGGGGTCGCCCCAGATATAGGTCTGGAGCCCTTTGATGTCCGGACCTATGCGCCCGAGGGGGCAGAGTGGCCGGGTGGAGGTGGCCAGACGCCCAGCAGGAGAGGCGCCAGGCCCATGGGAGTTGCAGGGCGATCACACCTCGAGAGGGGAGGACAGTTGGGGGTCCCATCGATACTGTCCTCCGCCGGGGGCGATGAATGGTTCCTGCGGCACCCCCTGGCTAGTTCGTGGTGCCTCGATGTCGGGGCTTCGCTGGGGTCGAGGCCGGGTTGAGCGGGGTCGCGCCGGCTGGTGCACGGTGTGACGTGGATGCCAACAAGATGGCGGAGCCACGAGGAGTATGCGTCCACGTGCAGCTCCGGGTGAAGGGCCTTGGTGCAGTTCAGACGGGTGGCCCGTGACGGCCGGGGCGGGGAACGGGCACAATCCAGGGGGTTAAGGACCACGCCACGAGGCCGGGTCCAACAGGCGTCCCCCCCAGCCGAAGGCATGGAGAGTCACCCATCTCCTTGGGGATTCTCCTCGTCAAGGCGGAAGAAGCGGGACAGGCCGTCGGCGTTGGCGTTGGCGTGGTCATTGCCGGGCCGGTGTTCGACGTCAAAGTCCATCCCTTGTAGCGAGATGGACCACCGCAGCAGCTTGGGGTTCTCGCCCCGCATTTGCATTAGCCATTGCAAGGGCCGGTGGTCGGTCTGGACCCGGAAGTGGGTGCCAAAGAGGTAGGGCCGGAGCTTCTTGAGGGCCCACACCACAGCGAAGGCCTCACGCTCAATAGTGCTCCAGCGTTGCTCTCAGGGCAGTAGTCGTCGGCTGATGAAGGCCACTGGTCGGTCGAGCCCCTTTTCGTCGGCTTGGGATAGGACGGCCCCGATCCCATACTCGGAGGCGTCCGTCTGTACCACGAACTCCTTCTGGTAGTCCGGGGCCTGCAGCACCGGAGCAGTACACATGGCTGTCTTTAGGGTGTCGAAGGCTGTTTGGCAGCGGGGTGTCCAGTGTACCTTCTTGGGCTGCTTTTTGGACGTTAACTCTGTGAGGGGGCCAACAATGCTCCCATAGTCCCGGATAAACCGCCGGTAGTATCCGGTGAGGCCCAGGAAGGCCCGGACAGCGGTCTGGGTAGTGGGGGGTTCCCAGGTCTGGATGGCATCTATCTTTGCTTGGAGGGGGGCCACCTGCCCGCTCCCCACTTGATGGCCCAGGTAGGTCACGGATCCGTGGCCGATTTGGCATTTGCTGGCCTTGATTGTGAGCCCGGCCCGCTGAAGGGCGGCCAGGACGGCCTTCAGGTGGAGAAGGTGCTCGGCCCAGTGGTTGCTGTACACGGCAATGTCATCTAAGTAGGCCGCGCTGAAGGCCTCAAGCCCGGCCAAAACCTTGTTCACCAGTCTTTGGAAGGTGGCCGGGGCGTTCTTCATTCCGAAGGGCATCACCCGAAAGTGGTAATGCCCATCCGGGGTCGAAAAGGCGGATCTTTCTTGGGCGCCGGGGGTGAGCTGGATCTGCCAGTACCCGGCGGTGAGGTCCAGCGTGCTCAAGTAGCGAGCGGCCCCTAGGCGGTCGATGAGTTCGTCGGCCCGGGGTATCGGGTGTGCGTCTGTCTTGGTTACTGCATTCAGGGCTCGGTAGTCCACGCAGAATCGCAACTCCGGGGGGTGACCGGGAGCTGCGGCCTTGGGCACCAGGACGACAGGGCTGGCCCACGGGCTGTCGGAAGGCTCGATGACCCCCAGGGCCAGCATCTTTGCTACTTCAGCCTGGATGCAGGCCCGCACTCGGTCAGGCACCCGGTAGGCTCTGTGTCGTATGGGGGGGCTCTCCCCGGTGTCGACATCGTGGACGCACCAGTGGGTCACCCCCGGGGTGAGAGAGAAGAGGGCTGCGTAGTCCCGCAGTAATTGCTGGCAGTCGTTGCGCTGTTCCGGGGTCAGGGACGAGGCGAGTTGGACCCCTTCGATCGATCCATCGTGAATGTCGGATTGCAAGAGGTCGGGCAAGGGCTCGGAGTCGTCCTCGCCCCCTTCGTCAGTCGCCAGCAGCAGGCTCAGTTCGGTCCGGGCGAAGTGGGGTTTTAGCCTGTTAGCATGTAGGACCCGGAGGGGGTTCCGGGGGGACTCCAGATCGACCAGGTAGGTGACGGGACTTTTCTTCTCCACCACCTTGAAGGGCCCGGTCCACTTGTCCTGGAGGGCGCCGGGTTCGACCGGGGCCATGACCCATACTTTCTGTCCTGGCTCGAATTCTATAGTAGAGGTGTTGCGATCGTACCACCGCTTCATGTCCTCCTGGCTGGCCTCGAGGTTGGCTTCGGCCATGGCTCGGAACCTGCGGGTCTGGTTTCGGAGGGTCAGGAGGTATCGGTAGACGTCAGGAGGGGCTCCTCGGGGCTTCATCTCCCAGCCCTCCTTGACCAGGCTGAGCGGTCCGCGGACCGGGTGTCCATACAATAGTTCAAACGGGCTGAACCCCAGGGACTTCTGCGGGACCTCCCGATAGGCAAACAGGAGGCAGGGCAGCAGGACATCCCATTTCCGCCTGAGGGGTTCTTCCAGGCCCTGGATCATCCCTTTTAATGTTCGGTTGAACCGCTCAACCAGTCCGTTCCCCTGAGGGTGATAGGGGGTCGTGAACTTGTATGTGACCCCGCACTGTTGCCACAGAGACCGCATGTACCTGGAGATAAAGTTCGTGCCGCGGTCGCTCACCACTTCGCTGGGGAATCCCACTCGGGAGAAGATCCCCATCAAGGCCCGGCCTACCCCAGGGGCCGTTATAGTTCTTAGCGGGACCGCCTCCGGGTACCTGGTGGCGTGGTCCACGAGGACCAGGATGAAGCGGTGGCCCAGGGCGGTTTGGGGGTCCAGGGGTCCCACAATATCGATTCCGACCCGTTCGAACGGGGTGCTGACGGCTGGAAAGGGCTGGAGGGGGGCCTTGACCCGACCCCCCGTCTTTCCGCTGGCTTGGCAGGTCTGGCAGGACCGGCAGTGGTTGTCCACATCTCTCCGCATCCGGGGCCAGTAGAAGTGGGTCACCAGACGACTGTACGTTTTGTCTTGCCCCAAGTGTCCGGCGAGGGGCACATCATGGGCCAGGTGGAGAAGGAACTCCCGGAAGCGGAGGGGGACCACCAACACGCGGCTGGCCCCGAGTTCTGCTACTTTCTGTTCACTGTACAACAGGCCCTCGGTCCAGTAGATCCAGTGGGTGCCGGTCTGGTCACCGTTGGCTTGCGCGGTCGCCTGTTGTCGGACCCCTTCGAGAGAGGGACAGGACTGTTGTTCTTGCTGGAACTGCTCTCGGGTGGGGCCCCCTTCGTGTCGCCATTGTGTCAGCTCTGGGAGGGCGCTCGGAGAAGCCATCTCTTCGGGGGAGGATTCGCTGGGTCCAGGGTCGGTGTCCGCCTCCTCCTCGCTGCTGGTGGGAGGGGGTGTGAGCCCCTCGGGCTGGGCGGTCCTGGAGGTCGAGGATGAGCGGGGGGCCTGGGCGGTCATGGACCGGGTGATGGCGCAGGCCCAATCAGCCAGTCCCAACATTCGGAGGTGCTCTCGTCGCTCTACTTGAGCCCAGGGGGAACTTTCCAAGTCGTTCCCCAGGAGGCAGTCGACCGGGGCGTCGTCGCGCACTGTCACCTTCAGCAGGCCCGTCACCCCTCCCCACTCGAAGGGGACCAGGGCCATCTGGCATAGGCTTTCACTGTTGTCGGCCGTCCGTACGGGGCACAGCACATTCGGTAGAATCTGCCCAGGGGTCACCAGGTGGCAGCGGACAGCGGTGATACTGGCGCCTGTGTCACGAAGGGCTTCGGCCCGTTGTCCATTGACCGTGACCTGCTGCCGGTACTTCTGGGTGTTGGTTGGGATGGGGGTGCAGGGTACCATCTCTCGGCTACCCAGGCAGACCAGGGACATGGCTGCCGGCTCCCACTCAGTGTTCTCTCGGTCGAGGGCCTCCTCTTCCTCTTCTTCTCCCCCCAAGGTGGCGGCTGTCAGCTGCCGGGGCGGGTGCCCGCCGGCCCCGTTTCTTCGGTTCAGAGGGCAGGCCGGATCGCTGGCAAAGTGTCCTGTTTGTTGGCAGCCGTAGCAGGTCACTGGCGGCCGTGGTCCGGGTCGGGCCGGGCCCACCTTTCGGGCTAGGCTCGGGGAGAGATGTGGCTGCGGTGGCCCTCGAGGGGGGCTCCTGGGGGCCCCGGCGGGAGGGTCTCGGTTCCTGTTCGGCCCTCCCCCCCCACCGCGCTGGCGGGGGGGTCCGTTGGGGTTCCTCTGGTACTCCCCCATTGAGTTCCGGGGGACCCGGGAGTTGACCCATCGATCGGCCTCGACGGCAAGTTTTCGCGGGTCGGTCATTTTGCTGTCGAGGAGGTGCTGTCTCAGTTCCACGAAGCAATTGTTGGAAAGGTGTTCCCATACGATGAGGTCGACCAGCTGCCCGTAGGTGGTTACTTTGCTCCCTTTGATCCACCCTTCTAGGGCCCGACTGGAAAAAGTCCACATATTCCACCCATGTGGTACCCGGGATTTTCTTGCAGTCTCTGAACCGCTGGCGGTACATTTCCGCTGTTAGCCCGTAGCGGGTGAGCAGGGCCTCCTTCATGTGATCGTAGGAGGTCATCACCTCCTCCGGTAGCTGGAGCAGCGTGTCCCGCCCCTCACTCAGGAACCGCCCCCACAGGCCCGCGCCCCAGTCCTTTCGGGGCACCCGATGAGAGGTCATGGCCACCTCGTAGGCCTTGAACCATTGTTGGATGTCGTCATTCTTGTAATACTCCTTGACGACTTCTTTCGGGATATGTACCTTGGCCTCGGAAGGCGGTAGAGTGTCTCTAGTACTGGGGGTGTCAGTCCCTCCGTTCTTGGCCTTGATCTCGAGCTCCTTGAGACTGCGCTCGTGCTCAAGAGTTAGTTTCTTTTCCTCCAACTCCCGGTGTCGTCTCTTCTCCTCTATCTCTTCTTGAAGGCGCAGCTGCTCTAGGGCCAGTTTCTTTTCTGCCAGCTGGAGTTCACCGTCCAGCCGCAGTCGGGCGAGCTCTAGCTCGTGGCTCCGGACCTTTTCCCGCTCTCGTATTTCTTCTTCGGAGAGGCCGGTTTCTAGGCTCTTTCTTCCTCCGGTTGCCGGAGTCCGTGCGGTTGCTGCGGTCTCAGTCAGGGGCAAGGGCCCTTCCTCCTGGGAGGGGCCTGCCCCGGCCTCCAACCATGCCCTCAGAGCTTTCTGCATCTCCTCTTTGGTACCTAGGCTGGTGGTTGCAATGCCTTTGTCTTTGCAGAACTGTTTCAATTCTTTGTGCGTATATTCTTCCAGCCGTTCGGGCTGGAACTCCATTGTCGCGTTGTTTTCCTGGCTGCTCATGATGCTGTTCGTTTGGATGGGTAGCTAGTGGGTACTGGCTGGTACGTACTGCGTTCGGCTCGGATCCCGTCGCTGGCCACCAAATGTTGGAAGGCGGACCCCGAGGAGTCGGTGCGACCACCAAGGGGGGGCCCTCACACTGCACGAAGTAGCCGAGCGCTGCCGAGAAGTCTCCTGAGAGATCCTTCTCCTATCACGTACTAGCACAGTAACACCACCACACAGGACTCAAGGAGGTTGTCTTGTGACAAGCAATTCTTTATCAGCAATAAAAAGGTTACGAGGGCAATATTTACACGAAGGGATCGAGGGATCCACCAAAAGTCTCAGTGTCTCTTTGGAAGGGTCGGGGTAGCGGGACAGTCTTTGGCAGGAATGCGGTACGAGGGTACCTGGGGCCCAGTTCTTATCCTCAAGCTGGAGGACCTCCGGATCTCGGAGGGGTTGAGCCGCGACGGCGTCAGCAGGGCTCTGGCGTACAGTTCGTGGAGAGCCGCGATCCAATCAGCAGGGCTCTCAAGATGGTTTCTGCTCAGCTCGAGCCGCGACGTCGTCAGCAGGGCTCCGAGGGAGGTTTCAGCGAGGTTGGGCCGCGACGGCGTCAGCAGGGCTCCGATGTTCCAGGTGGTTCAGAAAGGGTTCACAGGAAGGAGCCGCGACGCAGTCAGCAGGGCTCGTGATGGTTCCGACAAGAGTTCTTCTCCGTAGGGTCAGCCGCGATTTAATCAGCAGGGCTCTCGACTCCGGGATACAACTGCCGAGCTGTGGTGGGGTCGCCCCAGATATAGGTCTGGAGCCCTTTGATGTCCGGACCTATGCGCCCGAGGGGGCGGAGTGGCCGGGTGGAGGTGGCCAGACGCCCAGCAGGAGAGGCGCCAGGCCCATGGGAGTTGCAGGGCGATCACACCTCGAGAGGGGAGGACAGTTGGGGGTCCCATCGATACTGTCCTCCGCCGGGGGCGATGAATGGTTCCTGCGGCACCCCCTGGCTAGTTCGTGGTGCCTCGATGTCGGGGCTTCGCTGGGGTCGAGGCCGGGTTGAGCGGGGTCGCGCCGGCTGGTGCACGGTGTGACGTGGATGCCAACAAGATGGCGGAGCCACGAGGAGTATGCGTCCACGTGCAGCTCCGGGTGAAGGGCCTTGGTGCAGTTCAGACGGGTGGCCCGTGACGGCCGGGGCGGGGAACGGGCACAATCCAGGGGGTTAAGGACCACGCCACGAGGCCGGGTCCAACAGTACCCGTGTGCCCTAGTGTACACAATGCTTGTATGTACCTGTGTGTCCCCGAGTACACAGTGCTCGTATGTACCCGTGTGCCCCCGCCCGACATAACTGTGCCAATGTGTGCATGTTCCTTGTTAGACCTAGCACCTTGGCGTGAGTCTCCCTTTTACTTTTTTCGCTGTGCCTCATGTGTTTTGCTAGTGTTAGCTGCTCAGAGCGCTGTGCCACTGCCAACCAGTGCCACAATGCAAGTGCTCCCTATTTAAAATGTATATGTTGGTTGGATTCCATGATTGGCTTATTTGGTTTACTATCAGCCCCTAGTAAAGTGCACCAGGAGTGCGAGGGCTTGTAAATACAAATGCTGCTGGTGGGCTTGCAGCACTGGTTGTGCCACCCACAGACGCTGCCTGGTAAAAATATGTCTAGGGTCTGCCATTGCAGAACCTGCGTGCAGTCTGGTACTGTCATGCTGACTGGGCAAGTGCACACACTTGCCAGTCCCTAAAACCTTTCCTTTACTCATGTGAGTCACCACTATGGTAGGCCCAAGGGCAGGGTGCATTGTAGCATAAGGTAGGACAAGCCTGATGTGTGTGGCATGTCCTAATAGTGAATTACCGCCATTTTCGTTTTTCACTATTGGAAGGCTACCCTGTTCTCATAGGCCAGAATGGGCTGTTAAGATTGTTATATCCTATGATCCTAACAGGCCCAGGGAATATGGTAGAAACTCGAGTTTATTATGCCTGAACTCAGAATAATAAGGTACATCTTTTAGTAAGGTTTATTTTAATATTCTGCGTTTGCAAATGCCACTTTTAGAAAGTTGGCATTTGCTTGCCTAACCATTTGAGCCCGCCTCTGCGTGATGTGTATCTGCTGTCTGGCTTGTGTGAGTGACAGGGCTGGGGAAACCCAGATGGGCAGGGCTAGGTAGCCTGGTGGTGAATAGAAAGATTGACAGGTAGATGGGTGGGAGGAGTACACCTGGACTCTGAATAGGGCTGTGCTCTGCCACCACAATGCTGGCTCCGCCCTCTGTGGAGCGTCTGATGGCTCTGCCCTGCAGCCTGAAAGAAGATGTCTGCATCGCGTCAACAAAGTGCTCCAAAACTGGACTGAACTAGGCAAGGGCCCCCCTGGCCTGGTATAAATGTAGGAGCCCTGCTCCTAGGAAACTAGATCCTGTCCTGCCAAGAAGAAACCTCTGTCCGACGAGGAGGAACTGCATGGAGGAGTACTGTCCCTGGGGGATTGGCCTGCAGTGGTTGCCTTGCTGCTGAAGAAAAGGAGGAAAAGACCAAAGGAACTTTTATTTGACTTGTGCTGAAGATCACCAAGGGCTTGTGAGCGAGCTTGCCCCCTGAACGAAGTCCCAGGACCAGTGGACTTCACAGCCGTGAGAGAGCGCTGGAAAACGGACCGTTTTCCCTGTAATCTGGAAGAGAACTGCTGTGTGCGCTTCCCGATCGAAGCGTACCCCCCCCCTGGAAGCTTACACCTGCTGTCCGGCCCGAACAAAGTGACTGAGGCCCCTCTACGAGCCGTAGCTCGCACCGCAAAGGAAGGTATCGTCCGGCCTGAACAACACGACTATCTGGCCCTTACAAACCGTAGCTCGCACCGTAACGGAAGGACTATGACCTGTACTTGCTTCTGCCCCCCTACGAACCATACTACCAGCGTACGCTCCTTCCCCCTGCTTTTGGGAATGCTGCGGTGCGTGTGGTGGTCGCGTACGTCTCCCCTGTGCGGAGCATACGAGAGTTTGTACCCAGCGTTTCGAACCAAAGATTGCCGATCTTGCGGTACGGCGCGAACGCTGCAACGAGCTGGAAAATGCAGTACATACGCACCGTCCCCTGAGCCTGCCCACCCAAGGTCCCACGTACCGTAGTACGCAACGCCAGGAAGACCCCTCATCGTACATCGCGCTGGATGCCTGCGCAGCCTTCGTGACGAATTCGCCAAAGCCAAAGGTACTGTGCCAGATCGCATGTAGGGTGTACATCCCCTCTGGAGCGCCTACCGTGCGTTTGAAACCTGTTTCCAAGCAGTCCTTACCGCGTACCAAGTGTACGGCCAGGAACGAAGAGCGCAGACTTTTAAACCTACGTTAAGCCAAGAACTCTTTTGCTAAACAGTATTGTGGGCCCGTTTGAACGTTATTGGGTCTTGTGATAAGCCTGATGCTATAAAAGAAGTATATTTTTTATAAACCCAGTGTGGAGTCCATTTGTGGGGGAATCATTGAGTTACTGTATGTGATCACAAGTGCTTAACCATTACGCCTGAGATCACGCCTTGTCTGCTCGCGCCAAGCTACCTAGAGGGTGAGCAGGGTTTATTGTTAGAGTGTACCCTCTTACCCTGACTAGAGGAAAGGTTCCCTGCTTGACACAAGTACCTACCTGTGCCAACCAGAGAACCCGGATTCTAACATTCCTCCTAGCTCCTGTACCCCTTGTCTGTTTGCCTCCATGCCTCTTCCCCCGTTCTGAGCTCCTCCGCCCGTCATCTGTTCCCAATGCTTGTTTGTACCCCCCTGGTCTCGCCACCTACTGACAAATTATTGGTATCTGCTGCCCAAGGGTTGTTAATGAATTAGGAATCATAGTGGTTGTTCTTAGGTTGCTGACACCTTGAATGATTTAGTGTCTAAGATACTACGGTATTAGGGCCTAAAGAAGATATGAAAATACTGATGCACAATGGAACGGATTCTTTAAAATTCTAGCGCTAAGGCAGCTTTGGATGACAGGCTTCAAAGCACACAGAGACGCCGTATTACTCATTTGCACAACGGTTCATAATGTTCCAGTTTGTGCACAGAGGCCTTTTATTTGCACAATGTGATGTAATATTTATAGTTTTTATTGGGGGCAGCTCCTGATCAGTCGAAGAGCCCGGTCTTGAGGCTTCCCGGAGGTGTACAAAGTAGGGGAGCCTCTGATGTTGAGCAGAAGCTCGTTCCAGGCCTTTGCTGCAACGTAGGAGAAGGCTCTTCCGCCCGCTCTGGTTCTGCGGATGCGCGGCTCTTCCGCCCGCTCTGGTTCTGCGGATGCGCGGCTCTTCCGCCCGCTCTGGTTCTGCGGATGCGCGGGGTCTCTGCCAGGGAGAGGTCGCGGAGCGGGGGTTCCTTTTGGTATTGATGTTCTGGTGCATCACAAGCGCACTTTGTTTAAAGAAACTGGGAATTGTGTTTCTCTTTTTTTGTTAGTTTTTAATGTTTTAATTGCAATGATTTTTGTTAATCAAGCATTAAAGAATTCTCCATCTGTACCCAATGTTTGTTTGTTCCCCCTGTGCCCCTACCTGTACCCAATGCTTGTGCCCCCTGTGCCCCTACCTGTACCCAATGCTTATGCCCCCTGTGCCCCACCTGTACCCAATGCTTGTACCCCCTGTGCCCCACCTGTACCTAATGCGTGTGCCCCCTGTGCCCCACCTGTAACAATGCTTGTACCCACCTGTACCCAATGCTTGTGCCCCTGTGCCCCACCTGTACCCTATCCGTGTGCCCCCTGTTCCCCACCTGCACCCAATGCTTGTGCCCCCTGTGCCCCACCTGTACCCACAACTTGTGCCCCTGTGCCCCCACCTGTACCCAATGCTTGTGCCCCACCTGTACCCAAAGCTTGTGCCCCTGTGCCCCACCTGCACCCAATGCTTGTGCCCCACCTTCACCCAAAGCTTGTGCCCCTGTGTCCCCACCTGTACCCAATGCTTGTGCCCCACCTGTACCCACTGTGTGTGCCTCCAGTGCCCCACCTGTACCCAATGTGGGTGCTCCCTGTGCCCCACCTGTACCCAATGCTTGTGCCCCCTGCACCCCACCTGTGCCCAATGCGTGTGCCTCCTGTGCCCCACCTGTACCCAATGTGTGTCCCTCCTGTGCCCCACTTGTACCCAATGCGTGTGCATCCTGTGCCCCACCTGTACCCAATGCTTGTTCCCCCTGTGCCCCACCTGTACCCAATGCTTGTGCCCCCTGCGCCCCACCTGTGCCCAATGCGTGTGCCTCCTATGCCCCACCTGTACCCAATGTGTGTCCCTCCTGTGCCCCACTTGTACTCAATGCTTGTGCCCCCTGTGACCCACATGTACCCAATGTTTGTGCCCCCTGTGCCCCACATGTACCCAATGCTTGTGCCCCACCTGCACCCAATGCTTGTGCCCCACCTGCACCCAATGCTTGTGCCCCACCTGCACCCAATGCTTGTGCCCCTGTGCCCCTCCTGTACCCAATGCTTGTGCCCCACCTGTACCCAATGCGTTTGCCTCCTGTGCCCCACCTGTACCCAATGTATGTGCCTCCTGTGCCCCACCTGTACCCGATGCTTGTGCCTCCTGTGTCCCACCTGCACCCAATGCTTGTGCCCCACCTTCACCCAAAGCTTGTGCCCCTGTGTCCCCACCTGTACCCAATGCTTGTGCCCCACCTGTACCCACTGTGTGTGCCTCTTGTGCCCCACCTGTACCCAATGTGTGTGCTCCCTGTGCCCCACCTGTACCCAATGCTTGTGCCCCCTGCACCCCACCTATGCCCAATGCGTGTGCCTCCTGTGCCCCACCTGTACCCAATGTGTGTCCCTCCTGTGCCCCACTTGTACCCAATGCGTGTGCCTCCTGTGCCCCACCTGTACCCAATGCTTGTTCCCCCTGTGCCCCACCTGTAACCAATGCTTGGGCCCTCTGCGCCCCACCTGTGCCCAATGCGTGTGCCTCCTGTGCCCCACCTGTACCCGATGCTTGTGCCTCCTGTGTCCCACCTGTACCCAATGCTTGTGCCCCCTGTGCCCCAAATGTACCCAATGCTTGTGCCCCCTGTGCCCCACATGTACCCAATGCTTGTGCCCCACCTGCACCCAATGCTTGTGCTCTCCTGTACCCAATGCGTGTGCCTCCTGTGCCCCACCTGCACCCAATGTGAGTGCCCCTGTGCCCCACCTGTACCCAATGCTTGTGCCCCCTGTGCCCCACCTGTACCCAATGCTTGGACCCCTGTGCCCCACATGTACCCAATGCTTGTGCCCCACCTGCACCCAATGCTTGTGCCCCTGTGCCCCTCCTGTACCCAATGCGTGTGGCCCCTGTGCCCCACCTGCACCCAATGCTTGTGCCCCTCCTGTACCCAATGTGTGTCCCTCCTGTGCCCCACCTGCACCCAATGCTTGTGCCCCTATGCCCCACCTGTACCCAAAACATGTGCCCCTGTGCCCCCACCTGTACCCAATGCTTGTGCCCCACATGTATCCAATGCTTGTGCCCCACCTGCACCCAATGCTTGTACCCCTCCTGTACCCAATGTGTGTGCCTCCTGTGCCCCACCTGCACCCAATGTGAGTGCCCCTGTGCCCCACTTGTACCCAATGCTTGTGCCCCCTGTGCCCCACCTGTACCCAATGCTTGGAACCCTGTGCACCACATGTACCCAATGCTTGTGCCCCACTTGCACCCAATGCTTGTGCCCATGTGTCCCCACCTGTACCCAATGCTTGTGCCCCACCTGTACCCAATGTGTGTGCCTCCTGTGCCCCACCTGTACCCAATGTGTGTGCTCTATGTGCCCCACCTGTACCCAATGCTTGTGCCCCCTGCACCCCACCTGTGCCCAATGCGTGTGCCTCCTGTGCCCCACCTGTACCCAATGTGTGTCCCTCCTGTGCCCCACTTGTACCCAATGCGTGTGCCTCCTGTGCCCCACATGTACCCAATGCTTGTGCCCCACCTGCACCCAATGCTTTTGCCCCACCTGCACCCAATGCTTGTGCCCCACCTGCACCCAATGCTTGTGCCCCTGTGCCCCTCCTGAACCCAATGCTTGTGCCCCACCTGTACCCAATGCGTGTGCCTCCTGTGCCCCAACTGTACCCAATGCGTGTGCCTACTGTGCCCCACCTGTACCCGATGCTTGTGCCTCCTGTGTCCCACCTGTACCCAATGCTTGTGCCCCCTGTGCCCCACATGCACCCAATGCTTGTGCCCCCTGTGCCCCACATGTACCCAATGCTTGTGCCCCACCTGCACCCAATGCTTGTGCCCCTCTGTTAGACCCGGCCTCGTGGCATGGCCATCCCTGTCCCCGCACCACATATCCTGACCCATGCACCTCCGGCAGCACCGAGCACACGGCCTAGCCGATCCTTCCCACCAGAACACACACACACCCGACCCGGACTTCGCCGTCCGTGGCCTTTCTCCTTTCGGCCACACCGGGCCCGCGTGCCCACTTCATGCACCAAGATGGCCGCCCGGCCCCAGCGCGACCCTGGCCTAGAGGCGCCACTCTGGCTGGAGGATATCGCGCTCCCATTGGGATGAGAGGGGGAGGAGCAGTTTCCATCGCACCTCTGAGCCCCCCTGGGAAGGTGGGTTTCGATCGGCCCTCCGGCCTCCCCGAGGGCTGGCTCCACACCTGCTGGGTGTCTGGGACTCCTCCCAACCCGGCCCTGAAAGGATCAAAAGACACTGGCAGAAAAACCCCGCCAAGCGACCCCCAGGTGACAAGACCCCTGCCTGCACAGACTCCGGACATCAAAGAGGGGTCGACCTATAACAAGGGGTGCTCTGGGACTATCCGGCAGATTCGCCTTTGGAACCACCTGAGCCCTGCTGAGTGACTCACGGCTCCCTGAAGATCGTAAGACCTCCGAACTTGTGCTTGAGCCCTGCTGAGTGACTCGCGGCTCCCTGAAGATCGTAAGACCTCCGAACTTGTGCTTGAGCCCTGCTGAGTGACTCGCGGCTCCCACAGTCTCTCCTGGTCCCGCCGGACCCCGACGACGACAAGCGTATCCCCCAGCTCGAGGATTGTGAGCTGTGCGCCGGGTACGCCCCTGCATTTGATCCATAACCACAAAGACTGTCCCGCTACCTCCTACCCCTCCCCGAGACTCTGTGAGCCCGTGCTCTACTTGTATATACTTGCCGTGCTGATCATAAAGATCCTACGACTCTGATTTGATAAAGATTTGTTCTTAAGAACTCACGGTGTGGCGTCTCTTTGTTGTGTGGTGCCGAGTGTGCGATCCTAGATACGAGATTCCTCCCTTGAGGAGTCTCCCGCCAGTGCCCGGCTACGATACCTCGAGGGTTGGTCTCAGGATAGTCAGGGCCCCTCCGGGCTCCTCTGAGGTTGCCTTCTAACACCCTCCTGTACTCAATGCGTGTGCCTCCTGTGCCCCACCTGCACCCAATGCTTGTGCCCCTGTGCCCCACCTGTACCCAATGCTTATGCCCCCTGTGCCCCACCTGTACCCAATGCTCGGACCCCTGTGCCCCACATGTACCCAGTGCTTGTGCCCCACCTGCACCCAATGCTTGTGCCCCTGTACCCCTCCTGTACCCAATGCATGTGCCCCCTGTGCCCCACCTGCACCCAATGCTTGTGCCCCTCCTGTACCCAATGTGTGTCCCTCCTGTGCCCCACCTGCACCCAATGCTTGTGCCCCACCTGTACCCAAGACTTGTGCCCCTGTGCCCCCACCTGTACCCAATGCTTGTGCCTTCTGTGCCCCACATGTACCCAATGCTTGTGCCCCACCTGCACCCAATGCTTGTGCCCGTGTGCCCCTCCTGTACCCAATGTGTGTGCCCCCTGTGCCCCACCAGCACCCAATGCTTTTGCCCCTGTGCCCCACCTGTACCCAGTGCGTGTGCCTCCTGTGCCCCACCTGTACCCAATGCTTGTGCCCCTCCTGTACCCAATGCTTGTGCCCCTGTGCCCAACATGTACCCAATGCTTGTGCCCCACCTGCACCCAATGCTTGTGCCCCTGTACCCCTCCTGTACCCAATGCGTGTGCCTCCTGTGCCCCACCTGTACCCAATGCTTGTGCCTCCTGTCCCCCACCTATATCCTATGCTTGTTTGTGCCCCCTGTGTACACAAAGCTTGTGCCTCCAGTGCCCCATGCGTGTGTCTGAACCACCCACTCCCACCTCCAGCTGCAGGCACACTGGGGCTTCCCGGGTGTGCTCTGGGGCCCTATGTCTGTATGCTTCTGCCTCCCCCCCCCCCCACACTATGCATGTTTCTGATCCCCCTCCACCGCCCTCCACCTGCCCCCTCTGCCTGTGCCCTCAGACTGAGTCTCTCTGCCCCCCTCCCCCAGCTGGGGCGTTCCCGGGTGTGCTCTGGGGCCCTATGTCTGTATGCCTCTGCCTCCCCCCCCACACTATGCATGTTTCTGATCCCCCCCTCCACCGCCCTCCACCTGCCCCCTCTGCCTGTGCCCTCAGACTGAGTCTCTCTGCCCCCCTCCCCCAGCTGGGGCTTTCCCGGGTGTGATGTGGGAGCCTATGTCTGTATGCCTCTGCCTCCCCCCCCCACACTATGCATGTTTCTGATCCCCCCCTCCACCGCCCTCCACCTGCCCCCTCTGCCTGTGCCCTCAGACTGAGTCTCTCTGCCCCCCTCCCCCAGCTGGGGCTTTCCCGGGTGTGATGTGGGAGCCTATGTCTGTATGCCTCTGCCCCCCCCATACTATGCATGTTTATGAGCCCCCCCACCGCCCTCCACCTGCCCCCTCTGTCTGTGCCCTCAGCCTGAGTCTCTCTGCCCCCCTCCCCCAGCTGTAGGCACACAGGGGCAGTCCCGGGTGTGCTGTGGGGCCCTATGTCTGTATGCCTCTGACCCCCGACACTATGCATGTTTCTGATCCCCCCCACCGCCCTCCACCTGCCCCCTCTGTCTGTGCCCTCGGCCTGGGTCTCTCTGCCCCCCGCACCCCCACCCCCCCAGCTGTAGGCACACTGAGGCTGCCCCGGGTGGGCTGTGGGTCTCGTGTCTAATCTGGGCTCTTGTGGTGGTGTCAGAGCGTGCCTGGGGGCTGCCCCCCCCTCCTCTCCTCATGACTGGCTCTTTCCCAGCCCTCCATTCTTCCACCCACAATGCCTCCTCATGAATGTCTGAGGCCCGGTGCAGGGGTCAGAGGTCGTGGGGAGCTTGCACCTGGAAGTGGCTTGTGAGCAGGGAGACCCTGGGGGCTGGGCCCCCACCTGACTACCAAAGCATTCCTCCGTGCAGACACACAAAGAGCCTGAAGGGAGGGGGTGGGGGGGCATCTGACTGCAGCAAACCAGCCCCCGACAGAGCTAAGCGTGGAGACACAAAGGGCCCTGGGGGATACCCACATTGCAGGGGCGGGGGGGGGGGGGGGGGGGGTCAGACCAAAGGGAACTCAAGGGCTATTCAGTGTCACGAAGAGGGAAGGGCGGGGGGGGGCAGACCAAAGGATACCGAAAGGAGGGCTCCATTCCTGAGATAACCCACGGCTGGGGTGGGGTAGGGGGCAGAGGCTGGGAATAGACACAACTGCTTCAGAGTGGCCCACGCTGATGTGAGTGGGGGGGCAAGTGTGAGAGAGTGGGAGCGTGTGTGTGAGAGAGAGTGGAAGCGTGTGTGTGTGTGAGAGAGAGAGTGGGAGCGTGTGTGTGGGTGTGAGAGTGGGAGCGTGTGTGTGGGTGTGAGAGTGGGAGCGTGTGTGTGGGTGTGAGAGTGGGAGCGTGTGTGTGTGTGTGAGAGAGAGAGAGTGGGAGCGTGTGTGTGGGTGTGAGATAGTGGGAGCGTGTGTGTGGGTGTGAGAGAGTGGGAGCGTGTGTGTGTGTGTGAGAGAGAGAGAGTGGGAGCGTGTGTGTGGGTGTGAGATAGTGGGAGCGTGTGTGTGGGTGTGAGAGAGTGGGAGCGTGTGTGTGTGTGTGTGAGAGAGAGAGAGTGGGAGCGTGTGTGTGGGTGTGAGATAGTGGGAGCGTGTGTGTGGGTGTGAGAGAGTGGGAGCGTGTGTGTGGGTGTGAGAGAGTGGGAGCGTGTGTGTGGGTGTGAGATAGTGGGAGCGTGTGTGTGGGTGTGAGAGAGTGGGAGCGTGTGTGTGGGTGTGAGAGAGTGGGAGCGTGTGTGTGTGTGTGTGAGAGAGAGAGAGAGGGAGCGTGTGTGTGGGTGTGAGATAGTGGGAGCGTGTGTGTGGGTGTGAGAGAGTGGGAGCGTGTGTGTGGTGTGATCTGAGCTTGCTGCTGGCAATGCTTGTTGTCACACCAGGAAAATCAACAGTAAAAGCCGCCCAGCGGACTATCAATGTACAATGTAAATGTATGATTGGGTGAGCGCGTGAGTGTGTGCGTGCGTGCGTGCGTGCGTGCGTGTCTGTCGAATGCATACCATGCAGTGCTTGTCTCAAGGCCTCTAGGCGCCCGGGCTCCGTGTGGTGCCTGTAAGGTGGGGGTTAGACGGGTGTCTGCTTCTGTCCCCCACCCTCGATGGGAGTGCTGGACCTAGCTAGGACAGACAGACCACCCCCCACCTGAGAGAGGTGGGTCTGCCCGCCCAACCTGAGGGGTCTGCAAACCCAGGGCTCCCCCGAGCGCCCCCTCCCCCCCCCATCCACCTCAGGGAGCCTCCTCCCGCTCAACCACAGCTGACCGTTTTTAGCAATAAATAAATGTTCCAGAATAGAATACATTGTGGTGGACTGAACCCCACCAACCTTTCAGCCAGGAGCTAGTTGGAGGTGGGTCTCCACATTTTGGTAGGATGTGTGGGTGTGCACATTTCTCAGGATGTGTGGGTGTGCACATTTCCCAGGAAGTGTGGGTGTGCACATTTCTCAGGATGGGTGGGTGTGCACATTTCTCAGGATGTGTGGGTGTGCACATTTCCCAGGAAGTGTGGGTGTGCACATTTCTCAGGATGGGTGGGTGTGCACATTCGTCAGGATGGGAGGGTGTGCACATTTCTCAGGATGTGTGGGTGTGCACATTTCCCAGGATGTGTGGGTGTGCACATTCGTCAGGATGGGAGGGTGTGCACATTTCTCAGGATGTGTGGGTGTGCACATTTCTCAGGATGTGTGGGTGTGCACATTTCCCAGGATGTGTGGGTGTGCACATTCGTCAGGATGGGAGGGTGTGCACATTTCCCAGGATGGGTGGGTGTGCACATTTCTCAGGATGTGTGGGTGTGCACATTTCTCAGGATGTGTGGGTGTGCACATTTCCCAGGAAGTGTGGGTGTGCACATTTCTCAGGATGGGTGGGTGTGCACATTCGTCAGGATGGGAGGGTGTGCACATTTCTCAGGATGTGTGGGTGTGCACATTTCCCAGGATGTGTGGGTGTGCACATTTCCCAGGATGTGTGGGTGTGCACATTCGTCAGGATGGGAGGGTGTGCACATTTCTCAGGATGTGTGGGTGTGCACATTTCTCAGGATGTGTGGGTGTGCACATTTCCCAGGATGTGTGGGTGTGCACATTCGTCAGGATGGGAGGGTGTGCACATTTCTCAGGATGTGTGGGTGTGCACATTCGTCAGGATGGGAGGGTGTGCACATTTCTCAGGATGTGTGGGTGTGCACATTTCTCAGGAAGTGTGGGTGTGCACATTTCTCAGGATGGGTGGGTGTGCACATTTCTCAGGATGTGTGGGTGTTGGACCCGGCCTCGTAGAATGGCCCTCCGTGCCCCCGCACCACCGAAACCTAGTGCCTGCAGCCCCAGCCCGCGGCCCAGCCGACCTTTCCCACCAGGACCCCTGCACCAACCCCGGACATCCCCGTCCATGGCCTCTCTCCTTTCGGCCACCCCGGGCCCGCGTGCCCACCCCCTGCAACAAGATGGCCGCCCGGCTCCAGCGCGACCCGGGCCTCGAGGCGCCACTCCGGCTGGAGGACATCCCGCTTCCAGGGGATGAGAGAGGGAGGAGCAGTTTCTATCGCACCTCTGAACTCCCCTGGGACGATGGGTTTCGATCGGCCCTCCGGCCTCCCTGCGAGCTGGCTCCGTGCCTGCTGGGTGTCTGGGACTCCTCCCGACCCGGCCCTGAAAGGATCAAAAGACAATAGCAGGAAACCCCGACAAGCGGCCCCCAGGTGACAAGACCCCTGCCTGCGCAGACTCCGGACATCAAAGCGGGGTCGACCTATAACAAGGGGTGCTCTGAGACTGTCCGGCAGATTCGACGCTGGAACAACGAGAGCCTGCTGACGTGGTCGCGGCTCCTGGAACTGGAACCCACCTGAGCCCTGCTGAGTGACTCGCGGCTCCCTGAAGATCGTAAGACCTCCGAACTTGTACCTGAGCCCTGCTGAGTGACTCGCGGCTCCCTGAAGATCGTCAGACCTCCGAACTTGTACCTGAGCCCTGCTGAGTGACTCGCGGCTCCCTGAAGATCGTAAGACCTCCGAACTTGTACCTGAGCCCTACTGAGTGACTCGCGGCTCCCCCAGACTCTCACGGTCCCGCCGGACCCCGACTCCGACCACGTATCTCCCAGCTCGAGGATTGTGAGCTGTGCGCCGGATACGTCCCTGCTTTGAACCGTTACCAGAGACAGTCCCGCTACCCCCTACCTTTCCGAGACTCTTGAGCCCGTGCTCATCTTGTACATATTTGCAGTGATACCTATTGTGATAAAGCTTGTTTCTGAGAATACCCAGTGTGGCCTCTCTGTGTCGTGTGGTGCCAGAAGTACGATCCTAGCTGCGAGATTCCTCCCCCTGGGGAATCTCTCGCCAGTGCCCGGCTACAATACAATACGGGTGGGACTCAGGGAAATCAGGACCCCTTTCCGGGCCCCTCTGAGGTCGCCGTCTAACATTGGTGGCAAGCGACGGGATTCGGGCCCATCACCTAGAGATCGTACAGTGAACAACGGACGCACGACCAACAAAGATGGCAGAAGGAAGCACCATGAGCTCCGCAGAAACCAACGCTAACAGAGTGTTCCAGGTGGAGCATCTGGAAGAATACACACACACAGAGCTAAAACAATTTTGCAAAGAACTTAAAATAGCTACCACTGGCCTCAACACTAAGGAAGACTTGCAGAAAGCACTGAAAACTTGGGTGGAGACCGGGGCATCCCGCCCGGAAGGCACGGGGGAGCGCCCCGACGAAGCCGAACCCCCTCCAAGTGAAAGCAGCGACAATCAGGTGCAAGGCATTGTACCAGACGGGGGCCTATCCCCGGGAGAACTCGCGGACAGAGAGAGAAGCCGCAGTCATGAACTCGAGTTAGCCAAACTCAAAATCGAGGGCGAATTGAAGTTAGCGGAGAAAAAGCTAGCGGTAGAGCTAATGCGCGTACAAGGCGAACTGGAAGAAAAGAAGCTCCAACGGGAGCACGAAGGAAGGAAGCTCCAACTAGAGCACGAACGCAGCTTAAAAGAACTCGAGCTCAAGGCCCGAAATGAGGACGGGAGGCCCTCGGGGAACCGAGAGACGGCCCCCCCAGCGGAACAGAAGGTCCACATCCCCAAGGATGTGGTCAAAGAATATTATAAAAACGATGACATCCAGCAATGGTTTCGGGCCTACGAGGTCGCCATGACCTCCCATCGGATCCCACAGAAGGATTGGGGGGCGGGGTTGTGGGGGCGGTTTCTGAGCGAAGGAAGGGACACCCTGCTCGACCTACCCCTCTCCCTGCAGACCTCCTACAGCCACATGAAAGAGGCTCTCCTCACAAGATACGGCCTCACCCCAGAAATGTACCGCCAACGGTTCCGGGACTGCAGGAAGATCCCGGGCACCACCTGGGTGGAGTATGTAAACTTTTGTAGTCGGGCCTTCGATGGGTGGGTCAAGGGCAGCAAGGTCACCACCCTTGCCGAACTCACTGACCTCATGTTGTGGGAACATCTGGCTGCGAACTGCTTCGTAGAACTACGTCAACATCTGCTGGATAGCAAGCTCACAGATCCCCGGAAGCTGGCTGTGGAGGCCGACCGCTGGACCAACACCCGGGTCTCCCGGGGGATGGTAGGAGAGTACCCCCGAACCAGTCAGGGACCACCCTAGCCCCCCGAAGACACCACCTCCACCTTTCCCGGCGCCCCCCCCACCAGTAACAGGGCCCCCTGGGAGACGAGGACACCGGGTGACCGTCACCTGTTTTCGTTGCCAGAAACCCGGGCACTACGCCAATGACCCAGAGTGCCCCATGGCCACCCAAGTCACCCCTGCGAGACAGATAGCCAACGTAGCCCTAGGGGAGGAGGTTCAGGAAGCCGAGGAGTGGGAACCCGCCGCTATGGCCCTAGTATCTGTTGGACAGGCCACACAGAGGGCTTGCTCCCTCCCCGCACGACAGGGCCCAAGCTCCGGCCCACCAGGCATACCCCACGAAAAGCACCTGTACCCCGTCTCCCGACGGATCTTCTGCCCTCGGACCTCTACTCATCACGGGGGCCAGCCCCACCGGCTCCCCCGGCCGGGTCAAGCCGCCATCTTGGGCCCTGCACCACGAGGCCGCGTGGCCTCACCCCGACCCTAACCCCGGGCCTGGCCGGCCCCGACATCCCGGCACCACCATCCACCCAGGAGGTGAGCGGACCACTTGGCAGGTCAATGGGAGAACGAAGTGTCAAGGGCTCTCCCCCGCCAGGTGCCGATCTCCTCCAGCTCCCCCGGGCACTGGCTCCACCCCCTGCTGGGTGTCTGGACACCTTCATCCCGGACCCTCCGACCTCCAAGTGCGGGGGTCCGGACATCAAAGGGCACCAGCCCTATAACTGGGGCAGCTCCGGAGCAGGAAGTAGTTGTATCCTGGAGTCGAGAGACACCGAGAGAACTCAGCCTTGACGGACTACTGGCGCTGCCGTAGCCGCTCTTGTGAACCATCGTCCTGCCTGCTGGCGCTGCCGCGGCCTTCTGCAACCTCCATCCTCGTCGGGACCTGCTGGCGCTGCCGCGGCCCGTTGTAACGACCATCCTCGTCGGGACCTGCTGGCGCTGCCGCGGCCCGTTGTAACGACCATCCTCGTCGGGACCTGCTGGCGCTGCCGCGGCCCGTTGTAGCGACCATCCTCGTCGGGACCTGCTGGCGCTGCCGCGGCCCGTACATCGACCATCTTTCCGGGACCTGCTGGCGCTGCCGCGGACCGTGTACCGACCATCTCAACCGGGACCTGCTGGCGCTGCCGCGGCCCGTACCACCTAAACCACCAAGCTCGAGGATTGTGAGCTAGTCATCATCTCACCCGAACTACCTGACTGGTAGACAGACTGTCCCGCTACCCCTTACCCTGCTTTGAGAGACTTGAATCGAGGGGACCCCTGAGTCCAGACCTCCTTGTACCTGTTAGAAAAGGTAGACGGACCGGGAGGGCCGGCCGGGGTCAGGGGGAGAGGTCTCCGGGGAGAGCCGTCTCCAGCGATCGTACAGACAAGTAACTTCCCCCCCACAGACAGAGATCACACACGGATAAGGTTCAGGGTTACTTTATAGGTACTTAGTTATGATACGGTAGAATGGTACAAGGAGGTCTGGACGCAGGGGTCCCCTCGATTAGAGTCTCGTAAGGTAGGGAAGGGGGTAGCGGGTCAGTCTATTTACCAATCAGGTAGTTCGGATGAGATGATGATGAGCTCACAATCCTCGAGCTTGGTGTTTAGGTAGTACGGTCCGCGGCAGCGCCAGCAGGTCCCGGTAAGGATGGTTGATACAACGGGCCGCGGCAGTGCCAGCAGGTCCCCGGAAGATGTACGGTCCGCGGCAGCGCCAGCAGGTCCCGGTGAGGATGGTCGTTACAACGGGCCGCGGCAACGCCAGCAGGTCCCAGGAAGATGGTCGTTACAACGGGCCGCGGCAGCGCCAGCAGGTCCCAGGAAGATGACGGTCCGCGGCAGCGCCAGCAGGTCCCGGTGAGGATGGTCGTTACAACGGGCCGCGGCAGCGCCAGCAGGTCCCAGGAAGATGAAGGTTGCAGAAGGCCGCGGCAGCGCCAGCAGGCAGGACGATGGTTCACAAGAGCGGGCTACGGCAGCGCCAGTAGACCGTCAGGGTTGAGTTCACTCGGTGTCTCTCGACTCCAGGATACAACTGCCTTCCTGCTCCGGAGCTGTCTTAGTTATAGGGCTGGTGCCCTTTGATGTCCGGACCCTCGCACTTGGAGGTCGGAGGGTCCGGGATGAAGGTGTCCAGACACCCAGCAGGGGGTGGAGCCAGCGCCTGGGGGCTGCTGGAGGCGATCGGCACCTGGCGGGGGAAGAGCTCTTGACGCTTCGTTCTCCCATTGACCTGCCAAGTGGTCCGCTCACCTCCTGGGTGGATGGTGGTGCCGGGATGTCGGGGCCGGCCAGGCCCGGGGTTAGGGTCGAGGTGAGGCCACGCGGCCGCGTGGTGCAGGGCCCAAGATGGCGGCTTGACCCGGCCGGGGAAGCCGGTGGGGCTGGGCCCCGTGATGAGTAGGGGTCCGAGGGCAGAGGGTCCGTCGGGAGACGGAGTACAGGGGCTTGTCACGGGGGTATGCCTGGTGGGCCGGAGCTCGGGCCCTGTCGTGCGGGGGGGGAGCAAGCCCTCTGTGTGGCCTGTCCAACATGCGTCCCCCCCAGCTGAAGGCGGGGAGAGTCACCCATCTCCTTGGGGACTCTCTTCGTCGAGGCGGAAAAAGCGGGACAGGCCATCCGCGTTGGCGTGGTCTTGGCCTGGCCGGTGCTCCACAGTGAAGTCCATTCCCTGCAGGGAAATGGACCAGCGCAAGAGTTTTGGGTTCTCCCCCCGCATCTGCATCAGCCATTGCAGGGGTCGATGGTCGGTTTGTACCCGGAAGTGGGTACCGAAGAGATAGGGTCGGAGCTTTTTGAGGGCCCACACTACTGCAAATGCCTCCCTCTCGATTGTGCTCCAACGCTGTTCTCGGGCCAGGAGACGTCGACTGATGAAGGCCACCGGCTGGTCATGACCTTCGGAGTTCAGCTGAGAGAGGACGGCCCCGATGCCGTGGTCGGAGGCGTCGGTCTGCACCACAAATTCCCGACTGTAATCGGGGGCCTGGAGCACCGGGGCGGTGCACAGGGCGGCCTTCAGCTCCTCGAAGGCCGCTTGACAATCAGGAGTCCAGTGGACCCGCTTCGGTTGATTCTTGGATGTGAGTCCCGTGAGGGGCCCCACGATGCTGCCGTAGTCCTTTACGAACCGCCGGTAGTAGCCGGTGAGCCCCAAGAAGGCTCGGACCTCGGTCTGGGTGACGGGGGGCTGCCAGGACTGGATGGCAGCAATCTTAAGTTGTAGTGGGGCCACCAGCCCGCTTCCCACTTGGTGCCCAAGGTAGGTCACAGACCCTTGGCCAATTTGGCACTTGCCGGCTTTAATTGTAAGGCCGGCCCGCTGGAGGGCTTGGAGGACCTCTTGGAGGTGACGGAGGTGGTCGGACCAGTGGCGGCTGTATACAGCGATATCGTCCAGGTAGGCAGCGCTGAATTCTTCGAGCCCTGCCAAGACCTGGTTCACAAGACGTTGGAATGTGGCGGGGGCATTCTTCATGCCAAAGGGCATGACCTTAAATTGATAGTGGCCATCGGGGGTGGAGAAGGCTGACCGTTCCTGAGCCCTGGGTGTGAGGCCGATCTGCCAGTAGCCCGCCGTTAGGTCGAAGATACTAAGGTAGCGGGCGGCCCCCAGCCGGTCGATCAGCTCGTCTGCTCGGGGGATGGGATGAGCGTCGGTCCGGGTGACAGCGTTCAAGCCCCGGTAGTCGACGCAGAATCTCAGTTCAGGGGCGGTGCCGGGGGCAGCGGCCTTGGGAACTAATACAACCGGACTGGCCCAGGGACTGTCCGAGGGCTCGATGACCCCGATCGTGAGCATCTTGGCCACTTCCTCCTGTATGCAGGCCCGTACCCGATCTGGTACGCGGTAGGCCCGGTGCCGGACAGGGGGACTGTCCCCGGTGTCTACGTCGTGCAAACACCAAGGGGTGACCCCGGGGGTGAGGGAGAACAGGGCAGCGAACTGCAGCAGGAGGTCCCGGCAGTCCTGGCGTTGCTCCGAAGTGAGGGCGTCGGAGAGCCGGACCCCATCCACGGAGCCGTCCTTCTCCTGAGTCTTCAAGAGATCCGGGAGGGGCTCGGAGTCTTCTTCTGTACCACTGTCGGTCGCCATCAGGAGGCTTAGTTCGGAGCGCACAAAGTGTGGTTTGAGCCGGTTGGTGTGGAGGACCCGCAGGGGGTTCCGGGTGGACCCCATGTCGATGAGGTAAGTGACGGGGCTCTTACGCTCGACCACTTTGAAGGGCCCCGTCCACTTGTCTTGCAGGGCACATGGTTCGGTGGGGGACATCACCCATACTTGCTGCCCAGGCTCGAATTCAACGGAGGAGGCATTGTGATCATACCACCTCTTCATGTCCTCCTGACTGGCCTCGAGGTTCGCCTTGGCCATCTCCCTGAAGCGCCGGGTCTGGTTTCGTAGGGCCAGGATGTATTTGAAGACGTCGGGAGGGGTCGTTAAGGGGGCCATCTCCCAACCTTCCTTGACTAGGCTGAGGGGCCCTCGCACAGGGTGCCCGTACAAAAGTTCGAAAGGGCTAAAGCCGAGGGACTTCTGGGGGACTTCTCGGTAGGCGAAGAGGAGGCACGGGAGCAGCACATCCCACTGGCGACGGAGAGGCTCTTCCAATCCCCCAATCATCCCCTTGAGAGTGCGGTTAAAACGCTCCACTAGTCCGTTCCCTTGGGGGTGATAGGGGGTCGTGAATCTGTAGGTGACCCCGCATTGTTGCCAGAGGGACTTCATGTATTTAGATATGAAATTCGTACCTCGGTCGCTGACGACTTCTCGGGGGAAGCCTACCCTGGAGAAGATCCCCATCAGGGCCCGGCCAACCACCGGAGCTGTCACTGTCCGTAGGGGCACCGCCTCGGGGTAGCGGGTGGCATGGTCCACTAGTACCAAGATGAACCTGTGTCCTTGTGCCGTGCGGGGGTCCAGAGGCCCCACAATGTCTATCCCCACCCTCTCGAACGGGGTGGTGACCACAGGGAAGGGTTGCAGAGGGGCCTTCAGCTTCCGACCACTCTTCCCGCTGGCTTGGCACGTGGGGCAAGATCGGCAGTGGTTCAGGACGTCATTCCTCATTTTTGGCCAGAAAAAGTGGGTCACCAGGCGACTGTATGTTTTGTCCTGGCCCAGGTGTCCAGCCAGGGGGACATCGTGGGCCAGGTTGAGCAGAAAGTCTCGGAAGCGGAGCGGTACCACCAGAACTCGACCGGCCCCCAGCTCGGCGATTCTTTGCTCGCTGTAGAGCAGGTCGTTGTCCCAATAGACCCAGTGGGTTCCGGTGGTGTCCCCTGCGTTTTGGGTATCGGCTTGTTGGCGGAGTCCCTCGAGGGAGGGACAGGTCTTTTGTTCCTGGCGGAACTGTTCTTGGGTGGGCCCCCCCTCTTGACGCCACTGAGCCAGATCCGGAAGGTCCTGGTGTTGTGCGTCTGCTTCGATAGTCGGGTCCGGGAGGTCGGACTCGCCGTTGTCCTCGACGGGGGCAACCGGGGGCGGAGGTGCTGGCCATTCGGTTTCTTCTGATCGGGGGGTGGCCCGGGCGGCCATGGATCGGGTGGTTATGCAGGCCCAGTCCGGGAGGCCCAGCATCCCCAGGTGCTCTCTTTTCTCGACGGTGGCCCACGGGGAACTCTCGAGGTCATTCCCCAGGAGGCAGTCCACGGGGGCATCGTCCCGGACCGTCACCTTCAGTAGGCCGGAGACCCCTCCCCATTCAAACGGGACGCAGGCCATCTTACACATACTCTCAGAGTTATCTGCCGAGCGGACGGGGCAGAGAATGTTCGGCAGGATCTGCTCGGGCTTCACCAGATGACAGCGGACGGCCGTCACGCTGGCGCCGGTGTCACGCAAGGCCTCGGCTCTCTGTCCATTAATGGTCACCCACTGACCGTATTTTCTGGTGTTGGCGGGTAGGGGAGCCCGCGGAACCATGTCTCTTCCCCCTAGGCATGCCAGGACCATGGCGGCCGGTTCCCACCCTTGCTGGGCCGGCTCGTACTCTTCGGGTCCCTCCGATGATTGCTCTTCCCCTAGGGCAGCGGCCGCTACCTGGCGGGGCTTGGGTGTTTGATTTAGCGGGCAGTTCGGGTCATTGGCGTAGTGGCCTAGTCGCTGGCACCGGTGGCACGTGACGTTGGCTCGGTACCCAGGCCGCAACGGGGGGTTGCCCCGGCCGGCCGGAGGCGGGGTGCTGGCCACGGGTGTTGTTGGTAAGGCGTCTCTCCCTCGCCCCTGGCCCCCTCCTCCTCCCCGAGGACGGTGCTGGCCTTGGTTGCCTCTGTTCTGGTCGTGGGGCCCTCTCCGGCCCACTCGGGTGCTTTCCCACCGGTCAGCTTCGGCGGCGAGCTGCCGGGTGTCGGTCAGCTTACTGTCGAGTAGGTGCTGCCGGAGCTCGACGAAACAGTTGTTTGACAGGTGCTCCCATACCATAAGGTTGAAGAGTTGTTCGTAAGTGGTGACCTGACTTCCCTTGATCCACCCTTCGAATGCCCGGCTGAAATAGTTCACGTATTCTACCCAAGTTGTACCTGGGATCCTGGTGCAATCTCTGAACCTCTGGCGGTACATCTCGGGCGTGAGGCCGTAGCGGGTGAGGAGGGCAGCCTTCATGTGGTCGTAGGACGACATCTGGTGATCGGGGAGCTGCAGCAGGGCATCGCGACCCTCGTTGATAAATCTCCCCCAAAGTCCGGCTCCCCAATCACTCCGGTCGATTCGGTGGGAGGTCATTGTGATCTCATAGGCTTTAAACCACTGTTGTATGTCGTCTTCTCGGACATATTCGCGGACAACATCCTTGGGGATGTGAACTTTTTTCTCACTTGGCCCCGGGGTGTGTGGTCGCTCAGGCACCCCCAGTTCCTTATTCTGTTTGCGCAGTTCTATTTCCGCTAGTCGGCGCTCGTGCTCGAGCGTTATTTTTTTCTCTTCCAGCTCTCTCTGTCTCTGCTTTTCTTCTCGTTCCTCTCGAAGCCGCATATGCTCGAGGTTAAGTTTCTGTTCAGCTAACTTGAGTTCCCCATCCATCTTGAGTCGTGCCATCTCCAACTCGTGTAATCTGACTCTGTCTCTTTCTCGGATCTCCTCTTGCGGGAGGCCCGTTCCCCGCTCCTCGGGAGCCGTGGCGTTCCCCTCTGGTGTGATGCTGGTTTGGTCTGGTGTGACGCTGCTTTGGTCGGAGGGTCCTGTGACCCCCGTTTCTGTCCATGACTCCAGAGCGCGCTTTAGATCATCCTTGGTACTCAGGCCGGTGGTAGCAATGCCAAGTTCTATGCAAAATTGTCTCAGTTCGCGGTGGTTGTATTCTTCTAATTTCTCCATTTGGAATTTCTCGGTGGAGCTGCTCTCTTTGGTCGACATCGTGTTTTTGTCGTGGGGTGGGCTACTCTCTGTACGATTACGCGTTGATTCGGATCGCGCCGCTGGCCACCAATGTTAGAAAAGGTAGACGGACCGGGAGGGCCGGCCGGGGTCAGGGGGAGAGGTCTCCGGGGAGAGCCGTCTCCAGCGATCGTACAGACAAGTAACTTCCCCCCCACAGACAGAGATCACACACGGATAAGGTTCAGGGTTACTTTATAGGTACTTAGTTATGATACGGTAGAATGGTACAAGGAGGTCTGGACGCAGGGGTCCCCTCGATTAGAGTCTCGTAAGGTAGGGAAGGGGGTAGCGGGTCAGTCTATTTACCAATCAGGTAGTTCGGATGAGATGATGATGAGCTCACAATCCTCGAGCTTGGTGTTTAGGTAGTACGGTCCGCGGCAGCGCCAGCAGGTCCCGGTAAGGATGGTTGATACAACGGGCCGCGGCAGTGCCAGCAGGTCCCCGGAAGATGTACGGTCCGCGGCAGCGCCAGCAGGTCCCGGTGAGGATGGTCGTTACAACGGGCCGCGGCAGCGCCAGCAGGTCCCAGGAAGATGGTCGTTACAACGGGCCGCGGCAGCGCCAGCAGGTCCCAGGAAGATGACGGTCCGCGGCAGCGGCAGCAGGTCCCGGTGAGGATGGTCGTTACAACGGGCCACGGCAGCGCCAGCAGGTCCCAGGAAGATGAAGGTTGCAGAAGGCCGCGGCAGCGCCAGCAGGCAGGACGATGGTTCACAAGAGCGGGCTACGGCAGCGCCAGTAGACCGTCAGGGTTGAGTTCACTCGGTGTCTCTCGACTCCAGGATACAACTGCCTTCCTGCTCCGGAGCTGTCTTAGTTATAGGGCTGGTGCCCTTTGATGTCCGGACCCTCGCACTTGGAGGTCGGAGGGTCCGGGATGAAGGTGTCCAGACACCCAGCAGGGGGTGGAGCCAGCGCCTGGGGGCTGCTGGAGGCGATCGGCACCTGGCGGGGGAAGAGCTCTTGACGCTTCGTTCTCCCATTGACCTGCCAAGTGGTCCGCTCACCTCCTGGGTGGATGGTGGTGCCGGGATGTCGGGGCCGGCCAGGCCCGGGGTTAGGGTCGAGGTGAGGCCACGCGGCCGCGTGGTGCAGGGCCCAAGATGGCGGCTTGACCCGGCCGGGGAAGCCGGTGGGGCTGGGCCCCGTGATGAGTAGGGGTCCGAGGGCAGAGGGTCCGTCGGGAGACGGAGTACAGGGGCTTGTCACGGGGGTATGCCTGGTGGGCCGGAGCTCGGGCCCTGTCGTGCGGGGGGGGAGCAAGCCCTCTGTGTGGCCTGTCCAACAGTACCATTCAACCGTACCTTAAGAAGTGCTTATAAAGAACACTGAACCTTATCCGTGTGTGGTATCTGTCTGTGGGGGGGAAGTTACTTATCTGTACGATCGTTGGAGACGGCTCTCCCCGGAGACCTCTCCTCCTGTCCCCGGCCGACCCTCCCGGTCCGTCTACCCTTTCTAACATTGGTGGCCAGCGGCGCGATCCGAATCAACGCGTAATCGTACAGAGAGTAGCTCACCCCACGACAAAAACACGATGTCAGCCAAAGATAGCAGCTCCACCGAGAATTTCCAAATGGATAAATTAGAAGAATACAACCACCGCGAACTGAGACAATTCTGCATAGAACTTGGCATTGCTACCACCGGCCTGAGTACCAAGGATGATCTAAAGCACGCCCTAGAGTCGTGGACAGAAACTGGGGTCGCCGGACCCTCCGACCAAAGCAGCATCACACCAGAGGGGAACGCCACGGCTCCCGAGGAGCGGGGAACGGGCCTCTCGCAGGAGGAGATCCGAGAAAGAGAAAGAACCCGATTGCACGAGTTGGAAATGGCACGACTCAAGATGGATGGGGAACTCAAGTTAGCTGAACAGAAACTCAACCTCGAGCATATGCGGCTCCGAGATGAACGAGAAGAGAAGCAGAGACAGAGAGAGCTGGAGGAGAAAAAAATAACGCTCGAGCACGAGCGCCAACTAGCGGAGATAGAACTTCGGAAACAAAATAAAGAACTGGGGGTGCCTGAGCGACCACATACCCCGGGGCCAATCGAGAAAAAAGTCCACATCCCCAAGGATGTTGTCCGCGAGTATGTCCGAGAAGACGACATACAACAGTGGTTTAAAGCCTACGAGATCGCCATGACCTCCCACCGGATCGACCGGAGTGATTGGGGAGCCGGACTTTGGGGGAGGTTTATCAACGAGGGTCGCGATGCCCTACTGCAGCTCCCAGATCACCAAATATCGTCCTACGACCACATGAAGGCTGCCCTCCTCACCCGCTACGGCCTCACACCCGAGATGTACCGCCAGAGGTTCAGAGATTGCACCCGGATCCCAGGTACAACTTGGGTAGAATACGTGAACTATTTCAGCCGTGCCTTCGAGGGTTGGATAAGGGGGAGCCATGTCACCACTTACGAACAACTCTTTAACCTTATGGTATGGGAGCACCTGTCGAACAACTGTTTCGTCGAGCTCAGGCAGCACCTCCTCGACAGTAAGCCGACTGACCCCCGGCAGCTCGCCGCCGAAGCTGACCGATGGGAAAGCACCCGAGTGGGCCGGAGGGGGCCACACGAACAGAACAGAAGCAACCCAGGCCAGCACCGTCCTCGGGGAGGAGGAGGGGGCCAGGGGCGAGGAAGAGACGCCTTGCCAACAACACCCGTGGCCAGCACCCCGCCTCCGGCCGGCCGGGGCAACCCCCCGTGGCGTCCTGGGGCCCGAGCCAACGTCACGTGCCACCGATGCCAGCGAGTCGGCCACTACGCCAATGACCCGAGCTGCCCGCAGAACCAAGCACCCAAGCCCCGCCAGGTAGCTGCCGCCGCCCTGGGGGAGGAGCGATCGTCGGAGGAACCAGAAGAGTATGAGCCGGCCCAGCAAGAGTGGGAGCCGGCCGCCATGGTCCTGGCGTGCTTAGGGGGAAGAGACATGGTCCCGCGGGCCCCCCTACCCGCTAACACCAGGAAATACGGTCAGTGGGTGACCATTAATGGACAGCGAGCCGAGGCCTTGCGTGACACAGGCGCCAGTGTGACGGCCGTCCGCTGTCACCTGGTGAAGCCCGAGCAGATACTGCCGAACATTCTCTGCCCCGTCCGCTCGGCAGACAACTCTGAGAGTATGTGTCAAATGGCCTGCGTCCCATTCGAATGGGGAGGGGTCTCCGGCCTGTTGAAGGTGACGGTCCGGGACGATGCCCCCGTGGACTGCCTCCTGGGGAATGACCTCGAGAGTTCCCCGTGGGCCACCGTTGAGAGAAGAGAGCACCTGGGGATGCTGGGCCTCCCGGACTGGGCCTGCATAACCACCCGGTCCATGGCCGCCCGTGCCGTCCCTCGATCAGAAGAACCGGAATGGCCGGCACCTCCGCCCCCGGTCGCCCCAGTAGAAGACAACGACAAGGCCAGCCCCCCAGACCCGACGACCGAAGGGGACGCGCAACCCCAGGACCTTCCTGACCTGGCTCAGTGGCGTCAAGAAGGGGGGCCCACCCAAGAACAGTTCCGCCAGGAACAAAAGACCTGTCCCTCCCTCGAGGGACTCCGCCAACAAGCCAGCGCCCAGAATGCAGGGGACGCCACCGGAACTCACTGGGTCTACTGGGATAACGACCTGCTATACAGCGAGCAAAGAATCGCCGAGCTGGGGGCCGGTCGAGTACTGGTGGTACCTCTCCGCTTCAGAGACTTTCTGCTCAACCTGGCACACGATGTCCCCCTGGCTGGACACCTGGGCCAGGACAAAACGTACAGCCGCCTAGTAACCCACTTTTTCTGGCCGAAAATGAGGAACGACGTCCTGAACCACTGCCGATCTTGCCCCACATGCCAAGCCAGCGGGAAGAGTGGTCGGAAGCTGAAAGCCCCTCTGCAACCCTTCCCTGTGGTCACCACCCCGTTCGAGAGGGTGGGGATAGACATTGTGGGGCCTCTGGACCCCCGCACGGCACAAGGACACAGGTTCATCTTAGTACTGGTGGACCATGCCACCCGCTACCCCGAGGCGGTGCCCCTACGGACCGTGACAGCTCCGGTGGTTGGCCGGGCCCTAATGGGGATCTTCTCCCGGGTAGGCTTCCCCCGAGAAATCGTCAGCGACCGAGGCACGAACTTTATATCCAAATACATGAAGTCCCTCTGGCAACAATGCGGGGTCACCTACAGATTCACGACCCCCTATCACCCCCAAGGGAACGGACTAGTGGAGCGTTTTAACCGCACTCTCAAGGGGATGATTGGGGGATTGGAAGAGCCCCTCCGTCGCCAGTGGGATGTACTACTCCCGTGCCTCCTCTTCGCTTACCGAGAAGTTCCCCAGAAGTCCCTCGGTTTTAGCCCTTTCGAACTCCTGTACGGGCACCCTGTGCGAGGGCCCCTCAGCCTAGTAAAGGAAGGTTGGGAGATGGCCCCCCTAAAGACCCCTCCAGACGTCTTCAAATACATCCTGGCCCTACGCAATCAGACCCGGCGCTTCAGACAGATGGCCAAGGCGAACCTCGAGGCCAGCCAGGAGGACATGAAGAGGTGGTATGATCACCATGCCTCCTCTGTTGAGTTCGAGCCCGGACAACAAGTATGGGTGATGTCCCCCACCGAACCATGTGCCTTGCAAGATAAGTGGACGGGGCCCTTCAAAGTGGTCGAGCGCAAAAGCCCCGTCACTTACCTCATCGACATGGGGACCTCCCGGAACCCCCTTCGGGTCCTCCACACCAACCGACTCAAACCACACTTTGTGCGCTCAGAACTTAGCCTCCTGATGGCTACGGACAGTGGTGCAGAAGAAGACTCCAAACCCCTCCCGGATCTCCTGAAGACTCAGGAGAATGACGGCTCCGTGGACGGGGTCCGGCTCTCTGACGCCCTCACTTCGGAGCAACGCCAGGACTGCCGGAACCTCCTGCTGCAGTTCGCTGCCCTGTTCTCCCTCACCCCCGGGGTCACCCCTTGGTGTTTGCACGACGTAGACACCGGGGACAGTCCCCCTGTCCGACACCGGGCCTACCGCGTACCAGATCGGGTACGGGCCTGCATACAGGAGGAAGTGGCCAAGATGCTCACGATCGGGGTCATCGAGCCCTCGGACAGTCCCTGGGCCAGTCCGGTTGTATTGGTTCCCAAAGCCGCTGCCCCCGGCACCGCACCCGAACTGAGATTCTGCGTCGACTACCGGGGCTTGAACGCTGTCACCCGGACCGACGCTCATCCTATCCCCCGAGCAGACGAGCTGATCGACCGGCTGGGGGCCGCCCGCTACCTTAGTATCTTCGACCTAACAGCGGGCTACTGGCAGATCGGCCTCACACCCAGGGCTCAGGAACGGTCAGCCTTCTCTACCCCCGATGGCCACTATCAATTCAAGGTCATGCCCTTTGGCATGAAGAATGCCCCCGCCACGTTTCAACGCCTTGTGAACCAGGCCTTGGCGGGGCTCGAAGAGTTCAGCGCTGCCTACCTGGACGATATCGCTGTATACAGCCGCCACTGGTCCGACCACCTCCGTCACCTCCAAGAGGTCCTACAAGCCCTCCAGCGGGCCGGCCTCACCATTAAGGCCGGCAAGTGCCAAATTGGCCAAGGGTCTGTGACCTACCTTGGGCACCAAGTGGGAAGCGGGCTGGTGGCCCCGCTACAACTTAAGATTGCTGCCATCCAGTCCTGGCAGCCCCCCGTCACCCAGACCGAGGTCCGAGCCTTCTTGGGGCTCACCGGCTACTACCGGCGGTTCGTGAAGGACTACGGCAGCATCGTGGGGCCCCTCACGGGTCTCACGTCCAAGAACCAACCGAAGCGGATTAACTGGACTCCTGATTGTCAAGCGGCCTTCGAGAAGCTGAAGGCCGCCCTGTGCACCGCCCCTGTGCTCCAGGCCCCCGATTACAGTCGGGAATTTGTGGTGCAGACCGACGCCTCCGACCACGGCATCGGAGCCGTCCTTTCTCAGTTAAACCCCGAAGGTCATGACCAGCCGGTGGCCTTCATCAGTCGACGTCTCCTGGCCCGAGAACAGCGTTGGAGCACCATCGAGAGGGAGGCATTCGCAGTAGTGTGGGCCCTCAAAAAGCTCCGACCCTATCTCTTCGGTACCCACTTCCGGGTACAAACCGACCATCGCCCCCTGCAGTGGCTGATGCAGATGCGGGGGGAGAACCCAAAACTCTTGCGCTGGTCCATTTCCCTGCAGGGAATGGACTTCACCGTGGAGCACCGACCAGGCCAAGACCACGCCAACGCGGATGGCCTGTCCCGCTTTTTCCGCCTCGACGAAGAGAGTCCCCAAGGAGATGGGTGACTCTCCCCGCCTTCAGCTGGGGGGGACGCATGTTGGACAGGCCACACAGAGGGCTTGCTCCCTCCCCGCACGACAGGGCCCAAGCTCCGGCCCACCAGGCATACCCCACGAAAAGCACCTGTACCCCGTCTCCCGACGGATCTTCTGCCCTCGGACCTCTACTCATCACGGGGGCCAGCCCCACCGGCTCCCCCGGCCGGGTCAAGCCGCCATCTTGGGCCCTGCACCACGAGGCCGCGTGGCCTCACCCCGACCCTAACCCCGGGCCTGGCCGGCCCCGACATCCCGGCACCACCATCCACCCAGGAGGTGAGCGGACCACTTGGCAGGTCAATGGGAGAACGAAGTGTCAAGGGCTCTCCCCCGCCAGGTGCCGATCGCCTCCAGCTCCCCCGGGCACTGGCTCCACCCCCTGCTGGGTGTCTGGACACCTTCATCCCGGACCCTCCGACCTCCAAGTGCGGGGGTCCGGACATCAAAGGGCACCAGCCCTATAACTGGGGCAGCTCCGGAGCAGGAAGTAGTTGTATCCTGGAGTCGAGAGACACCGAGAGAACTCAGCCTTGACGGACTACTGGCGCTGCCGTAGCCGCTCTTGTGAACCATCGTCCTGCCTGCTGGCGCTGCCGCGGCCTTCTGCAACCTCCATCCTCGTCGGGACCTGCTGGCGCTGCCGCGGCCCGTTGTAACGACCATCCTCGTCGGGACCTGCTGGCGCTGCCGCGGCCCGTTGTAACGACCATCCTCGTCGGGACCTGCTGGCGCTGCCGCGGCCCGTTGTAGCGACCATCCTCGTCGGGACCTGCTGGCGCTGCCGCGGCCCGTACATCGACCATCTTTCCGGGACCTGCTGGCGCTGCCGCGGACCGTGTACCGACCATCTCAACCGGGACCTGCTGGCGCTGCCGCGGCCCGTACCACCTAAACCACCAAGCTCGAGGATTGTGAGCTAGTCATCATCTCACCCGAACTACCTGACTGGTAGACAGACTGTCCCGCTACCCCTTACCCTGCTTTGAGAGACTTGAATCGAGGGGACCCCTGAGTCCAGACCTCCTTGTACCATTCAACCGTACCTTAAGAAGTGCTTATAAAGAACACTGAACCTTATCCGTGTGTGGTATCTGTCTGTGGGGGGGAAGTTACTTATCTGTACGATCGTTGGAGACGGCTCTCCCCGGAGACCTCTCCTCCTGTCCCCGGCCGACCCTCCCGGTCCGTCTACCCTTTCTAACAGTATCCCTGGGAGATAGGGAAATGATCCCTGGTAGCCTCCTACCGTCCAACACACAGAAATATGGGCAGCTCGTCAAGATCAATGGCCACCAGGTAGAGGCCCTGCGGGACACCGGGGCTAGTATCACCGGTGTCCTCAGGCACCTAGTTCCCGAGGAGCAGATCCTCCCCAATGTCTTTTGCCCCGTAATCTCTGCAGACAATAGGGAAAGTTTGTGTCAGGTAGCCCTGGTGCCATTTGAGTGGGGAGGGGTGATAGGTAAACTCAAGGTGGCCGTAAGAACATCCCAGCCGGTCGACTGCCTCTTAGGGAACGACCTGGAGAGTTCTCCCTGGAAGCACGTAGAGCGCAAGGCCCACCTAGGAACGATGGGACTCCCCGAGTGGGTGTGTGCCACCACCCGATCTATGACAGCCCGACTCGCTCCCCGGAGAGAAGTCGAGAGCACCCCGGTCGAAGAAGCCCGTACCGTCCCCGCCGAGGGTCCTCCCGTTCCCCCATCGGAAGGGTCCGTCGCCAGCGACGAACCCGCACCATCCGACCCCGCCCCGGTCCCCGAGTTGGGGGATCTACCCGAGTTGGCCCATTGGCGCCACGAGGGCGGGCCCACCCGGGATAAATTTTGCCGGGAGCAAGCCACCTGTCCTTCCCTGGTCGGGCTGCGGCGCCAGGCCGAGGGCCAAGCCGCAGGTGACCAGACCGGAACGCACCGAATCTATTGGGAAAATAACATCCTGTATAGTGAGCAGAAATCAGTGGAGCTGGGATCCGGACGGGTACTGGTGGTACCCCTCCGCTTCCGGGATTTCCTCCTGGGCTTAGCCCACGATGTCCCCCTCGCCGGCCACCTGGGTCAGGACAAGACCTACAGCCGTCTCGTGACCCATTTTTATTGGCCTAAGATGAAAGCAGCGGTAGAGGCACACTGCGAGTCCTGCCCCACGTGCCAAGCCAGTGGGAAGAGTGGGGGGAAGCGCAAGGCTCCCCTCCAACCCTTCCCGGTCGTCAGTACCCCCTTCGAACGAGTCGGAATCGACATCATGGGGCCACTGGACCCCCCCACCTCCCAAGGTCACCGTTTCATCTTGGTCCTAGTAGACCACGCCACCCGCTATCCAGAGGCTATTCCCCTGCGCACCATTACAGCCCCCGTGGTGGGCCGGGCCCTGATGGGGATCTTTTCCAGGGTGGGTTTCCCCCGCGAGGTCGTGAGCGATCGCGGAACTAATTTTATATCAAGGTATATGACGTCCCTGTGGCAACAATGTGGGGTGTCCTATAAGTTCACCACCCCGTACCATCCCCAAGGGAACGGCCTAGTAGAGAGGTTTAATAGGACTTTGAAAGGGATGATCGCTGGCCTAGAAGAGCCCCTCCGGCGTAAGTGGGACGTCCTGCTCCCCTGCCTCTTGTTCGCTTACCGGGAGGTCCCCCAGAAGTCCTTAGGGTTCAGCCCGTTTGAATTACTCTATGGGCACCCCGTCCGAGGTCCCCTCAGTTTGGTTAAGGAAGGGTGGGAGGCAGCACCCCAGACCACCCCCCGAGATGTGTTCCAATATGTCCTGGCCCTCCGGAACCAGACCAGGAGGTTCCGAGAACTGGCCGAGGCCAACTTGGAGGCGAGTCAAGAAGAAATGAAGCGCTGGTACGACCAGAATGCTACTCTGGTCGAGTTCCAGCCGGGCCAGCAGGTGTGGGTCATGGCCCCTGTGAAGCCTGGTGCTCTCCAGGACCGATGGACTGGGCCCTACAAAGTGGTTGAGAGGAAGAGCCAAGTCACCTACTTGGTGGACATCCAGTCGCCTCGGGATCCCCTCCGGGTCCTGCACGTGAACCGCCTCAAGCCTCACTTCGTGCGGACAGAACTGAGCCTCCTGCTGGCCACCGATGACGGGGCCGAAGATGAGTCGGATCCCCTCCCGGACCTCCTGTGTGTCAAGGAGCAGGATGGCTCCGTGGAGGGAGTGAACCTCTCCCCAGCCCTCACTGCCCAGAAACAAGCGGACTGCCGCCAGCTCCTCAGACAATTTTCTGACCTCTTCTCCCTGACCCCCCGGGTCACCAACTGGTGTGTTCACGATGTGGACACCGGGGACAGCCCGCCGGTGAGACACCGAGCCTACCGGGTTCCTGACCGGGTCCGGTCCTGTATTCAAGCCGAAGTCTCGAAAATGTTGACCCTGGGGGTGATCGAGCCCTCTGACAGTCCCTGGGCCAGCCCCGTGGTCCTGGTTCCGAAGGCAGCAGCCCCCGGTGTCGCCCCCGAGCTCCGGTTCTGCGTGGATTACCGGGGGCTCAATGACGTTACCCGAGCCGATGCCCACCCTATTCCACGAGCCGACGAGCTCATTGACCGACTAGGGGCCGCCCGGTTCCTCAGCACTTTCGACCTCACCTGCGGCTACTGGCAGATTGCGCTCACCGAAGGGGCCAAGGAGAGGTCTGCTTTCTCCACCCCCGATGGGCACTACCGCTTCCGCGTGATGCCCTTCGGGATGAAAAATGCCCCGGCCACTTTCCAGAGACTGGTAAATAGGGTCCTGGCCGGGCTAGAACAGTTCAGCGCGGCCTATCTGGACGACATCGCTGTCTTCAGTTCAGAGTGGAGTGAGCACCTCCAGCACCTCCGGAGAGTGCTAACCGCCCTGCGCCAGGCAGGCCTCACCATAAAAGCCAGCAAGTGCCAGATCGGGCAAGGATCCGTAGCCTACCTGGGGCACCAAGTCGGGAGTGGCCAGGTCGCTCCTCTACAGCCAAAAATCGACGCCATCCTGGCCTGGGACCCACCCATCACCCAAACGGAAGTCCGAGCCTTTCTGGGACTCACGGGCTACTACCGCCGATTCATTCAGGGGTATGGCAGCCTGGTCGGCCCTCTCACGGAACTCACGTCTAAAAAACAGCCAAAGAAGGTGCAATGGACGGCTGCCTGCCAGGAAGCTTTCGATGCTCTAAAAAAGGCCATGTGCACGGCCCCCGTCCTCCAGGCTCCCGACTACACCAAGGAGTTCATAGTCCAGACCGATGCCTCCGAGCATGGCATTGGGGCCGTCCTGTCCCAAGTGAATGATCAAGGCCTCGACCAGCCCGTCGCCTTCCTCAGTCGGCGGCTGCTACCCCGAGAACAGAAGTGGAGCACCATAGAGCGCGAAGCCTTTGCCGTGGTCTGGGCACTCAAAAAACTACGACCCTACCTGTTCGGCACTCATTTCAGGGTCCAAACTGACCATCGGCCCTTGCGATGGCTCATGCAGATGCGAGGAGAAAACCCCAAGGATGTATGACGTTACAACGCACACTATTACAACGCATGCACTTACAACGCATTTTTTACAACGCATAATCCATTACAACGCATGACATTACAACGCATGACACTACAACGCATTTTTAAAAAATACCTTTACAACGCACTACCATTACAACGCATACTACCTTTACAACGCATACCATTACAACGCATAATATTAAATTACATTTAAGGTAAGTATTAGATAGTATAGGGGTAAAAATTACTATTCTAACTCCAGGGGGTGCAACAGTAGGGTAAGTGTTGGATAGTGTAGGGGTAAAAATTACTATTCTAACTCCAGGGGGTGCAACAGTAGGGAAAGTGTTGGATAGTATAGGGGTAAAAATTACTATTCTAACTCCAGGGGGTGCATCAGTAGGGTAAGTGTTGGATAGTATAGGGGTAAAAATTACTATTCTAACTCCAGGGGGGGCATCAGTAGGGTAAGTGTTGGATAGTATAGGGGTAAAAATTACTATTCTAACTCCAGGGGATGCATCAGTAGGGTAAGTGTTGGATAGTATAGGGGTAAAAATTACTATTCTAACTCCAGGGGGTGCATCAGTAGGGTAAGTGTTGGATAGTATAGGGGTACAAATTACTATTCTAACTCCAGGGGGTGCATCAGTAGGGTAAGTGTTGGATAGTATAGGGGTAAAAATTACTATTCTAACTCCAGGGGGTGCATCAGTAGGGTAAGTGTTGGATAGTATAGGGGTATAAATTACTATTCTAACTCCAGGGGGTGCATCAGTAGGGTAAGTGTTGGATAGTATAGTGTAATATTATGCGTTGTAATGGTATGCGTTGTAATGGTAGTATGCGTTGTAATGGAATGCGTTGTAAAGGTAGTTTTTAAAAATGCGTTGTAGTGTCATGCGTTGTAATATCATGCGTTGTAATGGATTATGCGTTGTAAAAAATGCGTTGTAATGGTAGTGCGTTGTAAAAGTTGCGTTGTAAAGGTTGTTCCCCAAACCCCAAGCTACTGCGGTGGTCAATCTCCCTCCAGGGAATGGACTTCACCGTAGAACACCGCCCTGGTACGGACCACGCCAACGCTGACGGCCTCTCCCGGTTCTTCCGCCTCAGCGAAGAGAACCCCCCAAGGTGATGGGCAGTTCTCTCCGGCTTTCAGCTGGGGGGGACGCGTGTTGGACCCGGCCTCGTAGAATGGCCCTCCGTGCCCCCGCACCACCGAAACCTAGTGCCTGCAGCCCCAGCCCGCGGCCCAGCCGACCTTTCCCACCAGGACCCCTGCACCAACCCCGGACATCCCCGTCCATGGCCTCTCTCCTTTCGGCCACCCCGGGCCCGCGTGCCCACCCCCTGCAACAAGATGGCCGCCCGGCTCCAGCGCGACCCGGGCCTCGAGGCGCCACTCCGGCTGGAGGACATCCCGCTTCCAGGGGATGAGAGAGGGAGGAGCAGTTTCTATCGCACCTCTGAACTCCCCTGGGACGATGGGTTTCGATCGGCCCTCCGGCCTCCCTGCGAGCTGGCTCCGTGCCTGCTGGGTGTCTGGGACTCCTCCCGACCCGGCCCTGAAAGGATCAAAAGACAATAGCAGGAAACCCCGACAAGCGGCCCCCAGGTGACAAGACCCCTGCCTGCGCAGACTCCGGACATCAAAGCGGGGTCGACCTATAACAAGGGGTGCTCTGAGACTGTCCGGCAGATTCGACGCTGGAACAACGAGAGCCTGCTGACGTGGTCGCGGCTCCTGGAACTGGAACCCACCTGAGCCCTGCTGAGTGACTCGCGGCTCCCTGAAGATCGTAAGACCTCCGAACTTGTACCTGAGCCCTGCTGAGTGACTCGCGGCTCCCTGAAGATCGTCAGACCTCCGAACTTGTACCTGAGCCCTGCTGAGTGACTCGCGGCTCCCTGAAGATCGTAAGACCTCCGAACTTGTACCTGAGCCCTACTGAGTGACTCGCGGCTCCCCCAGACTCTCACGGTCCCGCCGGACCCCGACTCCGACCACGTATCTCCCAGCTCGAGGATTGTGAGCTGTGCGCCGGATACGTCCCTGCTTTGAACCGTTACCAGAGACAGTCCCGCTACCCCCTACCTTTCCGAGACTCTTGAGCCCGTGCTCATCTTGTACATATTTGCAGTGATACCTATTGTGATAAATCTTGTTTCTGAGAATACCCAGTGTGGCCTCTCTGTGTCGTGTGGTGCCAGAAGTACGATCCTAGCTGCGAGATTCCTCCCCCTGGGGAATCTCTCGCCAGTGCCCGGCTACAATACAATACGGGTGGGACTCAGGGAAATCAGGACCCCTTTCCGGGCCCCTCTGAGGTCGCCGTCTAACAGTGGGTGTGCACATTTCCCAGGAAGTGTGGGTGTGCACATTTCTCAGGATGGGTGGGTGTGCACATTCGTCAGGATGGGAGGGTGTGCACATTTCTCAGGATGTGTGGGTGTGCACATTTCCCAGGATGTGTGGGTGTGCACATTCGTCAGGATGGGAGGGTGTGCACATTTCTCAGGATGTGTGGGTGTGCACATTTCTCAGGATGTGTGGGTGTGCACATTTCCCAGGATGTGTGGGTGTGCACATTCGTCAGGATGGAAGGGTGTGCACATTTCCCAGGATGGGTGGGTGTGCACATTTCTCAGGATGTGTGGGTGTGCACATTTCTCAGGATGTGTGGGTGTGCACATTTCCCAGGAAGTGTGGGTGTGCACATTTCTCAGGATGGGTGGGTGTGCACATTCGTCAGGATGGGAGGGTGTGCACATTTCTCAGGATGTGTGGGTGTGCACATTTCCCAGGATGTGTGGGTGTGCACATTTCCCAGGATGTGTGGGTGTGCACATTCGTCAGGATGGGAGGGTGTGCACATTTCTCAGGATGTGTGGGTGTGCACATTTCTCAGGATGTGTGGGTGTGCACATTTCCCAGGATGTGTGGGTGTGCACATTCGTCAGGATGGGAGGGTGTGCACATTTCTCAGGATGTGTGGGTGTGCACATTCGTCAGGATGGGAGGGTGTGCACATTTCTCAGGATGTGTGGGTGTGCACATTTCTCAGGAAGTGTGGGTGTGCACATTTCTCAGGATGGGCGGGTGTGCACATTTCTCAGGATGGGTGGGTGTGCACATTTCTCAGGATGGGTGGGTGTGCACATTTCTCAGGAAGTGTGGGTGTGCACATTTCCCAGGAAGTGTGGGTGTGCACATTTCTCAGGATGTGTGGGTGTGCACATTTCTCAGGAAGTGTGGGTGTGCACATTTCTCAGGATGGGTGGGTGTGCACATTTCTCAGGATGGGTGGGTGTGCACATTTCCCAGGATGGGTGGGTGTGAACCTTCGTCAGGATGGAATCGTGTGTACATTTCTCAGGATGGGGTGAGTGTGAACCTTCGTCAGGATGGGAGGGTGTGCACATTTCTCAGGATGGGGCGGTGTGCACATTCGCCAGGATGGGTGGCTCTGCACATTCATCAGGATGGGTGGTTGTGCACCTGTTAAGATTCGGTGGGTGTGCTTGTAGGAGAGTAGGATCTGCTTCACATGGGTACCCCCACTTTTTGCTGGTGTTTCACTGTTTTTCGACCTTAGTCTGGCTGTGGCCCTGCTAATCAGGACCAAAGCCTAGCTGATTCCTCTCTAAAATGGTTTTCATGTACATTAGGTACATTTCTAATTGGCTTCTGGAGTGCCTTATAAGCCCCTAGTATATGGTGTACTATGTACCTAGGGCATAGGTACCTCAGAGGACTTCCAGGGGCTGAAGCATGTATTACGCCACCCCTGGGAAGCACTCCAAAATGGCACCACAGGTCTGCTTCTGCAGCCTGGGTAAGGGTGTGCTTGCACCCCTTACTGTGGTATAGGCTACCTATATCACTACCCTATACAAACACATATGAACCTATAAGCCACTCCTATGGCAGGCCTTGACAATCCTGAAGGCAGAGTGCTTGGTTTTATGTGAGAGGGTGCCCAAGTATGAGCTGAGCAACTCTGCAGCTTTCGGAAATACTTCCTTATGGCTGTTCTGTGATACACATCAAAAATTCCTTCCTGGTGAATTTAAAATTGACTAACAAGACACAAAAATCTGTATTCAGCGCTGTCTTGGTGTCAAAGTAAAAGCAGTGTCTATACAGTTTTAACAAATAACTGTAGGATGTATTGGTCTACATGTTTCAGCCCTTGGATATTGAAATCCCGGCTTTCGTCAGGACCTTTGTTTAATTAGCTACTGCGAGAAAGTAAGTGCTTCAATGTGCAAAAAATAAATCAAACAATAAAATCAAGGTTGATGAACCATACAACCTGCGTATATCTGTGGATCCAATTTGGAAAAATACAGACAGTAGTACTGGTATAGTACCCGGCTTTGTGCGGGTGCGTGCCTCACCTCACCTGGCATCCGCTCAGGACGTGAGGCACCGCTCTCTCCGTCGGTACCCCTCGCGGAGTCTAAGCTGGAAGGGGAGGTGGACCTCGCGGTAAATGCTAACTTTGGAATGGCTGCATCAAAACATGTCGTGTTTGGCGTCAAACGCTTTGGAATACTACCCCCCTGCCATTTCTGGTGGCGGGGGTAGCATTCCTCCCTTCTAGAGGGAGAGACATGTTCACACTGGCTAAACCCGGTAGGACTTTCCTGATCCCTGGCATCACAAAATGGATGCCTCTGCCACAGACACGGGTCTGGCCTCCTGCTGCTGACCGAAACTCCGACAGGGGAGGCCTGGACAATAGGTTTCCTGTCAAAGGGAGGTGTAACCACCTCCCCAGACAGGCAGACGTGTATTGGGGCTGGGCGGGAGCACTCTCTGGTGCTTTGAAGTCCTACACTAGGGGCACACTTGGTGTCCCTGTGCATAGTCCAGGTCAAACCGGTTGTAGGGGCTACCTGCCCCTGCTCTGGCGCGAAACTGGACAAAGGAAATGGGTGTAACCACCCCTCTTTCCAAACCCTCCCATAGGTGGGTCCCTAGAGTATGTCCAACCCCCAAACATAGTATAAGTATGGGAACCCAGTCCTTGAGACTTTAGATTACCCTGGACGAAACTCTGCAACATATATCCTGGACCTTTGATGTTCTATCCTGACTAGAAGACTGAAGAAATCTCCCTTGGGGTCAAGGAGTGACTCCCCTGCTTGGCAGGCACCAAAGAAGCAACTGACCGGTCTGCATCTCTGAAGCTCCCGCCGGATGCCAAAGTCTTTGCATCACCAGAGGTGGATTTCCAGACTTCCCCGAGGCTACCCTGAGTCCACAGCAAAGCTGAGGCCCGTGGTTATCGTGGGAGATGTGGAACTGTGACCCCTGGACACTGTGATCTTTTGCAGCAACACTATCTTCCTGGACCTCCTCGAAGTTGTGCTTTGGGCTCCGAGTAGCCCCAGCCTTGAGCACCTCCTGCACCGAAGATAGTTGGCCTCTACTCCACGAGTGACCCGTGGGCCAGCTTCAAGTGCGACCGCTCGAGGCTCCTTTGCGATCACTAGCCCGTTGGCTAGCAGGTCCCCATGAAGGCAACTCCTTTTCTGCTTGGGCTTTCCTGATTGCCCCAGACGTGCTCCGACTTACCCTCGCTGGGTGAGTACCTCAGACCTTGCTCGTCTGCACCGCAGTCCGTTCTCTAAATTCCAGTGACTTGCCATTGCCAAGGCTTGTTGGGTCCATTCTGGTCGCCGACACCGCAGCACTCGACAGACTTCGTGGGACAGCTCGAATCCGGCTCGTGGACTTCGTCGACACCTCCTGGACCTCGTGGCTGAAGAGTCAAGACACCCATCAACTCACCTGAAGCACCCGACATCTGTGGGCATTGGTCCATCCTGCCCTTGGTCACTGGCTAGTGACCCAGACTCTGTCCCCTCTGATTTCAGGTTCCTTAAATCCTAGATCTAGGCTTGGATCTCTCCGGACACTTCTCCTCTTCTCGGCAGCAGCAGTTCTTTGCAGGCTTCCATTGAAATCGACGACGCGACCCGACACCAAAAGACACCTATGCACCCGGCTTCCCTGGGTGAGGTAGCTCGAGTACTCCGGTGCTCTCGTGGGTGCTAGCCCTAGAACTTTTTAAGTCCAAAAGGGTTTGGTCCTGACTTGATTAGAAGTGTCCCTAATCTTTAAATTACCAACCGCGACATTGCTCATAGAAGATAACGGGAACCCGCGGTTGTGTTTTCACACTGCATACAGTCCCCGTGGGTCCCCTGTGTCACTACCTTGGGTGGTTCCTTGGGGTCCCAGCGATTCTACAGGCTCTAGGCCTTGTGTCTAGTTCAGTCATGGTTCTTATACCACTTTATTGGTATATGGTTTGGTACGCCCCTAGGGCCCAAACATGTATTTGTGCTGTTAGAAGGGCGCCCTCCGGGTGCCCGATGGTATCGGACTGACCACCCCGAGGAGCACCGTCCCGTAGGCGAGTAGCCGAGCGCCGCTGAGAAGCCTCCTGAGCGAGGTCCTTCTCCTAGTTTCGTAACAGCCAAGCAACCCCACCACCACAAAGGGACACAACCAGGGTATCAATTCTTATACGTTTTTATCGGTAAGCAAGGCAGATTTCTGTGGCAATATTTACAGGTGGATCGAGAGATCCCAAAAGAGTCTCAAAGTCTGGTTGGGATGGGGTAGCGGGACAGTCTCAGTCTAAGCCTGGTACTGGACACCCTGCGCCTAGCTCTCAATCCTCGAGCCGGGGGGTTCCGTACGGTTCAGGGGGGAATGCTGCGGCGAGGTCGAGCCGCGACGAGGTCAGCAGGGCTCCGATGGTTTCTCTCTGCGAGGTCGAGCCGCGACGAGGTCAGCAGGGCTCCGATGGTTTCTGTTGGACAGGCCACACGAAGGGCTTGCTCCCTCCCCGCACGACAGGGCCCGAGCCCCGGCCCACCAGGCCCAACCCACGAAAAGCACCTGTACCCCGTCTCACGACGGATCTTCTGCCCTCGGACCTCTACTCATCACGGGGCCCAGCCCCACCGGCTCCCCCGGCCGGTTCCATCCGCCATCTTGGGCCCTGCACCACGAGGCCGCGTGGCCTAGCCCCGACCCTAACCCCGGGCCTGGCCGGCCCCGACATCCCGGCACCACCATCCACCCGGGAGGTGAGCGGACCACTTGGCAGGTCAATGGGAGGACGGAGTGTCAAGGGCTCGTCCCCCGCCAGGTGCCGATCGCGTCCAGCTCCCCCAGGCCCCGGCTCCACCCCCTGCTGGGTGTCTGGACACCTTCATCCCGGGCCCTCCGACCTCCAAGTGCGAGGGTCCGGACATCAAAGGGCGGTTGCCCTATAACTGGGGCAACTCCGGAGCAGGAAGGCAGTTGTATCCTGGAGTCGAGAGACACCGAGAGAACTCAGCCTTGACGGACTACTGGCGCTGCCGTAGCCCGCTCTTGTGAACCATCGTCCTGCCTGCTGGCGCTGCCGCGGCCTTCTACAACCTCCATCCTCGTCGGGACCTGCTGGCGCTGCCGCGGCCCGTTGTAACGACCATCCTCACCGGGACCTGCTGGCGCTGCCGCGGACCGTACCTCGACCATCTCCACTGGGACCTGCTGGCGCTGCCGCGGACCGTACCTCGACCATCTCCACTGGGACCTGCTGGCGCTGCCGCGGCCCGTGTACTGATCATCTCCACCGGGACCTGCTGGCGCTGCCGCGGCCCGTACCAACTAAGCTCGAGGATTGTGAGCTAATCATCATCTCATCCAAACTACCTGACTGGTAGACAGACTGTCCCGCTACCCCTTACCCTGCTTTGAGAGACTTGAATCGAGGGGACCCCTGAGTCCAGACCTCCTTGTACCATTTAACCGTACCCTAAGAAGTGCTTATAAAGAACCCTGAACCTTATCCGTGTGTGGTATCTGTCTGTGGGGGGGGGGAAGTTACTTGTCTGTACGATCGCTGGAGACGGCTCTCTCCGGAGACCTCTCCTCCTGACCCCGGCCGACCCTCCCGGTCCGTCTACCCTTTCTAACATTGGTGGCCAGCGGCGCGATCCGAATCAACGCGTAATCGTACAGAGAGTAGCTCACCCCACGACAAAAACACGATGTCAGCCAAAGATAGCAACTCCACCGAGAAATTCCAAATGGATAAAATAGAGGAATACAACCACCGCGAACTGAGACAATTCTGCATAGAACTTGGCATTGCTACCACCGGCCTGAGTACCAAAGATGATCTAAAACACGCCCTAGAGTCGTGGACAGAAACTGGGGTCGCCGGACCCTCCGACCAAAGCAGCATCACACCAGAGGGGAACGCCACGGCTCCCGAGGAGCGGGGAACGGGCCTCTCGCAGGAGGAGGTCCGAGAAAGAGAAAGAACCAGATTGCACGAGTTGGAAATGGCACGACTCAAGATGGATGGGGAACTCAAGTTAGCTGAACAGAAACTCAACCTCGAGCACATGCGGCTCCGAGATGAACGAGAAGAGAAGCAGAGACAGAGAGAGCTGGAGGAGAAAAAAATAACGCTCGAGCACGAGCGCCAACTGGCGGAGATAGAACTTCGGAAACAGAATAAAGAACTGGGGCTGCCTGAGCGACCACACACCCCGGGCCCAATCGAGAAAAAAGTCCACATCCCCAAGGATGTTGTCCGCGAGTATGTCCGAGAAGACGACATACAACAGTGGTTTAAAGCCTACGAGATCGCCATGACCTCCCACCGGATCGACCGGAGTGATTGGGGAGCCGGACTTTGGGGGAGGTTTATCAACGAGGGTCGCGATGCCCTACTGCAGCTCCCAGATCACCAAATGTCGTCCTACGACCACATGAAGGCTGCCCTCCTCACCCGCTACGGCCTCACACCCGAGATGTACCGCCAGAGGTTCAGAGATTGCACCCGGATCCCAGGTACAACTTGGGTAGAATACGTGAACTATTTCAGCCGTGCCTTCGAGGGTTGGATAAAGGGGAGCCAGGTCACCACCTACGAACAACTCTTTAACCTGATGGTATGGGAGCACCTGTCAAACAACTGCTTCGTCGAGCTCAGGCAGCACCTCCTCGACAGTAAGCTGACTGACCCCCGGCAGCTCGCCGCCGAAGCTGACCGATGGGAAAGCACCCGAGTGGGCCGCACGAGCAGAACCGAAACAACCAAGGCCAGCACCGTCCTCGGGGAGGAGGAGGGGGCCAGGGGCGAGGGAGAGACGCCTTGCCCGCAACACCCGTGGCCAGCACCCCGGCTCCGGCCGGTCGGGGCAACCCCCCGTGGCGTCCTGGGGTCCGAGCCAACGTCACGTGCCACCGATGCCAGCGAGTCGGCCACTACGCCAATGACCCGAGCTGCCCGCAGAACCAAACACCCAAGCCCCGCCAGGTAGCTGCCGCCGCCCTGGGGGAAGAGCGATCATTGGAGGAACCAGAGGAGTATGAGCCGGCCCAGCAAGAGTGGGAACCGGCCGCCATGGTCCTGGCGTGCTTAGGGGGAAGAGACATGGTCCCGCGGGCTCCCCTACCCGCTAACACCAGGAAATACGGTCAGTGGGTGACCATTAATGGACAACGAGCCGAGGCCTTGCGTGACACAGGCGCCAGTGTGACGGCCGTCCGCTGTCACCTGGTGAAGCCCGAGCAGATCCTGCCGAACATTCTCTGCCCCGTCCGCTCGGCAGACAACTCTGAAAGTATGTGTCAAATGGCCTGCGTCCCATTCGAATGGGGAGGGGTCTCCGGCCTGTTAAAAGTGACGGTCCGGGACGATGCCCCCGTGGACTGCCTCCTGGGGAATGACCTCGAGAGTTCCCCGTGGGCCACCGTCGAGAGAAGAGAGCACCTGGGGATGCTGGGCCTCCCGGACTGGGCCTGCATAACCACCCGGTCCATGGCCGCCCGTACCGTCCCTCGAGCAGAAGAACCAGAATGGCCAGCACCCCCGCCCCCAGTCGCCCCAGTAGAAGACAACGACGAGGCCAGCCTCCCAGACTCGACGTCCGAAGGGGACGCGCAACCCCAGGACCTTCCTGACCTGGCTCAGTGGCGTCAAGAAGGGGGGCCCACCCAAGAACAGTTTCGCCAGGAACAAAAGACCTGTCCCTCCCTCGAGGGACTCCGCCAACAAGCCAGCGCCCAGAACACAGGGGACTCCACCGGAACTCACTGGGTCTACTGGGATAACGACCTGCTATACAGCGAGCAAAGAATCGCCGAGCTGGGGGCCGGTCGAGTACTGGTGGTACCTCTCCGCTTCAGAGACTTTCTGCTCAACCTGGCCCACGATGTCCCCCTGGCTGGACACCTGGGCCAGGATAAAACGTACAGCCGCCTAGTGACCCACTTTTTCTGGCCGAAAATGAGGAACGACGTCCTGAACCACTGCCGATCCTGCCCCACATGCCAAGCCAGCGGGAAGAGTGGTCGGAAGCTGAAAGCCCCTCTGCAACCTTTCCTTGTGGTCACCACCCCGTTCGAAAGGGTGGGGATAGACATCGTGGGGCCTCTGGACCCCCGCACGGCACAAGCACACAGGTTCATCTTAGTACTGGTAGACCATGCCACCCGCTACCCCGAGGCGGTGCCCCTACGGACCGTGACAGCTCCGGTGGTTGGCCGGGCCCTAATGGGGATCTTCTCCCGGGTAGGCTTCCCCCGAGAAGTCGTCAGCGACCGAGGCACGAACTTTATATCCAAGTACATGAAGTCCCTCTGGCAACAATGCGGGGTCACCTACAGATTCACGACCCCCTATCACCCCCAAGGGAACGGACTAGTGGAGCGTTTTAACCGCACCCTCAAGGGGATGATTGGGGGATTGGAAGAGCCCCTCCGTCGCCAGTGGGATGTACTACTCCCGTGCCTCCTCTTCGCTTACCGAGAAGTTCCCCAGAAGTCCCTCGGTTTTAGCCCTTTCGAACTCCTGTACGGGCACCCTGTGCGAGGGCCCCTCAGCCTAGTAAAAGAAGGTTGGGAGATGGCCCCCCTAAAGACCCCTCCAGACGTCTTCAAATACCTCCTGGCCCTACGCAACCAGACCCGGCGCTTCAGAGAGATGGCCAAGGCGAACCTCGAGGCCAGCCAGGAGGACATGAAGAAGTGGTATGATCACAATGCCTCCTCCGTTGAGTTCGAGCCTGGACAACAAGTATGGGTGATGTCCCCCACCGAACCATGTGCCTTGCAAGATAAGTGGACGGGGCCCTTCAAAGTGGTCGAGCGCAAAAGCCCCGTCACTTACCTCATCGACCTGGGGACCTCCCGGAACCCCCTTCGGGTCCTCCACACCAACCGACTCAAACCACACTTTGTGCGCTCAGAACTCAGCCTCCTGATGGCTACGGACAGTGGGGCCGAGGAGGACTCCGAACCCCTCCCGGATCTTCTGAAGACTCAGGAGAATGACGGCTCCGTGGACGGGGTCCGGCTCTCTGACGCCCTCACTTCGGAGCAACGCCAGGGCTGCCGGAACCTCCTGCTGCAGTTTGCTACCCTGTTCTCCCTCACCCCTGGGGTCACCCCTTGGTGTTTGCACGACGTGGACACCGGGGACAGTCCCCCTGTCCGACACCGGGCCTACCGCGTACCAGATCGGGTACGGGCCTGCATACAGGAGGAGGTGGCCAAGATGCTCACAATCGGGGTCATCGAGCCCTCGGACAGTCCCTGGGCCAGTCCGGTTGTGTTGGTCCCCAAAGCCGCTGCCCCCGACACCGCACCTGAACTGAGATTCTGCGTCGACTACCGGGGCTTGAACGCTGTCACCCGGACCGACGCTCATCCGATCCCCCGAGCAGACGAGCTGATCGACCGGCTGGGGGCCGCCCGCTACCTCAGTATCTTCGACCTAACAGCGGGCTACTGGCAGATCGGCCTCACACCCAGGGCTCAGGAACGGTCAGCTTTCTCTACCCCCGATGGCCACTACCAATTCAAGGTCATGCCCTTCGGCATGAAAAATGCCCCCGCCACGTTTCAACGCCTCGTGAACCAGGTCTTGGCGGGGCTCGAAGAGTTCAGCGCTGCCTACCTGGACGATATCGCTGTATACAGCCGCCACTGGCCCGACCACCTCCGTCACCTCCAAGAGGTCCTACAGGCCCTCCAGCGGGCCGGCCTCACAATTAAGGCCGGCAAGTGCCAAATTGGCCAAGGGTCTGTGACCTACCTTGGGCACCAAGTGGGAAGCGGGCTGGTGGCCCCGCTACAACTTAAGATTGCTGCCATCCAGTCCTGGCAGCCCCCCGTCACCCAGACCGAGGTCCGAGCCTTCTTGGGGCTCACCGGCTACTACCGGCGGTTCGTGAAGGACTACGGCAGCATCGTGGGGCCCCTCACGGGTCTCACGTCCAAGAACCAACCGAAGCGGATTAACTGGACCCCCGATTGTCAAGCGGCCTTCGAGAAGCTGAAGGCCGCCCTGTGCACCGCCCCTGTGCTCCAGGCCCCCGATTACAGTCGAGAATTCGTGGTACAGACCGACGCCTCCGACCACGGCATCGGAGCCGTCCTTTCTCAGTTAAACCCCGAAGGTCATGACCAGCCGGTGGCCTTCATCAGTCGACGTCTCCTGGCCCGAGAACAGCGCTGGAGCACCATCGAGAGGGAGGCCTTCGCAGTGGTGTGGGCCCTCAAAAAGCTCCGGCCCTATCTCTTCGGTACCCATTTCCGGGTACAAACCGACCATCGACCCCTGCAGTGGCTGATGCAGATGCGGGGGGAGAACCCAAAACTCTTGCGCTGGTCCATTTCCCTGCAGGGAATGGACTTCACTGTGGAGCACCGACCAGGCCAAGACCACGCCAACGCGGATGGCCTGTCCCGCTTTTTCCACCTCGACGAAGAGAGTCCCCAAGGAGATGGGTGACTCTCCCCGCCTTCAGCTGGGGGGGACGCATGTTGGACAGGCCACACGAAGGGCTTGCTCCCTCCCCGCACGACAGGGCCCGAGCCCCGGCCCACCAGGCCCAACCCACGAAAAGCACCTGTACCCCGTCTCACGACGGATCTTCTGCCCTCGGACCTCTACTCATCACGGGGCCCAGCCCCACCGGCTCCCCCGGCCGGTTCCATCCGCCATCTTGGGCCCTGCACCACGAGGCCGCGTGGCCTAGCCCCGACCCTAACCCCGGGCCTGGCCGGCCCCGACATCCCGGCACCACCATCCACCCGGGAGGTGAGCGGACCACTTGGCAGGTCAATGGGAGGACGGAGTGTCAAGGGCTCGTCCCCCGCCAGGTGCCGATCGCCTCCAGCTCCCCCAGGCCCCGGCTCCACCCCCTGCTGGGTGTCTGGACACCTTCATCCCGGGCCCTCCGACCTCCAAGTGCGAGGGTCCGGACATCAAAGGGCGGTTGCCCTATAACTGGGGCAACTCCGGAGCAGGAAGGCAGTTGTATCCTGGAGTCGAGAGACACCGAGAGAACTCAGCCTTGACGGACTACTGGCGCTGCCGTAGCCCGCTCTTGTGAACCATCGTCCTGCCTGCTGGCGCTGCCGCGGCCTTCTACAACCTCCATCCTCGTCGGGACCTGCTGGCGCTGCCGCGGCCCGTTGTAACGACCATCCTCACCGGGACCTGCTGGCGCTGCCGCGGACCGTACCTCGACCATCTCCACTGGGACCTGCTGGCGCTGCCGCGGACCGTACCTCGACCATCTCCACTGGGACCTGCTGGCGCTGCCGCGGCCCGTGTACTGATCATCTCCACCGGGACCTGCTGGCGCTGCCGCGGCCCGTACCAACTAAGCTCGAGGATTGTGAGCTAATCATCATCTCATCCAAACTACCTGACTGGTAGACAGACTGTCCCGCTACCCCTTACCCTGCTTTGAGAGACTTGAATCGAGGGGACCCCTGAGTCCAGACCTCCTTGTACCATTTAACCGTACCCTAAGAAGTGCTTATAAAGAACCCTGAACCTTATTCGTGTGTGGTATCTGTCTGTGGGGGGGGGGAAGTTACTTGTCTGTACGATCGCTGGAGACGGCTCTCTCCGGAGACCTCTCCTCCTGACCCCGGCCGACCCTCCCGGTCCGTCTACCCTTTCTAACAGTTTCCTTCTGCGAGGTCGAGCCGCGACGAGGTCAGCAGGGCTCCGATGGTTCGGGAGTGTCTTCTTCTCAGCAAGAGGGGGGGAGCTGCGACGTAGTCAGCAGGGCTCAGAGGTCCAAGTTCCAAGAAAGGAGTCTTTCTTCGTAGGGTCAGCCGCGATCCGATCAGCAGGGCTCTTGACTCCAGGATACAACTGCCGTCCTGGCGGGAGGCTTCCCCAGATATAGGTCTGGACCCCTTTGATGTCCGGACCCTTGAGCCTGGGGGGCGGAGGAGCCAAGATGGGAGAGGCCAGACACCCAGCGGGAGAGGCGCCCGCGCCCAGGAGGGCCGGAGGGCGATGGAACCCAGGCGTTGAGTGACGTTTTGGGGTCCCATCGAAACTCCCCTCCTCTGGGATCGGTGGAGTGGCCACTTGGTACCCCCTGGCCGGGTCTTGGCGCCTCGATGTCGGGGCTTCGCTGGGGCTGATGTCGGGGCGAGCCGGGTCGCGTAGGCTGGTGCGGGCGGCAAAGTACAATCCGGCGGGACCCCGAAGGGTGGGGGCTGCCCCCGTCGGGTCGGGTAGGAGGGTTCGGGACCACGCCACGAGGCCGGGTCCAACAGGCGTCCCCCCCCAGCTGAAGGCAGGGAGAGTCACCCATCGTCTTGGGGGTTCTCCTCGCCGAGGCGGAAGAAGCGGGACAGGCCGTCTGCGTTGGCGTGGTCGTGAAGTCCATCCCCTGCAGAGAGATAGACCATCGCAACAATTTCGGGTTCTCGCCTCTCATCTGCATCAACCACCGCAAGGGTCGGTGGTCGGTTTGGACCCGAAAGTGGGTGCCAAAGAGGTAGGGCCGGAGCTTCTTGAGGGCCCACACCACGGCGAAGGCCTCCCGTTCGATGGTGCTCCATCTCTGCTCCCTGGGCAGCAGGCGCCGGCTGATGAAGGCCACCGGCTGGTCAACCCCCTCAGGGTTTACCTGGGACAAGACGGCCCCGATTCCGTACTCTGAGGCATCCGTCTGCACTACAAACTCCTTGCTGTAGTCGGGGGCCTGCAGCACGGGAGCGGTACACATTGCTGTCTTGAGGGTCTCGAAGGCCGCCTGACAGCGGGGCGTCCAGTGCACCTTCTTGGGCTGCTTCTTTGATGTGAGCTCCGTGAGGGGGCCCACAATGCTTCCATAGTTCTGGATGAACCGCCGATTATAGCCCGTGAGTCCCAGGAAGGCCCTCACTGCTGTTTGAGTGGTTGGGGGCTCCCAGGCCATGATGGCGTCGATCTTTGGCTGGAGGGGAGCCACATGGCCGCTCCCCACTTGATGTCCCAGATAGGTTACGGACCCTTGGCCTATCTGACACTTGCTGGCTTTTATGGTAAGTCCGGCCCTTTGGAGGGCGGTCAGGACCTCCCCGAGGTGCCTCAGGTGCTCGGCCCAGTGGCTGCTGAACACCGCAATATCGTCCAGGTAGGCGGCGCTGAACGCTTCTAGGCCGGCCAGTACCTTATTTACTAGCCTCTGGAAGGTCGCCGGGGCATTTTTCATGCCGAAGGGCATCACGCAGAAGTGGTAATGGCCATCGGGTGTGGAGAAAGCGGAACGCTCCTGGGCGCTGGGGGTGAGCCCGATCTGCCAGTATCCGGCGGTGAGGTCGAAGGTGCTAAGGTAGCGGGCTGCCCCTAGGCGGTCGATCAGTTCATCTGCCCGAGGAATGGGATGGGCATCGGTTTTGGTGACGGCATTCAATCCCCGATAGTCCACACAAAACCGGAGTTCTGGGGTGGTGCCGGGGGCGGCAGCTTTCGGCACCAGGACCACCGGGCTGGCCCAGGGGCTGTCGGAGGGCTCGATGACCCCCAGGGCCAACATCTTGGTGACCTCGGTGTGGATGCAGGCCCGCACTCGCTCGGGGACCCGGTAGGCTCGGTGTCGCACAGGGGGGCTGTCCCCGGTGTCGACATCGTGGACGCACCATCTGGTGACTCCGGGAGTGAGGGAGAAGAGAGCAGCAAAGCGGTGTAGCAGTCCTTGACAGTCTCGGCGCTGATCGGGAGTCAGGGTCGCAGAGAGGATGACTCCTTCCACGGAGCCGTCCTTTTCAGAGGTTTTCAGGAGGTCGGGTAGGGGCTCGGAGTCTTCCTCGGCCCCATCGTCCGTAGCCATCAACAGACTAAGTTCGGTTCGGGCAAAGTGGGGTTTGAGTCTGTTGGCGTGGAGGACCCGGAGAGGGTTCCTGGGGGATTCCAGGTCGACTAGGTAAGTGACGGGGCTTTTCTTCTCAACCACCTTGAAGGGCCCGGCCCACTTGTCTTGGAGGGCACAGGGGTCGACGGGCGACATGACCCAGACCTGCTGGCCGGGCTCGAACTCGATGGAGGAGGCTTTCTGGTCATACCAGCGTTTCATCTCTTCCTGGCTGGCCTCGAGGTTGGCTTCGGCCAGTTCCCTGAATTTCCGTGTCTGGTTTCGTAGGGTCAGGAGGTACCGGTAGACGTCCGGGGGAGCATCTTGGATGGTGGTCTCCCAGCCTTCTTTGACCAGGCTGAGAGGGCCTCGGACAGGGTGTCCGTACAAGAGTTCGAAGGGGCTGAACCCCAGAGATTTTTGCGGGACCTCCCGATAGGCAAACAGGAGGCAGGGCAGCAGGACGTCCCACTTGCGTCTCAGGGGCTCCTCCAGGCCTCTGATCATCCCTTTCAATGTTCGGTTGAATCGTTCAACTAGACCGTTACCCTGGGGGTGGTATTGGGTGGTGAATTTGTAGGTGACCCCGCATTGTTGCCACAGGGACCGCATATACTTCGAGATAAAGTTGGTGCCTCGGTCGCTCACAACCTCCCGGGGGAATCCTACTCGGGAGAAGATTCCCATCAAGGCCCGGCCCACCACGGGGGCCGTCACTGTCCGGAGAGGGATGGCATCTGGGTATCGGGTGGCATGGTCGACCAGGACGAGGATGAAGCGATGCCCCTGTGAGGTTCGGGGGTCCAGGGGCCCCACGATGTCGATCCCCACTCGCTCGAACGGGGTGTTGACTACGGGGAAGGGCTGGAGAGGGGCTTTGACCCTTCCCCCGCTCTTCCCGCTGGCTTGGCAGGTCGGGCAGGTAGGCAATGATTGTCCACGTCCTTCCGCATTCGGGGCCAGTAGAAGTGGGTCACCAGGCGGCTGTATGTTTTGTCCTGCCCCAGGTGCCCGGCGAGGGGCACATCATGCGCCAGATTGAGTAGGAAGTCCCGGAACCTGAGGAGGACCACCAGCACGCGGCTGGCCCCCAATTCCGCGGTCTTCTGCTCGCTGTAGAGGAGGTCGTTGTCCCAATAGACCCAGTGGGTCCCCGCCTGGTCTCCGGCGGCCTGGGCGGCTGCTTGCTGCCTGGTTCCTTCGAGGGAGGGGCAGGTCTTTTCTTCTTGGCGGAACTGCTCCCGTGTGGGGCCACCTTCTTGGCGCCATTGAGCGAGTTCGGGGAGGTCGCCGAGCGCGGCGACCTTGTCCGGGGCGGGTTCTGGCGGCCCGGCCTCGGTGTCGGCTTCTTCTTCAACGGAGGGGGCTGGTGGTCCGGGCCATTCCTGCTCTTCGGGGGGAGCCTCGACGCTCGGTTGGATGGCCCGGGCGGTCGTGGACCGGGTGGTTGCGCAGACCCATTCGGGCAGTCCCAGCATCCCCAGATGCTCTCGGCGCTCCACGTGGGCCCAGGGGGAACTCTCCAGGTCGTTCCCGAGGAGGCAGTCCACGGGGGCGTCGTCGCGGACGGTGACCTTCAGCATGCCCGATACTACCCCCCCCACTCGAAGGGAATCCGGGCCATCTGGCACAAGCTCTCAGTGTTGTCTGCCGACCGGACGGGGCACAGTACGTTAGGCAAGATCTGTTCGGGGGTCACCAAGTGGCAGCGGACGGCTGTCACGCTGGCTCCGGTGTCTCGGAGGGCTTCGGCCCAGCGTCCATTAATGGTGACCCACTGTTGGTACTTCTGGGTGTTGCTCGGGATGGGAGTCCGGGGTACCATCTCCCGACTGCCCAGGCAGACCAGTGTCATGGCGGCGGGTTCCCACTCGGTTGGTCCGGCGTCGTAGTTTTCTTCCTCTTCTCCCCCTTCTCCCAGGGCAGCGGCCGCCAACTGGCGGGGGGGTAGCCCGGTGGTCCCCGCCCGTCGGTTCACGGGGCAGGCAGGGTCACTGGCATAGTGCCCGGGTTGTTGGCAGTTGTAGCACGTTACCGTTGGTCGAGGCCCTGGTCGTGCTGGAGGTGCCCCCTTTCGTGCGAGGGACGGGGACGTGCCGTTGGAGGGCGGTCCCCGGGGAGGACTCCGGGGTGGCCCCGCTGGAAAGTCTCTGTTCCTGTTCGATCCTCCTCCACCCCGCTGGCGGGGGGGCCCCGTGGGGTTCCGTTGGTACTCCCCCATCGAGTTTCTTGGGACCCGGGTGTTTACCCATCGATCGGCCTCGGCGGCGAGCTTCCGCGGCTCGGTCAGCTTGCTGTCGAGGAGGTGCTGTCTCAGCTCGATGAAGCAGTTGTTGGAGAGGTGCTCCCATACAATGAGGTCGAACAGTTGTTCGTAGGAGGTGACCTTGCTGCCCTTGATCCAACCTTCCAGGGCTCTGCTAAAAAAGTCTACGTATTCCACCCAGGTGGTACCGGGGAGCTTCTTGCAGTCCCGGAAGCGTTGGCGGTACATCTCTGGGGTGAGCCCATAGCGGGTGAGCAGGGCCTCCTTCATATGGTCATAGGAGGTCATCACTGCGTCGGGGAGCTGTAGCAGGGTGTCCCTGCCTTCGCTGAGGAACCGTCCCCATAGGCCGGCACCCCAATCCTTCCGGGGCACCCGATGGGCGGTCATGGCTACCTCGTAGGCCTTAAACCATTGTTGGATGTCGTCGTTCTTGTAGTACTCTTTGACGACATCCTTGGGGATATGTACTTTCGCCTCGACCGGCGGGGGGTGTCTCGGTTTCCGGAGGTGCCGGTCTCTCCATTTCTGGACTTGATTTCGAGTTCCTTAAGCCCTCGCTCATGCTCAAGGGTTAGCCTCCTCTCCTCCAGTTCTCGGTGCCGCTTTTTCTCCTCTATTTCTTCTTGCAACTGCAGTTGCTCTAGGGCCAACTTCTTTTCGGCTAGTAGGAGTTCGCCGTCCAGGCGGAGCCGGGCGAGCTCTAACTCGTGGGTCCTGGCCCTCTCCCGTTCCCGTATCTCCTCCGGGGAGAGGCCGGTCTCCGTGCTGGTTGTTCTCCCCTCTGCCGGGGCTGCGGTTGGTTGCCGGGGTACGTTTGGCACCGGGTTTTCTTCTGTTTGGGGGGAGGCCGCTTCGGACTCTACCCGGGTCTTTAGGGCTTTCTGCAGGTCCTCTTTTGTGTTTAACCCGGTGGTCGCGATGCCTTTGTCTTTACAAAACTGTTTAGTTCCTGTTGGACAGGCCACATGAAGGGCTTGCTCCCTCCCCGCACGACAGGGCCCAAACCCCGGACTCCCAGGTGTTACCCCCAAGGGCAACCCGCACCCCGTCTCCCAACGGAACTCCTGCCCCCGGACATCCATGTATCATGGGGCCGAACCACTACCAGCTCCCCCGGCCGGATCAGCCGCCATCTTGGACACTGCGCCACGAGGCCGCGCGGCCTCAGCCCGACCCTAACCCTGGGCCTGGCCGGCCCCGACATCCCGGCACCACCATCCACCCAGGAGGTGAACGGACCACTTGGCAGGTCAATGGGAGAAAGAAGCGTCGAGGGCTCTCCCCCGCCAGGTGCCGATCACCCTCCAGCTCCCCCAGGCGCTGGCTCCACCCCCTGCTGGGTATCTGGACTCCCTCATCCCGGACCCCCCGACCTCCAAGTGCGAGGGTCCGGACATCAAAGGGCGCCAGACCTATAACTAGGGCAGCTCCAGAGCAGGAAGGCAGTTGTATCCTGGAGTCGAGAGACACCGAGAGAACTCATCCTTGACGGACTACTGGCGCTGCCGTAGCCCTGCCTTGTGAATTATCGTCCTGCCTGCTGGCGCTGCCGCGGCCTTCTGCATCATCCATCCTCGTCGGGACCTGCTGGCGCTGCCGCGGACCGTTGTAACGACCACCTTCATCGGGACCTGCTGGCGCTGCCGCGGACCGTGTAACGACCATCTTCACCGGGACCTGCTGGCGCTGCCGCGGACCGTATAACGACCATCTTCACCGGGACCTGCTGGCGCTGCCGCGGCCCGTCCAAGCTAGAACACCGAGCTCGAGGATTGTGAGCTATCCACCATACCATCTCAGCTACCAGACTGGTAACCAGACTGTCCCGCTACCCCCTTTCCCCAAACCAAGAGACTCGAATCGAGGGGACCCTGAGTCCAGACCTCCTTGTACCATTTCATCGTACCTTAAGAAATCACCTATAAAGAACGCTAAATCTTATCCTTGTGTGGTGTATATCTGTGGGGGGGAAGTTTTTCATCTGTACGATCGCTGGAGACGGCTCTCCCCGGAGACCTCTCCCCTTGTCCTCGGCCGACCCTCCCGGTCCGTCTAACATTGGTGGCCAGCGGCGCGATCCGAATCAACGCGTAATCGTACAGAGAGTAGCTCACCCCACGACAAAACCACGATGTCAACCAAAGAGAGCGGTTCCACCGAGAAATTCCAGATGGATAAATTGGAAGAGTATAGCCATCGCGAACTTAAACAATTCTGCATGGAACTAGGCATTGCTACCACCGGCCTGAGTACCAAAGACGATTTGAAGCACGCCCTTGAGTCGTGGGTGGAAACCGGGGTCGCCGGATCCCCCGACCAAAACGGTGTAGCACCAGAGGGAAACGCCACAGCTCCCGAGGAGCGAGGAACGGGCCTCTCGCAGGGAGAGATCCAAGAAAGAGAAAGAACCAGATTACATGAGTTGGAAATGGCACGACTCAAGATGGACGGTGAACTAAAGTTAGCCGAGCAAAAACTAAATCTAGAACATCTGCGGCTCCGAGAAGAACGGGAAGAAAAACAGAGGCAGAGAGAGCTCGAAGAAAAAAGACTAACATTCGAACACGAGCGCAAACTGGCGGAAATAGAACTTCGGAAACAGAATAAAGAACCGGGGGTGCCTGAGCGACCGCACACCCCGGGAGCAACCGAGAAGAAAGTCCACATCCCCAAGGATGTTGTCCGAGAGTATGTCCGAGAGGACGACATACAACAGTGGTTCAAAGCCTACGAGATCGCCATGACCTCCCACCGGATCGATCGGAGTGACTGGGGAGCCGGCCTATGGGGGAGGTTCGTCAACGAAGGCCGCGATGCCCTACTACAGCTCCCGGATCATCAGATGTCATCCTATGACCACATGTAGGCTGCCCTCCTCACCCGATATGGGCTCACACCCGAAATGTACCGCCAGAGGTTCCGAGACTGCACCCGGATCCCGGGTACAACTTGGGTGGAATACGTCAACTATTTCAGCCGAGCCTTCGAGGGTTGGATCAAGGGAAGCCACGTAACGACCTACGAGCAACTCTTTAATCTTATGGTGTGGGAGCACCTGTCTAACAACTGCTTCGTCGAGCTCAGGCAGCACCTCCTCGACAGTAAATTGACTGACCCACGGCAACTCGCCGCCGAAGCTGACCGGTGGGAAAGCACCCGAGTGGGCCGGAGAGGGCCACACGAGCAAAACCGAAACCACCAAGGTCAGCACCGTCCCCGAGGAGGAGGAGGAGGCCAGGGGCGAGGGAGAGACACCATCCCGGCCACTCCCGCGGCCAGCACCCCGCCCCCGGCCGGCCGGGGCAACCCCCCGATGCGCCCGGGGTTCCGAGCCAACGTCACGTGTCACCGATGCCAGCGAGTCGGCCACTACGCCAATGACCCGAGCTGCCCGCAGAACCAAACGCCAAAGCCCCGCCAGGTAGCTGCCGCCGCCCTGGGGGGAGAACAAATCTCCGAGGAACAGGAAGAATATGAGCAGGCACAACAAGAGTGGGAACCGGCCGCCATGGTTCTAGCGTGCCTAGGGGGAAAAGACATGGTCCCGCGGGCTCCCCTACCCGCCAACACCCGGAAATATGGCCAGTGGGTGAACATTAATGGGCGCCGGGCCGAAGCCCTACGTGACACAGGGGCCAGTGTGACGGCCGTCCGCTGTCACCTGGTGAAACCAGAGCAGATCCTGCCGAACATTCTCTGCCCCGTCCGCTCAGCCGACAATTCCGAAAGTCTGTGTCGGATGGCCTACGTCCCCTTCGAATGGGGGGGGGTCTCCGGCATGTTGAAGGTGACGGTCCGGGATGATGCCCCCGTGGACTGTCTCCTGGGGAATGACCTTGAGAGTTCCCCGTGGGCTGCCGTCGAAAGAAGAGAGCACCTGGGGATGCTGGGCCTCCCGGACTGGGCCTGCGTAACCACCCGGTCCATGGCCGCCCGTGCCGTCCCCCGACCAGAAGAACCAGAATGGCCAGCACCTCCTCCCCCGGTCGCTCCAGTAGAGGACAACGGCCATACCGACCCCCCAGAGCCAACGCCCGAAGGGGTCGCCCAGCCCCAGGACCTTCCCGGCCTGGCTCAGTGGCGTCAAGAAGGTGGGCCCACCCAGGAACAGTTCCGCCAGGAACAGAAGACCTGCCCCTCCCTCGTGGGACTCCGCCAGCAAGCCAGCGCCCAGAGCGCAGGGGACTCCACCGGAACCCATTGGGTCTATTGGGATAACGACCTGCTATACAGTGAACAAAGAATCGCGGAGTTAGGGGCCAGTCGAGTGCTGGTGGTGCCCCTCCGTTTCAGAGACTTCCTACTAACTTTGGCCCACGATGTTCCCCTGGCTGGACACCTGGGCCAGGACAAAACCTACAGTCGCCTGGTGACCCACTTTTTCTGGCCGAAGATGCGGAACGACGTCCTCAACCACTGCCGGTCCTGCCCCACGTGCCAGGCCTGCGGGAAGAGCGGCCGTAAGCTCAAAGCCCCTCTGCAACCCTTCCCAGTGGTCACCACCCCGTTCGAGAGGGTAGGAATAGACATTGTGGGGCCCCTGGACCCCCGCACAGCACAAGGACATCGGTTCATCCTGGTACTGGTGGACCACGCCACCCGCTACCCCGAGGCTGTGCCCCTGCGAACTGTAACAGCTCCGGTGGTCGGCCGGGCCCTAATGGGGATCTTCTCCCGGGTGGGGTTCCCCCGAGAAGTCGTCAGCGACCGAGGCACAAACTTTATCTCGAAATATATGAAGTCCCTCTGGCAACAGTGCGGGGTCACCTACCGATTCACGACCCCCTATCACCCTCAAGGGAACGGACTAGTTGAGCGATTCAACCGCACACTCAAGGGAATGATTGGGGGATTGGAAGAGCCCCTCCGTCGCCAGTGGGATGTACTACTCCCGTGCCTCCTCTTCGCCTATCAAGAAGTTCCCCAGAAGTCCCTCGGCTTTAGCCCTTTCGAACTCCTGTACGGGCACCCTGTGCGAGGGCCCCTCAGCCTAGTCAAAGAAGGTTGGGAGATGGCCCCCCTAAAGACCCCCCCAGACGTCTTCAAGTACCTCCTGGCACTACGCAATCAGACCCGGCGCTTCAGGGAAATGGCAAAAGCGAACCTCGAGGCCAGTCAGGAGGACATGAAAAAATGGTACGATCAGAATGCCTCCTCCGTCGAATTCGAACCTGGTCAACAAGTGTGGGTGATGTACCCCACCGAACCATGTGCCTTGCAAGATAAGTGGACGGGGCCCTTCAAAGTGGTCGAACGCAAGAGCCCCGTCACCTACCTCATCGACATGGAGTCCCCCCGGAACCCCCTCCGGGTCCTCCACACCAACAGACTCAAACCCCACTTTGTGCGCTCGGAACTCAGCCTCCTGATGGCTACAGACAGTGGGGCGGAAAAAGACTCCGAGCCCCTCCCTGATCTCCTGAAGACCCAGGAGAACGACGGTTCCGTGGACGGGGTCCGGCTCTCCGATGCCCTCACCCCAGAGCAACGCCAGGGCTGCCGGGACCTCCTGCTGCAGTTTGCTACCCTGTTTTCCCTCACCCCAGGGATCACCCCTTGGTGCTTGCACGACGTGGACACCGGGGACAGTCCCCCTATCCGGCACCGGGCCTACCGCGTACCAGATCGGGTGCGGGCCTGCATCCAAGAGGAAGTATCCAAGATGCTCACGCTCGGGGTCATCGAACCCTCGGACAGCCCCTGGGCCAGCCCGGTCGTGCTGGTCCCCAAAGCCGCTGCCCCCGGCACCACTCCTGAACTCCGATTCTGCGTCGACTATCGGGGCTTGAACGCTGTCACCCGGACCGACGCTCATCCTATCCCCCGAGCGGATGAATTGATCGACCGCCTGGGGGCCGCCCGCTACCTCAGCATCTTCGACCTGACAGCGGGCTACTGGCAGATCGGTCTCGCACCCCGGGCCCAGGAACGGTCCGCCTTTTCTACCCCCGATGGCCACTACCACTTCAAGGTCATGCCCTTCGGCATGAAGAATGCCCCAGCTACTTTTCAACGTCTAGTGAACCAGGTCTTGGCGGGGCTCGAAGAGTTCAGCGCCGCCTACCTGGACGATATCGCTGTGTACAGCCGCCACTGGTCCGACCACCTCCACCACCTCCAAGAGGTCCTGCAGGCCCTCCAGCGGGCCGGCCTCACGATTAAGGCCGGCAAGTGCCAAATTGGTCAAGGGTCCGTGACCTACCTCGGACACCAGGTGGGAAGCGGTCTGGTGGCCCCTCTGCAACTCAAAATTGCTGCCATCCAGTCCTGGCAACCCCCCATCACGCAGACCGAGGTCCGAGCCTTCTTGGGACTCACCGGCTACTACCGGCGGTTCGTGAGGGACTATGGCAGCATTGTGGGGCCCCTCACGGGTCTCACGTCCAAAAACCACCCGAAGAAGATTAACTGGACCCCCGACTGTCAAGCGGCCTTCGAGAAGCTGAAGGCCGCCCTGTGCACCGCCCCTGTGCTCCAGGCCCCCGATTACAGTCGGGAATTCATTGTACAGACGGACGCCTCCGACCACGGCATCAGGGCGGTTCTTTCCCAGCTGAACCCCGAGGGTCTTGACCAGCCGGTGGCCTTCATCAGCAGACGCCTCCTGGCCCGAGAACAGCGCTGGAGCACCATCGAGAGGGAGGCCTTCGCAGTGGTGTGGGCCCTCAAAAAGCTCCGGCCCTATCTCTTCGGTACCCACTTCCGGGTGCAAACCGATCATCGACCCCTGCAGTGGCTAATGCAGATGCGGGGGGAAAACCCAAAACTATTGCGCTGGTCCATCTCCCTGCAGGGAATGGACTTCACTGTAGAACATCGACCGGGCCAAGACCACGCCAACGCAGATGGCTTGTCACGCTTTTTCCGCCTCGACGAGGAGAGTCCCCAAGAGGATGGGTGACTCTCCCCGCCTTCAGCTGGGGGGGACGCATGTTGGACAGGCCACATGAAGGGCTTGCTCCCTCCCCGCACGACAGGGCCCAAACCCCGGACTCTCAGGTGTTACCCCCAAGGGCAACCCGCACCCCGTCTCCCAACGGAACTCCTGCCCCCGGACATCCATGTATCATGGGGCCGAACCACTACCAGCTCCCCCGGCCGGATCAGCCGCCATCTTGGACACTGCGCCACGAGGCCGCGCGGCCTCAGCCCGACCCTAACCCTGGGCCTGGCCGGCCCCGACATCCCGGCACCACCATCCACCCAGGAGGTGAACGGACCACTTGGCAGGTCAATGGGAGAAAGAAGCGTCGAGGGCTCTCCCCCGCCAGGTGCCGATCACCCTCCAGCTCCCCCAGGCGCTGGCTCCACCCCCTGCTGGGTGTCTGGACTCCCTCATCCCGGACCCCCCGACCTCCAAGTGCGAGGGTCCGGACATCAAAGGGCGCCAGACCTATAACTAGGGCAGCTCCAGAGCAGGAAGGCAGTTGTATCCTGGAGTCGAGAGACACCGAGAGAACTCATCCTTGACGGACTACTGGCGCTGCCGTAGCCCTGCCTTGTGAATTATCGTCCTGCCTGCTGGCGCTGCCGCGGCCTTCTGCATCCTCCATCCTCGTCGGGACCTGCTGGCGCTGCCGCGGACCGTTGTAACGACCACCTTCATCGGGACCTGCTGGCGCTGCCGCGGACCGTGTAACGACCACCTTCATCGGGACCTGCTGGCGCTGCCGCGGACCGTGTAACGACCACCTTCACCGGGACCTGCTGGCGCTGCCGCGGCCCGTCCAAGCTAGAACACCGAGCTCGAGGATACCAGGGTATCAATTCTTATACGTTTTTATCGGTAAGCAAGGCAGATTTCTGTGGCAATATTTACAGGTGGATCGAGAGATCCCAAAAGAGTCTCAAAGTCTGGTTGGGATGGGGTAGCGGGACAGTCTCAGTCTTAGCCTGGTACTGGACACCCTGCGCCTAGCTCTCAATCCTCGAGCCGGGGGGTTCCGTACGGTTCAGGGGGGATTGCTGCGGCGAGGTCGAGCCGCGACGAGGTCAGCAGGGCTCCGATGGTTTCTCTCTGCGAGGTCGAGCCGCGACGAGGTCAGCAGGGCTCCGATGGTTTCCTTCTCCGAGGTCGAGCCGCGACGAGGTCAGCAGGGCTCCGATGGTTCGGGAGTGTCTTCTTCTCAGCAAGAGGGGGGGAGCCGCGACGTAGTCAGCAGGGCTCAGAGGTCCAAGTTCCAAGAAAGGAGTCTTTCTTCGTAGGGTCAGCCGCGATCCGATCAGCAGGGCTCTTGACTCCAGGATACAACTGCCGTCCTGGCGGGAGGCTGCCCCAGATATAGGTCTGGACCCCATTGATGTCCGGACCCTTGAGCCTGGGGGGCGGAGGAGCCAAGATGGGAGAGGCCAGACACCCAGCGGGAGAGGCGCCCGCGCCCAGGAGGGCCGGAGGGCGATGGAACCCAGGCGTTGAGTGATGGTTGGGGGTCCCATCGAAACTCCCCTCCTCCGGGATCGGTGGAGTGGCCACTTGGTACCCTCTGGCCGGGTCTTGGCGCCTCGATGTCGGGGCTTCGCTGGGGCTGATGTCGGGGCGAGCCAGGTCGCGTAGGCTAGTGCGGGCGGCAAAGTACAATCCGGCGGGACCCCGAAGGGTGGGGGCTGCCCCCGTCGGGCGGGTAGGAGGGTTCGGGACCACGCCACGAGGCCGGGCCCAACATGTGCTATTACTGATGATTGCTCACTTGTAAACTAAGTACTTCGAACTCCAGCCTCATAAAGAGACTAGAGGGGTGTGTGTTAACCTAAATTCATATATTTTGAATATATACCTGGTGTGGTTGTCCTTTCATTTGGTCATTCAGGAGATTATAGACTGGTAAAACAAGCTGCTTTACATTCCTTCAAGACTTAGCCTGAAGGCTGCTCTCCATAGCTACCACGAGGATAGCTTTCAATAAAGGTTGTCTTTAACCTATCACCATAAGGGGTTGTTTGGACTGATACAAAGTGCCCACTAGAACTAGTGGACAGCATGTATCAGGCCACCTTCTCACAGGGCTCATTTCGCAGGATGTGTGGGTGTGCACATTCGTTACAATGAGGTGGGTGTGCACATTTGTTAGGATGAGGTGTGTGAGAAGTTGGCCTGGCATATACTGTCCAGTAGTTCTAGTGGGCATCCTGTATCAGTCCAAACAACCCCTTATGGTGAATTGGTTAAAGACAACCTTTATTGAAAGCTATCCTAGTGGTAGCTATGGAGAGCAGCCTTCAGGCTAAATCCCGAAGGAGTGTAAAGCAGCTTGGTTTACCAGATTATAACCTCTTGAATTACTAAATGAAAGGAGAACCAAACAAGATATATATTTAAAATATATGTATTTATTTCTAAACACTCACTACTAATCCCTTTATGAGATTAGAGTCCAAGATACACAATAATAGAGTTCTAAAACTACAGTAAATAGCACAATATACAATGGGCCCCAGGGGCGGATCAAACTATATACTAAGAAAGGGGTATAAGAACCACGACTTGACTAGACACAGTGCCTAGAGCCTGTAGAATCGCTGGGACCCCAATGAACCACCCAGAGGAGTGACACAGGAGACCCACGGGGGACGCGTGCAGTGTGAGAACACAGCCACGAGCTCCGTACAATTCTATGGGAAAGTCGCGGTTGGAATTTTAGAGGTTAAGGACACTTAGGAGAGGACTTTGAGCAAACTCCTTTAGACTTTGTGGGTTCTAGGGCCAGCACCCACAGGAGCACCGGAGTACTCGAGTCACCTCAAGCCGGTGCATAGGTGTCAAATGATATTGGGAATCGTCGTTGATTTCAATGGCGATCTGCTGCAAAGTGCTGCTACCGGGAAGGAGAGAAGTGTCCGGTGTGATCCAAGCCTGGATCGAAGGTCAGAAGAACCTGAAAGCAGAGGGGACAGAGTCTGGGTCACTTGCCAGTGACCACGGGCACAATAGACGAATGCCCACCGATGTCAGGTGTTTCAGGTGCGAAGAGGTGAAGCTTGACTCTGCAGCCACGAGGGCCAGGAGGCGTTGATGACAACCAGGAGCTGGATTCGAGCTGTCCCACAAAGGATGTCGAGTGCTGCGGTGTCGGTGCTCGGATTGCACCTAACAAGCCTTGGCAACAGCAACCCACGCAGGAAGAGAAAAGATGCTTCGGTGTGGACCAGCAAGGTCCTGGGGACTCCCCAAGTGATGGAGAGTCAGGGCATGTCTGGAGAAACCAGGTCACCCCAATTTAAGTTAGAGTTGCTTTTACAGGGACCCACCAGTCGACGGACCAAGGATCGCGAAGGGACCTCGAGAGGGATCACACAATACCAGCCCACGGGACACTCGGTGGGTGTAGGCCAGTAATCTTCAGTGGAGACACTGCTCAGGGTGTGGACTACAAGTAGCCCAAATGCGCTGCCTTATGGATCGACGAGAAGCATATGCACTTGCAAATGTGCACGGTGTCCAGGGGTTCCGGTTCCAAGGTCCCCACAAGGACTTTGGGTCTCAGCTGTGCTGGTAGCTCGGGTCGGCCTCTGGGAAGTCTGGGAATCCACCTCCTGTGTTGCAAATCCTTCAGGGTTCGGTGGGAGCTTCGGAGATGCAAACCGGTCAGATGCGTCTTAGGTGCCTGCCTTGCAGGGGAGTAACTCCTTTACTCCAAGGGAGATTCTTCAGTCATCTAGTGCCTTGTAGATCGTCGAAGTTCCAGGATTCTGTATCAGAATTTCGTCCAGGTGTAATCTAAAGTCCTGTAGCCAGGGGTTCCTATCTTATACCCAAGGAAGGGGTGGAACAAACCCTAGGGACCCACCTATGGGAGGGTCAGGAAAGCGGGGCGGCTACACCCATTTCCTTTGTCCAGTTTCACGCCAGAGCAGGGGCTGGTAGCCTCTGCAACCGGTTTGAGCTGGACTACGCACAGGGACACCAAATGTGCCCCCAGTGCTGACATCAAAGCACTCTCAGAGTGCACCCACCCAGCCCCAATACACTAAAACCTGTCTGGGAGGTGGTCACACCTCCCTGTGACAGGAAACCTATTGTCCAGGCCTCCCCTGATGGAGTTTCATCCAGCAGCATGAGGGCAGACTCGTGTCTGTGGCTGGGTATGATTCCAAGGTGTTTGACACCAAACACAACATGTTTCCATGCAGCCATTCCAAAGTTATAATTTACAGCAAGGTTATAATGCACTTAAGAGTATATGGTTTGTCTGCATCACAAACAATCCCGGAATTAAGGTTCCGAAAGCTGCAGAGGGACTCTGCTCATGCATGGGTACCCTCTCACATGAAGCCGAGCACCCTGCCTTCAGGATTGTTAAGGCCTGCCATAGGGGTGACTGATAGGTTTACATGTGCAGTGATAGGTGAGATATAGTGAACCTATATCTCTGTAAGGGGTGCATGCACCACCTTACTCAGGCTGCAGTAGCAGACCTGTGGTGTCATTTTGGAAGGATTCCCAGGGGTGGCATAATACATGCTGCAGCCCCTGGTAGGCCTCTGGGGTACCTATGCCCTGGGTACATAGTATACCATATACTAGGAGGGTACCCCAGAATCCAATCTGGAGTGTAACTAAAGTGCTGGTAATCAATTTAGAGAGGAATGAGCTAGGCTGGGGTCCTGGATAGCAGGGCCCCAGCCAGACTAATGTCGAAAAACAGTGAAACATCAGCAAAAAGTGGGGGTAACTATAAGAAGCAGATCCTACTCTCCTACAAGGTGGGTGTGCACTTTCATTAGGATGGGTGGGTTTGCACTTTTGTTAGGATGGGTGGGTGTGTATATGTTATGATGAGGTGGTGTGCACATTTCTCAGGATTTTTGGGTGTGCACATTTCTCAGGATGAGGTGGGTGTGCACTTTTGTTAGGATATGTGGGTATGCACTTTCGTTAGGATGGGTGGGTGTGCATATGTTATGATGGGGTGGTGTACACATTTCTCAGGATTGTTGGGTGCGCACGTTCGTCAGGATGGGTGGGTGTGCACGTTTCTCAGGATGAGGTGGGTGTGCACATTTCTCAGGATGAGGTGGGTGTGCACATTCGTTAGGATGGGTGGGTGTGCACATTCGTTAGGATGGGTGGGTGTGCACATTTCTCAGGATGAGGTGGGTGTGCACAATCGTTAGGATGAGTGTGTGTGTACATGTTAAGATGAGGTGGTGTGCACATTTCTCGGGATTGTTGGGTGTGCACATTTCTCAGGATGAGGTAGGTGTGCACATTTGTCAGGATGGGTGGGTGTGCACATTTCTCAGGATGAGGTAGGTGTGCACATTAGTTAGGATGAGGTGGGTGTGCACATTCGTTAGGATGGGTGGGTGTGCACATTTCTCAGGATGAGGTGGGTGTGCACATTAGTTAGGATGAGGTGGGTGTGCACATTCGTTAGGATGGGTGGGTGTGCACATTTCTCAGTATGAGGTGGGTGTGCACATTTGTTAGGATGGGTGGGTGTGTACATGTTAAGATGAGGTGGTGTGCACATTTCTCGGGATTGTTGGGTGTGCACATTTCTCAGGATGAGGTAGGTGTGCACATTTGTCAGGATGGGTGGGTGTGCACATGTTAAGATGAGGTGGTGTGCACATTTCTCAGGATGAGGTAGGTGTGCACATTTGTCAGGATGGGTGGGTGTGCACATGTTAAGATGAGGTGGTGTGCACATTTCTCAGGATTGTTGGGTGTGCACATTTCTCAGGATGAGGTGAGTGCACATTAGTTTAGCATGGATTAAGCGAGCACAAAAACATATTTGAGAATTGTAATCACATATCTTTCAGATATGTTTGTGATTGCTGAACATCTTTGAGCGTTATCTGCAATGACTGAACATTTCTGAAGTTTAGTTAACCCACTGTTAGGAAAGAATAGGCTTGTGTTGTCTTACAGCCACCTACACAATTTGTGTAAATGTTGTTCTGGGTAAAGCAAGGCCATTATTAAACACCGGGAGTCCCATCCCAGACTTATGTGTGAGTCCGGGTGGACTCAACCACCTACTATGGGAGCAAGGGGGGGAGGTTGATTAATACAGCTGTGAGCCAGAGAAGCAGAGTTTACAACAGTGTAGGGCTGTGCCGCTCTAAAGGATTGGTGCTGGGGTGCCCTGGTTGGATTAAAGAGTGCCTATGGCTTCGTCATGGATGTGCGTTATCATTCAGCTGTTTTAGTTTGACAACATGTTTCGGCACAGTTGTTTGTCTGTGTGGGTTAGCGGCCTTCGCCAGGACGTTATAGTCTCGGACTATGTAAATCCTTGGTGGATGTTGGACACTACAACATATAACAACATGCATGTGACATTCTCACACCATTCAGCAATACATGAGGATTACTTACATTCAGTTTGTTGTGTTTTTTTATCAGCTCTCCTAGAGTTAGTCTATTTGCTCTTAACTCAGGGAATGAGGGGGCATCGTCCTGTAGGCACACGTTTTTCAAAGGCCCCTGTTTCCTTCCCTGATCATTTCTCGGGTGTCCCGGGTGCTGCAGACTCTCTTCCGGAATTGTCAGTGTTTGTGAAACATCTTTGCCACTTGTCTATGATTGTTAAACATGTTTGATCGATTTGTTTGTGATTGTTGATTGTGTATGAAATTTGTGGCGTCTACATGAGAACCTCGCGTATGCAGTGTGGCTCCACCTTCTAACAGACAGCTAAGGACTAGGGCAAGGGGCAGTCTACAGATGTACATGTAGTGTGCCGCCTACAGATGTACATTTAATGTGCTGTCTAGTGTGCACACAGTGTCCCGTCTACGGGTGTACATGTAGTGTACATACAGTGTGCGCCTTACGTTTGTACATACAGGGTGCTGCCTACGTGTGCACATACAGTGTGCTGTTTAGTGTACATGTAGTGTGCAGTGTAAAGATGTACACGTGGTGTGCTGTCCAGTGTACATACAATATGCTGTCTACGAGTGTACTTGTAGACTGTACTCTACTCGTGTGCATGTGTGTTGTTTACCAATGTACATATGTGCAGTGTATGTGTTCATAGTGTGCAGTTTGAGTGTTCGAGTGGTGTACTGTAGTTTGTAGCCTACAAGTGTGCATGTGTGTAATGTACGAGTGTGCATGTGTGTAGTCTACGGGTGTACATGTGTTTAGTCTACAAGTGTATATATGTGCAGTCTATGTGTACATAGAGTGCAGTTTGAGTGTACCTACAGTGTAAGTCTCCCAGTGTACCTGTAGTTTGTAATTAACGAGTATGCATGTAGCGTGCTGTCTATGGGCATACATATGTGCAGTCTACGTGTGGATACAGTGTGCAGTTCTACGGGCGTACATATGTCTTCTGAAGAACAAGGCAGGCCTCAAGCAGGGAACAAGGCAGGCCTCGAGCAGCAGCACAGTCCTCTGAGAAACAATGCATGCCTCAAACAGCAGGGCAGTCCTATGGGGAACAAGGCAGGCCTCAAGCAGCAGGGCAGTCCTATGGGGAACAAGGCAGGCCACAAGCAGCAGGACAGTCTTTTGGGGAACAAGGCATTCCTTCTGTCTGCAGGTCCAGGAGTGTACTGAAGAATTTGTCTGAGGGTCCAATATTTATTCATGGTGCTTGAAGTGGGGGAAAGGTCTAGGCTATCCTCACATCATGGTTCTAGAAAGGTCCTACGTTCCATTGCCAAGGCTCCAAGTAGGCTAGGGTGAGAGAAAACTGGCGTCAAGTGCCTTTGTGAGTGTGCTGGAGGCGACTCTTTGAAATGTAAGTTGGGAAGGGAAGAGCTCCGCCCCACTATCCTTGCAGGATGGCCCATCCTGGCAAAATATTGTCCCCCTTTGTCTCTCGGTCTGGCAGGAAAACAGAAATCCCAATAGCTAAGCTATTCAGAGTCATGTGACCTAGGACACTGGCAGCGGGCACCAAATGGTTTGGGCAAGAAAATGCCAAAATTCTAAAAGTGGCATGTTCACAATTGTGGCTTAAAATCCAACTTTACCATTAAAGAAGGCTTTACATTACAATTAATTTGAAACCAAACATGTAATTTCTACCTGCTCTCAGGCAAAAGTTACTAATTATTAAATGTAATAAGGTAACTCAATATTATGCTATGGGAGCGATAGGCCTTACCGTAGTGTCAAACCACTTTAGGAGTTTTTCACAATCAGGACATATACCACGTCCTACTTTTTGCATGCAATGCACCCTGTCCTGTGGGTCAGTTAGGGCCTAACTTATGTGTGACATATATGTAGTAAACAGGAAGGTTAAGACCTGGAAAAAGGTTCATTTGCCCAGGTCGAATTGGCAGTTTTAAAACAGCACTGCAGGCTGCAATGGCAGGCCTGAGACATGCTTTAAAGTGCTACTTAAGTGGGTGGCACAATGAGTGCTGCAGGCCCTCTATTAGCATTTAATTTACCGGCCCTGTTTAAATGTAGTACCATGTACTAGGGCAAAAAGAGCAATTGGTGGACAGAATGCAGAACAATGTCTTACTTTCACCCCAGTACCATATACTAAGGACCCATACGTAAATAAAATATGCCAACCAGCTGGGAGCCAATTATACCATGTTTTAGGGAGAGAGCTCAAGCACTTTAGCACTGGTTAGCAGTGGTGAAGTGCACAGAGTTCTTATGCCAACAAAACGAAATTCAGAAACCAGGAAAAGTGCATGCAAAAGGTTTGGGGGTGACCCTTCAGAGAGGGCCAAGTTAAACAAGTGTGCACTGCACGTCCGAGGTTGTGTTTTCAGTGCCAGTTTGCTTTGTGCAGCAGTGAAGTAGGCTATGATTTAAAGAATATTTTGGGTTGTTTACAGTAAGGAATGCCATCTCTAACAGTGCTAATGTTGATTTGTGATACCTTCGGTGCCAGTTTACTGTTTCTGCAGTTTTTATCCAGGGTGCAAGTGGGATTCTGGTCGGTAAGTAGTCATTCAGGATTCTGGGCACAGTTGTGCATGCATGTTTGGGAGATTACTTCTAGGGAGGTTGCCCATCGCATGCCTAATGCTCAGCGCAGCAGTGGGTTTCTTGGTGAAGGGGGTCTCTGAGTGGGCTCCTACCTGGTTTAGATGCACCATACGCGTCCTTCTGTGTTTGGTTTTTAGTGCACTTGTAGACTCCGAGTTTCGTGTCTGCTTGTATGTCATGACTTTGCACCGTGCTATAACATCAGACTCTGGTTTCCTTCTGCTGTCTTTTTGTTGGTGTGGTGGCAGTCTACTGGTTATTTGAGTTTTTTGTACAGTTTTATCCAGATTGTAATGCAGCATAGTTTTCATTTTGGCTATTTGTTTGCTGTGTTTTAAATGAGTGTTGTTTCCTGCGGTAGACTGCATATGTCTGCAGGTTTCTTGCTACCTGTGGAACAGCAATGGGTGAGACTTTAGTACCTGTGTATGTTCCAAATCTGACAGGCCAGTTGCCACCTACAGCTGATCAGGAAAGAGGTCATAGCGCCTGCTAGGATGTGCAATGATCTGTATTTAACTGTATCCTTAGAGTTGTGGGATTAAACTACCTGCAGATAAAGCCGGACTGTGTCCCATGACTGTGTCCCTAGACTGAGCACTGTTGGGAGCAGCACTGAACTCTACTGCAGCGCCTTTCAAGAAAGAGTTTGAAATTATATAGTATACATTTCCACAAACCCCTTCTCCAGGTGTGTCTTTGTGAATGACAGCCGTGGCATTCTTATGCTAAATCATTTTGGGAAAGTAGGAACAATGACCAGCTGTTGTTGCAAGTGGAGCTGCAAGGTTTGTGATTGGGTGAGCGGCTAAGTGTGATTGGATGAGCTGCTAGGTTTGTGGTTGGGTGAGCTGCTAGGTTTGTGATTGGGTGAGGGGCTAGGTTTGTGATTGGGTGAGCGTCTAGGTTTGTGAAACGGCAAGCGGCTAGGTTTGTGATTGGGTAAGCGGCTAGGTTTGTGCTTGGGTGAGCGGCCAGGTTTGTGATTGGGTAAGTGGCTAGGTTTGTGCTTGGGTGAGCGGCTAGGCTTGTGATTGGGCAAGCGGCTAGGTTTGTGATTGGGTAAGCAGCTAGGTTTGTGATTGGGTGAGCGTCTAGGTTTGTGATTGGGCAAGCGGCTAGGTTTGTGATTGGGCGAGCGGCTAGGTTTGTGCTTGGGTGAGCGGCTAGGTTTGTGATTGGGTGAGCAACTAAGTTTGTGATTGGGTTAGCTGCTAGGTTTGTGATTGGGTGAGCGGCCAGGTTTGTGATTGGGCGAGTGGCTACGTTTTTGATTGGGTCAGCTGCCAGTGTCATGATTCAGGAACTGAGTTTCACTTCTGCATCACATTAGTTTGTTGCCTTCATTAGTTTGGTGAGGGAAGAATTCAAGTTATGCTCAGCAGCCCTTTTTGAAAGTAGGCATTTTGTATAAATGTATTATCCACATGTGACTGTTGTATTACAAAGACTTATTGTATTAAAAGTAACAAGAGCTGGGCTAATGTAAACCACCGAGAGCCTGGCCGAGCGAAGACATTCAAAGCACTCTGTGTAGGTAGAAAGGCGGTTTGTTCGGTGGGGCAAATCCTCCCGCCCAATGTGAAAGTAGTTCCAAGTCCGGAAACACTGTTCCTGCAACAACCCCGTCTACGCAGGCGGAAGGTTACTTCGGAGCACGTCTGACAAGGGCTGGCAGGACCAGCACAACACTTGGATCACGCTAGCTGACAGACCAGTTTAGTAAAATCTAACAGTATTTTATAATTGAAATTAATTGGATTAGTCACTGTAAACTTATAGCGCTTTAAAGTGACAGCTCCATTCCATGTGGCGCTTTCATTCTGCACAGACAGCCAATGAGGGTCTTGGGCAGCACTCAAACATGGTCACTGGAGGGCATTTTCTCACTCCACTCACACAACAGGACTCCCAGCTCCTGGTGACTCCTTGCCTTCAGTCAAATGGGAGGGGCTGGGTAAGAGTCAGTCGGTTTGTGCGGGCGGGCACAGTTCACCCTTCAGAGTTGCAGTTGGGGGGGGCTTGTGTGTCCACGGCAGTCTCTGTCTTCTCGGTGTGTCCGAGTCTGCTAAGGCCAGCAGAGACCCCCAAATTGCCAGGAGAATAAATTTGGTTTGTCACTCACCTTCCAGTTCCAACAAATAACTTTCACCAACTATAGAGGCAGGCAGATTACAACTGGTCAACAGGTGTGCTTCACCAGAACAGTCTTTCGGCGTTTTTTAGGTCTCGCCTAGGCAGCGATTGCGCTGTCTCTTCGAGATATCCTGTATTCAGAATATGGGCATTAAGCTCCGCCCACCTTTACTATTGGCTCGTCTTACTGGCCTTTGTAAATGATGGCTTTTGATTTGTCAAATGGCTTATTAATCCCTCCTTAGAACCTCCCTCTCTCCTGTTGTTGCCTCCCATAAGGACAGTCCCTCTTACATGTGTCCTTACTCTCTAGCTTTCATTAGCCGTTAGGGAGAACTATTTACTTAATGAATGTCTTGCAGAAGCAGGCACGACATGCTGTGCGAGCGAATAGGAATGGCCGCCGCTTCTTGTATATCATGAAACATATTAATAATAAGCACTCGACAGTCAGTTTACAGTCTGCGCACCAAAGCCCTCTTCCTATTTATGAAGTGCTAAGGGAGAACAAGATAAAATTACCAGACGGCCTTTCCATAGTGTGGTATCTTGGTGGTTTATTGCACATAAGAGTTATGTTACGCAGAATAAAGTCATTGCCCCGCTGCAGGCACTAATGCTTAGTTTTGCTCGTGCCTCAATTTTTTTCTTTGTTCTTTTATTGTTTTATCGATTTCTGCAGCATGATGAAATCTTATAGTCGCTCCAGTTAAAAGTGTCATTTTTAATACTTTGAATGAGACAATTACAAGTTACACCCCCTCCACTGCTGTCATTGAGGGTGTGTCCAGGCGACCTCGCTGTCCCCTCGCAGCTCACAGGTAGAGGGATATTTCCTCAGCTGCTGGCTCTCGTTAAGAATTGGACATACATATGTCACAATACAGCGCTGCACTCAGAAGCACTCGTTAAAAGTGATTGTTTTTAAACATGAGCTTAGAGTCCGTCATTCCTGCCCCGTCCGCACACTGGCGACAGCGCTATTAGTGAACCAACAGGCAGGACAGCTGTTGCGCGGACCCTGTACGTGGCCCAGATTATTATAGAGCAACATTAGTCTATTAAACGAAACCCTACGGGGCGCGTGCATCAAGGTCATCATTTGCGATTACCAAATAGCGAATTTTAAGGAATTGCTAATTGGTAATCGCAAATGCCTCTGCATGAAGGATTCTCAATTACTCTTGCGAATCATTAACATCCCCTAGTAGCGATTGGCAAATTGCGAATCGCTATCAGGGATTCATTCCTATGGGCCTACAGGAATGAATGGGAATGCATTTGCAATTTGCGATTACCAAATTGGTAATCACAATTTGCGAATGCAAATTCAAGGGTGACTGGGGGCCTAAGGCCCCCCTGAGGTGACCCCCCAAAAAAGGTAAGTATGCACATGTGTAGCACACACATGCCCTAAGGGCATGTGTGTGCTGCATGGCGCATTGAAAAAATGCTTTTTTGTGCATTTTGCAATGCATGCACAAATTACCATCAACTTGAAGTTGATGGTAATTAGCGATTCCTAAATGCACAGTCGCATTTAGGAAATGCTACATGCATCTCAAATAGGGAATCGTAAATTGCGATTCCCTAAATGCATTTGCAATTTATGTAATTGCAAAATATTGCGATTACCTATTTTGCTAATGCAAAAAGGTACATGCATTGGAAAAAGCATTTTTCCAGTCGCAAACAGGTCGATTCTGCAAATCTGCCGGTTTGCGACCGGTAAAATGCTTGATGCATGTGCCCCAATAGGTTTTGTATAGTTGGTTTTCTGATTCATGTATTTGAATGTACTTTTATGCTCAAATATGAAGAAAATTAAGTTTTGGTGAAATAAAATATTTGCCCAAGCTCACACAATTTAAGTGGAGACGCTGCAATTTATCGGGGTTTTATGTTTTCACTTTGTACAAATCCGCCGCTCAGTGGCTATTCGTCTCTCCTTCTTATGTTAATGCTTTGTTTTGACCTCCCTGGTTTTCGGCGATTTTTTTTTTTTATAGTGTGAACTCTACCTGCAGATATTGAAGCGCTTCACATGAACACCAGTTACATTATTCGAGGTCACATTCATTTCTTTAGGCACTTGAGATTTGCCCAGAATCACAGGATGTTGAGGCAGCGCCGAGACTCAAACCTAGCTTGTTCAGTTTCAAAGTTGGAAGCTCTCCCTGTAACGCCGCATGCTGAGTAGATGGAGGGTGGCGCGCAGAAGGCACATAATAGCTCGGCTCATTATGGGCTCGAACTTCCAACAGGACCTCAAGCCGAGCCAGAGCCGGGCTTCAGGCTCCAGCCCGGAGGAAGCTTACAGTGCCTGTCTTCCTAGTGGCTCAGGTGGGGTAACAGGAACCTCCTTAATCTTAAACTGCTATTACAATCTGCCTGGAATCCTGGTGCTGGTGCGCAAGCCCGGCCTGCTGGAAATGATAAGAGTTTAGCTGCTGAGTGTAGGCATCAGCAGATACTCTAAAGTAACTCTCTAGCTGCGCTTTATGCCTGTTTGGAAGAAGATATGATGTCAATCTTGGGATTACAGAATTGACAAAAATTGAACCCACATTGGCCGACCCAATCAAACCCTCTGCCCATCCAGCTGAAAATTCCTGGAACCGGGCCTGGCTTACAAGACGCAAGGCTGGCAAGGAAAGAGATGCGGTGGCTGCCGGCTCGCCTCCCTCCGTGGGTCTCTGGAAGATGTGCCCCGAGAAGCACGCGTGAATGTGTCCAAAGGGTCACATGCAATACCCCCCCCCCCGCTTCTGTGTCCAAAGGGTAAGATAGACTGCCCCCTGCCCCGCCCTCGGGCCTCGATGCCCCCTGCCCCGCCCTCGGGCCTCGATGCCCCCTGCCCCGCCCTCGGGCCTCGATGCCCCCTGCCCCGCCCTCGGGCCTCGATGCCCCCTGCCCCGCCCTCGGGCCTCGATGCCCCTGCCCCGCCCTCGGGCCTCGATGCCCCCTGCCCCGCCCTCGGGCCTCGATGCCCCCTGCCCCGCACTCGGGCCTCGATGCCCCCTGCCCCGCACTCGGGCCTCGATGCCCCTGCCCCGCCCTCGGGCCTCGATGCCCCCTGCCCCGCCCTCGGGCCTCGATGCCCCCTGCCCCGCACTCGGGCCTCGATGCCCCCTGCCCCGCACTCGGGCCTCGATGCCCCCTGCCCCGCCCTCGGGCCTCGATGCCCCCTGCCCCGCCCTCGGGCCTCGATGCCCCCTGCCCCGCCCTCGTGCCTCGATGCCCTCTGATCCTCAGCTGGAGTCTGTCACTGGTGATAGTGACCCCCTCCCCCCCCCATCACTGGGGGCCCGGGGTCACTTCGGACAGGTGATCCGTCGCCAGCAACCAGCCTTGGGCCAAAGTTCACGCTGACTGCCTCCGTGACTTCCGTGTTTGTTTTCCTTAGATCCGTATCAGGTCAAAGTTCGCTTCTATGACAGATAAGGCGATCAGCTGGGCGCCCCCTTGAGTGACGTGCCCGGAAGCGCGCGCTCCTCAGCTTTTTCAAGCTTTCTTTTTACAAGTTTTACCTTCCATTGCAGCCTTCACACGTGACAGTGTGTCTGAGAGTCACCAGTGAAACCAGCATTAACACAGCCATCCTCGCAGAGCAGTCCGAGCTTGTCACATTAAAGACATCTTGTGACAAGCGCTTCCGGTGGGATGGCCAGTGTGCAAGGCGCGCGTCAAATAGTGAGATCACAGTGTTACTTGGGTAACATGGCTTGCTCCACAGTGACTCAGTGTTACTTGGGTAACATGGCCTGCTCCGCAGTACCTCAGTGTTACTTGGGTAACATGGCCAGCTCCACAGTGATTCAGTGTTACTTGAGTAATATGGCCTGCTCCGCAGTACCTCAGTGTTACTTGGGTAACATGGCCTGCTCCGCAGTCACTCAGTGTTACTTGGGTAGCATGGCCAGCTCCACAGTGACTCAGTGTTACTTGGGCAACATGGCCTGCTCTGCAGTACCTCAGTGTTACTTGGGTAACATGGCCTGCTCCGCAGTACCTCAGGGTTACTTGGGTAACATGGCCTGCTCCGCAGTGACTCAGTGTTACTTGGGTAACATGGCCTGCTCCACAGTGACTCAGTGTTACTTGGGTAACATGGCCTGCTCCGCAGTACCTCAGGGTTACTTGGGTAACATGGCCTGCTCCGCAGTACCTCAGTGTTAATTGGGTAACATGGCCTGCTCCGCAGTACCTCAGTGTTACTTGGGTAACATGGCCTGCTCCGCAGTCACTCAGTGTTACTTGGGTAGCATGGCCAGCTCCACAGTGACTCAGTGTTACTTGGGCAACATGGCCTGCTCTGCAGTACCTCAGTGTTACTTGGGTAACATGGCCAGCTCCACAGTGATTCAGTGTTACTTGAGTAATATGGCCTGCTCCACAGTGATTCAGTGTTACTTGAGTAATATGGCCTGCTCCGCAGTACCTCAGTGTTACTTGGGTAACATGGCCTGCTCCGCAGTCACTCAGTGTTACTTGGGTAGCATGGCCTGCGCAGCAGTACCTCAGTGTTACTTGGGTAAGATGGCCTGCTCCGCAGTACCTCAGTGTTACTTGGGTAACATGGCCTGCTCCGCAGTGACTCAGTGTTACTTGGGTAGCATGGCCTGCTCCGCAGTGACTCAGTGTTACTTGGGTAACATGGCCTGCTCCACAGTGACTCAGTGTTACTTGGGTAACATGGCCTGCTCCGCAGTACCTCAGGGTTACTTGGGTAACATGGCCTGCTCCGCAGTACCTCAGTGTTAATTGGGTAACATGGCCTGCTCCGCAGTACCTCAGTGTTACTTGGGTAACATGGCCTGCTCCGCAGTCACTCAGTGTTACTTGGGTAGCATGGCCAGCTCCACAGTGACTCAGTGTTACTTGGGCAACATGGCCTGCTCTGCAGTACCTCAGTGTTACTTGGGTAACATGGCCAGCTCCACAGTGATTCAGTGTTACTTGAGTAATATGGCCTGCTCCACAGTGATTCAGTGTTACTTGAGTAATATGGCCTGCTCCGCAGTACCTCAGTGTTACTTGGGTAACATGGCCTGCTCCGCAGTCACTCAGTGTTACTTGGGTAGCATGGCCTGCTCCGCAGTACCTCAGTGTTAATTGGGTAACATGGCCTGCTCCACAGTGACTCAGTGTTACTTGGATAAAATGACCAGCTCCGCAGTGACTCAGTGTTCGTTGGGTAAAATGGCCTGCTCCGCAGTACCTCAGGGTTACTTGGGTAACATGGCCTGCTCCGCAGTGACTCAGTGTTACTTGGGTAACATGGCCTGCTCCACAGTGACTCAGTGTTACTTGGGTAACATGGCCTGCTCCGCAGTACCTCAGGGTTACTTGGGTAACATGGCCTGCTCCGCAGTACCTCAGTGTTAATTGGGTAACATGGCCTGCTCCGCAGTACCTCAGTGTTACTTGGGTAACATGGCCTGCTCCGCAGTCACTCAGTGTTACTTGGGTAGCATGGCCAGCTCCACAGTGACTCAGTGTTACTTGGGCAACATGGCCTGCTCTGCAGTACCTCAGTGTTACTTGGGTAACATGGCCAGCTCCACAGTGATTCAGTGTTACTTGAGTAATATGGCCTGCTCCACAGTGATTCAGTGTTACTTGAGTAATATGGCCTGCTCCGCAGTACCTCAGTGTTACTTGGGTAACATGGCCTGCTCCGCAGTCACTCAGTGTTACTTGGGTAGCATGGCCTGCGCAGCAGTACCTCAGTGTTACTTGGGTAAGATGGCCTGCTCCGCAGTACCTCAGTGTTACTTGGGTAACATGGCCTGCTCCGCAGTGACTCAGTGTTACTTGGGTAGCATGGCCTGCTCCGCAGTGACTCAGTGTTACTTGGGTAACATGGCCTGCTCCACAGTGACTCAGTGTTACTTGGGTAACATGGCCTGCTCCGCAGTACCTCAGGGTTACTTGGGTAACATGGCCTGCTCCGCAGTACCTCAGTGTTAATTGGGTAACATGGCCTGCTCCGCAGTACCTCAGTGTTACTTGGGTAACATGGCCTGCTCCGCAGTCACTCAGTGTTACTTGGGTAGCATGGCCAGCTCCACAGTGACTCAGTGTTACTTGGGCAACATGGCCTGCTCTGCAGTACCTCAGTGTTACTTGGGTAACATGGCCAGCTCCACAGTGATTCAGTGTTACTTGAGTAATATGGCCTGCTCCACAGTGATTCAGTGTTACTTGAGTAATATGGCCTGCTCCGCAGTACCTCAGTGTTACTTGGGTAACATGGCCTGCTCCGCAGTCACTCAGTGTTACTTGGGTAGCATGGCCTGCGCAGCAGTACCTCAGTGTTACTTGGGTAAGATGGCCTGCTCCGCAGTACCTCAGTGTTACTTGGGTAACATGGCCTGCTCCGCAGTGACTCAGTGTTACTTGGGTAGCATGGCCTGCTCCGCAGTGACTCAGTGTTACTTGGGTAACATGGCCTGCTCCACAGTGACTCAGTGTTACTTGGGTAACATGGCCTGCTCCGCAGTACCTCAGGGTTACTTGGGTAACATGGCCTGCTCCGCAGTACCTCAGTGTTAATTGGGTAACATGGCCTGCTCCGCAGTACCTCAGTGTTACTTGGGTAACATGGCCTGCTCCGCAGTCACTCAGTGTTACTTGGGTAGTATGGCCAGCTCCACAGTGACTCAGTGTTACTTGGGCAACATGGCCTGCTCTGCAGTACCTCAGTGTTACTTGGGTAACATGGCCAGCTCCACAGTGATTCAGTGTTACTTGAGTAATATGGCCTGCTCCACAGTGATTCAGTGTTACTTGAGTAATATGGCCTGCTCCGCAGTACCTCAGTGTTACTTGGGTAACATGGCCTGCTCCGCAGTACCTCAGTGTTAATTGGGTAACATGGCCTGCTCCACAGTGACTCAGTGTTACTTGGATAAAATGACCAGCTCCGCAGTGACTCAGTGTTCGTTGGGTAAAATGGCCTGCTCCGCAGTACCTCAGGGTTACTTGGGTAACATGGCCTGCTCCGCAGTGACTCAGTGTTACTTGGGTAACATGGCCTGCTCCACAGTGACTCAGTGTTACTTGGGTAACATGGCCTGCTCCGCAGTACCTCAGGGTTACTTGGGTAACATGGCCTGCTCCGCAGTACCTCAGTGTTACTTGGGTAGCATGGCCTGCTCCGCAGTACCTCAGTGTTACTTGGGTAGCATGGCCTGCTCTGCAGTACCTCAGTGTTACTTGGGTAGCATGGCCAGCTCCACAGTGACTCAGTGTTACTTGGGCAACATGGCCTGCTCTGCAGTACCTCAGTGTTACTTGGGTAACATGGCCCGCTCCGCAGTACCTCAGGGTTACTTGGGTAACATGGCCTGCTCCGCAGTACCTCAGTGTTACTTGGGTAGCATGGCCTGCTCCGCAGTACCTCAGTGTTACTTGGGTAGCATGGCCTGCTCTGCAGTACCTCAGTGTTACTTGGGTAGCATGGCCTGCTCCGCAGTACCTCAGTGTTACTTGGGTAGCATGGCCTGCTCCGCAGTACCTCAGTGTTACTTGGGTAACATGGCCTGCTCCGCAGTACCTCAGTGTTAATTGGGAAACATGGCCTGCTCCGCAGTACCTCAGTGTTAATTGGGAAACATGGCCTGCTCCGCAGTACCTCAGTGTTTACCTTTTCTCCTTGTCGCGCAGTCCACCTCCTCTCCTGGCCATGAGTTCCACCCCTTGTGAACCGTGCACAGGTGTCCATGTGGACACCACCATTCCGAGTTCCAGTGAGGCGCACCCTCACATGCAGATATGATGAATTGTTTATTACATAAAGCACCGCACCGGACTTCACACGCTTCAGTTGCCTGCACACACTAGCTGTTAGTGGTACCTAATGTAATAGTGCTCAATGTACCCACCTCAGAAGGATGGAAGGCTTTGTTTGCCCTGATTTCAACTCTTGAATTGCAGATGCTCAACATTTCAACAGCAGCCACTGAACTCATCGAGGCGCCTGTATCATGTCTCACTGAGGGCCAGGAGCCCCTCTATAGGTGCCGGATCCGCTTCTCCTGGGGAGCTGGAGGCCGTCTCTCCGCAGGGGTGTAGGTGAAGCGGTCCCTGCACCAGGCTCTGGTGCTGCCCCTGCTGGTCCCTCAGCGTCTGGGGTGAGCTAGGGGCCGCAGCCACCCTCACTCAGGGTGGGCTTCCACCCTTGTGGACATCCCTTAGAACTGGACTCTGCTGGTGGACCACATCCATTCACCCATTCATCCATCCATCCATCCATCCATCCATCCATTCATCCATCCATCCATCCATCCATCCATCCATTCATCCATCCATCCATCCATCCATCCATCCATCCATCCATTCATCCATCCATCCATCCATCCATTCATCCATCCATCCAGTCATCCATCCATTCATCCATCCATTCATCCATTCATCCAGTCATCCATCCATCATCCAGTCATCCATCCATCCGTCCATCCATCCATCCGTCCATCCATCTGTCCATTCATCCATCCATTCATCCAGACATCCATTCGTCCAGTCATCCATCCATCATCCAGTCATCCATTCACCCATTCATCCATCCAGTCATCCATCCATCCATCAATCCATCCATCACCCATTCATCCATCCATCCATCCATTCATCCATCCATCCATCCATCCATCCATCCATCCATCCATCCATTCATCCATCCATCCATCCATCCATCCAGTCATCCATCCATTCATCCATCCATTCATCCAGTCATCCATCCATCATCCAGTCATCCATCCGTCCATCCATCCATCCGTCCATCCATCTGTCCATTCATCCATCCATTCATCCAGACATCCATTCGTCCAGTCATCCATCCATCATCCAGTCATCCATTCACCCATTCATCCATCCAGTCATCCATCCATCCATCCAGTAATCCATCCATCATCCATTCATCCATCCATCCATTCATCCATCCATTCATCCATCCATCCATCCAATCATCCATCCATTCATCCAGTCATCCACCCATTCATCCAGTCATCCATCCATCATCCAGTCATCCATCCGTCCATCCATCCATCTGTCCATTCATCCATCCATTCATCCAGACATCCATTCGTCCAGTCATCCATCCATCCACTCATTCATCCATCCAGCCATCCATTAATTCACCCAGTCATCATCCATGCATCAATCCATTCATTCATCTATCCATCTAGTCATCTATCCATTCATCCATCCATCCATCCATCCATCCATTCATTCAGCAGATTGTTGAGGTCAATGGTGGAAAAAAAGGCGCTTCGACGCCTCGACAGGGGTAGTAAGCGCTATATAAATGCAACTACAGTGTCTCCGGTGTGCTGAGAGCTTGTGTTAAGGTATGTAGGTATGTTAACAGAGATTTGTAGGGCGTCCTTTCCAGCAGCACTCCCTCTATAAAAAGCCAGAACTTGTTGTTGTAAAGCACACACCTCTTGGGCATCTTGGCTCTGAATAATGGACGTTTATTGTATGAATGAATGAATATTGGGAATTTATAGAGTCAACAGCTGATCCAACAGCGGCGTCCCGGCGCTAGCTGCAGGCCCAAGAGAGCGGAACGACTAGCCATCCTGTCCAAAAGGAGGAGAGAAAAGGTCACACTTATTTACAAAAATGAGTGTTAACATGGGCTTTGACCGTCGCCTCAGAGGACATGTTCCAAAGATGTTCTTGTTGCACAACTCAGCGGTAGCCCCGGATTAGATGAAAATGTGGGTGGGCCCTATGTGACCCTGCAATGGATGCCCTGGTCCCCTGAGCCCCCACCCTGATGTAAGGTGCAGAAGGGGGGGCTCTGTAGGTGCAGAAGGTGCGCTGTGAGGCAGTAAGAGGCCCTTCTGGGCCTCGATGAGGGGTGTCTACAAACTCCAAAGGTGCCAAAGCATCTACGCTAACCACATGGACCGTCATCATCTCAGAAGAAACCGCCGCCACTATGAAGTCCATCCATTCAGGAGCCCCGTCACACCGTCTCCCAAGGACTGCAGCCAATCAGCACCACGCTCACACCTATTCAGAGTGCCTCCATCTCTTCCGTGACCTTCCTAGGTGCTTGGAAACACACAACTGTCCTCCCACTGCAGAAGAAACCCTCTGCGGACCCTTCAACGCTCATCAACTACAGACCGATCTCCCTGCTACCATTCCTGGTTTCAAAACTCAACCACAGCAAGGAAACTGCCGTCATCGCTGCCACGGATGACAGCCACATGACTCTTGACAGAGAAGACACAGCGGCCCTCATCCTCCTGGACATCTCCACAGTGTTTAACACGGTCTCCTACCCCATCCTCATCCAACGCCTGCACGGCATCGGAATCCAAGGACACGCACTCCGATGGATCTGCGCCTTCCTGACTGGAAGGAACATGTCAGTCAGCCGGGCCGCCCGCAACCTCATCTGCTGAGGATCACAAGGATCCTCCCTGAGCCCGACCCCTTTCAACGCATACCTGATCCCTCCAGCCAGCATCATCCGTTCTTACATCAACGTCCTCTCCTACGCTGACACGCGAAACTCATTCCCTCCCTCACGGACACCAGTGAAGTTCATTCCCTGCATGAGTGTAATGACCCCCTGGATGAAAAACAGCCGCCCAAAGCTGAACACCCACAAGACTGAAATCGTGATCTTCGGGAAGAGTGTGAGAAGTTGGCCTGATATATGCTGTCACTAGTTCTAGTGGGCACCTTGTATCAGTCCAAACAACCCCTTATGGTGATAGGTTAAAGACAACCTTTATTGAAAGCTATCCTAGTGGTAGCTATGGAGAGCAGCCTTCAGGCTAAGTCTTTAGAGGAATGTAAAGCAGCTTGTTTTACCAGTCTATAATCTCTTGAATGATCAAATGAAAAGACAACCACACCAGGTATATATTTAAAATATATGTATTTAGGTTAACACACACCCCTCTAGTCTCTTTATGAGACTGGAGTTCGAAGTACCAAAGTTACAAGTGATTAAGCATCAGTAAAAGCACAAATACAAGTTTGAGCCCTAGGGGCGTACCAAACCATATACTAAAAAAGTGGTATAAGAACCACGACTGTAATAGACACTAGGCCTATTGCCTCTAGAATCGCTGGGACCCCAAGGAACCACCCAAGGTAGTGACACAGGGGACCCACGGGGCCGTATGCAGTGTGAAAACACAACAGCGGGTTCCTATTACTTTCTATGGGGAATGTCGTGGTTGGAAATTTAAAGATTAGGGACACTTCTAATCGAGTCAGGACCAAACCCTCTTGGACATAGGAAGTTCTAGGGCTAGCACCCACGAGAGCACCGGAGTACTCGAGTTACCTCACCCAGGGAAGCCTGGTGCATAGGTGTCTTTTGGTGTCGGGTCGCGTCGTCGATTTCAATGGAAGCCTGCAAAGAACTGCTGCTGCCGTGAAGATGAGTGTCCGAAGAGATCCAAGCCTGGATCTAGGATGTTAGGAACCTGAAAGCAGAGGGGACAGAGTCTGGGTCACTTGCCAGTGACCGAGGGCAGGATGGACCAATGTCCACAGATGTCGGGTGCTTCAGGTGAGGGGATGGGTGTCTGGACTCTTCAGCCACGAGGTCCAGGAGGCGTCAACGAAGTCCATGAGCCGGATTCGAGCTGTCCCACGAAGTCTGTCGAGTGCTGTGCCCAAAGCTGAACACCCACAAGACTGAAATCATGATCTTCGGGAAGAGCACGTCACTGTGGGGCTCCACCTGGCGGCCATCGAAGCCATCACTGATAACCAACACGCCAACGTCAAGAACCACTGGATAGTCATCGACAGCAAACTCGATATGACCGCGCAAGTCAATGCTGCCACCGCCTCAGGCTTCCATACGCTGCAGATGCTGAAGAAGGCTTTCAAATGGCTTCCAATCAGCACCAGGAAAATCATTTCACATTCCCTTGTCCCCAGCAAGCTGGAAGACCGGAAACCCTCTACCGGGATCAACAAAAAACTCCCCAGAAGGCTGGAGACCATTCAGAACTCAGCAGCTGGAATCACAGTAAACCTCGCACACCACACTCATATCGCACCACACTTGACAACACTGCACTGGCTCCCCATACACAAAGGAGCACAATTCAGACTAGTCACCCACTCTTTCAAGGCGCTACATAACACAAACCCGGCATACCTCAATCACCTCTGCTTTCACAAACCTTCCAGAGGCCTCCACTCATCTGGACTCCTACTTGCACACATCCCACACATATAGAAAACATGATCCGGGGCGAGCTCTCATACATCCCTCCTAGAGTGTGGAACGCCCTGCCACTACACATAAGAGCCTCGTCCTCCTCCTCCTCCTCACTTCTTGAACTCCTCAAGGAGCTGAAGACCTGGCTTTACAAGTAGTCCCACCAGGCCCTGGGTGTGCCAAGACTCAGACCTGCTCAGCGCTAGGATATCCTCCTGGGCGATAGTGCGCTCTGGCTAGACTCACACCTGCACAGCCCAGGATACCCTCCCGGGCGATAGTGCGCTCTGGCTAGACTCACACCTGCTCAGCACCAGGATACTCTCCCGGGTGAAGTGCGTTCTGGCTAGACTCACACCTGCTCAGCGCCGAGATACCCTCCTGGATGTTAGTGCGCTCTGGCCAGACTGACATCTGCTCAGCGCTAGGATACACTCCTGGGTGATAGTGCGCTCTGGCTAGACTCACACCTGCTCAGCGCCAGGATACCCTCCCGGGCGATAGTGCGCTCTGGCTAGACTCACACCTGCTCAGCGCCAGGATACCCTCCCGGGCGATAGTGCGCTCTGGCTAGACTCACACCTGCTCAGCGCTAAGATACACTCCTGGGTGATAGTGCGCTATGCCTAGCCTCACACCTGCTCAGCGCCGGGATACCCTCCTCGGTGATAGTGCGCTCTGGCCAGACTCACACCTGCTCAGCACCAGGATACCCTCCCGGGTGAAGTGCGTTCTGGCCAGACTCACACCTGCTCAGCGCCGAGATACCCTCCTGGATGTTAGTGCGCTCTGGCCAGACTGACATCTGCTCAGCGCTAGGATACCCTCCCGGGCAATAGTGCGCTCTGGCTAGACTCACACCTGCACAGCCCAGGATACCCTCCTGGGCAATAGTGCGCTCTGGCTAGACTCACACCTGCACAGCCCAGGATACCCTCCCGGGCAATAGTGCGCTCTGGCTAGACTCACACCTGCTCAGCGCTAGGATACCCTCCCGGGAGATGGTGCACTCTGGCTAGACTCACACTTGCTCAGCGCTAGGATACCTTCCCGGGCGATAGAGCGCTCTGGCTAGACTCACACCTGCTCGAAGCCGGGATACCCTCCCTGGTGTTAGTGTGCTCTGGCTAGACTCACACCTGCTCAGCGCTAGGATACCCTCCCAGGAGATGGTGCACTCTGGCTAGACTCACACCTGCTCAGCGCCAGGATACCCTCCCTGGTGTTAGTGCGCTCTGGCTAGACTCACACCTGCTCAGCGCTAGGATACCCTCCCGGGTGATAGTGCGCTCTGGCTAGACTCACACCTACTCAGTGCTAGGATACCCTCCCGGGCGTTAGTGCGCTGTGGCTAGACTCACACCTGCACAGCCCAGGATATCTTCCCGGGTGATAGTGCACCCTGCCTGGACTCACACCTGCTGAGCCCAGGATACCCTCCCGGGTGATGGTGCGTGTTGGACCCGGCCGCGTGGCGTGGTCCTTAACCCCCTGGATTGTGCCCGTTCCCCGCCCCGGCCTTCACGGGCCACCCGTCTGAACTGCACCAAGGCCCTTCACCCGGAGCTGCACGTGGTCGCATACTCCTCGTGGCTCCGCCATCTTGTTGGCATCCACGTCACACCGTGCACCCCCGCTCAACCCGGCCTCGACCCCAGCGAAGCCCCGACATCGAGGCACCACGAACTAGCCAGGGGGTGCCGCAGGAACCATTCATCGCCCCCGGCGGAGGACAGTATCGATGGGACCCCCAACTGTCCTCCCCTCTCGAGGTGTGATCGCCCTGCAACTCCCATGGGCCTGGCGCCTCTCCTGCTGGGCGTCTGGCCACCTCCACCCGGCCACTCCGCCCCCTCGGGCGCATAGGTCCGGACATCAAAGGGCTCCAGACCTATATCTGGGGCGATCCCACCACAGCTCGGGAGTTGTATCCCGGAGTCGAGAGCCCTGCTGATTGAATCGCGGCTGACCCTACGGAGAAGAACTCTTGTCGGAACCATCACGAGCCCTGCGGACTGCGTCGCGGCTCCTTCTTGTGAACCCTTTCTGAACCACCTGGAACATCGGAGCCCTGCTGACGCCGTCGCGGCCCAACCTCGCTGAAACCTTCCTAGGAGCCCTGCTGACGACGTCGCGGCTCGAGCTGAGCAGAAACCATCTTGAGAGCCCTGCTGATTTGATCGCGGCTCTCCACGAACTGTACGCCAGAGCCCTGCTGACGCCGTCGCGGCTCGACCCATCCGAGATCCGGAGGTCCTCCAGCTTGAGGATAAGAACTGGGCCCCAGGTACCCTCGTACCGCATTCCTGCCAAAGACTGTCCCGCTACCCCGACCCTTCCAAAGAGACACTGAGACTTTTGGTGGATCCCTCGATCCCTTCGTGTAAATATTGACCTCGTAACCTTTTTATTGCTGATAAAGAATTGCTTGTCACAAGACAACCTCCTTGAGTCCTGTGTGGTGGTGTTACTGTGCTAGTACGTGATAGGAGAAGGATCTCTCAGGAGACTTCTCGGCAGCGTTCGGCTACTTCGTGCAGTGTGAGGGCCCCCCCCCTTGGTGGTCGTACCGACTCCTCGGGGTCCGCCTTCCAACAGTGCGCTCTGGCTAGACTCAGACCTGCTGAGCCCAGGATACCCTCCCGGGTGATGGTGCGCTCTGGCTAGACTCACACCTGCTCAGCGCCAGGATACCCTCCTGGGCGATAGTGCGCTCTAGCTAGACTCACACCTGCTCGGCGCTAGGATACCCTCCCAGACGATAGTGTGCTCTGGCTAGACTCACACCTGCACAGCCCAGGATACCCTCCCGGGCAAAAGTGCGCTCTGGCTAGACTAACACTTGCTCAGCGCCATGATACCCTCCCTGGTGTTAGGGCGCTCTAGCTAGACTCACACCTGCTCAGCGCTAGGATACCCTCCCAGGTGATAGTGCGCTCTGGCTAGACTCAGACCTGCACAGCCCTAGATACCCTCCCGGGCGATAGTGTGCTCTGGCTAGACTCACACCTGCTCAGCGCTAGGATACCCTCCCGGGTGTTAGGGCGCTCTGGCTAGACTCAGACCTGCACAGCCCTAGATACCCTCCCGGGCGATAGTGTGCTCTGGCTAGACTCACACCTGCTCAGCGCTAGGATACCCTCCCGGGCAATAGTGCGCTCTGGCTAGACTCACACCTGCTCAGCGCTAGGATACCCTCCGGGCGATAGTGCACTGCGCCTAGACTCACACCTGCTCAGCGCTAGGATACCCTCCCGGTTGATGGTGCACTGTGCCTAGACTCACACCTGCTCAGCGCTAGGATACCCTCCCGGGCAATAGTGCGCTCTGGCTAGACTCACACCTGCTCAGCGCTAGGATACCCTCCCGGGTGATAGTGCACTGTGCTTAGACTCACACCTGCTCAGCGCTAGGATACCCTCCCGGGTGATAGTGCACTGTGCCTAGACTCACACCTGCTCAGCGCTAGGATACCCTCCCGGGTGTTAGGGTGCTCTGGCTAGACTCACACCTGCTCAGCGCTAGGATACCCTCCGGGCGATAGTGCACTGCGCCTAGACTCACACCTGCTCAGCGCTAGGATACCCTCCCGGGTGATGGTGCACTGTGCCTAGACTCACACCTGCTCAGCGCTAGGATACCCTCCCGGGCAATAGTGCGCTCTGGCTAGACTCACACCTGCTCAGCGCTAGGATACCCTCCCGGGTGATAGTGCACTGTGCCTAGACTCACACCTGCTCAGCGCTAGGATACCCTCCCGGGTGATAGTGCACTGTGCCTAGACTCACACCTGCTCAGCGCTAGGATACCCTCCCGGGTGTTAGGGTGCTCTGGCTAGACTCACACCTGCTCAGTGCTACAAAGGCTGGAGGTGGCTTCTACAGGTGAAGGAAGTGACTATGCGGACAGGGACACTGACATGAGCGGAAGGCGCTGTACATGGGCGCAAGACACTCTACAGGGGTAGAAGGCGCTGTACAGAGGGCTGGAGGCGCTATAGTGAGGCAGGGAGTGCTGCGCAGTAGCAGGAGGCACTGTACACGAGCAGAAACGAGTGACAGTGAGTGAGGCATTCTGCAGTGTAACAGGTGCTCTGCAGCGCAGTGAGGCGTTTTACAGGGCGGTGGGGGCTGTAAAGGGACTGGAGGCGCTGTACATGAATCGCTGTATGGTGGCAGGAAGCGCTGTACAGGGGCTGGAGGCGCTGTACACGATGAGGCGAGTGACCGGATGGGAGGCACTGTGCGGTGTAACAGGTGCTCTACAGAGCATCGAGGCGCTCTACAGGGGCAGGAGTCGCTCTGCAGGGGCAGGAGTCGCTCTACAGGGGCAGGAGGGCTCTACAGGGGCAGGAGGTGCTCTAAAGGGGCAGGAGGGCTCTACAGGGGCAGGAGGGCCCTCTGGGGGAAGGGGGTCTCTGCGGGGACAGGAGTGGAGCCCGGTTTTAACTGACCCCTTCCCAGCCCCCAGTGTGTCTGTGTTCGTGATGCCGTTGGAGGAATTCCACGAAGCTTGCTCCCAGGGGCCGTGAGGGGAGGGGGCACATACCTCAGCCCCCTGCTCAATCCCACCAGCACCCGCCCAGAATACCTCTTCCCTCATTGCCCGGGGCCGGGGGTATTTTTAGGGTGAGATTTGGGTCTGAGGCCCCCTGTGTGAGAGGGCTTTGTCTGCCCGCATTGGGACAGCCATTCTTGCCCCCTCCCGGGCACCTGTCCGCCGGCCTGGCACTGCCCTCTGGGGCTTCTTGGCACTGTGCGGCTCGCGGCATCCTTTCATGTCCCGGCTGGGGGTGCCGTGTCAAAAATAGCCCCCGTGGGCTTGACGGCCTTGGCAGGGCCCTCCCTCTCCATGTCCGCCCCCCGGGTGGGAGTCAGTAGCAGGTGCCCCGGGAGGCGGCGCTACTGTCTGTGCTCGTCATCCAGGCGCTTTGTAGCGCTCACTCAGCGCTCCGTCTTTGATCAGTCTGCGAAGGAGGAAAGGTCAGACTGATTCACACTGTGACCTCCACATCACTCCCGTCTGCAGCAGGTGCAGGAACCCTGCGCGCTGCAGTGGCGGTTTCCACGCCAGAGGTGTCCGGGGGGGGCTCAAGAGCCCCCACCCCCTTCACTCGGGGGCCAGTTCATTGGAGGGGGGTGAGGAGGCGTGATTCACATCAGAGGATACCGTTCCGTCTATGTTGAAAGCGATTGCCTTCACCTCTAGCAGGCTGGTAGGGCTGGGGCAGAGCAGAACCAGGGGACAGGGCAGTGAAGGTTTCTTCAATTCTGTTGCCAATCTGCGGTCATTTAAATGGTCCAAGCACGTTTTTTTCAGGTCCTTTCTCGCAATCAAAAATAAAGTGGTAGGTTCATCAAAAAACTCCAGATGGCCCAAATTATAAAGAAAGGATTTAATATATGCTAGCCATCTGATCCTCAACACCCCTTCTAACTTCATAAGGTCAGAAATAATAGAGCGATTCAAGGGCAAATTTTCCATGGTCCAGACACTATGCCATTCAAGTATACGCGGAGTTGTTTTGAGGGTTTGTTTTGGCGGTTTTATTCCATAGTGCCTTCTATATTGAGTCTCTAGTCTCTAGAGGAGTCACAGATTTATCCTGGGAGAGTCAAGTGTAAAGAGGAACTAACTTGATTACTGAATTGGAATCAAACAAAATTCATAATGTGAAACCTGAAAAACTGAAATCAATCCCGGCTTCCCCCCCCTTGACCAAATGATGTGATCCTGGGCAGTTGTTTTATTTCACTTTGTTCCCTGTTTTTCATTATCACATGTAAGAGCGCCTTGAAATACACGAGCTCAAGATGTGCGCTGTACAAAACCTTCTCTTGTGTTTGATTTAATAAACGGCATTGTTGCCCATGTATAATAGCAACCCCGGCCGCCCCGAGGGGGCACAGAACAACCGAGGGGCCTCTTAGTTCACTCATGGCACTGTTGTCAGGGTGGGAGGAGGCATGAACTCTGCAATGCACTATGATCTGACATACTCGGCTCAACCCTTCTGCAGGATAATGACATTCTGAGGCAACTTTTTAATATCTTTACTCGTCTGTTGCACAAGATCTTTAAAAATGAATGTGTTCCTAAAGTTAAATGCTGCAGCGCACCTTATTTGTTTCTCTCCTTTTACTTAGGTTATCTTGTCAATTCTTTCACCATTTATTTAACATCTTATGAATGTTAGTGCTCGTAAGCAAAGAGCTGCCCGCGCTGCCCACCAGGGGCTCCATGCGACGGCCAGGAGGGCGGCAAAGGGCACTACACTCTCTGCCACTCTACCCCACCCCAGTCTAGTCTCTGCCACTCTACCCCACCCCAGTCTAGTCTCTGCCACTCTACCCCACCCCACTCTATTCTATGCCACTCTACCCACCCCACTCTAGTCTCTGCCACTCTACCCCACCCCACTCTAGTCTCTGCCACTCTACCCACCCCACTCTATTCTATGCCACTCTACCCACCCCACTCTATTCTCTGCCACTCTACCCCACCCCACTCTATTCTATGCCACTCTACCCCACCCCACTCTAGTCTCTGCCACTCTACCCACCCCACTCTAGTCTCTGCCACTCTACCCACCCCACTCTATTCTATGCCACTCTACCCACCCCACTCTAGTCTCTGCCACTCTACCCCATCCCACTCTAGTCTCTGCCACTCTACCCCACCCCACTCTAGTCTCTGCCACTCTACCCACCCCACTCTATTCTATGCCACTCTACCCACCCCACTCTAGTCTCTGCCACTCTACTCCACCCACTCTATTCTCTGCCACACTACCCCACCCCACTCTATTCTATGCCACTCTACCTCACCCCACTCTATTCTATGCCACTCTACTCCACCCCACTCTATCTCTGCCACTCTACCCACCCCACTCTATTCTATGCCACTCTACCCCACCACACTCTATTCTATGCCACTCTACCCACCCCACTCTATTCTATGCCACTCTACCCCACCACACTCTAGTCTCTGCCACTCTACCCACCCCACTCTATTCTATGCCACTCTACCCCACCACACTCTAGTCTCTGCCACTCTACCCACCCCACTCTATTCTATGCCACTCTACCCCACCACACTCTATTCTATGCCACTCTACCCCACCACACTCTAGTCTCTGCCACTCTACCCACTCTATTCTATGCCACTCTACCCCACCACACTCTATTCTATGCCATTCTACCCCACCACACTCTAGTCTCTGCCACTCTACCCACCCCACTCTATTCTATGCCACTCTACCCCACCACACTCTATTCTCTGCCACTCTACCCCACCCACTCTAGTCTCTGCCACTCTACCCCACCACACTCTAGTCTCTGCCACTCTACCCACCCCACTCTATTCTATGCCACTCTACCCCACCACACTCTATTCTCTGCCACTCTACCCCACCCCACTCTAGTCTCTGCCACTCTACCCACCCCACTCTATTCTATGCCACTCTACCCCACCACACTCTATTCTCTGCCACTCTACCCACCCCACTCTATTCTATGCCACTCTACCCACCCCACTCTAGTCTCTGCCACTCTACCCCACCCCACTCTAGTCTCTGCCACTCTACCCACCCCACTCTATTCTATGCCACTCTACCCACCCCACTCTATTCTCTGCCACTCTACCCCACCCCACTCTATTCTATGCCACTCTACCCCACCCCACTCTAGTCTCTGCCACTCTACCCACCCCACTCTAGTCTCTGCCACTCTACCCACCCCACTCTATTCTATGCCACTCTACCCACCCCACTCTAGTCTCTGCCACTCTACCCCATCCCACTCTAGTCTCTGCCACTCTACCCCACCCCACTCTAGTCTCTGCCACTCTACCCACCCCACTCTATTCTATGCCACTCTACCCACCCCACTCTAGTCTCTGCCACTCTACTCCACCCACTCTATTCTCTGCCACACTACCCCACCCCACTCTATTCTATGCCACTCTACCTCACCCCACTCTATTCTATGCCACTCTACTCCACCCCACTCTAGTCTCTGCCACTCTACCCACCCCACTCTATTCTATGCCACTCTACCCCACCACACTCTATTCTATGCCACTCTACCCACCCCACTCTATTCTATGCCACTCTACCCCACCACACTCTAGTCTCTGTCACTCTACCCACCCCACTCTATTCTATGCCACTCTACCCCGCCACACTCTAGTCTCTGCCACTCTACCCACCCCACCCTATTCTATGCCACTCTACCCCACCACACTCTATTCTATGCCACTCTACCCCACCACACTCTAGTCTCTGCCACTCTACCCACTCTATTCTATGCCACTCTACCCCACCACACTCTATTCTATGCCACACTACCCACCCCACTCTATTCTATGCCACTCTACCCCACTCTAGTCTCTGCCACACTACCCACCCCACTCTATTCTATGCCACTCTACCCCACCCCACTCTATTCTATGCCACTCTACCCACCCCACTCTATTCTCTGCCACTCTACCCACCCCACTCTAGTATCTGCCACTTTACCCCACCACACTCTATTCTATGCCACTCTACCCACCCCACTCTATTCTATGCCACTCTAGTCTCTGCCACTCTACCCACCCCACTCTATTCTATGCCACTCTACCCCACCACACTCTAGTCTCTGCCACTATACCCACCCCACTCTATTCTATGCCACTCTACCCCACCACACTCTATTCTCTGCCACTCTACCCCACCCCACTCTAGTCTCTGCCACTCTACCCACCCCACTCTAGTCTCTGCCACTCTACCCACCCCACTCTATTCTATGCCACTCTACCCCACCCCACTCTAGTCTCTGCCACTCTACCCACCCCACTCTAGTCTCTGCCACTCTACCCCACCCCACTCTAGTCTCTGCCACTCTACCCCACCACACTCTATTCTATGCCACTCTACCCCACTCTATTCTATGCCACTCTACCCCACCCCACTCTATTCTATGCCACTCTACCCCACCCCACTCTAGTCTCTGCCACTCTACCCACCCCACTCTATTCTATGCCACTCTACCCCACCCCACTCTATTCTCTGCCACTCTACTCCACCACACTCTATTATATGCCACTCTACCCCACCCTATTCTATGCCACTCTACTCCACCCCACTCTATTATATGCCACTCTACCCCACTCTATTCTATGCCACTCTACCCCACCCCACTCTATTCTATGCCACTCTACCCCAACCCACTCTATTCTCTGCCACTCTACTCCACCACACTCTATTCTATGCCACTCTACCCCACCCCACTCTATTCTATGCCACTCTACTCCACCACTCTATTCTATGCCCCTCTACTCCACCCCATTCTATTCTAGGCCACTCTACCCCACCCCACTCTATTCTATGCCACTCTACTCCACCACACTCTATTCTATGCCGCTCGACCCCACCACACTCTATTCTATGCCACTCTACCCCACCCCACTCTATTCTATGCCACTCTACTCCACCCTACTCTATTCTATGCCACTCTACCCCACCCCACTCTATTCTATGCCACTCTACCCCACCCCACTCTATTCTATGCCACTCTACTCCACCACACTCTATTCTATGCCGCTTGACCCCACCACACTCTTTCTATGCCACTCTACTCCATCCCACTCTATTCTATGCCGCTCGACCCCACCACACTCTATTCTATGCCGCTCGACCCCACCACACTCTATTCTATGCCACTCTACCCCACCCCACTCTAGTCTCTGTCACTCTACCCCACCCCACTCTATTCTATGCCACTCTACCTCACCCCACTCTAGTCTATGCCACTCTACTCCACCACACTCTATTCTATGCCACTCTACCCCACCCACTCTATTCAATGCCACTCTACTCCACCACACTCTAGTCTCTGCCACTCTACTTCACCACACTCTAGTCTCTGCCACTCTACCCCACACCACTCGAGTCTCTGCCACTCTACCCCACCCCACTCTATTCTATGCCACTCTATCCCACCCCACTCTATTCTATGCCACTCTACTCCACCCGTCTAGTCTATGCCACTCTACTCCACCCCACTCTATTCTATGCCACTCCACCCTGTATTACTCCACGCCACTCAGCAGCACTCCATTCTACGCCACTCCACTCTACGTCACTCTACTCTATGCCACTCTAATCCACTCTAACCCACTATACTAAATGCCACTCTGATCCCAGTAGCAAAACAAAACTTGAGGGTCCCCCCTGCAAAGTGCATGAAGGGGCCCCCTTCCGGACTTACTCGGAAGCTCTCAGGCCAGGGTACTGCGCTGAGGGGGGGCCACATTGTGGTGGCTGCAGGGGCCTTGGTTTTGCCACTGTCTATTCCACTCTACGCCACTCTACTCTACGCAACTCTACACCACTCTACTCTGTGACTCCAGTGTATGCCACTCTGCTCTTTACCACTCTACTTTATGCCAATCCATTCTACGTCACTCTACTGTATGCTACTCAACGCCACTCCACGCCACCACTCTTCGCTACTCTACTCCACTCTCGTCTACACCACTCTCCTTTATACCACTAGCTTTTAGCCATGCTGAACAGCACCTTTGCCGTTGTACAACATGGCTAAAATACACTATGAAAGCCAATAGCTCTGAGAGAGAGAGAAGACCTATTGGCTTTGCCAGTGCTTGTTTAGATCTAGCTTGACTGTCCATCCAGGGAAGAACCTTATGTGATCAATATAAAAATAGCTTCAATAATCACTGCTGAAAGAGAGGCTTTGGGTCCGCCCTCATGTTGATTACTGGAGTACAGATTGTGATTGGGCAGATGTGTGCTTCCACTCAAAGAGTGCTGGTCTTTCACTCTCTGCCTTGTGGGAATGCTTAAGCTTAACACAGCAGGACTTTGGGTCCGCCCTCTACGGTCTGGTCCAGCGGGATTGACATAAAAGACACAAGGGGTGGTGGGAGGACGGGAAACATCCTTTACCCCGCATGTGTTACTCCGCGTGCTATTACCCCACAGTTTTTTACACTGCAAAATCTTTTACAATGCAGAACTTTACACCGCTAACTATTACAACGCATTCCCGAAGTAACGCCACAGTGAAGTTAGAATAGTAAATTGCATTGTAATGTGGATTGCGTTGTAATAGTTTGTGGTGTAAAGCCCCGCATTGTAAAAGATTTTGCATTGTAAAAACTGCGGGGTAATTGTGAGAAGTTGGCCTGGCATATGCTGGTCACTAGTTATAGTGGCCACCTTGCACCAGTCCAATTCGACTCTTGGTAGATAGGTTTAAGACAACCTGTTAAAGAAAGCTATCCTAGTGGTAGCTGTGGAGAGCAGCCTTCAGGCCAAGTCTCTGAGGAATGTAAAGCAGCTTGTTTTACCTTATAATCTCTTGAATTACCAAATGAAAAGACACCACACAGGTATATATATCAAATATATATGTATTTATTTCTAAATATACTCTACTAATCTCTTTATGAGATTAGAGCCAGGTAAACATTCAAAAGATCAACAGTTTTCAATAAATTAAGCACAAATATGGCTGTAGCCCTAGGGGCGTACCAGACCATATACTAAAATAGTGGTATAACAAACTCGACTTGCAATATGAAGAGGCCTAGGGCCTTGGGAATCGCTGGGGCTTCACTGCTGCAGTGTTTACAGGTAAGTAATCAGCCCACAGGAGGCGCGTGCAGTGTCTAAACACACACACGGGTTCCTCATTGGTTTCAATGGCAAAATGTCGCGGTTTGTAATTTACAGTTCTAGGGCACTTCGGAGTAGACAACAAGCAAACAACTTACAGGGTAAGTACTTCGATAGCCAATGCACACTTGGGCACCGTAATGCCAGAGTTATCTCACCCAGGGAAGCCGGGTGCATCGGTGTCCTTTGGTGTCGGGTCGCGATGCTGTTTTCAATGGAGATCGTTGAAGACTTGCTGCTTGTGTCGTCGAGAGAAGTGTCCGTGGGAATCCAACGATGGATTGGAGTTGCAGGCGACCTAGAAATTGAGGGGACAGAGTTCAGAGTCACTTGCCAGTGACCGGTGGCCCGCAGGATAGATGACCACAGCTGTCGCGTCTCTTCAGGTCGCGGATGTCGTTTTGTCTCTTCGCTCACGAGGTCCAGGAGAGATCGATGAAGACCAGCAGCTGGGCTCGGAGGGTCCCACGACGTGTGCAGCTGTTGGCAGTGTCGGCACTCGGATTGGAGCCAACAAACCTTGGCAACTGCAAGTCTCGTGTGGATGGAAGATTGTCGATGGATCAGACCAGCAAGGTCTGATGGACTTACCCAGCGAGGGTAAGTGGGGGCAGGCCCAGAGCAACCAGGCGAGCACTTGAAGTGTATAAGAAAGTCTTCTGGAGAGTCGCTAGCCAACGGGCAAGCAACCGCGAAGACGCCTTTGCAGGGAAACTTCACCAACAGCCCACGGTCACTCGGGACGGGGTAGGCTGCTGATCTTCGGTTCCAGACCTGCTAGGGTCTTGGACAACAAGTGGTCCAAAGCACAAGTTTGTAGCTCGTCGTTTAGGGCTTGCACTCGAAATCAGTGCACGGTTCCCTGATATCGCGGTTCCTCGTCATTCGTGGGGTCCAGATGCCATAGCTTCGCTGGGGACTCAAAATGGCCGTCGAGAGGTCAGGAAATCTGCTTCAGGGGACGCAGGGACTTCGGGCTTCGGCGGGAGCGGTAAAGTTTGCAACCGTTGTTCAGTCCTTTTGGTGCCTGCCAAGCAGGGGAGTCACTCCTTGACTCCAAGGGAGATTCTTCTGTCTTCTAGAGGTAATAGAACGTCGAAGGGCCAGGATTCTTCTTCTTAGAGCGTCGTCCAGGTGTAATCTAAATTGCATGGGCAATGTGTGGTATCTTATAGTGAAAAGATGGGAGGGACTAGCTCTATGACCACTCCTCTAGGAGGGTCAGGGTAGTGGGTGGTTACACCCACTTCCCTTTGTCCAGTTTCGCGCCAGAGCAGGGGCAGGTAGCCCCTGAACCGGTTTGAGCTGGCATATGCACAGAGGAGCCTACTGCTCCCCCAGTGCAGGACTTCAAAGCCCTCTAAGAGTGCCCCCACCCAGCTCCAATACACTAAATCCTGTTTGGGAGGTGGTGACACCTCCCTGTGACAGGAAACCCTTTGTTGAGCTCCCTCCACTGCGGGTTTCGGTCAGCAGCAGGAGGGCAGCCCGGTGTCTATGCTGGTGGCATCCATTTTGTGATGCCAGGGCTCTAGATGATTTCTACCGTGTAGTACAGTGTGTACATGTCGTCCCCTCTAGAAGGGTGGGATCCTACTCCCACACCAGTTACTGGTGTGGGGGTAGGATTCCAAGTTGTTTGACACCAAACACGATATGTTTTGATGCAGTCATTCCAAAGTTAGCATTTACCGCGAGGTTATAATGCACTTAAGAGTATATGGTTTAACCGCATCCACAAACAGCAGCAGAGAATAGACTCTGCCAGCTGCAGAGGGGTCCTGCTCAGGCAGAAGCACCCCCTCACATAGTAAACCAAGCACCCTGCCCTTGGGATTGATAGGGCCTACCATAGGGGTGACTGATAGGTTTATATGTGTGTGTATGGTGAGATATAGGAACCTATACCTCAGTGAGGAGTGCTAACACTACCTCACACAGGCTGCAGTAGCAGGCCTGTGGTGTCAGATTTTGAGTGCTTCCCAGGGGTGGCATAATACATGCTGCAGCCCCTGGTAGGCCTGTGAAGTACCAATGCCCTAGGTACCTAAGGTACCATATACTAGGGGCTCATAAGGCACCACAGTATCCAATCACTAGTGCATCTAATATGCACACCAATCATTTAAGGGAGTAAGCAGATAGGCTGGGGTCCTGGATAGCAGGATCCCAGCCAGACTAGTCAAAAACCATTCAAACACCAGGAAAAAAGTGGGGGCAACCATATAGTCAGATTCCACCTTCCTACATAACCCCCCCCCCCCCCCCAAACGAAAGGAGATAAGGCTAACCTTGCCCAGTTAAGCCTTTATTTCCTGAGTGGCCATATGAGGAAGAACCTGCACTAGCATGGTTGCTCCCTGTCTCATGGTCCACTTGGGAAATCCTACCCCAAGGGGTTTTGGAGTTTCTCCAAAGTCTAGGGAAATTACCTGTATTGTTTTCTGGTACAGAAGTAGGCTGGTGGGGTGTCTGAGTGTGGAGGTGAGGCCCTATTTGGGGTGGTCTCAACTTCCTCAGCACACTGGTCACCATGGAAGCCTTTCTGTCCATGACTGTGTCATATCTGGCCCTAAGGGTCAACCTCGGGCTGCCTACAGCTGGGGGTTGGGTCCCTCTGGTTGGAGTAGTGGAGGGCACTGGAATGTTTGGGGCAACTATGCCCCAGGTTTCCCTGTGCCCAACAAAGTCCATCTGGGGGGTACCTGTACCTAGGGGTAAGAGGGATCCCTCAGTTTGTAGAGGAATATTCACCTGGCTAGAACTACTCTGCTGGGTGTCCCTAATCTGCTGATGAGGGGGTTCCTCTGGACAGGGGCCCATTAAGGGTCCACTGACCTCCCTGACCTCTGCAGCCCTGGGCTGACTGAGGCAGGGTAGAGAGGGGCAGGGTACCTGCTCCAGACTGGGTGCCACCTTGGAAGGATCCCCTGCCATCAGAGTTGTGACCAGGACAGGCCTGACCACTTCTGGGGCAGTTACTTCACAAGTGGCAGGGGCAGTTCCCTTGGAAAGCTGACCCTTACCTTTAGTCTGGTGGGGGGAGGACTGTTCTTCACCCCCTATGCTCTCTGTTTGTGTGGAGTGATCCATAGTTTCAGGCTTCACTCCCCTTAATTTCTCCTGGGGTGAAGGTGAGGCCCTCAGGGTCTCATCCACTCTCTCAGGGATGCCTAACATTCTTAAATGGGCATTGTGGTCTACCTCAGCCCAGGCTGAGATTTCCAGATCATTCCCCAGTAGACAATCCGCAGGCAAGGTTGGGGACACTGCCACTCTCTTGGGGCCAGTGACCCCTCCCCAGCTGAGATTTACCACTGCCATGGGATGGTCTGTCCTAATTCCATCAATATTGGTCACCTGGTAGCTAAACTCAGGCAAAAGCTGTTCTAGGGGCACTAGTCTCTTTGTCACCATGGTGACACTAGCCCCTGTGTCCCTGTAGGCCACAGCCTTCTGACCATTGATCATGGGTTCTTGTCTGTACCTGCCCAAGATATTGGGACTCATGGTAAAGTTGGCAAACCCCATGCCACCATCACAGACTAGAGTTGCTTGTGTAGGGGACCTGGTTAGGCCAGAGTCCACCTGAGTTCCCCAAGAAAGCCCAACTAATTTTTTGGGTGCACACCCACCACCTGGGGGATTACTACTGGTAGTAACAGGAGGTTTTGGAGCTGCAGAGGGAGGAACATTTTCTTTATTGCCATTCTTTGGACAGCTGGAGTAAGTTTTCCAGTGTCCAGGTTGCTTGCACACATGGCAATATGGTTTCTTATTGGAAGAGGAAGGATTTTGGGACCCACCCCCAGAACTGGGTTTTTGGGGCCCTTCAGAGGATTTTTCTGTTTTATCATCCCCATCTTTCTCTTTGGGCTTAGTGGAATCTTTCTTCTGGTCACCACCTTGGTTCTTGGGCCTAACCCTGGTTCTGACCCATGTGTCTGCCTTCTTTCCCAATTCTTGGGGAGAGGTCAGATCAGAGTCCACCAGGTACTGGTGTAAGAGTTGGTTTTGACAATTATTAAGGATCTGCTCTCTCATAAACAAATTATACAATCCTTTAAAGTCAGTGACTCTACTGCCAACTATCCAACCCTCCAGAGCCTTGGTAGCACAATCTACAAAGTCCACCCAATCCTGAGTCTGTGCTTTCTGGGTGTCTCTGAACTTGAACCTGTACTGTTCAGTGGTTAAGCCAAACCCATCTATTAATGCACTCTTCAGGGATTCATAATCATTAGCATCCTCTTCTCTAACAGTGAGGAGCTTGTCTCTACCTTTATCTGAAAAGGAGAGCCACAAGATTGCTGCCCACTGTTTCTGGGGGACCTGTTGAACTTTACAGGCCCTCTCCATAGCAGTTATCCATTTGTGGATATCATCCCCACTCTGGTAGGGAGGAACAACCTTGGACAGGTTCCTATGATCTGGCATGTAATCTCTGCCTCTAGGGACACTGTTGCTGCCACCGGGGGTATCTAACCCCTCCTTCTTTGAAGCTCTTTGGAGCTCGAAGGCTTCCCTATCTAAGGCCAATTGCTTGGTTCTGAGGGCAAGCCTAGCTTCCTCATACTGGAGCATCTTGAACCTTCTTTCAGAGGAGGTCTCCCTGGGAAAGTTGGAGTTCCTCTGCGGAATAGATTCTCTTCCAGAGTGATATGACCTGCCAGAGTCCCTTGAGAGGGACCTAGGCCTGTCTCCCACTCTGTCAGTTCTCTTAGGGAGATTTCCTCTATTCTCTTCAGACCCTTCTGGGTCTGGCCCTTCACCCACAGAGTCCAGGTCATCTTGATTTTCATCATCAGACCCAGAGACTATGTGTGACCCACCCCCTGATGCAGACCCACTTGCTCCTAGAGCTTGTCTCAGGTCATCTGCTACTAACAGATCTATCAGGTGCTGTGATGAGGGACTCCTGCCCACCCTCAGATTTCTTTCAAAGCATAAGGCCTTCAGTTCAGTGTAGGCTATATCTTTGTACTGAGATGGGGTGGACCCACTGGCTCCATCCTGGCGAGGCATACTAGTGTTGTGCAGTGTTGTACTACCTACACTAGTTGAGGCCTACTGGACCTAGCTTGAGCTGTAGCAAGGGTGTGCTTGTCCCTTCACAAACAGCTCTAAGTTCAGTAGAACTTATTGATACTAGCTTGGCTTTATATGTACCTTGAGTACCTTAAGTGGTTTTCAGTTGGTAATTCAAATAGAGATTTTCTGGTAAAACAATGGCAAGCTGGAATCCCACACGCTGCCCACCAATGTGAGAAGTTGGCCTGGCATATGCTGGTCTCTAGTTATAGTGGCCACCTTGCACCAGTCCAATTCGACTCTTGGTAGATAGGTTTAAAGACAACCTTTTAAAGAAAGCTATCCTAGTGGTAGTTGTGGAGAGCAGCCTTCAGGCTAAGTCTCTGAGGAATGTAAAGCAGCTTGTTTTACCTTATAATCTCTTGAATTACCAAATGAAAAGACACCACACAGGTATATATATCAAATATATATGTATTTATTTCTAAATATACTCTACTAATCTCTTTATGAGATTAGAGCCAGGTAAACATTCAAAAGATCAACAGTTCTCAGTAAATTAAGCACAAATATGGCTGTAGCCCTAGGGGCGTACCAGACCATATACTAAAATAGTGGTATAACAAACTTGACTTGCAATATGAAGAGGCCTAGGGCCTTGGGAATCGCTGGGGCTTCACTGCTGCAGTGTTTACAGGTAAGTAATCAGCCGACAGGAGGCGCGTGCAGTGTCTAAACACACACGCGGGTTTCTCATTGGTTTCAATGGCAAAATGTCGCGGTTTGTAATTTACAGTTCTAGGGCACTTCGGAGTGGACAACAAGCAAACAACTTACAGGGTAAGTACTTCGATAGCCAATGCACACTTGGGCACCGTAATGCCAGAGTTACCACACCCAGGGAAGCCGGGTGCATAGGTGTCCTTTGGTGTCGGGTCGCGATGCTGTTTTTAATGGAGATCGTTGAAGACTTGCTGCTTGTGTCGTCGAGAGAAGTGTCCGCGGGAATCCAACGATGGATTGGAGTTGCAGGCGACCTAGAAATTGAGGGGACAGAGTTCAGAGTCACTTGCCAGTGACCGGTGGCCCGCAGGATAGATGACCACAGCTGTCGCGTCTCTTCAGGTCGCAGATGTCGTTTTGTCTCTACGCTCACAAGGTCCAGGAGAGATCGATGAAGACCAGCAGCTGGGCTCGGAGGGTCCCACGACGTGTGCAGCTGTTGGCGGTTTCGGCACTCGGATTGGAGCCAACAAACCTTGACAACTGCAAGTCTTGTGTGGATGGAAGATTGTCGATGGATCAGACCAGCAAGGTCTGATGGACTTACCCAGCGAGGGTAAGTGGGGGCAGGCCCAGAGCAACCAGGCGAGCACTTGAAGTGGATAAGAAAGTCTTCTGGAGAGTCGCTAGCCAACGGGCAAGCAACCGCGAAGACGCCTTTGCAGGGAAACTTCACCAACAGCCCACGGTCACTCGGGACGGGGTAGGCCGCTGATCTTCGGTTCCAGGCCTGCTAGGGACTTGGACAACAAGTAGTCCAAAGCACAAGTTTGTAGCTCGTCGTTTAGGGCTTGCACTCGAAATCAATGCACGGTTCCCTGGTATCGCGGTTCCTCGTCACTCGTGGGGTCCAGATGCCACAGCTTCGCTGGGGACTCAAAATGGCTGTTGAGAGGTCAGGAAATCTGCTTCAGGGGACGCTGGGACTTCGGGCTCCGGCGGGAGCAGTAAAGTTTGCAACCGTTGTTCAGTCCTTTTGGTGCCTGCCAAGCAGGGGAGTCACTCCTTGACTCCAAGGGAGATCCTTCTGTCTTCTAGAGGTAATAGAACGTCGAAGGGCCATGATTCTTCTTCTTAGAGCGTCGTCCAGGTGTAATCTAAATTGCATTGGCAATGTGTGGTATCTTATAGTGAAAAGATGGGAGGGACTAGCTCTATGACCACTCCTCTAGTTATCCTTGTACTTTCAGATAAATGACCCCTGATGAAGGGCAATGCCCAAAATGCATTGGGCACACTCCGATACTATGAAATGAATAGTATGACACGGATCTAACTGAATGTAAATATCGCATATGAGAATACCATTGTGAAAACAAACAAATAAAAAAGACTAAGAATACATTGAACGACTTTGAAGAAAACTTTATTGAAATTTGTCAGCGAGCGCAAGGTTGGGGACGTTACTCCTTAGGGAAATACCGCACTGTAAGTCATTATACTCCCTTGGGTTCAGAAGGGTTACCAACCCTGCACCAATCACTCCATAGAAACACCTTCAGAATTTGTTATCAAACAGGAGTGCGACATTCCACAATCCAATTGGCATTGATACATATCACTTCTGAACCACCGTGGATTACACACTCAAAAGAAAACCAAATATCAGGAACCAAAAATGCAATTTGACGATACGTTACATAACAGCGATCAAAGGACAGAAACACTGGCATTCACGGATGAAGATACCCATCACATTTACGCATTAATTCAAGAAACTGAAAGTACAAGTGCTAGCACGGGATCAACCCAGTCAAACATCAAGCAACTACTATACATGTCAAAACGCATAGTTAACCAACGACTACACGCAAGTACACTTATTAAATACCATAAGGCAGAACGCATCCCTCGTGGATTAAGGATATCTCTCAAATCAACACTCTGCAAAAACAACACAAGGTTCACCGAAAAGTGGTTCGCAATACTTAACAAGTGCTCATTGAATTTAATCCTACTGATAATTGAGGAATTGGCCAAATTAATTGATGAATTAAACAAAGAAGTTAATCAACTAAAACAGGAATTAAATACCAATTTAACCAAAGATGAATGGGATGAAGTACTTAAAGACATCAACCAACAACTGGATAATTACACAAAAGAAATAAATGATCAAAAAATTAGAAAGTTTAAAAGGGACACAATGGATTACAGAATGGGAGAGGTCTACAATTGGGCCGATATATACGCACGACGCAGACAACAGAAAACAACATTCGAAAAATCTTCAGAGGATACATCATCGGATGATTCTCAATACAGAAGGCGTGAACCCACCACTGGTAACAACGAAAGAACAAACCAACCACATCCTTCCACGCCAGGAACCTCTCAATCACAAGCAACAACATCCACTGCTCCTTTTTTAGAAACAAGCCTAAGACAACAAGACGATCCAGGAGGACTGACAACAAAAAGAAAAACATACACAGACCCGATCGCCAAGAACACGAGAAGCCAGAAACCCTAGTCATCAATATTTCTAAACAAAACATCACGGAATTTCAAATAAATACCTTACAAAAAGGCACTTCTTTCGTCCCTACCTACCATTCCAACATCCTAGAAACTCAAATAAGTGTATTTAAATTCCTACGATCCTTACGACTTCGACACTTCTTTTCTAATGTTCTAGAAACAAAAGAAGACACCAGACAAGACATCCTTATGGGATTAAGAAACAAAAGCAAATATATACCACCAGTAAGCCACAAAGTCCTTGACGCTTTTGAAAAAGTAATTCTCAAAGATATGGATCAAATCTTCAAACAACCCAGACCCAAGAGCACAAACATGACGCAAAAAGAAAAACATGCATTGAAACAACTTGCTTCAAACAATCTCATAACCATACGACAAGCAGACAAAGGTGGAGCTTTGATTATCATGGATACGGATTTCTACATATCAAACGTTAATGAACATGTCAATGACACAGAAACATACATGAAACTAAACTCAGATCCCACTAAAGAATTCATGAAAATCCTGACTCAAATCATTAACAAAGCAGTTGATAAAGGAACCATTGGCAACAAGGAAAAAGAATATTTAATCAAAACAAATCCAGCTATTCCGTACATTTACATGATACCAAAAATTCATAAGCATGCCACTCAGCCACCATTTCGACCTATAGTATCAACCATCAATTCAATACACGAACCCATCGGTAAATTCATCGACAAGCATCTACAAACCATCGTTAACAATGTCTACATACATAAAGGACACCACCCATTTCATTAACATCTTGGAAAATCATAAGACTCAATTTTTTAAAGAAATGATCATGTGCACCATTGATGTCAAATCATTATACACTTCAATTCCACACGACCTGGGAATGACGGCTGTTGAAAGTTTCCTGGTACACAGTAACAAAGAGGAAGATGTGAAAGTATTGGTGATGGAATTATTACACTTTACTCTGTTCCACAGTTACTTTCAATGGAATAGCCAATTTTTTGTACAGTCAACAGGTACATCAATGGGAAATTGTGCGGCACCCAGCTATGCTAATCTTTTCATGCATAGATTTGAACTTGATCATATACTACAAGAACCTGAATGGGAACAAAATCTGATAATGTACAAACGTTACATAGATGACATTTTCATTCTATGGAAAGGATCTGAGAATGCATTAAACACCGCAATTCAACGGCTGAATCAAGTTAATGACAGAATTTCATTCACATCCAACATCAGCAAACACGAAATACCTTTTCTAGACGTGTTAGTAATCAATAACAAAGGCACATTACAAACCAGCATTTACAGTAAACCCACAGACCGGAACAACCTTCTACATTTTCAAAGCTTTCACCAACCATCCCTTAAAACTCATTTACCGTTTTCACAATTCCTTTGAATTAAGAGAATCGTGTCTACTGAAGAAATATATGATCATCAACAAGCACTCACCTTTCAAAAATGTAAAATAAGAGGATATCCTGAAACCGCTCTAATGGATGCTACAAAAAGAGTCCAAACATTGGAACGAAAAAAACTATTAACACCCAAACTCACGAGTGGAGAACAGAGAACAGTCTTCGTGTCCAAGTATTCGAGTAGGAGTCACAAAATCAAAAAGTCTATACTCAAACACTGGTCTTTACTAACATCTGAAGATGATTTCAGAGGGATCTTTTCACTAAACCCTAGATTCGCGTACCTACGCACCAAAAACATAAAAGAACTACTAAAAGAAAAAGAAGATACATCCACATCTGGAAAAACACACAGGGGAACATTGCCATGTCATAACTGTGGAAACTGCAACGCAATAATCAAAGGCAATGAGATATCACACCCCACAAAAGGTACCACCATTAAACTTAAAGTGACAGGAACATGTGACAGTAACAATCTCGTTTACATGTTAAAATGCCCTTGTGGCATCGCATACGTGGGACAAACAACAAGAAAACTCAAAACAAGAATAATCGAACACAAAAGCAACATCCGGCTAAACAATATCAAATCAACGGTTGCAGTACATTTCAATCAGTTTCATCATAACCCAAGTCAGTTACGCTTCTGTATTCTAGAAAAGGTCCCGATATTACCAGGAAGAGACAATCAGCAACACCTTTTACGAAGAGAGATTTTCTGGATAAATCACTTATGTACACTACAACCTAAAGGAATGAATGAACGTTTGGACTTAGGATGCTTCCTATGAATATATTTGGTTACACTAACTTTCACACTGGCTAACCTTCTAAATTTTACTATAAGAAACACATCTGTTATGCACCATAGTCATAAATGATGTAATTGTTAACCAGGATTTTCACTTATCATCATTGAACAAATATTGTTAAAATTCAATGGCGACCTTAATTGTTATTTTAAATTGTCACTTTATATATTTTTTTTTCATACAGAGGATCACGGTCTTTTTCGCATATAATATTTGTGTATAAGATATTCTGACATTACTTAACTCGTTTTTTATCTGTGCTATTATATACACACCAAACTCGTTTTTTACCTGTGCTATTATACACACATCAAACATGTGTCCATTCTTACCCGCGCTACTATACATTTATTTAGCGCGTTCATAGCAAGCACATTTCGCGCTAACAGCAATACAACTGCTCAACAATAAGAGTATTTTCTCTATATCCATGAACACGTGACCACAGCGTCAGTGCTCATAACAATTCTAGGGACACCGGCAGGATTACACTTCCGCCTTCACCTTCGTCAAACGCACACGCGGGCGAATTTTAAGGTAAGAGACTGGCAGCTCTTTACAGCTAGTAAAGCTTTCAAGTTCATCGTTACCGTTAACGCCTACTTATCTATACCTTGGTTTGTCCGTAGGATAAAACCTTCAATTGATTGTGAAAAATTAATTTGACGAATTACGAACTTCAACGCATTTAAAGGAGAATGGCCATCAGCCAGGTACCCTCATTTCACCCTTTTTATTTACGTGAGCACTTTGTCATCCATTTCATTTATGAGAGTGTTTTACAATCTTTTTTCACTTTAAACCCGACTGTATAAATTATTTTCAAGCCACGTTCTCATAACTTTCTCCCAAATGAGAACTCTGAATTAGATGCCAGCAAACACGAACCACGCACCAAACCGTTAACTAATATGGCGTTTATTCGCAACTCTAAGCGCGCATCCAGTAATCATTTACTTGCCGCACAGCGCCAGCGTAGCTAACAGGTACCATGAAAATGCCTATCTGCAATTTATACACACACAGAAGCGATATTAATAAGGGTAAAAAATTCAACACAGTTCACTTGTCCACGTTCCTTCTGTTCTCTGTTCGTGAAAAAGTTTGCCGCACCTAGTAATGATTTAAAGCATTCAAAGTATGTAGAGACTTCTTGTTATCCTTGTACTTTCAGATAAATGTCCCCTGATGAAGGGCAATGCCCGAAATGCATTGGGCACACTCCGATACTATGAAATGAATAGTATGACACGGATCTACCTGAATGTAAATATCGCATATGAGAATACCATTGTGAAAACAAATAAATAAAAAAGACTAAGAATACATTGAACGACTTTGAAGAAAACTTTATTGAAATTTGTCAGCGAGCGCAAGGTTGGGGACGTTACCCCTTAGGGAAATACCGCACTGTAAGTCACTCCTCTAGGAGGGTCAGGTTAGTGGGTGGTTACACCCACTTCCCTTTGTCCAGTTTCGCGCCAGAGCAGGGGCAGGTAGCCCCTGAACCGGTTTGAGCTGGCATATGCACAGAGGAGCCTACTGCTCCCCCAGTGCAGGACTTCAAAGCCCTCTAAGAGTGCACCCACCCAGCTCCAATACACTAAATCCTGTCTGGGAGGTGGTGACAACTCCCTGTGACAGGATACCCTTTGTTGAGCTCCCTCCACTGCGAGTTTCGGTCAGCAGCAGGAGGGCAGCCTGGTGTCTGTGCTGGTGGCATCCATTTTGTGATGCCAGGGCTCTAGATGATTTCTACCGTGTAGTACAGTGTGTACATGTCGTCCCCTCTAGAAGGGTGGGATCCTACTCCCACACCAGTTACTGGTGTGGGGGTAGGATTCCAAGTTGTTTGACACCAAACACGACATGTTTTGATGCAGTCATTCCAAAGTTAGCATTTACCGCGAGGTTATAATGCACTTAAGAGTATATGGTTTAACCGCATCCACAAACAGCAGCAGAGAATAGACTCTGCCAGCTGCAGAGGGGTCCTGCTCAGGCAGAAGCACCCCCTCACATAGTAAACCAAGCACCCTGCCCTTGGGATTGATAGGGCCTACCATAGGGGTGACTGATAGGTTTATATGTGTGTGTATGGTGAGATATAGGAACCTATACCTCAGTGAGGAGTGCTAACACTACCTCACACAGGCTGCAGTAGCAGGCCTGTGGTGTCAGATTTTGAGTGCTTCCCAGGGGTGGCATAATACATGCTGCAGCCCCTGGTAGGCCTGTGAAGTACCAATGCCCTAGATCCCTAAGGTACCATATACTAGGGGCTCATAAGGCACCACAGTATCCAATCACTAGTGCATCTAATATGCACACCAATCATTTAAGGGAGTAAGCAGATAGGCTGGGGTCCTGGATAGCAGGATCCCAGCCAGACTAGTCAAAAACCATTCAAACACCAGGAAAAAAGTGGGGGCAACCATATAGTCAGATTCCACCTTCCTACAGTAATGGCACGTGGAGTAAAAGTGTGCGGGGTAAAGTGTCCTATTCGGGAGGGCTGCTTGCTCAGAGTCAAACCCCTGGCAAGTGTCCGGGGTTGCATTCCTACCGATTGTTTGTCACCCCCTGTGCCACTCTAGACAAATGCCCGCATTATGCACATGACTACTGACCCTGCTCCACAAGGGACCAGCCCGTCCTGAACTGGCAGGCGAGGCCACCTCCTGAAGGGACAATAAGCCGCTCCAGATGGTTTCACCCTTATTCATCCTCATCGGTGAGGTACGGCCAGGGCCACCGGAATCAAGCGAACGTGCGGCCGCAGCTTTTTTCTTATATAATTATGGATCTGCTGCATTTGCCACAGAATCTGTTATCTGCTGCTAAATCTGCAGACTTTAACAAAAAAAAATTGTTTCTAGATCTAACTGTTCAAGCGTTCGTAAAATCACAGTGATGTGTTGCCGAGCAGTGTTGCCGCGCAGTGGACGCTCCTTTGGAAAGGTTGACTTCTTACCTTTCTGTTGCTCTTTACTATGTTTGGGTGTTACACTGAGGTGCAACAGATGCCCAGACAGTGTTAACAAGTTTAAAAATGACAACATAATGAAGTAATACTATCACTGTGCAGCATTATGCAGCAAAATTGGTCTTTTCTTGCCGCATAATTGAGTTAACTTTGAAGCATACTTTGTCCCTCTCCTGCCGCATAATTTCAGTGGCCGTGAGTATAGCTTTCACATCATGCTTCTCTCCATAGTAGAATTCTGCATGCGGCAGTGGGTTAGTGATTCTGCCATTTTCCCTTATTGTATGTGCAAATCAGCCTCCTATAGTTTTCATTGTTTTTAGGTCTCGCCTAGTGATGCAGCGCCTGCGGTGCTCGCTTGGCAAGATCTATTGTCGTCGATTTTTCTTCGGAAGGGGGACAGGAGATGTGCACGCATACGGGTCACGCAGCCGCGCGCATGGCGTCTTTCGCTCTCCCTCCCTCCCCCTGTCGGGCCCCTCCTTCTTCGCTCAGAGCCCGAAGCGCCTTGCCTGCTCGGACAGGAGATTGTGCGCGGGCTCCGGAGGAAGAAGATGGGAGGTAAGGTACTTTGTTTATGCTTGTTCATTACTCTCTCAACCTGCGAGTTTAGGCACCACATCAGTCTCCTCAGCAGAGTTTCCTCCCCCAAACTGACGTCAGTACAGGCTTCACGAGCCTCGGAGATTTGCAATGCATCTACCGCGCAAAAAGCAGACATGAAGGTCAAGGAATAAATGGGTTTATGTATTTTGAATTACAGCAGAGCTCTGAAAAGTAATATGTGCGCAACCACCTCCCAATGCCTGTGCGTTGTTATTATTTTACTCGATTTTCCTGCCTGCTCGTAGAGGGGGGGCCCTCCGCAGCTCTCACTGTCACCGCAAATTGTCGCTTCTCAACAGTAATTTTCGAAGTGAGATCTTCGGTCTCGGCAGCTGCGAGGAGCTATTTTTTCCACATGCCAAAGACACTTGATTATCCGGGCGGCAGGCAGCTGCGCTTTGAAACCCATCGCACCTACTGAGAAGAAGCAAACGGGGATGAAAAGAGGCAAGGGGAACCTGAGTAACCCTGATAAAAGGAGGGGACTGGAGTGCACTCACCGTGGACCTCTGCCTTAGGAACGCATCCGCTTCGTCAATGAATAACAAGAGGCTGTGGGAAAGAGAAGATTGTTAGTAGTTCAGCACAAGTCAATTAGGTAATAGTGATACATTATATAATAGTCATCTGTTATTTACAGCGCGTAGGAAGGGCAACAGTGCATATGAAGTGCTAGATTGAAAATTGGTCCGTTTGCATGCCCGTACAGCTAGCTGCCCTCACTTACAAGTGCAGGCACCCCATCTCGTCCTACTTTCTGTTATCTCATAACAGACTTTTTGTAAATTTTCGTATCGTATTTCAAAGAGTTGATATACTCCTCACATGTTTAAGATGACAAGACCTGCAGCCGTGGGCAACTGACGTCGGGTTGCTGGAGTGATACCATAACCTGTATACTGCCAACTGAGTGACCGCACAGGCTCTGGTATAACTCCACGATGCTGTTTGTGACATCACTTCCTGAACCTGAAGCAAGGATGTAACTGTCCTGGAATCCCGCAGCTCAAGAATTCAGCATCAGGCTGTGATATTGGTACCCAAGTACCAGACATCAGGCTAGTGCGATTCTAGGAACCGGACACCAGCGACCCCATGTCCCCAGGAATCAGATGCGATACTGTGACTTTAATGCACTGACCTGACCGAATATGAAATCACTCAAGAACCGGAGACCCGAGTGGAATCACTGCAGTAATAGATACCAACCTCTTGCATAACTCCAAGAACCTCTGACCATACTTTGACATCGATCCAGAACTCAGGTTGCCAACAGGCACCACTCAAACGCAAAGATGCAAGACGGAAATAGTCCAAAGAATCAAAGGCCGGACTGTGACAACACTCCAAGACCCAGATGCTTGACATCGACAACACTAAAAACAAGCGTTTGCAATGCAATAGGTCTCGCAGTTACACAAGTTGAAGCTATTGGCATTGTAAATAACAATGCCTTTTATTTATGTTTTTAACAAAAATAAAAGGCATTGTTATTTGTAATGTTAATAGCTCAAACTCGGGTAAATGTGAGACCTATTGCATTGCAAATGCTTGTTCTTTTATAGGTCCTCTTTCACTTCTTTCTGTCTCCTTCTTTTCGTATGAGTTCCCAAGCTAGTACTACTGGGCCACTTGCATGCAGCTTATGTCGTCTACAGGGTGCTGCATCCTGTGCGGTCACTGTTTAAAACTGGGCAGCCATCTTGGAATGATATTGTCCCTAGTATATCAATGTTTACTCTTCCAAGATGGCCGCCATGCTTAGACGCTTTAGGTTGGCCACGTTGGCCGTGGACAAAAGTGAGGCAGTGTACACTCTAGCATTCAAAGTTGGCCGCATAGTGCAGTGTGTACTGTGCGGCCATGGATAGGAATTGTGCATTGTGTACCAGTTTTATCGCTACAAGGTGGCAACCAAAAGGCTTCTAAATGTGACAGCTATGTTGAAATTTTAAAGCAACAATCCACTATGTCCCATATCATTGCAAGATGGCTGCCGCTTCTATTTTTAATTTTAGTTTTGTATTGTGAGCTCAGTCCTGCCACGATTAGGTAGCATGTTTTCTTTTTTCTTCTTTTAATTTATCCTCTATATTACTGAGGATGGGTGAATGAGTAAACACAAGAATGAGTCAGTGGGTTTACAAATGAATGTGTAAGTGCAATGATGAGTGATCGGAAGCTTGTCTTATAACTCGAGGGCCTAAACTGACCAGGGACTTGAGCAGACTTTTCAGTTATAAGCCAGACCTAATGCCATTGCCAATGCTTGTTGTAAATTGGTCTGTGTGAGAAGTTGGCCTGATGTATGATGTCACTAGTTCTAGTGTACACCTTATATCAGTCCAAACAACCCTTATGGTGATTGGTTGTAAAGTCAACCTTATAGACCAGCTATCCTAGTGGTAGCATGGACAAGAGCAGTCTTAGGCTAAACTCTGAATGGCATGTGAAGCCAGCTGTGATACCATATATAATCCCTTGAATACCAAATGAAAGGACACCACAACAGATATATATATAAAATAAAGTGTATTTATTCTAGTCAAACCCTCAGCACTCTTTATGAGATTAGAGGTAAGTACAACACAGTCTTATTTATGCATACATTAAGTCACACAGGTAAGTAATACAGTTAGGCCCTAGGGGCCACGCAAACCATATACTAAAGAAGTGGTATAAGGACCACTGTCACGGAAATAGGATAGGCCTAGGCCTAGGGAATCGCTGGGGCTACACTACACTAGCAACAGTTAGGAAGTGGGAGGCCCACGGGATTCAGGTGCAGAGTGGAAACACTCACGCGTAATGCGTAAAAGTCGATAGAAATAGTAGTTGTTAGAAATTAACAGTTTATGGACACTTCTGAAGCAGCTAGAGAGTCGAGACTCGGAAACTAGACCCTAGGATAGTCACTACCCTTGTGAGCACCGAAGTACCCAAGTTACCTAGCCCACAGGCTGCGGGTGCATAGGTGTGAACTTGCGTCGGGTTTCGTCGTGGACTTCTATGGATGCCTGAAGGAAAGATGCTGACAGGCAGTCAGTGAAGAGTGTCCGGTGGATCCCAAGGCTGGGATCAAGAAGAGAGGAGACCTGCAAGCAGAAGGGACAGAGTCAAGGTCACTAGCCAGTGACCACGTGGAACCAGGAAGGAACCAGGTGATGTCGTGAAGATTGCAGGTGAAGGTGAAGCTTGTCGCTGCAGCCACGAGGACCAGGAAACGTCGAGGACGACCAGGGCCAGGAGGCGAGCTGTCCCACGAAGGCTCTTGCTGTCGGTGGCGTCGAAGTTGGACTAGGACTCACCAAGCCTTGGCAAGCGGAACCCACGAAGAACGGAGGACTTGCTTCTGGTGCAGACCAGGAAGGTCTGGGGTGCTTCTCTTTTGCAGGGAAGCGGGAGCCAGTCTGGAGGAGCCAAACCAGCAGTGAAGATTTCGAGATGCGTCGTCACAGAGGCCACTAGCCAACGGGCAAGCAACCGGACAGGCGCGGCAAGCAGGAAAATGCAGAAGGGCCCCACGCAGGACTCGTGGAGTGTGGGGGGCTGATCTTCGGTGCAGATGGTGCTTGGGGTTGGGGCTTCTCAATCCCCGGTGCACAACTTCGAGGGTGCCTCAGAAGCTGCGCTGGTAGATACTAGCCACTTTTCCCAGGTAGCCAGTCCCACGTCTCTCGTCGCCTCCACGGATCTCAGCTCGGCTGTGGATGTGGATCAGGGTCGGAGAAGTCTGGAAGTCAAGGCTCTGGTCGGGCTCTGCAGTCGGTCCCTCGTAGAACTTCAGCAAAGCAAAGGGTAGTCTCTTGATGGTGCCTGTTTGCACAGGGTAGCCACTCCTTGGCCACAAGGGAGATTCTTCAGTCTTCTTCTTTCGTCGAATGTCGAAGGTCCAGAGTTTCTGTTCAAGTTGCAGGTTCAGGATAATCTAATCTCCTGGGGCCCAGCTACCACTCTTATACTAATCTGGGGGGCTGGGTTACCTGCTAGGTCACGCCTTATGGGTGGGACCTGGGAGGGGGGTGGTTACACCCCCTTCCCTTTGTCCAGTTTCGCGCCAGGACTGGGGCTGGAGTGCCCCAGCACCGGTTTGAACTGGACTATGCATGGGACACCTTGTGTGCCCCAGGCATGTCTCATTCCTTTCAGCCCTCCCTGCCCCAATACACTAAAGTCTGTCTGGGGAGGTGCTAGCACCTCCCCAAGCAGGAAACCTATTGTCCAAGCCTCCCTGGCCGGGATCACTCCCAGCAGCAGGAGGTCAGACTTGTGTCTGTGGCAGCAGCATCCATTTTGTGATGCTGAGGCTTTGGTTAGAGTTAAACAGCAAAGTAGGATTTTAACATGTCTCTCCCTCTAGAAGGGAGGAATAATATCCTCATCACCAGAAATGGTATGGGGGTATTATTCCAAAGTGTTAGACACCTTACACGACATGTTTTGATAAAGCCAAACCATAGTTACCATAACCGTTTAAGATTATAAGGCACTTTAAGAGTATATGGTAGGCTATATCGTAGAACAGCTATAAGGACATGGTTCCGAAAGCTGCAGACAGGCTCAGCTCATGCTAGAGCACCATCTCACATGTTACCAAGCACTCTGCCTCCAGGATTGTTAAGGCCTGCCATAGGAGTGGCTGATAGGTACACATGTGTCTATTTTAAAGGTAGATATAGGTATACTATATCTAAGCAAGGGGTGATTACACGACCTTGCCCCAGCTGAGTGATCAGCCAGTTGTGTCTGATTGGAAGGCCAGACCAGGGGTGGCATAATACATGCTGCAGCCCCTGGGAGGCCTAGGGTACACCTATGCCCTGGGTACCTAGGGTACACTGTACAGGGTCCAATAAGGTGATCCTTACCAATTGGTTATGTACCTAGGGTACATTGAGTCCATTTTAAAGAGAGAGCAGCAGCCTGAGACCCTGAATGGCAGGATCTCAGGCCAACTAAGTCAAAAACCAGCTAGACACTAGGCAAAAAGTTGGGGGTAACCATAGTCAGATATCCACCTTCCTACAGTCTGCCCAACCCTTGCGTCCCTGCTCATGTATGTGGGACATGGATGTTCCATGTGTGCACCCCTCAGGCTGTACAGCGACTGCGCGTGTCATGCACCAGCCATAGTCACTGGCATCCATTTTGTATTTGTTACATCCAAGTGAGGCCCAAGATGGAGGGTGGGCGAGAGACCAGTGTGTCAGGCGCTTGGTGTGGATGACATAGAGCCCCCTGCTGGTTCCTGAAAGGTCGACCACCCCCAGCAGGTTAACAAGCAGCTATGTGGGGCAGCACCTCAGCTTTTTCAGGTCGAGCCTGGGCAGCGCATGCAGCTGATCTGCGAGACATGCTGTATTCAGGTATGGACTTGAAGCTCCGCCCACTCTCCGCCCATTTTTCATTGCCTTGTGTCATTGTGTTTTGGAAAATGTGGTTTTTTATTGTTCAATATGCTTAGTAGTCCCTCCTTAGTACCACCTTGTCTCATTTTTAGGTTGAGCCTAGTGTCAGCGTGCATGCGCTGCTCTGCAAGGCCTGTTGTTGTGGTGGAGTAGGGAATAGAAGCCCTGCCCACTCCCCGCCCCTATTTGTCATTGGCTTGTGTCATTGTCCTTTCTAAATGCTTCTGATTCGTAAATGGGCTTTTTAGTCCCTCCTTAGTACCGCCTCGTCTTCATTTGTTACCTCCAACGGCGACTAGCCCTTTTACTTTGGTTTTTTCACTGTACCTGTTATTTAGTCTTTAAGCACTATTTTCTTTATCTACTTTCTGTTACTGCTGGCATGACATGCTTCAGTGCCTTCTTCAACCCCGCCCTCCAGATGTCCTTGCCTTCTTTACCCCCCTCCTGTTGTTGTGCCTTCTTTAACACCCCGCCCTCCCTTTGTCCTCAGATAACAGATCCCTGCAGAGCCTACGACAGGTCCCCGGAGAACCTCAGATAACAGATCCCTTGGTCAGGTCCCCGGAGAGCCCCCGATAACAGATCCCTTGGTCAGGTCCCTGAAGAGCCTTAGACAGGTCCCCGGAGAGCCTCCGATAACAGATCCCTTGGTCAGGTCCCAGGAGAGCCTCCGATAACTGATCCCTTGGTCAGGTCCCCAGAGAGCCCCCGATTACAGATCCCTTGGTCAGGTCCCCAGAGAGCCCCTGATAACAGATCCCTTGGTCAGGTCCCTGAAGAGCCTTAGACAGGTCCCCGGAGAGCCCCCGATAACAGATCCCTTGGTCAGGTCCCTGGAGAGCCTCCGAAAACAGATCCCTTGGTCAGGTCCCCAGAGAGCCTCAGACAGGTCCCCAGAGAGCCTCAGATAACAGATCCCTTGGTCAGGTCCCCAGAGAGCCCCAGACAGGTCCCCAGAGAGCCTCAGATAACTGATCCCTTGGTCAAGACCACAGAGAGCCTCAGACAGGTCCCCAGAGAGCCTCCGATAAGAGACCCCTTAGTCAGGTCCCCAGAGAGCCTCCAACAGGTCCTCGGAGAGCCTCAGACAGGTCCCCAGAGAGCCTCCGATAACAGATCCCTTGGTCAGGTCCCCAGAGAGCCTCTGACAGGTCCCCGGAGAGCCTCAGATAACAGATCTCTTGGTCAAGTCTCCAGAGAGCCTCAGACAGGTCCCCAGAGAGTTTCTGATAACAGATCCCTTGGTCAGGTCCCCGGAGAGCCCTAGACAGGTCCCCGGAGAGCCTCAGACAACAGATCCCTTGGTCAGGTCCCCAGAGAGCCCCAGACAACAGATCCCTTGGTCCCCTTGGCCAGGTCCCCTGGAGACCCTCAGTCAGGTCCCCGGAGAGCCTCAGACAGCTTCCCCGAGAGCCTCAGACAACAGATCCCTTGGTCATATCCCCAGAGAGCCTCAGGCAACAGATCCTTTTGTCAGGTCCCCTGAGATCCTTAGACAGGTCCCTGGAGAGCAACAGATCCCTTGGTCAGGTCCCCGGAGAGCCTCAGATAACAGATCCCTTGGTCAGGTCCCTGGAGAGCCTCAGACAGGTCCCCTGAGAGCCTCAGATAACAGATCCCTTGGTCAGATCCCCAGAGAGCCTCAGATAACAGATCCCTTGGTCAGATCCCCAGAGAGCCTCAGATAACAGATCATTTTGTCAGGTCCCTGGAGAGCCTCAGATAAGATCCCTTGGTCAGGTCCCCAGAGAGCCTCAGAATACAGATCCCTTGACCAGGTCCCTGGAGAGCTTCAGACAACAGATCTCTTGGTCAGGTTTCCAGAGAGCCTCAGACAGGTCCCCGGAAAGCCTTAGATAACAGATCCCTTGGTAAGGTCCACAGAGAGCCTCAGATAACAGATTATGTAAGGTCCCCGGAGAGCCTTAGATTACAGATCCCTTGGTCAGGTCTCCAGAGAGCCTCAGACAGGTCCCCTGAGAGCCTCAGATAACTGATCCCTTGGTCAGGTCCTCGGAGAGCCTCAGATAACAGATCCCTTGGGCAGGTGCCCGAAGAGCCTCCGATAACTGATCCCTCTAAGAGAGGCCTGAGGGACCCTGGGAGTTTGATCGGTGCCTTCCCAGGGGTTGCTGGGAGTTTCGTAGACCTCAGTATAATGCGCTGTTTCTAAAGCACTGCAGATGGTACTCGATGCGTGTGATGCGAGTGAAATGGTTCTTTTCCAGAAGAGCCGGCCTTGTCTGGACATTGAACGATTCACTGCTGTTGGGGGTTCATAAAGGGCGGAGTCTCTGGTCCCCTCCACCTCACTGCCTCGAGAGTCAAGTGCTAAGGGGTGACCTTAGTGGTCAGTTTTGGCTCCAGCAGTGGGGTGAAGCCTCGGGACAGCAGTGGTTAGAGGCTCTTTGCAGGCGTTACGTTGCAGATACTCAGTTTTGAGCCATGGCTGTAAGCTGTTTGCTTGCAGTTGGTATGTTTACACTCGGTTAGTTTGAAGCTGGCAAATTTCAGAGAGTTCTGAGTGGTGGTTATAAGCTCCTTGATTGCAGGTGGTTCGTTTGCAGGTGGTCTGTTGTGGGTCAGTGCAACTCCCTATAAACCAGCCAACTGCAACCAACCCCATGCAAACCAACCACCTGTAAACCAGCAACTTGCAAATGCGCCACCTGCAAACCAACCCACTAAAAACCAACCCCCTGCAAACCAGAAACATGCAAACGAGCCGCCTGCAAACCAACCCCCTGCAAAACAGCAACTTGCAAACTAGCCGCCTGCAAACCAACCCCCTGCAAACACACCATCTGCAAATCTATCACCTGCAAACCAGCCACCTGCATGAATGTCTCCTTCAGCCTCATTACCTGAGGGACTAGGGACTGATAAGGGCACCCTAGAATCCAATCTGGAGCGTACCTAAGGTACATGCATAACCAATTTAGGGATAAAGCAGATAGACTGGGGTCCTGAATAGCAGGATCCTAGTCAGACTAATCAAAAACCAGAAAAACACCAGGAAACAAGCATTTACAATGCAATGGTCTCGGCAATATTCTAGGTAGAGCTATTGGTATTGCTCATTATTTTTTTATCATTTTTGTATCCCTAAATAAATGGCATTGTCATTTCTATTGGCATCAGTTTTTTTTGTTGCATATGTGATACCTATTGCATTAGCAGAGAGAGAGTGAGGTAGTGAGAGAGAGTGAGGTAGATAGACACGTAGTGAGATAGAAACAGTGAGTGATGTTGTGAGATAGAGAAAGATTGAGGTAGTGAAAGAGAGAGTGAGGTAGTGAGGGATGTTGTGAGGTATTAAGATAGAAACAGAGAGTGATGTAGTGAAGTAGTGAGATAGAGTGAGGTAGTGAAAGAGTGAGTGTAAGTGACATTGTATTTGAGAGAGAGAGTGAGGTAGTGAGATAGAGAGAGTGAATTAGTGAGTTAGAAAGAGAGAGTGAATTTGCGAGGTAGTGAGAGAGTGATGTAGTGAAGTTTTGAGAGAGTGTGTTGTGATATAGTGAGGTAGTGAGAGTGAGATAGAAATAGATAGTGATGTAGTGATAGAGAGTGAGGTAGTGAGATAGAGAGAGAGTGAAGTTTCTAAGTAGTGTGTTAGAGTGAGAGATAGTTACTGTGGTAGTGATATTGTGTTGCTGTGAGAAAGAGAGAGTTGAGTAGTGAGTTAGAGAGTGAGGTAGAGAGTTAGTGAGAGAGTGTAGTATAGTGAGAGATAGTGAGGTAGTGAGAGGTAGTGAGAGAGAGAGTTAGGGAGAGAGAGTGACGTAGTGAGAGAGCCAACCCCACACACATACAGAACCAACCACACAGAGCCACACACATACAAAGTGTATCCCCCAGACATACATACAGAGCCACACCTACAGAGTCAGCCAGACATAGAGCTATCCACACAAATATTCAGAGCTACAGACATCCACATACAGAGCCACTGACTTACACATACAGAGCTAGCTAGAGACATAGAGTCACCTAACACATACCGAGCTAGCCACATAAAGATACTGAGCCATCTATACACACACACAGGCACCTATGCACTTTTTGAGATACACATACATGGAGCCACACACACACGCACAGCTACACACATAGAACCACACACACACACAGCCACACACACAGAGCCACACATACATACACAGAGCCACATACACACACAGAGCCACACACCCACATACAGAACCACACACCTACATACAGAACCACACACCCACATAGAGAACCACACGCACACACACAGATCTAGACACATACACATTGATCTTGGGAGCCAAAGCAGAAGTGGCACCCACTTCACCTCCTGTTTAAATGTTAACTGGTCTCCTTGTTGCTTATGGCTGTCCTTGCGTGTGAAACTGGGCATTAGGTAAGAGGTGGAGAGAATGACTGTACATACCTGTACCCAAGGAACACTTTATTTAACAAATAGCCTACATCAGGAAGGAGATGTAAAGCTTCTACACCGAGCGTTCAAATTCCACTCCTGTAGAAATAATAAAATGAACCCAACTCCTATAGGGACAAAGCAGACAACTTACCGTCTGGGTGGGATGAAATAGGTGCTCACAACAATTCATTTTAAAACCTTACCTCTTTCATCAATTGACCATAGAGCGAGTTAGTTATACTACACTAAAAGGTCTAATACTGCTACTCAATTTGCAAAGCAGAATAATAAACTCTTCAACTATGCTCATTTTTTAACTACGTCAAAGGAGGGTCCAAAAGCTGTGATAAGATTTTCTCAAGCGTTAAGAATTTCACCTTGCTCTTAGCCACTGTCAACATCATCGCTGCATCCCAACAACTGTCAACCTATCCAACTGCTTCCATAGAAAAATCATAACCATCTACAGCAACTTCCCACACCAACCCAACCCCAGAGAACGTGTTGCTAACCTACCCACCACCAACCAAGATGGCCACCTGACTGAATGGACAACCCTCACCAGAAACAACAGCGACAATCCTGCAGACCATCCACTCGGGGGCCCCAACGGACCCATGCCCCCATGACATCTACAACCGGGAAAATCACCAATCAGCATCACCCTGACCCACCTCATCAACACCTCCATCATGGCGGCCACTTTTCCGGGTTAAATGGAAACTTGCAGAAATCAAAGCGATGCTCAAGTAGTCCACATCCGACCCATACCAATTGAGTAACTACTGATCCAACTCCCTGCTCCTGTAGCCAGACAAAGTGCTTGAGAAAGCCATCAAAAGCAACTCACCTCCAACTAGAACATCTTCCAGACAACACTCAACCAGGATTCAGAAAGAACCACGGCACCGAAACAGCACTCATCGTGGCCACTGACAACATTCGAATCATCCTGAACCGAGGAGAAACATCCAACCTCATCCTGCTTGACCTCTCCGCTGCCTTCAACACCATCTCCCCTTACACCCTCATCAGAAGACTCCATGAGACTGACATACAAGGATCTACTCTCAAACGGGTATGTTTCTTCCTCACAGGAAAAACCCAAAGGGTCAGTCTGTCACCTTTCACATCAAAGACCAAGACAAAGATATGCGGAATCCCACAGGGATCGTCCCTCAGCCCCACCCTTCTCAACATATACATGACATCGCACGCCAACATAGTCTGATTACAAGACATCACCATCATCATCCAACACACCCGATCCCTGATGGACAAGACAACCAAGACCAACTTCACGAACTGCATGACCATGGTAGAAGACTAGATGCTAACCAACTGCCTGCAGGCTAAACTCCAACAACTGGTCTTTAGCAACAAGACCTCCCCATGGGAGTCCACAAGGCAGCTATTGGAGCTGGGACTAACAGCCAAACCCACAGACCATACTAGAATTCTAGGGATATTCCTAGATGACAAGCTGAACATGACGGCTCAAGTCAACGCAATGTGTACCTTCTGCTTCTACCTCCTATACATGCTATGAAAGATCTTCAAATGGTTGTCTCATAACACCAGACGGACTCTCACGCAAGCACTCATCAGAAGACTTGACTACAGCAACAGTTTCTATGCCAGAATCGCCAAACTCCTGCGAAGACTCCAAAACCATCCAGAACACTGCTGCAAAACTGATACTCGACCTCCCACGCCACACCCACATCAAACCGCACCTCAAGAAGTTTCACTGGCTCCCCATTCACAAATGCAGTCAATTCAAACTTCTCACGCACAAATACAAAGTCATACAAAACACAGGACCAGAATACCTGAACAGCCACATTTTCCCCAACCTACCAAACTGTTACGCTCTTCATCACCCAACACATCAGAGCCTCCTCCTCACTATTCAAGTTCAGCAAGAAATTGAGGCCTGGATCTTCATATAAGCACCCTGGGGACCTCACACCTACAACTCTTTCCAAGAGCCAGGATACCCTCTCGGAGGATTAGTTCGCTATACAAATTAATATAACATACCCTTTCCAGCTGTATCCCTAATACTGGTCACGTCCATGCTACTATCCTTTACAAAAAGACAGTGCGACCTGCCCTTCCACATAACGAGTCCATGCACCTATTGCTCGCCGCGTAAAACAATCAACCATTTTCAGTCCACAGCTCTATATTCCCAAAACCTACGCCGGTTAGGCCCTTCTCAAAGCCTGCTCCAAACCTACCCCTGCTGCAAGCATCTTTGAAGATCTATGTGTCGGCTGAGACTGGTAGTGTGGGGGCTCTGCACACACGTGTCAAAAGCCTCCTGTCAAAGCCTAGCCTCTGATTAGCACAACGCCCATCCAGCACACTAGGGTCAGCCTGGGGGAACGTGAGTTCGGGGAACCATGGGGCAAAGGGACCACCAGAGTAACTCCACGTGCGTGGGAGACTCATCACGGTGCTAGAGATCTCAGGCTGCCAGATGTCGGTAGAGACACTTACTCCACTCAATTTATTTTTTAACAAGGCACTACTGGGAGAAGGGGATTTATCAAGCCTAAAGGGAGATGGCAAGAACCCAGGAGAACCCAAGACTTACAAAGTACCGACACCCATAATTTGGTACAAAATAACATCTCTGCGGATTGAGGTTAGGACATTTACCTAAAAGGGGGCCGGCACGTGTCTCCTCCACAGCAAGGTCTGTCCAATGGAAGTGGAAGCAGGGTGGCAGAGAAGTAAGGCATCGTTACATGGAGAATGTCTCCCAGAGGGTCTAGCCGAGTAACCAAGCAAGGTGTCACCGCGGGAGGAGCCCAGAGAAGTAAGGTATCGTTACATGGAGAATGTCTCCCAGAGGGTCTAGCCGAGTAACCAAGCAAGGTGTCACCGCAGGAGGAGCACAAGTTGTTACCCCGTGGGGTCGCGAGCTGTCAGCACTCACCTCCTCGCTCTTGAGCACTTCCTTAAACTCGCGCTTGATCCTCTGCACGGCGATGTTGGCCATGTCTGGAGCCGGGCGCTGCTCCCCCTCTCGCCCCTCCTCCTGCTTGCTATGGCACGGTTGCCGCTGTCCGTCCCGCGCACGGTGCAGTGTGCGGGGCCTGGTTCCGCCCCGACTACTATTCAGCCGCCAAAATGGCGACCGTGCCGCGCATGCGTACTGCTACCTGTCACAACGACACTCATGTGCGGCGTCTCCACCCGTTCAGTCAGGGGGCGGCCCAGACTGGGAGGGAGGTGCTTACACAGGAGAAGGGGGGGGGTGCCTACGGAGTCAAACCGGTGAAGGTATTTGTGATGGCGGATGTCGCCGGTGGAGAACTCTAGGCCTTTCTTTCGAGCGCGACGGGGCTTCTGCTAGCGCATCACAATAGGGCTGGTAGCAGGTCTGTTGTCGAGCCGTGATAGAAGCCCTGCTGCACAGTAGGCCCATCGCCCATTCCATTAGACTCGTCCTGGTCGTTAAAAAAGCAGCAAGTTAAAGAGTGCGTATATGGGGGCCAGCCCGGCCAGGTTCGCATCGTTACCGTTGCTTTGGAAAGACGTTATAATATGAAAAGTAAAAGTGTAAAAATGCTGCTTTTATTTCACTTTGGAAAATGGGTTGACTTATTCAATGTGCGAAACGCAACGTGCAACCATTACCTGCCTCCGGGCAATTGAAAAGAACACATTTAATTTGCCAAAAGTTTCAAATGGGAAGGAGGTTGGAGGTCTTATGACATTGCACTACTACTTGTGTTGAAACTTTCTACCAAGCTGTATTGCACTGATATTTCAGAGTTGTGCAGTAGTTTCCACCGTAATCATGCTTAGAAAAGCGAAAGGTGGCTTGTGCTTGCCAACGCGTAATTTCTCACGGCTGGCGTGGCACAAGTATTTTAAATAAATAAATGCAGGCTAACAATCCTGAAGTAGTCCAGCTTTTATAAGGACTGACCCGAATAAAAAACTGAAAACATGCCATGTCACCTCTTTTGGGTAGAGGTTCCATACATGCAAACATTTTAGAACAAGCACACCACTGCCTTTCTCCGAGGCGAAGCAGAAATGCCTCGGAGAAACGCAGCGGCGTTTTCAGATTCGGGTGCGTGTTTCTTTTTCTCTCCTCTTGCCATTGGCTGGAGGAGAGAAAAACACGCCTGAGAAAGGGCGTGGCTAAAAAGTGGAAAGAACAGCACCGAACACGCCCCCGAATCTGAAAAAGACGGAGCCTATTTGGAGGGACGGCTCTCTCCTCCAATGGCTGGCCTCCGTTTAGGAAGACAGCCAATGGAGGAGAGCCAAAAAGAGGCAGGCTAAAGAGCCACTCTCAGAAACATTAAATCTCCGGACTTCCGGTTCTGCCTTCGGCAGACCGGATGGTCCCGAGACCTAAAAACTGGGGGTAACCATGCAGTCAGATTCCACCTTCCTACATAAGATGTTTGCTTGCAGGTGGTTGGTTTGCAGACGGTATGCTGCAGACATTCAGTTTTGAGCAGTGAGTTGCAGCTGGTTGCTTGCTGGTGGCGTGTTTGCATTGGTTGGTTTGAGGGATAGCTGTATGTTTGTAGGTGGTAGGCCTACAGGGTTGTCTGTATAGAGTGGTCCAGTTCTTCACTTGTGGTTTTGGTGCCTGGTCTCAGGCAATGAGGCTGAAGGAGACACTCCTGCAGGTAGCTGGTTTGCAGGTGATAGATTTGCAGGTGGTGTGTTTGCAGGCGGCTGGTTTGCAAGTTGCTGTTTTCCAGGAAGTTGTTTTGCAGGTGGCTTGTTTGCATGTTTCTGGTTTGTAGGTGGTTGGTTTTTAGTGGGTTGGTTTGCAGGCAGTTGGTTTGCAGGTGGATCATTTGCAAGTTGCTGGTTTACAGGTGGTTGGTTTGCAGCTGGTTGGTTTGCAGCTGGTTGGCTTGCAGCTGGTTGGCTTGCAGCTGGTTGGTTTGAAGGTGGCTGGTTTGCAACTGGTTGGTTTGCAACTGGTTGGTTTGCAGGTGGCTGGTTTGCAGCTGGTTGGTTTGCAGGTGGCCGGTTTGCAGCTGGTTGGTTTGCAGCTGGTTGGTTAGCAGGTGGCTGGTTTCCCGGTGGTTGGTTTGCAGGTAACTGGTTTCCCGGTGGTTGGTTTTTAGGTGGCTGGTTTTTAGGTGGCTGGTTTGCAGCTGGTTGGTTTGCAGGTGACTGGTTTCCCGGTGGTTGGTTTTCAGGTGGTTGGTTTTCAGGTGGCTGGTTTGCAGCTGGTTGGTTTGCAGGTTGCTGGTTTCCCGGTGGTTGGTTTGCAGGTGACTGTGTCCCGGTGGTTGGTTTGTAGGCGGCTGGTTTTCAGCTGGTTGGTTTGCAGCTGGTTGGTTTCCCGGTGGTTGGTTTGCAGGTGACTGGTTTCCCGGTGGTTGGTTTGTAGGCGGCTGGTTTTCGGTGGCTGGTTTGCAGCTGGTTGGTTTGCAGCTGGTTGGTTTGCAGGTGGCTGGTTTGCAGGTGGCTGGTTTGCAGGTGATAGATTTGCAGGTGGTGTGTTTGCAGGCGGCTGGTTTGCAAGTTGCTGTTTTCCAGGAAGTTGTTTTGCAGGTGGCTCGTTTGCATGTTTCTGGTTTGTAGGTGGTTGGTTTTTAGTGGGTTGGTTTGCAGGCAGTTGGTTTGCAGGTGGATCATTTGCAAGTTGCTGGTTTACAGGTGGTTGGTTTACAGGTGGTTGGTTTGCAGGTGGTTGGCTTGCAGCTGGTTGGCTTGAAGGTGGCTGGTTTGCAGCTGGTTGGTTTCCAGGTGGCTGGTTTCCCGGTGGTTGGTTTGCAGGTGACTGGTTTCCCGGTGGTTGGTTTTGTAGGCGGCTGGTTTTCAGGTGGCTGGTTTGCAGGTGGTTGGTTTGCAGGTGGTTGGTTTGCAGGTGACTGGTTTCCCGGTGGTTGGTTTGCAGGTGGCTGGTTTTCAGGTGGCTGGTTTTCAGGCGGCTGGTTTTCAGGCGGCTGGTTTTCAGGTGGCTGGTTTTCAGGCGGCTGGTTTTCAGGCGGCTGGTTTTCAGGTGGCTGGTTTTCAGGTGGCTGGTTGGTTTGCAGCTGGTTGGTTAGCAGGTGGCTGGTTTCCCGGTGGTTTGTTTGTAGGCGGCTGGTTTTCAGCTGGTTGGTTTGCAGCTGGTTGGTTTGCAGCTGGTTGGTTTGCAGCTGGCTGGTTTGCAGGTGGCTGGTTTGCAGGTGGCTGGTTTGCAGCTGGCTGGTTTGCAGCTGGCTGGTTTGCAGCTGGTTGGTTTGCAGCTGGTTGGTTTGCAGCTGGTTGGTTTGCAGCTGGTTGGTTTGCAGCTGGTTGGTTTGCAGGTGGATGGTTTCCCGGTGACTGGTTTCCCGGTGACTGGTTCCCCGGTGACTGGTTTCCCGGCGGCTGGTTTTCAGGTGGCTGGTTTGCAGCTGGCTGGTTTGCAGCTGGCTGGTTTGCAGCTGGCTGGTTTGCAGCTGGTTGGTTTGCAGCTGGTTGCTTTGCAGCTGGTTGGTTTGCAGCTGGTTGCTTTGCAGCTGGTTGGTTTGCAGGTGGCTGGTTTGCAGGTGGCTGGTTTGCAGGTGGCTGGTTTGCAGGTGGCTGGTTTGCAGGTGGCTGGTTTGCAGGTGGCTGGTTTCCCGGTGGTTGGTTTGCAGGTGACTGGTTTCCCGGTGGCTGGTTTTCAGGTGGCTGGTTTGCAGCTGGCTGGTTTGCAGCTGGTTGGTTTGCAGCTGGCTGGTTTTCAGGTGGCTGGTTTGCAGCTGGTTGGTTTGCAGCTGGTTGGTTTGCAGCTGGTTGGTTTGCAGGCGGCTGGTTTGCAGGCGGCTGGTTTGCAGGCGGCTGGTTTGCAGGCGGCTGGTTTGCAGGCGGCTGGTTTGCAGGCGGCTGGTTTGCAGGTGGCTGGTTTGCAGCTGGCTGGTTTGCAGCTGGCTGGTTTGCAGCTGGCTGGTTTGCAGCTGGTTGGTTTGCAGGTGGCTGGTTTCCCGGTGGTTGGTTTGCAGGTGACTGGTTTCCCGGTGGCTGGTTTTCAGGTGGCTGGTTTGCAGCTGGTTGGTTTGCAGGTGGCTGGTTTCCCGGTGGTTGGTTTGCAGGTGGCTGGTTTGCAGGTGGCTGGTTTTCAGGTGGCTGGTTTTCAGGTGGCTGGTTTTCAGGTGGCTGGTTTGCAGCTGGTTGGTTTGCAGGTGGCTGGTTTCATCTTTCAGGTTCGTAGGCAGCTCGTCTGAAGACTGCAGGTGGCCGGGAGGTTTATAAGCCGCAGGGACAGCCGGAGGTTTGGAGGTCACTGGTTTCACCTGTCGGGCCACAGGTGCATCCCTGCGATGGTTTAAGCCCCCACCAACTGCCCCCTCCCCCAGAAGACCCCAGATCAGATCCAGCCGCTGGCGGTTTCACCAAACCATGGATTCCACGGTTTTTGTGGCAAGTGGGGGTGGGGTCATTTAACTGCTTAGTAGCGGTCCAAGCAAGAGGAGGAGGAGGGGGGGGGAGAGAAGGGCCCCTGATAACCAGAGGGGACAGGAGAGGACCACAGGAGAGCGAGACGGCGGCACTTGGACAGGGAAGGGACCATGTGGACAGGGCAGGTTGGCGTGCCCTGGGACAGCCTGCAGTGCGGCGAGCAAGGCTGAAGAGGGCCGGGCGGGGGGGGGGGGGGGCATGGAAGCCCTCAGAGGCCTGTGGAGGGTGAAGGAGGCTGCAAAAGGTCAGACTCAGAGGACATCTCAAGGGCACGAGGAGGAGGAAGGCCAAGGTCTGAGGACAGTTCAAGTTTGAACGAGAAGAGAGAGAGCTGAAGGGGCGGAGCGAGGGCCCCTCGGAGCCCTCAGGGAGGTGGGTGACGTCAGGGGTGCATGGAGCCGTCAGGGAGGTGGGTGACGTTAGTGGACAGGGGTGCATGGAGTCCACAGGGAGGTGGGTGACGTCAGTGGACAGGGGTGCATGGAGTCCTCAGGGAGGTGTGTGACGTCAGTGGACAGAGGTGCATAGAGCCCACAGGGTGGTGGGTGACGTCAGTCCACAGGGATGCATAGAGTCCACAGGGAGGTGGGTGACGTCAGTGGACAGGGGTGCATGGAGTCCACAGGGAGGTGGGTGACGTCACGGGTGCATGGAGCCCTCAGGGAGGTGGGTGACGTCAGTGGACAGGGGTGCATGGAAGCCACAGGGTGGTGGGTGACGTCAGTGGGCAGGGGTGCATGGAGCCCAAAGAGAAGTGGGTGACGTCAGTCCACAGGGGTGCATGGAGCACACAGGGAGGTGGTGGTGTTCACTGTGCACTGAGGGGTCCTGGCCACCGCAGGGACAGGGCCGGACTGGTCCAGTGGGCGCCTGTGGTTCACTGGCCCGGCCCTCAGGCAGCGCTATGGCAGAACCCCCACCCGCCGGGGGTGCTGATAGGGCAGGCGCTGGTCGCGGCTGGACCCTGAGGTAACCAGTGTATTGTGCAGCCCCTCAGAGCCGCCATGTCTGGTGGGTAATGCCCACCTAAGGCCTGACATCAGCAGCGATTAACGCGGCCTTAGGGCGCTCCGGGCCTTCTGGCGCCTTCATGCATCCCCCCAAAGCGGGGTGGCTTCCCTGGGCTTAAGCGCTGCCTAAAATACCCCACAGCTGTGCCCCCCCACAGCAGGGGAAGTATGTGGGAATCAAGCAGATGTGCCAGCGCCGGACGGCATGATCCCGGGGGCAGCATCAAAGGGCGGGGGTCACTCACAGGGTATTGGAGTCACTCACAGGGTGTTGGAGTCACTTGCAGGGTGTTGGAGTCAGGGTGTGAGTCACTCACAGGGTGTTGGATTCACTTGCAGGGTGTTGGGGTCACTTGCAGGGTGTTGGAGTCACTCACAGGGTGTTGGAGTCACTCACAGGGTGTTGGGGTCACTCACAGGGTGTTGGGGTCACTCACAGGGTGTTGGGGTCACTCACAGGGCGTGGGAGTCACTCACAGGGTGTTGGAGTCACTCACAGGGCGTGGGAGTCACTCACAGGGTGATGGAGTCACTCGCAGGGTGTTGGAGTCACTCAGTCACTCACAGGGTGTTGGAGTCACTCAGAGTCACTCACAGGGTGTTGGAGTCAGGGTGTTGGATTCACTCGGAGGGTGTTGGAGCCACTCACAGGGTGTTGGAGCCACTCACAGGGTGTTGGAGTCACTCACAGGGTGTTGGAGTCAGGGTGTTGGAGTCACTCGCAGGGTGTTGGAGCCACTCGCAGGGTGTTGGAGCCACTCACAGGGTGTTGGAGCCACTCACAGGGTGTTGGAGCCACTCACAGGGTGTTGGAGTCACTCACAGGGTGTTGGAGCCACTCACAGGGTGTTGGGGTCACTCACAGGGTGTTGGAGTCACTCACAGGGTGTTGGAGTCAGGGTGTTGGAGTCACTCACAGGGTGTTGGAGTCTCTCACAGGGTGTTGGAGTCTCTCACAGGGTGTTGGAGTCTCTCACAGGGTGTTGGAGTCACTCACAGGGTGTTGGAGTCAGGGGTGTTGGAGTCACTCACAGGGTGTTGGAGTCACTCACAGGGTGTTGGAGTCACTCACGGGTTGTTGGAGTCACTCACGGGTTGTTGGAGTCACTCACAGGGTGTTGGAGTCACTCACAGGGTGTTGGAGTCACTCACAGGGCGTTGGGAGTCACTCACAGGGTGTTGGAGTCAGGGTGTTGGAGTCACTCACAGGGTGTTGGAGTCACAGGGCGTGGGAGTCACTGACAGGGTGTTGGAGTCACTCACAGGGTATTGGAGTCAGGGGTGTTGGAGTCACTCACAGGGTGTTGGAGTCACTTAAGGGGATGTTGGAGTCACTCACAGGGTGTTGGAGTCACTCACAGGGCGTTGGGAGTCACTCACAGGGTGTTGGAGTCAGGGTGTTGGAGTCACTCACAGGGTGTTGGAGTCACTCACAGGGTGTTGGAGTCAGGGTGTTGGAGTCACTCACAGGGTGTTGGAGTCACTCACAGGGCGTTGGGAGTCACTCACAGGGTGTTGGAGTCAGGGTGTTGGAGTCACTCACAGGGTGTTGGAGTCACTCACAGGGTGTTGGAGTCACTGACAAGGTGTTGGAGTCACTCACAGGGTGTTGGAGTCAGGGGTGTTGGAGTCACTCACAGGGTGTTGGAGTCACTTAAGGGGATGTTGGAGTCACTCACAGGGTGTTGGAGTCACTCACAGGGCGTTGGGAGTCACTCACAGGATGTTGGAGTCAGGGTGTTGGAGTCACTCATAGGGTATTGGAGTCTCTCACAGGGTGTTGGAGTCACTCACAGGGCGTGGAGTCACTGACAAGGTGTTTGAGTCACTCACAGGGCGTTGGGAGTCACTCACAGGGCGTTGGGAGTCACTCACAGGGTGTTGGAGTCAGGGGTGTTGGAGTCACTCACAGGGTGTTGGAGTCAGGGTGTTGGAGTCACTCATAGGGTGTTGGAGTCTCTCATAGGGTGTTGGAGTCACTCACAGGGTGTTGGAGTCTCTCACAGGGTGTTGGAGTCTCTCACAGGGTGCTGGAGTCTCTCACAGGGTGTTGGAGTCTCTCACAGGGTGTTGGAGTCTCTCACAGGGTGTTGGAGTCTCTCACAGGGTGTTGGAGTCAGGGTGTTGGAGTCACTCATAGGGTGTTGGAGTCTCTCACAGGGTGTTGGAGTCACTCACAGGGTGTTGGAGTCTCGGTGTTGGAGTCACTCATAGGGTGTTGGAGTCTCTCACAGGGTGTTGGAGTCTCTCACAGGGTGTTGGAGTCAGGGTGTTGGAGTCTCTCACAGGGTGTTGGAGTCACTCACGGGTTGTTGGAGTCACTCACAGGGTGTTGGAGTCACTCACAGGGTGTTGGAGTCTCTCACAGGGTGTTGGAGTCTCTCACAGGGTGTTGGAGTCAGGGGTGTTGGATTCTTTGAAAATATCAAGGACCCCCTGTAGAGTATATATATCAATTCCTAGGACAGGGCAACAAGCATAGTAGGTAATAACTTCCAAGGCAATTGTAATAAGGTAATTGTCACAATGAATTCTTTTTGTTATTATTGTTGAATTAATACACCATGGAATTTGCGTTTGTTAGCGGAAATCCCTAAAGCCGAGAAGAGGTGAATTTTGGAGGCGCTTTGTGCCCGCATGAGAATCTTCAACTACGAGACCAAACGAGTCACTCACAGGGTGTTGGAGTCACTCACGGGTTGTTGGAGTCACTCACGGGTTGTTGGAGTCACTCACAGGGTGTTGGAGTCACTCACAGGGTGTTGGAGTCACTCACAGGGCGTTGGGAGTCACTCACAGGGTATTGGAGTCAGGGGTGTTGGAGTCACTCACAGGGTGTTGGAGTCACTTAAGGGGATGTTGGAGTCACTCACAGGGTGTTGGAGTCACTCACAGGGCGTTGGGAGTCACTCACAGGGTGTTGGAGTCAGGGTGTTGGAGCCACTCTCAGGGTGTTGGAGTCACTCACAGGGTGTTGGAGTCACTCACAGGGTGTTGGAGTCACTCACAGGGCGTTGGGAGTCACTCACAGGGCGTTGGGAGTCACTCACAGGGTGTTGGAGTCAGGGTGTTGGAGTCACTCACAGGGTGTTGGAGTCACTCACAGGGCGTGGAGTCACTGACAAGGTGTTGGAGTCACTCACAGGGTGTTGGAGTCACTCACAGGGCGTTGGGAGTCACTCACAGGATGTTGGAGTCAGGGTGTTGGAGTCACTCACAGGGTGTTGGAGTCAGGGGTGTTGGAGTCACTCACAGGGTGTTGGAGTCAGGGTGTTGGAGTCACTCATAGGGTGTTGGAGTCTCTCATAGGGTGTTGGAGTCTCTCATAGGGTGTTGGAGTCTCTCATAGGGTGTTGGAGTCTCTCACAGGGTGTTGGAGTCAGGGGTGTTGGAGTCACTCACAGGGTGTTGGAGTCAGGGTGTTGGAGTCACTCATAGGGTGTTGGAGTCTCTCATAGGGTGTTGGAGTCTCTCATAGGGTGTTGGAGTCTCTCATAGGGTGTTGGAGTCTCTCATAGGGTGTTGGAGTCTCTCACAGGGTGTTGGAGTCACTCACAGGGTGTTGGAGTCTCGGTGTTGGAGTCACTCATAGGGTGTTGGTCTCTCACAGGGTGTTGGAGTCACTCACAGGGTGTTGGAGTCAGGGGTGTTGGATTCTTTGAAAATATCAAGGACCCCCTGTAGAGTATATATATCAATTCCTAGGACAGGGCAACAAGCATAGTAGGTAATAACTTCCAAGGCAATTGTAATAAGGTAATTGTCACAATGAATTCTTTTTGTTATTATTGTTGAATTAATACACCATGGAATTTGCGTTTGTTAGCGGAAATCCCTAAAGCCGAGAGGAGGTGAATTTTGGAGGCGCTTTGTGCCCGCATGAGAATCTTCAACTACGAGACCAAACGAGTCACTCACAGGGTGTTGGAGTCACTCACGGGTTGTTGGAGTCACTCACGGGTTGTTGAAGTCACTCACAGGGTGTTGGAGTCACTCACAGGGTGTTGGAGTCACTCACAGGGCGTGGAGTCACGGACAAGGTGTTTGAGTCACTCACAGGGTGTTGGAGTCAGGGGTGTTGGAGTCACTCACAGGGTGTTGGAGTCAGGGTGTTGGAGTCACTCATAGGGTGTTGGAGTCTCTCATAGGGTGTTGGAGTCTCTCATATGGTGTTGGAGTCTCTCATAGGGTGTTGGAGTCTCTCACAGGGTGTTGGAGTCACTCACAGGGTGTTGGAGTCTCGGTGTTGGAGTCACTCATAGGGTGTTGGAGTCTCTCACAGGGTGTTGGAGTCAGGGTGTTGGAGTCACTCACAGGGTGTTGGAGTCACAGGGCGTGGGAGTCACTGACAGGGTGTTGGAGTCACTCACAGGGTATTGGAGTCAGGGGTGTTGGAGTCACTCACAGGGTGTTGGGGTCACTTAAGGGGATGTTGGAGTCACTCACAGGGTGTTGGAGTCACTCACAGGGCGTTGGAAGTCACTCACAGGGTGTTGGAGTCAGGGTGTTGGAGTCACTCACAGGGTGTTGGAGTCACTCACAGGGTGTTGGAGTCAGGGTGTTGGAGTCACTCACAGGGTGTTGGAGTCACTCACAGGGCGTTGGGAGTCACTCACAGGGTGTTGGAGTCAGGGTGTTGGAGTCACTCACAGGGTGTTGGAGTCACTCACAGGGCGTGGAGTCACTGACAAGGTGTTGGAGTCACTCACAGGGTGTTGGAGTCAGGGGTGTTGGAGTCACTCACAGGGTGTTGGAGTCACTCACAGGGTGTTGGAGTCACTTAAGGGGATGTTGGAGTCACTCACAGGGTGTTGGAGTTACTCACAGGGCGTTGGGAGTCACTCACAGGATGTTGGAGTCAGGGTGTTGGAGTCACTCACAGGGTGTTGGAGTCAGGGTGTTGGAGTCACTCATAGGGTATTGGAGTCTCTCACAGGGTGTTGGAGTCACTCACAGGGCGTGGAGTCACTGACAAGGTGTTTGAGTCACTCACAGGGTGTTGGAGTCAGGGTTGTTGGAGTCACTCACAGGGTGTTGGAGTCAGGGTGTTGGAGTCAGTCATAGGGTGTTGGAGTCTCTCACAGGGTGTTGGAGTTACTCACAGGGTGTTGGAGTCACTTAAGGGGATGTTGGAGTCTCTCACAGGGTGTTGGAGTCTCTCACTGGGTGTTGGAGTCAGGGTGTTGGAGTCACTCACAGGGTGTTGGAGTCAGGGTGTTGGAGTCACTCATAGGGTATTGGAGTCTCTCACAGGGTGTTGGAGTCACTCACAGGGCGTGGAGTCACTGACAAGGTGTTTGAGTCACTCACAGGGTGTTGGAGTCAGGGTTGTTGGAGTCACTCACAGGGTGTTGGAGTCAGGGTGTTGGAGTCAGTCATAGGGTGTTGGAGTCTCTCATAGGGTGTTGGAGTCACTCACAGGGTGTTGGAGTCACTCACAGGGTGTTGGAGTCTCTCACAGGGTGTTGGAGTCTCTCACTGGGTGTTGGAGTCTCTCACTGGGTGTTGGAGTCACTCACTGGGTGTTGGAGTCACTCACTGGGTGTTGGAGTCAGGGGTGTTGGATTCTTTGAAAATATCAAGGACCCCCTGTAGAGTATATATATCAATTCCTAGGACAGGGCAACAAGCATAGTAGGTAATAACTTCCAAGGCAATTGTAATAAGGTAATTGTCACAATGAATTCTTTTTGTTATTATTGTTGAATTAATACACCATGGAATTTGCGTTTGTTAGCGGAAATCCCTAAAGCCGAGAAGAGGTGAATTTTGGAGGCGCTTTGTGCCCGCATGAGAATCTTCAACTACGAGACCAAACGTGATAAAGAACAAAACATTGGATTTTTTCGATAATCAACGAAAAGAAAAAGATGTGTCTACATCACTTACATTAATTTCAGTGTTAGGCAGACATCATTGGGTTCTCCTTGCTGCCTCTCCATTTGGCTCTATATACATAAACCGTATACAACTAGGAAGATTGGCAACTATTTCCGCCGTCATAAGTGATTATATATATATGATTTTGGCAATAGAATTTGCTTGAAAAGACACGAGAATTTTCTCCTTAGTCATCAGAAAAACATTTTTGTGGCTTTCCTGACGAAGGCGCCAGTGCGCCGAAACGCGCGTCGAAGACAATCTACTGCCGCATCACATTTTTTTGTACTGTTTGACTTTTTGCCTTGTGTTGGAAGGCGGACCCCGAGGAGTCGGCGAGACCACCAAGGGGGGCCCTCACACTGTACGAAGTAGCCGAGCGCTGCCGAGAAGTCTCCTGAGAGATCCTTCTCCTATCACGTACTAGCACAGTAACACCACCACACAGGACTCAAGGAGGTTGTCTCAAGACAAGCAATTCTTTATCAGCAATAAAAAGGATACGAGGTCAATATTTACACGAAGGGATCGAGGGATCCACCAAAAGTCTCAGTGTCTCTTTGGAAGGGTAGGGGTAGCGGGACAGTCTTTGGCAGGAGTGCGGTACGAGGGTACCTGGGGCCCAGTTCTTATCCTCAAGCTGGAGGACCTCCGGATCTCGGAGGGGTCGAGCCGCGACTGCGTCAGCAGGGCTCTGGCGTACAGTTCGTGGAGAGCCGCGATCCAATCAGCAGGGCTCTCAAGATGGTTTCTGCTCAGCTCGAGCCGCGACGTCGTCAGCAGGGCTCCGAGGGAGGTTTCAGCGAGGTTGGGCCGCGACAGCGTCAGCAGGGCTCCAATGTTCCAGGTGGCTTCAAAGTGTTCACAAGACGGAGCCGCGACACAGTCAGCAGGGCTCGTGATGGTTCCGACAAGAGTTCTTCTCCGTAGGGTCAGCCGCGAATCAATCAGCAGGGCTCTCGACTCCGGGATACAACTGCCGATCTGTGGCGGGGTTGCCCCAGATATAGGTCTGGAGCCCTTTGATGTCCGGACCCAGGCGCCCGGTGGGGGCGGAGAGGCCGGGTGGAGGTGGCCAGACGCCCAGCAGGAGAGGCGCCAGGCCCAGGGGAGTTGCAGGGCGATCACACCTCGAGAGGGGAGGACAGTTGGGGGTCCCATCGATACTGTCCTCCGCCGGGGGCGATGAATGGTTCCTGCGGCACCCCCTGGCCAGTTCGTGGTGCCTCGATGTCGGGGCTTCGCTGGGGTCGAGGCCGGGTTGAGCGGGGTCGCGCTGGCTGGTGCACAGAGTCACGTGGGTGCCAACAAGATGGCGGAGCCACGAGGGGTATGCGACCTCGTGCAGCTCAGGATGAAGGGCCGTGGTGCCGTTCAGAAGGGTGGCCCGTGAAGGCCGGGGCGGGGAACGGGCACAATCCACGGGGGTAAGGACCATGCCACGAGGCCGGGTCCAACACCTTGTTACTGTTTTAACAATTTAATGTTTGTGATCATTATACACAAATTCCATGGTGTATTAATTCAACAATAATAACAAAAATAATCACAAACAAATTTGATTATTTTTACATATTGGAAAAATGTATTCCTCTTTTTAATCTGTGATTGTATATGGCCAAACAAAATATTTTTATATTACAAATCATAATTTCTTTATAATAAAGAAAAAAGTTTATTTATAATCATCTATTGTGGTACACTGTGCTTTTTTAGACAAATTTTGGTTTTGCCTCCTGAAATAGACATTCATTGTGACAATTACCTTATTACAATTGTCAGGGGTGTTGGAGTCACTCACAGGGTGTTGGAGTCACTTAAGGGGATGTTGGAGTCACTCACATGGTGTTGGAGTCACTCACAGGGCGTTGGAGTCACTCACAGGGCGTTGGGAGTCACTCACAGGATGTTGGAGTCACTCACAGGGTGTTGGAGTCAGGGTGTTGGAGTCACTCATAGGGTGTTGGAGTCTCTCAGAGGGTGTTGGAGTCTCTCACAGGGTGTTGGAGTCACTCACAGGGCGTTGGGAGTCACTCACAGGGTGTTGGGAGTCACTCACAGGGCGTTGGAGTCACTCACAGGGTGTTGGAGTCACTCACAGGGTGTTGGAGTCACTCACAGGGTGTTGGAGTCTCTCACAGGGTGTTGGAGTCAGGGTGTGAATCACTCACAGGGTGTTGGAGTCACTCACAGGGTGTTGGAGTCAGGGTGTTGGAGTCACTCACTGGGTGTTGGAGTCACTCACAGGGTGTTGGAGTCAGGGTGTGAGTCGCTCACAGGGTGTTGGAGTCACTCACAGGGTGTTGGAGTCAGGGTGTTGGAGTCTCTCACAGGGTGTTGGAGTCTCTCACAGGGTGTTGGAGTCACTCACAGGGTGTTGGAGTCTCTCACAGGGTGTTGGAGTCACTCGCAGGGTGTTTTGGAGTCTCTCACAGGGTGTTGGAGTCACTCACGGGTTGTTGGAGTCACTCACGGGTTGTTGGAGTCACTCACAGGGTGTTGGAGTCTCTCACAGGGTGTTGGAGTCACTCACGGGTTGTTGGAGTCACTCACAGGGTGTTGGAGTCACTCACAGGGCGTTGGGAGTCACTCGCAGGGTGTTGGAGTCACCCACAGGGTGTTGTGGTAAACCCTTCTAAAGTTCCGATCTGTAGATTCCCGCCCTAAGGGGGGGGGGGGGGGGGGGGGGCACTGCCCACTGGGAAGCAAAGGGATGACCCGGGCCGAGACTCTGCCCCCGCCAGGTCCAGGCGCCGCTCCAGATAGGTCCAGTTGCAACAGGGCAGCTGGTCAGTTGCAGGGAGGCCTCTGGAGCTGGTTGGTCCCTGGAGCTCAGAACAGGGGGCAGCCAAGGGACCCTTGGGGGTATTTAAATGCGGTGATTGCCACCAGAACTTCACATTTTTAACCCCTTCGCCTTATTTACAAAGCGGCTGACGCTGCCTCTATTCTCGCAGCGCTTAGCATGGAAGGGGCGTGCGAGGGGTGTTTGCAGCGCCCATTGTTTTTTGACGCTGCCCCGTATTTTCAAGGTTGCGTGAATGGGGCAGAGCCACAGACCCTGGTCTTAAGGGGGTGCAACGAGGACAAGTCGTGTCTGTCTCCTCAGTCTTGCTGTTTCTGTGCGCCGCGGGCCGCGCGCATCCAAAGAGCAAATCCCATTAGGATGGTTCATGTGACAGAGGGAGCCTCTTCCGGCCCTGGAGCCGGGGGTCTCGCCGTGGGCTTAACATCCGGAGACTCGGGGCGCATCACTTAAAAACACCAACTGTGCCTAAAAAACATAAATGTGTCCGTGAGTAATGTGACTGGTGCTCATGTAAAGCGCTCCAAGACCATCGGGACGAGTTCGCGCTATAAAACATTAAACAAATCATGTTATCCCAGCGCGGGCGCCATCTAGCGGTTTTCTGCGTCCACTGGGGCTCGGCTCCTGGCGCAGACTGCGCGGAGGCCGTGATCCTGCGCACAGAGCGCGGCTCCCGGGGCATGCAGAGGGGGTGTCAGCCCAGGTCCTCCCCAGATACGACCTGGAGGCCCGTGTGACGCATGAACGCCCCCAGGTGCGCTCTCCCGGCGCACCCTGTGATAAGAGTCCTCGTGTGCTCGCTTGCACAGACACGTCAGGAATGAACCCGGCCTCTCGCCTTATTAACTTGTTTTAACTTCAATGTGAAGCGAGGGAGAGTCTGACAGTGATAGCGTCTCGAACTCGGTGGCTTCAAGGCGCTGGGAAATAGACTATAGGGAGCATGCGGGGCTCTCGACAGGCCGTTGCTTTCAATAGCCGTTTGAGCTGGAGGGCGAAGTCAGTTAACACCCCTGCTGACAACTGAGAAGAGCTGCCCTTCATGCGGGACTGACTCTGTCCCAACCCTGCTGACCACTGAGAGAAGCTGCCCTTATGCGTGACCGACTCTGTCCCAAACCTGCTGAGCACTGACAGGAGCTGCCCTGACCCGTGACTGACTCCGTCGCAACCCTGCTGACCACTGAGAGGGGCTGCCCTGTCCTTACACGTGACTGGCTCTGTCCCAACCCTGCTGACCACTAAGAGGAGCTGCCCTGACCGGTGACTGGCTCCGTCCCAATCCCGCTGACCACTGAGAGGAGCTGTCCTGTCCTGACGCGTGACTCGCTCTGTCCCAACCCTGCTGATCACTGAGAGGAGCTGCCCTGTCCTGACCCGTGACTTGCTCTGTCCCAATCCTGCTGAGCACTGAGAGGAGCGGCCCGGACCCGTGACTGACTCTTTCGCAACCCTGCTGACCACTGAGAGGAGCTGCCCTGTCCTGACGCATGACTCGCTCTGTCCCAACCCTGCTGACCACTGAGAGGAGCTGCCCTGACCGGTGGCTGGCTCTGTCCCAACCCTGCTGACCACTGAGAGGAGCTGCCCTGATGCGTGACTGGCTCCGTCCCAACCCTGCTGACCACTGAGAGGAGCGGCCCTGTCCTGACGCGTGACTGGCTCTGTCCAGCTTTACGTGTGTTTGAGGGGACCCCGGGCTCATAGAAGCGTCTCTGCTCCAGTGATTCTGCCTAGGCGGAACTCTTCCTTATCCTGTACTGGCTCTCCCCAGCCCCACCGGCTCCCACCGGCTCTTCAGTGGTCCAGGCTCCTTGGGAGGTGCCCGTGTGGACCTGTGTGCCTCTGTCACCAGTGCCAGGACAGTGTGTCGAGTCCATGTGGCTTCTCAGCACTGTGCGCCTTGGTGGTGAAACACGTGGCCAAAAACTGGATTAACCCCGAGTCATCCGCGGGTGATCCTGGAGGTAACACAGAGAATCAAAGTGTTTCATGGACATAAAGAAACACAAATGAATGAACTATATCATAACCCCTTCCTGTGGCGCGAATTCTGCCGCGGTGCGGGGGGGGGGGGGGGGGCTAGGGGGTGGGCATGGCGCTGCGATGCTCATGGTGGGGTCCCAGCTTCCGAACCCTAGCCAGGCCGGGGAGAGCCTCCCCAGGCCCCGGTGGACCCCCGTCCCCAACGCCCGGACCCTCCAATGACTTGCAGAATGGGGGGCTACCACACCCCTGGGCCCGCCAGGCAGAGCTCAAGCCCCGGGGCCTGTCCCAGCTTCTGAGCCTTAGCCAGGCCGGGGAGAGCCTCCCCTGGCCCCGATGGACCCCCGTCCACAGCGCCCGGACCCTCCGATGGCTTGCAGGATGGGGGGCTCACGCACCCCGGGGCCTGCCAGACGGAGCTCAAGCCCTGGGCCCGGTGCCAGCTTCCGGACCCTAGCCAGGCCGGGGAGAGCCTCCCTAGGCCCGGGTGGACCCCCGTCCCCAGCGCCCGGACCCTAGCCTGGAACCACGTAGGGTTAAGCCCAGGCCATGTCCTCTCACCGACGGCCTGCATGGGGAGCCCATTTTTCTCGACTATTAAGCCCCCATGTAGTGGGGGCTTACAGAATTCTGTGGAAGGACAAAAGTTGGAGATAGCCCGGCCGGCTGGCAGGCCGGCCATCTGGTCACCCAGCCCGCACGGCCATCTGGTCACCTGGCCCGCAAGGCCATCTGGTCACCCGGCCCGCAGGGCCATCTGGTCACCCGGCCCATCTGGTCACCCGGCCCGCAGGGCCATCTGGTCACCCGGCCCCCAGGGCCATCTGGTCGCCCGGCCCCAGGGCCATCTGGTCGCGCAGCCAGGCGACTAGATGGCCCGGGACCACCCAGCGCTCACATGGCCTGGGAGGGTGTCCTACCCAGTCGCCCTTGCAGTCCGGCGAGGGTGGCGAGGCACTCCGAGGCAGCTGCTCGAGAGGCTCCTTCCACGGGGCTGCCGCTGCTCGCCTCCCTGCTCAAATTGCCCGGGAGCATCGGGAAGGGGGAGGCCCGGCCTAGGCCATCCGGTCACCCTACTGACCCGCGAGGGACGGTGGCCTCCATCCCCGCACCCGGGTGGGGCAGGGATGGGAGGGGGAGGCCCCCATGCCGGTGAGCACGTGGCGGAGGCGGCCTCCCACTGGCCCGCATTAACCCTTTCTGTGTCCCTCCTGCCGGCCCGCTGGCAGAGGGACCCACTCCTGGGTGTGGTGGAGGAGGGCGTCCGCGGGCACCCATGCACGGGGAGATAAAAGCTTGGCTCAGAGGATGACTTTCAATAGATCACATCAAGGTAGCTGCTCTACTACTTACGAAACCCTGACCCAGAATCAGGTCGTCTACGAATGATTTAGCACCGGGTGCCCCACGAACATGCGGTGCACTAAGGGCGATGGAGGCGGCCCCCTTCCGTCCGCGCTCCGGTCCCCAAGCGAGCAGCTCTACACACCGGCCCCCCGAGAGAGGCCGGCTATCCCAGGCCAACCGAGGCACAACGGCACTGCGGTATCGTTACGGTTTAGGGGGGATTCTGACTTAGAGGCGTTTATTCATAATCCCACAGATGGTAGCTTCGCCCCATTGGCTCCTCAGCCAAGCACATACACCAAATGTCTGAACCTGCGGTTCCTCTCGTACTGAGCAGGATTACTATTGCAACAACACATCATCAGTAGGGTAAAACTAACCTGTCTCACAACGGTGTAAACCCCATTCACATTCCCTATTAGTGGGTGAACAATCCAACGCTTGGTGAATTCTGCTTCACAATGATAGGAAGAGCCGACATCGAAGGATCAAAAAGCGACGTCGCTATGAGCGCTTGGCGCCACAAGCCAGTTATCCCTGTGGTAACTTTTCTGACACCTCCTGCTTGAAACCCAAAAAGTCAGAAGGATCGTGAGGCCCCACTGTCACGGTCTGTATTCATACTGAAAATCGAGATCAAGCGAGCTTTAGCCCTTCTGCTCCGCGGGAGGTTTCTGTCCTCCCTGAGCTCGCCTTAGGACACCTGCGTAATCGTTTGACAGGTGTACCGCCCCAGTCAAACTCCCCACCTGCCACTGTACCCGGAGCGGGTCAAGCCCGGCGGGCAGACATGGGGCTTGCCCCCCCGCCTGTTAAATGGTAGCGGCAGTTTCAGTCGATAACCTTTCAAGTATTGCCCGGCGGTAATCGCCTCTTATACCATTCGATGATTAACCAACAAAAGAGGCAGGCGCCGGAGACTGGAAGGCAGGAAACAAAGTTTTATTCCGTCGGAGCAGAACACATCAGATCGGACAGCAAGGTATCGTCTCGAGGTGCTCTCCCTTCATCTCTGAGACCTGGTCTCATACACACATTTTTGACTTTATTACCGGTTTATTGTACATGGCACATTCTTGAGATTGCTTTGATACATGAAAGAACATCCTCGGAATCCCCGGCTCGGATCCGCTCCCACACATAACTACAGTGGAAGTCCCCACCCCACCCACAGTAGGAGATGGCTACCACACAGCTGGACATTCCGCCAATTCCCGGGGGTGTGTGCGACTGGTCGGGTCTCAGGGGGTGGGGGCCTTGATCTACTGTAATCCCTTTGATGTGAGGTGTTTCCCTTACAGTAGGGGCAATAAACTGCATCCGCAGGGCTAGGTGATGGCCTGGGATCGGTTCGGACAATCGGGCGCAGAGGGAGGGGGTTATCAAAAGGATGTATGACCATGTATGGGATGAAAGGAGGTGTTGGTCAGGCGCGGGATGTGGTTCCATGGCAGGGTCGCGCAGAAGGAGAGGGTTTATGGCCCATGTATGAGAGAGCGGGGGGGGTGGCCGGCGCGCGGGGGATGTTTGCAGCGCCTGAGGGACGCGCTGGCGATCGGCAATGAGACCATGGTGCCTAAAATGGCCGTCGCGCGTTTTCTGCGTGTGGCGCTTGGGGAGAGACAAGATGGCGCAGATAATGTTCAGATACGAACTAAATTTCCACAGTCCTCCCTTTTAACATATCTCGCCAGCTTGTTTAGTTCGGATCTATCCCCATAATACCACGTACTTCTACTTCGTACAGGGCTTTCATTCGTTCTGCTTCAAAGTTCAGAGTCTTAGGGCAGATGTAGTTCGTGAAAAGTGAACATAAAGGTGGCAAGCACTGAATCCCCAGACAGCACCCACACAGTATCACAATTGGTATCATGATAAATGTAAACAACCTCCACCCCCAACTTTTAATAGTGTCCCAAAACCAACTCCCAAGCGACCATCCTTCTTGCTCCTGATGAACCTCTGCGGAAAGTCTGTGGAGGTGTTTGATCGCTTTGTAGACTGAGGGTGAGTTATCTGGTACGTAGGTACAACAGCTGGACCCAATGATGCGGCATGCTCCTCCACGATCAGCCAGAACCACGTCTAGAACGAGGCGGTTCTGAAGAGCTACCAGGCGGACGGCCTGAAGCTCAGCGGTGTTGTTGGTGAGGATGCCGGCTGTAATGTTCATTGTGGTTTCGACTGCCTGGGTTAGGTGCCGGATGGCACGGCTGTTTGCCATTGGACCCCACAGTGGAACAAGTCCCTTTACTGCATCCATGAACTGTGCTCCAGTGGAGTCGGCTTGTACAATGTCCTTTGCACGTTTCTGCCGGTGATGGTTTGCTGGAGCCACATATGTTGGAGGAAGGATAAAAGCGATGTAGCAGGTGCCTCCCCAACCTTTCGGAAAGGGATAGAATGTCCAGTGGCATGTGGTAGCAATCCACAGATCCAGCAGTTAGTGGCATTGGCGGCAAGATTGTGTTGGTGGAGCAGTTGCACAAAAGAGTTATTCCAGAACTCCTTACGTCTTTCTCGGAGTTGGGGTGAAAGTGAAATCAGATGGTGTTCTTTCATGGTGGTGGGTTGAGCAGTGGTCAGCAATGTCTTATGGGCGGGTGCGTTTTCTTCCATGATCCAGAAAGTGACCATGAGAAGGAGGCAAAGGAGAAGGGTAATAAAAAGTGCAATAGTCTTTGAGCTGTGCATTTTGTCAGTCTTTGGGTTTTTGTAGTGGATCTTCGGACGTCCGGTTGCTTCCATCATCTTCATGTCGGGCGCTTCCATCACCTTCAAGGGACTCGGTAGCGGGCAGAACCACAGACTTTGTTTAGTTTCTCTCCTGGAGGCCTTTGAGGTGATTAGGCTACCGCTCTGAGATTTCAACTTAGTTCGTGGTCTGCTTAGCCGAAGTTCCCTCCTTTCGTCGTAGGTTATACCCTTCTTTGGATGGCACAGTGGGATCGGGATATTCAGTCAATTCAAGTGTCTCTGTATTCGGGTAGCAGTTCAGGGATGGTCGGTCTTTGTCCAGAAGTTCCTCTTGGGCGGTGATGTTGTCGGTGGTCGTCAGGGTCGATGATACCTTCTTGCAGTGGTGTGCATGCAGCCAATTAAGTTTCCCCTCCACTCGAAGAGCTGTTCGGGTGGAGATCAGGACTTGCAGGGGGCCCGTCCACCGGGGCTCCAGACTCTTGGTGCGCTGGAAGTTGCGCACTAGGACAAAGTCACCGGGTTGGATGTCGTGTCCGGGGCCCCTGGAAGCATCGGGAATGGCTTGCAGCACCTGCTGATGGATAACAGACAACGTTTTAGTTAGATTGTACAGATAGTCAGACATGAGGACGTCCGGGACGTCGTGAATGGATGCTGGTTTTGGTGCTGTCCAAAGGTTCATGGGTCGCCCGAAGACGACCTCGTAGGGGGTTAAGTGGTGTTTGGTAGGAGTGGAACGCATTGATAGCAATGCTAGTGGGAGGGCGTCTGGCCATTTCAGTCCTGTGGTGGCAACTATTTTGGCTAGTTTGAGTTTCAATGTGGCATTATGTCGCTCAACCAAGCCTGCAGATTGGGGGTTGAAGACCGCATGAAACTTCTGTTTTACACCCAACCCTTTTAAGGTGAGTTGGATAACTTCGGCTATGAAGTGGGGGCCGTTGTCGCTCCACAAAATTCGACAAAGGCCGTAACGGGGGAAGAATTCTTTCAGTAGTACTTTTGCGGTAGTCATAGCGGTGTTGTCGCGGGTTGGGTAGGCTTCCACCCATTTGCTGAAGGTGCACACAACGACAAGCACGTACTTCAGGGTTTGGCACCTTTCTAACTGAATGTAGTCCATCTGTAGGACCTCAAAGGGGTGACTAGGAACCCCAAACCCTCCCCGGGTACAGCAGTTCCTTTACCAGGGTTGGGTTGGAGGCATATCAGACATTGTTGGACTAGGCGTTTAGCTGAGTCTGGGATTTTCTCGTTGTGCCAGACTTTGGAGATGAGTTCAATCATGGGGGCAGACCCTATGTGTGCGGGGGAGTGTGTCATGGTCAGCATGGGAATCAGGTATGAGTCAGGTAGCAACCATTTGTTCGTGTCTCTAGTTCGCCAGCAGCCTTCATCGTCTTTCAATCCCACCCGTGCCCATTCAGTCAATTCGTGTGGTGAGCTGGCCAATTGTATGTCTCTAATGGTTTCCCTAGCATTCTTCCATTTTTCAGTTTGTGACCTGGTCACGTACATGCGTGTTGTTGACCTATTCTCGGCTGTGGTTCGGGCAGTGATGTCAGCCAGCGCATTTCCCTGTCCTATAATGTCCGTCACCTTTTTGTGTGCCTGGCATTTGATCACAGCTAGCCGTGTGGGGAGGAGGACTGCTTCGGTCAGAGCGGAGACTAGATCTCCATGTAGGATGGGTGTGCCATGGGAAGTCAGGAATCCCCTCTCCTTCCATAGGAGCCCAAAGTGGTGAACCACCCCGAAGGCGTACTGGCTGTCGGTGTAAATGTTTGCGGTTGTCCCCGCTGCTAGGATGCATGCTCGTGTGAGAGCAATCAGTTCAGCCGCCTGTGCGGATCGCTGTGTGATGCGGGCTGTCTCCACAACTGTTCGGGCCGTGGTGACTGCATAGGCGGCTGAAGTGGTGCAGTCGGGGAGCTTGATGCATGAGCCATCTACCCACAGCTCTCCGTCAGGATCTGGGAAGGCAGTATCTCGGAGGTCAACCCTACTCTTGGTCTGTTCGTCGGTGAGGGTCACACAGTCATGTATAGGGGACGCATTGGGGTTATTGTCAGGGAGAGGTAGCAGAGTGGCTGGGTTCAGAGTGGTGCATCGTTTCAACGTGATGTGGGGTGCAAGCAGAGTCAGTTCATAACCAGTCAGTCGTGCGCTAGTCAGGTGTTGAGTCTTAGTCTGGTTCAGGAGGGTGTCAACTGCATGGGGTACTAGCACGGTGAGTGGGTTTGAAAGCACGATCCCCTCACTTTGTCGGATAGAGACAGCAGCGGCGGCTACCGCTCGAAGGCAGACGGGCAAAGCTCTGGCTACAGGGTCAAGAGTGGCAGAGAAGTAGGCACAAGGGCGTTGCTTGGGACCTATGGACTGGGTTAGAACAGACAACGCGCATCCCTCCCTTTCGTGGGTGAAGAGGGAGAAAGGTTTAGTGTAGTCTGGGGTTCCTAGTACTGGTGCTGAGCAAAGGGCATCTCGTAATTCTTTGAAGGAGGATTGGCATTCGGGTGTCCAGGGGAGGGGGAAGGGGACATCTTTAGCCAACAGGGAAAGCAGAGGTTTTACAATAAGACTGAAGTTTGGCAACCACTGTCGACAGAAGGAGGTGAGGCCTACCAGAGACCGCACTTGCTTCTGAGTTTTGGGAACAGGGGTTTCTAGGATGGTCTGAATTCGGTCAGGTGTAAGCTTCCTCCCATCTTTGGATAGGAGGTGGCCTAGGTATGTCAATTGGGGTTGGCAGAATTGCAACTTCTTCCTGGAGACCTTGTGACCGTTCTCCGCGAGGAAGTGGAGGAGGTGGATGGTGGCTGTGACTGCAAGCGGAGTGGTGTCAGCCGCCAAAAGAATATCATCGACGTACTGTATTAACACCACTCCGTCCGGTAGTTAAACTGCATCCAGTTGTCTCTTGAGGGCTTGCCTATATATGCTGGGACTCTCAGTGTAGCCCTGTGGTGCCCTACAAAATCTGTACGAACGGACTTTTAAGGTGAAGCCGAAAAGGTAGCGGCTGTCTGGGTGGATGGGGATGGAAAAGAATGCGTTCTTGAGATCAATAACGGTAAAGGTAGTGGCAGTGGACGGAATCAGGGTGAGGATGGTGGTGATATCTGAGACTACGGGGTACTGAGGTATGACTACTTTGTTAACCTCTCGTAAGTCGACAATGAAGCGGTATGCTTTCTCATCTCCCTCGCCTTGCTTCTTAACAATGGGTAGGATAGGGCTGTTGCAAACATTACTAACTACTTCTTCTACCACTCCTGCATTGACTAGGGACTGGATGATTTCCACCAACGCCTTCTCGCCTTCGGGCGATATCCGATACTGTGGAAGCTTTGGGAGCATTGCGTCTGGTCGGGCAGTTATGTGTACAGGGTCGATCACCATGCGTCCTACGTCTGAGTCGGTTTTAGCCCATAGATGTGTGGGTAACGTGTCAAGTAGGGACAGGTCAGCATCGGTTATGGAGAACATACGTCGTGCGAGGCAAGGCCTGAACAGATCTGGGTTATCGTGCAGGATGACTCGAACTCCGTCTGGGGAACATCTGATGGTAGCCCGGAAATGTTTTAGTAAATCAAGACCAATAATGGCGTCGGGGGTGTTGGAGGAGAGCAGAAATGTCGTGTCAGTGGTGTTATTTTCCAAGTCAAAGGAGATTGGTGCGGACAAGGGATTAGTGGAGGGCGTTCCATCAAAGCCTATTGAGGTTACATGTGAGCCAGACAAGGGTGCCCTTGGGATCAGCCGTTTAGATAGCGCACTACGTGTCGCCCCAGTGTCTACCAAAAATGGAGACTTTGTGCCCAGGACCTTAGCAGTGACGTAAGGACCTTGCTGGTCAACACGGAGTTCGACTGGATCCCTCCCTTGCCCCTGGCGGTCCTATGCAAAGTCATGGGTGTTTTCGTAGTCGGACTGCTGGCACTGGTTCTGTCGGGGGCGGTCAAAGGTGTTTGGTCTATCTGGCCTGTCGTTGGTGGTGTCGTTCGTGTACCCTCGTCCCTGTCCTCTATTTCTGGGGCTGTTTGCTATGTCTCTTGTGTCCCTATTCTTGTTCATATCCAGAAGGACCGGGCACTGGGATTTCCAGTGTCCGAACCCTTTATAGAACGCACACTGATTCTCGTCTAAGTCCCTGCGTCCAGCGTAGGGTGTGGGTGCATGGTCTCTAGGGGGTAGTTTTCTAGGAGCAGTCGGTTGGTAGTTTCCCTTGGGAGGTTCCCTTCCTATGGTCACCCCTTGCAACTGTGCGATCATTACCCTTTCCTTCAGCTCCTTTTTCTTTCTCTCGGACGCCCTATCGTTCTCATTCTTTTGGTGTTCGTAGTACTGGGCCATCTGGAGGATAGCCGCGGGTTTGAAGGCTGCCCAACTACTCTCGCTGGTCTGTAACTTCTGGGAGACTTCCTGTGACAGACCCGTCACATAATTCTGGACAAAGAGGTGATGTCCGGTTGCAGTGGTCATGTCCTGGCCACTATAATCGGAAAACACTGTCTCGAATCGAGAGAAGTATTCGGATACATCCTCCTGGGGTTTCTGGCGGCAAGCCGTCACTATCGACCAGTCTACCTTCCTTTCTGGGATTAGGGTCTTTAATTTCTGAACAATCTTATCTGGGAGTTCCAATATGGCCTTTAGAGGTTTCTGTCCAGGTTCTCGCTGCTTGTCTATGGTATCGAGTTGTACCCAGGTATATCCGAACGGCTCAGCGTGGTCGACTTTCCGGATTTGCTTCCACACATCAGCCGGCAGACATAACCCGAAGAACAAATCGATATCCGCCAAGGTCATTATAGTTGAACCTAAGGCCGTACCTAGTTCTGTGTAAAAGGCAGTCGGGTTCTTTCTTAAGTCGGGTAGGGTTTTTCTAAAGGTCAGGATGTCTTGTCGGTCCCATGGCTGATAGACCCAGTTATATACAACCCTTCCCTTCGCATCTTGGTGGTTGATGTCATCGTGTGTTCCCTGACCTCGTGGGGGGACCCAGTAAGGAGCGGCTTCCTTGATGGGCATCATGGTATCAGCTTTTCCTGCCTGGGGTTCAGTCGCTATGGGGGTTTCTGTCTTGGTCGTCTGCCTGTGTTCTTTAAGATGTCGGAAGACTTCGAGTGTACGTGTGAAGAGGTCCATCACATCGCCCTCTCCCTCTTCCCCAATATCAACCTTTCTATACAAGGTTGCTAAGCCTTCGGGACCTCTATCCTGGTACCTATCCTCATAGGCATTCAGAGTGTGATAACAAAGTCGTATGACAAAGTGTCGTCTGTGGTTGTCGGCATACGAGTTATACATATCTGCCACATATTCCTCACTTTCCTTCCGTTCTACTAGTGTTCTCACTACCTTATCGATTCCGGCTCGTTCACCCTTTGTTAGCCGATTCATTCTGGCGGAATCTTTCTTTCTCGTCTCGGGGTCATCTAACGTTATTGCTAACGTTGTGTTCAGTACAAGAGGCTCGGCCGGCGCGGAGGCCGTGAGGACCGAGGCCCTGGTACTGCTTTCGCTTGCGTTCGGGGGTTGTGGGTGCTGCACTATAGGTTGGGAGGGAGCGTATGGAGGGGGCATGTAGATTATCGGAGGACCTAATAGCAATTCATCGTTCGCCCGTTGCTTGGAAGGCAACTCAGGGTAGAGCGTAGAGGGGGTCCTAACAGGGCACTGGCCTGATGTTTCAGATTCTTGTTTTTGTTTAGCTTCCTTTCTCTCCTTTATTTCTTCCTCTAACTTTCTAGCAACAAGGTGAGCTGCCTTTCGTAGTTCTTTTTCTGCCTTTACTTCTTCTCTCTTTTTCCGTTGCGTTGTTTCTTTGTGCCACATGCCGATACTGTCGAGCATAGTGGGCGTCGTTTTACTGCTACGTAGAGCTATTTCTAGCGTTTCTATTTTATGGTCAAAGGATCCCATCAGTGGCCACTGACTTTCGGAGTCCTTCTTTGTATATTTATGCCATAGTTTGCTATAAGCTACAGCGACTAGTCCATATTTAGTAAACATGTCCTTATTAGGGGTGCCCTCCAGTGGAGCCGGATGGTTCATCTCTAATAAGCGGTCCGGGCAGAACCAACTACCAATCAGTGGGGAGAAGATAGGCATGACAGGTTACAAAGGGGGACAAAAGTCCGCACTACCTATCCTTCACTATCTGCAAAGACTAGACAGAATATTTCTATTCTACGTTATTTGCAAACAGAGAATATCTCAAAAAGCACTATTCGTCAAAAACAATCAATGTTCGGACAATCAATCAGTGGGGAGAAAAATAGGCACGACAGGTTACAAAGGGGGACAAAAGTCCGCGTTACCTACCCTTCACTATCTGCAAAGGGAGAGAGTATTTCTACTCTTCCCCGTTTGTAGGCAGCGAATATCTCAAAAAGAACAATCAAATAAGCAATACTAGTATTTTCAATCAATCAATCAATCGTTTTGCAATTTGTCGTGTTACACGACCTTACCCGGACCGCATGGACAGTTTCTCGTCTTCCACCTCCAGCGCCCGATCGTCCTCTACTCTCCGTATTTGTCGCGGCACTCCTGATGGTTCCCAGTCAGGACCGTAGATCACTCGAGAGAGGTCTGCTCGGAACCAGTGAAGTTCGGATGATCGGCTGCCAGACGAGGGTCTATCGGGCAGGAGCTCTTCCCGATCGTTGCAGTCGTTCACTCTGTCGTCGGGACCTCTCCCGTTGGATCCACGTGTCGCTGATGGGCCCTACGTTTGGGACGCCAATTGTTAAATGGTAGCGGCAGTATCAGTCGATAACCTTTCAAGTATTGCCCGGCGGTAATCGCCTCTTATACCATTCGATGATTAACCAACAAAAGAGGCAGGCGCCGGAGACTGGAAGGCAGGAAACAAAGTTTTATTCCGTCGGAGCAGAACACATCAGATCGGACAGCAAGGTATCGTCTCGAGGTGCTCTCCCTGCATCTCTGAGACCTGGTCTCTTATACACACATTTTTGAATTTATTACCGGTTTATTGTACATGGCACATTCTTGAGATTGCTTTGATACATGAAAGAACATCCTCGGAATCCCCGGCTCGGATCCGCTCCCACACATAACTACAGTGGAAGTCCCCACCCACAGTAGGAGATGGCTATCACACAGCTGGACATTCCGCCAATTCCCGGGGGTGTGTGCGACTGGTCGGGTCTCAGGGGGTGGGGGCCTTGATCTACTGTAATCCCTTTGATGTGAGGTGTTTCCCTTACAGTAGGGGCAATAAACTGCATCCGCAGGGCTAGGTGATGGCCTGGGATCGGTTCGGACAATCGGGCGCAGAGGAAGGGGGTTATCAAAAGGATGTATGACCATGTATGGGATGAAAGGAGGTGTTGGTCAGGCGCGGGATGTGGTTCCATGGCAGGGTCGCGCAGAAGGAGAGGGTTTATGGCGCGGGGGATGTTTGCAGCGCCTGAGGGACGCGCTGGCGATCGGCAATGAGACCATGGTGCCTAAAATGGCCGTCGCGCGTTTTCTGCGTGTGGCGCTTGGGGAGAGACAAGATGGCGCAGATAATGTTCAGATACGAACTAAATTTCCACACGCCTCTCCGGGTAAGTGAAAAAACGATAAGATTACTGGTATTTCACCGGCGGCCCAAGGGCCTCCCACTTATCCTACATCTCTCATGTCTCTTCACAGTGCCAGACTAGAGTCAAGCTCAACATAGCTTCTTTCCCCGCTGATTCGACCAAGCCCATTCCCTTGGCTGTGGTTTCGCTAGATAGTAGGTAGGGACAGTAGGAATCTCGTTCATCCATTCATGAGCGTCACTAATTAGATGATGTGGCATTTGGCTATTTTGTACCACCTTGCGGTGGCTCATTCTGGGTTATTATTATGCTGCCCATCAGCGCCAAACGGCCTTGCTTACAACGACGCTCGCTCCGAGAGGTATGGCCACTATGAAAGCAACCTCACTGGAGCTGGGAAGCGGGTGGTGTTTCGTCATAAACAGCCGAGCTTCATACAACGCTCACTCTGGAGTAAAGCTACAAAAGCTGTCCTCACTGGAGCTGAGAAGCCTGAGATGTTAGGTTTGTGTGTCATGTCCGGTATGGAGGTATTCGATTTGTGAAAAGACAGCGCCTCCTTCGCCATCTTAGCGGGGTTTTGTTTCACCAGGAACTACCCCATCTGGTAATGTGTTCGTTTGCTTCGCCATTTCTCACTATCAGGCT